>NC_080575.1:105980052-107245052 GCF_029962835.1 Magnolia sinica
TATAATAATAAAATTTGCCCTAAAACTATTCGGTCCTAGGGCCACTCCTTGAATTATCGATGCTCTAAACAAAATTAGAAACTTGACTGTAAAAGTAGAACCTATAATGCATCTAATTTGGGGCCCACTTGTTGGAATCTTGTGACGGATGCCCCATATAAGTGTCATGCTAATTGAAAAGATGGTATGTTACCCAAAAGTTGTAGTGATCTGTTCAACATGGGGTACTGAAGATGAGTGTCATTGTTCAATGAGCTCAAGTCCTGCTACTACTACTGGAAGTGCTTTCTTCTTTTCCCTATCCATTTCTAGTAAAGTCACAAAGACTTTTTATCTGTTTCCCACGGAAGGTGCCAAAATGTTGACGCAATATTTCATACCCTAAGCCTTAGTTACACTACTTAGACCTAGATTCCTAGCCTGACTTTGGCATCGGAGGGTCCCTTGCTCTAACCAACATCTCCTTTGTCCTTCTCTTGTGCAGGCTTACGGGGCTCGGCGTGAGTGTTCGGAGCTCGGTAAGGGTGAACCGGATTTTTACATCAACACATAGCATGATCCATTTCAATTCCATGCCACAGGAAGCTTAATTTTAAACTAAATCTTAACCTACTTTGGGAATCAAAGTGTAAATTTGAGTGAGATGTAACCCAAGTGGAGTGGACCAATTTGAAAATTATAAGAAGCAATAAAACATCATTTTTCCTCTTTGTTTTTGGATTACATGTAACGGGCAATAATCCACTCAATCAACGCTGGAATTGTAGAATTCACACAATTTTGAAATTTTACCAATAATTTCTGATATATATATATATATATATATATGACCCATGTGAAGCCGCATCATTTCCGCCAACAAGCTGATATGGTACGGCACAGGCCTGAAAAGAATTCCTACTGGCATTAAGTATTAAAAGATTGAATTGTCATGCATTATTCTTGGAGTTAGGTAAACATTGAATGGCAAATCGATGTACGATAGGGATCTCCTTCATACGAAGTCATTGCCCCTTAAAAATGGGTAGGCACTACCCAAACAAGCCAGGCACAAATTTTCATCCTTACTGACGCTGCCAGCATCATGGTGGCTACAATGCTCTGTGAGCCCTACCATTATGTATGTATTATATCCATGCTGTTCATCTATTTTTCAGATTATTTTAGGTGATAAGATAAAAAATGAGGTAGTTCCAGATCTCAAGTGGACCACACCATAATAAAAGAGTGGTGATCAAATGCCCACCGTTAAAAACTTCCTATGGCCTACGGTAATTTTTACTTGCCATCCAACCTTTTTATTAGGTCATAGAGACATGGATCAAGGGAAAAAAACAAATATTAGCTTCATCCAAAACTTTTATAGCCCTAAAAAGTTGTTAACGGTAGCATTTCAATCACCACTCTTTTGCTATAGTGTGGTTGACATGAGATTTGGATCTGTCTCTTTTCGGGCTCATGCCCTAAAATGATATGGAAAAATGGATGGACGGAGGGGATAAATAACACACATCATGGTGGGGCCTACCTAGTACCATCCCTAGCTACTTGTTACGTCAGTAGGCAATCATGCGTCCATTACTATCCACCGACTTATACGGTGTGTTTGATTTTATATTCGTTATAACTTTTTCACGCGTTTCAAATTTCAAATGCATTTTCGTCCGCAAAATCAGTTCAAAAAATCTGACTTACATTTATGGATTCCATTGTAATGTGCATGACATATCCACACCGTCCATCTATTTTATCAGAAGATTTTAAGGCCTAAGTCTAAAATGGAGACAAATGCAATGCTCAAGTGCCCATACCACACAGGAAACAATGGCATTAAATGTCTACCATTGAAAGTTATTTTGTTTATTAGGCCTACATTAATATTTATTTGTCATCTAATCTATTCACGAAGTCATAAAAACATTGATAAGAGATAAACACAAATATCAGCTTCATTCAAAACATTTGAAGGCTATATAATTTTTTACAGGGCAGGCATCCAATTTCTACTGTTTCCTGTGGTGTGGTCCACTGGAGCTTTGGATCTACCTCATTTCTAGGTTCACGGCCTGAATGAGGCTGACACATAGGATGAAAGGTGCCCATACATCATATACATCACAGTGGGCCCTGTATTCATTTTGCAGTCACTACTGTTTTAACAGTCAACGTCAACGCAAGAAACAATGCACTAATTACAGATGATTCGAAGTAATTATTGCATAAGACAGATGCAATAATCACGGATGAACAGCTAAAAGTTAAGCAGTCAACGTCACCGCAAGAAAGGATGCACAAATTACGGATGATTCGAAATAATTATTGCATTGCAGGATGAAAATATATCATGTGACCTAATGCACTAATTACGGATGATTCGAAGTAATTATTTAATTGCGAGATGAAAAAATATCGTGTGACGTGACAAGTGGTACTGGACTGGGTGATGGGCTTTGTCCAGTCTGCGTGCTTCTAACAGTCTAGTAATCTAACAACTTTTAAATATGTTTTGTATAGCTGGCAGTTATACAAAATTAGGTAGTAGACGCACACTACCTCTGGCAGTGTAGTGACGTGGTGAGAAGACCGGTGGGTTGTTGTTAGAGATGAACATGGACCGTCTTTTTAAGTTTTCAGTAGGCACGAGGCATGGACTGAGCCCCAGCTTGGAGAGCGAGCGGCCCTGCCAACTACCTCTTGCTATATTTCTACACACTACTGCTGAGGGGAACTAGATAGGTTGCACCGTACATTAACAATACTTGTCCTATCGATGTGGGTTAGGTTTTGCCAGGGTAACGTGTTAGTGGGTGTTGCCTGCCCACCTTGACATATTTGTTGTAGATCCACACGGTCCATTGGTTTTTCGACATTTTTTGACATGATCTTGAAAATGAAATAGATCAAAATTTCAAGTGGACCACGTCACAAGAAATAGTGGTTATTGAACTCCCACAGTTAAAGACGCCCAAAGCCTAGTGTAACTATTTACTAATAAAAGGAGATAGACTTTTCTATAACAATAAAATTTGCCCCAAAACTATCCGGTCCCGAGGCCACTCCTTGAATTATCGATCCTCCAAACAAAATTAGAAACTTGACTGTAAAAGTAAAACCCAAAACACATCTAATTTCGGGCTCACTTGTTAGAATCTTGCAACGGATGCCCCATATAAGTGTCATGCTAATTGAAAAGATGGTATGTCACCAAAAGTTGTAGTGATCTATTCAACATGGAGTATTGAAGATGAGTGTCATTGTCCAGTGGGCTTGAGTTCTGCCACTGTTACTGAAAGTGCTTTCTTCTTTCCCTTAATCATTTCTAGTAAAGTCACAAAGACTTTTTATCCGTTTCCCATAGAAGGGAGTAAAATGTTGAAGTAATATCTCATACCCTAAGCCCTAGCTACACGGCTTAGATGAAGATTCCTAGCCTGATTTTGGCATCGGAGGTATTAGATGAAGATTCCTAGCCTGATTTTAGCATCGGAGGGTTACCTGCTCTAGCTAGGGTCTCCTTTGTCCTTCTCTTATGTAGGCTTACAGGGCTTGGCGCGAGTGTTTGGAGCTCAGCAAGAGCGAGCCAGATTTTTGCATCAACACATACCATGATCCATTTCAATTCCGTACTACAGGAAGCTTAATTTTAAACTAAATTTTAACCTACTTTGGGAATCAAAGTGTAAATTTGAGTGAGATGGAACCCAAGTGGAGTGGACCAATTTGAAAATTGTAAGAAGCAATAAAGCATCATTTTTCCTCTTTGTTTTTGGATTACAAGTAATGGGCAATAATCCACTAAATCAACGTTTGAATTGTAAAATTCTCACAATTTTGAAAATTTACCAATAATTTTTTATAGATATATATATATATATATATATATCATTTCCGCCAACAAGCTAATATGGTACGGCACAGGCCCGAAAAGAATTCCTATTGGCATTAGGTATTAAAAGATTGAATTGTCATGCATTATTATTCTACATTGAATGGCAACTCGATGGACGATGTGGATCTCCTTCATGCGAAGTCAATACTTTAAAACAATCATATCTTGCAAAAAGGGATGAGTTTTTTGATATATTATATATAATTTTGGGGAGGAGAACTACTTAACCCAACCAACCCCGCTACACCGCATTGCCCACGCCGGATTTACGAGATTCCATCAGTTGGTCAAAAATCTCATTTAATTTCATTTTTACTATAAATAATAAGTTTTAATTGGAGTATAACTTTTGATCCTCTAAGTGTTCAGGCTAATACATATCAAATGGTGTTCAAGCTGAACACGGGTCGTAGAGCCAGACAGCCAAATTACACTTGGCGACTGTTGGTACGAGCCGTGTACCGCCCCAAGAAAAACCAAAAAAATTTCTAAAATTCTGGTAGGCCATGGGTCTCATTGGGCTTGTGGTCCATCGTGGATATCAGGCTCAGGTGGTGCCCAAAAATGGGCGAATCGTGCCGTTTAGTCAGCACTTGAAAAATGTGAGTTATTAGGCCTAAAGAAGGAAGATCTGAAAATTTAATTAATTGGCCCTATTCCTTGAGTTAGAAAATCTGGGCATTTTAGCCATCAGATCTCTTCTAAATTTACACCAAAGGCTAGGAACATTTTCCTACCCTCACCCACGAAATCTGACTGTTGATCGAAAGTTGGTAACCGTTGATCACAAATCGGACCGCTGTGGCAAAACCCGTGTCCGTTTGCCATCAAATTCCACCTGGCCCTTCATAAGGCGTGTGCACCGCGATGCACCAAATTAGAGAGTTCAAAAGAGAAGAGAAGACGGCCGAGTCTCGGTCAGTTAAGTCAGTGAGGGGTTGAGTCTAGAGATCCATCTGGACATTTCATCAGATAGGAGAAGAAAGATAGAAAAAGGAGAGAAATGTGTGTGTGTGAGAGAGAGAGAGAGAGAGAGAGAGAGAGAGAGAGAGAGGGAGAGGAGTGAAAGTGGTGCTTGGGGACTGAAATTTCCCGCACCCACGTCCCTATATTGCCAAGAATTCCGGCCCAATCGCCATAGAATCGAGTTACGCCTAATCTAAGGTGAGAATCAAACTTCAATCCACTCTTTCTTAGGGCCTGTTTGATTTTCCAGATGCAGGGTAAATACCCCATTATTACAATTTCACCTATTTGAAAATGTCGGGGTATTCCTGCTTTGAAAAACGGTCCAAAATGACTGCATACATTTATGGGCCCCACCGTCATGTATATGACATATCAACATTGTACATCCATTTTACCCTAACATTTTGAGGCATGAGCCAAAAAATGAGAAAAATACAACATTCAAGTGTCCCACACCAAAGTAAACAGTGGCCCCAAGAAGTTTATAACGGTAAGTGTTTGATTACATTTTTACTGTGGTGTGGTCCATTTGGACTTTGAATTTGCCTCATTTTTTGGCTTATGTCCTGAATTCAGTTAGCATGATGGATGGACAGTGTGGATAATCCACATACATCATGGTGGGCCCCCCTAATATTTGGCAGCCTCCTCAATTTTTGTGTTGAAAAAAGCAAGAGTCAAATCAACATAGGTAACAATGAAGGTAATTACCAAGGAAATAATTATTGCCAATTTCCACTGCATTTACATTTACCCAAGTAAATCAAACATGCCCTTAGCGATCAGCCACATGCATGCATCTTACTGCCGCTTTCTTACAACGCATGGCCCTGACACGTCAAGTTTACGGACCCGGCGACGTTAGGACGCTTGCGAAGGCTTCCGGTCAACAATAGGTACGGATCATTACTCGTAGATGCCCGCTCTTCGTGCCTAGCGTAGTTTTTAGTAAATGTGTTTGATGAAACTTCCCTGCATGTTGTTGAAATTGAATTGGTTGAGCTGATTTGTGAAATTTAGGGTTTTCTCCAAATGGAAAAGGGGTTTAGGTCCAAACAATCCCAAATATATGAAATGTTATGTTGCAGGTTGAATTAAGGTGTATGCACTTAGTTTATCGAATAAATGCTGAATTTGCTAATTGATTTCGGTTGTATGTGAAACATGCTAGGCATAGGAGTAGTGCATTGTAGTTGAATTGCTGAATCTCTGAATTAATTGCGCTAAATTTCTGATGTATTGCTGAATTTCCTGTTTTATGTTGCCATATGTGAATTCGTGTTGACACGCCTAGGTACATGGCCGCCTCTTTGGTAGAAATCGATGAAATATGTGAACATGACTTTCTCATTTCGTGGAAATTATTGGGTTGTTGTCTATGTACTTGGAATGTTAAACTTTATTCCACATTGGTAGAGTTACTCTGGAAGTACTGAACTTATACTACCTATTTATGAAATTGTCATTTCATGGATTGGTCGATTAACCGTAATTATTTTGGGAAACTCTTTTGTTGGTTCAGCCCGCGAGCAAATCTAGCCCGATCAATTAAGCAGTAAATTGACGGCTGTAGTTGGACTACACGAGACACCGTTCTCAGGCCGTTCGGTTTAATGTGCGACTTATGGGGGCATATTGGCTCACAATTGGCCATCCTTATATGTTAACCATGATTGCATGCCCATGTAGGAATCCGAGATACCCCAAGACCTTTGCGCCTACTGTTAATTATAAGATTCGGCCCATAAGACTCATGAGTCGGGGACAGTGGTATGGGATACTGTGCTCATGCTATCGGCCTACGTTGGGGTGACAAGCCTCCCTGTAGTGACCAATGAGCACCAAGACTCGTGAGCCGAGGAGGGTGGTATGAGACACTATGCCCGTGCTGTCGGCCTATGCTGGGGTGTCAACCTCCCCATAGTGACCGCAAGTAGGACTTGGAAGTCCTAATTGATTTCGTATGAGCCTAGAGCTATGAGATTGATGAACCCATGAGAGCTAAAGACCGCGAGAGCCATACGGCCACGGCCCTGAGCCGCATGATCAGGTTAGGGCAATGTTTCTACTGAGGGTATTCCGGTTTCTCCAACCTGCTGGATGAATGAACGTAATTAATTAACTCGGCTAACATGTTCATAACATTGCATTACTTATTTTGGTAATTTGGCAGTTGAGGTCGCACTGAGGGAGTGTTGGTCATTGCAATCGTTAGATGTTGTTGCTCGAAGGAGTGTTGATGGTAAGAGGCTGCATCATTTCACAAACCATGTATTTCATTAACAATAGTATTTAGGAATTTATGATGTATGTTAATTTCTAAATCTATTCTATGCATGATTATTTGTGCGATCTATTGCTAATGGTACCACTGAGTTAGCTACTCACTCTCACTCTGAGACAGTGTTCTAAAATACCAACCTGAATTTGGCATCAATGCAGGAACCTTGGAGCGAGATGTGTTAGAAGATGTCGGTCTGGACGACCACGAGGAACGGACGTATTTCCAAACGTTTAACAGACTCTACTAGCTCGATGGATGATCTCGGGTCTGGACCAGGGCCCAACCCTTTCCATGGAGTGATGAGAGGGTGTGACTAGGTCCCTAATGGATATTTTATTTCTTTAGATTATGGGGTTTACGTTGGTTTATGACTTTATTAGTAGCACTTGGATTTATGGATGGTTTATACTTAAATCTTTGATGACCAGTTGCTTTATGTTTGATTTAATCCTCTTTGATTTCATGATACCCACATTTACATGCATATGAAACCCTACACGTGACACTCAAAAATTCGAGAGTTGAGTTCCTACTCGGCCCTCGAATTTTAGGGTGTTACAACGAGCTATTTTAGCAACGCCGGGTTGTGCATGCCAAATTTGTGAAATACCATCAGATCGACTGTTGAAATCCTGTTTTAATTTCGTTTCTTACTATTTATAGTAAGTTTTAGTTTGAGTAACTCTTCATCTGTTGGGCTTTAGAGTTGCACCCAACATGAAAAGTACTTAGAATAATTAAGGGAACATCATGATTCGGCCAAGTAAGACACTATTTTTGGGCGAAAACCATGCACACTAGTAGAGATTATGACTGCCTATAAATAGTAAGTTTACTATTTATAATAAATTGCGATTTCTAGGAGTTTCAGTTATAGTATGATTCCAAAACTTCTCCCTATGGTTCGTTGCCTTATTTAAAGAGTTGTAAACTCGTTTTTCATCATCAATAAAATTATCTTGAATATTTTAGAATTATTTCTATTTTCTTTTCCTCATGGATTCAAGGTGTCTTTGTGAGAAATCTATAGAAGTTCCGTGAATTTGAAACAATTATCCCCCTGAGGAAGATGGTGCTCAACTTCACGTCCTTCCAACCAGCCTATTCCCTCAAGTGGGGCTGTGTAGCATGTAGCCTTTTGTTTCAAATTTAGGTACGAGGGGTTTATGATAGGCAGGCGTGGGATGTTCTCTGTGCTGGCCCTGATTTTTAGGGTGTCCATGTCCAAAGGGACACCCTGATGGACAGGCTGAATGCCATATACATATGGCAGTTGGCCCCACGTGCAACTTTTCTAGAATAAGCTCCTGGCACAACAAGGACTTGAAGAGGAACTGCCCCCCAACTTCCAAGGCAGATTGCAAGGAATAAGAATGAGACTAAGTGCAGTCACGGATACACCCACCACTTGGATGTGTGACCTCTAATCAAAAGGTTGGATGGCAAATAAATATTACAGGGAGCCTTAGGAAGTTTTTAATGGTGGCCGTTCAATCACAATTGTCATCCGTAGTGTGGTTTACCAGAGTTTCGGATCTACCTTATTTTTAGGCCCATACCCTAGAACCAGCTGGCAAAATACATAGATGGTGTGCAAAAAACACATATATCATAGTGGGCTTACAGAGCTTTTCTAGCAGCAGACAGTACCACACAACCTGAGTTAGCACAGGATGGTTTGTGGGCCCATATGTTGAATTGGTTTGCTTTTGCTTGTCGGGTCTGGTCCAAGTTATTATTTTACAAGAGCAGGTCACTCAAAACCATCCGGGTTGAATGGTATGGCTTTAGAACGAGAAAACATGGACAATTTAGTCGGTTCTAGCCTAAAAGGATGTATTATATGGCCCCAATTGTGATAATGGGCGGCTCCCGTCCTATATCACTGGTTTGAACCTTAAGCTCAGTGTTGCAACCTTGCATTCTTGATCACCTCTATAATGAAATAAAAAAAATAAAAAAATAAATACACATTTTCAACTGGTGGAAGAGGGTGGGATTTGTTTCTGGTCAAGTTGGCCTGGGTCTGACTTATCTACCAAGCAGGCTAACAATTCAAACTCTTACCCATGTTGTAGCTCATGACCCATGATCCAATCCTCACCTATTTACTAATTAGTCTTAGAACTTAAGCATGCTTCCCACTCATAAACAGAGTATTACGCCCAAGTGCCACTCTTTGATTCAATTACTTAAAGTAGCCCGTTAGTGACTTTTCCTTTTTAGGACTGAACCATTCCTAGAAGTGGTTTTAGATGGATAGGTGAGAAGCCATAGGTTGGCCCATCAATACTATATATGACATTAGAAGCATTTGGACAGTTCTGCTCCTATAATTAGTTTCAGGGGTTTCAATATACAAAGGATATAAGAAAACTTTTTAATTAAAGGTAGGGGCATTTTAGAAACTTAAAAATATGTTAAAATCTAGACCAAATCCATCCATTCTCGGGCCCCATTACTTGGAAATTTGCAAAACCCAACAAAAAAAACGAGACCTGACTTTAGAAGTTATTAAATTGATTGTCCATCCGATCCTGGATAGGAAAAAGGTGCAGTACATATTGATTACAACAGGAGAGATCCTATCACTCGTTTGGACTAAACATGGTGTGGGTTCCACCAGGGAGAGGATGAGAGAGATGTGAAAGAGAGGAAGAGAGTATGAAAATGACTTAAAGCTCAGAATTCTACTTCAGGTTTTTAAAAATGATGAAAAGAAGTCATGATGCATGCATAATACCTTATGATTTTAATCCTAATGTGTGTTCCAAATGGTTAAGCATAATGCATCATTTTTAAAATTTAGAATTAGGTACATAACAAGCTATCTAAGTGGGCATAGAATTCTTGAAATGGAGACGGGATATACCCCTACCCACTAGGGTGGTCAGACAGCAACTTGATGGTTTATTATTTTCTATTGTTAACATCAAAAAGTAAACTTATCTTGGATGGAACAAAATTACTAAATGTATGGAAGAAGTAAAAGTAAAGTGGAGAAAATTATGGGTCTGCTAATCAGATAAGCCATTATCAGTACCATCAGGCAATTGATGGTTTGGCTCAACATTATGTGTGGTCCATGTTGAGAAATTAACATTGGAAGAATGAAAACTAGCTATTTAGGTGCAACATGCATGTATTGCCTAACCTGCAATGGAAATGTATATTTATAGCTAGGATAAATTACTTGCTAATTAAGTCAGACAGGGCTGGGCTAAGCAGGATGGATCAGGGTCATATGACTTGAGCCCAAGCTGGATTGACTTGTCTGGGTCAGTTGCACTGGGTCGACCCGGACTGAGTCGAGTCTGATCCAGATGAGCTGCCGTCAGCACAGAAAATACAGAAAATATGGGTGACTCGGCTTGACCAGCCAATTCACTCCCAAGTCAACTGAGTTGCGACTTGACTTAGAATCAAGCAAGTCAGCCAGAGTTGTCCCTTTAAACCATGATTGCAATATGTGGTTTCTGGCCTATGTTTCAGAAATCCCACGTATTTAGAAAATCATGTGCATCACTTTTCTTCAATTTGATGCAGTGAGTGTTAACTCTCTTTGTTTGAAACAATCCCTTGGATCGGATGTCTAAGATCATGTGATGGGTATTTATTTATTTTTTTTTTTTGAACCATAAAGAGCACGAAAAATTAGATAGACGGTTCTGATTGATTCTTCATCTAACAGCATGTACTGTGGAGAGATGAATCTACTGTATTCCCATGTCACTAGCTCTACCGTGTCAGCTTGCTAGCATAAGATAGCATTCGCATTCCCCACTCGTCTTTTTTGATAGACAGCTGATATCATCCATGTTAGTGAACATAGACATTATATGTGTGCCATAAATGTGGGATCGTGGAAATCTTGTTACAAACTGCATGCGGATGGACTAAAGCCCAGAATGGAAGTCTCGATCATGGCACATGCAGTCTATATGTATGTGTGTATCCGAAATGTGCATGTTATCCACTTTTACAATCTCAATTATGATCTGATTCCCAGACCCGTTCTCATTAAATCATTGGCTGTATTTCAATGTTATCTGCAACTTGCAGGGCTTAGATTTAGATGGTTATATTCGTTCAATGCCACCCATTAAATGTGGTGTCCACTTTGGTGTGCATCCACCATCCAATCCACTCACCTGACATTCCACACCAAGATTAATAATTGATTCTCCAAGAATTAAGGAATTCTGATAGTCATGTTGGCCAAACCATGTGAATTTAAAATTTTTAGGAATGATTTTACACTGTTCCATGTAGTGAAAAACCCTCTTCCCTATGGTGCGGCTGATGTAAGTCTTTGATTTTCCTATTGTGTGGATCTGATGCATGTTTGTCCCATAGTGATTAGTTAGCTAGCACATGTCATCCCTTCCATGTGCTTATGCAATTCATGCCATTGCAGTCCTAATTTCTCTCTTCCTTCCTCTCTCCGTGTCATTGCACGCCACATCTCCTAACCTGCTTAATAGTTTCAGGCTAAAAAAGAAGCACAACACAGTATGCATGACCTGAGGCCGAGTAGTGGCCATCCAGCCCATGGGCTGACAGAGTCAAAGAACATTGCCAGCTCTAATTCAATGGTCTCTTTCAATGTAGGCCATGCAAAATAAAATTTTCTAATAGACTAGGATTGACAAACCCATACAAACCAGCTTAAAATCTAGACCAAATACATTCATTGATGGCCCCACTACTTGAAAATTTGCAAAACCTAACAAAATGGAGACTTGACTCCAAGTCACTAGAGTTGATTTTCTTAACCTTCCCGTCCTTGTTTGGTAATAAGAGAGGTGCAATGATTACAATTGAGGAGATCTAATCACTGGTTTGGACTGCACATGGTGTGGGGTCCGATGAGCCAGATGGGAGATGAGAGAAATGTGATATAGGGAGATAGTGCATGAAAATGACTTAACCTTACAATCCAGGTGAGCAGGCAACCTGCATTTCTCGTTCTACTTACGGGTTGAGGTTGTGTAGGGGATCTGGTAAAATTGAGATTGAGGAGTGGGCCGTTGCCATCCTACGGACCAGAATCCTCTCCAATGCCTGTGGTAGACAGAGCATGGAACTACCAAGCTCTGTGAGTCAACAGTGACATGTTTGTGACATTTACTCCATTCATCAATTGTGCCACCTCATGTTACAACCTGAGGCAACCGATTAGTAGCCAGTAGCGGCGTCATGGTGGGACCAAGAGAGCACCGACCAGTAGCCAGTAGCGGCGTCAGTAGCCAATCCGCGTCCTTGGCATGCAATACGCATCCATGCAGAGGTGAGAAAGGTTCAACTAGGGCTGTCAATGGGCCGCGTAAACATGATGGGCGTTTGGGCTTGTCCCATTTGGGTCGGGCTTGGGGTAGTGTATTCGGCCCGACGGTCAAGTCGGGCTTAAATTAAGAGCCCAATTATAAATCACATCGGTCTCGGGCTTAGCTCTCCACATCCCATAAACGTGGCCCGGCCCAAAAAATCTTTTCTAAACCTACTTTTCTCCCTTTTCTTTCATTCTCTCCTTCTCTCTCTACACATGAGACACACCAAAATACCATTTATCTGCAGAGATATTCAGGGTTTGGCCTCGGGCGGACTCAGGACGGGCTTTAGGTAATTGTCCTGGGCCGGACTCGAGCTAGACTATTTCAGCCCGCATGGGCCCAAGCTAGATTTGGGCTTAGGTTCATAATTACACGCCAGGTTTGGACAGAGCTCGGCCCGGACCTAATCCGGCCCATTGAAAACCCTAGGTCCAACGGATCTAATTTCAGCTATTATTCCTTATCTAGGTTAGGTTCCACAAATTGGAGCGTTTAGATCGTGTGCGCACGCATTTATACGGGAATTCATATTTTTCAGCGCATGCATCAGTTTAACTCTTTTCTTTTTTCTTTTCTTTTCTTTTCTTTCCCTTTTTCGTAAGAGTAAGACAAGCTGTTCTTGTCCAGAGTAGCATCAACGTCCTATAAATACCCATCGATCGTAAGTCAGTAACAGACCATAAGCAACAACAGCCATGGCCATACAGAAATCTCTCTCTCTTGCTTTTCTTCTTTTATTATTAGAATTTCTTTCTTCCAATGCCTTTACAACAGCAGCAGCATCCACACTTGGAGAAGCAGAGGCTCTCATGGAATGGAAAGCCAGCCTCTTGTCACCACAAGCTCTCCATTCATGGTCACTTCCATCTGCTAATGCTAGTGCCAACACAATCTCTCCATGCAAATGGTATGGGATCTCCTGCAGGCCTTGGAAGCGTAATAGAGATAAGCTTACCCAGTGCAGGCTTACAAGGTAAGCTTCATAACTTGAGTTTCTCGTCATTTCCAAACCTCCTCCGTCTCAATCTCAGTGACAACACACTCACTGGAACCATCCCAGCTGATATCGGCACTCTTTTCAGACTCGTCTCCCTCAATATCTCCATGAATAATCTCTCTGGAGTTCTACCTCTTTCAATGGCTAACCTTTCTCACCTTTCAGAGCTTGACATCTGGTCTAATGAAATAACTGGGCCTATTCCTCCATCTTTAGGTAACTTGACCAGGCTGACAGTCCTCTACCTCTCTAACAATCAAATTTCTGGTTCAATTCCTGCACAATTAGGAAATCTCAAGAATTTGGTTGAGTTGTCATTGCAGAATAATAGTCTGACAGGTCCAATCACTCCTGCTTTAGGTAATTTGAGAAACCTTACACTTTTGTACCTCTACAGCAATCAAATTTCTGGTTCAATTCCTCTAGAAATTGGGAATTTGGTAAATCTCAATAAGCTTGAGCTTGAGAGTAACCTTCTAACAGGTTCTATCCCTTCCACTTTAGGAAACTTGACCAAGCTTAAACTCTTC
Source organism: Magnolia sinica (assembly GCF_029962835.1). NCBI lineage: Eukaryota > Viridiplantae > Streptophyta > Magnoliopsida > Magnoliales > Magnoliaceae > Magnolia > Magnolia sinica. The sequence goes on from NC_080575.1 coordinate 105,994,055, forward strand.
AATGCATTTGACAACCATTTAACTGGTGAGATCCCAAAAAGCTTCAGAAATTGCACTAGTTTAACCAGAGTTCGACTCGAAGGAAATCAGCTCGTTGCAAATGTATCAGAAGCCTTTGGTGTATACCCACATCTCTATTTCATGGATGTCAGCAACAACATGTTGTTTGGTGAGCTCTCACCGAACTGGGGAGAATGCAAAAACTTGACGAGGCTACAGTTATCTGGGAACATGATCACTGGTAGAATTCCTCGGGAGATTGGGCAGCTGAAGCAGCTACGAGTACTTGGTCTTTCTTCGAACCATCTAGAAGGAGAGATTCCAAAGGAATTTGAGAGGCTAACTTCTTTGTTCAACTTGAGTTTAAATGATAACCAACTTTCTGGTCAGGTACCAAAAGAGATTGGAAAACTCTCCAATTTGGAGGTTCTTGACTTGTCAATGAATCGCCTAAGTGGTCCAATACCACCTCAATTAGGGGATTGCTCCAAACTCCGATATCTGAAATTGAGCGAAAATGATTTCAATGGAAGCATTCCATTTCAAATTGGTAACCTGGTATACTTACAGGATTTACTAGATCTCAGTCATAACTTGCTCAATGGAGAGATATCACCACAACTTGTGAAATTGCATGTGCTGGAAAAGTTAAACCTCTCCCACAACATGTTGTCGGGCTCCATTCCACCTTCTTTTGAAGCAATGTTCAGCTTGCAATCTATTGATTTTTCATACAATGCTTTGGAAGGTCCTCTTCCCAACAGCAAAAACTTTCAAAAGGCTCCTGCAATTGCATTCATAAAAAACAAAGGTTTATGTGGTGAAGTGCAAGGTTTGAGACCCTGCACCGCCCCTTCAATAAGGCATGGTGATGCAAGGAAAGGTCGCTAAGTTGTCATCTTCATTGTTCTTCCTCTCTTGGCAGCCTTGTTTCTTTTATTTATAGTCGTCGGCGTTTCTTCCATTTATTCCCAAAGACGAAGAAATAAAGAGAAGGTGGTTCTTGAAAGGAGCAGCAGAAATCCATTTTCAATATGGAATTATGATGGGATTGATGTATTTGAACAGATCGTGGAAGCGACAGAGGGTTTCGACGACAAATGCCTCATCGGAATTGGAGGGTATGGAAAAGTTTACAAAGCAAATCTACCATCAGGCCAAGTTGTAGCTGTGAAGAAACTTCACCCACTTGAAGGTGGGGATCAATCCGATCAAAGAAGTTTTAGAAATGAGATTTGAGCATTAACAGAAATCCGTCACCGCAACATTGTGAAACTTTATGGTTTTTGTTCTCATGCTCAATTCTCATTTCTAGTCTATGAGTACATGGAAAGGGGAAGCTTGGCTAGCATCCTAAGCAATGACAGAGGAGCTGTAGAGTTGGACTGGACTCTAAGGGTGAATGTTATTAAAGGTGTGGCCCATGCATTATCTTACATGCACCATGATTGCACCCAACCAATTGTCCATCGAGACCTATCAAGCAACAACATTCTGCTGAATTCGGAACTTGAGGCCTGTGTCTCTGACTTTGGCGCTGCAAGATTGTTGATACCTGATTCGTCCAATTGGACTACGCTTGCCGGCACTTACGGATACATCGCTCCAGGTTAGCTGTTAATTCATTCTCCACACTTTAAAAGTTTTATTAGCAACTGGTCTTTATGTTTTCTTAAGCTTTCCCTTTTATTTTATTTTATTTTTTGTTGGCAATTACATACTAAGGATTGTGCATAAGTTAACATGCTGTTGTCAAATATTGCAATCTAGGGCAACTGGAAGATTCCTTAATCCAACAGTTGTAAGAGGCCTTGTAAAGAAACATACATGGGTTTGTATTTTTACAATGCCCAAAGTCAAAACTAATATAATAATGCAAATGAAGATAAACCTAAGAATGTATTTTCTTTGCTACACTTGTGGTCGATCATTTTACATTATGCATGATAGAGATAATGTGGTTGCATGGTAAGACTAACCATAGTTCAAGTTACCCAACTAACTTATGCATATTTTATCAGCTATTAAATTTGTGATGCTGACCATTTTTCTTAACTGTACATTTGTTGGCCACCAATTAGATGGATAGAATCCTCCAATAACTATAATTTTTGGAACCTATTCCATCTACAATATGGGCCATGCTTTTAGATGGTCTGGATATATTTACATGGATATTCCAAGTGCATAATAGATGTGTTGTCACTGTTTGAGAAATGATTGAAAAACTCGTTGCTTCTGGCCCATACGAGTAAATGCGAAAATGATGCGCAAGGAAATAAATGTGGAAGTGATGCATACGGAAATATGGCATGCTTCAATGCTCGGCCAAGAGATCCCAGAGGATGGTTGGGTTTCCTCCATTGCACAAGGGTTCGACAGCTCTATGGTCCAAACCGTTGATGTGATGTCCCACATAGTGAATGCCCCACACACAAAAAAAGTAGTTACAAGATCGAAAATCCTTGAAACAATGCCCATAGTACCCAATCCTAGCCGATGAAATGTGCAAATACAATGATACCTACATACACATCAATGACTTGGTTTACACGTGCCAACTTCTCATGCGTTTAGGATTCCCAAGGCACACATAAAGGTAATCCCAAACATGCAGATGACCCAACACAATGATTAATCTGGTTCTTTTATTGAGCAGGCCACTACCATGTGAAAACAATGGATAGTTTTAGAAAAAATTGCCAAAAGTACACAATATATACGAAACAATGGATCATCCAAAACTTTGGCCAATTCTCTGCACCTCTCAGATGTGCTGAGTATGTCTTATTTGGCATATGCGCAGTTTATAGAGATGTCTTGAGGTTAACAAGCACAAAAACTTGGAAGATATGAAATCTAGATTAAGAAATAGAGGTAGGTTTGATATATAATTAAGAGTTTAGCTATTAACGTTTAAGAATGAGAAATGATCATGACTTAACCATCTTCCTTGTTGCAGAGCTTGCATATACAATGAGGGTAACTGAAAAATGCGACGTATATAGCTTTGGCATTGTGGCACTTGAAGCGATGATGGGGAGGCATCCTGGGGAGCTCATCTCCTCTCTGACACCACCAAGTAGACAAGATACACTGCTAAAGTATATGTTGGACCAACGTCTCCCAGACCCCATAGCTGTGGTTGCACACGAAGTCATATTTGTGGTGTCCATGGCACTTTCATGCATTCGGCCGGATCCAAACTCTCGGCCAACCATGCACCACGTGGCTCAAGAGTTGTCTATTGGTGGGTCTTCCTTTTCTCTAGGGCCATTCCACACACTTACATTACATCAACTCATGGATCTTAAGGTATAGTTGGGTGGATGAAAATCATCAAGGTTGAAGGTGTGTAGTGGCAAGAACATTATTAGTGTGTTTATTGTATGAAAATCATCGTATGTGGAGAAGGTATTTTTTTTGCTATGATATGTATGTAATTTTAGAATGTGGAATTGGTGTTTATCTAAAATCTAGATTTTCAATTGAAGCTTCTCTTTCTTTGTGGTTCCCACTTGAATGTTTGTATATCGTTTTTATTGTATCAATAAAGTTACAGGTGGTGTGCTCCTACCTTTCTCCTAAAAAATAGTAGATTTCTAAGACTGTTGATCAAAACCCAAATGTTATAAAGGTATGTTGAAAGAATAAAAATGTTTCATTGTATGTGTGATGGTTATCTTCTAACTGAATGTCTTCTAAACCAAAGAATTTACCTTTTAGGAGATGTTATACCTTTTTGAAATAATAGTTTTCTACTAATGTATTATTAGGAAAAGAATGGGTATATTTATTAGCGAGAGAAGGTACCAATTGTGGTTTTGTTAATTGAAAAGGAAAAGAAGAAAAGAGAGAAAAAAGAGCAACGACTTCACACTCTGGCAATGTGACTCAAGATAATTATACTATACCTCAAGTCAAAGTGTCTACTAAATCTACTCCATGAATAATTGGTAGGATTTGAGAGCTGATGCGGCCTGCTTTCTTCACCCATTATGTAAAGTAATAAGGACACATGAGTCACTCAGGAATAACATAATTTCACAACAAAGCTGGACCACATTCCTAATATTTAAATTAAGGTGACCTGCATAAGCTCCATGAGCCCATTTCTACTTTGAATCCAGCTTGAAAATACTAGCTTGGCCCATGGGCAAAGCTTGGGCCTTTCAGTTTTTGGTTTGGGCCTGGGCTCAAGTCATTTTAGACTCACCTAATTTCATTTGCTCCTATAAGTATCTCATTCTAGTCATCCCCTAGACAACAACCCATTCTCCATGAATGCATACAGCTAGTTTCGCTTCTTTGGACATCTATTTCATTGTGTATGTGTTCACCACTTGATCAACAAATAGATTAAAAACATTTAAATGCAAAATAGTGATTTTATCAAATTTGGGCTGGGCAGGATCGAGTTCGGGCCTAACCAATTTCGGGCTCAGATTTTGGTTACTCTGCTGGGTTGGTATGGGCCATGGGTCATAAGTATAGGCCCGGCCCAAACCTGGCCAAGACAAACCAAGTTTGAGTCGAAAGTGGGCTTGGCCCGAAGCCCAATAGAGCTTTGGACACCAAAATATAAACGGCCAAAGAGAGCATCAGAGTGGTTGGGTTGGAGAAAGGTTGCAGGTTTCTCATCTCCCATTCCAAAGGGGCGACCGAGAAGAACACAGTTTCATCGAAGCCTAATATGGTAATTTCGCTAATCTCTAACTCTAATCTCATCATCTTCCATTTCCTCATGTAAGGAAAAAGAAAAGAAAGAAAGAAAATAACGAATTTCCATTTTAATTTATAAGGGGAAAGGGATGGGAGCTTTGGGAAGAGAAGGAAGAAGACACATACTCTTTGCGTGCGGTGCGGGCTCCGTAGCTTTCATCTTCAGAAGAGCCGATGCGCTTCTTGCGCTTATCCCGCTAGCCGTATTCGCAAGTGTACGTAATCTATCCTACTCGCTTTTTTAATATTTCTCCAATTTTGGAAGCTCAATTCGGTTTTTATGCATTAGTTGGGTTTGGATACTCTGCTTAATCATTCTTTGATGATTAATTTTTTTTTTTTTTCATGCGTTTTCGTGCTATCTCTACACTCGATGTGGATTAGAGATTTGTGAGCTATAAATAGACGGTTAAGAAGTGAATTACAACAACGGTTCACATTCTGACTAAGGCAAGTTCCAAGCCTAATAGTGGGGGATCATCTAATCGAGGAGTTTTTATTTTTATTTTTTATTTTTAAGGGGTGCATGGTCCATTGACTGTGGGCTGCAACACACCAATGGTCTATAGATCGCTGAACAATTGGGACAATCTTTTTAGAAATGAAAGTTTCTGTATACTGTGGAAAGATTTGTGTCTGTATTTCACGTTATGCTTCTAGTTTTTATTTTTTATTTTTCCTTTTCTTTTCATGTGTTTGAATGGAAGGATGACTACTAAAATGGGGATATGAATTAACCTGAAATCATCAGGAAATTGAAACCCTAGTTTCCTCTTTTCTCCATTGTTTCTTTTGGATTCCAATTTTACAAGGATTCCATGTTTTGTCACCTCATGTTATCTTCTTTGCCTTAGAAGTCATCAACGTCTCTTTTTTGGGAGAGATGAATCTGCAAAGTTTTTCAAGGAAAATCTGAGAAATGGAAATCAGTTTGCAAAACTATCTTTTTTTTTTTTGGCAAATGGAGAAAAAGCGGGTTTCCACGAAAAGCAATTTCATTTCCAAGGTTAAAATGTTCCCAATAACCCCCTAAGTTATGTGTTTTTTTTTTTTTTTTTGATGTCTCCTATTATGCCACTTTCTTATGGGAGAAGTTAAACCTGTGTGCAGCACACTAATTTCCTTATCAGGTGTAATAACACTAATTGGAGAGGTCATACCAGTCCTTGATCTGGACTGTTCATCTCATGGACCCACCATGGATGGATCATATCCTAAAATTTGCTAGACGAGATGAATCTATTGTTAGACAGGAAACGTGTCTTGTTTCCATGTATAGATAATTGATTCTGATTTTATCTTTTTCATTGTATAGTTGATTCTTGTTTTATCTTTTTCCTTATATAGATGTTGTATATCTCTATATATTCAACCTCTTAAGGTTGTCTGAAATACAGAAAACCAAAGGAGAATCATTTTCTCTTTGCTTTCATCTATACCTTTCCAATTGAACTATTTCGTAAGGAGTGCTGTCCATTTCCACCATTTTTTTTTTCTACCACTCATTTGTAGGTGGGCAGTTGGACAGCTAAGATTGTCCAACCAGTAATATTTTTGTTACGTTGCCAATCCATTTGGGACCACCTGCATCCAGGTTTTTTGGTAGCTAACAGCCTAACAGATAATAGTAGAGAATGATTTGATGATGATAATGTGAAGAAGAGATGAGAATATTGAGAGAGAAGAAGAAGAAGAAGGAGAGTTTGGGAGAGATGTTGTGTTAGGCTTGCTTTCCCTAACACATAATATTTTATTATAATAAAGCATATAGTACACCGCAGGAGAAGAGGGAAGTGTGCACATGCACTTACACTAAATGGACTAAAAGGGGCCACTAACCACATACACAATACATAGCATTCTTCTGATACCATGTTGAACAACCATTTACTCTAAAAGCTTAAGCTCTTAGAGTGTGGTGTATCAATGTATATCAAGGGACTTTATCACTTCCCCCCTCATTTGTAACTAGATGCATCATCTTTCATTTCGCTACTCAAATCATGGGTTTAGGGCCTGCAAGATGTTGCAAATTCTATGAACTTTCAGTTGTCGCTTTCGTCTTTTTGTTAGCATTACATACTTTTTATATACCTGATGCATTTACAAGTTATAACTGATGCTGCTGTTAAACATCAATCTGATGTTCACGTGTTGCCTGGTTATTAACTTCCTAATAGATGTTTTGACTCCCTGACCTATTCTGGCCTAGGAATCTGCTATAGATAAAATTATTTAGTAACAACTAGCAATATTATCCTTCTAGCATGTTTGGCTTACAATTGTAGGTTGTGTTTCAGCTTTGACTGGTGAACTTGCATGTTCTTAATAAAATGGTTGACTTGTGTTTTTAGTGAACTGACCCGTTTCACCGAGGAGTTTCAGTCCCAGCCAAAACCCATCCTGTTTCAGTGATGAGTTCTGATCCCAACGAATCCGACAGTCTGGTCCATTCCAGGTAAGTAAACACCGGTCATTGCTGAGGCTAATCAAACTGGGAGCTCCTCATTGATCAAGTTAGTTTAATGTGATATTTTTTCTTCCTCTTATGGTTTCTGGATGAATTTGATTATTTTTCACTTTAGCCATACAATGATGTAAATGAATCAGCTAGTTAGAACATTGGATCAGTGAGATAATTGATCATCTGAATCAACTTTCCATGAAACTACCTTCCAAAATTGATAATAATATTAATAAAACTAAACTAAACTAAACGAGGTTTGAAACTTGAGTCAGGCCTGCTGCTACCATAAATATCCTGAAATGACAGCTTTGTAACTATTTCAGTTAGGATTAGCATCCCAAATTTGCCAATCTTCACCATCCTGAGAGATGTTCTGAACACAAAATCCTGACCCTTGGCCACTTAAAATGGAGGGTATTAAGAATATAATTTAGTTGCCTTGGATAATTGAAAAGCCCGATCAGTCGTTGCGCATCTATGTCAATCCTCTTATGTGCCTTGGATAAATTAAGAAAAGAAGAAGAAGAAGAAGAAGAAGAAGAAGAAGCAGTAGCAGCAGAACCCTGGAAAGTCCTTTCAGAAGGCCTCGCAGAGGCATTCATAAGAAACAAAGGCTTATGTGGTGAAGTGCAAGGTTTGAGACCCTACAATGCTCCTTCAACAGGCGATGGTGATGCAAGAAAAGTCCCTCAAGTTGTCATCTTCATTGTTCTTCCTCTCTTGGTGGTCTTATTTTTTTTTATTTATAATCATCAACTTTTCTTCCATTTATTATCAAATAAGAAGAAAAATAAAAAGAGGGGTTCTTGAAAGGAGTAGTAGAAATCCATTTTCAATGTGGAATTATGATGGGATTACTATGTTTGAAGACATCGTGGAAGCGATGGAGGGTTTTGACGACAAATACTGCAATGGAACTGGAGGGTATGGAAAAGTTTACAAAGCAAATCTACCGTCGGGCCAGGAAGTAGCTGTGAAGAAACTTCATCCCTTCAAAGGTGCAGATCAAATTGATAAAATAAGTTTTACAAATGAGATTCGAGCATTAACAGAAATCTGCCATCGCAACATTGTGAAGCTTTATGGTTTTTTTTTTCCCATGCTTAATTCTCATTTCTAGTTTATGATTACATGGAAAGGGAAAGCTTAGCTAACATCCTAAGCAACGATGAATTAGCTGCACAGTTGGACTGGAATATAAGGGTGAAGGTTATTAAAGGTGTCGCCCATGCATTATCTTACATGTACCATGATTGCACTCGGCCAATTGTCCATCGAGACCTATGATGCAATAACGTTCAGTTGAATTCAGAATTTGAGGCCTGTGTCCCTGACTTTGGCACTGCCAGATTGTTGATACCCGATTCATCTAATTGGAGCACGCTTGCAGGCAGTTATGGATACATCGCTCCAGGTTAGTTGCTAATTCATTCTCCATGCTTTAATAGTTTTGTTAGCAGCTGGTCTTTTATTTTTCGTAAGATTTTCTATTTTTTGTTGGAAAATACATAGTAAAGTTTGTGCATGAGTTATCATTTTGTTGTCAAATGTGGCACTCTAGGCAAACTGGAAGGTTCCTTAATCCAACAGTCGTAAGAGGCCTTGCAAAGAAACATAAAAGGGATTGTATTGTTGAAATCCCCAACTTTGTTTAACTAAAAAATTGTAAAGCATCTGTGAGTACTTAAAACTAATATATAAACCATGCAAATGAAGATACTGTTAAGAATGTTTTTCCTTTGCTGCACTTGATGTCCATCATTTTTTACATTATGCATGATGGAAGTAATGTGGCTGCATGGTAAGACTGACCAGGATTCATGTTACCCAACCAACTTAACCATATGTTATCAGCTATTAAATTTGTGGCGCTCTCCATTTTCCATAGCTGTCCATTTGTTGGCCACCAATTGGATGTATAGAATCCTCCAATAAGTGTAATTTTGGGATATGCTCGGGCCATATTTTCAGATGGTCTGGATAGATTTACATGGATACCAAGTATAGATGTATGAGTCATCACTATTTAATAAATGATTGAAAAAGTTCATTGCTTCTAGCCCATACGAGCAAATGTGAAATGATGCATAAGGGCTGGGTAACTCCGTTGCACAAGGGTTAGACGTCTCTATGATCCAAACTGTTGATGTGACGCCGCACACAGTGAATGCCCCACACAAACAAAAGAAGTTCCAAGATTGGAAATTCTTGAAACATGCCCATATCACCCAATCCTTGCCAATGAAATGTGTAGATACAACGATACCCATAGATGCATCGATACACTCTAGATTACACACGCCAACTTCTCATGTGTTTGGGATATATGAGGCATACATATAGGTAGGCCTAACCATGCAAATGACCCAACACAATGATTAATCTGGTCCTCTCATCAGGCAGGCCACCAACACATGAAAACAATGGATAGTTTTGGGAAAAAAATGCCAATTGTACACACTCAATGTATGCATGTGGCATGCCTTCTAGGTAGACCATCCTAACTTACTCGCAAGATCATCTAAGAGTTTAGCACATCTTATGCAACCCCCAGATGTGCCACGCACATGGCAATTGGCGTATGCACAATTTGTAGAGATGCCTTGGGGTTAACAAGCAAAATAACCTAGAAGATATGAAACCTAGATTAAGAAACCCCTGTGAGTTTGATATATGCTTAAGACTTTAGCTATTGATGATTAACAAAGAGAAAGAACATGACTAAACTCTCTTCCTTTTTGCAGAGCTTGCATATACGATGAGTGTGACTGAAAGATGCGACGTATATAGCTTGGGTGTCATGGTACTTGAAGTGATGATGGAAAGGCATCCTGGGGAGCTCATCTCCTCTTTGTCATCATCACCATCACCTCTACAAAGATCACACACATCCACAATTTATGCGGAGTGGCAGAGAGAGGGACTAGTTTGGGGTTAGTGGCCCTATACGAAACACATCAACCATTCAAACCCCAAACAGCGGTACAACCCATGGATCCGTGACCTGATCCTCACCAGTTTATTAATTGGGTTTAGAATTTAACATGTAGCCCCACTTGATAACAAATCATTAGGCCCAAGCACCACTCCTTCAACCCATTTACTTAAGGGCTTGTATTTCAAGCCCATTAATAACTTTGTAATATTTGGGAATTGGTACTTTTTGTTAACACTTACATGCATCCTAGAAACGGTTTGATATAGGAATGAGTCAGCCATAGCCTGATTTATTTACCTCAATAGCCTTTGTTTTCAGGCTGAAACCAAAGCATAGCCCAATAAGTACACCTGAGCCCAAGTTAGAAGCAAGCTCGGTGTTAGTTGGCTAATGGGTTGACTAGAGTTACAGGCCCATTGCCAGCCTAATTTATTGTTCTACTTAAGACTGGGCTGTGCAAAATAAATACTTAAGACTTTGACATGACAAGCTCAAACAAAACAGTAAAAATTGTGGGCTCATATAAAGTCCCAGGCCCAACTACTTAGAATTTGGCAACATTAATGAAAAAAGCGAACTTGACTCTAAAATCCCTGTCCAAACTCCAGATCCTATCAAGAGACTTGACTATAAAGTAGAAAATGCGCCCATGCCAATCCAGTCCCAAGGCCCATTGCTTGGAGCCCATTGCTTGGAACTCGTTGTTCTCAACAAAAGATGGGACTTGACTCTAATAGTAGAATCTGAGCCAAAGCTCATATGGTCCTAGGGCTCACTTTTTGAAATCTCAGTGCTCCCCGCAAAAGAGGAGATCCTAGAATCTCTCACTCTCACATTGATTGTCGTGCTACCCTAGTCTTGATCATACATTGGGCCACTTTAATGTTTGTGAGAAATTGACTGATACATCTATTTTTCCAGCTCATTTAGGTCGTGGGCCTAAAAATGTGGCAGATCAAAAACTGAAAGTGGGCTGAGGATGCCCCAAGATGTTTCAATGGTGAGAATTCCATCCCACCGTTTCTTATTGTGGGCCCACTGGAGATTGGTATCGTCCTCATTTTTAAGCCATGCATGAAATGAGCTTCCAAAATAGACGGACTTGGCAGCTTTGTCAAAAACATTGTGCGACTCTTACGGCTGTTTCATCGGCCCGGACATTTAATTCCCATACTTTCACAGTCGTTTTGCCTACTTGAACTTTAGATCGGCCTCATTTTTGGATCCATGCCTTAAACGAGGTGGAAAATAGATGGATAGATTTGTCACCAACCTCATTGTACGGTCAAGCAACCCCCACCCTCTATGCTTAAATGTCCACCGGACTCTGGCTCGACCATTGATTGACCTTGCCATCCTAACTCAAACTGTACTTGGGGCCTACCTTAATGTTCGTGAGAAGTCCATTCCGTCCATCCATTTTCCAGTCAATCTGGGGGAATGGACCCAAAAATGAGGCAGATCTGAAGTTCAAAACGGCCCCAAGATGTTTCAAGGGTGGACGTTCAATTTCACTATTTCCTGTCATGTGGGCTCACTTGAGCTTCGGTCTGCCTCATTTTTGGGCCATTCACTAAGAAAACAGATGGACTGAATAGATTTGTCATGATCCTCAACATGAATGTTTCAACAGTAGATATTCAATCTCCACTCTTTCCTGTAGGTTGGCTCAAGCTCATGTGGATGACATCCACCCCGTCAATCATGAATGTTTCAACAGTAGATATTCAATCTCCACTCTTTCCTGTAGGTTGGCTCAAGCTCATGTGGATGACATCCACCCCGTCAATCAGGTGTGCTGCTCTTTATTTGGACTCGGGCCAAAAATCAGGCTGATTCAACCGTCGGTAGACACCATGGGAAATAGCTGAGATAAGAAGTCTCATTATTATAATACTCCAAGTTATATGTGATGTCCACTTTTGTGCGTATGGACCATCCAATCCACTCATCTGACGTTTCGTACCAAGATTATTAAATTCTCTTAATACTCATGTTGGCCAAACCATGTGAATTTAAAGTTTTCAGGAATGATTTCACTGAATCTACAGGACTTACGGTGAGAATGTGACGGCCCAACTGATGGATGGGGCGGATATGATGCATGATTGTCCCACATAATGATTAGTTAGCTAGTGCAAGTCATCCCTTCCATGTGCTGACAGGGTCAAAGACTATTGCTGGCTCTAATTTCATATGCGTGGGCTATGCAAAATAAAACCTTGTGGTATACTAGGCTTGAAAAGCCCAAACAAACCAGCTTGCAATTAAAATCAAACCCATAAATTCATGCCCCACTCACCCAACAAAATGGACACTTGACTCTAAAAGTCACTCCATGAGCCCATTTCTACTCTGAATCCAGCTTTAAAATACTAGCTTGGCCCATGGGCAAAGCTTGGGCCTTTCAGATTTTGGTTTGGGCCTGGGCTCAAGTCATTTTCGACTCACCTAATTTCATTTGCTCCTATAAATATACCATTCTAGTCATCCGTTAGACAGCAACCCATTCTCCGGGAATGCGCACCACTGGTTTCACTTCTCTGGACATCTATTTCATTGTATATGTGTGCCCCACTTGATCAAAGGATATATTAACAACATGTAAGTGGAAAATAGTGATTTTACCAAATTTGGGCTGGGCAGGATCGAGTTCGGGCCTAGCTAGTTTTTCGAGCTCAGGTTTGAGTTACTCTGTTGGGGCTGGTGCTGGCCATGGGTAAACCAACACCAAATCAAAAGAATTAAACAGCAAATGAGTTCCCATATTACGAAATCAGTAATAGAAAAAATGATATTAACATTGTGCGAAAACTTTTTGCTGTAGTCATGATAGAAAACTTGATGGGATGGTTTCAACATCAAGCACTAAGACATTTATGGAAGTGAAGTATCAATTTTACTATAAATTTCAACTCAAACTGAAGAAATAGTTAGGCACCTCACATATCATTGTTTCCTGCCAAGTTTCAGTTTTTTGAGTGGATGTACGTTTGGTGTGGTGTTTAAGTCAAACAAGCAACATTAAGCGTGCCACTATTAACATAGTACAAAGCTGTACTATTCTATTGCAAAAAGAAAAAAGAAAAAAAAAAGAAAAAGAAAAGAAAGGGTGAGTCTACCAGTCAGGGTGGTTGTATATATCAATTCATAAAGATAAAAGGAAATTGAGAAAGATTTATAGAGAGAGAAAATCAGAGCAAAAAGAAAAAGAAAAAGGATTAAATGATCTCAAATGCCATTAACAAACAAAACAGGAAATTACAAATGTCATGGACTTAAAAAGCTAATTGCAAATAACTGAAGTACCGCAGGGAAGCATTGCTCAAAAAATCCCAAACCAACGAATCCAATCACAGGTGAAATGCCAAGAGGACTGAAAAACCTGTGAAGAGAACGAGAACTACAAAGAACTAGGAAGACTATTCAGAACATGAACAAATAAACCTCAGTGAATGAGGTGCTGCTACAGAGTACCGTGAAAATTCGATCAAGCATTCAAATGCATCCGAAAGCAGAATTTCTCTAGGAAGAAAAAAGAGGCCTGCACAAAAATGATGGCCTGCTTGTTTCAGCTCTTAGATAAAATGAGCAGAATAACAATTTTGGACCAGTTTGACAGAAAAGGGAATAATCCCCCGAATGCACAATTACAAAGAAGAAACATGGTCCTTTGTCGACTAGAGTCACCTCAAAACATTCATGTTGAAATGTTGAGGTTGCAGTTACGCAAATGTATCATCAAAACTACTAATACATGCTCTCGTTTCAGTTGATGGGCGTGGACAGAGAAGTTGCCAGTTCCCTTCTTTTAAATGTACATGGTCCTAGAAGCTAAAACATTAAAACATAAGGTGAAGAAAACAAAGTGGAATAAAATAACAACATGTTTCAGAAGCCTATAAATGTGTAAAGGTTGAGTAATACCTTTCCTTGGGAACTATAATCTACCTCAGAAGAATTTGCAAAAACAGTTTTGAGGTGAAGAGAAACACACGTTTCCTGATCAATGATATGGTAATCTGACCACTTTCTTGCATATGATGTTTGTAGTAGAGATTTGTGGTGAAATCAATGTGGATCGTATTTGCAAAAACCTCGCTCTTGCAGTTTCAATTGGCGAAATACCCTTCCTTCATCCTAGAATCACATGCTCATTAATGAAATGGTCCACAATAATTTGCAAAAACCTTGCTCTTGCAGTTTCAATTGGCGAAATACCATGGACCCCATTTGTACAGAAATCCATCATCTTACAAATTTCAGCCCGTGCATTGTACAAACAGTTTGGACTGCTGAACCATGGACCCCATTTGTACAGAAAACCCATCACTGTGCAAAATTCAGCCCCTGCATTGTATAATATCTCGTGTGAAATTACTTTCTGCCTATGTTAGCATGTAAAAAGTATTTCGATATTCACCTTGCTTCTTTCGATGATAATCCCGGCTTCTGTATTAAAGTTGGCTAGGAATCTAACATTCTGCACAAAGTGAATTCAGAGTAAGATCATGCCATACAAAATATTTTTCATGCACCATGTTAGGAAGATACAACACATGGAAATCAAAAGAAGAAAGAACAGAGAGCATGAAACTTCTGCATATCAGTGAACTATCAGTTCTGTTGTAAATTATTGTTTGAACTGATTGAGTGTTTGTGGTAGTGCTAAAACAAGACCTAAAATTCTCACTTTTCTGCTAGAACCTATGGTTTCTTTACTTTGAAGCCGTCTTACCTCCAATTGGATGAGCCAACCATTTGCCTCTGATCCATACCCTCTATGCTGGTGGTAGTGTTCCATGCAAACAGATTGCATGTATTGGAAAATACAAAAGAGAACTCCAAACACTAGAATTTGCCACCATTTAACATGTTCTAATGAATGCAATATTCAAATTTGTATTGGAAAAATACAAAAGAGAACTCCAAACACTAGAATTTGCCACCATTTAACATGTTCTAATGAATGCAATATTCAAATTCAACAACTCACCAGAATCCAGATTCTTTGCTGTTGAAATGCATATTAGTTTTCTCCCTTCTTCGAAAGGCCATTGGCATTCAGATATTGGCTTAGACATTTGGCATTTGTAGTCCAATTAAGCCGAGGTTCACCCAACAAACAACCTTGCACAACATATAAACCAAATCAAGATGCATTGGAAAAAAAAATAAAGACGAACCAAAAGTTAAGCTTATTTGATTAACTATCAGATTTGTGGAAATTTATTGGAATGGCTAAAAAATGAAAAATATCCAATGGTTTCAACAAACAAGCATCAACGAATCAGGGGCTTGGACTGCTCAACTAATCTGATTTTCGGACTGTAACTTAGCAACAGTGGTTTCCACAATTTGCTTGGTTTAATTTGAATTATGAATGCCACAAGCAATTTCTGAGTGTCTGCATATCTCAAATCACCGTATTTTAGGACGGGATTTCCTGCAAAACGCTTTCGCAGGAAGTTCCTACTCTGGGATGCAAGTTGGGGTCCATCGTAATGTTTATTAGAAATCCAACCCGTCCATCAGTTTTTCAAACTCATTTTAGGATATGTGACTAAAATTCAGGAGGATCCAAAACTCAACTAGGCTATACAAGATGAAACAGTGGGAAGAGGAATTCCTACCATCAAAACCTTCTTAAGCTCCGCCTTGATGTTCGTATACCATCCAAACCGTTTACAAGGTCATTTTTACTGGGATGAAGTGAAAACACTGAAAACTTTGACCGATACAAAACTTTTGTGGCCATATAAATATTTCCACAGTGAAAACTAAATACCCACTTTTTCATCTCTTGTGGTCGATTTGAGTTTTGGATCTACCTTAGTGTTTCTCACATGTCCTAAAATGATATAAAAAAATAGATGGACGGATTGGATTTCTCATAAACATCACAGTGGCCCCACCTAGAATCCTTGCGCAGTATCTTCATGTTAAAGCCTTTCGCAGGAGATCCGCGTCCCGTATTTTAGGCTCTTTTATTTTTTTTAAAAAAACAAGAAAGTCCAATTGGCGGGGATTTTATGCTTGGGTGGACCTCACTAAGGTTTTTACGTGAAATCTACCTTGACAATTAAGTGTGTTACCCTAAGTTTATGGACCAAAAAACAGCCCTGTCCAATGTTTAGGTGGATTACAAGATTGGAAACCATGTACAAGGCAATACTTACCCTCCAAACTGTTTCCTTTCATGTGACCCACCTGAATAATGAATGGGACCTAAGTTTTGGAGTGAATTTTATATAATCATTGTGGTGGACCCTGTAAATATCAAGGGTGGACATATCTCTCCTAACTGTTTCCATTGGTGTGACCCACCTAAATCATGGGTCATCATGCGTTTTTAACTATGGCGGTAACATAAAATTATATATCTATTGGTCATAGTGGATTCTACCTATCATATTTTGGTAGGCCCATAAAAAAATTGGGTGGGCCTACCTCTCTCAGTTGTTCAAAGCCTTTTGACAAATAGAAAACAACAAAAGAAAACCCTTGATTTTTTATGGGGCCCACTGTGATGTGTACGCTCAAATTTACTCTGACCATTTGATGTGTAATCCTACATTAGGCAAAGGCCAAAAAGTAAGCCAAGCTATGATTTAGGAGGGCCACACCAGAGGAAACAATTGCAAGAGAGATGTCCACCCTTGATTCTTACAAGGTCCACTTCCTATTATTATATAAAATATACTCTAACAGCCATACCAATATTTAGGCACAGGTGCAAAAATCAAGTCCATCCTTGATACAGGTGAGCAACACTAAGGGAAATTGTGGGTGAGCATTATACCTGTTTGGGAGCGTGGATTTGGAACCCCTGGATTTGAAATTCTCTTATTCTGTTTGGCACCTTGATTGGGAATCAAACTTTAATCCAAAAGTAGTTATGCATGGTACATTCACATGGGCTTGAATTTAATTACTAAATCAGCTTTAATATACCTAATTAGTGAACTATGTAATGGTTAACACAATGGTTGCAATAAGCCTGCTGAAATATATACTTTGCCTGAAAGTGATGAAATTATAGGTCTTGGATGGGCCACAACTACAAAATCATGTCCAAGTGACTAACCAACCATTATTAACCGTTGATTTACATGGACAATGTTTGGATAGTGTTGATCATCATACTAAGTAATTACAGTGATACAATTGATAATCTAATTATTCTGGGACATCATTAGTAAGTCATGTGAATAATAGTCATGTTACAAATGCAACTCTTGAATGGATTTTAGAGGTAAGCCAAGCTCTCATTGTGGATTTGAAACCCCCTCCCGCTGTTACTTTAGGTGGGTGCCAAATAACCAGGGGATTTGAAATACCCTCAAATCCCCCCAAATCCATGGTGCCAAACAACCTCTAATGAAGCTTTTTAGGCCATTGCTTAACATGGTGTGGTAGACCTTTATGGTTCAAGTGGATTTCAAATCAACACTAAGGTGGAGCCTACCCAAACTGCAACCAGATTTGCAAAAATCACATGAGAATATATTCTTAAGACAGTTACCCGCTGTGATGTGTGTACGGAAATGCCTTTGCAGGCGTATCATTGTTTTAAGGGATCCGTGTGTATGTAAGATTCACTCCAACCATTAAATGTGTAAACCTACATCATGCCTGTGGCTAAGAACTCAATATGACCTATGATTTTGGTAGGCTATACCAAGGAAAACAATTGGGAGAAATGTACACACTTGATATTTACAGGGCCCACCTTGATGATTATATAAAATCCACTCCACCTATTACATACCCCACCAGAATTTATGCCTAAGGCGCATATATCATACTCATTCATTATTCAGGTGGGCAAAGGTAAACAGTTTGAAGGGTGAGTATTGTATTGTACACTATTTCTAATAACGTGGTGTACCTAGAACACACGAATGGGGCTGATTTTTTGGGGCCTTGAGCCTAATGTGGAATTATACGGATGCAGATTGCGTCCTACCTCGCCCGTCTCTAGCCACGAATGGGCGGTTTTGTGGGCAGGCCCACCATGATGTATCTGTTTATCCATGCCGTCCATCCTTTTCTCATAACGTTTTAAGGTGTGAGTACAAAAAATCAGGCAAACGTGTCACAGGATGAATTTCAAATAAACACGAAGTGGGGCCCAACCTAGCCGGCAACACTTTTGCCTATGCGTGAAATAACATTTCCGTCCTCTTTAAACTTTCCCTGCTCTGATGTAAGATGTTGAAGAAATTTCAAATTGCAATTTTTAAACTCCAACGGCTGGCTAACCCAACAGGCTTGTGGGCTTTTAAGTCCAAGCCCAGCCTGATTTAGAAAAGGCCTGAAATTTAAGTCGTAGCCCCGTCAATCCAGTCCAAGCCCCGTCCACACTGATATTAGTGAGAAATCCACTCCGTCCATCCTATTCCCCGAATCGTGTTGGAACATGCTCCAAAAAAGGAGGCATATCCAAAACTCAAGTAGGCTGTCACGGATAAAAGCATATAGGGAAAAGCCTAGCGTTGAAACCTTAATGGGGTTATATTCCATTCATACCGTTCATGAGGTCCTCCCTACAGGGATGAACTGAAAAATACAAAACTATTAGCCTGACTCAAAACTTGTAGCCCCAGGAATGTTTCCATGGTGAACATTCAATCCTCGCTTTTCCAGTCATGCAGTCCACTTGAGTTTTGGATCTGTCTCATGTTTGGGCTCATACCCTAACTTGATCTTTATAAAAAAATGGATGGATGGTGGGCCCATGATCTTTTCTTGACATCCATGCCATCCATCATGTCTGCCCCCATCACGTTTATGGCGCTGAAAACTCAACTCAACCCAAAACTCAGGTAGGCCACACCCTGTAAACCCCTGCCTAAAACCAATAAAATCACATTGTGTGGCCCCCTTAGTTTGGAATGACCTAAAGTTTCATGACAACATCCATCCTTGTGGGGCTCATCTTATGAATGGATTGGATGACATGTACGAAACACAGGTGCCTCGTACAAAATCTGAAAGTATTTAGAAATGGGTGTCCCCATCACAACTGTTCCCTATGGTGTGTGGCCCACCTATGTTCTGGATCGGTCTGATTTTTTTATAAATGCCGGCTGAACACGAAGGACCTTATGTTGTGGATATGGACCCACAAATGAAAGTTGGTCCAACACAATTTATAATAGGATACGTTTATATTCTATAATAGCAAGTAGAAAAGCCGGCCTGGAAAGGAAGACCAAATCTACATTTCGACTTCTGCTGAACTTTTCAAGCATTCATACAAAATAGCTTGTGCTCGATTCGGCCTTTCGTTTTGTCGTTCGAAGAAGAACTGAGGATGATTTGACTGACTCAAGGTGGGCCCCATAATCTTTTCTTGACATCCGTGCCATCCACCACGTCTGCCCCCATCACCTTCTTGGCGCTGAAAACTCACCTCAACCCAAAACTCAGGCAGGCCACACCTGTAAACTCCTGCCTAAAACCAATAAAATCACATTGTGAGGCTCGCCTAAGTTTGGAATGACCTAAAGTTTCATGACAACATCCATCCTTGTGGGGCTCATCTTATGAATGGATTGGATGATAATACAAAATACAGGAGCCTCGTACAAAATCTGAAGGTATTTAGAAGTGGGTGTCCCCATCACAACTGTTCCTCGTAGTGTGTGGCCCACCTATGGTCTGGATAGGTCTGATTTTTTATAGATGCTGACTGAACACGAAGGACCTTATATTGTGGATATGGACCCACAAATGAAAGTTGGTCCAACACAAATTATAATAGGATATGCTTATTCTATAGTAGTTAGAAGAAAAGCCGGCCTGGAAAGGAAGACCAAATCTACCTATTCTCGACTTCTGCTGAACTTTTCAAGCATTCATACAGAATAGCTTGTGCTCGATTCGGCCTTTGTTTTATCATTGGAGAAGAACTATGGATGATTTGACTGACTCGAAAACAGTATCAAACCTTCGACTATAAATAAAACATATCCATTTTTTTTCACAACATAAGCTATAACAGCAATGGCCATTGAAACATCTTTCTCCCTCTCTCTTCTGCTTATATTGGCAGCCTTTCTTTCTTCCAATGCAGTTACAACATCCACCTTCAGAGAAGCAGTGGCTCTAATGAAATGGAAAGATAGCCTCCTGCAATCACAAGCTCTCCATTCATGGTTGCTTCCTTCCACTGATGCTAGAACCATAACAATCTCTCCATGCAAATGGATTGGGATCTCATGCAACGGTCTCGGAAGTGTAACAGAGATAAGCTTACCTAATGCGGGCTTGCAAGGTAAGCTAGATAACTTGAGCTTCCCCTCATTTCCAAACCTCCTCCATCTTAATCTCAGTGGCAACTTCCTCACTGGAACCATCCCAGCTCATATCAGCTCTCTTTCAAAACTTGCTTCCCTTGATCTCTCCATGAATTATATTTCTGGCATTTTACCTCTTTCACTAGCTAACCTCTCTCACATTACTGTGATTGACATCTCATCTAATGAAATAAGAGGCGAACTAGCTCCAAGTTTCTTCACTAACTGGACCAAACTCATCTCCCTTCAGTTCCCGATCAATCGACTCACTGGGAAAATTCCATCTCAAATCAGCCTGTGTAAACATCTCCAGATCCTCTACCTCTTTGGCAATCAAATTTCTGGTTCAATCCCCACACAATTAGGGAATCTGAAGAATTTGGTTGAGTTGGCATTGTACAATAACAATCTGACAGGTCCAATCCCTCCTGCTTTAGGTAATTTGAGAAACCTTACACTTTTGTACCTCTACAACAATCAAATTTCTGGTTCAATTCCTGCACAATTAGGAAATCTCAAGAATTTGGTTGGGTTGATGTTGTACAATAACAATCTGACAGGTCCAATCCCTCCTGCTTTAGGTAATTTGAGAAACCTTACACTTTTGTACCTCTACAGCAATCAAATTTCTGGTTCAATTCCTGCACAATTAGGAAATCTCAAGAATTTGGTTAGGTTGGAGTTGTCACATAACAATCTAACAGGTCCAATCCCTCCTTCTTTAGGTAATTTGAGAAACCTTACACTTTTGTACCTCTACAGCAATCAAATTTCTGGTTCAATTCCTGCACAATTAGGAAATCTCAAGAATTTGGTTGACTTGGAGTTGTCACATAACAATCTGACAGGTCCAATCCCTCCTGCTTTAGGTAATTTGAGAAACCTTACACTTTTGTACCTCTACAGCAATCAAATTTCTGGTTCAATTCCTGCACAATTAGGAAATCTCAAGAATTTGGTAGAGTTGTTGTTGTGGAATAATAGTCTGACAGGTCCAATCCCTCCTGCTTTAGGTAATTTGAGAAACCTTACACTTTTGTACCTCTTCAGCAATCAAATTTCTGGTTCAATTCCACCAGAAGTTGGGAATTTAATGAATCTGAACAATCTTGATCTGTCAGACAACCTTCTAACAGGTTCTATTCCTTCCACTTTAGGGAACTTGACAAAGCTGATGATCCTCTCCCTCCAGATAAATCAAATTTCTGGTTCAATTCCTCCAGAAATTGGGAATTTAATGAATCTCAATGTGCTGAAGATGTCCATAAACCTTCTAACAGGTTCTACCCTTCCACTTTAGGAAACTTGACCAAGATTGAACACTCCAGTGCAATTGACAACCATTTAACTGGTGAGATCCCTAAAAGCTTCAGAAATTGCACTAGGTTAACTAGAGTTCGACTCGATGGAAACCAGCTCATTGCAAATGTATCTGAAGTCTTTGGTGTATACTCACATCTCACATACATGGATGTCAGCTACAATAGGTTGTTTGGGGAACTATCACCCAATTGGGGAGAATGCCAAAATTTGACAGGGCTACAGTTATCTGGGAACAGGATCACAGGTAGAATTCCTCCTGAGATTGGACAGTTGAAGCAGCTACAAGTACTTGGTCTTTCTTCTAACCATCTCGAAGGAGAGATTCCAAAGGAATTTGGGAGGCTATCTTCTTTGTTCAACTTGAGTTTAAATGATAACAAACTTTCTGGTCAGGTACCACAGGAGATTGGAAAACTATCCAATTTGGAGGTTCTTGACTTATCCATGAATCACCTAAGTGGTCCAATACCACCTCAATTAGGGGATTGCTCCAAACTCCGGTACATGAAATTGAGTGAAAATGATTTGAATGGAAGCATTCCATTTCAGATCGGTAACCTAGTATACTTAAAGGGTTTACTAGATCTCAGTCATAACTCACTCAATGGAGAGATATCATCACAACTTGGGAAATTGCATGTGCTGGAAAAGTTAAACCTCTCCCACAACATGCTGTCAGGCTCCATTCCACCTTCTTTTGAAGAGATGTCCAACTTGCAATCCATTGATTTTTCATACAATGCTCTGGAAGGTCCTCTTCCCAACAACAAAATCTTTCAGAAGACTTGCGGTGGCATTCATAAAAAACAAAGGATTATGTGATGAAGTGCAAGGTTTGAGACCTTGCAATGCTCCTTCAACAAGGCATGGTGATGCAAGGAAAGGCCGCAAAGTTGTTATCTTTATCATTCTTCCTCTCTTGGTGGCCTCGTTTCTTTTATTTGTAATCCTTGGCATTTCTTGTATTTATTATCAAAGAAGAAAAATAGAGAAAGGGGTTGTTGAAAGGAGCAGTGGAAATCCATTTTCAATATGGAATTATGATGGAATTGCTGTATTTGAAGACATTGTGGAAGCTACAGAGGGTTTTGATGACAAATACTGCATAGGAACTGGAGGGTATGGGAAAGTTTACAAAGAAAATCTACCAACAGGCCAAATAGTAGCTGTGAAGAAACTTCACTTACTTGAAGGTGGGGATCAATTTGATCAAAGAAGTTTTAGAAATGAGATACGAGCATTAATAGAAATCCGCCATCGCAACATTGTAAAGCTTTATGGTTTTTGTTCCCATGCTCGATACTGGTTTCTAGTCTACCAGTACATGGAAAAGGGAAGCTTGGCTGGCATCTTAGGCAACAACGAAGGAGCTGCACAGTTGGATTGGACTACAAGGTTGAAGGTTATTAAAGGTGTGGCCCATGCTTTATCTTACATGCACCATGATTGCACCCCACCCATTGTCCATCGAGACCTATCAAGCAACAACATTTTGCTGAATTCGGAACTTGAGGCTTGTGTCTCTGACTTTGGCACATCAAGATTATTGATACCCGATTCATCCAATTGGACTATGCTTGCAGGCACTTATGGATACACTGCTCCAGGTGAGCTAACAATTCATTCTCCACTCTTTAAAAGTTCTGTTAGAAATTCGTCTTTATTTTTCTTAAGCTTTCCTATTTTTTGTTGGCAATTACATACTAAAGTCTTGTGCATAAGTTATCATACTATTGTCAATTGTTGCAATCTAGGGCAACTGTAAGAGGCCTTGTAAAGAAACATACATGGGTTTGTACTTTTACAATCCTCAATGTCATTTGACTAAAAAATTGGAAAGCATATGTAAATATCTAGAACTAATATAACAATGCAAATGAAGATAAATGTAAGAATGTTTTCTCTTCGCTGCACTTGTGATTCATCATTTTTACATTGTGCATGGTGGAGATAATCTAGCTGCATGGTAAGTCTAACCATGATTCAAGTTAGCCAACTAAATTAACCATATGTTATTAGCAATTAAATTTGTAGTGCTGACCATTTTTCTTAATTGTATATTTGTTGGCCAATAGTTGGATGGATAGAATCCTCCAATAATTCTAATTTTCGGGATCTACTCCATCTACACTATGGGTCATGTTTCCGATGGTCTGGATTGATTTACATGGATACCAAGTGTGGATGAATGAGTTATCACTATTTAAGAAATGATTGAAAACAGCTCATTACTTCTAGCCCATACGAGTAAATGTGAAAAATGATGCATAAAGAAATAAATGTGAAAATGTTGCAACGCTCGGCCAAGAGATCCCAGAGGATGATTGGGTTTCCTCTGTTGTACAAGGGTTTGACAGCTTTATAGCTTTATGATCCAAACTGTTGATGGAACGTCCCACACAGTTAATGCCTCACGCAACAAAAGAAGTTACAAAATTGGAAAATCCTTGAAACAATGCCCATATCAACCAATCCTTGCCAATGAAATGTGTAGCTACAACGAAACTTATAAACACATCAATGCACTCTGGTTTACACATGTGCCAACTTCTCATACGTTTGGGACATCCCAGGCACACATAAAGGTAGGCCTAACCATGCAGATGACCCAACACAATGATTAATCTGGTTCTTTTATTGGGCAGGCCACCACCGTTTGAAAACTATGGATAATTTTGGAAAAAAAATGCCAACAGTACACAATGCATACATGTGGCATGGTTGGTGAGTGGACCATCCTAGCTTTCTAGCAACATCATCCAAAAGTTTGCCCCATCTTCTGCACCTCCCTGATGTGCTACATACGTCTCAGTTCGCATATGCACAGATTATAGAGATGTCTTGAGGTTAATAAGCACGAAAACCTAAAAGATATGAAACCTAGATTAAGAAACCCAGGAAAGTTTGATATATGATTAAGAGTTCAGCTATTAATGATTAACAAAGAGAAAAGATCATGACTGAACTATCTATTTTCTTGCAGAGCTTGCATATACAATGAGAGTGACTGAAAAATGCGACGTATATAGCTTTGGTGTTGTAGCACTTGAAGTGATGATGGGAAGGCATCCCGGGGAGCTCATCGCCACTTTGTTATCACCAAGTAGACAAGATTCACTGCTAAAGGATATGTTGGATCAACGTCTCCAAGACCCAATGGCTGAGGTTGCACAGGAAGTCATATTTGCAGTGTCCATGGCACTTTCATGCATTCAACCGGATCCAAACCCTCGGCCAACCATGCACCACGTGGCTCAAGAGCTATCTGTTGATGGGCCTTCCTTCTCTCTGGGGTCATTCCAAGCACTTACATTACGTCAACTGATGGATGTCAAGGTTCAGTTGGATGGATGAAAATCATCGAATGTAGAGAAGGTGTTATTCTTGTTATGATATGCACGTAATTCGGTGTGTGGAATCAATATTTATCTATAACGTATATTTCCAGGTGAGGCCCGTGTCTTTTTTTGTGGCTCCCATCCGAATGTTTGTACATTGTTTTTATTGTATTAACAAAGTTACAGGTGGTGTGCTCCCACCTTTCTCTAAAAATAAATAAAATAAAATAAAAATGTAGATTTCTAGGATTGGTGATCAAAATCCAAATGTAATAAAAGTGTTGGGGGACTACGGAAGCACACAGAGATGAATCTAAGGAAGTAATCCGATCGCATGAAGCAAACACGAAAAGAACACAGATTTTAACGTGAAAAAACCCTTTCGGGAAAAAACCATGGCACAAAGCGACATATATCACTATGAAAGTAGGCTGCATTTGTATATTGAAAATAGGCTTCTATTTTGGTGATTATCCTCTTAACTATCCATTTTCCTCGTACAAGTGCAGTCCACTTGGTTAACAGATGGGACTTAACTTGTGCGGCAACTAGGGTTGTTCAAGATTAGCCCCATCCATCTAATATCTTAGTGGAAAGTAACTTAAGTTGGTTTTCGAGGCTTTCTAAGCTATTCTTTCTCGCATTGGTAGGTAGAGTACGATTGGAAGGACATTTTATCCGACGCTTGGAGCTTTAATGCAATGTTCTCCCATAATCTTCAAGAAGACTGATCAGGCAATAGATGTTCCGGTCAATATTGGTATTTGTGAGATCCCAAAAGGATTCCAAAATTGCACTAGCATAGAGTAAGTGTGGCATAACAAAAATAATCTCAATGGATATATTTTAGAATCCATTGGGGTATATCCATATCAAACATTCATTGATGTCAGTGACAACGGATCGTTTGGTAAACTCTCAGCCAATTGGTGAGAATGCCGAAATTTGATGATGATACAATTCTCCAAGAACATGATCATCGGTAGAATACCTCCCGAGATTGGGCAGTTGATGCGGCTAGGAGTGCTTGGTCTTTCTTTCTTTTTTTTTTTTTCTTTTTTCTTTTTAATGTGGGAGCACACCACCTATTACTTTGTTGATTTTGCATAAGTTGCATAGAAATTCAGGCAGGCTCCACAAAAAGCAAACAGGCTTCACAGAAATTCAACTTGAGTTTAAATGATAACTACCTTTCTAGTCAGCTATCATAAGAGATTGGAAAACTATCCAACTTGGAGGTTCTTGATTTGTTAACAAATCACCTAAGTGGTCCATTACCACCTCGAAATTTTTTGAATGGAAGCAATCCTTTTCAAATCAGTAACTTAGCATAACGATAGGGCTTACCTTACTAGATCTGAGTCAAAACTTCCTCAATGGAGAGAGATCACCACAACTCAGAAAATTGCTTAGGCTGGAAAAGATAAACCTCTCCCACAACATGTTGCCCAATTCCATGCCAATTCCATTCCGCCTTCCTTTTCAGGGATTTTTGGCTTGCAATCCGTTAATTTTTCATAGAATTCTTGGAAGGTCTTCTTCGCAATAGCAAAACCTTTCAAAAGGGTCTTTTAGGGGTATTCCAAAAAAAAAAAAAAAAAAACAAAGGCTTATCTGATGAATTGCAAGGTTTGTGACTCTGCAATGCCTATTCAGGAAGTCACATGGTGATGCACGGAAAGGCCACTAAGTTGTAATCTTCGTTATTCTTCTCTTCTCAGTTTTGTTTCTTTTAGTTGTATCATTGGCATTTCAACCATTTATTACCGAAGAAGAAGTATAAAGAAAGGGGTTCTTGAAAGGAGAAATTGAAATCCATTTTCAATATGGAATTATGATGGTATTGCCATGTTTGAAGACATCATGGAAGCGACAAAGGGGTTTGATGACAAATACTCGGAGAAGGAGGGAAGGGGAAAGTCTATAAAGCAAATCTACCAATGGGCCAGGTAATAGCTATGAAGGAACTTCACCCACTCAAAGGTGGGGATTGATCTGATTAAAGAAGTTTTAGAAATGAGATGTAAGCATCAACAGAAATCTGCCCTCACAACGTTGTGGACTGAATTATAAGGGTGAAGGTTACCAAAGGTCTGGCCGATGCTTTATCTGACATGCCATTGCATCCTGCACCAATTGTCCATCGAGACCCATGACATTCTATGAATTTGGAACTTGAGGCTAGTGTCACTAATCCCTGACACCAGATTCATCTAATTATGCTTGCAGGCACTTACTGATATATGTCACTAGGTTAGTTGCTAATACATCCTCAACACTGTAGTATTTTTAACAGCTTATATTGCTCTCTGTTTTCTTCCTAGTTTCCAATTTTTCTCTGGGCAATGGTGCACTATATTGTTTTGACAGGAGTTAGCTGGAATGTGAGAAAATTTTCGTTTTAAGAAAAAATCCTAATCACCTCGAAGATTCCCTAACCAAGTAGTTGTAAGAGGCCTCGTTATACCACACATTTCATTGCATCATGAATTATTCCACTGCCTTTATTTGATCAAGTAATCGAAAAACATCCCCAATAGGGATAGCGGCATGGTTGGGTACACTACTTAGAGAGGTGGTATCATGCAATGCTCGGTTTAAAGAGTTTTTAGTCAGGCTAACAATGAACCCGGATGGCCCGCTTCAGGGCTGGCTTTGGGTGGTCCACTAGGCACAAGGTTCAGGTCTAGCCTTTAAAAGTTAACCCGTTTAATAATTGGGTTGGGCTAAGGCTCTGTTCAACCAGGCCCAACGCTTTTAAACTTTCAAGAGAATTTATGTCATATATCATACATGATAGGGTGCATTATACGAATAGCCCAAATCTTGTACAAAAGGGGGTAGTTTGGATCAGGCTCGGGCTGAGGTCATGCACAATCACCATCGCCTGGCTGGTATCCTGCATAAAAATCATGGGCTGGGCTTGGGTCAGTTTGCTTGGGCCTATCATAAGACCAAGTTGCACTCGGGTCTAAGTTCTACTTTGCGCTGCTCCACTCATGAAGTGTCTTACTTACAATATAGGTTGCTAGTCATGTTATTATAACAGTCAATTTTCTCATATCTATGGTCCGCCTCCTAATTTAAGGGTCTGATCTTTGGGCCAATGGTTCTTCATACTGGACCTTACAAATCACATATATTACAATGTCAAGAATCATCTATACAATCTCTTGTTGTGCAAATTGACTCTCACTCTTTAGTACATTACCTCAAATTTCAGTTATAGTTTTGAACCATAAGTTCAATGTTGCAAGCAATTGGATCCACAATTTATGCAAAGTGGTGGAGGGAGGGACTGGTTTGTGGTTAGTGGCCCGCTACGAATCATACCAACCATTCAAACCCTGAACAGAGGTACAACCCATGGACCTATGACCCGATCCTCACCCGTTTACCAATTGGGCTTAGAATTTAACATGCGGTCCCACTTGTCAACAAATTATTAGGCCCAAGTACCACTCCTTCAACCCATTTACTTAAGGGCTCATATTTCAAGCTCATTATTAACTTTGTAATATTTAGGAATTGAAACTTTTTGTTAATACTTACGTGGTCCTAGAAACGGCCATAGCCTGGTTCATTTACTTTAACAGCCTTTGTTTTCAGGTTGAAACCAATGCATAGCCCATTAAGAACACCTGAGCCCAAGTTAGAAGAAAGCTCGGCTAGTTGGCTAAATGGTCAACCAGAGTCACAGGCCCACTGCCAGCCTAAATTATTGCTCCACTTAAGCTTGACCTTTTCAAAATAAAATCCTAGATTTTGACATGCCAAGCTCAAACAAAACAGTAAAAGTTGTAGGCCCATATCCGGTCCCAAGGCCATACTACTTAGAATCTGGCAGCACTAACAAAAAAAAGGAGACTTAATTGTAAAATCTACATCCAAACCCATCTGTTGAGGCCCCACTCCCTAAAATCTTGATCATATCAACATAGAGGAGACTTGACTCTAAAAGTAAAGGCATCCCATCCCTAGCCCCACTCTTTCAATTCTCAATGCTCTTAACAAAAGAGGAGACTTAATATAGGCCCATGCTAATCTAGTACTAAGGCCCATTGCTTGGAATCTCAATGTTCCTAACAAAAGAGGAGACTTGACTTTAATAGTAGAAACCGAGCTAAAACTCATCTAGTCCTGGGGCCCACTCCTTGGAATCTCTATGCTCAAAGTTAAAGAGGATACTTTGACTCTAAAAGTAAAATCTGAGCTTAGAGTTATGTAGTTGTAGGATCCACTCTTTGAAAAATTGATGCTTCCAATAAATAAAAAGTACGAAAAAAAAAAGAAAAAAAGAAAAGGAAAAAGAAAAAGAGATGACATTGGTTTCAGTAATGATTCCTCTAGTTATGCTAAAAAAGCTCTACGTGCCCCCACCATGAGCCTAGAGTCGATTTTATTAATATTTAAATGTATGACCCTTTACAATCTGTAAAGTAACAATTAACTAATTTTTTTTAAAAAAATGATAAATACCTAATACGTTTATTAGAACATATCATTGAGGTAGATGGTCTGCAAGATGTGGTCGGATTGGTATGATCAACTGTAACATCCCGACTTTTTAAGACCCGAGTACACGACCCGTTTCCTAAAAACCCGAGTGTTAACATTAAAGGACGGTCAAATTCAAGTATATATTTTTGATAGCATTCAGAGTAAGCAGATGAGCGTAGAATGGATAAATCGAACATAAAGAAAAATTTGCATTATCATTTAAATATACAAGAGTTGCCTATAATGACTTATACAAACCAATGTCTCCAAAACTCACAAATATAAGAATTTTATGGTATGAGCCCAAAATTGAGGTAGATCCAAATCTCAGGTGGACCACACCAAAGAAAACAGTGGTGATTTAATAACTACAATTTAATTCCAACCACTAAAAATTTTTGGGGGCCTATTATAATGTTTCTGCCATCCGGCCTATTGATTAGGTCACATAGACCTAGCCGAAGGGGAAAACACAAATATCAATTTGATCCAAAACCTTTGGATTGAAGGTAGGGCTATCTTAGAAACTAAAAAATGTGGCTACTAATCGAGGCTTAGATTACATCCGCAAAAGCCAACCAACAGCTTATCTTTTACACGCACAAGTCTTTCCGAGTTTCTCTCTGATTTCCAAAATGCAGTTTCTGATATGGATACCAAGCATTACATTTGTTTGATGAAGAAGAATACCTTCATGTGGATGAGATCTACCCTGTCAATCAGGTGTGCCGCTCTTTATTTGGACCAGTGCTGACAAATTAAGCTGATTTAAAAGTAAAGTGGTACACACCATGAGAAACAGTTGAAATGAGAAGTCTCACCATTAAAAGAGTCCAAGTTATATGAGGTGCCCCCGTGGTGTGTATATACCATCCAATCCATTCACCTCACATTTCACACTAGGACTAATTGATTTGCCAAAAATTAGGACATTCTACTCATGTTGGCCAAACAATATAAATTTAAAGTTGTTAGGAATGATTTTACACCATTCCCTATGGTGTTGCTATTGTAAGTTCTAGATTTCACTGAATTTCTAGGATTCGTGGTGAAAATTTGACAGCCCAACTGATGGGCAGGGTGGATCAGATGCATGTTTATCCAACATAGTGATTGGTTAGCCATCAAAATTCATCCCCTCCATGTGACCATGCAATTTAGGCAATCGTAGACCCGAATTCTCTCATCCTGCCTCTCTCCACGTGGTTGTGCACCACATCTCCAAGTTAACAGTTTCAGGCTATAAATGAACCACAACATAATAAGCTTACCTATGCCCGACTACTGGCCATCTGGCCCATGAGCTTAACAGACTCAGACCATTGCCAGCTCTAATTTAATGGTCCACTTAAGCCTCAACTGTGCAAAATAAAACCTTGTAATAAACTAGGCTTGATAAAGCCCAAACAAACCAGTTTAAATCCAGACCAAACCCATCCATTCACGGGCCCCACTTCTTGGAAATTTGCAAACTAGACAAAAATGAAGACTTTGACTCTGAAAGTCGCTAGAATTACTTGTTCTAATAATGTAACCGTGGATAGGAAAAGGAAGTGGTGCATATTGGTTACAATCCTGGATTTCACTGAACTTCAAGGATTCATAGTGAAAATTTGACAGCCCAACTGATTGACAGGGTGGATCAGATGAATGTTTATATTACATAGTGATTGGTTAGCAAGCAAAATTCATCCCCTCCATGTGACTATGCAATTCAGGCTATTATAGACCCGAATTCTTTCCTCCTCCCTCTCACCATGTGATTGTGCACCACATCTCCAAGTTAACAGTTCCATGCTATAAATGAACCACAACACAATGAGCAAACCTATGCCCGACTACTGGCCATCTGGCCCATGAGCTCAACAGACTCAGACCATTGCTAACTCTAATTTAATGGTCCACTTAAGCCTGAAATGTGCAAAATTAAACCTTGTAATAGATTAGGCCTGACAAGCCCAAACAAATCAGCTTAAATCCAGACCAAACCCATCTATTCACGGGCCTCACTTCTTGAAAATTTGCAAAACCTGACAAAAATGAAGACTTTGACACTAAAAGTCGCTAGAATTGTTTGTTCTAATAATGCAACCGTGGATAGGAAAAAGAAGTGGTGCATATTGATTACAATCCTGAATTTCATTGAATTTTCAAGATTCATAATGAAAATTTGACAGCCCAATTGATGGACAGGTTGGATCTAGATGCATGTTTATCCTACATAGTGATTAGTTAGTTAGCAAAATTCATCCCCTCCATGTGACTATGTAATTCAGTCTATTATAGACCTAAATTCTTTCCTCCTCCTCTCCTTGTGATTGTGTACCACATCTTCAAGTTAACAGTTTCAGGCTATAAATGAACCACAACATAATAAGTATACCTATGCCTGACTATTAGCCATCTGGCCCATGAGCTTAATTGACTCAAACCATTGCCAACTCTAATTTAATTGTCTACTTAAGCCTTAGCTGTGCAAAATAAAACCTTATAATAGACTAGGCTTGACAAGCGCAAACAAATCAGTTTAAATCCAGACCAAACCCATCCATTCTAAGGGCCCCACTTATTAGAAATTTGCAAAACCCAACAAAAATGGAGACGTTAATTCTAAAGAATTGTTTGTTTTAATAATGCAACCGTGGATAGGAAAAAGAAAGGTGCGTATTAGTTACAATAGAGGAGATCCAATCATTGAACTAGACTGGACTACACATGATGGGAGATGAGAGAGATGGGAGATGGGAGATGGGAGAGATGAGGAAGAGGGAGAGTATATGAAAATGACTTAAAACTTATAATTCTAATTAGTTTTCTAAAAATTAAGAAAATAAATCATTATGCATGCATGACACCATAAGATTATAATACCTGTTAGTGTTCTGAACGCATTTTATTAACATAATGCATCATGCTATAATGAATCATTTTTATAATTTATGGTTAGGTAGATGATTAGCAATCCAAACGGGCCCTAGAAGTGAGATTATTGGTTTTTCCAGTCAAGTCTGCTTTGGACGTTTATCCAGCTCAATGGAGAAACAAAAGTTTATACCTCTTTCATTGCACGACTTCACTCGTGTCTGTTTTACTTTAGGATTGTAATTTGAGTACTACGCGCATAGAAACGGTGGGGGATTAGATAGTGAGAGGTTGAGTAGCGAGCCTTGCTATACTGGGGTAATGTCACCAAGTTCTATGAGACTCATCATGATGTATGTGTTGTATCCACACCATCCATCCATTTGGGGATATCATTTTAGGAAAGGAGACAAAGAATGAGTCAGATCCAAATCTGGAGTGAACCCCACCACAGAAAAGAGTGGGAAGAATGACGCCCACCGTTGAAACCTTCCTAATGTCTAATATGATGTTTATCTGAGATCCAACGTGTTCATAAGTAAAGAAAGACATGAAAGAAGGTAAAACACAAATTTCAGCTTGATTGAAAACTTTTGTGGCCCTTAGAAATTTTTAATGGTGGATGGCACTCTCTCCACTGTTTTCTGTTGTGGAGTCCACTCGAGCTTTGGATATGACTCGTTATTTGGGCCATACCCTAAATTTATATCACCAAATGGATGGACGGTGCGGATACAACACATACATCATGGTGGGTCCCACATAACTTGGTGACGTCACTTCAGCAGGGATTCTTGCTAATCGACGTGTCAGTAGCTAATCCGCTCCCATAGAAACAAGACATGTATGCGAGACTGGAGCTGCTCGTCGGATTGTCCTTGCAAGTTGCAATGCGTGGTTTCCATGTCATGAAAGACTCGCCTATCTGATAATTAGGTGGGTCACACCTGTTGAAAGTAAATGAATGATTGTTAGAAAATGACGAATGGTTCAAATCATGTGCCCTCCATGATGAACATATTTGCATGATTTTAGATGCATGGTACTCACACGGTGATGACCCGTGATAAGTGGTAATATTTTACATAGGTGACCTATTTCTACGCACATGTGGGGGGCAGCTTCAAAGTTCAGGCGAGCAGCTGCAACTTGCATTTCTCATTTTACTTGGAGGTTTTGGGCAGGGGATCCGGTAAAATTGAGACTGAGGAATGAGCCATTGCCATAAAAGGGATCAGAATCCTCTGCAACACTTGTTGCAGGCAGAGCATGCAACAATTGAGCACTGTGGGTCCACAGTGACATGTCTGTGATATTGACTCCATTCATCAGTTGTGCCACGTCAGGCAAACCATTATGCGAATATAAACTAAGATGAGCCACAACACAGGTAACAATGGGTTATAGTCAGGCGATATAATTATTCATCGATGGTCCATAAAATCTCCACCAATCATCCAGGTAGCAAATTAGATCAATGTAGGTTTCGGTTTGTGAGCCATCTAAGCTAGGATCCATCGATCAACTGGACTGGTTTAAGTTACCTCTGTTCCATGGACAGTAGGTTGAATTTGGGCTCAAACCTATTGTCTAGATGTCTACAATGTGCACAGAAAACAGGGATCTTTAGCAACGGGACAGCCTACTTGATTGATCGTGTGAGTTCCAGATTATACGGATTTGTCTCTGGATAGTTTTGAACAAGTTCGGTCAATCGGCCTTGACTGTTTGAGTGTTTGACTATTTTCAAATAATACTTGTAAACTCTTTGGATCCTTTTGATCAAGTTCAAGCAATCGACTATTTTCGGCTAATACTTGTAAACTCTATGAACCCTTTTGAGTATTTTTGAGTGATCGAACATGTGCCTGTCGATCGATGCTTAGGTTGACGGCGCACACAATTTTGCATAATTGTGTGGATTATTTCCTATTCCGAGTATAACACTATAAATATGGGTGTAATGCGGGATTGTGGTATGATTAAGATAGCTTAAATGTTTTAACTAGGATTTTGAAGGGAGGCTAGAGTTTTTTTAAGGGTTTTGCATTTATAAGTAGATTATCTCTTGTAATATCATTTCATAGTTAATTTTGTTGTCGCTTTTTATCATAAAATTTTTTTCATGAGGATTTTATATGTAAAATTCCTGTGTTCCTATGCAAGCTTTATTGCATTTATCTTTCACTTATTTGATTTGAATTCAACATTTGCTTCCATGGTCCCCCAACAAAGCCCAATTTGTTTTTCCTCCTATATCCTATGTAGCTTGTAATTGGCTTGAGGGCCATTGAATGGTAATATAATGTCTATTAGGAAACCACACAACTTTCTTTTCTATGTGCAAATCAATGAGATTAACAATACATGAGATTACGGATGATAATCAATTCCAACACAAGCAAGCAAATCATCGAATATGTAAAGTGCAAGAGACAAATTTTAATCGTGAAAAATCCTCTAATGTGAAGGAAAAAATTATGGGACTGAGTTCGGTGCATAGCCATAGTGTTAGAGATAATAAAAGTACCATCATCAAGAGAACAACTCTTTTAAATGCCCTAATAGATTACCCAAAAGGTGAATTTCCAGCAACAATAAAAGAAAGAATTTTCTCGCCAACTAAAGATGGCACAAAATTCCAACACAACCTTTGAAAAAGACAGTCCAAGAACCAGTGTTGTGCATATACTCTCACAAACCCGAAGATAAAAACTGTTTCTTATAGTCAACAAGAAATTTGAAAAAAGAAGACATCTTGCTCATCTTTCTCCACCAACAATTCTCC
The DNA here is from genome assembly GCF_029962835.1 of Magnolia sinica. Lineage (NCBI taxonomy): Eukaryota > Viridiplantae > Streptophyta > Magnoliopsida > Magnoliales > Magnoliaceae > Magnolia > Magnolia sinica. Next base: position 106,029,297 of record NC_080575.1, read on the forward strand.
TATTTATCACTAAGAATGAAAACCAAAATATAGCAACAAGTCTCTCTAGATAGGAAAAAAAAAATTATTTTTCTCACCTTTTACTTGCTTAAATTTTTTTTTTTTAAAAAAACCGAAAACAAATATACCCCCACACACAGGTGGTTAGAAGAAAGACTACTTAAGGCCATACATGTGGGCCCCACTTCCACACGTGGAAGGAACCTCAACAATATCTTATACATCTTTTAAGAAATGATCGAGAAAAAAGGAACTCAAAACCACTACAGCATATCCAATGGTATGGCAAGTTGGCTACTAATATTGGATAATGCTACGGTTATATTGACACATTTCCTCTACATCCACTATTGAAGCAGAATAGGGGAGGGTATGTGGTTAGCTTATGGTCATTGGCCTAGTACAAAACAAATGGACCATTCAAACCCAACCCAACTCACAACCCATGGACCCCTGACCCAAAAGTCATTCATTTACTAATTGGGTTTACAATTTTAACATATGATCCCACCCATCAACAAATTAATTGGTTCGAGCAACACTCCTTCAATCCATTTCCTTAAGGGCTTTGATTTCAAGCCCACTAGTAACATTTGGGAAATTTGGGAAATGAAACCTTTTGCTAAAACTTAGGTGCATACTAGAAACAGTTTGAAACAGGAGTGAGTCATATCCTAACTCATTTACTTTATCAGCCACATGCAACTTAGTAAGTATACCTGAGCTTGACTTAGAAGCTGACCCAACCAGGTGGCCCATGGGATGACCAAATTGAGTTGCAGGCCGATTGCCTTTCCTAATTTAGTGATCTACTAAAGCCCAAACCATGTAAAATGAAACTTCAAATAGACTTTCTTGTGAAAAGTACAAATGAATCAATAAATACATGGGCCCCACTCATTGGAATATAGTAGTACCCAATAAAATGGAGACTTGGAGACTTGGAGACTTAACGCTAAGAGTAGAATCATATCTGGCCCAAAACTATCCAGTCCCAGGACCACTCATTGAATTGTTGATGCTCCGTGAAAAATTAGAGACTTGACTCTAAAAAGTAGAATCTAAAATGTACATATCTAGTTTGGGGCCCACTCATTGAAATACAACAGTGCCAAACAAAATGGAGACTTACTCTAAAAATAGAATCTGGGCCAAAACTATCTGGTCCCAAGACCACTCCTTAAATTGTCGATACTCCAAACAAAATTATAGACTTGACTCTAAAAGTAACATCTAAAATGTATCTAGTTTGGGGCCCACTCATTGGAATACAACAGTACTAAACAAATTGGAAACTTAATTAACTCTAAGAGTAGAATCTGGGCCAAAACTATCCAGTCCCGAGGCCACTCCTTGAATTGTCGATGCTCCAAACAAAATTATAGACTTGACTCTAAAACTAAAATCTAAAATGTATCTAGTTTGGGGCCCACTCATTGGAATACAACATTACCGAACAAATTGGAGACTTAACTCCGAGTATAATGTCACGCCCCAAACCCAGAAATCGGATTCACAAGAATCCCGATTGCCGAATCCGATGCTAACAGCCTCCGTGGTACCCCATTCTCGGCTCCTAGCGTCCATACACCAGATTTCAATCCTGGGGTCCTACAAGGAAGTTTTTTTTTTTTTTTTTTTTGTACATTTAACTCGTAATAAGCATAACCATAAGATTACCCAATTCATAAAGGCAACATCATCATCACATATCTACTAATATAATCATTTGAGTACAATGCTGAAAGGGAAATACATAAATCGAAAATTAAGCACCAGAAGACTGCTGCACGCTCCAAGCTCAACACTGCTGCAACCTAACATCACCTGCACGCATCTATTGTGCATAGGCTTATAGAAAGCTTAGAGGGTGGTGTAAGTGTGTGCACAAGGTAAGTGCTAAGTATTCAATATCAGAGTAATCAGATTAAGCGGAAGTACTGACAAGTCCATGGATCCTACAATATCAGGGTACATAATACAAATCAACTATGCAAATAAAGAGTCAAAGTGAGCCAAATATTAGATGCCGAGGATACAATGCCATAAATCACACAATATTGAAAGTACTGGTAACCCATAAATTGTATAATGTCGAAATAAGCAGAAATACTGACAAGAGCATGAATTATCATAGTAAACAGAATATTGACAAGATCATAAATTATATAATAATATAGTAAGCGAAAATATGGACAAGTCCATGAGTCAATTATTGTCAGAATATACAATGTAGAACAACTATGTAAATGGGGAATCATAGATAGTCAAATATCAGATGCAATACAACATACATTCCTGATGAGTAACATAAATAGCGTCAGCCGTACGTAGGGCATATAAATGCAGAGACACAATAACCCAAAATGTCGTATGCCGCAGATGTTATGCAATATGCAGTGCGAATGGAATGACCATACTGGAGTGTGAAGTCGGGATGATAGTATGTAGTATCGCAGGCTATAGGGTCCATCACAAGGGACTTCTATCCAAACTAGTCCCATACCTAAATTTGGATAGTCGGACTCAATGTGGTAAACTCCTGATCTCAGGTTAGTCGCGCACCCCAACCGAAATCCTGGCCATTGCGAAGGCACACGTAACAAATAGTTGCGCACCACCAACTTGAGTGGATAGTGAATGACTGAATGCATGAATGAGTATGCAACTCCTGCTCACTAAATCCATATATCAGTACAATTCATCTCTGGGATCATCACCGGGGTTTAGTACACTCTAAATGACACTATTTCTCTCCTAGCAGTACAGTCCAAGTGAGCGTAAGAAACCTCACTAACCGCCTGGCTAATTGTTGAGGGTCAAATATTACATATTAGACCATAGTTATTGTCTGGATTTACAAACATGATACTGTTTAATGTCATATTTTAATCATGTTTGTGATGCAGAGTGTAGTTACGAGCATGGACTGAAAAGGAAGCTTAAAGTATGCATTTAATGCTCTGATGACACTAAAGGCAAGGGACAGACTCCAGGGGACCAAGATCGACGGAATTACACGTTAGGGATCCGCGAAAATCGAGAAACTGAAGCTCAAGCGGCCTGAACGTTATCCAGAATGCAAGATCATAGGGTTCTCACCATTTTTTCAGCTTGAAACTTTATACATGGCTCGAGGACCAAAAGCTAACCGTACATGTCAAATTTTAGCCATTGGATCCTTCTAGAAGTGGCCTAACGGACAGATCAGCCCATAAATCAGTGATTTGGGGCCCGCCTGGTATCTGGAAACGCGTCAATTTTGGCTTCAACTCCTTTAATGAGGTAGCAAAACAGATGGACGGAGCAGATTTCTCTCGAACATCACTATGGACCCCACGTGTGTATTGCATGTACACAGGTACATGAGCACGAGAGGTACGCTATACTAGGGATCCGGTCAAAACTCAGTTTGACCGAGTCTCCTGCTCAAAATAGGAAACCACAGGAACGTGAAACAGAGTCTCGGTTGGACTCTTATGGGCCACCACCATGCGTCGAAGGTCCGATCCGGACCGTCTATCAGAATTCTACAGGTCCACTAGCCTTGACCTAGGTGGAATTTTTCTAGGAAGCAGCGTGTAGCGGATTTCGACTGTCGAAACTCAGGATGGACGGCGGAATACAATATCCAGTGGGCCACACAAGAACCTGCCAAAACCACTCGTTCCTGACTGGATTTTCACGAGGATTTCAATGGACGATGTGGATTTCTCATAAAACATCACTATGGGGCCTATGGATCACGTCAGCAGGCCTGCGTAAGCCTTACGCGCGTCCGGGAAATCCGGAGATTCGGGGGAGTTGTGGGCCACGATCATCAATATTTTTGAAGATCTGAACCGTACATAAGGGAGAGAAGGTGGCCATAACACCTTCCAAGAAGTCATTTTTGAGAAATATATATGATCAGCCTTCCAAACATAGGACGAGCGTAAGGGTTTTCGCGGCATAAAAACAGGGTGTGCGTTCGGGACTCTCCCTGCGCAAGAAAAGAGTGCGAAAGCTTCACCGTCTTCACAGCCGCTGACTTCCCTCAGCTATAAAAGAAAGAGAGAGAACGGGAAGGAGGAATCGTTTTTTGGGGGTGGAATTTTACAGGATCTTGGCTGCTGGAACGTGAGAGAGAGAAAGAGACAATAGTGTAGTTTCTTCTTTTCCTTTATATTTCTTTTGCTCTTTATTTGCTTTGTTAAAAGGATCAGCCCATTCATGTGTGGCTAAACCTCTTAGCTAGGGCTAAGAGGTGAAGCCTGTAGCGAGATGGGAGATACTATTTCATGCTTTTAATTTATGAACTGAATGTGATTTTGGTTGATTATTAAAGGAATGCTTCCTTATTCTTTAATGGTCTATTGTGACTGAAATTACAATGGGTTTGCAATGGCTTTGAATATTTCTTTTTTTCTTTTGATGTTTATGACGTCAGGAAGCCTTGTTGTTCACCATCGTCTCCTGGGCATGGTTGGATGATGGTACCCTTCCTAACTTTCATGCATTGTTGATTGGTTGGTAATTAGTTTAATCCTATTGTTTGCTTTGTCTCCTGAGCATGGTTAGATGATGGAATCCATTCTAATTCATATACCTTTCATCTCTTGAAAACCAGATCAAGTAAGTTCAGTTCAATGTCTATGATTCTTGATGCAGGCATAAGATCTACCTGATCTCTACAAGTGGATCCTCTGAACCCCTAGTTTCCTTCCTCTGAATTACTTAAGTTTTAGATTAGTATTCCACAATTATTCCTTAAATTATATTTGATTTAGACTACATCTTAGTCTAGTTCTAGTTCTACTTAGTTTCAGATAACGTACAGGTATCAGTCCCTTGGAATTCGACCTCGGTCTCACCAAGTTTATTACTACATCACAACCCTATACTTAGGGAGTGAACAAGTTTTTGGCGCCGTTGCCGGGAACTGACGGTTACGTTTTTCTGAAATTAATTAGTTTCAGAATTAGGTTAGGATTAGGATTTTACTAACTTTAGGTTAAAGGTTATTATTTTATTTTATTTTTAGAAATTAACCTGTTTTCCTGATTTTGTAGGACCCTGTCATGAGTTTCTAAATTGGTAATTCCTTCCTAATTTCTCTACTTTTTCGACTCTTAAAATTAGGGTTTAAATTTTAGAAATTTTCTAATTCTAGTATCCTCCTATTTGTAGGAAATAATTTATTTTTAGAAGCTTTCCTCTTTTGTTTTTTAGAAACTAGGTTAGTTATTTCCCTTTTTAGAAATTAACTTTTTATTTTTATTTTTAGTAACTTTCTAATTTTAACTCTTTTATAATCTAATTCTGTTTCTTAATTTTCCACTTATAGAATTTTTATTTAGAAACTAACTTTCCTGATTCTATAAGCTTTTAAGTTTGAAATTTCTAATTCGGTAAGCTTTCTCTCTACTTTCTAGTTTAGACTTTTCTTCTTTTAGAAACTGACTTGTTTGTTTTCATTTGCAGGTCTTTAACTTAGGGACTTCAAGTTGGTAATTTCTTTCCAACTCTCTCTTTCTTTCTAGATTTTCTTTTCGTTCGAATTTAATTGAGGACTACGAGTGTTTCATGCCCAAGTGGGCACGCGACAACACTCGACGTCTCTTGACTGAAGGAGGATTGGTTGAGGGGTTGACTATTCATTGCAGGACTAGACACCACTCGAAATTTCCTGAGTTAATTGAAGTTATGGCTGAAGACCAACCTCCTCGACTTCCACCCAGGGTGGAGGATACCCAAGATGAGAATGAGGTGCATTAGGCACCCCCGCCTCGTACTTTACGAGATTATCTACAACCGGCGGGAGTGAGTACGCCCTCATGCATGATTTTTCCTGAAAACACAGGACAAATGGACATCAAGCCAGGAGTTATCCAACTCCTTCCCAAATTCCATGGATTTGAATCAGAAAGTCCATATTTACATTTGAAAGAGTTCGATGAGATTATAGTTACATTATATTTTCCTAATGTATCTGAGAATACAATCAAGCTGAAACTCTTTCCTTTTTCCTTAAAAGATAAGGCTAAGACGTGGTTACATTCACTGCGTCCTAAATCCATTGGCACATGAAACGACATGCAGAGAGAATTTATAAAAAAATTCTTCCCACATCATAAAATAATTACCCTCAGAAAAGCAATCATGAACTTTGCCTAAAAGGAAGATGAAACATTCTTCCAATGTTGGGAAAGGTTCAAAGATTTGGTCAGTTCATGCCCACAACACGGATTTGAAACGTGGCGCATTACAAATTTCTTCTACAAGGGACTGACATCTTCCATGCGCCAAATGGTCGAGACAATGTGTAATGGAGAGTTCATTAATAAAGATGTCGACGAGGTATGAGACTACCTCGACAGTCTAGCTAAAAAAACACAATCTTGGGACTATTACCCAAAATCAAACACCACGTCTAGGCCGACTCAATTAAAGGAGAAAGGTGGATTATATCTCTTGAAAGAAGAGGATGATCTCAAGTGTAAAGTGACTACGCTCATAAGGAAAGTTGAGGCCATGGAAGGAAATAAGGATAAGGTTAATGAAATTGTTTGCGGCATCTGTGATTGCAACATTCATACAACTGAAAATTGTCCTACAATACCCGCCTTTCGAGGAGTGTTGAATAAACAAGCTAATGTCGTAAACAACTATCAAAGACCTTTTACTGGACCTAACTCCAATACGTACAATCCTGGTTGGAAAAATCATCCAAACTTTAGTTGGAAGAATGGACAAACGGCTACCCCTCAAGGTTTCTTCAATCAAAATCCAAATCAAGTGAAACCTCAAGAGGAACCGATTCAAAATTCCATACAAGAGCTGGCTCAGGCAATGCGGGGAATTACAGATTTTATGCAAAAGATAGATTCTCGTATGACGGTTATAGAAAAGGGGATGCTTCCTGTACAACCTCTCCCCAACCCTAAACCACAGTACGAGATTAGTGATCCCAGCTCTTCAAATCAGATGGGGCACGCTAAATCCATCACCACTCTTAGGAGTGAAAAGTTCATTGATAAAACTCTTTTGGTTAGGCCCGAAAAGCTTCAAGAACCAGAAGAAGACAACAATGATGGATCTAGTGATGCCCCATAAAAATTAGAACCGGAACTTCTAGAGAAGCCAGTTGCTCCGTTCCCCAACGGTTGGTTGCACCAAAACGTCTTTCTAATTCTCAGGATATTCTGGAGGTGTTAAAACAAGTGAAAGTTAATATTCCTCTACTTGATGTCATGAAACAGATTCCTTCATATGCCAAATTTTTGAAAGACTTATGCACGACCAAAAGACAACAAATTATTCAAAAGAAAATCTTCTTGACCGAGAAAGTGAGTGCCATCCTGAAGCAAGACGTGCTGCAGAAATTCAAGGATCCCGGTAGCCCAACCATATCATGTGTAATCGGGAACCATCGAATTGATCACGCACTTCTTGACTTAGGAGCGAGCGTAAATCTAATTCCCTACTCGGTATACAAACAGTTAGATTTGGGTGAGATAAAACCCACCCTGACCACACTACAACTTGCTGATCGCTCTGTTCGTGTACCAAGAGGAATAATTGAGGATGTGTTAGTCCAGGTCGATAGATTTTACTACCCTGTAGATTTTATCATCCTGGACACCGAACCCATCATTAACATGAGCACTCAGATTCCCGTCATTCTTGGTCGCCCATTCCTTGCCACGTCAAATGCAATTATCAATTGCAGGAATGGTGTCATGACTATGTCTTTTGAAAATTTGACATTGAAGTCAAACATCTTTTTCAATAACGGTAGCAACTCAGAGGATGATGACGATTTCCACGACATTAACATGATTGACTCTTTCGTGGAAGATACGACACCTCTGACCTTATCCTCCGACCATCTACAGACATGCCTGGCCCACTCCCATGATTTTGATGATGATATGATTAGGGAGACGTGCGCCTTGCTTGATACTGCACTGGTACTTGAAGTTAACCGGTGGAGGCCACAATTTGAAGAATTGCTACAAACCGATGTAGTGCCTCTACCATCTAACCTCAAGCCACCGAAGCTTGACCTAAAACCTTTGCCCTCTGATTTGAAATATGCCTACTTAGGTCAAGATGAGACATACCCTGTGGTGATCTCTGCCCACCTGGAGAAAGAACAGGAGAGTACGCTAATATCTACTCTCATTGAGCATAAAGGAGCCCTGGGATGGATGATAGCGGACCTTAAAGGAATCGATCCCTTGATTTGTACTCACCGCATATATCTTGAGTATAATGCAAAAACCGCTCGGTAACCACAACGTAGATTAAATCCAAACATGAAGGAAGTGGTTAAGGCCGAGGTTCTTAAACTATTGGACATGGGTATCATATACCCTATATCTGATAGTCAATGGGTGAGTCCAACTCAAGTGGTCCCTAAGAAGTCCGGAATCACCATCGTAGCTAATGCTAATAATGAACTCGTGCCAACTAGAGTCACTACTGGTTGGAGAATGTGCATTAACTACAGGAAGTTGAATACCGTCACGAGGAAAGACCACTTTCCTTTACCATTTATTAATCAGATCCTGGAAAGGTTAGCTGGTCATTCCTATTACTGTTTCCTTAACGGGTATTCGGGCTACAACCAGATAGAGATAGCCCCTAAAGACCAGGAAAAGACCACATTTACATGCCCCTACGGCACCTTTGCCTACCGAAGGATGCCATTCGGATTATGTAATGCCCCTGCCACCTTTCAGCGATGTATGCTTAATATCTTTTCTGATATTGTGGGGCAATATCTGGAGGTCTTCATGGACGATTTCTCTGTTTGCGGTCCATCTTTCAGCAAGTGCTTGGAAAGTCTTAAATATGTGCTGAAAAGGTGTGAAGAAAAGAACTTGGTACTTAATTGGGAGAAGTGACATTTCATGGTTCATAAGGGAATTATTCTTCGACATATTATCTCGTCCAAAGGAATTGAGGTGGATAAGGCAAAAATCGATCTTATCTCTAACCTACCTCCGCCCAAGAACATCAGAGATGTGCGATCCTTCTTAGGACACGCAGGATTTTATAGACGATTCATAAAGGACTTTAGTCTCCTCTCTCGTCCCTTATGTAATCTTTTGCAAAAGGATGCACTATACGAGTAGACTGAGCAATGCCAGGAAGCTTTCACTAAGCTTAAGGGCATGTTAACCACTGCACCCATCATGCAGCCACCCGATTGGAGCCTTCCTTTTGAGCTTATGTGCGACGCTTCTGATTATGCTCTTGGGGCGGTTCTAGGCCAGAGAAAAGATAAGAGGCCCTACGTCATTCATTACGTAAGTAGAACTTTAAATTCTGCCCAAGTGAACTACTCGACTACGGAAAAGGAACTCCTAGCTGTAGTATTCGCTTTGGATAAATTTAGGTCCTACTTGATCGGATCCAAGATCATTATCTACACAGATCATGCGGCACTTAAGTATCTTCTTTCTAAGAATGATTCTAAGCCCCACCTGATACGATGGATCCTTTTACTCCAAGAATTTAATTTGGAAATTAAAGATAAAAAGGGAGTAGAGAACGTAGTGGCCGATCAACTGTCTCGCCTTAATACCTCTGATTCCCTTGAGGCGACTCATATCAATGATATTTCCCTGATGAACAACTATTCAGAGTCTCCCATTCACCTTGGTTCGCTGATATTGCTAATTATCTTGCCACAGGTTCCATACCGACACATTGGACTGCGCAAGATAAGAAGAAACTTTTCACCAAGGTGCGCAACTTTTTCTGGGACGATCCATATTTATTTAAATATTGCCCAGACCAAATCTTGAGGAGATGTGTGCCAGACGATGAGCACCAGAGTGTCATCTCCTTCTGTCACTCACAGGCCTGTGGTGGTCACTTTTCTGCTAAAAAGACCACGGCCAAGATTTTACAGTGTGGCTTTTATTGGCCCACTATGTTCAGGGACACTCATGAGTTTTGCAAGGCTTATGAGCGTTGTCAGAAATTGGGAGCATTGTCCCGTCGAAATATGATGCCTTTGAATCTCATTCTTATCATAGAAGCATTTGACTGCTGGGGCATTGATTTCATGGGACCATTCCCCCAATCATTTAGAAATTTGTATATTTTGCTTGCCGTAGATTATGTCACTAATTGGGTCGAAGCAATTCCGTGCCGAAATAATGACCATCGCACGGTCATTAAATTCTTAAAAGAGAACATCCTTTCGCGATTCGGGACGCCTCGAGCCATCATTAGTGATGGGGGCTCACACTTTTGTAATAGACCATTCGAGAGCTTAATGAAGAAATACGATATCTCTCATAAGGTGAGCACCCTATACCATCCACAGACAAGTGGACAAGCTGAAATTTCCAATAGGGAGATCAAACATATCCTAGAGAAAACGGTTAACCTTGATTATAAGGATTGGTCAATCTGATTGACCGATGCCTTATGGGCATACCGTACTGCTTTTAAAACCCCTATTGGAATGTCTCTCTTTAGACTTGTCTATGGGAAAGCTTGTCACTTGCCTGTGGAGTTGGAACATAAAGCGTACTGGGAGATCAAAAATCTAAATTTCAATCTGGACAATGCTGGCCCGCTACGTAAACTTCAATTAAATGAATTTGAAGAAATCTGGAACGATACGTATGAGAACTCGAGAATTTACAAAGACAGAATGAAGGCATTTCATGACCAACGTATTTTACGGAAATCATTCACACCTGGTCAGAAAGTCCTTTTGTATAATTCTCGATTACATCTCTTTTTAGTAAGCTTCGATCTCGTTGGACCGGCCCTTACATTGTGGTTACTGTGTATCCTCATGGGGTCGTTGAGATAAGAGATCATGACAATGGCAAGGAGTTTAAAGTAAATGGACATCGCTTAAAGCCATTTGTCGAGAAATTCGATTCAGAGGACATGTCCATACCTCTGACTGATCTTATTTACCAGGATTGACCTCCTGGTCTGATGGAGGTATAGGTAGGTTTCCTGTTTTCCTAGGACTAGGGTAGTTGCTTTATTTGTCTGGCTAAAGACGGTAAACTTAGCGCTCCTAGGAGGCAACCCAACTCTTCATTTCATTTCATTTTTATCATTAATTAGTTCAATGTTTGTGGGTAACATTACTGCAAACCCTCATGAGACTACAACTCGTCCACTAGGGGCAACCTAGGGGTTTAAAGGCTTGTTGCATACGCTAAATGCAATTAAGAGCACCTATGAAAGTGGTATAGGTAGGATTTTTTTTGTTATTTTTGTGTTGCCTTCTCTCTCGTACTGACCGACGCCCATGCTGCGATCTCTTAGAAAGTGTCTCTCGATTCATCATCCAGGTACTATCTTCCCATCACTTCATATTTACTTTTCGTTGTCCCAAGTGCATTGTATGCTCATATCATTTACATTGAGGACAATGTAGATTTTAGGTTGGGGGTGGGAGATCAGGTGACCTAATCAGCGTTTTCTTAGTCTTGAACAAAAATTTGTGAAAATTTTTAAATTTTTCTAGATTTTTTTTTTTTTTTTGAATTCGAAGTGATTTTGACATCCATCTGTGACTTAGAATGTGATGTTGGTAATTTATGACTCTGGGATTCAGTTATCTATTAGAGTTCACAATTAAGTTCGAATTGTTACTCGATAATTAGAAGTTTCAAACATTGATTGAGTCATGATTTCACAGGACACATCTCGCTTACACATTAAGATTTCAGTTCGGCATTGAAGGGATAACTTGGTGATTATTAAGCATGAAAGGAACCAACCTGAGAAATTGAAAGGATTGGGCAAATGGTCTTCACCATAGGTTTGCTCCCTATAGGTAAGGACTTGATTCCCCAAGGTTGACATTCAAAAATTCTTTGGCGACTGGTCTTTACCATAGGTTTGCTCCCTATAAGTAAGGACTTGATTCCCCTCCTTGGCGTTACTTGTAATAGAAAAATCAAAAGCGGAAAGAAAGAAAAAGAATGATCTGTAAGGCACGTTTTAATTTAGGTTCTGGGTGTCTTGAATGCTCTTGTTAGTAACCAATGACATCATGAAATAGAGGAGTGAACCTTAATGATAAGCCGATATTTCACATTACACTCATGAAACTCAATGCTTAGAATTGTTCTAATTAATGGATTAATATTTTTAACTTGATTATAAAGATTACCGTGAGCTTGATTCCAAGAGAAAGTACTACTCACCATTCATGAATTTTAGAATTCTCGCATTTCGACTATTTTTCACAAGTCACTCGGGTTTACAGGATTTGTCTTGTATTTTTAAAATTATTTTTCGCATACTTTGCTCGGGACTAGCAAAATGCTGGTTGGGGGTTATATTGAGGGTCAAATATTACATATTAGACCATAGTTATTGTCTAGATTTACGAACATGATACTGTTTAATGCCCTGTTTTAATCATGTTTGTGATGCAGGGTGTAGTTACGAGCATGGACTGAAAAGGAAGCTTAAAGTATGCATTTAATGCTCTGATGACACTAAAGGTAAGGGACGGACTCCAGGGGACCAAGATCGACGGAATTACACGCCAGGGATCCGCGAAAATCGAGAAACTGAAGCTCAAGCGGCCTGAAAGTCAGCCATAATGCAAGATCACAGGGTTCTCACCATCTATTCAGCTTGAAACTTTATACATGGCTCGAGGACCAAAAACTAACCGTACATGTCAAATTTCAGCCATTGGATCCTTCTAGAAGTGGCCCAACGGACAGATCAGCCCATAAATCAGTGATTTAGGGCCCGCCTGGTACCTGGAAATGCGTTAATTTTGGCTTCAACTCCTTAAATGAGGTAGCAAAACAGATGGATGGAGCAGATTTCTCTCGAACATCACTATGGACCTCACGTGTGTATTGCATGTACACAGGTACATAAGCACGAGAGGTACGCTATACTAGGGATCCGGTCAAAACTCAGTTTGACCGAGTCTCCTGCTCAAAATAGGAAACCACAGGAACATGAAACAGTGTCTCGGTTGGACTCTTATGGGCCACCACCATGCGTCGAAGGTCCGATCCGGACCGTCTATCAGAATTCTACAGGTCCACTAGCCTTAACCTAGGTGGAATTTTTCTAGGAAGTAGCGTGTAGTAGATTTCGACCGTCGAAACTCAGGATGGACGGCGGAATACAATATCCATTAGGCCACACAAGAACCTGCCAAAACCACTTGTTCCTGACTGGATTTTCACGAGGATTTCAATGGACGGTGTGGATTTCTCATAAAACATCACTATGGGGCCTACGGATCACGTCAGCAGGTCTGCGTAAGCCTTACGCGCGTCCGGGAAATCCAGAGATTCGGGGGAGTTGTGGGCCACGATCATCAATATTTTCGAAGATCTGAACCGTACATAAGGGAGAGAAGGTGGCCATAACACCTTCCAAGAAGTCATTTTTGAGAAATATATATGATCAGCCTTCCAAACATAGGACGAGCGTAAGGGTTTTCGCAGCACAAAAACAGGGTGCGCGTCCGGGACTCTCCCTGCGCAAGAAAAGAGTGCGGAAGCTTCACTGTCTTTACAGCCGCTAACTTCCCTCAGCTATAAAAGAAAGAGAGAGAACGGGAAGGAGGAATCATTTTTTGGGGGTGGAATTTTGCAGGATCTTGGCTGCTGGAACGTGAGAGAGAGAAAGAGACAATAGTGTAGTTTCTTCTTTTCCTTTATATTTCTTTTGCTCTTTATTTGCTTTGTTAACAGGATCAGCCCATTCATGTGTGGCTAAACCTCTTAGCTAGGGCTAAGAGGTGAAGCCTGTAGCAAGATGGGAGATACTATTTCATGCTTTTAATTTATGAATTGAATGTGATTTTGGTTGATTATTAAAGGAATACTTCCTTAGTCTTTAATGGTCTGTTGTGACTGAAATTACAATGGGTTTGCAATGACTTTGAATATTTCTTTTTTCCTTTTGATGTTTATGACGTCAGGAAGCCCTGTTGTTCACCATCGTCTCCTAGGCATGGTTGGATGATGGTACCCTTCCTAACTTTCATGCACTGTTGATTGGTTGGTAATTAGTTTAATCCTGTTGTTTGCTTTGTCTCCTGGGCATAGTTAGATGATGGAATCCATTCTAATTCATATACCTTTCATCTCTTGAAAACCAGATCAAGTAAGTTCAGTTCAATGTCCATGATTCTTGATGCAGGCATAAGATCTTCCTGATCTCTACAAGTGGATCCTCTGAACCCCTAGTTTCCTTCTTCTGAATTACTTCAAGTTTTAGATTACTATTCCACAATTATTCCTTAAATTATATTTGATTTAGACTACATCTTAGTCTAGTTCTAGTTCTACTTAGTTTCAGATAACGTACAGGTATCAGTCCCTTGGGATTCGACCTCGGTCTCACCAAGTTCATTACTACATTACAACCCTATACTTGGGGAGTAAACACTAATAGTCTGCCAATACCTATCCGGAACGTCGATAGCGGACCCATTTATGAGCTGGTCAAACTCAGCCTAGTAATGCCCCCTACCCTTGGGCGGGTAAGGCCACACCCCCTCCCAACCGACCACGACACAGTGGGAGACGCGGCCTCCTGGTATTCGGCACTCAGGTGCTCATGTATCCACTCGGTCTCGACGTTGGGGCGTCTCCTGGCCTCGGAGGTTTAGGAATTTTTACCCAGGGACATCTATGGCGCCTGTATGCTAGAACCAAATATTTTTGGTGTCCCATCTGACCATCCACGATATGCCTGTGGAGGCTACGGCCCTGGTGTCGCTAGAGCGTATAGTAATCATAATGCGAGATGCATGAGTCATACGATCCAGTCATGCATCAATCCTGCACATACTGTGTGCTCATGTGAGATAACCTCCGCCTATCAGGGAGTCTCATAATAACATGCTCAATGACATATGCAATGATCAACCACATCTCATAACAAACATGCAAATGATGCATATGAGCATGTATCATGATGCTAAGCTGTCACATACTCATAATCTGTATTAACAACCGGCATCGACAATCGGCCTCGACAATGTGGACATTTAACCAACATTGCCCCCAAGGAATGGCTCACATAGAGCTAAACATATAATGGGCCCATGGCCTCATACAAAGGCCTAATAATCAACATGAGGGGCCTTACTTAAGGCCACATATACACAACGGGTGGGCCCTGCCCATGGGCCTCAAATACATGACATGTGGGCCCTACACATGGGTCTCATATGCATCAAATGGGCCACGTATCTGGGCCTCGAATACATCAAATGGGCCATGCATCATCGGCCTATTACATATCATAATGGGCCTTGCCCATAGGCCACGAATACATCACAATGGGCCTCAATACATCATATAGGTCTCAACAATCGGCCTTAGCAATCAAAATTGGCCTCGACAATCGAAATTGGCCTATACAATCGGCTTCGACAAATCGAAATCGGCCTCGATACTCGAGCACGATAATCGGGATCGATCGATAATCAAAATCGACAAATTAATCACGTCAATCGGAATCGGTAATCGGCCACGACAATTGGGATCGATCGATAATCGGAATCGGCAAATCGGTCACGTTAATCCGAATTGGCATTCGGTCACGACAATCGGGATCGATCGATAATCGGAATCGGCAAATCGGTCACGTCAATCGAAATCGGCAATCGGTCAAGACAATCGGGATCGATCAATAATCAAAATCAGTAAATCGGTCACGTCAATCGAAATCGGCGATCGGTCATGACAATCGAAATTGGTCGATAATCAGAATCAACAAATCGGTCACGTTAATCGGAATCGGCAATCGGTCATGATAATCGACCTTGATCAATAATCGACCTTGATGAGGATGGGCCTAACAAGGCCTAAGGAAAGGTCACAATGTGGACATTAAACCATCATTGCCTATTAATGTGGTCATTTTACTAACATTGCTCCCAAGGAGTGGCCCACATAGGGCCGAACATATTGTAGGCCCATGGCCACACACAAGGGCCATATATATTACAATGGGCCGCATATACCACATTGAGCCTCATCATATGGGCCTTAAATACAAGGCAGGTGGCCCTGCACATGGTCCTCAATTATACATCATCATGGGCCTCATGGATGGGCCATAAATACAGCAAGGTAAGGCCTCATGGATGGCCATAGATACATCAAGGCGGGCCTCATCACATGGGCCGCACTAACGGGCCACACCATCTATAAGTGGGCCGCATCAATGGGCTACCAATCCATCTGGGTGAGCCCCATGGATGGGCTATAAATACATCAAGGTAGGGCCCACCATATTCCCCATCCAATCTGGTCATAAGGTCACAAAGACATGGATTAAGAGGGAAAACAACTTTCATATAGATCCCAAAAGTTCTGTAACCCCAAAAAAAAGGGTTTCAGTGGTAGGCGTTCAATCTCTACTGTTTCCTATAGTGGTCCACCTCATGGACAACGTGATATAGAATAAACACATCAATGGTGGGTCCCACACAATATAATGATGATTAACACCGTCCAAACATAGTTTTTTGTAGATCAGTACTGTCCAAACACATTCCAAGTAAATCAGCATCGTCCAGCCATTATCTAGGACCGTCCAGCCCCATCTGGATGGCATGGATGGAATAAATACGTTAGGGTGGTCCACCAAGGGGCGGACGGTTTGGATCTAACACAAACCATACGTGGGACCCATAGAACTTGCTGACGTCAGTCTAGCAGTGGGTCCCACCATCGGGATGGCTTGGATATACATTTACATCACGTGGGACCCACAGAACTTGTTGACGTCAGTCAGCAAATGGGTCCCACCATCAAAATGGATGGACGGCAGGATGAAGCACATATCGTGGTGGGGCATTGGGCTGAGCATGGCACCGTCCAGATGGACGGTGCAAATAAAACACATACACCCTGGTGATGTGCAGGGGGTGCGGCCCACCAGAGATCTTGATCATCTACAGTCCCTGGCCCGTGACCAGGGACGGATGGAGTGGGTGGGACATCTGCTTCATGTGTGTCCACGTGGTGTGGCCCACATAAGATATATATATATATATATATATATATATATATATATATATATATATATATATATATATATAATATTTATATTATCATTTATATTATATAATTATATGCTTCTTTTTTATTATTATTATTATTATTATTATAACAGCAACCAGCGTCCAGACAGATGGACGCTGGATCGAATTCATGCATTGATGAGGCCCACCGTCTAAGACATGGATTGCATGGATAAATACCCCCAGGTGGGTCCCATACAGACGGACGGCCTGAATTCAACACGTTATCAGGTGGGTCCACTTGTGGGGCCCACCATAATGTTTCTATGCCATCCAACCCGTTCACAAGGTCACGCATACCTGGATGAAGAGTAAAAACAAATTTCATATTGAT
Source organism: Magnolia sinica (assembly GCF_029962835.1). Classification (NCBI taxonomy): domain Eukaryota; kingdom Viridiplantae; phylum Streptophyta; class Magnoliopsida; order Magnoliales; family Magnoliaceae; genus Magnolia; species Magnolia sinica. Next base: position 106,046,684 of record NC_080575.1, read on the forward strand.
TCCGAAACTTCTGTGGTGACCCAAAGGGGTTCCAAGGGCAAACGTTCAATCAACACTGCTTCCTATGATGCGGGCCATCTGAGTGTCAGATTGACCTGAGCTTTGGAGGGGGTCCACTGCAAGAAGGGGCCCATCACATGAACGGCATGGATGAAGAATACACATCATGGTGGGGCCCACGGATGGGACCGTGGGTCCCTGGTTGTCCGCCCGCCAGCGCAGGATGCCTGCGCGTCCTCTCTCTCTCAGCAGCAGCAGCTTTGCTGTTGTGTTTATTATTATTATTATTTTTTGAAAATCTAGAATTCCTGAAGTTTTTCCTACGCGGGGCCCACTTCAAGTGAATCGAACTCAGTCATTGCGTCCCATGGCTCAAGACAAGCCAAACAAGTCCAATATTGAGTATTTTTCAGTGTATAAAAACATCGGAGTGAATTTTAACGGTGAAGGCCACTGTTTTCTATGTTTTAGCCTGCTAGAAAATCAGATTGGATTCATTTTTCGGCTAAACGCCTAAAATGAGCTGTAGGATGGAGTAAACGGCGTGGATTAAATTGATGCATCAAGGTGGGGCCTGTAGGAGTGACCCCCCCAAAAGCCTTAAGAACCCTTTCCTTCTTCTTCTTCTTTTTTTTTTTGCTGCTGTGAACTGCGTCCAACCTGGACGAACAACATTGATATACAATCCTTCAAGGAGGGTCCCACATGGACGTGGCCCACCTGATCAATTGATATTTGCATTTTCCCATCTCTCTAAGGTAGGGCCCACGTGGTTTGGACAGTTGGATAAGACATACATCAACGTGGGGTCCATCCTAGTGGGCCACACATCACATAAAAAAATGAGAAAGAAAGAGATAAGAACCCACCTCTAAATCGACTCCTTCCTCAATTCCTCGGGTCCTCAAGCCTTTTAGGATCTTTTTTAACGGTGGAGATGAGCTTCTAATGGCATGATTGAAGGGGATCTAAGGTGAATGTGGCTAGAAATGGGAGAGCTGCCATGGACGTTTTCACCTTCTCACTTGCTAGGGGGAGAAAATGAAGAAGAAGAAGAAGAAGAAGAAGAAGAAGAAGAAGAGAGAGAGAGAGAGAGAGAGAGAGAGAGAGAGAGAGCAATTAATTCATGTAAGGCCATAAATGTTAGGGTTGACTCATGGGGAAAATAAATGTTATAATTGCTTGTAAGCATTTATTACTTGGCATGGGATAACCTAGAAAATGGCGTCATTGTGACACGTGGGCCCCGCATATGTGTGGTCCACAGCTATTACAAAGCGCGAGCTACATCTCATGATCTAAGCATCACATTGATGCACGAGACGCGACATTAGAATCACAGCGTCGGCGCGGTCGCAATGGTATAGGTCTCGTGTTGAGCCGACTCAGATCAATAGGACGTGACTCAAGATTGCGTGCAAACGCCGATAATAGACCGCGGGTTGCCGAAATTTGATCGGGAGGACCGCGGAAGCCTATGGAATGGTACGGGCTAGGATACAGGTCTTACATATAATCTAGGCCAAAACTATCCAGTCCCAAGGTCACTCCTTGAATTATTGATGCTCCGAAAAAATTTATAGACTTGACTCTAAAACTAAAATATAAAATGTATCTAGTTTGGGGCCCATTCATTGGAATACAACAGTACCAAACAAATTGGAGACTTAATCTTAAGAGTAGAATCTGGGCCAAACCATCTAGTCTCGAGGTCACTCCTTGAATTGTCGATGCTCCAAACAAAATTATAGACTTGACTCTAAAACTAAAATCTAAAATGTATCTAGTTTAGGGCCCACTCATTGGAATACAACAGTACCAAACAAATTGGAGACATAACCCTAAGAGTAGAATCTGGGCCAAAACTATCTGGTCTTGAGGCCACTCTTTGAATTGTCGATGCTCTAAACAAAATTATACTTGACTCTAAAACTAAAATCTAAAATGTATCTAGTTTGGGGCCCACTCATTGGAATACAACATTACCAAACAAATTGGAGACTTAACTCTATGAGTAGAATCTGGGCCAAACTATCCAGCCCTGAGGCTACTCCTTGAATTGTCGATGCTCCAAACAAATTTATAAACTTGACTCTATAACTAAAATCTAAAATGTATTTAGTTTGGGACCTCTCATTGGAATACAGTAGTACCCAACAAAATGGAGACTTTTCTCTAAAAGTAAAATTTATTCCAAAACTATCCAGTCCCAGGGCCACTCCTTGATGTCAAATAACCATTTACTCCAAAAGCTTAAGCTGTCAAAGTGTGGTGTATCAATGTATATCAAGGGACTTTTATCACTCCAATACTTGAATTGTTGATGCTCTAAACAAAATTAGAGACTTACTCTAAAAGTAGAACCTAAAACCCATCTAATTTAGGGCCCACTTGTTGGAATCTTGTGACGTATGCCCCATATAAGTGTCATACTAATTGAAAAGATGGCATGTCACCAAAAGTTGTATTGATCCATTCTAGTGTGAAAAATGATCTGGATGGTAAGTAATTCAATGGTGCATTTGGATGCATTATGATATTGAACGTATGCCCACCTGATTAATGGATTGGATTATTCCTTGCTGCTAACTCTACCAAATGATTGGATCTTGCACACCTGTGCTGTGATTTGGCGCTACTAGAAAACTGAGCAGAGGCTACGGATAAAAGCCGTAGCTAAATGCCTAAGGCTACGATTATAGTCTATAGCATGACTGTAGCCATAGGTCTTAAAGCTATGGCTACGGATTATAAAAACAATAGATACGGATTAAATCCGTAGCAATACTTTTTGTAGCTCTAAAGTATATACAGCTACAGATTATATTTGTAGGTGAAAGTAGAGAGAGAACCGTAGCGATAGGCTAAAATTAGCAACAACTATAGTTTCCAGAAAAAGAGCTATGGTTAATAACCGTAGCTACTGCCTATTTTTTTTAAAAAAATAATTAAAAAAATATAATAATGGCATCTCTTACCATTGTAGTACATGCCCTGATAGATCAACTCATATAAGCTAATATAGATAAATACTTCATGGCTAAATCATTCATTCATTCAATCAAACACAATCATTCATTCATTCATTCAATCAAATAAAATCATTCATTTTAATCCATTCACAAAAGTACAATGCCAACATAATAGTTATATGTCTATTTAAAGTTCTCATTGACAACAAGATCTAATGCCTTCTCGTAGCCAAATAGCTTCTCAACAATCACAAGCAAGAACTCCATGGATGTGCCTCTACTGGTTATCAATTTGCCATCAACTAACACCCTATTCTCAACTTCGCTTTGATCCGAAAGCTTAGTACTGCATATGGCTGAAAATCAATTTATCATACAAATAATGTAGTCATATGAAGGAAAAACACAAATATCAGCTTGATCCAAAACTTTGGCGGCCCCAAGATCTAATAAGTACAATTACAAACTACTTTAATCAAACAGCAATAAAGAATAGCAAAAGTTACTAAAAATATATCCACATCAAATTCAAATAAGAGAGTAATCACTACAAGAAATCCCACTTTTAGCAACGAAAATTTTCGTCGCTAAAAGTCAAATTTTCGTAGCTAAAAAGTTTTAGCGACGAAAATTTTCGTCGCTAAATTCATCGCTAAAAGCCCGAGGTAGAAGGGTTTTATCAGGGAAAAATGCGAAAAATTCGAATCGTCGCTAAAGGCAAGCTTGTAACTATCTATCACTATGGATGATTCATCCTCCATTCATTAGCTGTCATTCTGAAATGTTTTTCATGCAATTTGTGTTATTCTGTTGGGAGATTTTAGCATTGAAACTTTGAGGATTTTCTACAGGGGAGCGGTTTACGGAGATAGTGGGCAGTCCATATTTTAGTATCTCAATTCACCTTATACTGTTTTTTTTTTTTTTTTCCTTCAGTTCCAAATCTCTTTTCTTCATGATGTCTAGTAGTAAATAACTATTGCATTCCTTCTTTCAGGTTAACAAACCAAATCTTCCACTTGCATCGCAATTTTCAGGCTTTTTGGAAACAACAGCTTGTATGATACATGACTGCCATCCCAAAAAAGCTATAAACTTCTTAATGTGTATGTTCATATGACTCATTTGTACTGAACTTATAGCTTTAATGTGTATTTGGATGCAATATTGAGTTGAATTCCAATCTCTATCTTTGATACCAATTAATTTCTTTTTGCTATTTTGTTTTGTAGGCATTAGGAAGGGATGAATGGGAGTTAGATGGTTGGATTATTTTTATTTATTTATTTGTCTTGTTTTGTAGGCTTTAGGAAGGGATGAATGAGAGTTTTGATGGCCCACTCTACAAGGTACTCTACATGTATGCTTGTAGCATATGTGCAACGTAGCAAAGACATTCTTGCATGCTTTTTCAATGTTATTTTTTTGAAATCTTCTTGACTTGGCATAAGATTGGATCATCTGAATATTAGCAAATCCATCTTGAAACTAAGTTGCCACTCTCACTTGAGAATTTTACATTTTTTGCTCTTAGAAACTTAAAAAAAAAAAATCCAAAAGATAACAAAAGTGAGTCTATCCAAAGACTAGTGCAGCCACAATGAAGTATGAAATTTTTATTTCAATGTGTTATGGTAGAAAGGGTTGGGGCTTAACTTGAACCAGGGAATTAGAATCTGGAAGCAAGCAACAAGTTGTATTGATTTTCATAACACTTACTGATCTTAAAAGGCACGTGCTAGCATTTATTTCATATATGGCATCTCTCATTGCTGATTTCTATTGGCATTATCTGATTTGAGCCCAACACCGACGCATGCTAATTACAGTTTATTTTTTGGTTTTAGTTGCTTCTTTTCACTGGATGATATTCCTGGCAAGCACTCTGTGGATATAGGATAAACATTTCTCAACTCATTTGATTGCACCAGTAATTTAGCAGTCGTTCATTTTTCCCATATCCAATTGGATATCCTTCTTTCTAGGACTCATCCATAAAGAAGGCTTACTGAATCTAGTTCCTTGTTATGTTCATTTCAGTTTACTGCAAGATCTAGAAATTCAGAACATTCTATCTGACCCCATCGTGTGTGCAATATCAAACTGCAGGTTTTTGCCCACAGAAGATAACCTGAGGAGAAGGGAAATGGACAGAGAAGTGCAAGCTATCAGTAGCTTTTGACGACTTTTCTAGTCGTGTAGCAAAAGCTAACGATTTAGCGGCGTCCAGCACAACTGTCAGTAAAGGTCCTGGCCGTCGGTAAAGCCTTTACCGACTAAGACTTTACCGGCTGTTAGCTAACCGCAGGCAAAGTATTTGCCGGCGGTTTGCTTGGTCTTTGCCGGCGGTTTTGACCGTCAGTAAAGGCCAGTTTTCTTGTAGTGACCTGTCTTGGCTTTGATACACATACTCATGGGCAGTATAGGTGCATGCTGGATGACTTGGATTAGTTGGACTTGGATGGTTAGTCATATTTACTTGTGTCTGTGCTTGTTGCTTGATTCAATTTGTTTTGTTTTCCAAGTTAGTGAACTTTATTTTCTGAATAGAAGTTATAAGTTGTTGAGTATCTTAGGTTTTATGATTTTACTTGTATATTCTTGTATTGATTGCTCAAGTATGATGATAAGTTGTTGAGAAATTTGTTTAGAAATTTTTTATAGTATATATGTTTGGGTTTAGATGGATGTGAATGTGAATATGATTAAATATATTATATAACAGGTGTATATCAGGAAGAATATGATGAATTATAATCTAACAGGTTCAAGAAATTTGAGATGGAATATTTTTTTTTTTAAAAAAGAGACTTTTACCTCCGAAATATTTCGTAGGTAAAAGTGTTTTTAGTGACGCATATTATCATCGTCATAAGCCATATCCAGGTTTTTAGCTACGAACATTTTTGTAGCTAAAAGTAATCTAATTATATTTCTAAAGCCATTAGCGACGAAAATATTCGTCGCTAAAAGTATGATATAAGTTTTTTAATCCATTCCAATTTTTGGAAAATAAGTTTGCAGCCTTTAGCGACGAAAATAATCGTCGCTACAAGTCTCATCCAGGAATTTTAGCTACGAAACTTTTCGTAGCTAAAAGTAATCCAAACGGTGTTGTATGTAGTTTTTGGCGACGAAAATTTTCGTCGTCAAAAGTAGTATCCCTGATTTTTACCTACGACACTTTTTGTAGCTAAAAGCATTCTTGTAAAATTCGTTTCTTACCTTTGGTGACGAAAATATTCGTTGCTGCAAGTCTCATCCAGGAGTTTTAGCTACGAAAATGTTCGTAGCTAAAAGTAATCCATATGCAGTCTTTGACGACGAACATTTTCGTCGCCAAAAGTAATATCCCTGATTTTTAGCTACAACACCCTTCGTAGCTAAAAGCATTCTTTGGCGACGAAAATATTCATCGCTAAAAGTCTCATCCAGTGTTTTTAGCTACGAAAATTTTCGTAGCTAAAAGTAATCCTTTCGAAATTTTGAAAAAATTGTTTATACCCTTTAGCGACGAAAATTTTCGTCGCTAAAAGTGACAATCACAATTTATTGCCGCGAAAATTTTCGTCGCTAAAGGTAAACTTTTAGTGACGAAAATTGTTTTCGTCGCTAAAAGTGACTTTTGGCGACGAAAATTTATTTCGTCGCTAAAAACCCTGTTTCTTGTAGTGAATAAACAAAGTTGAATAAAGAAGAAATTGATGAGAAAAGTTAAGAAGCAGCACTTTATGTTATTTGTTTATTTAAACAAAAAAAAGGATGAGACTTGAGACTTGTCTATATATATATATATATATATATATATATATATATATATATATATATATATATATATATATATATAGGCAAAAAAGCGCATTGAATTAATATGGTGACCTAAACAAAAAACAAAAAATCCAACATTTTTAGACCAAATGCATATAAAACCAAAATTAATCCCATCTAGAAAATGAAAAAATGTGAAAGCAACAAATTAAATGCTGCAAAGTTTACAAAATTACCACCAAACCCATCTCTAAGAAAAAAATCATTTCAAACTCACCAACATAGATGCAGCCATGCTCATTGTGAATAAAATGTTCATAACATCATGGACTCCTATGCTTTCCATTATATTAAATTACATTAGGTGTGTGATTTACCATAGACAACCTCCCAACAGTTTCATCTTCTCATTACCAGAAAATCATTTAGTAGAAATTAAAAAAGCACATATAAGCCAACTTGAAGTCTATATTAAGGTTGCATTTGAACAGGTTTTGGGAGGATAACAGCCTTTACAACTCATCAGTTCAGAAAGATTAACAGCTATGAGACAGTCACTAACCAAATTGTTTGGACTCCTATTTCAAAAGAAACATGATAGGTTATGAGAAGGAGCTCATTACTCTGTTGAGGGTTAGATCTCTCAAGATAGGACAAAATGATATAGAAATGGTTGTCTTCTGGAAATTTTTCATAAAATCCATCTTTGGGAAATTGGACGGAAGGGGATACCCTACATTAAAAAGGCATCATGTTTGGAAATGCAAGGAAAGCAGATTCGACAATAAAGAAGACTATTCCTTTTCCATCAAAGGGAACCAAAATCGCAATTCCACTTGTTAATGTGAATGCGATAGCAATTTATAGATGAAATCAATTCCGTCGGACTGCGATTTCAAGACTCCCAAACACATACATTATTGGTGCAGCCAAATGGGTATTAAAAAATACAAACAAATAAAAAAAAGAGGGCAAAACAAATAAATAGAAGAAATTAAACAGGTTGCAGCATACCAAAATCCTCTCTGATGATGCAATCTAACGAATGCGTTGATGATGATTTTTATTTTTGGAACAATGGTGTGGGAGATCGAGAGAGAGAAAAGGGGCACGGGAGATCGAGAGAGAGAGAGAGAGAGAGAGAGAGAGAGAGAGAGAGAGAGAGAGAAGAGGCATGGGAGATCGAGAGTGAGAGAGAAAGGGATGGATGTGAGAGGGAATGGGGTTTTTCTCGAAGGAGGGGAGGGAAAGAATGAAACATTTTGTGAGAGGGGGAAAAGAAAAAGGAGCGCGATTTCTGCATTTTGTACCTGCTACGGCTCTGCTACGGTCTAAAACCGTAGCTAAAAGCCCCTTGGCCGTAGCCATTGTATTGTCCGTCGTAGCCCCTCTGCGTTCACACGTCTGGCGGGATCTTGATGGATGGATTTTTTAAGGGCTTTGTGGGGTCCATCTTGATGCATTTGATATATCCACCCCATCCATTAATTTTTTAATTTTTTAATATGGAATGACCCTAACGTCTAGGCAAATCAAAGGTCCAATTGAACCACACCATCAATCAATGGTAGGTATTAATCTCCACTGTTTCCTAACGTGTGGTCCACTTGAGCGTTTAATCTACTTCCTTTTTTGGGCTCCTACCATAACATTCTCTTTTAAAACGGATAGACGTATTAGATGGAGCACACAACTTTTAATGGGCCTCGTAGAGTCCCTTATGGGGCTATCCCACGTTGGATGAATGTGTGAAGGTGATAGCTTTTAGCTACGGTTTAGGCCTTTTTAGCTACAGTTTTAAGCTGTAGCAATATAGCTACGGTTTATATCCGTAGCTAAAAGTTAGGATGGTCTGTAGCCTTTGATCATTTTTTTTGGTAGTGTGGGGTGTCAATAAGTCAAGTCTAGACCAAGCACAAAGCCTGACCTTAACATGAGCCTAGCACCACAAGCCCAATTTTACTAGGATTGGTTTGACCCAGCCTGAAAATTAATGATGAATGTTCCTAATGCATCCGTTAAGAGGAGGGTCTCACATGCGTGGTGATATAGACATTGTAAAAATGAAAACCAACTATTTAGGTGCAAGATGCATGCATTGCCTAACCTACAATGAGAATGTATATTTATAGGATAAAACACTTGCTAAGGCCAGGCTAGGCAGAATGGATCAGGGGAATATGACCTGAGCCCAAGCTGGATTAATGGCTTGTCTAAGTCCAAGTGAACTAGGTTGAGTCTGATCCAATTCAGTGGTTGTCAGCACTGAAAACATGGGTGACTCTGTGATGTAGAGTAGGTCGTGGAAACTTTCATGATCAAGATGGATTAGAAAAGGCCCGATTGATGACAGAAGTGATCCGGACTTTCAGAACTTAAAATGGATGTATCTTGCAAACCGGGATTAGCTATCAGATGTACCTTCTATGATTTTGGGGTAGGACGAGCTACTTTAGCCACCCAATCCCACTATGCCGGGTTTTATATGCCGAATTTGCGAAATATCATCAGATTGACGGTCAAATTCCTATTTTAATTTCGTTTTTGCTATTTATAGTAAGTTTTAGTTTGAGTATAACTCTTCATCTATTGGGCTTTAGAAGTTGCCCCCAACATTAAAAGTGTTTAGAATACTTAGGGGAACATCATGGTTAGGCTAAATAGGACACTTACTATTTTTGGCCAAAAACCATGCACACTAGTACAAATCATGATCGTCTATAAATAGTAAGTTTACTATTTATAGTAAGTCACAATTTCTAGGAGTTTTAGTTATAGTATGATTCCGAAACTTCTCCCTAGGGCTGGTAGCCTTATTTAAAGAGTTGTAAACTCATTTTTCATCATCAATAAAATGGTAAACTTATAGTGGAATTGCCCCCAACTTCCAAGGCAGATTGCAAGGAATAAGAATGAGATTGAATGCAGTCAAGGATACACCCACCACTTGGATGTGTGATCTTTAATCAAAAGGTTGGATGTCAAATAAATATTACAGTGGGCCTTAGGAATTTTTTAATGGTGTGCATTCAATCACAATTGTTTTCTGTGGTGTGGTTTACCTGAGTTTTGGATCTGTCTTAAAAAAAAAAAAAAAAAAAAAAAAAAAAAAAAAACAACGCACGCACACACACTCACTCCATAGTGGGATTTCACCACCTGTGGGCACTCGAACCCTTGACCGGGTGTTGAAACTCCTAAGGGCCCGTTTGGCCAGGGGGATTGGAACTTAAATCCCAGAATTGGCCGAGCATGCCAAACAAACTGGGTGATCTGATCTCGGGATATAGCAATCCCATGGATCTTAAGACAATCCACTGACAACACCATCATTACCTTTAAATCCCATCCAATCCACCCTAATCCATTCAAATTTGCCTGGGACGTGTTTGGTTCGAGGGATTAGAAGGGATGGGAAGGTTTAATCCCGATATTGGCCGGGCGTGCCAAACAGACTCGATATAGCAATCCCATGGATCTTAAGACAATCCACTGACAACACCATCATTACCTTGAAATCCATGCCATCCACCCTAATACCATTCAATCCCTTCCAATCCACCTGGCCAAACGGGCCCTAAGAGTCTACCACCGAAGCAAGAGTAAGGATCTAGTTTTGGATCTGCCTTATTTTTATGCTCTTACCCTAAAATGAGCTAGCAAAATAGATAGATGGTGTATTGTTGTATTTTGTTTCAAAATTAATATTAAAATCAAAATTTCAAATATTTCGGTTTCCCTCCACATTTGAAAATTTTGTTAGTTTTTGAGTTGTGGGTTTTGTCCGACATCAAATTTAACAAAGGAAAACATCTTATATATAAGATAGGTTTTTTACCTTAGGGCTTGAGCCCCATTCAAGGGACATGTGAATTTGGTCCTATGGGGGGACTGTGCTAATAGATCTAATCTATGTCATTGACTACACACTTGCAGGCGACCGAGCCGAGTCTGAATCCGTGTCTGAGTCCGTGTGTGGGATTGGACGGGACGAGCTGGGCTGGGCACGAGCATGGGTGCGGATGTGAGTGCGAGTGTACTCGCGTGGGGGGGGGGGGGTGTATGGGTACTCACAGGACTTTATTTATAAGAGTGTACTTGAGCTTCTGCCTTTTCATTTTAAACTAGAGAGATGCGTCTGTTCGGTTGGTCGCACCTGTTAGGTTAAACCCAATGGACCTAACTAATTCTAAATGGTGCTTAATACATCATTTCAGACTCTATATAAGGACTTCTGTTCCATTTTCTAAAGTACGAAAATCATTTCTTATATTATAAAACTCTCTCTGTATTCTGGTTTGTGAATTTTGATGCTGAGTTCGTCGCTGAGTCAACTCAGCACTTTTAGGTTAAACTGTAAGTGGTTTGGGCCCACGTACAGTGAGTGCACCGCTGGGACTGGGTTATAGTCATTGTATCCTGGAGGTCGATTACTTTGGAAACCTGTTGCACTTGGGATGCCGTCCAAGGGGAGCAAATTCGATTTCAAGCCGAGTGATTCACGTCATGCCTCGACTCAATTCAATAAGTCATCTTTCTCAAATTTTAATTTCTTTTTTAGTTCTTGATTTTTAATAATCTATTTAATTCAACCAAATATTTCAACATGGTGTGCATAAAACAAATACATCATGGTGGGCTCATATAGCTTTTCTAGCAACACACAGTACCACACAACCCGAGTCAGCATAGGATGGGTTGTGGGCCAAATGTGGAATTGGTTTGCTTTTGCTTGTTGGGTTTGGTCCAAGTTATTATTTTACAAGTGTAGGTCACTCAAAACCATCCAGATTAAATGGTATGGCTTTAGAACGAGAAAACATGGACAATTTAGTTAGCTCTAGCCTAAAAGCATGTATTATATGGCCCCAATTGTGATAATGGGCAGGCTCCCGTCCCATGTCACTGGTTTGAACCCTAAGCTCAGTGTTGTAAGCTTGAATTCATCACCTCTATAATAAAATGGAAAAAAAGAAAAAAAAAAAAAAATAGAAAAAGAAAACATACACACATCTTCAATGGGTGGCAGAGGGTGGTATTTGTTTCTGGTCAAGTTGGCCTGGGTCTAACTTATCCACCAAACAGGCCAACAATTCAATCTCTTACCCATCTTGTAGCTCATGACCAATAACCCAAACCTCACCTATTTACTAATTAGCCTTAGAACTTAAGCGTGTTTCCCACTCATAAACAGAGTATTACGCCCAACTGCCACTTTTTGATTCATTTATTTAAGTGGCCCGTTAGTGACTTTTTCTTTTTAGGACTGAACCATTCCTAGAAGTGGTTTTAGATGGATAGGTGAGAAGCCATTGGTTGGCCCATCTATACTATATATGACATGAGAAGCATTTGGACATTTCTGCACCTATAATTAGTTTCAGGGGTTTCAATATACAAAGGATATCGGAAATCTTTTTAATTAAAGGTAGGGGTACTTTAGAAACTTAAAAATATAGCTGCTAACCGAATGACAGTTCATATTTCACCAGCAAAAGCTAACCAATAGCTTATCTTCTACCAGCGAAAGTCTTTCCACCCGAGTCTCTTTCTCTCTCTGATTTCCAAAATGCAGTGGCCATCTGGCCCATGGACTGACCAGAGTCAATGACCACTGCCAGCTCTAATTTAATGGTCCCCTTGACTTTGGGTTGTGCAAAATAAAACCTTGTAATAGACTAGGCAAGCCCAAACAAATCAGTTAAAATCTAGACCTAATTCATCCATTCTCGGGCCCATTCCATGGAAATTTGCAAAACCCAACAAAAGAAACGAGACTTGACTTTAAAAGTTACTAAAGTTGGTTGTCCATCCGATCCTGGATAGGAAAAAGGAGCAGTACATATTGATTACAACAGGGGAGATCCTATCACTCGTTTGGACTAAACATGACGTGGGTACCACCGGGGAGAGGATGAGAGAGATGTGAGAGAGAGAGGAAAAGAGTATGAAAATGACTTAAAGCTCAGAATTTTACTTTAGGTTTTTGAAAATGACGAAAAGAAGTCATGATGCATGCATAATACCTTATGATTATAATCCTAATGTGTGTTCCAAACGGTTAAGCATAATGCATCATTTTAAAATTTTATAATTAGGTACATAACAAGCTATCTAAGTGGGCCTAGAATTCTTGAAATTGTTGAGGGATCCATTCAAGTCTCTGCTTTGGAAGTTTACCCAGAACTCAAGGGAGAAACAAGGCTCTTTCTTTGCCTTTCCATCAAAGCTTATTTTATTGTCAGTTCATGACTTCACTCTCATCTGTTTTACTTATAGGAATGCTAATTTGAGCACCTCACACATGGAATCAAGCCATACTTATAGGATCCCACCTTTTCTACTGATGTTTCTCAGTTTCTTTTATTCAAAGATAAACCAATGCCACCATAGCAATCATTAGTTTGCAAGAATATTTGTATATATACATATGACATATACACAACAAAGTATATATCAGCCTAAGAGTATTTTTATAATTATTGTATATAATACATCATCTCACCCTAATTAAGGTTATTGAGCATTCTACAAAACTATACTCTTTCTCATCTCAAGAAGTTCTTCCCACATAGCTTAGTAAACGAAAAAAAAAGAAAAAAGAAAAGAAGTCAGGATGAGGGTGCTCATGCAGTCCTTATCTTTTGCCTTCTAAATGTGGCACAGCCACATTTGTCATTATTTGGACTACTGAGTTGAAAAGGATTTTCCTGCAATAGAGATGAGAACAATCAAAAGCTTTCATATGGTCCACACAGCAATCCTAGGGCCATGGTAACAATTGCCTAATGTACACATCACACCACATGCATTGTCTGGTGGAGATGGGATATACCCTGCCCACTAGGGTGGTCTAGACGGCAACTCGCTGGTTTATTATTTTCTATTGTTAACATCAAAAAAGTAAACTTATCTTGGATGGAACAAAATTACGTACTAAATGTATGGAAGAAGTAAAAGTAAAGTGGAGAAAATTATGGGTGGCCCACCTAATGAGTCAATCAAATTGATTTTCGAGAAGGGTGATCTTCATGATGGGGTCTACTTCTTTTCATGGCATAGATACCCTGCACAATTGTCATGCTAGTCGAAAAGTTGGTATGTCACCAAAGTTGTAGTGATCTGTTCAGGCATGAAAAATGATTTGTATGGTAAGTTCAATGGTGCATTTAGATGCTTTATAGAATTGAAAATTTGCCCACCTGATTAATGGATTGGCTTATCCCTTTCCACTTGCCCCACCTAATGATTGGATCTTGCAAACGTGTGCTGTGATTTGGGGTGGTAATGGGTCAGGTTGAGACTGGGCACAAAGCCCGACCTTGGCACGAGCATAGCACCACAAGCCTAGGTTCATTGCGATCCGGTCCTGCCTAACTTGAAAATTGATGAAATATCTATTCCAAACGTTTACGAGGAGGTTTCAAAGGTAGTTATTCCTTTACCCACTATTTCATCTCGTATGACCCACTTAAGTTTCGGATCCTCCTCCCTTTTTGTAGCAGGAACTAAAATGTGCTCGGAAAATGGATGGACGTTTTAGAGTTCTCACAGACATCATAGAGGTCCCACCTAGAATCCTTGGGCAGGGACTTCTTTGCAGGAAATCAGCGTCCAAGTAACTCCTTTTCCTCTTTAAACTATCTTTTGCATGGGGCATCATTCATTAAAATTAATTAGCATTAATTCAGACAACTAGTTGGACGGTCCGACTGGTTGTGTGTAAGCATATTTCTCTCTCTCTCTCTCTCTCTCTCTCTCTCTCTCTCTCTCTCTCTATATATATATATATATATATATATATGGAAATGGTTCCAAGTGGTCGAGCTCATGGGAACTTCCCATGAGCTCGAGCTGTGTGGGTCCCACCGTGATGCATGTTCGACATCTACCCCATCAGTCAGATGCACCATCCCATGGTGGTCTATGAGCTTAAAAATCAAGTCAATCCATGACTTGAGGGGGCCACACCACATACATAAGTTGAGAGTGGTTACCCTCCCATTAAAACATTTATAATCATTTGTTGGGTCCACCGAGATGTAGTTCACAAATCCAGCCCATCCATTATATGTGTCCCACTTGGATGAGGGGTCAGACCAAGTTTCAGGCACATACAAATTTTATGTAGGCCCCATCAAGGGATTTTATATGTTTCAGGCATGTCTACACATGATTTTAGATGGTATGGACCACCTGAGTTCCGTGTATGGCTAATTTTTGGGATATCCCATAATTTAAAGGGGACCCACTAACTACACAATGTTGATGTTCGACACACATCATAGTGGGGCCCACACAGCTCGACTTCATGAGAAGTTCCCATGAGCTCAAACGCATAAAACCATTTCCTATGTGTGTGCGTGTGTCTATATATATATATATATATATAGAGAGAGAGAGAGAGAGAGAGAGAGAGAGAGAGAGAGAGAGAGGCTTCCGACTTTATGCCTCACTTTCTTTGCCTCCCCACTATACCATATGGCATCTTTTTACCAGACCCATGCTCCTGCTTTATTGGAAATGCTTTGTCTCCCATAAAGCATATAGCTACGGATTATAACCGTAGCTATTGGCAAAAATCACAACACAACCACATAATATAACGTGCTTTGAGGGCGTCTCGCTGAATTTCATATTTGCCTGTACATGGATACAGTTATAATTCGTAGCCATAGCTTTAGCTTAATGAATTTCATGTTTGCCTTGTTGAATTTTATATTTTTCTATAACTACAGTTATAATTCATCGTCATAGGATTCACATGAGGGGAACAACAACTTTTAGATATTGGATTTCTTATAAAGCAAGGGTATTTTGGTCAGATGAAAATGCAATCAAAGACTTCCTATGTAAGCGAGGCATTACTTTTATTTAATGAGGACAAAGTTCGTGCAGATGAGATCCACCCCGTCAATCAAGTGTGCCACTCTTATTTGGACGACGGCCCAAAAATCAGGCTGGTTCAACACTTAGTACACACCATGGAAAATAGCTGAGATAAGAAGTAGCATCATTTAAATAGTCCACGTTACATGTGGTGTCCACTTTGGTGCGCATCCACCATCCAATCCACTCACCTGACATTCCACATGAAGATAATTAATTGATTCTCTGAGAATCAAGGCATTCTAAAAATCATGTTGGCCAAACCACGGAATTAACAATCTTTAGGAATGATTTTCCACTTTTCCCTGTGGTGAAAAACCCTCTTCCCTATGGTGCGGCTGATGTAAGTCTCGGATGCCCCTATAGTGTGGATCTTATGCACGTTTGTCACATAATGATTAGTTAGCTAGCACAAGTCATCGCTTCCATGTGCCTACGCCCATGTGCCTACGCGATTCAAGCTATTGCAGTCCTAATTTCTCTCCTTCCTATCTCCGTGTGGCACGCCGCATCTCCTAACCTTTTCTCTCTTCCTTCCTGACCTGAGGCCGAGTACTGGCCATCTAACCCATGGGCTGACAGAGTCAAAGAACATTGCAAAGCTCTAATTCAATAATCTCTTTCAATGTAGGCCATGCAGAATAAAACTTTCTAATAGATTAGGATTGACAAGCCCATACAAACCAGCTTAAAATTTAGACCAAATACGTTCATTGATGGCCCTACTCCTTGAAAATTTGCAAAACCCAACAAAATGGAGACTTGACTCTAAGTCACTAGAGTTGGTTGTCTTAACCTCCCGGTCGTTGTTTGGAAATAAGGGAGGTGCATTGATTACAATTAAGGAGATCCAATCACTGGTTTGGACTGCACATGGTGTGAAGTCCACTGAGAGGATGAGCCAGATGGGAGATGAGAGAAATGTGACAAAGGAGAGTGCGTGAAAACGACTTAAACTTACAATTCTATGTTTTTAAAAATTAAGAAAACAAGTCATCAAGCATATATAATACCTTTATATTATTATCTTAATGAGTGTACCAAATGGCTTTTATTAACATAATGTATTATGCTATAATGCTTTTTTTTCATTATTTATAATTAACTACATTATGAGCTATGGAAACGTGCCTTAGAAGTCCCGCGATATTGGGAGGTCCATTCCAGCCTGCTTTGGTAGTTTACACAACTTGAGGGAGAAACAAAAGTTGTCTTTATCTCTTTCCATCAAAGGTCATCTTATTGCCATTGCATGACTTCATTTGCATTGTTTTACTTTTGCTAATTCGAGTACCTCGCGCGTGGATACAAGCCATACTAGACTAGAGCTGCTCCTTAGGTTATACTAACAATAACTAGTTTCCATGTCTTAAAAACATGGCCTATTGATCATCAGGTGGGCCACACCTATTGAAATGAAATGAATGGTTAGTAGAAAGTGTTCAATGATTCAAATGATGTGTTCTCCCATGAGGATCATATTTGCATGATTTTAGATGCATGGAACTCACACAATGATGATCCATTGATAAGTGCAATTTTATTTTTTATTTTTTTAATTTTTCGGTTGGGCTCGAATTCAATCGTGTGACACGTGTGCTGTGTCGGTGCCAGATCCCTTTTATTTCTTTTCAAAGTAAACAAACCATCAATTTTTTTTTTTTTTGTTTTTTTAATCCGCCCCCAATACAAAAAAGAAAATAGCACCTGAAATGTGGATGCAATCTTCCCAGTGTTGAAAAGGCTAAAGAGGCTTTCGACAATTTGGATGGCGTGGATTTTTCGTTTGTATGAGTGACACATGTGAAGAGGATCGGTCACCACCATTTTCACAGCTGCGACTGCGATTAACTATTACAGAATTGTCCCTTCATACTGTAATGTCAGAATCTTTAAAGAGAATTGAATCCTCCACTTTTATGTGCGGCCAACCGATTGGTCGAAGAGCTCTTCTACAGTTGGAAGTGGCGGGAGAACTGGAATATGGTAGAGCCTTCTCTCCCCACTGCATATGGAAGAGTGATAATCATTTTGGACCGTCTATCTAGTTATTCTTACATCAGATGGAGAATTGATAAAAAATTTAGTAGACATAGATTGAGTAATCTTGACATCCGATCGGTGTCTGTTACACCGACGGTACAAAAATAAACTTGGTCAATTTTCACTATGGAAGATTGAAGAATAGAAAGCGTAGATTCCTATAGGTGTAATTTTCTCAATCATGAGCCATCGATAGTTGGTCTAGTAGATGGATGGGCAGGATCGTAAACCTGCCACGAGTGCTATGTACATATGAATCTACCCTACTCGGGTCCACATCATTCATCTTCCATTCAACTCCATCTCAATGGAGGCAGGTGGAACGCGCCTTATCTCAATGAACGAGTACTATGTACATATGAATGTTTATTTGTTATCCAACCCGCTGATAATGTCACAAAGACGCGGATGAAGGGAAAATACAAAGTTCAGCTTGATCCAAAACTTTTGTGGCCTCGGGAAGTTTTTAATGGTGAACGTTCAATCACAGATGTTTCCTGTAGTGTGGGTCATTAGAGATTTTCATGTCCATCGTTTCTGGGCTCATGCACTAAAATGAGCTGGAAAAATAGATTTAAGGAGTGGATAAAAAGGATGAAAGGATACCTTGCAGGAAATTCCAAGACGAATGCGGGCAACACGATGGCAAATTAGAGGTTACGCGCATGACTTTATACTGTTACCTATGGTGTGGTCCAATCAAGTCTTATATTAAGTTGATTCTTATAATGTAGAGTAAAAATGTGGTGTTACACTTGATAAACGGATTGGATCTTATGCATGCTCCACTCGCACAGATGTAAGCTATCGCAAACCATGCCCTCCGTACACCACTCGGGCTCGGTCAGTCCATTTCTTTACTGCCGACGTGTCCCATTTGTTGAATATCCAGATCTTGCAAAAGGTGTGCGACACCATGATGATACATCCACTCATTAGGTGGGCCACACCTACAATGTAACATCCATCAGCTGTCCCTAGATTTTGACATTGTGGCTCACCCAATGAGGTGTGGCCCACTTTGAGTCGATCAGAGGTTCTATGTGAACCCGATGACGGTTCCAAATGGACGTATAGGAAAGAAATGACAGTATTAGATACAGTTGTACGGTACCTGATAATTTCTCATTTTATTATTATTTTCAGGGCTATTTTATCACGATTTTATAGCCGTTGATGTTGTTTCTATCATCTAAGAAAATAAACTTGATTTACGTATTAATTCACTTCAATCATCCCATTGATTTAAAATTTTTAAAACCATTCATTCCTTCTTTTCAGGAATTTTAGAACCTATAGAGCATATTTCCAGCCATCAATCAATCCTAGCCATTCAAAAGAATGAAGTACAAAAATATGACATTCATTGAACCGATCGCTGTGATTTTCTATCTATGGCCCATCCAGGGAAACTTATGATGAATGAGAAGTTTGGATCACGAAAACAACCTTAATAAACATGTGTTTTTCATGCAATCCATTTCAAACGTTATTTTAAGAAGCCGGTCCACAGCTGCGAGGAAATATAGGAATACATGGCCCACGTCAATCATCATGGTTTGGGTCCAGAAGAATGAATTGCTTCGTTCGGTAATCCTGACCATTTGTATGCTGTCCCACCGTTGATAGAGCATGCCTCAAACAACATTACGGTTTGTGGCCTATAGGTAGACGGTTAAGATGAGAATTGCAATGACGGTCCACATTCATCTGAAAGAGGTCCCAATATTGGTTGCTGGGATATTCAAATCTTGGGAAATGCTCAATCTATGGTCTGACTCAACAAACAAATGGCCTGGATTGACCAAAAAAGGGCTCAATTGTCAAAAATGGAAATTCATGTTTATTAAGTAAAGATGTGGTGCCCCGTATCAGATAATTCTGATGATATTTTGGACAGCTGGGATCTAACGTCAATGTTGCCGGTGACACGACATACGTTTTGGCCCCTTTAATTAGCCACCCTTAATTATTTTAGCCTTTCTTTTTTGATATTTTATTGATATATAGAAGAATATAGCATATCTGATTAGAGGGAATAGATTGTACTCGGATTTTCAGTTTCTTTCAAGTGGAACCGATGGTTTAGTGATCCAAACCGTTGGATGGTGGGATCCATTGAAGGATGGGCCATGCCTTTTCAATTTTGTGGACTACATATAGATAATTGAGGAATAAAACAATAAAATCCACACTAAATTAGAGAAAAAGCCCAAAATTGATGGCTAGGATTTTACAATTTGGGATCTCTGAGGCATGGTCCATCTACAGTGGGACCAAATAGACCAGCAATTTGGATCACCTATTCATCAGTGGGCCCCCACTTGTATGAACTCAAGACCTTATTGTAATGTTTGGAGGGCAAAGATAACAGCCCTCAACCCATATATCTTAAGTGACATATGAAATGTCCCATCATTGATCTGAACCATCCATTCATTCATACCATTCAGGACAAGCCATGGTGAAGAAATCACACCCCAAGGATGTTCTAACCTTCCTAATGGATAACATAAAAAATGGATGGCCAAGATCAAGCAGAGAATAAAATAGGTTCACATCAGCGTTGAACATCTATTAAATAGGTCCTACACGCCGCGAATTACATGAATTGCCATGCTAACCATCCGGCCTATGATGAAAGGCCCTGGACAGAAATGATGTTAACCATACAGTCCACATTGATATTTCAACATGGCATGCGTCACTTAGGACCCCCTTGGATACCACCAAATAAGTTGCCTTTTTAACTTACAGTAGTAGATAAGTAACTTATTTCAGGTAATCGGGTTTGGTTAATAATTAGCTAAGGAAAAAAAAAATAAAAAATTACTTAAATGCATATAATCACTTTAGTTCTTCTTTATTTTTTTTACTTTTTAACTTTTCTTAAGTTGCCGAAGAGACTCTTCAGGAGCAAGTAAAGAAAAGCTAATACATATGTTGTTTGTCAAAAATATTTTTATTCTTAATAAGTAAAGACTAAGATAAGTTACTTATGTTTCAAGTAACTTAGGTTGGTTTCTACTTATTAAAATGAAGTGATTAAATACTTTTAAGTAAAAACATTATTTATAATTAATTATAAACCAAACTTATTTATCTTAAATAAATTACTTATTTACTGTTGTAAGTAGAAAAAGTAACTTATTTGGTGGTAAAGGCTTAACAAATGTACCTTTGGATGTTAGCAATCTCTTTCTCGGTAAACGCCGCGTTTGATCTTGAGTAACCTAAGAAAAGCTACTTATGCCTTAAATAATTTATCTTGATTTCTACTCGTTAAATTGAAGTAATTAAGTAATTAACTTAATTTTATTTTTATTTTTACTTATTATTTGATCATAAACTGAATTTATTTATCTCTAATAAGTTAATTATCAACTGCTGTAAGTAGAAAGAGTAACTTATTTGGTGGGATCCAAATGGTCCGTACATGTGTAAAATTTGCAAGATTATGAGCAAGGTTGGAGAGGCGTCAATCACACTAGTGATGGCCCTTTTGGATGCACTATTAAAAGGGTCATTTTTAAACATTGTTTTAAGTTAAACTCCAATTTACATTGTGAGTTTGGATGCAATTATGCAAATCTTGTAACTTAATTCCCATAGTTTCCAATTTTTATCGGGGCAATGGTGCACTATATTGTTTCGGCATGAGTTACCATATAAAAATGCCAGTTGGAATGTGAGAAAATTTTCATTTAAAAAAAATTCCCAATCACCTCCAAGATTCCCTAATCCAATACTTGAAAGAGGCCTTGTTCAGTGACTACCACACATTTCATTGCATTCAATTATTCCCCTGCCTTTATCTGGTCAAGTAATTTAAAAACATCCCCAGTAGGGATAGCAATAGGCATGGTTGGGTACACTACTTAGAGAGGTGGTATAATGCAATGCTCGGCTTAAGAGTTTAATAGAGCTATCAATGAGCCTGGCTAGTCCACTTAAGGCCTTGCTTGGGGTGGTCCACTAGGCACGAAGTTCAGGTCCAGGCCTTAAAAGTTAAGCCAGTTTAATAATTGGGCTGGGCTTATCTCAATGATCCATTTTAAATGAAGACTTTTTATGTCAATTGATAATTTTTAAATGATGTACCACTCCAAGCTCTATCATGTGTGAATACTCAATTACAAGCGGCAAATAATTAACAAGTTATTCATATGTAGACAAGTTTACTATAAATAGATTACAACTTAAAAGCCAAATAAGACAAACTATAAACACTATCCACATAGTAATCAGATTACAAAAGAAGGCATCTACTGCATAGACATAAAACAGAGAGGAAATACCCATTTTTTGGGTGGAAAATCCTTCTATTGGCGATGCAGAGCCTAATGACGACTCCCCTTCTCCAATCTTCGTCATCTCAAGTGTACTACACCACAGGAAAATAGGAAAATAGTGGTAAATCGTAAATGATCAGGTCACACATAACTGGATGAATGGAAAATACAAATATAAGCTTATACAAAACTTTTGTAGCCTCCAGGAAATTTTCATGGGTGGGCGCTCACTTACCCCTGTTTCTTATGGATTTGCTTCATTTCTGGGATCTTGCTATGAAATGCCATAAACTGATATGAAAAAATGGATAAATGGCGAGGATAAAACACATACATCATGATGGCCCACGGAGCATCAACTAGTAATAACTCGTTGCTAGCAGCGTAAGTTGGACAGGACTTAGCCCAGCCCAAGCCCAGGCTGTTGACAGCTATAGCTTCCAGGTAATGGCAATGTTTGGTTTTCTTTTACTTTGTAAAGTGTCAATGGTTCGGTGGACCAAACAGTTGATATGATGTTGCACACTAGTGGATATCTACTGTATTAGCCTTGCTTGTACGCTACGATATTAACTGAACACTGACAAGGCAATTTGTGCCAGAGAAGGATTGAAGAGGAGGGCATGCAAGATCTTTGCTATTCATAAGTTGTGTTACCTCGAATATAGGTGGCTAGTTATGTTATTATAACAATCAATTTTCTCATGTCTATGGCCCACCTCGTAAGAGGGTCCTATTTTTGGGCCAATGGGGCCTTCCTAATCACATATATTACGTGTCAAGAATCATCTATACAATCTCTTGTTGTCCAAATTGACTCTTACTCTCTTCTGCATTTCCTCAAATTTCAGGCATAATTTGAACCATAAGTTCAATGTTGTAAGCTTGGATCCATCACCTACACAAAGAACAAACACATCCACAATTTATGCAAAGTGGCAGAGGGAGGGACTAGTTTGGGGTTAGTGGTCCGCTACGAAACATATCAACCATTCAAACCCCAAACAGAGGCACAGCCCATGGACCCGTGGCCCGATCCTCAACCGTTTACTAATTGAGTTAAGAATTTAGTTTAAAATTTAATATGTGGTCCCACTTTTCAACAAATTATTAGGACCAAGCACCACTCTTTCGACCCATTTACTTAAGGGCTCGTATTTCAAGCCCATTAGTAACTTTGTTATTTTGGGGAATTGAAGCTTTTTGTTAATACTCATGTGCCTGCTAGAAACGGTTTGATATTAGGAATGAGTCAGCCATAGCTTGATTCATTTACTTTAACAACCTTTGTTTTCTAGCGAAAACCAAAGCATAGCCCAATAAGTACACCTAAGCCCAAGTTACAAGCAAGCTCTCACCATTAAAAATTTCCCGGGGCCTGCTATAATGTTTCTGCCAACCAACCTATTGATTAGGTCACACAAACCTAGCTAAAGGAAAACACAAATATCAATTTCATCCAAAACCTTTCAATTGATGGTAAGGTTATCTTAGAAACTAAAATATGTGGCTACTGACCAAATGATGGCTTAAATTTCATCCGCAAAAGCCAACCAACAGCTTATCTTTTACCCACACAAGTCTTTCCACCCGAGTTTCTCTCTCTGATTTCCAAAATGCAGTTTCTGATATGGATGCTGGGAATTACTTTTGTTTGATGAGGAAGAATAACTTCATGTGGATGAGATCTACCCCATCAATAAGGTGTGCCTCTCTTTATTTGGATCAGCACTAACAAATCAAGTGGTACACACCATGAGAAACAGTTGAGATGAGAAGTCTCACCATTAAAATAGTCCTAGTTATACATGGTGCCCACCGTGTTGTGTGTATACCATCCAATCCATTCATCTCACATTTCATACCAGGATTAATTGATTTGCCGAAAATTAGGACATTCTACTACTACTTGTGTTGGCCAAACTATGTGAATTTAAAGTTGTTAGGAATGATTTTACACTACTCCCTATGGTGTAGCTCATGTAAGCTCTGAATTTTCAGGATTCATAGTGAAAATTTGACGGCCCAACTGATGGACAGGGTGGATCAGATGCACGTTTATCCCACATAGTGATTAGTTAATTAGCTAGCGAAATGCATCCCCACCATGTGCCTATGCAATTCAGGCTATTGTAGACCCCAATTCTCTCTTCCTTCCTCTCTCCATGTGGTTGTGCACCACATCTCCAAGTTAACAGTTTCAGGCTACAAATGAACCTTAACACAATTAAGCATACCTAAGCCCGCCTACTGGCAACCTGGTCCATGAGCTTAACAGACTCAGAACATTGCCAGCTCTAATTTAATTAATGGTCCACTTAAGCCTCAGCTGTGAAAAATAAAACCTTGTAATAGACTAGGCTTGACAAGCCTAAACAAATCAGTTTAAATCCAGACCAAACCCATCCATTCACGGCCCCACTTCTTGGAAATTTGCAAAACTGGACAAAAATGGAGATTTTGACTCTAAAAGTCACTAGATTGTTTGTTCTAATTATGCAACCATGGATAGGAAAAAGAAGTGGTGCCTATTGGTTACAATAAAGGAGATCCAATCACTGGATTAGACTACACATGATGTGGAGTCTACTGGGGAAAGGATGAGAGAGACAGGAGACGAGAGAGATGGGAGATGAGAGAGAGTATATGAAAATGACTTGAAACTTATAACTCTAATTAGGATTCTAAAATTCAAGAAAATAAATCATTATGCAAGCATAACACCATAACATTATAATACCAATTAGTGTTCTGAACCCATTTTATTAATATAATGCGTTATGCTATAATGCATCATTTTTATAATTTATAGTTAGGTAGATGATTAGCAATCCAAATGGGCCCTAGAAGTTAGATTATTAGTTTTTCCAGTTAAGTCTGCTTTGGACGTTTACCCAACTCAAGGGAGAAACAAAAGTCTGTCTTCGCCTCTTTCCATCACAGCTCATCTTGTTGTCATTGCATGACTTCACTTGTTTCTGTTTTACTTTAGGATTGTAATTTGAGTAACAAGTGCATAGAAACAAGACACGCATGCGAGACCAGCGCTGCTCGTCAGATTGACCTTACAATGCGTAGTTTCCATGTCTTGAAAAACTTGCCTATCTGATCATCAGGTGGGCCACACCTGTTGAAAGTAAATGAATGGTTATTAGAAAAAGACCAATGGTTCAAATAATGTGCCCTTCATGATGAACATATGTGCATGATTTTAGATGCATGGTACACACAGTGATGATCTGTGATAAGTGGATCAGATTTTACATAGGTGACCTATTTCTATGCACGAGGAGGGGGAAGTTTCAAAGCTCAGGCCAGCAGCTGCAACTTGCATTTCTCATTTTACTTGGAAGTTTTTGGTAGCGGATCCGGTAAATTTGAGATTGAGGAATGAGCCATTGCCATAGAAGGGGGTCAGAATCCTCTGCAACATTTGTTGCAGGCAGAACATGCAACAATCGATGTCACGTCATCAGTTGTGACATGTTTGTGACATTGACTCCATTCATCAGTTGTGCCACCTTTGGCAAACCATTAGGCCCTATTTGTTTTTCCTCCTATATCCTACATAGCTTGTAATTGGCTTGAGGGTCATTGGATGGTAATATAATCTCTGTTGGGAAATTACACAACTTTTTCTTTTATGTGCAAATCAATGAATTATTTATTTATTATTATTATTTTTTTTAAGAACCAAAAAGTATAGATTAGTAGTAGTATTATTTTTTAATTTATAACAAACGCCTCCTCCTTCAGGAGGCTATATGCCAAAACCCTAATAGAAAAGAACACTCAACATTTCAAAACTTCTTCTCAAACAATGAAGAGGACATCTGCCAAATCATCATCAAACTAACAAAAAATCATACCCAAACATTCAAATAGTGGCCCACAATGGAGCAAAAGAAAAGTGAAACATCTACAACCGAGGGAGGAGCCATGCATGAGCCTGAAATGCCGATCATGGTCAGGACTAATAAGCCGACTCTTAGCATTTAATAGAGGGCACATGCTTGTAGCCACCAGGAGCCCCATCAGATGCTCGTCTTTGATTGTTGCAACTGCATGAGTGACCACAATATATCCATCCTCTGCGAGCCATCATTTCCCCTTCCCTCAACAACAAAGCATGCCCATGTCTTCTCCTCACGGGATTCTGTTACACCTTTTAAGACGGTAAAACCCAAGCCTCTAATTACCTCAGCTATCTCAAGAAAAAGGCTGCAATCCTCGCACAACATCTCAACTAGCATCTGCCCATTCATGTTTAGATTTTCCACTATTATAGGGGAAGCTTTGAACTGGCTTCCCACCTCTAGAGCCCAGCTTGCACCACGGTCTTGACTGCAGGTCCGTACTAAATGACTTCCGTTGCCACAAAGCTTTGATTCTGCACATCCCTTTGACTTGTCGGCATGGCTAGTAACACTTTGTAGAAAGATCATGTGCTTGATTGTGCGCTCCAATAATGCATCGATGCTGCACTTGGACTCATTGGGCACAATCTCTCGTAGTTCCTTGACGCGATCTTGGATCAGCTCTGTCCCTGGGCCGTGGTCTACAACTTTCACCAGGTCTAGCCCTCTTTCTGTTAACTTTTGATGGCTAATATATGAGATTTAATGGATGATAATCACTTCCAGCACAAGCAAGCAAATCATCGAATATGTAAAGTGCAAGAGACAAATTTTATACATAGAAAATCCTATGATGTGAAGGAAAAAATTACAGGACCCAGTTCGGTGCAAAGCCACTATGTTAGATAATAAAAGTACCATCATCAAGAGAACAACTCTCTTAGATGCCCAAATAAATTACCTAAAAGTTGAATTTCCAGAAACAATAAAAGAAACAATTTTCTCGCCGACTAAGGA
The DNA here is from genome assembly GCF_029962835.1 of Magnolia sinica. Lineage (NCBI taxonomy): Eukaryota > Viridiplantae > Streptophyta > Magnoliopsida > Magnoliales > Magnoliaceae > Magnolia > Magnolia sinica. The sequence continues at coordinate 106,073,522 of NC_080575.1, forward strand.
TTGCACAAAATTCCTACACAACCTTATAGTCAACAAGATTGAAGAAAGAATACACCTTGCTCATCTTTCTCCACCAACTATTCTCCTCTTTATCACTGAGAGTGAAAACCAAAATATAACAACAAGTCTCTCTAGATAGGAAAAAAAATATTATTTTTCTCTCCTTTCACTTGCTTTAAAATAATAATAATAATACTGAAAATAAAAATACCCCACACACAGGTGGTTAGAGGAAAGACTACTTAAGGCTATACATGTGGGTCCCATTTCCACATGCCGAAGGACCCTCAACAATCTTTTATTCATCTTTCAAGAAAAGTAGGGGAAAAAAGGAATTAAAAACCATTACAACATATACAATGGTATGGCAAGTTGGCTACTAATATTTGATATATATAATGCTATTGTTATATTGAGACATTTCCTCTGCCTCCACTATTAAGGTAGAATGGCAGCGAGTATGGGATTAGTGTGGGGTCATTGGCCTAATACAAAACAGATATACCATTCAAACCCCAACCCGAGTCACAACCCATGGACCCCTGACCCAAAAGTCATTCATTTACTAATTGGGTTTACAATTTTAACACATGATCCCACCCATCAACAAATTAATTGGCCCAAGCAACACTCCTTCAATCCATTTCCTCAAGGGCTTTGATTTCAAGCCCACTAGTAACATTTGTGAGATTTGGGAAATGAAACCTTTTGCTAATACTTAGGTGCATATTAGAAACAGTTTGAAACAAGAGTCATAGCTGAACTCATTTACTTTATCAGCCACAACTTACTTAGTATACTTGAGCTTGACTTAGAAGCTGACCCAACCGGGTGGCCCATGGGCTAACCAAATTGAGTTGCAGGCCCATTTCCTTTCATAATTTAGTGCTCCACTAAAGCCCGGGCCATGCAAAATGAACCTTCAAATAGACTTTCTCCTGAAAAGTACAAATAAATCAAAAAATACATAGGCCCCACTCATTGAAATATAGTAGTACCCAATAAAATGAAGCCTTGGAGACTTAACCCTAAGAGTAGAATCTGGCCCAAAACTATCCAGTTCCAGGACCACTCGTTGAATTGTTGATGCTCCATGAAAAATTAGAAACTTCACTCAAAAAACTAGAATCTAAAACGTACATATCTAGTTTGGGGCCCACTCATTGGAATACTACAGTGCCAAACAAAATGGGGACTTAACTCTAAAAGTAGAATCTGGGCCAAAAATATCCCATCCTGACTCCGAGGTCACTCCTTGAGTTGTTGATGCTCCAAACAAAATTATAAACTTCACTCTAAAAGTAATATCTAAAATGTATCTACTTTGGGGCCCACTCATTGGAATACAACGGTACCAAACAAATTGGAGACTTAATTGTAAGAGTAGAATTTGGGCCAAAACTATCCAGTCCCGAGGCTACTTCTTGAATTGTCGATGCTCCAAACAAAATTATAGACTAGACTCTAAAAGTAACATCTAAAATGTATCTAATTTGGGGCCCACTCATTGGAATATAACAGTATCAATCAAATTGGAGACTTAACTCTGAGAGTAGAATATGGGCCAAAACTATCCAGTCTCGAAGCCACTCCTTAAATTGTCGATGCTCCAAAGAAAATTATAGACTTGACTCTAAATCTAAAATCTAGAATGTATCTAGTTTGGGGCACACTTGTTGGAATACAACAGTACCCAACAAAATGGAGACTTTTCTATAACAGTAAAATTTGGCCCAAAACTATCCAGTCCTGGGGCCACTCCTTGAATTGTCGATGCTCCAAACAAAATTATAGACTTGACTCTAAAACTAAAATCTAAAATGTATCTAGTTTGGGGCCCAGTCGTTGGAATACATCAATAACAAACAAAATGGAGAGTTTTCTCTAAGAGTAGAATCTGAGCCAAAACTATCCCATCCTAAGGTCACTCATTGAATTGTTGATGCTCCAAAAAAAATTATAGACTTGACTCTAAAACTAAAATCTAAAATGTATTTTAGTTTGGGGCCCACTTGTTGGAATACATCAGTACCAAACAAAATGGAGATTTTTCTAAGAGTAAAATCTGGGCCAAAACTATCCAGTACTGAGGACAGTCCTTGAATTGTCGATGCTCCAAATAAAATTATATATATACTTGATTCTGACATTAAAATCTAAAATGTATCTAGTTTGAGGCCCACTTGTTGGAATACAATAGTACCCAACAAAATGGAGACTTTTCTATAACAGTAAAATTTGCCCCAAAACTATCCAGTCCCGAGGCCACTCCTTGAATTATCGATGCTCGAAACAAAATTATAGACTTAATTTTAACACTAAAATCTAAAATGTATCTAGTTTGGGGCCCACTTGTTGGAATACAACAGTACCCAACAAAATGGAGACTTTTCTATAACAGTAAAATTTGACCCAAAACTATTCCGTCCCGGGGCCACTCCTTGAATTGTCGATGCTCCAAACAAAATTATAAACTTGACTCTAAAACTAAAATCTAAAATGTATCTAGTTTGGGGCCCACTCGTTGGAATACATCAATACCAAACAAAATGGAGACTTTTCTCTAAGAGTAGAATCTGAGCCAAAACTATTCCATCCCAAGGTCACTCCTTGAATTGTTGATGCTCCAAACAAAATTATAGACTTGAATCTAAAACTAAAATCTAAAATGTATCTTAGTTTTGGGCCCACTTGTTGGAATACATCAATACCAAACAAAATGGAGATTTTTCTCTGAGAGTAGAATCTGGGCCAAAAGTATCCAGTCTTGAGGTCACTCCTTGAATTGTCGATGTTCCAAACAAAATTATAGACTTGATTCTGACACCAAAATCTAAAATGTATCTAGTTTGGGGCCCACTTGTTGGAATACAATAGTACCCAACAAAATGGAGACTTTTCTATAACAGTAAAATTTGGCCCAAAACTATCCAGTCCCAAGGCCATTCCTTGAATTGTCGATGCTCCAAACAAAATTATAGACTTAATTCTAACACTAAAAGCTAAAATGTATCTTGTTTGGGGCCCACTTGTTGGAATACAAGTGTACCCAACAAAAGGGAGACTTTTCTATAACAGTGAAATTTGGCCCAAAACTAGGGGAAAAAGTTGAGATGAGAAGTCTTATCATTAAACTGCTGCAAGTTATATGTGGGGTCCACCATGGTGTGTGTATACCATCTCATCCACTCATCTCACATTCCACACTAGGATTAATTGATTCTCCAAAAATAAGGACATTCTAATGCTCATGTTGGCCAAACCATGTGAATTTAAAGCTTTTAGTAATGATTTTACACCCTTCCCTATAGTGCGGGTAATGTAAGTCTTAAATTTCTCCGAATTTCTAGAAAACATGGTAAAAATGTTATGGCCTAACTGATGGACCGGGTGGATCTGATGCATGTTTGTCCACACATAGTGATTAATGATTTAGCTAGTGCAAGCCATCCTCTCCATGTGCCTATGCAATTCAGGCTATTGTAGTCCTGATTTCTCTCTTTCTTCTCTCCATGTTGCTGCACGCACATCTCTTAGTTTACGTACTGTTTAAGGCTAAAAATGAAGCACAAATCAATAAGCGTGACTTGAGAATAACTATGCCCATGGACTAACCAGAGTCAATGACCATTGCCAGCTCTAATTTAATGGTCCCCTTGAGTTTGGGTTGTGCAAAATAAAACATTGTAATAGACTAGGCAAGCCAAACAAATCAGTTAAAATCTAGACCTAATCTATCCATTCTCGGGCCCCATTCCTTGGAAATTTGTAAAACGCAACAAAAGAAACGAGACTTGACTTTAAAAGTTACTAAAGTTGGTTGTCCATCTGATCCTGGATGGGAAAAAGGAGCAGTACATATTGATTACAACAGGGGAGATCCTATCACTCGTTTGGACTAAACATGGTGTGGGTACCACCGGGGAGAGGATGAGAGAGATATGAGAGAGAGGAAGAGAGTATGAAAATGACATCTGTTTTACTTATAGGAATTAATGCTAATTTGAGCACCTCGCACATGGAATCAAGACATACTTATAGGATCCTACATTTTCTACTGATGTTTCTCAGTTTCTTTTATTCAAAGATAAACCAATGCCACCATAGCAATCATTAGTTTAAAAGAATATTTGTATATATACATATGACATATACACAACAAAGTATTTATCAGCCTAAGAGCACTTTTATAATTATTGAGTATATATAATACATCATCTCACCCTAATTAAGGTTATTGAGCATTCTACAAAACTTTACTCTTTCTCATCTCATGAAGTTCTACTCACATGGCTTAGTTAACCAAAAAGAAAACAAATTGCTAGGATGAGCTTACTCATGCAGTCCTTATCTTATCTTTTGCCTTCTAAATGTAGCACAGCCACATTTGCCATTATTTGGACTACTGAGTTGAAAAAGATTTTCCTGCGATAGAGATGAGAACAATCAAAAGCTTTCATATGGCCCACACAGCAATCGTAGGGGCACAGAAACAATTGCCTAACATACACATCACACCACATGCAATGTCCAGTGGAGACGGGATACCCTGTCCCCTAGGGTGGTCAGGTGGCAACTTTGAAAGTATGTGCGGAAGAGTGAGCCCTCAAGATCTAATGGTCTACACGATATGAAACCTTCACAAAGTCAAAGATGAACTATCCAAAACTAGCGGTCCGCCTAACCACTACTGGAGCAGATTGATCTAATCACCCATCTGATTCTACGGTATAGATGACCCCGGATTACGGTCTATGGTTTAGATTGTCCCAAGGACAAGTTAAAAGGACATATTTCAATATGTCACTTTTTCTCTTTTTACTCCTCTTAATCATTAATGTATTTTCACGAGAGAGCCTCATCCTATTTATTAGAAAGATTGAGAGTTTGGATGAGACTAGAAATTATCCGGTCTTATCCTTATCTCCTCATCTAAATCCTCATTCAAATTTGAATTTGAAATCCATCTTCTAACGGAAGAGGAAGAGGCTGAACCTCATGGGACTCACCCATTAGTGATTGCCAACCCTATGTCTAACAAACTCGATGGTTTATTATTTTCTATTCTTAACATCAAGAAGTAAACTTATTTTGGATGGAACAAAATTACTAAACGTATGGAAGAAGAAAAGGTAAAGTAGATTAAATTATGGGTCTGCTAATCAGATTAAGCCGTTACCAGTACCACCAGCCCTCAAGAAAAAGTACTGTGGAGAGATGAATCTACTGTATTCCCATGTCAGTAGCTCTACCGTGTCAGCTTGCTAGCATAAGATAGCATTCGCATTCCCCACTCGTCTTTATTGATAGACAGCTGAGATCATCCATGTTAGTGAACATAGACATCATATGTGTGTCATAAATGTGGGATCGTGGAAATCTTGTTCCAAACTGCATGCGGATGGACTATAAGCCGAGAATGGAAGTCTAGATCATGGCACATGCAGTCTATATGTATGTGTGTGGCTGAAATGTGCATGTTATCCACTTTTACAATCTCAATTATGATCTGATTGCCAGACCCGTTCTCATTAAATCATTGGCTGTATTTCAATGTTATCTGCAACTTGCAGGGCTTAAATTTAGATGGTTATATTCGTTCAATGCCACCCATTAAATGGGTCCCAAGATTCCCAACAGATGAACTGTGTGGATCACTGAAAGATTACCCTTTCTTATATCATGATTCACCTCTGTTTAAAAACCTATTGATATGTTTGTATACTGTTGCATTTCTGGGTCAAATATATATTGGGTAATGCCATCCAACCCATGTATTAAGTGAAAATCACCATGACTAATGGAATGCCCCTGAAAACAGGCCTATCCAACCATTAGGCTGGCCACACTATGAAAAACAATTTCAACCACCTAAAGGCCTCCAAATTTAAGTGGTGGCCCACCGGACAGTTGATTGGATTATTTTTAGGGCGTCCAATGGAATGTCTCTGTAGGAGAGGTTTGATGCCATACACATATGACAGTTGATGCCATGTGCAACTTTTATAGACTAAGTTCGTGGGAAAGGACTTGCAGAATAACCACGATCAACTTCCATGACTCAATCCTCAACTATTTATTAATCTTAGAATTTAAGCTCATGTCTCCACCAATAAATAAATTATTACGTCTAAGCCGCTCTTTGATCCATTTACTTAGGTGATGCATTAATGATTTTTTTCTCAAGGTTTGGGAACTGAACCAATCATAGAAGTGGTTTTCGACAGATGGGTAGAAGCCATAGCTTGGCCCACACACACACACACACACACAAGAAGCAATTAGTCATTTCTACCCCGCTTACTTTTTACCCCGAGTAAGTAGTTCGACCCCAGTCTCTCTCTCCAATCTTCTCTGCTTGAATTCCAAAATGCAGTCCAAGACTTGCGTATGTATTCGATGCATTACTTTTATTTAATGAGGACCAAGTTCATGTGGATGAGATCCACCCCGTCAATCAAGTGTGCCACTCTTATTTAAACCAGGGCCCAAAAATCAGGCTGTTTCAACACTTAGTACACACCATGGAAAATAGCTGAGATAAGAAGTCTCATCATTTAAATAGTCCACGTTACATGTGGTGTCCACTTTGGTGTGCATCCACCATCCAATCCACTCACCTGACATTCCACACCAAGATTAATTGATTCTCCAAGAATCAGGGCATTCTAATGTTGCAAAATATTGATTTTATAAAATATATTTTAAAATAAAATATAATAGAAAATATATTAAAAGTTTTGTAAAAAGCTTTTTGAGGGTTTTTTAAGAATAGTCCTATATGGGAAAGTGAAGAGAAGATTTTATGGTTTAAATGAAAACAATGGAGTATTATTATATTTGCTTACCTAGTCCAAGGACTATGGACCTTGCTTGTACGCACTGAAACATCCGTGCGCGCTTGGGCTCGATCTCGGGTTCGGGCTTGGTGCTAGGGTGTGGGCATGTGAGGCAGTGTGGCTATAGAGGTGCGACCCGGAGCGAGACGTGTGTGAGTCGCGGTGCGACTATTTGGTCAAGGCGGATACTAGAGGACTAAATGAGAGTCCTCTAGTATATATAGAGAGTTGAAAAGGAACTGTTACAGTAGATCTGTAACAGTTGCGCCATTAGTGTAGGGTTCAGTTGTAATTGCTGCATGGCTAGTCCAACAGGTAAAAAACGACTAGCTGCTGTCTCACAACAGTCAGCATGCAGTAGCTTAATGGCTCATGCACAAACGTCAGAAAATGACCATAAATGGATAGTTTTCTCCAACAACTAGAAAACGGTCATGTGATTTATTTCCCTGGACCATAACCCCCAGCCACTATAGCCTATAAAAGGAGGGCCTGGATGGATTTCCAAACCATCTCTCAACCCACTCCATCAGACTCATACGAACTGAGACAGCCCACTACTCCTCTCCTATACTTCAGTGATTCCAGCAAGACAGCAGGGGTTGAACCTTAGCTTGAAGAACAGACCAAAGGTATAGTCTTGAACGGTTCAATTAAACCAATGGCTGAAAAATTGACCAGTGCAGTGGTCTAAATCAAAATTTTCTTCTCTTTCTTTCTTCTGAGATTTTTTCTTTTATTGTATTTCTGCCAGACTGAGTGTAACAGATTTCCAATAGGTGGGCCTTTGTGTTTGCTGAATGCAGACCCACACCAGGCTCGTCGTATCCTACAAGCAGTTTACCTGTAACCTATCAGCATACTCAATTCACTTGAGTAGGGGCAAATAACGCTTTAAGGACAACGTTTCGACATGCTTCAGCCTGTCCTTATTCAAGCTAATTTTATTTTTCAGTTTCCATATTATACAGAAATTATATTAATCTGTATAATTTTCAACAATCTTAAAGTGTTATTTGATGGAAGCCGACAGTGTTTCATCCATCAAGTTGATGAATCAGGACTTGATATGTCTTGATCGGTTCGATGGAACCAATTTTACGAGATTGCAAAACAAGCAAAAATTTCTTCTGACGGCGCTAAAGATCTACTACATATTAGATCCAAATTTGCAAGCACTACCTGAAGCATCCGACACAGACACACCTGAATAGGTGACTACTCGCACCAAATGAGCTGAATACGAACTCTTATGTTGAGGACACATACTGAACACACTCTCCGACCGCCTATACGATCTGTACCAATAGATGTCATCAGCAAAGGAGATTTGGGCCGCTTTAGAATTCAAATACAAGGCTGAAGAAAAAGGTACCAATAAGTTTTTCATCCCCAGGTATTTTGACATCAACATGGTAGATAACAAACCGCTGCTGCCCTAAATCCAAGAACTGTAGCTAATATTAAACAAAATCAAAGCTATAAAGATTGATATTCCTGAATCATTCCAAGTCGGGGCTATAATCGCTAAATTGTCACCGATATGAAAAGACTATAGAAAGAAGTTGCTACATAAAACTGAGGACTATACATTGGAACAAATTCAAAAACACCTCAAAATTGAGGAAGAATCCCGTAACCGCGATAGAAAGAATAATAACGGGAATGCCTCGTCCAAGGTACATACAGTAGAGAACACTAATAATAAGAATCCCGAGAAGGACAATTCCCTAAAATCCAATAAAGAAAAATTCAAGAAAAACACCCAAAAGAAGAACAAAAAGTTCAAAGGCTCATGCCATGTCTGTGGAAAAACCGGGCACTATGCTCGAGTATACTGATATCGCAAATCTAAAAAAGAGGCAAGTGTAGTAAAAGAAGGTGATATTGTGGTTATGATCACTGAGGTGAATACCATCCAAGGCAAAGTTCCAGGTTGGTGGTATGATATTGCCGCTACAGTACATGTGTGCTATAACAAATCAGCCTTCAAAACTTATGAGGAATTGACCGATGGTCAAGAAGTCTAAATGGATAGTAAAGTCCCATCGAAGGTCGTCGGTAAAGGAACTGTCGAACTGATATTTACCTCTGGGAAGAAAGTGATTTTGACTAATGTACTGCACATCCCAGACATGAGGCGAAACTTAGTTTTTGGGGATCTTCTGGGTAAACTAGGCATAAGGGTGGTGTACGAGTCAGGAAAACTGATTGTCTAAGAATGAGAATTTTGTCGAAAAGGGATATGCTTGTAATAGGATGGTTAAGTTTTCTCTAAATGAAAGTAGCACTTCTGTGTATATAGTTGAATCCGCTAGACCGTGGCATGATAGACTAGCCCATATAGGGTATAGTACCTTGAAGTTCATGGCTAAAAATGGTTTAATCTCATACACAGATAATGAAACTGATAAATGTGAAGTGTGCATACGATCCAAAATGACGAAGAAACCTTTTCCAAGTGTTGAAAGAGCGTCTCAAGTATTGGATCTTGTGTACAGTGACATCTATGAATTAAATGGCGTTCTTACTCATGGAGGTAAACGGTACTTCATAACCTTTATAGATGATTGCTCTAGATATGTGTATGTTTATTTATTAAAGAGCAAAGATAAAGCATTGAACATGTTTAAAATATATAAAGCAAAAGTAAAGAATCAACTAAACAAGAAGATAAAAATTCTTTGTAGCGATAGAGGAGGAGAATACTTCTCCAATGAATTCGATAACTTCTATGAAAAACATGGACAAATACATCAATGTACTACGGCATACATGCCTCAACAAAACGGAATAGTTGAAAGAAAGAATAAAACAATAGTAGAAATGGTCAACTCAATGCTGATAAGAGCAAAGTTGCCACAAAGTCTATAGGGTGAGGCACTGTTTGCAGCGTGCCATATTCTAAATAGAATTTCGTCTAAAAAATATAAAATATCTCCATATGAAACATGGAGAGGTAGAAAACCTAACCTAGGATATCTTAAAGTGTGAGGGTGTCTTGCATATTGCAGAACCCTTGATCCAAAAAGAACTAAGTTAGGACCAAGAGCTATTAAGTGCGCCTTCGTAGGGTATGCACAAAATAGTAAAGCTTATAGACTTCTAGATATATAGTCTAACACAATAATAGAATTAAGAGACGTTGAGTTCTTTAAGAACTCACTATCCTTGGAGTTAAAGGATAATTGTCACGCCCCAAACTCGGAAACCGGGCTCACAAAATTCCCGATCGCCGAATCTGGCGCCGACAGCCTCCGTAGAACCCCATTCTCGACTCCCGACGCCCATTCGCCAGGTTCCGATCCTGGGATGCTACAAGGAGGATTTTCCACATCAGTTTGATTCGTAATAAGCATAACCAAAGGCATAACCCACAAACACAACCAAAAACATTCATCACATTTCCACTATAAACGAGAACTTTACAGGTACAATGAGCATAAGGGAAATACAATGAAGATAGACCAAAACTCCAAAAGAAGATCAGCCACGCGTCCAAGCCTCAGCGCTGCTGCGATCCAACGTCACCTGCACGCAACGGTCGTGCATAAGCTTATAGAAAGCTTAGAGGGTGGTGAAAGTGTATGCTCAAGGTGATAATGTAGTTATGCAGTATCAGAGTAATGCGGAACATGCTGATGAATGCTAAGAATCCCATTAGCCGTACCAAGGCCATGCGGTGCAAAGAATGATGTCGGCCATACCAAGGCCATGCAATGCAAAATGTAAGTCAAGCATACAAATCCTCATCTAAGTCCACATGTCAATACGGCTCAAATCTGGAATATCACCGGGGTCTAGTACACTCCAAGCCAGATTGCCGCCCCATCGCGCGCAATAAGGTGAGTGGAAAAGACCTCACTATCCGCCTGCCAATATCGGGCTCGGCTCGTCAATAGCGGACCCATTCCTCGAGCTGGTCTTTCTCAGCCTAGGTTTGCCCCGTTCTGTAGGTCGGGTAAGGCCGGACAGCCTTTCAACCGACCACGACACGGTGGAAAGCGCAACCGTCTGGTAATCGGCACTCAGCGCTCATGCATCCACTCGGTCTAGACGTTGGAGCAACCTCCTGGTACCATAAGGGTTTAGGGACTTTCACCCAGGGATATCTATCGCACCCCATGTAGAACAGTATTTCCGGTATCCAATCCTGCCAACCACGATACGTCTGTGGAGGCTACGGCCCTGATGTCGCTAGGGCATACAGTAACCATATCACACAATGCGAATGCATGAATCACACTATCCAGTCATGCAGCAATCCTGCGCGTATCGTGCGCTCATGTAGGGCAACACCCCTTGTACGGGAGTCCCTAAACAATCTGCCCAAAGACATATGCTATGATCAGTCATCTCTCATATCAAGCATACATATGATGCATATGATCATGAATCATGGAATTTAAATATGTTATATGGGGTGGATGACGTGCATAACGAAGGTGGGCCTAGACGGCCTACACATAACATGCACGAGCCTAACAATGGGCCCTAGGGAAAGTCATAATGCGGACATTTAACCACACTATACTTGCAATGTGGACATCAAACCACCATTGCTCCCAAGGCATAGCCCTGACGTGAACATCATCATGTTGGGATCGTACATTGCAATGGACCTTAGGCACGTCCCATTGGGCCTTAAATACGTCAAATGGGCCATATCATATGGGCCTTGTACTCATCAAGTGGGCCACATCATTGGGCCGCATCAATGGGCCTTATGTGCATTGCAATGGACTATAAACTGTGGGCTTTAGAACGTATCAAATGGGCCTAATCTCATGGGCCTTATGTGTATCACATGGGCCACACCAATGGGCCCTGAATGCACATCAAATGGGCCTCAACCCATAGGCCCCAATATGTCTCAATGGGCCTTAAAACATGGGCCCTTAATACCTCAAATGGGCCTTGACCCATGGGCCCATAATACATCAAATGGGCCTCGACCCCTGGGCCTTGTACATACATCAAAGTGGGCCTCAACCATGGGCCACAAGTACTGAGGTGGGCCTTACCTATATATCAAGGTGGGCCTCAATCAAGGGCCTCAACATAGGTAAAAAAAAATATATATATATATATACATAAATATAGTATATAATATAGATATAGTATATAATATATATATATATATATATATATATATATATATATACACACACACACACACACACATCACAGTGGGCCCACACACTCATCACAGTGGGCCCACGCACTCATCACAGTGGCTCCACGTCCACCGTCCAGGCGGACGGTGGGAATGAAACACATACATCAATGTGTGCTCCATGTGGGGCCCACCATAATGTTTATGTTCCATCCGGACCGTTGATAAGGTCCAGCAGACCTAGGTGAAGGGTGAAAATAAATTTCACCCTGATCCAAAACTTCTGTGGGCCCAAAAAGGGGTTCCAACGGTAGACACTAATTCACACTGTTTCCTTTGATGTGGGCCGCCCGAGTCTTGGATCAGTCTGATTTTTGGGGTGGGCCCACGTCAGATAGTGGCCCACCCGATGAACGGTTTAGACAGCATATAAACATCAAGGTGGGGCCCACGGCTACAGCCGTGGGTGGCTGTTCACGGACACGTCCGCCCGGACGCTGGCGCAGGCAGCGCCTGCTGCGCTTCTGACGCAGCAGCAGCAGCAGCTGCTGCTGTTTTTATTTTTTTTTTTGATTTTTCGTTTTTCCATGGAATTTGTAGGTGGGGTCCACCTCTTGCAGATCTGCTCCGTCCAATGACTCCCCATGCCTCGCGACAGTCAAAACAAGCCCAATATTGGGCCTGTTTCAGTGTATAGGAGCAATATGGGACATTTCAATGGTAACCTCACTGTTTGCCATGTTATGGCCCACCTGAAAGTCTGATCAGTCCCATCTTTGGGTTCAACGCCTAAAAATGGCTTGGGAAGGGAATGGACGGTATGGATTTAATACATACATCAAGGTGGGGCCTACATGAATAGGCCACCCCAAAACTTGGGAAAAAGTTGATGTTTGTATTTTTCCCATTTACACGTCCAGCGTCCAGGGACGACGCTGGACTGTCTGGACACTTGAGGTGGGCCTGATCAGGTGGGCCACCACTGATGAGTGGTGTGGGTAGTACACATATAAGGTGGGCCCCACTCAAATAAAATACTTACTACATGGTGGGGTCCATTCAAGCGGGCCATACAACCTTATCATCATACAACAAGATAAAAATAAAATAAAATAAAAATAAAACAAAAAGGGAGAGATATAGAGAGTGAGACCGTGTGATGGAGGGACCCCGGCACTATGGGCCCTCCCTTGCACTAAATCATACATTAAGTGGGTCCCATTACAAGTGGGTCCATGGAATTGAAATCCAACGGTGGAGATCCCTTCTCCACTAAAATAAATGGTCTAGATGACCCTAAACATGGAAGGAAATAAACATCATGATGGGGTCCATGGAGAATGGCCCCATCATGGAATGATCATGATGATCCAAGTGGGCCATCGGCCACATCTTAGGGTCCAAAGTGAGATCCAAACCATTGATCGGTTGGCCTCACTTGGCCCATCTTAAAAACATGAAAATCTACCCTATCAAGGCACCCACCACTTGATCTTCTTGCTCCCTTGGCTTCCTTAGCTCCTTGAGCTATCCTTTGATGGAGGAAGATGGGAAATGGATGGTTGAGATGAGAGATGAAGGGTGGGAAAGGTGGGCCACACAAGTAGCTTGGGAGAAATGGGAGAGGGTCTCACGTATGGATTTTTTTGCTTGAAAGAAATATGAAGGAATAAAGGAGAGAGGGAGAGATAAGAGAGAGGGAGAGTAGCTTAGGTAGGTAATGATGAGTTGTAAGAGAGGGTGGCTAGCATTAAATGCTTGTAAGAGGGATAGGGGTAGGTAGGGTGGCTATAGCTAGGGTAGGGTGGCTATAGCTAGGGTAGGGTGACTATAGCTAGGGTAGGGTGATGTCATCATTCTCATAATTTCCTAGAGATTAGTGCCACATGGAATAGGTGGGCCCCGCAATACGCGGTCCACGGTCATTATAATGCATAGTCCCCAACTTATGATCTAAGCGTCGGTTTGACGCACAAGACGCGGCGTTGGAATCGCAGCGACGGAGCGGTCGCTATGATACAACTTTCGGATCAAGCCGTCGTCGGTGCGCGGAACCTGGCCTAGGATCGTGTGCAAACACCGGATATGGTACGAAGGTTGACGGAATTTTGACCGGAAGGACCGCGGAAGCCAACGGAACAGTAAGGATTAGGACACGGGTCTTACAATAATGATGTCCAAACTCTTGATAGAGAACTAGATAGCAAAGCTTCACAGATAGTGGGAACTCCTGTTGAACCTCGTAGAATTCAAAAGACAATAATAGAGAAGAGTCTAGGAGATGACTACATAGACTCACAACACATCATTTTCCATCTTGTAAAAGGAGATAAAGAAAATGTTATATAAAAAAATACCTATAGTGATGACTATAGAAGATGATCATAAAACATATAAAGAGGCTGTATCCTCTAAAGACTCAACTTTCTGGAAAGAAGTTCTAAATGATGAAATGGAATCCATAATTTCAAATCAAACATGGGAACTAGTTAACTTACCTCCAGGTTTTAGACCTATAATTTATAAATGGGTATTTAGGAAGAAATATCACACTGATGGGACTATCCAAACCTTTAAAGCTCGATTAGTAGCTAAGGGTTTTAGAGAAAAAGAAGGGATAAATTACTTTAACACATACTCTCTTGTAGCTAGGATAACATCCATTAGGATATTATTTGCGCTAGCTTCCATACATCATCGTCACATCCACCAAATGGATGTAAAGACTGCATTCCTGAATGGTGACCTTAATGAAGAGGTATACATGGAACAACGTGAAGGATTTGTTCTACCAGAAAATGAAAACAAAGTATGTTGATGGCATGTTAATAATAAGTAATAAAATGGAAGGTGTGACTGAAACAAAGAGGTTTCTATCTTCCGTATTCAAAATGAAGGATCTTGGACAAGTTGATACTATTCTAGGTATCAAAGTTAAAAAATATTGTGGAGGTGATGCTTTGTGTCAATCTCATTATATTGAGAAGATACTACACAAGTTTAACCATCTAAATATAAAAGAAGCAAAAACCTCATTTGATCCAAGTTTCAAGCTAAAAGAGAATAACGGAAGAACAGTTGCACAATTAGAATATACGAGTGCTATATGGAGTCTTATGTATGCTATGCAATGTACTGGACCTGATATCGCATATGCTGTAAGTAAACTTAGTATGTTTACTAGTAACCCCAGTACTGAACACTGTAATGCAATCAATAGAGTCCTTGGTTACTTAAAAACAACCAAAGACTTAAGACTATTTTATTCAGAGTTTTCTGCCGTATTGGAAGGATATACTGATGCGAGCTGGATATCGAGTGCAGGGGACAACAAGTCTATTACAGGGTGGGTATTCACCCTATAAGGTGCAGCTGTATCTTGAGGATCTAAGAAACAGACTTTCATAACACACTCGACTACGGAGTCTGAATTCATAGCCCTTACTGCAACAGGCAAAGAGGCTGAGTGGTTAAGGGACCTTCTATTAGAAATCTCTTTCTGTGTAAAGTCTATATCAGCTGTGTCACTACATTATGATAGTGAAGGCATATTAGCTAGAGCCTATAGCGGTACTTATAATGGTAAGTCTAGACATATCAGTCTTCAACATGATTATGTCAGATAATTGATTGGAGATGGAATCATTGTTATTTTCTATGTGAAATTAAGCAATAACCTAGCAAACCCTTTTACTAAACCTCTACCGAGAGAGATAGTAAAGGCTACATCTAGAGGGATGGGGTTGAAACTCTTCAACCAAAGTTCCACTAGTAACGGTAACCCAACATAAAGTCAAAAAATCTCTAATTTTGGGTTTAATGAGTAAGAACAAGTTATTGATATGAGGAAAGTTTTTCAGCACTAAAATACATAACCTCATCCATAATAGATAAGTGCTGAGCGTTATGATAGAGGGTTGAGTCTTAGAACTCTTAATGAAATCCACTCTAAAGGACAAGTATCTTATACTAACAGAGACACTGGAAGGATTTCACCTATATAAACGTAGAGATGGTGCCGTATCTCATGAGAGTTAGGAGTTTTATTTCGGAATCGTTTACGAATTAGGATAAGCACATGGTTATTAAATGTGTTGAGCAAGATTGTGAGAATTCTAATAAACACATAGCGAATATGTGTGTGGTTTCTCCGACTCTGTTATCTAGGAATAACTGGTTCAAAGCTACAGCTACTAGTCATTTTGACAGAATTTTGAGATACTTACACTAAGGAAAGATTAAAATCGAAAGATATCATTCTTTATGCATATAAGCTGATTATTCTGGCAGAAATGTTTAATCGAGAAAATATATTTAAAAAAAATCAAGTGAGGGATTGTTGCAAAATAAAATAAAATAGAAAATATATTAAAAATTTTGTAAAAAAACTTTTTGGGGAGTTTTTAAGAATAGTCCCACATGGGAAAGGGAAAAGAAGATTTTGTGGTTTAAATGAAAACAGTGGAGTATTATAATATTTGCTTACCTAGTTCAAGGACTATGGACCTTACGTGTTCCAGTTCGTAGCACTGGAACACCCCCACACGCGCGCTCGTACTCGGGCTCGAGCACGGTCTCGGTCTCGGTCTCGGTCTCAGTCTCAGGCTTGGTGCGAGAGCATGGGCATGTGAGGCAATGTGGCTATAGAGGCGCTAGTGGCGAACACAGACCCACACCAGGCTCGTCGTATCCTAGAAGCGGTTTTCCTGTAACCTATCAGCATACTCAATTCACTTGAGTAGGGGCAAATAACGCTTCAAGGACAGCATTTCAGACGTGCTTCAACCTGTCCTTATTCAAGCTAATTTTAATTTTCGGTTTCCATATTATACAGAAATTATATTAATCTGTATAATTTCCAACATCTAATACTCATGTTGGCCAAACCATGTAAATTTAAAATTTTTAGGAAAGATCTAACACTCTTTCCTGTGGTGAAAAACCCTCTTCCCTATGGTGCGACTGATGTAAGTTTTGGATTTCCTTATAGTGTGGATCCGATGCATGTTTGTCCCATAATGATTAGTTAGCTGGCACATGTCATCCTTTCCATGTGCCTATGCAATTTGGGTCATTGCAGTCCCAATTTCTCTCTTCATGTCATTGCACGCCACATCTTCTAACCTACTTAATAGTTTTAGGCTAAAAACGAAGTGCAACACAACATGCATGACCTGAGGCCTAGTACTAGCCATCCCTCCATGGGCTGACAGAGTCAAAGAATATTGCCAGCTCTAATTCAATGGTCTCTTTCAATGTGGGCCATGTAAAATAAAACCTTGTAATAGACTAGGCTTGATAAGCCCAAACAAACTAGCTTAAAATCTAGAGTAAATACATCCATTGATGGGCCTACTACTTGAAAATTTGCAAAACCCAACAAAATGGAGACTTGACTCTGAGTCTCTGGAGTTGATTGTCATAACCATCCAGTCATGGATTGGAAAAAGGAGAGGTGCATTGATTACAATTGAGGAGATCCAATCATTGGTTTGGACTGCACATGGTGTGGGGTCCACTGGGGAGAGGATGAGACAGATGGGAGATGAGAGAAATGTGCGAGAGGGAGAGAATGTATGAAATGACTTAAGCTTACAATTCTAGGTTTCTAAAAATTAAGAAAACAAGTCATCAAGCATGTATAATACCTTTAGAATATTATCTTAATTAGTGTTCCAAACGCCTTTTATTAATATAATGTATTATGTTTAATACTTTGTTTTTATTATTTGTAATTAACTACATTATAAGCTATCAAAACGTGCCTAAAAAGTCTTGAGATATGGGAGGTCCAGTCCAGTGTGCTTTGGAAGTTTACACAACTCAAGGGAGAAATAAAAGTGGTCTTTACCTCTTTCCATCAAAGCTCATCTTAATTATTTCCATTGCATGACTTCACTAGAGCAATTTGAGTACCTCGCGCGTAGAAGCAAGCCATACTCATGCCACACCAGAGCTACTCCTCAGGTTGTCCTAAGAATACCTAGTTTCCATGTCTTAAAAACATGGCCTATTGATCATCAGGTGGGCCACACTTATTGAAATGAAATGAATAGTTATTAGAAAGTGTCCAATGGTTAAAATCATGTGTTCTCCTCTGATGATCATATTTGCATGATTTTAGATACATGGAACTCACACAATGATTATCCAGTGATTAGTGGAGGGCTTTTATTTTTTTTTTCCTTCTGCTATGCCAGAGCCCTAATCTGATCATCAGGATCCTTTAGTTTTTTTAACCATTAGGTTGAGCCCCCCAAAAAATGGGCCTCACCTATCATGTAGATCTCTGAGCAGCATGAACAAAATTACAAAAAAGAAAGTAGCACCTAAAAAAGCTTTCGACAAAACTTGGCCGCAAAACATTAAAGAGACAACAAAGAGGCTACTGAAGCACTCACAACAACCAGACCCTCAGGACTCAATTAAAGGTTTTGGCTTTCAAGCCAAAGGATCCATGGATCAACCATGTGGATCCCACCTTAAGAAGATCCAAATCTCAGGTGGACCATATCATTAGAAATAGTGATGAATGATCACAAAAAAGCTTTTTGTGGGCCAAAAAGGTTTTGGATCAAGCTGATCTCTATACTTCCCTTCATCCAGATCTTCATGACATTATTAACAAGTTAGATTTCAAATAAACATTATGAAAACCTTAACGGTGAGGCACTCAATCACCGCTGTTTTTGAGTGGTTCACCTGAGATTTGGATCTTGATAATTTTTGTAATCCCATCCTAAAATGGTATGAAGAAACAGATGGATTGCGTGGATATACAAAAAATCATCAACGTTGGTTGGGTACGCTGCTTGTAGCAAGCAGGCAACTTGTCCGCCCTTTGACGCCCCATCATGATGTATGTGTTTTATCCATGCCGTTTATCCATTTTTTCAAGATTATTTTAGAGCTTGATTCAAAAAATGAGGCAGATCTAATCTCAGGTGGACCACATTACAGGAAAACAGTAGTGATTTAATGTCCACCATTAAAAACCTTCTAAGGCCCGCTGTATTGTTTATTTGACATCCGACCTATTGATTAGGTCATACAGACCTGGATGAATGGAAAAAACAAATATCAGCTGGATCCAAAACTTTTGTGGCTCAAGAAGTTTTTAATGGTGGGCATTCAATCAACATTGTTTCCTGTGAAGCGGTCAACTTAATATTTGGATCTACCGCATTTGTAGGCTCATGCCGTAAAATGATCTGAAAAAAAAAAAAATGAATGGACAGCATGGATGAAACACATACATCATGGTGGGGCCCACAGAGCACCGACCAGTGGCCAGAAGCAGCATCAGTAGCCAATCCGCGTCCTTGGCACGCAGTCCGCGTCCATACAGAGGTCTGAAATGTGGGCCCTGCGTATCTAATTTCAGCTATTATTCCTCATCTAAGTTAGGGTCCACAAATTGGGGGCGTTTAGATCGTGTGCACATGCATTTCTACGATCAGCGCCTGTATCAATTAACTCTCTCCTTTTCTTCCGTTTTTTTTTTTTTTTTTTTTTTTTTTTTTTTTTTTTTTTTTGTAAGAGTAAGACAAGCTGTTCTTGTCCAGAGTAGGATCAACCTCCTTCTATAAATACCCATCCTCGTAAGTTCGTAACAGACCATAAGCAACAACAGCCATGGCCATACAGAAATCTCTCTCTCTTGCTTTTCTTCTTTTATTTTTAGAATTTCTTTCTTCCAATGCCTTTACAACAGCAGCAGCATCCACACTTGGAGAAGCAGAGGCTCTCATGGAATGGAAAGCCAGCATCTTCTCACCACATGCTCTCCATTCATGGTCACTTCCATCTGCTAATGCTAGTACCAACACAATCTCTCCATGCAAATGGTATGGGATCTCCTGCAACGGCCTTGGAAGCATAATAGAGATAAGCTTACCGAGTGCAGGCTTGCAAGGTAAGCTTGATAACTTGAGCTTCTCGTCATTTCCAAACCTCCTCCGTCTCAATCTCAGTGACAACACACTCACTGGAACCATCCCGGCTGATATTGGAATTCTTTCCATACTCGTCTCCCTCGATATCTCCATGAATAATCTCTCTGGAGTTCTGCCTCTTTCAATGGCTAACCTTTCTCACCTTTCAGACCTCGACATCTCGTCTAATGAAATAACTGGGGCTATTCCTCCATCTTTAGGTAACTTAACCAGGCTGACAATCGTCTACCTCTATAACAATCAAATTTCTAATTCAATTCCTGTACAATTAGGAAATCTCAAGAACTTGGTCAAGTTGGGATTGTCAAATAACAATCTAACAGGTCCAATCCCTCCTGCTTTAGGTAATTTGAGAAACCTTACAGCTTTGTACCTCTACAACAATCAAATTTCTGGTTCAATTCCTGCACAATTAGGAAATCTCAAGAATTTGGTCACGTTGGCATTGTCAAATAACAATCTAACAGGTCCAATCCCTCCTGCTTTAGGTAATTTGAGAAACCTTACATTTTTGTACCTCTACAGCAATCAAATTTCTGGTTCAATTCCTGCACAATTAGGAAATCTCAAGAATTTGGTTAAGTTGGACTTGTCTGATATGAATCTGACAGGTCCAATTCCTCCCACTTTAGGTAATTTGAGAAACCTTACACATTTGTACCTGTTCAGCAATCAAATTTCTGGTTCAATTCCTGCACAATTAGGGAATCTCAAGAATTTGGATGGGTTGGCATTGTACAATAACATTCTGACAGGTCAAATCCCTCCTGCTTTAGGTAATTTGAGAAACCTTACACTTTTGTACCTCTACAGCAATCAAATTTCTGGTTCAATTCCACTGGAAGTTGGGAATTTAATGAATCTAAACATTCTTGACCTGGCAGACAACCTTCTAACAGGTTCTATTCCTTCCACTTTTGGAAACTTGACCAAGCTTGAACGCTTCATTGCATTAAACAACCATTTAAATGGCAAGATCCCAAAAAGCTTCAGAAATTGCTCTAGGTTAACTAGAGTTAGACTTGAAGGAAATCATCTCATTGCAAATGTATCAAAAGCCTTTGGTGTATACCCACATCTCGATTTCATGGACGTCAGCAACAACAGGTTGTTTGGTGAACTCTCACCGAACTGGGGAGAATGCAGAAACTTGATGATGCTACAATTCTACGGGAACATGATCACTGGTAGAATTCCTCGCGAGATTGGGCGGTTGGCGCGGCTACAAGTGCTTGGTCTTTCTTCAAATCGTCTGGTAGGAGAGATTCCAAAGGAATTGGGGAGGTTGACTTCATTGTTCAACTTGAATTTAAGTGATAACCAGCTTTCGAATAGGGTTCCTCAAGAAATTGGGAGACTGTCCAATTTGGAGAGTCTGGACCTATCAATGAACAACCTAGCTGGTCCAATACCACCTCAGTTGGGGAACTGCTTCAAACTACGATATCTGAAATTGAGTGAAAATTATTTCAATGGAAGCATTCCATTTCAGATAGGCAACCTGATACACCTACAGGGTGCATTAGACCTTAGTCATAATTCACTCAATGGAGAGATATCATCACAAATTGGGAACTTGCATATGCTGGAAATGTTAAACCTCTCCCACAACATGTTTTCTGGCTCAATTCCAAAATCTTTTGAAGGGTTGCTCAGCTTACAATCCGTAGATTTTTCATACAATGATTTGGAAGGCCCTATTCCCAACAGCAAAGCTTTTCAGAAGGCTCTTGGAAAGGCATTCATAAAAAACAAAGGCTTATGTGGTGAAGTGCAAGGTTTGAGACCCTGCAATGCTCCTTCAACAAGCCATGGTGATGCAAGAAAAGGTCATCAAGTTGTAATCTTCATTGTTCTTCCTCTCTTGGCGGCCTTGTTTCTTTTATATATAGTCGTCGGCGTTTCTTCCATTTATTACCAAAGACGAAGAAATAAAGAGAAAGAGGTTCTCGAAAGGAGCAACAGAAATCCATTTTCAATATGGAATTATGATGGGATTGATGCATTTGAACAGATCGTAGAAGCGACAGAGAGTTTCGACGACAAATATTGCATCGGAATTGGAGGGTATGGAAAAGTTTATAAAGCAAATCTACCATCAGGCCAAGTAGTAGCTGTGAAGAAACTTCACCCATTCGAAGGTGGGGATCAATCCAATCAAAGAAGTTTTAGAAATGAGATTCGAGCATTAACAGAAATCCGTCATCGCAACATTGTGAAGCTTTATGGTTTTTGTTCCCATGCTCAATTCTCATTTCTAGTCTATGAGTACATGGAAAGGGGAAGCTTGGCTAGCATTCTAAGCAATGACAGAGGAGCTACAGAGTTGGATTGGACTCTAAGGGTGAATATTATTAAAGGTGTGGCCCATGCATTATCTTACATGCACCGTGATTGCACCCAGCCAATTGTCCATCGAGACCTATCAAGCAAAAACGTTCTGCTGAATTCGGAATTTGAGGCCTGTGTCTCTGACTTCGGCACTGCAAGATTGTTGATACCTGATTCATCCAATTGGACTACGCTCGCAGGCACTTACGGATACATCGCTCCAGGTTAGCTGTTAATTCATTCTCCACGCTTTAAAAGTTTTATTAGAAATTGATCTTTATTTTTCTTAACCTTTCCTGGTTTCTTTTCTTTCTTTTTTTTTTCTTGTTGGCAATTACATACTAAGGTTTGCGTACAAGTTATCGTACTGTTGTCAAATATTGCAATCTAGGGAAACTAATCCAACAGCTGCAAGAGGCCTTCTAAAGAAACATACATGGGTTTGTATTTTTACAATCCTCAACCCCAAAACTAATATAACAATGCAAATGAAGATAAAAGTTAGAATAATGTTTTCTCTTAGTTGCACTTGTAGTCCATCGTTTTTACATTATGCATGGTGGAGATAATCTGGCTGCATGGTAAATCTAACCATGATTTAAGTTACCCAACTAACTTAACCATATGTTATTAGCTATTAAATTTGTGGTGCTGACTATCTATTTTTCTTAACTGTACATTTGTTGGCCACTAGTTGGATGGATAAAATCCTCCAATAAGTGTAATTTTTGGGATCTGCTCCATCTACAATATGGGCCATGTTTTCAGATGGTCTGGATTGATTTACATGGATACCAAGTGTAGATGGATGAGTTATCACTATTTAAGAAATTAT
The DNA here is from genome assembly GCF_029962835.1 of Magnolia sinica. NCBI lineage: Eukaryota > Viridiplantae > Streptophyta > Magnoliopsida > Magnoliales > Magnoliaceae > Magnolia > Magnolia sinica. The sequence goes on from NC_080575.1 coordinate 106,096,598, forward strand.
TGAGAAAGCTCATTGCTTTTATCCCATACGAGTAGATGTGAAAATGATGTATATGGAAAGATGGCATCCTCTGCAATGTTCAGCCAAGAGATCCCTGAGAATGGTTGGCTTTCCTTTATTGTACAAGGGTTCAACAGCTCTATGATCGAAACCGTTGATATAATGTCCCGCACGGTGAATGCCACATGCAACAAAAGAAGTTCTAAGATTGGAAGAATCCTTGAAACAATGCCCATATCACCCAATCCTTGCAGAAGAAATGTGTAGCTACAACAATACTTATAGACACATCAATGCACTCTGGTTTACACGTGCCAACTTCTCATGAACTTCGGACACCTGAGGCACACGTAAAGGTAGGCCCAACAATGCAAATCACCCAATACAATGATTAATCTGGTTCTTTATTGGGTGGGCCACTACCATGTGAAAACAATGGATAGTTTTCGGAGAAACAATGTATACATGTAGCATGACTGGTGAGTGGACAATCATAACTTTTTAGCAAGATCACCCAAAAGTTTGGCCCATCTTCAATACCTCATAGATATGCTACATATATACTTCTCAGTTGGCATATGCACAGTTGATCATAAAGATGTCTTGAGCTTAATAAGCACAAGAAATTAAAAGATATGAAACCTTGGTTAAGAAACCCAGGTGACTTTGATATATGATTAAGAGTTTAGCTATTAATCATATATGAAAAGATCATGACTGAAGTATCTTCTTTCTTGCAGAGCTTGCATTTACAATGAGGGTGACTGAAAAATGTGACGTATATAGCTTTGGTGTTGTGGCACTTGAAGTGATGATGGGAAGGCATCCTGGGGAGCTCATCTCTTTGTCATCACCAAGTGGACATGATACACTGCTAAAGGATTTGTTGGACCAACGTCTCTCGGATCCAACGACTGAGATTGTGCAGGAAGTCTTATTTGTGGTGTCCATGGCACTTTCATGCATTCGGCCAGATCCAAACTCTCGGCCAACCATGCACTACGTGGCTCAAGAGATATCTATTGGTCGGCCTTCCTCTCTTGGACCATTCCATGGACTTACATTACGTCAACTGATGGATCTCAAGGTATAGTAGGGTGGATGAAAATCATTGAGGTTGGGGGTGTGGTGTGTAGTGGCAAGGACATTATTATTATGTGTGTTTATTGTATGAAAATCATCCAATGTAGAGAAGGTGTTTTTCTTATTATGATATGCATGTAATTCAATGTGTGGAATCCATGTTTACGGAAAATTTAGATTTCCAGGTGAGGTCTATATCTTTCTTTGTGGTTACCACCCTGAATGTTTGTATATAAATTTTATTATATCAATAAAGTTATAGATGGTGTTCTCCAACCTTTCTCCAAAAAAAAAAAGCAAAAAAAAAAAAAAGTGCATGCATTTCTATAATTAGTGATCATAACCCAAATGTAATATAAGTATGTTGAAAAATAAAAAATGTTTTCATGTGTGACGGTTATTTTCTAATTGAAAATCTTCTAAGCCAAAGAATTTATATTTTAGGAGTTATAATACTTTTTTGAAATACCAATTTTGTACCAACATATTATTAGGAAAAGAAGAATGATACATTTATCAATGAGAGACGAAGGTATCAATTGTGGTTTCTTTAATTGGAAGGGAAAAGAAGGAAAAAAAAAAATAGAGAAATAAAGAATGACGACTTCACACTTTGGTAATGTGAGTCAAGATGATTATACTAACCTCAATGGAAAGTGTATACCAAATCTATGTTGGGGATTTGTACTGCGGAATCACACAGATCTAGATCTAGAATAACAATCTAGTAACGTCAAATAATCACAAGAGAACACAAAGTTTTAGCATGGAAACCCCTTATGGGAAAAACCACGGCACAAAGCGATAGAAATCCACTATGAAAAAGAAATTACAAGAGAGAGAACTTACCCGATTCGAACAATCTCGAATCTCACCCTTGCTACACCCTTTGATAACCCTAGAACCCTTTAAGAACCCTTGAAAAACTTTTAGAAAGCTTTAGAATACCCTATAATAGCCCTAGGGACCCCTATTTATAGTTTTGGAAACTCCACTTACGCACCTATTTTGGAAAAGTTGAAAACCACCTCAAATTTACGCAGTACACGCATCTGTGTAACCTCGACTAGTTAAAGGAGGGCCTCGACTGGTCAAGCCATCCCCTCGACTGGTCGAGAATCCCTGACACCCAAAACATGTGCTCGCTGGACTTTGAGTCGAGCAGTGCTCGACTAGTCGAGTGACTCACTCGACCGGTCGAGCCAGACTTTTGACCGGTCGAGCAGCGCCAGATTAAAGGCATCTGACAACAATCTCCACCATGCCTTCAATCTTCAACCGTGTATCTTACTGCCCTCTTTTCTTATCTCTGCATCATATCATAGCTTCAATCAATGCTTCTCGTGCATACTCCGTCATTCTTTTACTACATCGCCAAGCTCAGAGAAGTTGCACAGAACTTGAACTTCCCTTTAAGAACAACCTTAGTGAGCATGTCTGCTAGATTCACATTGGTATGAATCTTCTCCAGTGTTACGCCTCCTTCCTCAAGCACTTGTTGGATAAAGTGGTGACAAACATTAATGTGTTTAGTACGTGAGTGATAAATAGAATTTTTAGCTGAATTGACAGCGCTCTTCTATCACAGCTAACCAGAACGGTCTCCTGCTGAAGTCTTAACTGATTTATCATACCTCTGAGCCAAACACCTTCTTTAAACGCTTCTGTCACTACCATATATTCTGCTTTAGTCCTGGAAAGAGCCACCATGGACTGAAGCTTTGACATCCAACTAATTGCTCCACCCGCTAGTACAAAAGAGTATCCTAAAGTAGACTTATAACGCCTTGACTTTTCAGGACCCGAGTATATGACCCGTGTCCCAAAAACCCGAGTGTTAACCTTAATTAAAGGATGGTCAACTTCAAGTGTACTTTTTTCTCTTATTAAAGTAAGTAAATGAGCGTAGAATGGACAAATCGATATAAAGGAAAATTTCATTACCATTCAAATATACAAGAAGCTGCCCATAATGACTTATACAAACCAATGTCCTTATTCTTACAATTACAAAATAAAATAATATTACATGTGAAATAAAGTAAATTACAACAAATTTGGGATATGAAATCCTGTAGCAACCCTTAACAATTACAATCATGCATCCCTGTCAAATATAGCTGCTCCTCGTCAATATAAACATGAATTTCACTTGGGCCACCTGTGCTACCTGTATGGTTATATATTTGATGAATGAGTGGCCAACATAGTGTGAATTCCCCTCAAGATTACACACCATCGCATTAGGTAAGAGATAGTATAAAACATCCATACAACTAAAACAGAGTAAATGCAGTCTTGTTAAATGCATGGATGCATGAATGCAATCATCGGCCCGGGGAAAACGTCCAGACGGCTTATGTCTCCGGTAAAACATCCGGACGGACATTGGGGTCATCACTCAGGGATAAGACTGGTCATCAGCGCAACATTCAGCGTAATCGCAGGGCATAATAATCCGAGTCATTATCGCAATCAAATGACTGGTTATAAGTGCAACGTTCAGCGTAATCGCATGGCAAAATAAGCCAAGCCATCGTAATATATCATGCATGCATGATTTGCTAGCTCATTATTAGTCCAATTGCAATCAACCAATTTAAAAAAGCTCACGGTCACTACGGGTAGAGCATGGCCTAGCGTAGGCCGACGACTCGGGCATAGTATCCCATGACTACCATCCTCGGCCCATGAGGCTACTATCTTAGGATATTTAATGGAAACCCCTGACTTGTGGCCAATCATATTACAGTATATGGGGCTTACCATTGCATGGTTGCACAGTATAAAACATCAAACCCATATAGAGAAAATATTAAACAAAACCACGTAGGGTGAGTATCAAAATATGTCACATAGAGCTGATATCAAAACTATACGATAAAGACCATCCTTAAAAGTCATTGGGCACAACAACCTTGGATGGTAGGCCCATATCAATAATCCATCTAGACCACCACTCAATAACCACCAAGTTGAAGGTCCATTACGATCACAACTAGTTAAGTTACATCTCAAGTATGGGTGTACATTCATATGTGGGAATTTTCCACTAATGTACCAGTTTAAGTTCCATAAGCAATCCATAAAAAGAAATCCACAAGCATGAACAATTACACAGGATAATCATAAAGCATGTAATACAGCAATTCAATTTCCACTAGCTAACACAGGTGATTTTAAAGGAAAATATCAATTATGAATTTAAATAAAAACTATAACTTAAGCTAATGAGAAGATGGAAAGCTCAAGGGGAAGAATCATCACCTTATGCCTTGAACTGCCTTCGCCATCATTAGGAGGTACATGCGCCCTTAAAGTCGAACCCTACTACAAATCAAGAATCTTATACAATTAGATTCAAGTTCTACACACTACCTAGGGTTCAAGATCATCGCCTAGGGTTTGAGTTATTTATCTTAGGGTTTTAATGTAGAATTTAGGGTTTTCATCCCAGGGTTTAGTTCTATGAGTAGGATTATGATGTATGTGCAACTTAAGTACAATATAATAATAATAATATGGTTAGTTACAATTTAGTGTAAATGATATAACTAATATTTGTGACCATGGTAATAATTAACATTTCAAGACAATGTTTTCAAGCGATGGATACCATGTTAATATCATTAATGGTAGTTTTATTCATAATAACTAATATTAACGTAACATGTTCATGGTAATCATTATGATGATAATTAATATTATGATCTACCATCATGATAATATTTAGGAATGGTAATTAAAATATAGCTATTTACTAATTGTAATTTCTTTTACAATAACTAGTTCTAGGCATAAGTTATTCGTAAGTGGCTAACCATATGTAATGTTAGCAATCGTAATGATAAGAGTGTGACAATGATAATTTAAAAAAAAAAATGAGGCATACCTATTCTAGAAGGGGAAAAAAACGACTCATTGAGTCGACTTAATCAATTTGGATTCGGTTGAGAAAGGTTACCTGATGGCAATGCATGGCACTAGGATTGGGACTAGGAGCTCCAACATCATCGATCTGCTGGCTGAGTACGGTCCCCGAATAGCATGGGATTCAGGTAAGCCCTGACTCAGTGAGTTGACTTGGTTTAAACCCGAGTTGACTTGTTCGAACACAACTTCCCCATATATTCTCTCTCTCTCTCTCTCTCTCTCTCTCTCTCTCTCTCTCTCTCTCTCTCTCTCTCTCTCTCTCTCTCTCTCTCTCCCCCCTTCATTTCTCCTCCTTGCTTCTCCCTTTTTTTCTTTCTTCTCCTCTTCTTGCTGCTGGAGGCATCTAGCAATGGCCAGCAACCCGGCCTGACTCAACCTTGTTCGAGCAGAGTCGACTCAGCGACTGCACGAAAGCAAGCAACCAGTCAGACTTGACTTGGTTCAAGCTGGTGCTACACACACCAACTCCTCCTCTTTTTCCTTTCGCCAACACATATGGTAGACCTGGAGCAGGTCCAACTCGATTGACTCGGCTCGGACTCGACCCACATCCCATTCCTGACCTGGCAGCGAGTCGGAACCTCACCCCGACTCGAAAGTGTGGAGTTGCAAGAGGCGATCATCAACTCCACTTCTTACTTCTCTTCTTTGTTTTCTCTCTTCTCTCCCTCTGGATCTCTCTCTTCTATCTTTCTTTTCCAAAGCCCAGGGGTGCTGGTTGCTCTCCGACTTAGCCCAAGTCGAATTGTCCAGTCGACCTGACGTGGTGCGGTCCCAAACCCAGTGCCGGATTTCACTCCTTCTTCCTAACCTCTCTTTTTTTTCCTTTCTTTCCATCCCAGAGCAGGCTACTAGCCACCCCAATGCGCCCCGAGTTCGAGCATAACTCGGACGGTCAGATGGTGCGGCACTAGCGGCCCGACTTCTCCTTCATTCCTCTCCTATTTTCCCTCCTCTTTTCTCTCTCCTTTCCTAAATTTTTGGTGCCGTTCCCAAGGAAAACTCCTAGCTTTTATAGCCAAGGAGTCTGCTCGAACCCTACATCCAACGGTCGAGATAACCGACCCTGTACACACCTCCACTTCCTTTCCTCGATTACAGGGGGGAAATCCGATTCGAGGGATGGGTTTTACACACTGAGGCCCACTGGAAAAACAACTTAGATCTTAAAGTGGGGCCCATGCCATGATGGTGGGTTACCCAGCTTAACGGAGAAGATGACATGGCCAAAAATGGCGGATTCTTATCTACAGAGTATTCGGACGATCTGGTCCGTTTGAATGGCTCAGATGAGGCCATTGATCACTGTGAGGCTCACTTCCCGAGCCTTTCATCCGCGTTTCACCACACTGTACGAGATCTCCCGCCTCAAGTGGTTTTCTCGCGAGAAGAACGCTCCCAGCGTGTTAGCTGTTGTCGCCCTTAAGGGAACGGTGGGGATTTCTCCGCATAGACTGCCGTGAGGTACGGATCACGCCAGATGGGGTTTCCCAAGGAGGAAATGTCTCCCCACACCTTTACGTCCCGCGGTCGTATGTCTGCCCTTCTTTGGCAGTGGAGGAAGGGTGCGGATCAAGGCCTGGAAGAACGGTTGGGATGGAGAGGGATAGTTTGACACGGATCGCCTACGTGGAAACCTGCAAGCGGCCGATTTACTGAAACACTATTGGCCGTCCGAGACTGCCCATATCCCATGCACATGCAAGTTTGCATGGGTCGGATGGATTTTAAGGTTTTGGTCACCCGGGCCCCATGAGTCTGATGGACAGTCCGGATCGTCTAGATAGAGGCCGAGGTGGGCCACCTAGAGAGCTAACATTCATCAGTTTTGAAATACAAACGGGCGGGAGGAGTTTTTCGCTTTTTTAAGTGGAACTCGGGTCAGTGCCGGTCAACCAGCAAATGGCGTCCCGTGCACGAAGCACTTGCATTCCACGTGGGGGTCCACCATGATTTTTGTAACCAATCCACACCGTCCATTCATCTCGGAAGCCTTAATCGGTGCCTCTGTTTGAAGATCAGGCATATTTAAAGCCTAGGTGGACCATACTCAATGAATTTCGTCTCGTTTATTGATCTTTACTGATCCAGTGATTGGATTGATTCTGTTTTGAATATTAACGGTCAAAAAGACTATAAGGATCATTTTTGTGTTCAAACCTACTTTCTTTGTGTTAATGATTCTATTTTTGTTATTAATATCCCTTCACTAATATTATTCATAACCATGTGTTATTATCACTTATTTTATATACTGTTATTATGTGTAATACACATATACTTATTTACTTATTTATTTGTAGGACTTATCTTTGGTAAGAGTGATAGTGTCATATTGAGCCATGTGCACACGCTACTCCAAAGGTTTATGGTTGATTTTATAATCCGATGGTTGCTTTTAGGAAAGTCAATCATTACACTACGCCAAAATGGTCAATTTGCGACGTAGTCCATTGCAAAAATCTCTTGGTTTAACGACGGATTTAATTCGTCGCTAAATGAAAAAGTCTGTCGCTAAACTCGTCCTTCTCGAATATCCGGTCCGAACGTCGCGGAATTTAGCGACGGACCTAAATTCGTCGCTAAACTCTGATTTACGACGTATTGACAACGGATTTTTGTCCGACTGAAAACGAACAGTTACAAATTCCCGCCCAAAATACCAAATGGGGTGCTGTTCAATTGCTTTTGCGACGGATCATGGTCCGTCGTAAAAAGACTTTTGCCTTGACATTTTCTTTTTCATTTTTTTAAGAATATGGTGAAAAAATAAGTTTTTTTGTAGTCTAATAATTGTTTTTTTAAAAGAATTTCAGTGGTTTAATTGTATCTAAGATTATTTTTTAACAATTGATTGAATGCAAAAAGAAAATTTATTTTGTTTTTATATCAAATGAGTGGAATTTTTATTTTATTTTTTAATTTAAAACTAATATTTAAATGATTTGTAATATCACATGAAAAAGAATATTGAGAAGTTTAAAAAATTTAACAATGTTTGAGAAAATAAATTAGATTTTGAAAAAATAAAAATCGTGATTTAATAAAAATCTATTTTGTGGGAACAAAAAAGAATATTTAATTAAGTTGATAAATTTGAAAGAAAAAAAAAAAGCATTTGATTTTGAGAAAAAATAATATACTGAAAAAGAAAATTAAAAATATTTTAAAAAATGTGAAAATTTTCAGAATGTTGAAAAATGAAAATATTTTTAAAAAGAAAATGAGAGTTTGAAATTTGAAAAATAAAAAATTGTGAAGTTCAATAAAAATTGACAAGTTTGAAAAAAAAGGTTTTAAAAAAATGGAGAAGTGAAAAAGAATTGAAAATTTTAAAATAAAACAATATTAAAAAATTGATACTTTATCAAAAAAAAAAACATTTTGAAACGAAAAATAAATAAGTTGAAAATTTTTGTGATTTTGAAAAATAATTGAAAATGTTCAAAATTCGAAATTAAAAGAAAAAGTTATTTATAAAAACACTAAGATTTTGAAAAAATATATATAATTTTTAAAAAAAATTGAAAAGTTGAAAACAACATGATGCTTTGGAAGAAAAAAAAAAATCGGCATTTTGGAATTTTTGGGAAAAAAAATTAAAAATTGTGAAAATTTAAGATATTTTGAAAATAAAAATTCAGAATTTGTATTTTAATTTATTTTTTGAAATATTTTATAATAAAAATGATATTTTGTTAAAAGTTTTCAAAGAAAAATTAAGAGTAAAAAAATATACATTTTGAAAAAAAAATGTTAAATGGAAATTGAAATTTATCTGTGAAAAAAATATTTTTTAATAAATTATTAGGCACATCCACTAATCGAACATTTAACCATTTTTGGACAATCGAATTAGTCCAGATTGAAGAGTAAATAACTTCATATGTTTAAATCAAATTTCACTCAAATTGTTGATCAATCTTGTATTCCCAATACCTTTCTCACATGTAGCTAGCCTGATTGGGGCGAGTAACTAGTCAAATTGAGGGTATTGATCAATAAAATAGAGTGAATGGACTATGCATATAAAATAGGCTAAATATTATTGTCAAAATTGTGACCCAACTTATTGATCTCGCGGGAACCTACGAATTGATGTTAATAAGTTTGTGGGCCCTATCATGATGTGTGTCGAACATCAACATTATGCATTTAATGTGTTCCCTTTAGGTTATGAGATATCTCAAAAATCATCCGTAAACGAAACTCAGGTGGGCCATACCATCTAAAACCATGTCAAGACATCTTAAAAAATATAAAAGCACTTGGTGGGGCCCACATGAGTTTTGGATGCGGCTAAAACTTGGTTTGACCCCTCATCCAAGTGGAACACACATAATGAGTGGGTTTGATATATGACTCACATTAAGGCAAGCCCAATATATGATTATGAATGTTTTAAGGAAACCCCTTTATATTTAGGTGAGTTAGTCATTACCCTTACCAGAGTAAACTCTATGGGGTCCACCGTTATTTATTTATTTTATCCACTCCGTTTATCCATGTAAACAAATAATTTGAGGTCTAAAGAACAAAAATGAAGCATATCCAAAGCTCAAGTGGACCACACCCCACAAGAAATAGTGTGATTGAACCTCTACCATTGAAAAGTTCTTGGAGGCCATAGAAGTTTTGGATCAAGCTGATGTTTGTGTTTTCTCTTCATTCATGTATATTTGATAATATGAATAGGTTGGATGGCAAATAAACGTTACTGTGGGCCCATTAAAATCCATGTTAAGGCCCACTATACTATTTATTTGACATCCAATCTGTTGATTAGGTCATACAGGACTAGATGAACGGAAAAACCAAAGATTAGCTTGATCCAAAACTTTTATGGCCCCCAAAAGGTTTTTAATGGTCCACGCTCATTCAACACTGTTTCTGTAATGTGGTCCATTTGAGATTGGGATATACCTCATTTTTGGTCTTTTACCATAAAATTATCTGGAAAAATAGATGGATGGCGTGGATGAAACACGTACATCATGTTGGGGCCCACAGAGCACCGACCACCAGCCATTGGCTGGTCACCACTTTGAATGACGGACGCGAAAGGAGCCCTTAGCATGAATTTCCTGCGTAAGGATGTAGGGTGGGGCCCAACACCATGTGTTTGGAAAATCTACTTCGTTAATCCGTTTTTAGATATCATTTTAAGACAAGAGACCAAAAATGACTTGGATCCAAAAAACAAGTGGGTCACATGATAGGAAACAGTGGGGAAACAAATACCTATGGTTGAAAACTTCTTGGGCTGCACCTTGATGTTTATATGCCATCCAAACCGTTGATAAGGTCATTAACACTGGGATGAAGTGAAAATACATAAGAAATAAGAAAAAAAAAAGCCTGAAACAAAGCTTTTTATGACCATAAGAATGTTTCAACGGTTCTCACTGAATCCCCACTGTTTCATCTCGTGTGGCCCACTTGAGTTTTGGATCCACTTAATTTTTGGTATGTTTTTCTAAAATGAGCTCTATAAACGGTTTAACGGAGTAGATTTCCCATAAACATGGTGGTGGCCCCACCTAGCATCCTTTCACAGGAACTTATCTGCGAAAGGCTTTAGCACACGGAACGCTCAGCTGCGAACCAGTTCACACGGACTATGTACGAACTTTTTTTGAGAAATCATCACACATGATGAGTCTCTAAAATCTGAATGGTACACATGAAGCAGAACCTCATAAAACCCCCTGGTATCAATTTTTACTTTGAACCAAGACTTCGGTGGGCCATGAAAAATGCAAACATTTTCTTCCCTTGATTTGCATTTCTCTTTTCTATGGCCCACAAGAATCTTAGATGAGGGTGAAAATTCACCCTCTAGGATTTCATGGGATTCTACATCTTATGGACCGTTCGGATTCAACACTCATGACAGGTGTGCAAAGGTGCGTACGTGCGTAGGTGAGCATGCCTCCTTTAGCATGAAATCGACATTTGAGCTTTGAGGACTGGTTAGGGCCGGCGCCCTAACCAGTCTCTGTTTCAATCCCTCTCTCACACGCTCTCCTCTCTCCCTTCCTACAGATCTCTCCTTCCTCTCTCTCTTCCTGTCGATCTCTCTCCCTCCTCTCTCTCTTCCTGTCGATCTCTCTCTCTCTCTTCATGGTGAAAATCTGGTGACTAGCCTGATGGAAAAGGTGGATTTGAAGCTCGGGTTAAATCAGATTCACTCTCTCTCTCTCTCTCTCTCTCTCTCTCTCTCTCTCTCAATATTAATGCCGATTTAGGAATTTGGGAGTTAGTAGTTTGTAGAATCCCGATTTGAATGTGGACCCTTATTTCAAGATCTGGAGATTTTTGGGTTTACAGATTTGAATGTGGACCCCAAATTGGGGATTTAGGGATTTTAGGATTTTGGGGATTTGCGGACTTTTAAAATTGGGGATTTTCTGATTTTACAAATTGGGATTTTCTGTTTTACAGTTTTTTTTTAACATTCTGTTGCTGTTCTCTTTCTAATTTTCACTATGGATCCTAAAAATCAAGGCCACGCCACAAGGAATAGTGTCAAATCATGCTAAATTTACTATATATGGCCAAGATGAGTCTTGAAATATCCTGATTTTCGGGGAATCCATTCATTCCAGTGTGGCAAATCATATAAGTAGATTGGAAGGCATATAAATATCAGGGTGGAACCTGTATGTACTTTGGACGATTTTAGTGGTGGGAATTACTATTTCAACTGTACCCCGATATTACAGTTGATTAAAAAAATTCACCTTCATTGCTCCATATAAGAATCACATGTAGTTGCCTTTTTATGTTTTGTCCTGGAACACTACTGATGTTATGCTGTTTCATGTGTCATATATTTTGGCAGGGAGATGTTGTAGAGTCTGCATTGCTATACACGCATGTTTTTTGCTAATTAATTTCATGGCCCTTCCTATGTCACAGAATCTTATTGTGATGGTTCTTGTGAATTTTATGCAGTTGTTTTCTATTAAATTTTTTTTATATTATTATTAGATGTGTGTGTGTGTATGCGTGCATGGCATTGTGTTGTGATGATTCTTGCGGATTTTATCTAGCTGCTTTCTCAAAAAAGAAAAAGATATGCTCGTTCACATGCACATGTGCAGATACTTTTTAGATATTTTGTTTCCTTTTTGCATTCTACATTTATAGATGAATACATGTAAACGTGCAATGGGTTGATTGTTTTGAACTTGACACAATGACAGATTTATTAACTTACAACTATACCCTACACAATTATTCAATTGATAATACCATGATTAGTAATACTTTTCTTGGTGCATATTCACAAAAAGTGGATGATTGATGATTTTCTTTTTTATTTATTTATAAATTTTTAAAACTTTTTTTCCAATTTTTTATAAAGAAAATTGGAGTAAAAAAATCTTATGGTTAGACTGATTATAATTTGCAATATGATAACAACAATAACAATTATGACAACATTGGGAACAATGGTTTCCATGAATTAAATCAGCTGGATTCGACCATAAGCCATTAGCTATTGTGCTAGAAAATGGTAAGAGAAACTCAAGCTTTTGCGACTTCAAACAATCACTCCCTTTGGTTGAACATGTAATCAAGGGCTTATAGAATGAAGTACAATCCTTGCTTCTCATCCTAGTCATATATCCTAACACCAATGGACTATTCACAAACTACCTAGTAACTAAAATACCCATGGTAATGGAGATTGCAACTAAAAACACATCCAATTCAAGAAAACAGCTGAAGCAGAAAGAAGGGAAGAGGTGTAGGTTGGCTGGACTTTAGGAGATGGCTTGGGTCGAGGAGAAGTCTCATGTAGCACCTTCCACATCATCTCCAACAGGCCCAGTACTCTGCAATGCGTCCATCCAAAACTGAGACAATAATCCACATGTTCAGTTTGGGTCTGTCCTGTGGACCCCAGTGATCTAGATTGCACAATAATCCTGGTCATCTGATCTTCTTGGGCTGATGCAAATGGTCCGTGTAGTGTTCTGCATCATCATGGTTGTATTTTGTCTAATGAATTTTGAAAGGGCGAACTCTCTCCCAAACCACTGATCCTTTTTGGCTGCAATTCAGTTTTTGTGCATGAAGCAGTTCAGAGTGGATTAGATGATCCTGGAATCAATTTATTTGCCAATGGGGACAAAGGAGGATCTTATATATGGTCTCTCTCATTCTTAAAGAAGATTTGGTCAATATATGATTAAAGAAATCACAAAACAATCATGAATGTACCTCCCAGTGTCAATCAAGTTACTGATAAAGTGAAAAGTAGTGTAATCTCATGGACTAGGTCTTTAAAAAGAGTTCAACATCAGTGAAGAAATTGTATTGTTTACTTGTTATATCACTTTGGTTGTCATTTCTTCTTGCTGTGTTTTGAATAAAATCCCATTCATATAGCTGAGACAAGGCTATGATTCTTTCTTTCTTCTTGATTGACAAAACAGGTTCTGTAAACTGAACCCGAAATAGCTGAGACAAGGCTATGACGATGATGGTGTTTCTTATTCTTCTTTTTCAATATGTACACTGCTATGTACACTTATAATATTTCATCTCTATATCAAGGTTATGTGTGCTTTTTTTCTTGTTATATTGATCTCTATGTTTGTATTGCCTTAGATGGGAACTGCAGATGCTATTATTGATATTGTAAGTACTGGAACAACATTACGTGAAAATAATTTAAAAGAAATTGAAGGTGGAGTTGTCTTAGAAAGCCAGGTAATTCCTTAGTCCTACACCATACTGTGGGATTCTCTAACCATGCATTAGCCTAAGCAAGGTGCTAGATTTCAGTACCAAATAGGGCAGCTGCTTCATCTCTTTCTGAGTTCACCGAACCAACCGGTGCTCTATTTTTCCACAGGCTATACTTGTTGCAAGAAAGAAATCCATCATCCAGCAGAATGGTGCCCTTGATACTACCCGTGAGATTCTTTAAAGACTTGAAGCGCATCTTAGGGCACTTGATCAATCCATGGTATTGTTATAGTTTAAGGGCGTGTTTGGGGTGTCTTCTTGTTCCTGTTTCTTTTTGTTCCAAAAAGCAAGTGGACGTCTGCTGATGACAACTCAGCAGTACTTGTGTAGTGGTAGTACCCTCTTGTTCCTAGAATGTGGGCATTCCTACCTGTTTAGAAATCCACCTTCTTGAAATGAGAGGTGGCTCCTGCTACATGACAGCCTACTGCTGAGTTTGTTGTTTGGTGGGTCCCACATGCTTCTAGAACCAAAAGATGGAGGAAACGTATGTATACTTTGAGAAAACAGTTAATTGTGTCTCCTGTATAATATAATCTAATTTTTTTCCAATGGTTTAAACATTGCATTATCTCGTTTGGCATCTCTACTCTAATGGAATAAGAACTTTTAAAATAAGAGCTACTCTAATAACCTCTTTTTGTTCTAGCAGTTGTTTTAAATAAGCTCATTTGGTAAAATTACTTTTTCAAATATGAAAATAGCTCTTATTTAAAATAAGCATGTTTGGTAACATGTTGAAATAAGGGCATTTTTTAAGGGCAGTAGATATCATTTAAAATAAAAAATAAAAAATTACAACATGGCTGTGTGTTGATTCATTTAAGAACCTCCTGTTTATTTTTATTTTTTGCAGGGTTTGAAGATAGGAAAAAAAAAGTTTGAATCATTAACCTTGATCATCAATCATTTAGGCCACGTATGATTAATAATAACTATTGGGAACTACTTTGATTGGATGAATCCAACCATTTGATTAGTGGTCATTGATCAAATGGCTTGCATTTTTGTTGTCAATTATGTGGGTGGAGAAAAACATGAGAATCACACCCACTTTTCAATGATCTAACAGTTACGCTTTAGAAGTGGACAATGTTCTCCTCTCTAAGTAACTGATATGCTACTCTCAGCTTATCCTTTTGTAACTGATATGCTTGAGAACACACAAAGCTGAACTACACTTTACGGGGAACAAAGTATAAGGGAATGTTCAAAAGAGCTACCTTGATAAGCTTTGTGGGCCAGATTATGCATTTTTATTTGCCAAACATCTTTCAGGAAGTTTTACATCTGTGATTTATAACAATCTTATGGTTGGATGCAAAGTATGAGCTTCAGAAGTTTTAGTCCAATAACCAAGAAAATTCAGGCATTTTGATTTCCTGTTAGATATCCATGTGTAGTGTCAGCTTTATTTGGACTAGTATTCATATTTAGATTAATTAACACAAAATTCTGTTACTAGTTAAAGATTATTGCTCCCAATTCCCAAGACAGAAACTGTGATACTACCAAACTGTGATACACAAAATTCTGCCTTTGTGAGCTAACTCCAAGAATGATTTCGATAATGCTGAAAGGAGTACGTGCTCTCTTTGTTGCAAGGTGAATAGATATAAATGAGCTATTTAGGTGCATTTTTTTTTAAATCTTTCCACAAAACCAGTGAATAAGACTTCCCTTCCCTTTTTCAACCAATAATTAGGACTTGGCTTAGGCAATTTACATAACTCTGCTTTATGGGCTCCCATCCCATGTGAAATATTGAATATCAAGACACTATTATATAGGCTTTAACCATGTAGAGCATCATGATTGATTTATACTTTATAATGAGGCATGTTGGAAATGTTTTCCATGATATCTGATTCGGGAGTTGGTTTTCCATGTTGACTATTTTATTTTATTTTTGCACCTTATACTAGTCTTCTTGATGTGATTCTTCGACCCATAACCCGGATTGTGTGTTTATTTCTTGTCCTAATAAGTTGCAGTCTCCTTTGATAGGCAATAGCCTACATACTTTTGAAATATTTTGACACAACAATGTTACCTAAATTGCCAACACCACTACATTTTCCAGTTTGAATTGCCCCGATTATGGACCATTTACAATTACGCATCAACTATTTTGTCTCTCCATTATCGCTTACTTTCATTTATTTTCCAAATGTATTGTTTCTCATTCGTCTTTCCATTATCTTTCTATCTGGCCTTTAATTATCTATCTTGGGATCTTCCATTGTAGAAATTTTCTTCTAAAAAGTTGTATGTACATTTCAAATCTGTTGCAATTAGTTAGATATCAATCCTAGTTGCTTCAACTATCTTGGGATCTTCCCTCGTGGAATTTTCAACATGCATGTGCGCAATTTTCTCATATATATGCAGCCCCTCTCAGCAATTTTGGGTTGGCTTTTATATAAAAGTTGTGCTGCCATGTTTGGATATGAATTTGTTGCTCAAATTTACTAAAACTTTTCCTTTGCGGCTATCATGAATGTTTTGATGGGTGGCTTCCAGTGTTACTATGACACTTCCAAGGCAACATATGAGCTCATTCAAAAGATACTTACAGGACTGGAGCCTGGAGCAGTTGATGTGTTTCTTGATTTCATTTACTACTCAGGTGATCCTCTACCTGACGAACTGCTCACCCAATTAAGGTTAGGCATCACCCCACATGATGTCAAATTCTATTTCTTTTAGCCTTTCGGTTCCTCCAATTCATGAAGCTGGTTCTGCATTTCTATGTATTGTTTTCTTCTTTCTTTGAAGTCAAGGTTTATGTGTTATTTTGTTGATATAATTTAGAAAATTTTCTGCATTAGTATGCAATCGTTCTTCAAAGCATTTTCTTTTATATGATGTTATGAGTTGTTCTTTATCTTTATTCAATTTCCTTATGCTATTCAATTTTTGCTCATGCCTCATCTTGAAATAAGGTTTTTCTAATGGAGTTATTTTGTTATAACCAGGGAATTCATGTTTCAGAGGACTTTGTTGCCAAGCAATTGAGGTCCATGATTTCTGATATGTAGGTTGATGTGGTAAGTGACAAGTACTCAAAAGCAAGTTATGATAATGATGGTGGAAAAGGATTCATGTAGCTGACCCCAATTAGTTGGGATAAGGCTTAAATGATGATAATGATGGTCTTCCTTATTTTGCTTTAGGTCACTCAGGTTGGCAGCTGGTATACAAGAAGTCAAAGTTGAAATGGTAAATGGTTTCCTTTATTCGCTCCATTTTTATACATGCAAATTGATTTTCACATTCTGTCCTTCATTTGATATGATTGTGTGCCAGAAAATGATGCCCATCCCAAGCATTACAACAAATATGATGTTGAATTGTGGTGCCAATTATTTCTGTTGTTAGTTATTATGTTGGAGGTAACTTCGATTTTTTTCAGCTAGCGGTATTGAGGGATTCATTGAGCTAACTGGATTGTATACAGGAACTAGGGTCCATTCTGCTACAAGTCTACTTATACTTCTAAGATGTGAAACTATAGATGAGCCTGAGTCTCTTCTTTGTTGATTTGTCCTAGGTTCCATTGTCTTTCATAAGGTTGATAATCGAGATATTTATTTTCTTAAAAAAATTAATGCTTAATCTTTTGGAGCGCAGTTTTCTTCTTGTTGTTCTTTGTTTCTAAAATGTATTGCTTTCTTGCAGGTATGGGCAAACAAAGCCAGTTTATGCATATCGTTTGATGGCACATGGAACTATGGAAGAAAAAATATATAAACGGCAGGTACAGACAAAACATAACTACTAATAAATGATGTGTATGAGGCTTTACCATCACATTGTGAAACTCTAGATCTCATTTTATTTTCAAATCTTGCTTCTACAATCAAAGTTTGGAAGAAAATGTTTTTTTTTTTTTTTTCTTTTGTTACTGCAATAGGTGACAAAAGAGGGACATGCTGCAAAGGGTGGTTGACAGGCAACAAATACATCGGTCCATTTTTAAGTAAGGAGGTCCTGCATCTCTTGGATTTGTATTTTAATTGATGGGACATAATTATGATAATCATTTGTTTAAGTTTTTAGGGAAAATGATATTCTTTACATTATCTTATTTCATCAATAGCTAACCTAATTTTGGCTATTTACTATATATTTAGATCAGTTTCTATTTCAGGCCTTTTGAGCATCCAAACACATTGATATTTAGTCCAGCTTCATATTCATTCTTATCTTATGAATGTTAAACAATCTTGTGAATTATTTTTTGAATGACTATCAGGTGTAAGAAATAAAAAAATCTCATATATATATATTGTTAATTAGAGATATTTTAGCGACGGACCAAATCCGTCGTTAATTTCTGAACGTTGAAGTAAACGACGGATTTGAGGTCTATTGCTCTACTCATATTAGTGACGGACCTTATCCGTCGCTAATATTTTAATGATGACGTAGTTTTCCAATTTTAGTGACGTATTTTATTTTCTGCGACGGATCTTATCCGTCGCCACTATGCGACGGACCTTATCCGTCGTAGATTAAACGACGGATTTTATCCGTTGAAAATAAAAAAACGACCCAGTAAACAGCGACGGATGAAATCCGTCGTTTATTTGGTTTTACGATGGATTTGGTCCGTCGTAAATTCACAATTTTGGCGTAGTGTTAGATCGATCATTGAAATGTTGCGGACCTAATGATGGTGAAAGATCTCTAGGGAGCCCTATTAGTGTGACTAAGCCACATGTCAAGGGACAAGATATCGTGGCCCCATTGATTCATGCTTTAAGGCCTAAGACGCATGATTAGGTTTAGCCTAATGAAGGTGAATGTTCAATGAACTAGGTTTACGCTACTAAATTAGATATCCACGGTAACACCTGAGTACAGTAAAGTACGGGGCGTTACAATCTACCCCCCTTAACAGAAATCTCGTCTCGAGATTTGTTATGTGTATCCCTAAGTGTTAACATTACAAGCAGTAATTTTCTTTTAGTAGTGCATTCTATTTCTCACTTGTGCAGTCACATCCCGCCTTGTTTAATGTTCACTCCCTAAGTATAGGGTTGTGATGTAGTAATAAACTCAGTGAGACTGAGGTCGAATCCCAAGGGACTGATACCTGTACGTAATCTGAAACTAAGTAAAACTAGAATTAGACTAAGATGTAATCTAAATTAAATAGAATTTAATGAATAATTATGAAATAATTATCTAAAACTTAAGGAATTCATGGAAAGGAACTAGGGATTCAGAGGATCCACTTGTAGAGATCAGGGAGATCTTATGCCTACTTGAAGAACTCAACTGGACTTAGTCTCATTTTCATCCGGTTGAAGAGTGTAACCATGGAAATCAAATTGAACTTCCTTTGATATAGTTTTCAAAAGATGAAAGGTATATGAATTAGAATGGATTCCATCAACAAACCATGTCCAGGAGACAAAGTAAATAACAGAATTAAACTAATTACCAACCAATCAACAATGCATGAAGGTTAGGAAGGGTACCGTCATCCGACCATGCCCAGGAGACGATGGTGAACAACAAGGCTTCCTGACGTCATACACATAAAAGGAAAGGAATATGCTCAAAGCTATCGCAGACCCATTGTAATTTGAGTCACAACAGACCATTAAAAAAAACTAAAAACATTCTCTTAATTAAACCAAAATCAACATCAGTTCAATCTAAATAAAAGACACAAACAAATAATTCTCCCATCACACTATAAGCTTCACCTCTTAGCCTTAGCTAACAGGTTTAGCCTATCAACATAATTAGGCTACCCTTAAAAGAAAGAAAAATAAAATAAAATAGGAAAATAAAAAAGACTACTTGATGCTGATGATGCCTCTACGGCTGCCCGTCCTCGTCCCCGTCAAGGATGATCCTTCACTGCGCCACTCTCTCTCCCTCTTTATAGCAGCAAGGATGGTGGCTGGGTCGGTGGAGTGCGTAACAAGCAACTCTGTTTATGCAGGAATTTTCTTACGCACTCCCTTCTTGTGTGATGATTGGCTAGCCCATAATCAATGCTCTGGAATAAAAATCCACTCCGTTCACTGGATTATACTCGAAAAACCAATTGGAAATGGCTAGGTTTTTTATTAGATTCGGTGTGGCCCAATCATTTTCTGCTCTGCCGTCCATCCTATGTTTGGACGGATAGGAACTCATCCTCGCTGTCGCATCTTATTTTGTTACTTAGGCTTGGGAAAGATGAACCATGTGAGTCACATGGACGGTCTAGATCAGTGATCAGACTGATGGGTGGGGCCCACTGTAAAAACCCAGTGGATAGCACGTCCATCACTGGACGTTTCGCATGGCTCTATTTGGATGGGTGGAGCCCACTTCTGATGGCATTTTCGAAGATCTACTCCACTTATCATTTTCTTAATAAAGTGTAAGCATATGGGTCAAAGTATGAAGTAGATCCAAACTCTAGGTGGGCCACACCATCAACCTGTGATGAGTCAATACCGAACATTGAAGTAAACCTCTTCTTGCTTACGTGCATACATATAGAGTTTTGGTTATTTACAAATTTGTCACTCTCTTTTAGAAACGTCTATCGTTCGTTTCTCCCTACTGTACCGTCTAAAAGAAGTGAAATTTGACGGGTATCTACCGCTTTTCATGCTCTTTCCATCGGTTCAGTTTGGGTCTTGATCTCCCAAGGATGTCCAAGATGCTTTCTTAATGGTTATTGTCTGATCTTGTCCATCGGGTCACTTACATACTGATCCAAGGGCTGAATTTTGACGTATACGGTTAATTTGTGGTTCCTTGGCCATGTATGAAGTTTCGAGCCAAACGGATGGTGGGAACCCCGTGATCTTGCATTCTGGACTAATTTTGGGCCACTTGAGCTTCAGTTTTCCAATTTTCTCGAATTTCTGGCGTGTAAATCTGTTGATCCCAGTCCCCTGTAGTCCTATCCATTGCCTTGATAATTCCTGAGCATTAAATCCATGTTTTTAACATCCTTTTCGGTCCAAGCTCATAAATACACCTTGCACCAAAAATAAGATTAAAGCAGGGCGTTAAGCATCATCATGTACTTAAAATCAGGTAATAATTAGGGTCTAATATGCAATATTTGACCCTCAACATTTAACAAGCCATATTTGAATGTACCACATCCCTAAGCATCTAGTCTAGCATATCAATTCCTGCTAAACATTTGGAACCGTCCTAACATCAACCAATACTAAGGATTTGTTAAAGGTTTACCTAGATCAAGGGTCTTACCGCATCCACTAAGAGTTAGGCGACCACTAATGATAATATTTTACATTTCTTTTTATTTTCTTTTACTTCTAATGATAGTCCCTAGCTGTCCAAAGTGTATTACCAATTTCTATTTTTCAGCGTTCAGGGTAACATGAATAGATGGTCATAGTAGGTTTAAGCCCGATACATCGATCATTTGCCTACATAGAACAAAAGATCTACTGGTATCGATTCATAATCCTAGTAAACCTTGATCTTCTGCTTGATCAGGGCATTGAGATCGTTAGAATTTGCTAGGATATGGAATTTGATTCAAACAACATAACTTAGCTTAAGTGTGGTTACATCGACTCGCGATCCCAATTATTCTAGACTTATGGAAAATATCATGAATCTTTTAAATGAGAGCGCCCGAAAGTTTACGTGAATAGACGTGAATGACCATCATACTTCTAGCGCGCACTCTGATTACCTAAGCACTACTTGGAAATTCCAGGTTTAGGATCTCCACACGAACCTGAGCCTGAAATTTTTATCAAATCCATCTAAGATTTCAAATCTAACCTTAATGTGTGCGGCTTAGGGTTGAAAACCTACCCAAGGTTTCATAGCTTCCCCTCAAATAAGTTTCATGCACCAAAATTTTTAGGAATCATTATTTATACGTAAAGAGATGTATCAGGGATTTCAAATTAAGTTCCTAGTGCGATTTTATTTATTTATTTATTTTTAAAGTCTAGAGAGCATTTGTTTTCAATCAAATGTGCAGTATGATGGTTAAGGAAAGGCCTACGAGTCTAAGTTCATTTCATCCACTAAGTGTTGTGACAAGGGTATCTCCAACTACAGAAAATTATAGAAAGAGTGTGAATCCTAGATTTCTAAAATGTCCTTTGGGGAGTCAAGTCCAAGGAATGTTCTCATTTGCACATCATAGTGGGTATTTGTCCTCCCACGATGCATGAGTTAAATTCCTAAGTTCAAACAACAATTCTGGTAGTTTTCAAGGGAACTAGAGTTTAACCTAACATACGGTATGGTGGTTTACAAGGGAAAAAAAAAATTTGTTTCTAGTTTCATACAATAGTTTATAGGGAGCCCAAGTTTTTGTTCCTACGTTCAAATGTCTAACCCTTAGATGTTCAAAGTGGACCTGAAAACATTTCTAAGTTCTATGGTTATCCAAACAATTCTCTAAGGAACCTAAAATGTTGAGTATCTATATTTTCAACTTTCCTAAATTCCAGGAGAAATGTGCCTAAGTTCAAATGGTTATCCTTATCATTTCTAGGGAGTAACTACGTAAGTTTAAGGTCCAGGGGTCTAACTTTAAACTCTTAAGGGAGTCTCAAGTTTGAAATTTCTATGTTCTCAATTGCTCCTAGCTACTAGGGAATTTCACATCAACTTAAATGGCTACCATAACAATTTATGGGGGAGCCTAAGTTTGGATCTCTACCTTCTTAACCATTCTTATAATTCTAGGGAAAATTCACCTAAGTTCAAACTTCTAATTTCAAACATCCTAACTTGAGACATTTAAAGTTTGTATAAGATCATTTCTCAAGGCCAAGTTTGTCCAAACTATGCTCTGATACCAACTTATAACGCCTCGACTTTTCAGGACTAGAGTATATGACTCGTGTCTTAAAAAACCGAGTGTTAACCTTAATTAAAGGATGGTCAACTTTGAGTGTTTTTTTTTTTTTTAATCAGAGTAAGAAAATGAGTGTAGTGTAGACAAATCGATATAAAGGAAAATTTTATTACCATTCAAATATATAAGAAGCTACCCATAATGACTTATACAAACCAATGTCCCCATTCTTACAATTACAAAATGAAATAATATTACATGTAAAATAAAGTAAATTATAATAAATTTGGGATATGAAATCCTGTTGCAACTGTTAGCAGTTACAATCATGCATCCCTGTCAAATATAGCTTGCTCCTCGTCAACATAAATATGAATTTCACCTGGGCCACCTGTGCTATCTGTACGGTTATATATTTGATGGATGAGTGGCCAACTCAGTATGAATTCTCTTCAAGATTATACATCACCGCATTAGGTAAGAGATAATATAAAACATTCATACAACCAAAACAGAGTAAATGCATGGATGCATGAATGCAATCATCGGCTCGGGAAAAACATCCAGACGGCCTGTCCTGGGTAAAACATTCGGATGGACATTGGGGTCGTCACTCAGGGATAAGACTGGTCATCAGCGCAACATTCAGCATAATCGCAAGGCATGATAATCCGAGTCTTTATCGCAATCGAATGACTTGTCATAAGCGTAACATTCAGTGTAATCGCAGGGCAAAATGAGCCAAGCCATCGTAATATGCCATGCATGCATGATTTGTCAGCCCATTATTAGTCTAATTACAATCAGCCAATTTAAATAAGCTCATGGTCACTACGGGTAGCGCATGGCCCTGCGTAGGCCGACGGCTCGGGCATAGTATCCCATGACTACCATCCCCGGCCCATGAGGCTACCATCTTAGGACATTTAATGAAAACCCCTCGACTAGTGGCCTATTATATTACAGTATATGGGGCTTATCATCGCATGTTGTACAGTATAAAATATCGAACCCATATAGGAAAAATATCAAATAAAACCACGTAGAGCGAGTATCAAAATATGCCACATAGGGCCGATATCAAAATCATACGATAAAGACCATCCTTAAAAATAATTGGGCACAATAACCCTAGATGGTAGGCCCACATCAATGATCCATCTTGACCACCACTCAATAACCACCAAGTCGAAGGTCCATTATGATTACAACTAGTCAAGTTACATCCCAAGTATGGGTGTACATTCATATGTGGGAATTTCTCACTAATGTACCAGTTTAAGTTCCATAAGCAATCCACAAAAAGAAATCCACAAGCATGAACAATTACATAGGATAATCATAAAGCATGTAATACAGCAATTCAATTTTCATCAGCTAACACATGTGAGTATAAAGGGAGATATCAATTATGAATTTAAATAAAAACTATAACTTAAGTTAATGAGAAGATGGAAAGCTCAAGGGGAAGAATCATCACTTTATGCTTTGAACCGCCTTCGCCATCGCTAGGAGGTACATGCGCCCTTAGGGTCGAACCCTACCACAAATCATGAATCTTATACAATTAGATTCAAGTTCTACACACTACCTAGGGTTCAAGATCATTACCTGGGGTTTGAATTATTTATCTTAGGGTTTTAATATAGAATTTAGGGTTTTCATCTTAGGGTTTAGTTCTCGGAGTAGGACTATGATGTATGTGCAACTTAAGTACAATATAATAATAAAAATATGGTTAGTCACAATTTAGTGTAAATGATATAACTAATATTTGTGACCATGGTAATAATTAACATTTCAAGATAATGTTTCAAGCAATGGATACCATGTCAATATCATTAATGGTAGTTTTATTCATAATAACTAATATTAACGTAACATATTAATGGTAATCATTATGATGATAATTGATATTATGATCTAACATCATGATAATATTTAGGAACGGTAAGTAAAATACAACTATTTACTAATTGTAATTTCTTTTACAATAACTAGTTCTTGACATAAGTTATTCGTAAGTGGCTAACCATATGTAATGTTAGCAATCCTAATGATAAGAGTGTGACAATGATAAAAAAAATGAGGCATACCTAATCTAGAAGGAAAAACAATGACTCATTGAGTCGACTCAATCAATTTGGATTCTGTTGGGAAAGGTTACCTGATGGCAATGCATGGCACTAGGATCGGGACTAGGAGCTCCAACATCGTCGATCTGCTGGCTGAGTACGGTCCCCGAATTGCATGGGATTCAGGTAAGCCCTGACTCAGTGAGTTGACTTGGTTTGAACCAGAGTTGACTCGTTCGAGCACAACCTCCCCATATATTCTCTCTCTCCCCTTCATTTCTCCTCCTTGCTTCTCCCTTTTTTTCTTTCTTCCCCTCTTCTTGTTGCTGGAGGCATCCAGCAATGGCCAACAACCTGGCCTGACTCAGCCCTGGTCGAGCTGAGTCAACTCAGCGATTGCACGAAAGTAGGCAACCAGTCAGACTTGACTCGATTCAAGCTGGTGCCACACACACCAACTAACTCCTCTTTTTCCTTTTGCCAACACATATGGCAGACCTGGAGCAGGTCCAACTCGATTGGCTCTGCTCAGACTCGACCCACATCCCATTCCCGACCTGGCAGCGAGTCGGAACCTCACCTCGACTCGACATGTGTGGAGTTGCAAGAGGTGATCAGCAACTCCCCTTCTTACTTCTCTTCTTTGTTTTCTCTCTTCTCTCCCTCTGGATCCACTACACCAAAACTGTGAAAAAAAGACGGTCCAAAACCATCTCAAATGACCAAAAAGGACGGTCATGGATCGTCGCAAGGGCCGTCAAATTTGACGTGTCATATTACTTAAAGGACGATTGAAAACCGTCATTTTTATTCACGAAAAAAGGACGGTCATGGACCGTCCTAAAAAAGGACGGTCTTGGACAGTCTCTTATGAGCCTTTAAAGGACGACCATCGACCGTCCTTAAAAAGGACGGTCATGGACCGTCATTAAAAAAGACTTGTAAACCGTCTCTGATGGGCCTTTAGAGGACGGCCATTGACCGTCCTTAAAAATGACTGTCATGGTCTGTCTCTTATGGGCCTTCAAAGGATGGCCACAGACCGTCCTTAAAAAGGACTGTCATTGACCGTCCTTAAAAAGGACTGTCATGGACCGTCCCTTATAAGAGGGTCAATATACACCTGTTACATCATCATATTCTTCCTGATATACACCTATTATATAATATATTTCATCATATTCACATTCACATTCATCTAAACCTAAACTACGTAAATCCAACATAAACTACATTCATCCAAACATAAACTACATCCATCTAAACCCAAACTACGTAAATCCAACATAAATTACATTCATCCAAACACAAGTAATCTTATCCACATTACATTCATCCACACATAAATACATATAAGTTTAACATCAAAACTAAAAAAAGAAAAAAAATCAGCAACAATTTTCTTTTTGTGTCTTTCACCTGAAAAAAAAATATTAAACCAACAAAACATTATAATTCAAAATCATGAAGAATTGCATAAACTTCTTCCAAAAAAGTGAGCACTTTTTAAAAATAAAACTGATCGTTAAAATAGGTTCAGGTTTAGGTTTTAGGTTTTAGGTGTTAGGTTTTAGGTTTAGGTTCAGGATTAGGTTTTAGGTTATAGGTTATAGGTTTAGGTTATAGGTTATAGGTTTAAGTTTAGGTTAAGGTTTAGGCTTAGGTTATAGGTTTAGGTTAAGGTTTAGGTTTTAGTTATAGGTTATAGTATATAGGTTATAGCTTTAGGGAATTAAGAATATGTTAAGGTTAAGGTTTAGGTTTAGGAAATCGGGTCCGAGTTCGGGATCGGGTTTAGGTTTGGGTTATCAAGTTTAAGTTTAAGTTTAGGTTAGGGAGTTGAGATTAGGATTAGGTGTAGGTTTAGGTTTTGGTTTAGGTTTTAGGCTTATGTTTAGGTTATAAGTGCAGGTAATAGGTTTTGGTTTATGTTAGGTTACAGGTTAACGTTTAGGTTTAGGAAATCGAGTTCGGGTTTGAGATCGGGTTTAGGTTTGGATTAGGGAGTTGAGATTAGGATTAGGTGTAGGTTTAGGTTTAGGGATTTGAGAATACATTTAGGTTTGGGTTAAGGTTTAGGTTTAGGTTTAGGTTTAGCTTATAAGCAATAGGTTTTAGGTTTAGGTTTAAGTTATAGGTTACAGGTTTAGGTTACAAGATAAAAGTTTAGGGAATTGAGAATAGGTTAAGGTTTAGGTTTAGGAAATCGGGTTCGGGTTCGAGATCGGGTTTAGGTTTGGGTTTTCAAGTTTAGGTTTAGGTTTAGGTTAGGGAGTTGAGATTAGGATTAGATGTAGGTTTAGGTTTAGGGATTCGAGAATACATTTAGGTTTTAGGTTTAGGTTAAGGTTTAGGTTTAGGAAATTGAGAATAGGTTAAGGTTTAGGTTTAGGAAATCGGGTTCGGGATCGGGTTTAGGTTTTGGTTTTCAAGTTTAGGTTTAGGTTTAGGTTAGGGAGTTGAGATTAGGATTAGGTGTAGGTTTAGGTTTAGGAAATCGGGTTCGGGATCGGGTTTAGGTTTTGGTTTTCAAGTTTAGGTTTAGGTTTAGGTTAGGGAGTTGAGATTAGGATTAGGTGTAGGTTTAAGTTTAGGGATTTGAGAATACATTAAGGTTTAGGTTTAGGAAATCGGGTTCGGGTTCGGGATCGGGTTTAGGTTTGAGTTTTCAAGTTTAGGTTTAGGTTTAGGTTGGAGAGTTGAGATCAGGATTAGGTGTAGGTTAAGGTTTAGGGATTTGAGAATACATTTAGGTTATAGGTTTTTGTTTAGGTTATAGGTTATAGGTTTAGGTTAAGGTATAGGTTCAGGTTTCGGTTTAAGTTATAAGCAATGGGTTTAGAGAATTGAGAATAGGTTAAGGTTTAGGTTGAGGAAATTGGGTTCGGGTTCGGGATCGGGTTTAGGTTTGAGTTTTCAAGTTTAGGTTTAGGTTTAGGTTAGGGAGTTGAGATTAGGATTAGGTATAGGTTTAGGTTTAGGTTTAGGGATTTGAGAATACATTTAGGTTTTAAGTTTATATTTAGGTTATAGATTACAGGTTTAGGTTAAGGTTATAGGTTATAGGTTTAGGTTAAAGTTTAGATTTAGGTTTAAGAATTTGAAAATACATTTAGGTTTTGAGTTTAGGTTTACGTTATAGGTTACAGGTTTAGGTTTAGGTTTAGGTTTATGCTATAGGTTATAGGTTTAGGTTACGGTTTAGGTTTAAGTTTAGGTTATAATCTATAGGTTTAGGTAATTGAGAATAGGTTAAGGTTTAGGTTTAGGAAATCAGGTTCGGGTTCGGGTTCGGGTTTAGGTTTGGGTTCAGGTTCGGGTTCGAGTTTAGGTTTGAATTTTCAAGTTCAGGTTTAGGTTTAGGTTAGGGAGTTGAGATTAGGATTAGGTGTAGGTTTAGGTTTAGGGATTTGAGAATACATTTAGGTTTTAGGTTTATGTTTAGGTTATAGGTTATAGATTTAGGTTAAGGTATAAGTTTAGGTTTCGGTTTATGTTCTAAGCAATTGGTTTAAGGAATTGAGAATAGGTTAAGGTTTAGGTTTAGGAAATCGGGTTCGGGTTCGGGATCGGTTTAGGTTTTGGTTTTCAAGTTTAGGTTTAGGTTTAGGTGAGGGAGTTGAGATTAGGATTAGGTGTAGGTTTAGGTTTAGGGATTTGAGAATACATTTAGGTTTTAGGTTTAGGTTAAGGCTATAGGTTACAGGTTTAGGTTAAGGCTATAGGTTATAGGTTTAGGTTAAGGTTTAGGTTAAGGTTTATATTTAGGTTTAAGGATTTGAGAATACATTTAGGTTTTAGGTTTATGTTTAGGTTATAGGTTATAGGTTTAGGTTTAGGTTTAGGTTAAGGTATAGGTTTTGGTTTCGGTTTAGGTTATAAGCAATAGGTTTAGGGAATTGAGAATAGGTTAAGGTTTAGGTTTAGGAAATCGGGTTTGGGTTCAGGATCGGGTTTAGGTTTGGGTTATCAAGTTTAGGTTTAGGTTAAGGTTAGGGAGTTTAGATTAGGATTAGGTGTAGGTTTAGGTTTAGGGATTTGAAAATACATTAGGTTTTAAGTTTAGGTTTAGGTTATAGGTTATAGGTTTAGGTTTAGGTTTAGGTTTGGTTTTGGTTTTGATTTAGGTTATAGATTATAGGTTTAGGTTAAGGTTTAGGGAAAGGTGGTTTTGATTTAGGTTATATGTTATAGGTTTAGGTTAAGGTATAAGTTTAGCTTTCGGTTTAGGTTATAAGCAATTGGTCTAGGGAATTGAGAATAGGTTAAGGTTTAGGTTTAGGAAATCGGGTTCGGGTTCGGGATCGGGTTTAGGTTTAGGTTTTCAAGTTTAGGTTTAGGTTTAGGTGAGGGAGTTGAGATTAGGATTAGGTGTAGGTTTAGGTTTAGGGATTTGAGAATACATTTAGGTTTTAGGTTTATGTTAAGGCTATAGGTTACAGGTTTAGGTTAAGGCTATAGGTTATAGGTTTAGGTTAAGGTTTAGGTTAAGGTTTAGATTTATGTTTTAGGTTTATGTTTAGGTTATAGGTTATAGGTTTAGGTTTAGGTTTAGGTTAAGGTATAGGTTTTGGTTTCGGTTTAGGTTATAAGCAATAGGTTTAGGGAATTGAGAATAGGTTAAGGTTTAGGTTTAGGAAATCGGGTTTGGGTTCAGGATCGGGTTTAGGTTTGGGTTATCAAGTTTAGGTTTAGCTTAAGGTTAGGGAGTTTAGATTAGGATTAGGTGTAGGTTTAGGTTTAGGGATTTGAAAATACATTAGGTTTTAAGTTTAGGTTTAGGTTATAGGTTATAGGTTTAGGTTTTGGTTTAGGTTTGGTTTTGGTTTTGATTTAGGTTATAGATTATACGTTTAGGTTAAGGTTTAGGAAAAGGTGGTTTTGATATAGGTTGTATGTTATAGGTTTAGGTTAAGGTATAAGTTTAGCTTTCGGTTTAGGCTATAAGCAATTGGTTTAGGGAATTGAGAATAGGTTAAGGTTTAGGTTTAGGAAATCAGGTTCGGGTTCGGGATCGGGTTTAGGTTTTGGTTTTCAAGTTTAGGTTTAGGTTTAGGTGAGGGAGTTGAGATTAGGATTAGGTGTAGGTTTAGGTTTAGGGATTTGAGAATACATTTAGGTTTTAGGTTTAGGTTAAGGCTATAGGTTACAGGTTTAGGTTAAGGCTATAGGTTATACGTTTAGGTTAAGGTTTAGGTTAAGGTTCAGATTTAGGTTTAAGGATTTGAGAATACATTTAGGTTTTAGATTTATGTTTAGGTTATAGGTTATAGGTTTAGTTTAGGTTTAGGTTAAGGTATAGGTTTTAGTTTCGGTTTAGGTTATAAGCTATAGGTTTAGAGAATTGAGAGTAGGTTAAGGTTTAGGTGTAGGAAACTGGGTTTGGGTTCAGGATCAGGTTTAGGTTTGGGTTATCAAGTTTAGGTCTAGGTTTAGGTTAGGGAG
The DNA here is from genome assembly GCF_029962835.1 of Magnolia sinica. Taxonomy (NCBI): domain Eukaryota; kingdom Viridiplantae; phylum Streptophyta; class Magnoliopsida; order Magnoliales; family Magnoliaceae; genus Magnolia; species Magnolia sinica. The sequence continues at coordinate 106,126,712 of NC_080575.1, forward strand.
TTTAGATTAGGATTAGGTGTAGGTTTAGGTTTAGGGATTTGAGAATACATTAGGTTATAGGTTTAGGTTTAGGTTTAGGTTTGGTTTTGGTTTTAATTTAGGTTATAGGTTATAAGTTTAGGTTAACGTTTAGGGAAATGTGGTTTTGATTTAGGTTATAGGTTATAAGTTTAGGTTTTAGGTTTAGGTTTAGGTTTTGATTTATGTTATAGGTTATAGGTTTAGGTTAAGGTTTAGGTTTAGGTTATAGGTTTTGGGATTTAAGAATGGGTTCGGGTTTAGGTTATAGGTTTTGGTTTTGGTTTAGGTTATAGGTTTTTGGATTTGAGAATGGGTTATGGTTTAGGTTTAGGAAATCGGGTTCAGGTTCGGGATTGGGTTTAAGTTTGAGTTTTCAAGTTTATGTTTAGGTTTAGTTTAGGGAGTTGAGATTAAGATTAGGTGTAGGTTTATCTTTAGGGAATCGAGTTTAGCTTATAGGTTTAGGGAAAGCTTAGGTTTAAGTTATAGGTTTTGGGATTTGGGAATAGTTTTAGGTTATAAGTATAGGTTTAGGTTAGGTTATAGGTTAAGGTTTAGGGATTTGAGTTTAGGCTATAGGTGTAGGTTTAGGTTTCGGTTAAGGTTGAGGTTTAGGTTATAGGTTAAGGTTTTAGGTCATAGGTTTTGGTTTAGGTTAAGGGTATGGTCCCTGTAAATACAGATATAAACACGGCCATCCGACACAAATTGCCAGGCCCTTCCAATGCTGTCCATAAAAAATGGACAGCTTCATCATGGTCATAATAGCGGTTCCCTCTTTCCAGGGAACCCCGCTCTTCCGGATAGCTCCGACGCACATCCGGGTCTGTTCCATCAATTTCGAGTTAATACATAAACATGGCCTGTCCAAATGGTCAGGCCACTCCAATGCTGTCCATAGGAAATGGACAGCTTCATCATGGTCATAACAGCGGTTCCCACCTTCCAGGGACCCCCGCTCAACATCCGGATAGCTCCGACGCACATCCGAGTCTGCTCGATCAATTTGTATTAAATACATAAACATGGCCTGTCCAAATAGCCAAGCCACTCCAATGTTGTCCTTAGGAAATAGACAGCTTCATCATGGTCATAACAGCGGTTCCCACCTTCTAGGGACCCCCGCTCAACATCCGGATAGCTCCGACGCACATCCGGGTCTACTCCATCAATTTCGAGCTAATACATTTAAGAACAACATAATTATATCTAAAAGCATCTGAATACCTGGAGAAGGCCTCTCATATTCGTATTGTTGGTTACTCATCCTTTTGTCTATAAGCCACAATCGACCAACACTTTCTATTGCTACCTGTACTCTGAAACCAACACAAATATAACTGGGAAACAATATAAGGAATAAGAAAAAATCAAAAAAATATTTACTAAATAAAAAATTTCCAATTTATCAGTAAGGTTCAATTTATTAGTCAGACACATCCAGCTAGACCAAATACTGCTTCTTTTTTTCTAGATTGAAACAGGGTAGATAGTTGATGATCTTTTCATATATAACCAATGTGACATATGGAGAGATTGCCTCACAATTATGCCATGTGCCTCACTCAGACATCTCCTAACAAATTTTCTTTCTAATACAACAAAAAAGCTCATCACTTGTCCATCCTCTGTTCATGAAACAAAATGAAGGTTCTTCTTGAAACAATGCTGGGTTTCAAAATCAATTTGAAAACACTATATATAAGCGTGTTTTGCATAAATGATAAAAGCCATATATATAAGATCTTGATGTCACCAAAAAATATATCAAAATCAATTTGAAGGCATTGTGGATAAGTGCATTTTGCAGATAAGTATGATAAAAGGGTGTGAAATACCTACAGAGACTGTCCAGACATCACACGAACATATCATGACAGTTTTACATTCAAATAAACCATTCCATTCATCCATCATATAGATGGATCTAGCAACTATAGCTAGTAATGAAGGCTTGCACATTCAGTTCCAAGTAATCATATACAACAAATGTATAGGAGACCATAGGTACCTGCATATAACATAGTGGTAAGAGTAATGGAAAAGAAATAAAACTAGTAAGTAGCAATCCCATGAAATAGGACACCCTTCTACAACCTAAAAACTCACTTTCTTTTATAATAAAGTGTGTGTGAGATACAGAGATAGGATATACCCTAGAGAGCGAGAGAGAGGTTTACCTTGACAACTGCTATAAACATCTCCCTTAAACTCCACTTCCTGAACCAACGGACACTCACACACCCTTCCACGGAATGTATCCTGAAGAAACAAAGCAACTATCAGCATACATGGAAACATCTCAACTTGTATGCTAGGCTAATTGTACCCTTTACTGTACAGTCTCTTGAATTGGTGCAAATCATACCTGAATTGTTGTACACATCATTTGATTTCCAACCTCCCCAGGGAGTAGATTGATCAGATTGAACGGCCTGCTTCATTGCTTACTTCTTTTTCATCAGCATCTGCACCTAGACATTCATTGCTTACTTCTTTTTCATTAGAAATGGTGCTTAGCAAATGGAGGAAATCATACACATCATCCTAAAGGGTACAATCAAAGACTTATGGCATAAAAAAATAATCGTTGCATGGATTAACAATCAAAGAATAATGGTAAAGGGAAGAAAACTAACTTCTTTCTTGCTCCACATAATCTAGTTGGGGCGTCGTATTAGTTCATGTAAGATTCGCGGACACCACATGCATATAAATTAGTTCATGTAAGACCTGAGGACACCACATGCATATAAATACAATCATTAAAATCTGAAAAACATTAAAATCAATCAATGTGCATCAGATAACTAGAAAAAGCCTCTAATTACCTTAGTTCCAATCAAAACACCTGAAAACAAGTACCCGGCATCCTCAACTCCCATTGATTTTCATCAAATAAACACAAACTTCAAAAACTAATAAACAGAAAAGTATCTACATGACCACTCCATTTTTTAGATAATCCAAGTATGAAGAACATCTGGGTCAATACATATGCATCAAATTGCTTGAGAACATCCTAAGTTCCCTTTATTTTGGTCCCAAAAAAAAAATCCGGAAACAAGTACCCATCATCCTAAATTCCCATCAATTAATATAACATGATCACATAAACTTCAAAAACTGCCAAATGCAAAAGTACCCACATGAGCTTCGCTTACATGTAACATAAATGATGTGTACAACACTCCATTAATTATGCCAAGTCCAAATAACTTGAAAGTGCCCCAAATTCCATTGGTTTTAGTCCAAGAACACCCAAAAGCAACTACTAATCATCAAAAACTCCCATTGATTCACATCAAGTAATCCCACAAATTTTAAGAATTGATAAATGCAAAAGCACCCACACAAGATTCCATCATCTAAACCACAAAAAATTATAATAAATCTACACAACACTTCATTTTTCAACCAATATGCATCAAACTGCTTAAGAACATCCCAAATTTCATTGGTTTTTCATCCCAAAACAATTGAAAATAGCCCACACATCATCCTAAAGTCACATTGATTTTCACCAAATCAAATAAAGTTCAAAAGGAGAGATACCCATATGAGATTTCCTTCTTGACAATAGAAAAATTATTACAGTAGAATCCAAATGGATTCACATCAAATGATTACACAGACTTGAAGAACTGATAAATGCAAAAGCACTCAAATGAGATTCTGTTACATATAATAGAAAAAACCCACATAATACTCCTTTTTTAATCCAAATTTGATGAACATCGAATTCGAAAAATATGCATAAAATTGCTTCAAAACATCCCAAATTTCACTGATTTTCCAAAAAGAAAAAAAAAAAAACTACACATCTACTAAAATCAAATTGATTTTCACCAAAAAAAATAAAAATGGGCATGTAGAATTTTGTCAATCTTGTCCATACCCCTTGTAGGACCCTCAAAAGAGATGGAATATCAGTAGGCAAGTTGCTGCTACTCCAAAAAAGAAAATAAAAAAAGGAAGCAAGGAAGCAGATGGAGAATGCCACAGTTGAAGGGCACATTTGGATGAACCTCCAAATCGGTATTGGATCAGCATCATTAGTGAAACCCATCCACTTTATGCTTGAGGTGACACAGAAAATAGAAATCGCATTAAGCAGGTTATCATCTCCAACGACTCCTAAATTAGTCCTACAAAGAAATGAGGAACTATTCAATCCAGCAAACTGAGATGTGTAGAATCAAGATTTAGAAATGCATATGTTTAGGACTAATATCAGGAAAAATAAACAAATAAATAAACAAAAGAAAGAAAAATATAGAACCTCAAAAAAATCATGCTGGTCCACCCATATTTATCAGCATGATATCCCAGAAACCTTTTTAAAAAATACAAATTATTATAAAAACTATATAAAGAAGAAAGAAAAAGCTACTTGGAATCAATAGTAAAGCAACATAGGAAGGGAAAAATTAGCTTTGTTTCATGCATAAAACCTTTGTGATTGTCCAATTTCAGGCTTGGATATCATCTCCTGCAGTCAAATAGAACAAATGAAAATAAGGTTAAATAGATGTATCTAAAGAATCTCTTAGTTCCAACACAATTCAAAGCAAATAGGAAAAGGAGTAGATACCTCGTGTATTGAGATTGAGAGATTGAGAGATCCCCAAATCCCTAAATCCCTAAATCCCCAAATCCCTAAATCCCCAAATCCTCAAATCCCTAAATCCCCAAATCATTTCAATCGGTATTGAGATTGAGAGAGATTGAGAGGGAGAGAGAGTGAGAGAGAGAGAGAGATACCTCGGGTGGATGCGTGAGAGAGAGAGAGCACCGAGAGAGAAAGAGAAACAGAGAGAGGGCGTGGTGAAGAGAGGACCGAGAGAGAGAGAGAGAGAGAGAGAGAGAGAGAGAGAGAGAGAGGATGCGCGAGAGTGAGAGAGGGCGGCGAGGGAGGGCGGGGGGCGGTGAGAGAGAGAGAGAGAGAGAGCGAGAGAGAGAGGAGCGAGTGATCAGAGACGGGCGCGCGGGCTCTGTTTTGAGCGCGCGCCCAAATTTGGGCTGGCTGCTGGTCGGTGCTCTGTGGGCCCTACCATGATGTATGTGTTTCATCCATTCCGTTCATCCATTTTTAAAGATCATTTTAAAGCTTTCTACCAAAAATTTCATCCATTTTTAAAGATCATTTTAAAGCTTTCTACCAAAAATTATAGGAATATAAATCTCAGGTGGTCCACACCACATGAGAACAATAGTGATTGGATATCCACCATTAAAATCCTCCAAAGGCCCACTGTACTGTTTATTTGACATCCAATCTGTTGATTTGGTCATACAGGACCAGATGAAAGGAAAAAACAAAAATCAGCTTGATCCAAGACTTTTATGGCTGCCAAAATGTTTTTAATGGTCGACGCTCATTCAACACTGTTTCCAATAATGTGGTCCACTTGAGATTTGGATATATCTCATTTTTGGTCTCATACTGTAAAATTATCTGTAAAAATATATGAACGGCATGGATGAAACACATACATCATGGTGGGGGCCACAAAGCACCCACCACCAGCCATTGGCTAGTGTACGGGGAGTAGCCAATCCGTTTCCAAGCATACTAAGTAAATCCTTTGGGGCCCACCATGATTTTTTCATTTTATCCACTCCATCCATCCATTTTAACATATAATTTTATTACATAAGCTCAAAAATGAAGCCTACAAAAATTTGAAGTGGACCACATCATAAAAAATAATATAAACTAAACGTCTACCATTGAAAATTTTCGGGAGGCCACTAAAGTTTTGGATCAAGTTGATATTTTAGTTTTTCCCTTCATCCATGTATTTGTAAAAATACATCATGGTTGGGCCCACACACCACCAACCACAAGCCATTGGATGGTGTAGGGGAGGAGCCAATTCATTCCCCTTATTTGTGATGTGGTCCATTTAATCTTTGGATATGATTCATTTTTTGGATAATTCTATAAAATGATCTCGAAAAATAGATGAACGGTGTGGGTTGATCCCAAAATTTCGATAAATCCATAATTCAAGTGGACCATGCCACACAAAACGGTGTGGAATAATGATTTCCACCGTTGATACCTTCCTTGGGCCCACAATAATGTTTATTTGTCATCCAACATGTTCATAATATCAAAAAAAATATGAATGAAGGGAAAACACAAACATCAACCTAAATGTGGGCCACACCACATAATATAATGGAGGGGTTTCCTTAGAACATTCATAATCATATATTGGGCCTGCCTAAATGTGATTCACATATCCAACCCACTCATTATGTGTGTCCCACTTGGATGAGGGGTTAGACCAATTTTCAACTACATCCATATCTGTATTAACTTATAAACAGGTTGGATCTCAAATAAACATCGCGGCGGGCCCTAAGAAGGTTTCAATAGTGGGTGTCACTATCTCACTCTTTTCTATGGTGGGTCCATTTGAACTTTGAATTTGTCCCGTCAGTCAGATGCACCATTCCATGGTAGCCACGACCTTAAAAATAAAGTCAATCCATGACTTGGGTGGGCCACACCACATACTATAGTTGAGAGGGTTACCCTCCCATTAAAACATTCATAATCATTTATTGGGCCCACTTAGATGTGGTTCATAGATCCAGCCCATTCATTATATACGTGCGTCCCACTTGGATAAGGAGTCAACCCAAGTTTCACACACATCCAAAACTCATATGGGCCCCACCAATTGAATGCTTTTATATGTTTTAGGAATGTCTTCACATAGTTTTAGATACTATGGCTCACTTGAGTTTTGTATACAACTGATTTTTGGACTTAAATGGGATACATCAAATGCATGGTGTTCATGTTCTACATACATTGTGGTGGGGCGCACATAGATTAACCTCATGGGAAGTTCCCAAGAGGTGACCTTATAGTACCATTTCACTATTTAAATAACTCCTTCGTGGGTGTTATTCTAACCGTGTATGGCCCACCTTGATATATTTTATGTATATCGACATCGTCCATATATTTTTCCATCATATATTTAGGATGTGATTTCGAATCATAAGAACTCAATAATCTCAGGGGGGTCATGAAATCACTCTTATGATGATTTTTTCACCTTTGGATGTTGCTGTTTTGATGAGGTTGTATGTTGAATTATAGGGGTTGTACGGTTTGATTTTGTTTTCTTGTTAAAGATTGTTCGATTCTACTAGTGGTGTTTGGAATAACCTCTGATATTAATTTGATTCCATTTGGGAAAAATTCTGTTTGTGTCATTGTCTTGTGTTTCTGCAAGTTCTAGGTTTTCTAGTGAGACTTATATATGTGTTTTGTTTTACTGTTTTGGAGTCCTTGGAGCTAATATGTGAGAGCCGATTATGGATGGATGGAGAGCAGGGAATGCCTTTCATGGAACAATCTCTGCCACCTGATTGGTAGACTTGGTACGATTGGATGGATGTCGGTCGTCTTTTTTTTTTTTTTTTTTTGAAATTCCATTTGGCTTAAACTATATTTCAGTTCCTTTTTAATTAACAAGCAGCTTAAACTATATCTAAGCTGTGCAAGTTTACATCTCATTGCTTTTGAGACGAGTTAATAGCCGAAAAATGATAACATGAGAATGGCCTATACTAATGTATGCATTTGGTACCAATTCTTAATGTTGGCAACACCTGACATACCTGTACCTCTCCAAAGGTCACACTGATTGGATGGTCTTAACTGTCTGAAATTGTCGTTGGATTAATTTGGACAATTTTCTTTTTGACTATCCTGATGAATAATATTGACTTGTACTATTCTTTTTAAACATTTATATGCTTCAATCTCCTTTGGTCTGCACTTGTTGAAGGGCACATCTATTCTGTTGGGTAGAACACTTATTTTAATATCACAATGATTGGATAATCTCAACCATCTGATATTACCATTGAATTTAGACCATTTTCTTTTTTACCAAGGTATTAAGGACCTTTGATTTGCACTCCTGTTTCTTAAACGTGTATATATATATATATATATATTTTTTAACCTCAAGTTAACACTCTTTTTCTTCTTCTTCTTCTTCTTTTTTTCCTTTTCACGTTTACATGTTTTTAATCCCACCATGTGTATTGTAGGCCACATCCATTCAATTTGGTATAGATCCCTTTTTTTTTTTTTTCAATTTTTCTTGTCAAAATACAAAATCTAGTTTTCTTTTTTTAAAAATATATATATTTACATTTTTTTAATTTTTTCACAATTTTGTTTAATTTCGTATTTTTTTTTCAAAATATCATTTTTTTTATCGAAATCTTGTTATATAACTTTTTAATTTTTCTTTTCAAATTACAAAATCTAGTTTTCTTTATATATATATATATATATATATATATATATATATATATATATACAATTTGACAATTTTTTCACAATTTTGTTTAATTTTTTAAATTTTCTTTTTCAAAATATCATTTTTTAAATATCATTTTTGTTATATAACTTTTTTATTTTTCTTTTCAAAATACAAAATCAAGTTTTCCTTTTTAAAATATATATTTTTTTTACAATTTGTCAATTTTTTCACAATTTTGTTTAATGTTTTTAAATTTTCTTTTTCAAAATATCATTTTTTAAATATCACTTTTGTTATACAACTTTTTAATTTTTCTTTTCAAAATACAAAATCTAGCTTTTTTTTTTAAATATATTTTTTTTTTCAATTTGACAATTTTTTTACAATTTTGTTTAATTTTTTAAATTTTATTTTTCAAAATATCATTTTCTTATCGATTTTTTTTTTTCAAAATTATCAACATTATTAAATGTTCTTAATTTTTATTTCAAAATCTAGATTTTTATAAAATTACATTTTTTTGCAAAATCTAAATTTTTTTCTTAAACATTGTTAGTTATTTTTCTAAGTTTTTTAACTTTTTTTTTTTCGTAATTCATAAATTTTTGTTTTTTAATGTTTTACTTGAGCATTAGAGACGGTTTATGACCGTCTCTAATAGAGACGATCATTGACGGTCTCAAATAAAGACTGCTAACAACCGTCCCTAACGCAAGCCTATTTTTACTATTAGAAAAGACGGACATCAGCCGTCTATAATTGAGACGGTCCATGACAGTCTCTGATTACCAATATGAGACGATCAATGACCGTCCCTAATAAAGACGGTCCTTGACAGTCTCAACCAGAGACAGCTAAGAACCGTCCCTAATACAGACTAAAGCTTAGCAGTCCCTGCCTACAGGAAAAGACGGCCAACGACCGTCTCTAATTGAGACGGTCCTCGACAGTCTCAAATTACCAGTAAGAGATGGCCAATAACCGTCTCTAATAGGGACGGTCTTTGACCGTCTCAAATTCTGGCATATAAGACGGTCCGGGACCGTCTCTTATTCCAGACGGTCAATGGCCGTCTTTTTTCTGCAGTTAACGACGGTTTTTGACCGTCTTAAATGATTTGTGGACGTTCAAATTTTTAAGACAATAATAAGGACGGTCAAGGGCCGTCTAAAAATTTAGAGACGGTTTACGGCCGTCTCTAAAGCGTCTTTAAACCAAGCAATTTTAGAGACGGTCCAAAACCGTCTCTAAATCCGTCATTTTTTCCCATTTTTCACGTAGTGATCTCTCTTTTATCTTTCTTTTCCAAAGCCCAGGGGCACTGGTTGTGCTCCGACTTAGGCCAAGTTGAACGGTGCAGTCGACCTAGCGTGGTGCGGTCCAGTCGAACGGTCCAGCGCCGGATTTCACTCTTTCTCCCTCATTCTCTCTTCTTCGTAACCTCTCCTCTTTTTTTTTTTCCTTTCTTTCCGTCCCAGAACCGGCTAATAGCCACCCCAACGCCCCCCGAGTTCAAGCCTAACTCGGACGGTCGGATGGTGCAACACCAGCGGCCCGGCTTCTCCTTCATTCCTCTCCTATTTTCCCTCCTCTTTTCTCTCTCCTTTCCTGAATTTCTGGTGCCGATCCCAAGGAAAATGCCTAGCTTTTATAGCCAAGGAGTCTGCTCGAACCCTACATCCAACGGTCGAGATAACCGACCCTGTACACACCTCCACTTCCTTTCCTCGATTACAGGGGGAAATCCGATTCGAGGGATGGGTTTTACACACCGAGGCCCACTGGAAAAACAACTTAGATCTTAAAGTGGGGCCCATGCCATGATGGTGGGTTACCCAGCTTAACAGAGAAGATGACATGGCCAAAAATGGCGGATTCTTATCTACGGAGTATTCGGATGATCTAGTCCTTTTGAATGGCTCAGATGAGGCCATTGATCACTTTGAGGCCCACTTCCCGGGCCTTTCATCCGTGTTTCACCACACCGCACGAGATCTCCTGCCTCAAGTGGTTTTCTCGCGAGAAGAACGCTCCCAGCGTGTTAGCTATTGCCGCCCTTAAGGGAACGGTGGATATTTCTCCACGTGGACTGATGTGAGGTTCGGATCGCGCCAGATGGAGTTTTCCAAGGAGGAAATGTCTCCCCACACCTTTACGTCCCGCGGTCGTATGTCTGCCCTTCTTTGGCAATGGAGGAAGGGTGCAGATCAAGGCCTGAAAGAACGGTTGGGATGGAGAGGCATAGTTTGACGCGGATCGCCTATGTGGAAAATCCTGCAAGCGGCCGATTTGCTGAAACACTATTGGCCATCCGAGACTGCCCATATCCCATGCACATGCACATCTGCATGGGTCGGATGGACTTTAAGGTTTTGGTCACCCAGGCCCCATGAGTCTGATGGACGGTCCGGATCGTGCAGATAGAGGCCAAGGTGGGCCACCTAAAGAGCTGACATCCGTCAATTTTGAAATATAAACGGGCGAGAGGAGTTTTTCGCTTTTTCAAGTGAAACTCGGGTCAGCGTTGGTCAACCAGCAAACGGCGTCCCGTGCACTTCGCGCACGGGTGGCCTTCATGCACTTGCATTCCACGTGGGGGTCCATCGTGATTTTTGTGACCAATCCACATAGTCCATTCATCTCGGAAGCCTTAATCGGTGCCTTTATTTGAAGATCAGGCATATCTAAAGCCTGGGTGGACCATACTTAATGAATTTCGTCTCGTTTATTGATCTTTACTAATCCAGTGATTGGATTGATCCTGTTTTGAATATTAACGGTCAAAAAGACTCTAAGGATCATTTGTGTGCGTTCAGGCCTACTTTCTTTGTATTGATGATTCCATGTTTGTTATTAACATCCCTTCACTAATATTATTCATATGCATGTGTTATTATCACTTATTTTACATATTGTTATTATATGTGTAATACATATATACTTATTTACTTATTTATTTGTAGGACTTGTCTTTGGTAAGAGTGATAGTGTCATATTGAGCCATGTGCACACGCTTCTCCAAAGGTTTATGTTTGATTTTATAATCCGATGGTTGCTTTTAAGAAGGTCGATCATTAGATAGATCATTGAAACATTGCGGACCTAATGATAGTGAAAGATCTCTAGGGAGCCCTATTAGTGTAACCAAGCCACATGTCAAGGGACAAAATGTCGTGGCCCCATTGATTCATGTTTTAAGGCCTAAGATGCATGGTTAGGTTTAGCCTAATGAAAGTGAATGTTCAATGAACTAGGTTTACGTTACTAACACTACAAGAAAAGTCACTTTTGCCGACGAAAATTTTCGTCAGTAAAAGCCTTTTTTTTGTAGGCAAAAACTTTCACCGACGAAAATTTTCGTCGGTAAATTCATCCCTAAAAGACCGAGGGGAACAAAGGTAAGACTTTTGCCGACGAAATTTTTCCCTACGAATATATTTGTAGGTAAAATATTTACAAGACTTATACCTATGAGTATTTTCATAGTTGAAAATATTTTCAAAACCTTTACCAACGAATAATTTGGTAGCTAAAAATATTTACAAAACTAAAAAATATTTTGATCGCTTTTACCCTCACATAAGCTAACTTGTACCTACGAATATTTTCGTAGCTAAAACTATTATCAAAACTTTTACCTACGAATATTTTCGTAGCTAAAAATATTTAGAAAACCCTAGTTAACTTTTACCTACAAATATTTTCGTAGGTAAAAGTACTTACACAACTTTAATATAAATAAAACTTTTACCTACGAATTTATTCGTAGGTAAAATTATTTACGAACAAAACTATTAATATAAATAAAACTTTTACCTACGAATTTATTCGTAGGTAAAATTATTTACAAACCAAACTAAGACTTTTACCTACGTCCCTTCTTCTTTTTTTTTTTCCCTAGTATTTCTGAAATACACCTATTACAATATATTTCATCATATTCTTCCTGATATACACTTGTTATGTAATATATTTCATCATATTCACATTCGCATCCATCTAAACCCAAAATACGTAAATCCATCCAAACATAAACTACATTCATCCAAATATAAACTACATCTATCCAAACACAAACAATCTTATCCACATTACATTCATCCACGCATAAATACATCATAAATAAAATATAAAATATTATTCATAGCCTATTTCCTGGTGGGGCTCACAAAATTTAGTATGGTGAACACATCGCCAACTGTGCACACACACCTAGGTCCTTACTCATGCCTTCATGGAAGATTCAAAATAGTTTCAGGTTATAAGTTTAGGTTTAGGTTAAGGTTTAAGGTTTAAGTTTAGGATATAGGTTTAGGTTAAGGTTTATAGGTTATAAGTTATATAGGTTAAGGTTTAGGTTTAGGAAATCGGGTTTGGGTTCAGAATCGGGTTCGGGTTTGGGTTTTCAAGTTTAAGTTTAAGTTTAGGTTAGGGAGTTGAGATTAGGATTAGGTGTAGGTTTAGGGATTTGAGAATACATTTAAGTTTTAGGTTTAGGTTATAGGTTTAGGTTTAGGTTTAGGTTTAGGTAATAGGTTTTGGGATTTGAGAATAGATTTAAGTTATAAGTATAAGTTTAGGTTAATTTTGTAGATTATATAGGTTTAGGTTATAAGTTTATGTTAATGTTATAGGTTATAGGTTTAGGTTTAGGTTTTACGTTTAGGTTAAGGTTACATGTTTAGGTTATAGGTTTAGGTTTAGGTGACAGGTTATAGCTTTAGGGAATTGAGAATAGGTTAAGGTTTAAGTTTAGGAAATCGGGTTCGGGTTCAGGATTGGGTTTAGGTTTGGGTTTTCAAGTTTGGTTTGAAAAGACATCTAAGGCTCAAGTCACACAAGGAGTTATGCCACAAGAAAGCAGGTAAAGTTCATGAAACAACAATGGTTCAACTTACAAAAGAGTCTAAGTTGAAGGTAGAAGACTTCATCATTCCCGTGAAATAAGCTTCATCCCATGGCTCCAAGTCTGCACAATCTTCATTGCATATTTTCCTCTTGAAATCCCTAATTGCCTTGAACTCCTACAAGGGGAAAAAAGACACCCAGAAAGTACCATAAAAACTTCACTCTACTACAACTGAAAAAATTGGGAAAAAGATCAAAACTACACCCAAGAAAGGACACAAATTTACCTTATCAGCCTTATGCCTAACAATCTTGCTTAAATCAAGCAAAAAGGGCATCACAACCTCTGGTGATGATGCAATATTCGGATGAACTGCAAATTGAGCGTAAGATTTATACCCCATTATCTGCATACAAAAGACAACAACAAAATAAAATAAAATAAAAAATTACTGGTTTATAACATAAAAGAATCAGCTTAGAGAACAGATTTTCAATTTTGATTTAGCACAGAAATTGTGGAAAATCGCCAAACTTTCAAAACTAAAGATATTGAATGACGGGTTGAAGTGAAGGAAATGTAACCTCTGCAAGCTCATGACGAGCTGCAATAAGCTTATCAAGGACACCAAACTGAATTTCCTAATATGTATGATTGTTTCCTGACCTGTAAAGAAATCCCAAAATATTCCAAGAACTTCAATTAACACGAAAAAAAAAAAAGGAGAAAAAAACAAAATGAAAAATATAGCCACGGTTAAAATTTTGAAACTGGATATGAACAGAAAGAAGCAAAAAGATTTCATTTGATCAAATAATCAATCTAGATCCGTACAATGGCTATGTATATATAGCTTTATACAACTCCTAAAAATACAAGAAGACAATACTTCAATCCTATTGGCCCACAAAAAAGAAATATTTCTAAATTGTCTCGAACTTGCACTAAAAAGAGATGCTAAATGAAACTAAATGAAGGGTTCTACTCACCATATCTCTCTACGAGTCTATTGGATATATACCTAGCCATATGGTGTATATGGCCCATATAGTTGCAGGAACTCACAAAAATCTATATGGTTTGTATATAAAGGTGTTTACAGTACCCATTTGGACTTGTAAATCCCAGTCCAAACAATGGTTATTTTTGAGCCATCAGATTAACCTTGTGGGGCCCACATGTCAATTGGACCATTGATCTCGTCGAGATCATTCGACAGGACCGTTGATAGGGTCCTTATCTTTCATTAGCTTGATTTGGGCTTCTGAAGTGGCCCAGATTTTCGATTGGACAGTTGTGGATGGCCATGAACTTCAATCGACCAGCAATGGGACCACTTGTGATCTCCCATTGGATGATCGAATGGTCCTGCATCATATTGCTGTTTAAAAAATAATAATTTAAGATTACTATTAAGAGAGAGGAAGACATCAACTTAAGACAAATATAACAAGCTAACTACAACAGAGGTACCTCAGCATCTGATGCCCATTTCAGTATAGAGGATAGAGTCCCCGGATCTGTTGTCACACAGAATCCCTTTTCTTTTACCATATCTCTTGATCCTAGTGGTTCCTTTGATGCACCAGACATGGTGCGATAAATGGGCTTGAGAAGATGTTGCATATGTTTCGGAATTCGTGAGGCTGGAAATATATCCACAAAACCAAGATCGGTGATAATGTTTTCACTGAAACTGAAACCAAATGAATGAGAAATAAGCTCAAGATCAATACACTGGTCACATAGGCACGCTGACAAAATAGAAGGTAAAAGAGAGGAGCACATGGTGCAAGCAATGACAAAGTTATGCACAGAATTGAAATGTAATAATATGAATCCATTGAAGAACATGGCCCGGTTATAGGGACACCAGAACAGACCAGTCATGAACAATAAGAAAAATACATTAGCAATTAGCTTTTATAAAAATAAAAAAAATAAAAAAAAATAGAAAAAAATAAAAAAAAAACCACCAAAAATGGCATGAGTACCACAATAGCATATACAAGGAGGTTAATATGACAAAGAAATAGATTATTTTTTTTAAAAGGACCCTTAGATTAACAATAGATAGGAACCAATGGCCAGATTATCCAAAGAGAAGAAAACAATTATATTCAACTTGTAATGAATATAACTGTATTTGGGTCTTCTCCTCTTGATAGAACCAAATGTTCACAATTCAATTCAGTTATGTGTCCAAACAAGACCCAAGCAAGAATAAAAGCCACATTCTGTTACTAGAAAAAAAAATCAACAAAGCTCCTCCGCAAAACAGAAATGGGACTGATGGGATTCATCAAGCTTGGATGACTCAATTCCGAAATAGGACTGTAACATCTGGCAGAATTAAAGATACAACCAACTACAAATGCCGGTGGCCATGAACTCAAGAAAATATGCCATTGAAAAAAGCCCATCAAAACGAATTGAAATTTTAGTCTCTTTGATTTTGCTGAAAGTGATGAAAAAATTGTAGCTGTGTTGGATGCACAAAGTGATTTGAATTGTAGACATTCAGATTAACAAAAAGTAGTGATCTTCCAACTTGAAAGTAACATAATTGCAATCAGGCTAGCCATTGCAATCTGACTCGATTGTACATCCAAACACAATCTAAAGTAGTAGAAACATGTGGGCAGCCACTCAGGCTGAGGAAATCGAAAACATGTTTGAAATAACAAAGACAATCATGGGAAGGTCCCACCAATATCAGAGATGGAATTCAAAAAAGGCAATCACTAAAAATTTGAAATGAGTCCCTCCAAACTGTAACTTGAGAGATGAAAATTCCAGGTAAAATCAATTAAACTAAAAGAGACGAACCCACAAATCAAGAGAGTGGAAAAAATAATAACCCAGTAGGAATCTGAAAGGCCTAAAGTAATCTCACAAGAGAGTTTAACAAAACATTAATATGCATGGAAAACAAAGCCAGCAAATATACAGATCCTGTTGCCAGTGAAATGCAATTTGAGATTTACTGAGTAATACTTACAAGTTATGGTTGCTACCTCAGACCCAAGAGGGTATGACCCCAGTAAGCATGTTGCTAGTAAGATACCTAGATTAAAAAAAATAGATCATGAAACAGATTTCTAATTTGTGACAAAAATATCACCAAAGCATCATTGAGGGTCCAAAAATTACAGAAGGATTGTCCATTTTCCTGAAGTATCTAGCAAGAGAATCAGTGAAATTTTGGTAATGAATGTCTATTTTCTTACATATAATCTAGCGCTGAGAGTCTTGAAAAGCTTCTTGGAATTTCTCCGGTCAAATTGTTAAAGGTAAGTTATCTACAAGAGAAAATTATCATTAGAAAAAAACTGGGGAAGATTCTCTCTGAAATGAATTTGTAAGTTACATGTATTCAATGCGTGCTCTCATCCATAGCAGGCCATGAGATTGAAGACTGTAGTATATTGTAAAGAACATGGAATGCACAAAAGGATTTTCCTTGTCCAGTAGCATGATGGATTAGCCAGTACACGGCAAAATAAACATAGAAATGAAAGTGAAAGGCCAAATCACCATGAATTTGGCGTCGAATCACTTCAGTTTTGCACTTCCCTTCCTAATTTAACTTCTTTCAAACCATGAAACAGTTGGCTGGACAATGGTCGTGATTTGCATGTCAACTCGTGGAGCTGAATCTTCAACTTTCATTTTGTGTTTTCATCACTTAATTTAGAGTTGACACTACAACAAAAGTAGGATTAGCCAACGATGTGCGTGGCTAATTTACCGGCGCTAATTAAAAAGGGGCGTTGGTTAGTGATCTCTCACCCTTATTTCTCCCCTCTCCCGACGCTCTCTCTCTAAATCTCTCTCCGTCCCGACGCTCCCTCTCTCTCTCTCTCTCTCTCTCTCTCTCTCTCTCTCTCTCTCTCTCTAGATGCAGCGACAACCGTCGCCATCTCCACCTCTACTATCCCTTTCTCAATCGACCCTCTCTCTCTCTCTCTCTCTCTCTCTCTCTCTCTCTCTCTCTCTCTAGATGCAGCGACAGCCATCGCCATCTCCACCTTTACTATCCCTTTCTCAATCGACCATCTCTCTCTCTCTATTTCCCCTTTTTCCTCTCTCAACTGACCATCTCTCTTCGTTTCCCCTTTCTCAATCCACCTCTACTCATATAGGGTTTCTCTCTCTCTCTCTCTCTCTCTCTCTCTCTCTCTCTCTCTCTCTCTCTCTCTCTCTCTCTCTCTCTCTCTCTCTCTCTCTCTCTCTCTCTCTCTCTCTTAGGGGTTTTTAATCTCTATCTCTCTTTTAACATGTCTAAGGATGAGATACGAGGATCTCTGCAATCCGATGTATGATATGGACATCAAGAAAGCCTTAGCTACTTGCATCTCAAGCATTCAATGGATCTCTCCATAAAGCACGAATATCTCCCTGAAGATCTACAGGTCGTCTCTCTGTATATATCTGTCATCCATCTGTTAGATCGATTTTTTTTTTTTCCAGATTTTGTCTATGATTATAGGTTATAAAACGAGGTGCAAATGATTGAATCTGTGAAGTTTTCATCAATCTTTTTTTTTTTTATTTTAATTTGGTTATGTTATGCTTTGGCACCTTACATGCTCGATTAAATGCCAAACGGCCCAAACTTGTGGATTGTCCTTTTCCATTCATTTTAGTTCTATTGAAAATGAACAGTTTATCAATTTACTTATCTAACATTAGTTCTCGTTAGATTCTCATGCAAGAAGGTTCATAGGCAATCAAGTAGTTGAAAGAGGTAGAAAGGTCAGATCGATGGTAGTGAGACAAGATGTATTGTGGTGGGAAATTGACATTTGAGACCCTACTCCATTCAGGAGATTAAAATTGTTAATGATTGTCTAAATTCCAAATGCTATTACTGTGTTAATTTTTTATATGCTTATTGTTATTTGATTTCATCATTTTGTGCTTTCCAGCTCTTGAGCGTAACCATTTCTGTACCTTTTTTTTTTCCCCCAATTTCAGAAAGCGTAAACAGAGCATTTGAGAACTAGTCTTTTTTCTTTTCTGAAAATAGTTGCTATATTTAGCTATGCACTTGGCTTTTTGTCTTTTTTCTTTTATGAAATTAATTGCATATGTAGAGGTTATAGTGCTCCTAGTTACACAGGTTCACTTGGACAGTCCGATTGAGTGATCTGATCTGTTCATTAACTCCAGAACACATTTCATGGACTACCATGCTAAAATTGCACTGATCAGATGAATTATAGTCATCCATTTTTCAAGCCATGGATAGGGGTAAACATTGGGCAGGTCTTAATTTATATTTTTGTCGCTTCATTTATATGCTTTCCAAGAGAAAAAAGATCATAAGTATGCTTATTAGTTTCAGACAGAGATTAAAGGTGTATTGCCTCAAGCCTTCATCAAGGTTGGGTAAATTCAATTCACAATAGTGTTTTTCCATCAAAGCTGGTTGAAAGATGGACTCCGCTACCTCATGGTTTTTGGAAATCTGGGTGGGTTTGAAGGATGATGTTAGGTATGAAAATGGTTTCATTCATCTTTGCTTTTTTGGGGCAGTGGTGAAGCAATCAACGACAGAAATACTATTTTCAAAGAAAACTAAATTGGTGCTTGTTGTCAAAGGATATTCTTGCAACTTTGTTTCTTGGGTGTTGGGTAGCCCATCTAATTTGGTGCCTTCGAAACTGTTTTTCTCAATTAATGAAATCAAGAACATCTCTTCAGCAGCCCATTTACTAGGGGCTGATGTCTGGTAGGCAGTTGGTCATTGGTGAAACATGATTCACAAAGCTGACCCCAAATAGCTGGGACAAGGATATGATGATGATACCATCTTTTAGCCGTTGCAGTTATTCTAGCTGATGTTGTTATGAGTCTGGTGCTTTCCTATGCTTTTGTAGATTGGGATATTAACTTGATGTGTATTTTCAGGAAGCCGCAGCATATTCTCTAACCTGACAGGGGCACTTGCAGAATTTGCTGGGCTTTGCTTGCTCTGTGTACTGTGTGTATAAAATGATTAAGGTATGCATATGAAACCTTAGGCATCTTTTCTTTATTTGTTTTCAAATATTTTCTCTGACCAAATTACGCTCTTGTCCTTTTATCATCTGTTCTTTCTTTACCTGGTTTTACACAGTTAGTTACTATTGAGCGAGGTATGTGACTGTTATCATTGATTTTTGCAGTCTTTGCATAGTGTGGTTTTCAAGGAGGTATTTTTTTGTAAATTCCTCATGGATCCCTCTTAAATCAAAATTGTTCAACTATTCTCCTGTAAATCTATTCCGAGATATCGGTCTTACATTCCAGTTAGGTTGCATGCACATTTCATGTTTTTTGCATGTTGTAATTTTGTTATTTGCATTGGTTCAAGAAATCATGAAATGATGCAGTTGTCCTTGTTTTGCATCGGGGTTTCGAATATAGGTCATGGTTTTGAGCTTTTACAAGTGTTTTTGCCTTTTTTGTAAGAAAATAGTTCATCACTTAATGGGCCTGTCTTTACAGTTATCCAGCCATTTTGGTGGCGAATTATGGGTATGGTCCCTGATCATTTGGTCTGGTCCAGGTTTTGAAAAGCTTAGCATTCACAATGAGGAAGTAGATTTCAAACTGAGTTGCATACTTTTCAAGTGCAACTTGATGGTAACATGATTTCAATTTAGGCCCTAGTCCTCAATATCAATACTAAGGATGGTAATTGCAATCTGGTTTATCCACTTCATTGAACTAATTACTGGTATTCTGTTTAATAGTGCATCCAAATGCAGCTTTAATGATGATTTTTGGAGTATTTCAAACTACATAAGCAATAGTTTCACATTGTCAAACTACAATAATGGTGTGAACTTAAGATACTTCAATTGAAGACTGACATGCAGATGTTCTTGTAGCTTCTTTGTTAACTTTCTTAGACTTAAGCTAGAATTAAGCTTCAACTTCAATGGGTTCTGCCATTTCGAAATAATAAGAAGACAACTATTTTAGTGCTCTCTTGTTTCTTTCTCATGATTGTCCTTTTTTTTAATTGAAAAATCATTGTTTACTTTTTATCACAGACTAGAAGAAAAACTCTTGGACATGGAGACCGTAGATATTCTAAGGTAGCAACCTTGTTAAAAACACCTATAAAACACATGTCAGGGCATTTGTCAAGTCCAAAAAATGAAGGTGTATATGAGTTTTGGATTAGTTTAAATCTTTATTTCATGGTTCTCCTCAGGATGGTTCTATCTTAGGATTTCTTTACTTGCAGAATTTGGAGAATGGTCACCATGAGAATGAAGAGCCCAAAGGCAAAACTGTAGGTTCAATGATTAAATTATTTTATATTATTATTTGTGTCCAGTTTTACCATTTTATGTTGAGGCCTAAGGAAGAGCGATTTCTATATGTGCCACAAAGTGCAACTCCTGCTACCAAGAATAATGCATTATCCGATAGCAAGTTGAGGGCATCCCAGGTTCAGAGACAGCATGTATGTGCTCACTAGTATTAGCATTTATCTAATCTGTGTAATTTATTAGTTTCAAAAAGAAAAGAAAAAAGATTGTGTAATTTATTATGTGCTTCATGCCTTCCCTTTTGAGAGGAGTCTTATTCAATTCAGCCAATGCGATGATCCTCTTTTGTCACAGGAGAGGTTAGATGCTCTTATGAAATGTGTGGTCCAAAATATTGGGTTCAGTTTGATTGGGGTTTTTATTTGTTATTGATTTACTTTTGGTCATAGCCTCATGGAAAATTTCAGAAACAGGTACTAGGTAAGTTTCTTAGTTATTGTTCCATTTTCTATTTTTTAGTTCCTGGTAGGATTTTTTTCTAGTGATTGTTGTCTTGTGTTTTGCACTTGAATGTCTTTTTGTTCTTCAACTTCAGAAACTATCATCAATATTCCAGGTGTATTTTTCTTTTTCTTTATCTTTTCTTTCTTTTCTTTCTTCTTCTTCTTCTTCTTCTTCTTCTTCTTCTTTTTTTTTTTTTTCCTCTTTTTGTAAGCATGAGTCTTGATAGAATGAAGGAGGTTTTGCATTGGGCTGATCTATATATTGTTTTTTTTTTTTTTCTATATGTAATCATCTTATTTTTTCTCTCTTGATTGTCCATATGTTATTGTTATAATGAAGACTAAATATGTTTACATGATTTCATTATTTCTTTTAACTTAGAAATACATATATTTGACTTGCAGAATGTTGTCATGTGGTGACTAGACAGGGGTGGTAAATGCAGTCTAGTGTTTGAGGTAGTGTAATTGAACAGGGGTGGTAACTAATATCATGTGAGGAAACTTTGTTTAATTTTTAACGGTAGTTGGAAATGATGTTTTATCAGTGCTGAAAGCATTGCTGCCATGGCACCCAAAATCCTTGACAGGATATGTAATGAGCCGCCAAGATAATGAAGGTAGTTTTCTGCTGACAAGAGGGTGGATGAGCTGCCCAACATAATCAAGATAGTTATCTGCTCACTCCTGACAACAGGGTGAATGAGCTGCCCGCAATAATCAAGATATTTTTTTACTGATTTGATTCTTTAAAAGGGACAAATACCTTTGATGAGTTAAAAGGTTTGGACTACAGTTGAACATAGGTGATGAAAATACATAATCTTTTAACTTAGTGATATTTAGCCAGGTAATTTCTCGATTCCAAAACAATGTGACGTCTATCAAGCAATAGTGAGGTGTTGTTATGTGATTTAAATACTGTGCACATTCTGTGGGAGGATTGGTAGCAAGATATACAACTGGGAGACTATATAGACACCCTAGAAGAGAAAATTCAGAAATTGAATCAGTCGGAGCCCAGGATGAAGATTCAAGAGGTACAATATCTGGTCTAGAGGCAATGAATTTGAATACTCAAAAGGCTTGGTGATAAAAAAGAAAAAAGGAAAAATAAAAAATTTCTTAAGAAATAGATAAAACTTCTAAATCTAGCTCATACTGTTTTTGCACTCTCTTTAAGTTTCCCCACATCTGTTGGGACAATATTGCTTAGAGTAGAAAAATCATGTGGGCTGTTTTTCTTGTTGGTTTTGATACAAAATTTCTTTCAGCCTTGAAAACTTAGCATATTGAGTGCATGTGGTGTGGCATACATAAGTGCATTGGCATTTATTGTTAAATGGTGAATGCATTGGCTTGGATTAGCTCTTCCTTGCAGAGCTGATGACCTAAAGAAAACCTGCCTTTTGTTTGATAAATGCCATTTCCTGTATGAGTAGAAACTGCAAACAATCTCTACTGCCACAGATCCATCCTGATTTTTTTTTTTTAAAAATTTTTTTGCAAAGAAACATTAGTGGGCCTGGATTTCTTAGTTGGTGGGTTTGATGATAGTTAGACAAGGAAACTGCAATTCATTAGCCAATCGAGCCCTACAAAATGTTGGTCAGGGTTCCTCAAAACACTACATCGCGTTGGCTGGCAGAGTTATGGTCATTGACCAGTTTGCAGTGGTCCATGCATTGGACTTCTGTTGCAAGACTCAGATTCTTTCCTTGTATATATATATTTTAAATCTTGGGGAGGGATTAGCCTGAAGAATCCACTGTTTTCTTTTTTCAGCTTGTTTTGTTTACTGAAATGGTCCTCTGCATTTTTTAAAGCAGGTGAAGGATTGGGTGTAGAAAAAAAGGTGATTCTGCAACATACTGGAACTAGATCTGTTTGGTTCCCCATTTGCAGCAAATGGCATCAGCTAGTGTGGTGCCTGCGACTGGATTGAGAAATACAAGTGGAAATGCTATCAGCATGGATAGGTTGCCTGAAGAAATGATTGATATGAAGATAAGGGATGACAAGGTAGGTTTTAATATAATCTTATCTCTGCTTGCTTGATAGCATATTAGCCTTCTCTATGAAATGTGAATTTTTCTTCTAGGAAATGGAAACTGCTGTGGTCGATGGAAATGGCACAGAGACGGGTCATATAATCGTGACAACTATTGGGTGTAGAAATGGCCAACCAAAGCAGGTAATCACTACATGAATTCTAAAATAATCAGTGCTTGGTTTTTCATCCTAGAATGTGACATATCTTGTTGTTCACTAAACTTGTTGCTCACCTCACCTTATACCTTGCTTTCAGGATTATTTGGTTTATCAATTAACATTAATATTTTTTAGCCAACTCATCAAATTTAAGATGTGTATTTCAGAAACAGTAGATGATGATAGTATTAGCGTGTTGAAAGTACCTAGCTGGTGCATGAAGGCAATATGACGTTAGAAGATTTCCTCACCCCAACTGAGATGAAAGATGGACTCACAAACCTTGCTAGAGTCAAAGAGCTGGTTGCTGTAATGTAAAGGCAGAGAAAAAATATTATGAAGAATGTAGGTAATGCATCCAGACAATGGTCAATTGTAGCAAGTACCTTATCAGCGACAGAGAAGAATGGTTGCCTTAATCATTTCCTTTAGTTAGACAGGCATAGGTTTCTCAACCAATGGCTCCAGTAAGCTCCAAAGTGTAGTGGTGGCCCGTGGGGTCCATCCCACTGTTACCTGTGTTGAGGCCCAGTTGAGCTATAAATGTCTTTAAGCACATTCTCTACTTGTCCATCCACCCTGGGGTCCATCCCACTGTTACCTGTGTTGAGGCTCAGTTGAGCTATAAATGTCTGATTTTTTGCTGCAGGGCCTATGATCTAGGAAAGCACCTGATGGACAGAATGGATTTTGCATAGGCAACATGGTGGGCCCACATAGCTTTAATGTTATACTTGCTGCAATGCATGCCATCCTTTGTACGGTAAAATCTCAATTGTTCCCTCCCAACCAGCTACATTTTTATGATGAATTTAGCCCCGCTCAACCAATGTTGTGAGGATTAAATGTGAGAGTAAAATTGTCCAACGGTATTGGCGTTATATATAGTAGAGATAACTAGTAAACTTCAGTGATTTTTTTAAGGGTCTTACCAGTGAGGTAAAAGTCTATGATATTTGATTCTGAACAAGTCATTAGATTCCTGTATGCTTTTGGAACTGCATGGGCACTGCACCAGAAGATGTTTAGTCATGTCTAATGAAACACAGAAGAATAGAAGAATCCCATAAACACAGAAGAGCTCCATTCAACAACCTATCTTATACAGAAGAATAGAAGAATCCCATGCCACTTGTGCTATGAGTAGACCATATAGAGGATTTGTTTTTATTTATTTCTTTATTTGAGACCATTTTTAATTTATTGTAATAAATATTATATTTTTTTATTACGAAGTAATATAAATTTTATTTAATATGCAGTTTTAATTGTATTGCATCATTTTTTATCTTTCAAATATTAAAAATATGCAGGTTTTTCAATTGAATTATATATAATAAATAAATATTATTGGCCTACTGCAGCCTTTGAAATCTATACATGACTTTTAGCGGCGCTTTTTTTGTGAAAAAGTATTCAGAATGTGTGCTTCACCGGCGCTTGAATAGCGGCGCTCTTGACGCTTATAGAGGCGCTTCTGTCAGAAAATACTATCAGCCACAAAGCGCCGCTAAAGGCAGAATGAGCGCCGCAAAAGGATATACAATAGGCGGCGCTCAGACAAGCGCCGCTAAAGTATACTAGCGCCAATAGAGCTTTGGTACTTTTGGCGGCGCTTAAAAGCGCCGCTAAATATTCTTCTTCTTGTAGTATATGACCATCCAAACTTAAGAATATTGTGCATCTAACAATGCCTAGTCAACACTCAATGGCATGGGAAAAGAAATATATAAAGGCCATGTATAAAAGATTTGTCCAAAGTAACTTACAAGGATTTCAGATTTGTCATTGTCCCAATATATTGTGGGATTATGTCAGAAATCAAGCATTTTCTTAGTACCCTGCAGTATACGAGCAAGACAGACACGTCATGAACAAAAGAAGCAACGAACAATGATATATTTATGCCATCAGGGGTATATCCATTCAACTCACAATTCCTGCATTTTGGTCATATCCCCCAATGCAGGGAAAGGCATGCTCGATCCATTCAAATCAGATATCCTCCTGAAAATCAAAATATATTGGATTCAATAAAGTAATTCATTTCATACCACTTCCAAGGCTCGATATGAATCCAAGAAAATTCCAAGTAATAAAGCAGCAAGAAAAGAACATGGAATGTGCCCTCACAGTTCAGTTAGATTCACCAAGAAAAAGATGTTAGAAGGAATAGGTCCCGTCATAGACGTGCCTTGCATATGCCTGCAATGGTTCAGAATCACGGTTCATATAGATGTTCTCATATAGAAGCAAGAAGCAATTTACATTGAAAACATATCAAATAAAGTTCTTACAGTCTCTTGAGTCGTGTCCAGTTCCCGATGAAATCAGGGATCTTACAGAAATAATATCAATGGAGTTTAATAATTTATAATTTCCACACAAGCTGCAAGTTAATACTCCTAGTTTGTGATTTCCACACAAGATGCAAAGGTCATTAGAACTGACATAGAAATCCTAATGCTCAAATTAAAACAATAGAAGGTTAAACTGAAAATTACTCAAAATTTGCCCGATACCAAACATCTGACAAAGGACCTTAACAATTGCACCTCTAACAGTATGAAAGGTTATATCAAAATGAGGAAAAACTGAGAAACACCAAAAAATCAAGCAGAAGTGAATGAAAATATATTGTAAGAAACTTCACTAGAACAGTTTTGTCAAATATGGAATGAAAATATATTGTAAGAAACTTCACTCTCACATCTTACTAATGTGAGATACATTGGTTTCTTCCAATTTGAACACACTATCATCGTGTATTCAGAAGCACATGTTCTCCTTAAATGGAAATCCATTCTCACTGCACAATCTCTCTGTTCATGGTCACTCTTCAATGCTAGCCATTGCATATGGATTGAAGGAGAAAAACCCAATTCAAAGTCATGAATATTATCTCCAACTAGAGAAATTTATTTTAAATAGGAGCTTATCTATTTCTTCCTTCATGTGGAATAATAAAAGCAACAACCATCTTAAAAAGCTTATTGAAATATAACATAAATGTGGAATGAGATTTGTTTGCTACTTGCATGACAAGAAATGTTTTCCATACCTAGTAATGCAGTATAGGCAAAAAGAGTCATTTTCCAAGTGTAATCAAGTTTCTTGATACAGTTAAAGGAGGTCATGATTTCGACTGTCACTTGTATTCCACCCTTGCAATTTCCAAGTGCCTGCGTATCATCATTCATCCATCCCACTCTGCCAAAGTGTGGAATCTTTTCCTGGGCTGGGGCCACCACATTAATGACCCACTAAACCCTATAAAGACCTCACAACTCTGTCAGCCCAAATCAGTCTCCATTAACACAGCCCATTTCCCATGGAATCCAAAGAGCCCCATGTGGTCATTTTCCCAATCATGGCCTTGGGCCACACCATCCCTTGGCTGGAACTCTCCAAGGCCCTCTCATGCAGAGGCCTCAAGGTGACCAT
Source organism: Magnolia sinica (assembly GCF_029962835.1). Classification (NCBI taxonomy): domain Eukaryota; kingdom Viridiplantae; phylum Streptophyta; class Magnoliopsida; order Magnoliales; family Magnoliaceae; genus Magnolia; species Magnolia sinica. The sequence goes on from NC_080575.1 coordinate 106,153,314, forward strand.
CATCACCACCCCATCAAACTCCCCTTTCATCCTCCAAACAACCAAACAAAATTTCAGTATTCTTTGCTGAATAAAAGAATACTTATTTCATACACAAACTATGGAATTACTTCTACCCATACATGATTTCTCCTGGGCATTTCATCAAATATCTAATAAGCATCATCCAAACAACCAAACTTGACATGGCCATTTCATCCAATATCTAACAAGCATCATAAAATCGTGCATGCTTTCTTAAAAGGCAATTTAATCTAAATCCTTCATTCTTAGTGACACAAACCATACTACATAAGGCCATAAGAAAAATTTATTGCCTTCCGAAAAATCAAAGCCAATAGGAAAAAAAAAAAAAAAAACATTCAATAATAAAAAATTAGAGGAAAGAAAAAACTTCCTGAAAATCAACCAGTCTCCATGAAAAATATGCGGCCCTCCCTATTCCTCTCTCTCTCTCTCAACCCCGTTCGTCAATGCGCTCAATAGATTCAAACCCCTGTGCGTGAAGATAGGTTACCGAGCTGTTGCAGTCGAGCGTAGCTACTAGTCCGATCAAGAGGAAGAGAGATCGACAGAAGGAGAGAGAGAGAGAGAGAGAGAGAGAGAGAGAGAGAGAGAGAGAGAGAGGTCTTTTAGGGTTCTCAACTTGTTGCAGCTCACGAGAACGGCAGCGAGATTGAGAGAGAGGGAGAGAAGGAGAGAAAGAGGGCGAGGGAGGGAAGGAGGGAGAGGGAGAGTGTCACGCCCCAAACTCGGAAACCGGGCTCACAAAATTTCCAATCGCCGAATCTGGCGCCGACAGCCTCCGTAGTACCTCATTCTCGACTCCCGGTACTTATACACCAGGTTCTGATCCTGGGATGCTACAAGGAGAATTTCAAATCATCAGTTCAATTATAATGAGCATAATCAAAAGTATAACCCACGAACAATAACCACAAGAACACCATCACAAAATCCACTATGATCAAAAACTTTAAGTACAATGCGTCTGAAGGGAAATCCAAGATAGAGCGAATAACAAAACTCCAAAAGCTCGACCACACACTCCTGCTGCTGCTATGATACGGCTACGACCTGGCGTCACCTGCACGCATCAATCGTGCATAAGCTTATAAAAAGCTTAGAGGGTAGTGTAAGTGTGTACGCAATATGAACGTGCTCAGGATGCAAGGTCAGAGAAATGCGGAATCATGCTGATGAATATGTGTATGCAATCAGCCGTACCAAGGCCATACGGTGCAAAATATGAATACGATCGGCCACATCAAGGCCATGCGATGCAGAATGCAAGTCAAGCATGTCAATCTTCATCCACATATCAATGCAGCTCCTCACTAGAGCATCAAATCAGTGCGGTCTCAGTCTGGATAATCACCGAGGTCAAGTACACTCTATGCCAGCTTGCCGCCCCTATCCGGACGCACAATTGGGAGGGTGGAAGAGACCTCACTATCTGCCTGCCAATATCGGGCCCGGCTCGTCGATAGCAGACCGATTCCTCAGGCTGATCAAATTCAACCTAGAAATTGCCCCCTCACTCAGGCGGGTAAGGTCACACCCATTTCCAACCGACCACGACACAGTGAGAGACGCGGCCTACTGGTATACGGCCCTCACGTGCTCATGTATCCACTCGGTCTCGATGTTGGAGTCATCCTCTAGTACCATCGGGTTTAAGGATTTTCACCCAGGGACATCTATGACGCCCGTATGTTAGAACCAAATATTTTCGGTATCCAATCCTGCCATCTGCGATGTGTCTATGGAGGTTATGGTCCTGATGTCGCTAGGGCATACAGTAACTACAATCACACAAATGCAAGTGCATGAGTCACACTACCAGTCATGCAACAGTCCTGCGTGTACCATGCACTTATATGGGGTAACTCTGCCTATCAGGGAGCCCATAAACAATCTGCCCGAAAGCATATGCTATGATCGGTCACTCCTCATATCAGGCATACATATGATGCGTATGATCATGAATCATGGATCTATACTAAACATGTATAAACAGATGGGCTCTGTGTAAGACCCGTGTCCTAATCCATACTGTTCCGTTAGCTTCCGCGGTCCTTCCGGTCAAATTTTGGCAACCTTCGCACCGTATTCGGTGTTTGCGCACGATCCTAAGCCAGGTCCCGCGCACCGACGTCGGCTTGGTCTGAAAGTTATATCTTAGCGACCGCGTCGTCGCCGCGGTTCCAACGCCGTGACTTGCGCACCGAACCGATACCCAGGCTAGAAGATGCCGATCAGCGTTTATTCCGAAGAAACACCGCGCGTTGCGGATTTCGAGGGAATCTCTACAATTAGTCCCATCAATCAACCATTAAAGCATCCCATACCTCAAGTACAACAACCCATCACCACCTTTTACAAAAGTCCACCATTCTTTCCACCTCACCACTCCTCTTTTCCAAATTTCAACAACAACCATACACCTTTTCACAAATTTCAACCCAAACCATCCCCCATCACTCCATCACCCATCTCCTTCTCTCTCTTTCTCTCTCTCTCCCTCCCTTTACAACTATCTCTCTTATTCTTTTTTTCAAAAAAAAATCCAAATCCAAGAGAGAGCACCATGAGTCCCCCATGGTGAGAAAACTTCATTTGTGAGGTCCACCTTTCCTACCCCTTCATCTCTCATCTCAACCATCCATTTCCCATCTTCCTCCATCAAAGAGGAGCTCAAGGAGCTAAGGAAGCCAAGGGAGCAAGAAGATCAAGTGGTGGGTGCCTTGATAGGGTAGATTTTCATATTTATAAGATGGGCCAAGTGAGGCCAACCGATCAATGGTTTGGATCTCACATTGGACCCTAAGATGTGGCCGATGGCCCACTTGGATCATCATGATCATTCCATGATGGGGCCATTCTCCATGGACCCCATCATGATGTTTATTTTCTTGTATGTTTAGGGTCATCTAGACCGTTTAATTTGGTGGAGAAGGGATCTCCACCGTTGGATTTAATTTTTAATGGGCCACATAAAATGGGACCCACTTGATGTATGATTTAGTGCAAGGGAGGGCCCATAGTGCCGGGGTCCCTCCATCACACGGTCTCACTCTCTATCTCTCTCCCTTTTTATTTTTAATTGTTTTATTTTTATTTTTATTTTTATTTCTTATGTTAATGAGGTTATGTGGCCCACTTGAATGGACCCCACCATAGGGCATGTATTCCATCCAACTCACCTACGAGTGGGGCCCACCTTGTGTGTAGTATACACACCATCCTCCATGAGGTGGCCCACCTAAGCAAGGCCCACCTCTATAATAGTTGCAGAGTCCAGCGTCCAGGGACGCTGGACGTTCCATGAAAAAAAAAAAAAATGTAAAAAAAAAAAAAGGAATTTGCTTGGTTTGGGGATGGCCCACTTGTGTAAGCTCCACCTTGATGCATGTATTAAATCCACACCATCCATTCCCTTCCCAAGCTCTTTTTAGCCGTTGACCTGAAAGATGGGATCCATCAGACTTTCAGGCGGGCCATACCGTAGCAAATGATGGTCTTTACCATTAAAACTTTCCCTATTGGTTTTATGCATCGAAACAGGTCCAATATTGGGCTCGTTTAACTTGTCTAGGGCCATGGAAGGCCATTGGATGGAGTGGATGGCTTGGATATGGACCCCACCTGCAATTGCCATCAAAAACAAAAATAAAAAAAGAGAGAAAGCAGCTGCCGCTGTCGAGCGCAGTTGCCGCGCGCATTTCGGCGGACGGCTTGGCGTCTGACCATCACGGCTGCAGTGTGGCCCCACGTTGATGTTTACATGTCATCTAACCCGTTCATAGTGGCCACTCTCTGAAGTGGGCCCATCTCAAAAATCAGCCAGCTCCAAGACTCAGGTGGCCCACACCGTGTGAAACAGTGGAATTGAACATTTACCTTTGAAACCCTTTTTGGGGTCCACAGAAGTTTTGGATCAGGATGAAAACTTCTCCCACCCTCTATTTAGGCCCACTCGGCCTTGTCAACGGGTCGGATGGCATAGAAACGTCATGGTGGGCCCCACATGGAGCCCATAGTAATGTAAGTGTTTTATCTCCACCGTCCGCCTGGATGGTGGAGCCCACTGTATGTGTGTGCGCGTGCGTGTGTGGGTGCGTGTGTATGCACGTGTGTGTGTGGGTACATGTGTGTGCTGGTGTGTGTATATATATTTATATATAATATTATATTACATATAATATATGTTATATATATATATAATATTATGGTATATATAATATATGTTATGTGTATATTTATAATGTTATATTATATATAATATTGTATGATATATATATATACATATGTGTGTGTGTGTGTATATATTATATTATATATAATTTATTGATGGTGGGAGGCCCACCTCAGTACTTGTGACCCAATGAGTTGAGGCCCATTTGATGTGCACATGGGGCCCAATTGGCGAGGCCCATTTGATACATATAAGGCCCAGGTGAGTAGGCCCATTTGATGTACATATGGAGCCCAACTGTCGAGGCCCATTTGACACGTATAAGGCCCATAAACGTAGGCCTATTTGACACGTTCTAAAGCCCACGGGTTATAGCCCATTGCAATGTACATATGGCCCATTGGTGCGGTCCGCTTGATGAACATGAGGCCCATATGATACGGCCCATTTGATGTATTGAAGGCCCAATGAGTTATACCTAAGGTTCATTGCAATGTACGATCCCAGCATGACTTATGTAATGATGTTTACGTCAGGGCTATGCCTTGGGAGCAATGGTGGTTTGACGTCCACATTGCAAGTATAGTGTGGTTAAATGTCCGCATTATGACATTCCCTAAGGCCCATTGTTAGGCCCATGCGTGTTATGTGCAGGTCGTCTAGGCCCACCTTCGTTATGCATGTCATCCATCCTATATAGCATGTTTAAATTCCATGATTCATGATCATATGCATCATATGTATGCTTGATATGAGAGATGACCGATCATAGCATAAGTCTTTGGGTAGATTGTTTAGGGACTCCCGTATAGGGGGTGTTGCCCTACATGAGCGCACGATACGCGCAGGATTGCTGCATGACTGAATAGTGTGATTCATGCATTCGCATTATGTGATATGGTTACTCTACGCCCTAGCGACATCAGGGCCATAGCCTCCACAGACGCATCGTGGTTGGCAGGATTGGATACCGGAAATGCTGTTCTACATGGGGTGCGATAGATATCCCTGGGTGAAAGTCCCTAAACCCTTATGGTACCAGGAGGTTGCTCCAACGTCTAGACCGAGTGGATGCATGAGCGCTGGGTGCCGATTACCAGACGGTTGCGCTTTCCACTGTGTCGTGGTCGGTTGGAAGGGGGTGCGGCCTTACCCGCCCGAGAGTAGGGGGCAATGCTAGGCTGAGTCTGACCAGCTCGAGGAATGGGTCCGCTATTGACGAGCCGAGCCCGATATTGGCGGCGGATAGTGAGGTCTTTTCCACTCACCTTATTGCGCGCGATGGGGCGGCAATCGGCTTGGAGTGTACTAGACCCCATATTCCTGATTTGAGCCGTATTGACATGTGGACTTAGATGAGGATTTGTATGCTTGACTTGCATTTTGCATTGCATGACCTTGGTATGGCCGACATCATTCTTTGCACCGCATGGCCTTGGTACGGCTAATGGGATTCTTAGCATTCATCAGCATGTTCCGCATTACTCTGATACTGCATGACTACATTATCACCTTGAGCATACACTTTCACCATCCTCTAAGCTTTCTATAAGCTTATGCACGACCGTTGCGTGCAGGTGACGTTGGATCGCAGCAGCGCTGAGGCTTGGACGCGTGGCTGATCTTCTTTTGGAGTTTTGGTCTATCTTCATTGTATTTCCCTTATGCTCATTGTACCTGTAAAGTTTTTGATTATAGTGGAAATGTGATGGAGTTTTTGGTCGTTGTTTGTGGGTTATGTCTTTGGTTATGCTTATTACGAATCAAACTGAAGTTAAAAATCCTCCTTGTAGCATCCCAGGATCGGAACCTGGTGAATGGGCGCTGGGAGCCGAGAATGGGGTTCTACGGAGGCTGTCGGCGCCAGATTCGGCGATCGGAAATTTTGTGAGCCCGGTTTCCGAGTTTGGGGCGTGACACTCTGTGTATGACGGAGATGGACCTAGACGGCCTACTTACTACAAGTATGGGCCTATCAATGGGCCTTAGGGAGAGTGATAATGCGGACATTTAACTAACATCATCCTTACAATGTGGACGTCAAACCAACATTGTTCCCAAGGCATAGCCCACTATAATAGTCAACACATGAACCATGGTAGAATCACGTTGTAATGGGCCTCATGTACATCCTATTGGGCCTCGACCCATGGGCCTTCAATACATCAAATGGGCCTCAAACCATGGTCTCATATATATATCAAAGTGGGCCTTAGTGGGCGTCCATGAATATATTAAGATGGGCCTCAACTAATGGCCTTATACAAATCAAAGTGGGCCTCAATGGACGGCCCATAAATACATCAAAATAGGCCTAGTCACATGGGCCTCATATGGCAGCCCATGATTGGCAAAATTAGAAGGACAGAGGGTCCGACACACTCATCATGGTGGGCTTGCCTAGGGTGGCCCATATTTGGGGCACATAAATAGGGTGGACCCCATAAAATAAATGAATAGTGTGGATACAAAACATACTTTAGTGGGTCCCATGTGGGCCCACCATAAACTTTTATTTTCTACCCAACCTGCTGATGAGGTCACAAGGACCTAGGGCCCACTTAAATGTTTATTTTCTATCCAACCTAGGGCCCACCATAATGTTTATGCACCACCCAAACTGTTCATAAGGTCACTTGGACCTTGGGCTCACTGTGATGTTCATTGCCATCCAAACTATTCATAAAATCACGTGGTCCAGGGGGCCCATGGTGATGTTCATTTTTCAGCCAACCTGTTGATAGGGTCACGTTGCCATGGGGCCCACTGGAATGTTTATTGCCATCCAACTGGTGATAAGGTCACGTGGGCAGGGAGCCCACCGTGGTATTTATTTGCCGTCCAACCTATTTATAAGGTCACTTGGACCTGGGGGTGGACATGGGCCTATCCCAATCTTTAGTGGACCACATTACAGGAAACAATGTTGAATGAGTGTCAACCATTAAAAATATTTTGCAGGCCATAAAAGTTTTGGATCGAGATGATTTTTTTTCCCCCTTCATTTGGGCCTGTATGACCTAATAAACATATTGGATTTCAAATAAACAGTACAGTGGGCCTTAGGAGGATTTTAATGATGGATATCCAATCACTATTGTTTTCATGTGGTGTGGTCCACCTGAGATTTATATACCTCTCATTTTGGAATAAATCCCTAAAATTATCTTTAAAAATGGATGAACATAATGGATGAAATACATACATTATGGTGGGGCCCACAGAGCACCGACCACCAGCCGTGGGGCTGGTGTCAGGGGGAGTAGCCAATCCGTTTCCATCCAACTATTGATAAGGTCACGTGGGCAGGGAGCCCACCATGATATTTATTTGTCGTCCAACTTATTTATAAGGTCACTTGGACTTGGGGGTGGACGTGGGGCCCACCGAAATGTGGTTCATAAATCTAGCCCACCCATTATGTGTGTCCCACCTGGCTGACGGTCCAGACCAAGTTTCAGCAACATCCAAAACTCAGGTAGGTCCCACCAAATGTTTTTATATGTTTAGGCATGTCTTCACATGATTTTAAATGGTGTGGCCCACCTGAGTTCCGTATACAGCCGATTTTTGGGTCGGCCCCTTGGTCAGAGGAGACCCATCAAATGCATGGTATTGATGATCAAAACGCATCATGGTGGGGCCCACAGCTGGGGCCGTGAGGCCCAGCTCGGTCCGTCCGTCAGGCAGCCAGTGCAGGCGCTGCCTGCGTCTTCTGTCAGTGGCAGCAGTTGCTGCTGTTGTTTTGTTTTTTTTTTTTTTTTTTGAAAAAATTAGTTTTGCTGTGGATTTTCACGGGTGGGGCCCGCAACAGCAAGATCCACTCCAGCCATAGGTCCCTGTGGCTCGATACAAACCTATCGAGACCAATATTGAATGGGTTTTTGACGTACAACAACATCGGGGTGTATTTCAATGGTAGGAAACTTGTTTGCTATGCTAAGGCCCACCATAAATTCAGATTAAGATCATTTTTCGGCTTAATGCCTAAAATGATATGGGAAATAGGATGGTCGGCTTGGATTATATAAAAACATCAAGGTCGGGCCTGCATGAGTGGCCCATCCCAAAAGCCCCTTTTTCCCTTTTTTTTGTTAGCTTGAAAGTACACACCATGTAAGTAGATACACTCCATATTAGCCAGCCCTCTGCCTCATGTCCAGCGTCCAGGGATGCTGGACGGCATGGATATACACAGCATCATGGTGGGCCCTACATGCACGTGGCCCACGTTTTAGTCAAGGTGGGTCCCACATAAACGTGGTCCACCTGATATGGATCAATCTGATACTTGTGTTTTCCCTTCATCTTGGCCCGCTAATGGGTTGGATGGCGTGGATCCAACACATTCATCCAATGGGTCCCACATAAACTATATGATTCATGGTGGGCCACACTTACCCCTTCATCATCATTACCATTCAAAGAGAGAGAGAGAGAGATACGGTGAGATAGAGGGACCCCGCCACTATAGGCCCCTCTTGATGAGATCACGTACAACAAAATGGGTCCCACCAACAAGTGGGCCCTAAGATAAAAAAAATAACGGTGGATCACCCACCTCGTTGGCCTCCTTCTTGATCCCTTGAACTCCTTTGCTCCTATGCTCGACTTTAACAGTGGATAATGGATTTTTGATGGTGTGGATGAAAGATGAGAGGGTGTATGAAAGATGAGAGGGTGTAGATGGAAGATGAGAAGGTGGACCACACTTGTGGTTTGGGAGAGAGGGGTTGGACGTGTGAAATTTTTTTGTTGTTTGGGAGATTTGAGAAATGAGAGAGAGAGAGAGAGAGAGAGAGAGAGAGAGAGAGAGAGAGAGAGAGAGAGGTGATGGGTGATAAGAGGTGATGGAGTGATAGGTGATGTAAAGAGAGGTGATGGGAGGTATGTTTGGCTTGAAAATTGGTAAAAGAGGGATGGGTAGGGAGAGAGAGAGTTGACTTATGGAAAAAAGAGAGATGGGTTGCATGTACTTGACTTGTACTTGACGTATGGAGTATACTTGATTGATTAATTGATTGATTAATGGGACATATCGTAGAGATTCCCTCGATATTTGCAACGCGTGGCGTTTCTTCGAAACAAACGCTAGCCTACATCTCCTAGCCTGGGTATCGTTTCGGTGTGCAAGTCAAGGCGTTGGAACCGCGGCGACGACACTATCGCTATGATACAAGTTTCGGGTTGAGCCGATGTCGATGTGTGGGACCTGGCTTAGGATCGCACGCAAACGTCGGTTATGGTGCGAAGGTTGCCGGAATTTGACCGGTAGGATCGCAGAAGCATACAGAACGGTACAGACTATGACACGGGTCTTACAGAGAGGGAGAGGGAGAGGACGAGTGAAGGCGAGAGGCATTTCCGGTTTTGGGCGCAGACAGAGTGAGAGAGAGAGAGAGAGAGAGAGAGAGAGAGAGAGAGAGAGAGAGAGGAATAGGGAGGGCCGCATAATCATTTCGGCGCGCGGCGGTGTTTTGAGCATGCGCCCAATTTTTTTGGGCGTGGATTAGGTATGATGTATATGGTTTATCCATTCCATCCATTTATTTTTATAAATATATTCACCAAAAGATAATAAAAATGAGTTATATTCAAGGCCAAACTTGACCACACCTTAGGAATCACATGTGATTTAATCTCTACTATTTCCTACCGTGTGGTCCACTTGAGCCTTCAATATACCTTATTTTTTGGGAAGATATCATAAAATTATATTTTAAAACAGATGAACAGCTAGATAGAACACGTTTATTGTGATGGGCCTCAAAAAGTCCCTTCCAGGACCATTCATTTCTAATAGTGTACCAACTACAACTTATATCCTTAACTAAAATCCTGTATGTTCTGTATCCTTTGCTCTTTTTTTTAGTAGTGTATTTTTACTCTTCATACACGTACATATGGCCTTATGAGCAGATTGGATGAAAAATAAACATTATAATGGGCTTACGAATTTTTTAAGGGTGAAAATCATTATCTCCACTACTATTTTTGGTGTGGTCCACATATACATCCAGAAAGACATGAAATAAGGTAAAACACAAATATCAGCTTGATCAAAAACTTTCTTGGCCTTTAGAAGTTTTTAATGGTGGGGCCCAAGAGTGAGAGGCATATAAATATAAGGTGGACCACACCACATGAAAACAATAGCGATTGGATATCCATCATTAAAATCCTCGTAAAGCCCATTGTACTGTTTATTTGGCATCCAATTTGTTTGCTAGGTCATACAGGCCTAGATGAAGGGGGAAAACAAAAATCATCTCGATCCAAAACTTTTACTGCCCCCATAATGTTTTAATGATTTCCATCGTTGATGAAACGGTTCAATCGTGGACAAACCTTTTATTAACAAAGTAACAACATACCTGCATGTACTTCATCCTTTCATAAAACACAGAATTACTCATCTAAATAGTGCACTTTTGTTATTACAAAAAGTATATGCTTTGGTGGTAGACTTACAAGAGTTTCAACAAAAGATCACGGATTAAGTAACTGTTATCGTGAAATCCAACTATGGTGTGAGTAACGTGCGTGTGTGGAGTCGAGTGCATGCGTAAAAATAAATAAATAAAAGTAGACTAAGACCCCTCAATTGAAAGAATAAATGTTAATTGAACACTTAGTCTGCAATTAGCTAAACACCCTCAGCCATAATCTATGCCATAACTTTAAATTCAAACTTAGCATTGGATCATGCCACAATATCTTGTTTTATGCATCTTTGGAGGAATCTTTTAAGAATTATACAAAAGTTGGTAGATAAATGTTGATAAGAAAGATCACTTATCCAATCTGCATTTGCTTAACCTCTTAATTATAAGAATGATGGATAAAATAATAAATAATCCTAAAAAGTAGTACAATGGACATTTCTAATAATAATATGATTAGTTGCAAATGAATTGTTTGAGAGGAATGATAGGGTAGGATGGATGGGTCAATAGGATTATCCAAAAAATGATCGAGCTGATTTTTTAGGATTGGTCGAGATAATTTTAGAGAATTATCCAGAAAATGAATCATATCCAAATATTAAATGGACTACACCACAAATAAGGGGAACAGATTGGCTACTCCCCCTGACACCATCCAATGGCTGGTGTTTGGTGCTCTGTGAGCCCTACCATGATGTATGTGTTTAATCCATGTCGTCTATCTATTTTTAAAGATCATCTTACAGCATAAGACAAAAAATGAGGCACATCCTAATATGAAATTGACCACATTACAGGAAACAATGTTGAATAAGTGTCAACCATTTAAACCATTATTTTTTATGTTGTAGTCTACTTAAAATCAGCTGTTGACATGCAGCTTGAGTCTAATCCAAACCTCCAGTGGACCACACCACAGAAAAGAGTGGTGAGAGTGACGCCCACAACACTAAAATGGACCACACAACAGAAAACAATGTGAATTGAACATCTACTGTTGAAAAATTCTTAGGGGCCACATAAGTTTTGGATCAAGCTTATTTTTATGTTTTCAATGTATCCATGTCTATACGATCTTATGAACAGGTTGGATGACAAATAAACATCACTGTGGGGCCTAGTAAGGTTTCAACGGTGGAAATCATTATTCCCACAGTTTCTTGTGGTATGATCTGTTTGATCTTTGGATATGCTTCAATTTTGGGTTCAACCTCTTAAATTATTTGGAAAAACGGATGAAAGGCGTGGATAGACTACATACATTCACGGTGGGCCCAACTGAGTTTACTTAGTACGATAAGATAAGAGCGTATAGAGTAACACAGTATGAATCAGAGATTTCGTTCCGTGTCTCCCTCTCCCGGAAGCGGATTGCATACTGAGTAACTCAATATGGTAAGTGTACTTAGTAAACTCGTCTGTGTGATTCATGCATTGTATCCACTCCGCCCGTCTCTTTTAACACATAATTTAAGGCTCTATCCCAAAAATGGAGTATATCAAAACCTCAAATGGACCACACTACCGAAAACTGTGTGAATTGAACATCTACTGTTGAAAAATTCTCAGGGACAACAGAGGTTTTAGATCAAGCTGATATTTGTGTTTTCCCTTCATCCTTGTCCTTTTGATCTTATGGACAAGTAGGATGACAAATAAACATCACTGGCAGCCTTAGAAAACTTTCAACGGTTGAAATCAATAGTTCTACCTTTTCCAGTGGCATGGCCCGCTTGAGCTTTGTATATGCATCAATTTTGGGTTGAACCCATAAAATGATCTGAAAAAACGAATGGACGGCGTGGATAAACCACATGCATTCGCGGTGGACCCAACTGAGTTTACTCAGTACGATAAAAGCGTACTGAGTAACTCCATACACAATCCGATTTCCCCACTCCTCTCTCTCTCGCCCTAATCCTCTCCCTCCCTCTCTCACTCTCTCTCTCCCTCTATTCCGAAAACATCGTCCGAGAATCCCAGCCACAACGCCTCTTCCTTTCACAGTTCCGACAGCGGCGCCACCAACGCAGCGAAAGACCAGCCGTCGCACAAATCTGATTGGGGAAGAAGAGAGGCAGTGATAGCAGCGATGGGTTGGATGCCACCATTAAAGGTGGTTGGCGGTGCTGATTGGGAAGATGAAGATGGGCAGCGATTTCGCTGCTATTAGCCATTGATGCCGACAGTTATTAAGCTATGCATTTCCCCTCTTTAGACATCTGAAATTCCTCATTGCTGGTTTTAGGGATCGAAAGACCCTAATATCTCTGATTTGGGGATTGTAATTCGAGATCTGTAATTGCTGGATTTAGGGATTCGAAAATCCCCAGATCTCTGGGATTGAAATCCCTAATTTTCCTGATATGTTGTAGTTGGGGATTAGCTGTGATCTGGGATTGAAATCCCTATTACGTTATGACCACCCTAATATCTCTGATTTGGGGATCACTGTTTTGAGTTTTTTCAGTATTTTATTTCGTTTTTTTTACCAGATCCGGTGATTTTATATGTGATCTATGAATGCATGGAGATCTTTCTGTATTTTTGTTAAGATCTGATGTCTTTGGTTCTTGAAATCTCGGATCTGATCTCAATGGTGGTTGCTTCCATCCCTACTATGCTGTGGTCCAGTTGAGTTTTGGACTGGCCTTCTTAAAAAAAAAAAGAAAGAAAGAAAGAAAAAAAAAAAAACTTAGGTCATAACGTAAGCTTGTGCAACTGATGGATGGGTGGGTGCCACGTAAGCTTGTTCTTCCATTAACTTAAGACCCCAAAACAAACAATAAAAGCTCCAATAACTTGATAGGCTAAAGCACAATGAATCAAACTTGGTTTTTGACCAAATGGTACCATTTGTGCCTACCCTGGTTTTGTAAATCGGTTATAATATGGTTGATCAGCCATATCGTAACCGTATCGGCCACCCCCATTACCCAATACAGGTGGTGAACTAGTCTGTGTTTTTTTTTTTTTTTTTTTTTAAAGGACTGTATCGGCCTATATCAATTTTTATTTCAAAATTTTTTCTTCTTTCTCTCTCTCTCTCTCTCTCTCTCTCTCTCTCTCTTTTTCCTGACTTGTTTCTTCATTTCAACCATGGTATTAAAAAACGGCTATAACAGGGGCCCTGTTGCCTTGTGCTGCTATGTGCCCATAATGGGGTGGTAGTGGTCCGATATGGGGCCAGTGCATTTTCTTCCTTCGAAATAAATTTTGACCGTTACCTGTTACAGCCCATATGTAACAGAGATAATTCTGGCTGTTATAGCCATTGTTATCGTTATTGAATACCTTGATTTCAGCCATTGAGGAAGCTTATTTTGGGATCAAAACACAAGATTTGATTGATATTTGATGATTTGAAGTGGAATGAATTATTTTGGGAAAAATTAAAAGGGTGGGAAAGCTATCATTTTTCATCTTCTTATTGTTGTATTTCAATGTAAGGGACTCTAACCATAATCATCATCATTAGCTAAGAATAGCCCGATAACCATTGATTACAAATGATAGATTCCGGTGTATTAAATTTTTTTATTCTTTTTCTATTCCGTGATACTTTGTCAAAAATTTTTGGTCAAAGGAAAAAATTTATGCCTACGGGCTTGTATCATCCAATACAGGCCTGTTACGGTCCTATCTGCTCCGTATCATATCATTTTGGGCCCAGCTAATACGGTGATCAATACACTTATTTAAAACCCAGGTTCTTACTCAACAAATATACATGTTTTGGAGAGACGCACTTTGTTCTCCACTGAATCCCAGTTAACTTGTTTGACGAGTTAGTATCGGATGATTTTTTGGAACCTCACTGAAGAAAATTGAAGTGTGACTTTTGTATTCATGTTATACTAATATTGGATAGTAAGCGTGCCCAACAAGTTAGTGAAGTTAGATATCCATCATATGTAGGATTGTGGCCACGAAATTCTGTGGAATTGACTCACTAGATCATGACAAATATATAAGCAACATTGCCAAGTGGTTAATGCTTTTAATCATTCAATGTCCAACTACTATCCATTGTATGGTCAACCATGCATTGGATGGGGCCATTGGCAATATCTTTGTTTTTTCTACAAACCACTACTATTTTTGTCTGTGTTCCTCACTTGATTAGTGGATCAGTATGGATTCGATGTCTCACTCGGATGCCAGTGAGCTGAGGAATGAAAGAATGCTAAATCAATCCAGTGGGCTGAGGAATAAATGATATGTGGTCTCTTCTACAACACAACCTAAACCACCCACCATCAACACATTAGATCCAATTTTGTGACAAAGAGTTGCTATACATGTTGTCTTCTCATATATCTTTTTTATGATGTTTTTCTTCTTCTTCATGTGTAATTTGTTAAATTTCATCTGTCGGTACTTTTGTTAGACTTGCACTCTTGTTCACTTAGCTATCAGATGTCGACATTTATCTTGATGATAGAATCACTATACGCATTTCATTTATGCATATTCTGAAGCTTCAAAGAGTGTTATGCAGATTTTATGGGAAATTGGAACATCTAGGTACACTGGTTCTGGAACCACATGGGTAAAGGCGCGGACCTCCACCATTGAATCTAGGTACACTGGTTCTGGAACCACATGGGTAAAGGCGCGGACCTTATTTTTTGCCATTTCCCCTCACATACAAGAAAGAAACTTATATATAATATCTCTCTCTCTCTCTCTCTCTCTCTCTCTCTCTCTCTCTCCACATGTCCAGTTTAGTACATTATGACTCGAATTACATTGTACCCCACTACTTGTGTTATAATGTAAAAGAAATTATTTTCTGCCACTCAAAAAATTGCTGCAAACCAAACACCAACAAAAATGGCTGCCTTATCGATGGTGAATGATATGATACCCAATACACTGATTTTAATCCTTAGTTTTCAATGACAGGTGGGGCCCATGGTCCAATAATCCAAACCTATGCCTGTTTGTCCCAACAACAGATGGACTACACCTAAGAATCTCCTTGATAGGACAATCTTAACCTATCAATTTCTGGCTTCTATGTAAAAGGTTACGTTGTCTTGTCTCACTCATGTACTATTTCATGTTATATACATTGTATTATATACATCGTTGAATATATATTGTACGAGGGTTACAGTAATCTTGGAGTGTAGAAAATTTTCAAGTCTATGCATTTTAGTCCGAGTTCCTTCTCTAATCACGATAGCCTTGGGAGGGTTGATACGAGGGATGGGTTGACTGCGAAAGGGCCGATTAAAACTATATTGGGTTATCTTGCTGGTTCTGAAATCATTATATCCGGCAATGTAACCCAATATAATTTTAATAAGCCCTTTTGCAATCAACTCATCCCTCGTATCAACCCTCTCAAGACTATTGTAATTATAGAAATAACTCGGACTGAAATGTACATACTTGAAATTTTTCTGCACTCTAAGATTACTGTAAACCTCGTACAATTTACTTGGAAATTTTTAGCACTCTAAGTTTATGTATTTGCTCGAAATCAATGGAGCAGACTTGGATGTGCGTCGGAGTTATCCGGATGAGTGGGTGTCCCTGGAAAGTGGGAACTGCTGTTATGATCATGATGAAGCTGTCCATTTCCTATGGACATCATTGGAGGGGCCTGACCATTTGGACAGGCCGTGTTTATGTATTTGCTTGAAATTAATAGAGCAGACCGCTATTCGGATGAGCGGAGGTCCCTAGAAGGTGGGAACCGTTGTTATGACCATGATGAAGCTGTTCATTTCCTATGGACAGCATTGGAGGGGCTTGGCCATTTGGACAGGCCGTGTTTATGTATTTGCTCGAAATTAGTGGAGCAGACTCGGATGTGCGTCGGAGCTATCCAAATGAGCGGGGTTCCCTGGAATATGAGAACCGTTGTTATGACCATGATGAAGCTGTCCATTTCCTATGGACAGCATTGGAGGGGCCTGACCATTTGGACAGGCCGTGTTTATGTATTTGCTCGAAATTAATAGAGCAGACCTGGATGTGCGTCGGAGCTATCCGGATGAGCGGGGGTCCTTGGAAGGTGGGAACCGCTGTTATGACAATGATGAAGCTGTCCATTTTTAATGGTCAGCATTGGAGGGGCCTGACCATTTGGACAGGCTGTGTTTATATCTATATATGCAGGTACCACACCCTTAACCTAAATCACACCCTAAACTTATAACCTAAACCTATTCTCAATTCCCTAAAGCTATAACATATTCTCTAAACCTAAACCTAATCCTAATATCAACTCCTTAACCTAAACCTAAACTTGAAAACCCAAACCTAAACCTGATCTCGAACCCAAACACAATTTTCAAAACCTAAACCTTAACCTATTCTCAATTCCCTAAAGCTATAACTTATAACATAAACCTAAACCTGTAACCTAAAACCTATACCTAAACCTAAAACCTAAATGTATTCTCAAATCCCTAAACCTACACCTAATCTTAATATCAACTCTCTAACCTAAACCTAAATCTAAACCTAAACTTGAAAACCCAAACCTAAACATTATCCCGAACCCGAACCCGATTTCCTAAACCTAAACCTTAACCTATTCTCAATTCCCTAAAGCTATAACCTATAACCTAAACCTAAACCTACACCTAATCCCAATATCAACTCCTTAACCTAAACCTAAAACCGATCTCGAACCCAAACCCAATTTTCAAAACCTAAACTTTAACCTATTCTCAATTCCCTAAATCTATAACTTATAACCTAAATCTAAACCTATAACCTAAAACCTATACATAAACCTAAAACCTAAATGTATTCTCAAATCCTTAAACCTAAACCTATACATAATCTTAATCTCAACTCCCTAACATAAACCTAAGCCTAAACTTGAAAACTCAAACCTAAACACTATCCCGAACCCCAACCAGAACCCGATTTCCTAAACTTAAACCTTAACCTATTCTCAGTTCCCTAAAGCTATAACCTATAACCTCAAATCTCAAACCTATAACTTACACTTATAACCTAAAACCTAAATGTACTCTCAAATCCCTAAACCTAAACCTACACCTAATCCTAATCCCAACTCCTTAACCTAAACCTAGACTTGAAACCCCAAACCTAAACCCGGTCCCGAACCCAATTTCCTAAACCTAAACATTAACCTATTCTCAATTCCCTAAACCTTAACCTATAACCTAACTTAAACCTAAACATATAACCGACACTTATAACCTATAAACTAAAACCTAAACTGAAATGTATTCTCAAATCCCTAAACCTAAACCTTCACCTAATCCTAATCTCAACTCCTTAGCCTAAACATAAACTTCAAAACCCAAACCTAAATCCAAACCAAAACCCGATTTCCTAAACCTAAACCTTAACCTATTATCAATTCCCTAAACCTATAACCTATAACCTAAACCTAAACCTAAACCTATAACCTATAACCTAAACTTATAACTTATAACCTAACATTAACCTTAACCTTAACCTTAACCTTAACCTAAACCTAAAACCTAAACTTAAACTTATAACCTAAACCTAAACCTATACTTAATCCTAATATCAACTCCTTAGCCTAAACATAAACTTCAAAACCCAAACCTAAACCCGAACCCGAACCCGATTTCCTAAACCTAAACCTTAACTTATTCTCAATTCCTTAAACCTATAACCTATAACCTATAACCTAAACTTAAACCTAACCTAAACCTAAACCTAAACCTAAATCAAAACCAAAACCAAAACCTATAACCTTAACCTAAACCAAAACCTATAACCTATAACCTATAACCCAATAACCTAAACTTATGACCTAAACCTAAAACCAAAACCAAAACCTATAACCTAAACCTAAACCTAAACCTAAAACCTAAATGTATTCTCAAATCCCTAAACCTACACCTAATCCTAATCTCAACTCTCTAACCTAAACCTAAACCTAAACTTGAAAACCCAAACCTAAATATTATCCCGAACTCGAACCCGATTTTCTAAACCTAAACCTTAACCTATTCTCAATTCCCTAAAGCTATAACCTATAACCTAAACCTAAACCTACACCTAATCCCAATATCAACTCCTTAACCTAAACCTAAACTTGAAAACCCAAACCTAAACCCGATCTCGAACCCAAACCCAATTTCCAAAACCTAAACCTTAACCTATTCTCAATTCCCTACATCTATAACTTATAACCTAAATCTAAACCTGTAACCTAAAACCTATACATAAACCTAAAACCTAAATGTATTCTCAAATCTTTAAACCTAAACCTATACATAATCTTAATCTCAACTCCCTAACATAAACCTAAGCCTAAACTTGAAAACCCAAACCTAAACACTATCCCGAATCCCAACCCGAACCCGATTTCCTAGACTTAAACCTTAACCTATTCTCAGTTCCCTAAAGCTATAACTTCAAATCCCAAACCTATAACTTAAACTTATAACCTAAAACCTAAATGTATTCTCAAAACCCTAAACCTAAACCTACACCTAATCCTAATCCCAATTCCTTAATCTAAACCTAGACTTGAAACCCCAAACCTAAACCCGGTCCCGAACCTGATTTCCTAAACCTAAACCTTAACCTATTCTCAATTCCCTAAACCTTAACCTATAACCTAACTTAAACCTAAACATATAACCGACACTTATAACCTATAAACTAAAACCTAAACTGAAATGTATTCTCAAATCCCTAAACCTAAACCTTCACCTAATCCTAATCTCAACTCCTTAGCCTAAACATAAACTTCAAAACCCAAACCTAAACCTAAACCAGAACCCGATTTCCTAAACCTAAATCTTAACCTATTATCAATTCCCTAAACCTATAACCTATAACCTAAACCTAAACCTATAACCTATAACCTAAACTTATAACCTATAACCTAACATTAACCTTAACCTTAACCTTAACCTTAACCTAAACCTAAAACCTAAACTTAAATCTATAACCTAAACCTAAATCTACACCTAATCCTAATCTCAACTCCTTAGCCTAAACATAAACTTCAAAACCCAAACCTAAACCCGAACCCGAACCCGATTTCCTAAACCTAAACCTTAACTTATTCTCAATTCCCTAAACCTATAACCTATAACCTATAACCTAAACTTAAACTTAACCTAAACCTAAACCAAAACCAAAACCAAACCTATAACCTTAATCTAAACCAAAACCTATAACCTATAACCTATAACCCAATAACCTAAGCTTATAACCTAAACCTAAAACCAAAACCTAAACCTATAACCTAAACCTATAAACTAAAACCTAAACCTAAACCTAAACCTAAAACCTAAATGTATTCTCAAATCCCTAAACCTAAACCTATAACCTAAACCTATAAACTAAAACCTAAACATAAACCTAAAACCTAAATGTATTCTCAAATCCCTAAACCTAAACATACACCTAATCCTAATCTCAACTCCCTAACCTAAACTTAAACCTAAACTTGAAAACCCAAACCTAAACCCGATCCCGAACCCGATTTCCTAAACCTAAACCTAAACCTTTACCTATTCTCAATTCCCTAAAGCTATAACCTATAACCTATAACCTAAACCTAAAACCTAAAACCTAAAACCTAAACCTAAATGTATTCTCAAATCCCTAGACCTAAACCTACACCTAATCCTAATCTCAACTCCCTAACCTAAACCTAAACCTAAACTTGAAAACCCAAACCTAAACCCGATCCCGAACCCGAACTCGATTTCCTAAACCTAAACCTTAACCTATTCTCAATTCCCTAATGCTATGAATAATTTTTTTTATTTTATTTATGATGTTAAACTTATATGTATTTATGTGTGGATGAATGTCATGTGAATAAGATTGTTTGTGTTTGGATGGATGTAGTATATGTATGGATGAATGTAGTTTATGTTTGGATGGATTTATGTAGTTTGGGTTTAGATGGATGTGAATGTGAATATGATGAAATATATTATATAACAGGTGTATATTAGGAAGAATATGATGAACTATATTGGAACAGGTGTATATCAGAAATTTTGAACTGGAAATTTTTTTTTTAAAAAAAAGACTTTTACCTACGAAATATTTCGTAGGTAGAGGTTTAATTCATGTTTATTATTTTGTAGGTAAAAGTCTGACGTTTTTATCTAAGACAATTTTCATAGGCAAAAGTCTCAACGGTTGAAATTTTACCTACGAACCATTGCGTAAGTAAAAGTCTAATACACGTTTTTTACGTACGAACATTTTCGTAGATAAAGGTCTCAACTACATTTGATATATAAGTTAGAGATTATATTTTTACCTACGAATTATTGCACAGGTAAAAGTCTCATTTGAAATTTAAGTTAAATATTGTATTTTTACCTACGAAATATTTGGTAGGTAAAAGTCTCATACATGTTTTTTTAACAACGAACCATTGGTAGGTAAACGTAAACTTTTCGATCTTTGGTTTTTTTCAAAAATTCAAAACACCTTTACCTACGACACGTTTCGTCAGTAAAGATGGCTTTTACCTACATAATTTCATCAGTAAAAGTAAATTTTTACTTCAAAAAAAAATTGAAAACACTCTTTACCTACGAAAACCTTCATTACCTATGAACATTTTCGTAGGTAAATATCATTTAAAGGTAAACTTACTTTTCATTTTGGTGTATTTAGAAAAATTGAAAACACTCTTTACCTACGAAAAGTTTCATAGGTAAAGATGACTTTTACCTTCTTAAAAGTAAACTTTCCGATTTTTTATTTTTTGAAAAATCCAAAACACCCTTTACTTACGAAAATTTTCATAGGTAAAGATGGCTTTACTTACGAAAATTTTTTATAAGATTCATTCACATTTTTACCTATGCAAATTTTTGTAGGTAAAGATGGCTTTTACCTACAAAATTAGATTTCGTAGATAAAAGTAAACTTTTCGTTTTTTGAAATTGAAAACACCTTTTACCTACGAAAATTTTCATAGTTAAAGAATACATTTACCTACTTCGCCTTTTTGTTATGTTGAGAAATGCAAAACACTTTTTACCTACGAAAATTTTCATAGGTAAAGATGGCTTTTTCCAAAAAAATTGAATACACCCTTTACCTATGAAAATTTTCGTAGGTAAAGATGACTTTTACCTCGGTAAAAGTTTACTTTTACCAACGAAAATAAGTTTCATCGGTAAAAGTTATCTTTCCCTACGAAAATTAGTTTCGTCGGTAAAAACCATATTTCTTATAGTGTAAATTGGATATCCACATTAACACCTGAGTACAGTAAAGTACGGGGCGTTATAAGACTTTCTGGAATCTATACTACCTGCGTAGTCAGAATCTACATATCCTACCAACTTTATCCTTGTCTTTTCAAAAGTTAAGACATAGTCTTCTTACCATCCCACTGCAATCCAACATTACTTGTTGGGGTACTTGCTCATAACACTGATAGCATGGGAAATAACTGGTCTAATCCAGACCATGGCATACACTGCTAACCGCATTCGAATAAGGCTTATGAGATATCATGCTCTTTCTCATCTGTTTTGGGATATGTCCTGAGAAAAACTTGATGAGAGACACATAGGGAACGCTCTCTGACTTTACATGGTCCATCACCTCTTTAATCAATACCTACCCAAGGTATTCTGCCTGAGATAACCAAAGCCTACTCCTCTTTCAGTCTCAACGCCGAGAATCATTTTTACAGTCCCCCGATCCTTCATCCTGAATGTCCCACATAACCGAGTCTAAAGTCCATTGATTTCAGACATGTCATAGTTGGCGATCTATATGTCATCAACATACAATACCTGACTCACCATGAAGGAATCAAACCACTTGCTTAGGCGACAGGTCGTACCAGAACCTCCTGTAATATTTTTTTCTCAACCCCTTTAACTTCGAACCGCTCTGGTTGCTTCATGTAGATCTGCTCTTCCAATTTTCCATACAGAAGTGTAGACTCCACATCCATCCTTCTAGCTCAAGATCACATTGGTCAACAGCGCTAATCATGGATCTAATAGACACCTGCTATACCGTTAGCGCGAATATCTCTGAGAAGCCAATCCCTTCTCTCTGAGTATAACCCTTCGCTACCAACCTCGCCCTGTATTTATTTTGTATCCTCCTGAAGATCCACCTGCATCCAACCGCTTCCCGGCCCACTGAAAGCTCCACCAGCCCCCATGTGTCAATCTGGTATAACGAGTCCATCATATCGCCCATAGTCACCTTCCACTTCTCAGCACCAGGCTCACCTAGAGCCATCAGACTAGAAGATGGATCCTCCTGCGATATTGGAGTCATTCACGTATCTTACCGATATCCTGTGATTATGCCATGTGATTCTTCTCATAGGTGGCTACTCCGCCTGCTCTGTATCCCTGTCTGCGCGTCTCAGCCTTCCTACCCTGCTCGCTCATGTCATGCCCCAGACTCAGAAAACAGGCTCACAAAATTCCTGATCACCAAATCTGGCGCCGACAGCCTCTGTAGTACCCCATTCTCGGATTCCGACACTTACATGCCAGATTCCGATCCTGGGATCCTACAAGGAGGATTTTCAGTATGAATTTTTTTTTGTAATGGAGCATAACCACAAGCATAACCAAGTCACAAAACAACATCACCACATATCCACTATATCAAAAACTTTTAAGTACAATGCGGAAAGGAAAATACAAGGTGATAAAAAAACTCCAAAATGATCAGATGCGCGCTCCTGCCTCAACGCTGCTGCTGTCCAACGACACCTGCACGCAACGGTCATGCATAAGCTTACAAAAGGTTAGAGGGTGGTATAAGTGTGTGCACAAGGCAAGCGATAAGTGTACAATATCAGAGTAATGTGGAAATATACGGTAAGTCCATGAATGCTATCAGTTGTACCAAAGCTATGTGATGTAAGGCATGAGTGTTATCGGCCATACCAAGGTCATGCAATGCGAGGCCTATGTAGCTAAATGTCATATGTGAGATGCAAAGCAAGCATGCCAGTACTCATTAAGTACACATATCAGTACAGTTTCCCTCTGGGATATCACCGGGGTCTAATACACCTCACACTGACTGCCTCCTCCCTAGCTGCACAGTCAAGCAAGTGGAAGAGACCACACTATCCGCCTGACCAGTAGTCTGCCAATACCTACCCGGCTCGTCGATAGCGGACTCATTTGCGAGCTGGTCAAACTCAGCCTAGCTTATAGCCCCCTCACTCGGGCGGATAAGGCCACACCCCCTTCCAACCGACCATGACACAGTGGGAGACGCGGCCTACTGGTATTCGGCACTCGGGCGCTCATGTATCCACTCGGTCTAGACGTTGGAGCATCTCCTGGTACCAAAAAGGTTCTGGGATTTTCACCCAAGGACATCCTAAGTGCCCATAGTGCTAGAACCAATATTTTCGGTATCCAATACGACCATCCACGATGAGCCTGTGGAGGCCACGACCCTGATGTCGCTAGGGCGTGCAGTGATCAAGTCACACATATGCGGGATGCATGAGTCACATCGTCAAATCATGCAGTAATCTTGTGCGTACCACGCACTCATGTGGGGGCACTCCGTCTCATAAGGAGTCCCGTAAATGCCTCAGCCCAACGGCTTATGCTATGATCAAACATTCCTCACATCAGGCATACATATGATGCGTATGGGCATGTATCATAGAGCTATACTAAGCATGTTATAAAGTGATGAACCATCAACAAGTATGGGCCTACTAATGGGCCCTAGGGAGAGTTATAATGTGGACATTTAACCAACATTATTCTTACAACGTGGACGTCAAACCAACATTGCTCCCAAGGCATGGCCCGCCATAAAATATCATTACCCAAACCATAGGGAATCACACATTGCAATGGGCCTATATACGTCTTATTGGGCCTCGACCCATAGGCCTTAGATACATCAAATGGGCCGCCTCATATGGGCCTTATATAAATCAAGTGGGCCGCATCAATGGGCCTTGTACACATTGCAATGGGCCATAACCCATGGGCCTTGAATACAGAACAATGGGCTTTATAACATGGGCCTTATATTCATATCAAGGTGGGCCTCAACAACGGCCACAAATACATCGAATGGGCCTAATCACATGGGCCTTATGTACATCAGGTGGGCCACCCCAATTGGGCCCCATGTCTATACTCAAGTGGGCCCCAACAATGGGCCATAATACATCAAGATGGGCCTAATCCTATGGCCTTATATATATACCAAGGTGGGGTCCACTTGGACTATAGATTGAGCTTTCAAAATGGTTAGACAATTTGGATGCAACACAAGCACATGGTGGGGGTCCACATGAAGGCCCACCATCCTTTATACCATATATAATATAATATATAGTTTATAATATATATATATACACAATACTGTATATAATATTATATATATATACACACACACACACACGCACACACACACACGTGCACACGGGCACACACACGCACACGCACACACACGTGCACACACGCACACGCACACGCACACGCACACACCATCCCCTGGACGGACGGTGTGAATGAACCCATACATCACTGTGGGTCCCACGTGGGGCCCACCATTATGTTTACTAACCATCCAATCCGTCGAGAAGGTCATACGGACCTGGAATGAAGAGGAAAACAAATTTCATCTTGATCCAACACTTCTGTGGCCCAGAAAATGAGTTTCAAGGGCAGACGTTCAATTCCATTGTTTCCCTTGATGTGGGCCACCTGAGTTTCATATCGGGCCGAATTTTGGAGGGAGCCCACTTCAAGCAGGGGCCCACCTAATGAAAGGATTGGATGACAAATATACACCATGGTGGGGTCATCCGCCCGCCCGCCAGCAGCAGCGTCTGCTGCATGTAATATATATATTTTTTTGAAAACGAGTTTTTCTGTGGTTTTTCGTGTATGGGACCCGCATCAACTGAATCCAGCCCGTCCATTGCTCTCTATGGCTCAAGACCATTCCAACGAGTCCAATATCCGATGTTTTTCGGCGCATAAAAAATGACAGGGTGACTTTCAACGGTAGACACTACTATTTTACATGCTATGGCCCACCCAAAGATCGGATAGATTTCATTTTTCGGCTCAACGCCTAAAATGAGTTGGTAAATAGGATGGATGGCATGGATTGATCTCATACATCAATGTGGAGTCCACACAAGTGGCCCACCAATAAGCTTTGAAAAAAGCTAATATTTGTGCCTTCCCAGTTCACGTCCAGAGACGCTGGACTCTCTTTTTCTTTTCTTTTCTTTTTTTGTCTGGGCATACAAATAAGGTTAAGGTGGGCCCTGCTTAGGTGGGCCACCACATGGCTACACATATAAAGTGGGCTCCCACTTATGGATCACTTGGATAAAATGCATGCCTCATCGTGGGGTCCATCTGGGTGGGTCATAAGGCCACATCATCACACACAAAAATAAATAAATAAAAAGAGAGGGAGAGAGAAAGAAGGACACGTGTGATGGAGGGACCCCGACACTATGGGCCCTCCTTGCATTCAATCATACATCAAGTGGGTCCCAATACATGTGGGCCCACTAAAACAAAAATCATCAGTGGAGATCCTTTCTCCACCAAATGTAAGGTCTAGATGACCTCTTTTTATGTAAGGAAAATAAACATCATGATGGGGTCCATGGAGAATGGCCCCATCATGGAATGATCATGAGCATCAAGGTGGGCCATCGGCCACACCTAGGGTCCAAAGTGAGATCCATACCATCAATCGGTAGGCCTCACTTGGCCCATCATCAAAAACATGAAAAATCTATCCTAACAAGCACCCACCGTCGATCTCCTTGGTCCGTTGGAAAGCCGATCTCCTTGTGCTTCACTTTGATGGAGGGAGATGAGAAGTGGATGGCTTGGATGAAGGATCTTTGGGATGGGAAGTGGGCCACCAAATCACATTTTTCTCTCCATGGGAAGGCTTGGACGTGGGATTTTCCTTGCTTGGGAAAAGTGATGAGAAATGGGAGAGAGAGAGAGGGTTGTAAAGAGAGAGAGAGGGTAGCTTAGGTAGGCCATGATTACTTGTAAGAGAGGGTGGCTAGCAATAAATGCTTGTAAGAAGGCTAGGGGGTAGGGTGGTTATAGCTAGGGTAGGGTGGCTATAGCTAGGGTAGGGTGGCTAAGGCTAGAGTAGGGTGGCTATAGCTAGGGTGATGTCATCCATCACCCTCATGATTACCTAAAGATAGGTGCCACATGGGATGAGTGGGTCCCGCAATATGCGGTCCATGGCCATTAAAATGCACGGTCTACATCTTATGATCTAAGCGTCGGGTTGACGCACGAGACGCGGCGTTGGAACCACGGCGACGTTGCGATCGTAATGGTACGGGTCTCGGGTTAAGCTGACTCAAATCTACAGGATATGATCTAAGATCGCGCGCAAACATCGATTATAGGTCGCATGATACCGAAATTTGACGGGAAGGATCGCGGCAGTTGACGGAACAATACGGACTAGGATACGGGTCTTACAGCTTGTGTGGTCATGCCCAATATGCCACACACATGTAGAGATGGAATATGCTACATCCACTACAGCTCTACCTTTTGGAGTACTCCCAATCAACCTGTACATGTTACCAAGTCATTGCACTTTCATGATTACTTGTGCCCCCTTAGATATCTGAAGAGCACCATCAATACCTGTGAACTTGCAGCCTTTTGCCTCAAGTACACCAAGAGAAATTAGATTTTTCTTCAAATTAGAAATGTACCTCACATCAGTCAGGGTATGCTCACCCTATCAAACATCTTAATACGCACCATACCAATAGCCACAACGTTACAAGCAAAGCCATTACCCATAAACACCTGTCCACCATCACATTCCCTGTAACTGGTGATCTAACTCCAATGAGGAGTCATGTGAAAAGATGCCCCTGTGTCTAGAATCCGCTCATCCTTACGATCATCGTATGACCGCCTGATCGTAGACACAGACAAAACATTACCATTGCATCCACTTGATCCATCTGACGTGACAGCATTGGCCTCTCTGTATGAAGCCTCAGAATCTTCTCTCTTAGATTTAGAATTTTCACAATCCTTCTTCACATGTCCTTCCTTCCCACAATTTCAGTACTTTACCTTTCCTTTGCCCTTGCTCTTTGATTTCGATCTATAGCCTGAAGAACCTATACCTTGTTTAGAATTCCTACCCCTTATAAGCAGTGCCTCAGAAGATATCCCCATGTCGACGTTAAACTTTCTCATAGCCTTCCCTGGAAGGGCTGAGATAACGGTGTCGACACTTAGGGTTTTATTCGTGGAGCACATTGTATCATTAAATGACTTATAAGATGCCGAAAGAGAATTTAGCAACATATATGCTTGTTCTTCATCTTTCATCACTTCCTCCATATCTCGCAATTTGCAAACCAATTTATTAAAGTTGCTGATGTGAGCCTCCAGATCACCACCCTCCGCCATCTTAAAGTTATACCACTTCCGCTTCAAGTGTAGGCGATGTTCAGATGATTTTTTCGCATAGACATCCTCTAACTTCGCCCATAACTTAGTCGCAGTTTTCTCCCTCATGATATTGTAGAGAACCTCATCTATGAGACATAAATGGATTGATGATAAAGCTTTCTTATTAAGAGTATTCCAATCATCATCAGTCATAATAGACTCTCGCTCCTCAAGAGCACCATCTTCGTCTTGTTTGACTAAGGAACTAATCATCTTGATCTTCCATAACTCAAAGTTATTTTTCCCTGAGTACTTCTCAATCTCATACCTAGTGCTTCCCATTATTACTAATCCCTCATATTCAGATCCGTGCCCCAACGATTGCTCTGACACCACTTGTTGAGGATTTGTACTGCGGAATCACACAATTCTAGATCTAGGATAGCAATCCAATAACGTCAAGAAATCACAAGAGAACACAAAGTTTTAACGTGGAAAACCCTTACGGGAAAAAACCACGGCACAAAGCGACTGAAATCCACTATGAAATAGAAATTACAAAAGAGAGGACTTACCCGATTCGAACAACCTCAAATCTCACCCTTGCTACACCCTTTGATAACCCTAGAACCCTTGGAAAACTTTTAGAAAGCTTTAGAATACCCTAGAATAGCCCTAGGGACCCTTATTTATAGTTTAGGAAACTCCACTTATGCACCTAGTCCAGAAAAATCCGGAAACCACCTCAAATTTACGCAGTCCGTGCAGGATCTGTGTAACCTCGACTAGTTGAAGGAGGGACTCGACTGGTCAAGCAACCCGCTCGACTGGTCGAGAATTCCAGACACCCAAAACATGTGCTCGTTGGACTTTAAGCCAAGCAGTGCTCGACTAGTCGAGCGGCTCACTCGACCGGTCGAGCAGCGACAGATTAAAGGCATCTGACAACAATCTACTCCAATCTAAAAGGCATAAAGAGTTACGTGACCATTTCTCTATATTCAAACCTGATGTTAAGAGGTCCAAAACTATCATCAAGAGGGCCTTATATTTCATCGATATATTTCAAACTTCACATAAATTGAAAAGGCCTCCTCACTTTATAATAGAGGATTTTTATTTTTATTTTTTCTAGAAGAGAAGGTGCTCCAAAGAACTCCCAGTTTCCCTTGTTGTAACTATCTTCTTTTTCCTTATTTTGAAGTCTTGCATAAAATAATTAGATGAGTATTTGTAAGGCTTGTTAAGGATCTTTGAAAACACTAGGGAGGGATAACTTTTTTCAAGAAAATGATTTATTTTTTGTTGTAAGTTCACTTTTTCTATAGCTTTGCCCTATATGTGTTTGTACCAAGATCCATCCGAATCAGATAAGCGGTGCAGATCGAGCCATGTGGCATATAAGATATTTGTGAAGCATATGCCCAAGATTTGAAGGATAGGTCATCTTTGTAGGGTTATTTTTTGTATTTATGTTATCTCCGGATAAGAGTAGCAATGTTCTAGCCACACCAGCCCTAGAGCACATTCTGAGCATTCAACAATGATAAGATCATGGTCAATAAATGTCACTGCCCTTTCCCAACTAATTACATGTGAAAGTGTCACATGGACGAGAGATTGCTCTCTCAATCGTCCCAGAAGCTAAAAATAATAGAAACATATCTAAGGCAAGGATTCCTCCTCGAATCCAAAGTCAAAACTACAACCCAGCACAACGCTATGTATATTGGTTTAGTTCTCCACTACTCAGCAGCAGCGACCCTTATGGTAGATCTAGTTTCAGTATGTCCCTGCGAACTTGTTGGACTAACTCTTTAGTTGTAGTCAGTAGTTGTGATTCCCTTCCATCTATGCCTGTGTGCTAGATCTAGAGGAAGATTTTAGCTTAGGAATTCATCTACCTTGTTTAGATGCAGGACCGACCATAGTTGTAATCTTTGGTATTGGTTTTGCCTTGGTCATCAGCACGTTGCTCCCTAAAGTACCTTGTTACTCTCAGCCATGGTGATCCCACCATAGTGGTAAGTTGCGTGTCTTTACCACGTCCATTCTTATAGAGTTGAGCTATTAATGATTAACAAAGAGAAAAGATCATGATTAGACTATCTTCCTTCTAGCTGAGCTTGCATATAAAATGAGGGTGACTGAAAAATGTGACATATATAGCTTTGGCATTGTGGCACTTGAAGCGATGATGGGAAGGCATCGTGGGGAGCTCATCCCCTCTTTGACATCACCAAGAAGACAAGATATACTACTAAAGATAGTATGGTCGCCAGTAAGTACAATTTTACTTCTATGGGTGCAGTGTGGGACGTTCCTTGCATCAAAAATCTTCACGAATGGGAGGTAACTGAAATTTTTTCGATTTCGTCCCTGTATTCCGTTCTCTCCCCCTCCCCTTCCCCGGCTACCCACGCTTCTCCTTTCCTCTGGAAATACTCAGCTCCCCCCAAATATATTTGTTTTGCTTGGCTGGTGGGAAACAAAAGGATCCTAACTATTGACAACTTGAGGAAGAGAAGGATGCAGCTAGTTAACGTCTGTCTTTGTTGCATGAAGAGTGAGGAAACTGTGGATCATCTCTTGGTCCATTGTCCTTCCATATCTCAAATTTGGAGGGATTTTTTTTGCCGTTTCAATGTCAATGGATGCATGCCGAGTTATGTTTCTTCATTGCTTGCATACTGGCATGGTTTTAAGATGGGAAAGATCAAATCCTCTATCTGGAGGATGGCCATTCTGGCCATTTGGTGTGCCATTTGGAAGGAAAGAAATGACCGTTGCTTTAACGACATCCACAATTCTGCTCAAGCTATCGCTTCTTTTGCTAAATATCTGATTATTGAGTGGGTGGTTAATATTTTGAGTCTTAAGGATTATAATCTTTTGTTTCTGGGTTTGTAGTTCTTTCGGCTCTGCTACCTCAGCAGACTCGTTTTGTACTTTTGTTTTTCTTTTTAATACAATTCTGTTACTTTAAAAAAAGAAGAAGAAGAAGAAGATATACTGCTAAAGGATATGTTAGAGCAACGTCTCCCGAACCTAACGGCTGAGGTTGCACACGAAATCATATTTGTGGTATCCATTGCAATTTCAAGCATTTGGCCAGATCCAAACTCTTGGCCAACCATGCACCACGTGTCTCAAGAGCTGTCTAGTGGTAGGTCTTTCTTCTCTCTATGGCCATTCCATGCACTTACATTATATCAACTAATGGATCTTAAGGTATATTTGGGTGGATGAAGATGATCAAGGTTGAGGGTGTGTAGTGACAAGAAAATTATTATTACGTACGTTTTTTTATTGTATGAAAATCATCGAATATGGATAAGGTATTTTTCTCGTTATGATATATATGTAATTTTAGTGTGTGAAATCGGTGTTTATCTAAAATGTAGATTTCCAGGTGAAGCCTTGTCTTTCTTTATGGCTCCTACACGAATATTTGTACATTATTTTTAATTGTATCAACAAAGTTATAGGTGGTGTTGTTCACTCCCCAAGTGCAGGGTTGTGATGTAGTAATAAACTCGGTAAGACCGAGGTCGAATCCCAAGGGACTGATACCTGTACGTTACCTGAAACTAGGTAGAAATAGAACTAGCCTAAGATCAAATCTAAATCCAATGTAAATTGATGAATAATGGTGAGAGATTAATCTAAACTTAAGGAATTCAGAGGAAGGGAAACTGGGGATTCAGAGGATCCACTTGTAGAGATCAGGGAGATCTTATGCCATCATCATGTAAACTAACTGAACTTCTTTTAATATAGTTTTAAAGAGATGAAAGGTATATGAATTAGAATGGATTCCATCATCAATCCATGCCCAGGAGGCAAAGCAAACAACAGAATTAAACTAATTACCAACCAATCAACAATGCATGAAAGTTAGGAAGGGTATCATCATTCGACCATGCCCAGGAGGCGATGGTGAACAACAGGACTTCCTGACGTCATAAACATCAAAGGGAGGGAGAAATACTCAAAGCCATCGCAGACCCGTTGTAATTTTAGTCACAGCAGACCATAAAAAAACTAAAAAGAATTCCTCAATTAAACTAAAAACAATATCAGTTCAGTTTAAACAAAAAGGCAGAAGTAAAAAGCTCCCATCAGACTACAAGCTTCCCCTCTTAGCCCCAGCTAAGAGGTTTAGCCCGTCATGATGCGGCTAACCCTTAAACAAAAAGAAAAAAAACCTTTTCCTCTCTATCTCTCTCCCTGCTCCACGTCCAGCCAAAACCAAGCTAACCTCCTGCTGCCACCAAATCTCTCCCTGTCTCCCCGTTCAAACCCAAGCCCTCATCCCTTTTCTGCCTTTTATCCCTATAAAAGACAGTGTGCACTCCCTGCACAAATAGGAAACAGTATGCGAGACGGAGCCTTGCGGAAGCCGGGCGCATTTTTTTTAGAAACTGCTTTCGCACGCAGTCAGCGGCGTTGGGAGCAGGTTTCCGGAGTGCTGATTGTTTCGGCTCCTCGTCTGCCCTTTTGGTGGTGTTCGTCCCTAGCCTGGTCTTCATCTAGACGGATCAGATCAACCGTCCGATCAACAGGGGTGGACCACAGCCTCCCGGATCGTCCGGACCGTAGGAACAGAGGCAGCGCAAGACGGACGCTGTGTTGATGGTGGGGCCCACTTCACTATTGTTTTGAGAAATCCATGCTGTCCACTGCATTTTGCTCGAAAAACCAGTAAGAAATATCTGGTTTCAGATTGGATTCTGTGTGGCCCACAGAATATTGTATTCCGCCGTCCATCTTGAGTGTGATCGAGTCTTTCCCGTATGTGCGCGCATGGGAGCAGATTGAAATTAAGATTTTTGATCGCCCAGTACGATTTATGTTCCAGCTCCACAGGCAAGTGACAAGCTTTCCCATAGACAAGTCTAAAGGGAGACATTCCAATAGGGGTTTTAAAGGCAGTACGGAATGCCCATAAGGCATCGGTCAATCGGATTGACCAATCCTTACGATCAGGGTTAACCGTTTTCTCTAAAATGTGTTTAATTTACCTATTAGAAATCTCAGCTTGCCCACTTGTCTGTGGGTGGTACGGGGTGCTCACCTTATGAGAAATGCCATATTTCTTCATTAAGCTCTCAAATGGTTTATTACAAAAGTGTGAGCCCCCATCACTAATGATGGCTCGAGGCATTCCGAATCGAGAAAGGATGTTTTTTTTTAGGAATTTAATGACCGTGCGATGGTCATTAGTTCGACACGGAATCGCTTCGACCCATTTAGTGACATAATCCACGGCGAGCAAAATATACAGATTTCCAAACGATTGAGGGAATGGTCCTATGAAATCGATGCCCCAGCAATCAAATGCTTCAATGATAATGATGGGATTCAAAGGCATCATATTTCGATGGGACAATGCTCCCAATTTCTGACAATGCTCACAAGCTTTGCAAAACTCATGAGTGTCTCTAAACATAGTGGGCCAGTAAAAGCCACACTGCAGAATCTTGGCCGTGGTCTTTTTAGCAGAAAAGTGACCACCACAGGCCTGTGAGTGACAGAAGGAGATGACACTCTGATGCTCATCGTCTGGCACACATCTCCTTAGGATTTGGTCTGGGCAATATTTAAACAAATATAGATCGTCCCAGAAAAAGTTACGCACCTTGTTGAAAATTTTCTTCTTATCTTGCGCAGTCCAATGTGTCGGTATGGAACCTGTGGCAAGATAATTAGCAATATCAGCGAACCAAGGTGAATGGGAGATTCTAAACAAATGTTCATCAGGGAACATGTCATTGATATAGGTTACCTATGGGGAATCAGAGGTATTAAGGCGAGAAAGATGATCGGCCACTACGTTCTCTACTCCCTTTTTATCTTTAATTTTCAAATTAAATTCTTGGAGTAGAAGGATCCATTGTATCAGGCGGGGCTTAGAATCATTCTTAGAAAGAAGGTACTTAAGTGCCGCATGATCTATGTAGATAATGATCTTGAATCTGATCAAGTAGGACCTAAATTTATCCAAAGCGAACACTACGGCTAGGAGTTCCTTTTTCATAGTCGAGTAGTTTACTTGGGCAGAATTTAAAGTTCTACTTGCGTAATGAATGACGTAGGGCCTCTTATCTTTTCTCTGGCCTAGAACCGCTCCAAGAGCATAATCAGAAGCGTCGCGCATAAGCTCAAAAGGAAGGCTCCAATCGAGTGGTTGTATGATAGGTGCAGTGGTTAACATGCCCTTAAGCTTGGTGAAAGCTTCCTAGCATTGCTCAGTCCACTCGTATGGAGCATCCTTTTGAAGAAGATTATATAAAGGATGAGAGAGGAGACTAA
This sequence comes from Magnolia sinica, assembly GCF_029962835.1. Classification (NCBI taxonomy): domain Eukaryota; kingdom Viridiplantae; phylum Streptophyta; class Magnoliopsida; order Magnoliales; family Magnoliaceae; genus Magnolia; species Magnolia sinica. Next base: position 106,187,666 of record NC_080575.1, read on the forward strand.
AGTCCTTTATGAATCGCCTGTAAAATCCTGCGTGTCCTAAGAAGGATCGCACGTCTCTGATGTTCTTGGGTGGAAGTAGGTTAGAGATAAAATCGATTTTTGCCTTATCTACCTCGATTCCCTTGGACGAGATGATATGCCCAAGGACAATTCCCTTCTGAACCATGAAATGACACTTCTCCCAATTAAGTACCAAGTTCTTTTCTTCACATCTTTTCAGCACACATTTAAGACTTTCCAAGCACTTGCTGAAAGATGGAAAACAGAGAAATCATCCATGAAGACCTCTATATATTGCCTTACCATATCAAAAAAAATACTAAACATACATCGCTGAAAGGTGGCAGGGGCATTACATAGTCCGAATGGCATCCTTTAGTAGGCAAAGGTGCCGTAGGGATATGTAAATGTGGTCTTTTCCTAGTCTTCAGGGGCTATCTCTATCTGGTTGTAGCCCGAATACCCGTCAAGGAAACAGTAATAAGAATGACCAGCTAACCTTTCCAGGATCTGATCAATGAATGGTAAAGGAAAGTGGTCTTTCCTCGTGACGGTATTCAACTTCCTGTAGTCAATGCACATTCTCCAACCAGTAGTGACTCTAGTTGGCACGAGTTCATTATTAGCGTTGGCTACGATGGTGATTCCGGACTTCTTAGGGACCACTTGAGTTGGACTCACCCATTGGCTATCAGATATAGGGTATATGATACCCACGTCTAATAGTTTAAGAACCTCGGTCTTAACCACTTCCCTCATGTTTGGATTTAGTCTACGTTGTGGTTGTCGAGCAGTTTTTGCATTATCCTCAAGATATATGTGATGAGTACAAATTGAGGAATCGATTCCCTTGAGGTCCGCTATTGTCCATCCCAGGGCTCCTTTATGCTCAATGAGAGTATATGAGCATACTCTCCTGTTCTTTCTCCAGGTGGGCAGAGATCACCACCGGGTATGTCTCATCTTGACCTAAATAAGCATATTTCAAATCAGAGGGTAAAGGTTTTAGGTCAAGCTTCGGCGGCTTGAGGTTAGACGGTAGAGGCACTACATCGGTTTGTGGCAATTCTTCAAATTGTGGCCTCCACCGGTTAACTTCAAGTACCGGTGCAGTATCAAGCAAGGCACACATCTCCCTAATCATGTCATCATTAAAATCATGGGAGTGGGCTAAGCACGTCTCTAGAGAGTCAGAGGATAACGTCAGAGGCGTCGTATCTTCCACTAAAGAGTCAATCATGTTAATGTCGTGGAAATCGTCATCCTCCTCTAAGTTTCTGCCGTTATTGAAAAAAATGTTTGACTCCAATGTCATATTCCCAAAAGACATAGTCATGACACCATTCCTGCAATTAATAATTGCGTTTGAAGTGGCAAGGAATGGGAGACCGAGAATGACGGGGATCTGAGTGCTTATGTTATTGATGAGTTCGGTGTCCAGGATGATAAAATCTATAGGGTAGTAAAATCTATCAACTTGGACCAACACATCCTCAATTATCCCTCTTGGTACATGAACAGAGCGATCAGCAAGTTGTAGTATGGTTAGGGTGGGTTTTAATTCACCCAAACCTAACTGTTTGTATACCGAGTAGGGAATCAGATTGACGCTCGCTCCTAAGTCAAGAAGTGCATGATCAATTCGATGGTCCCCGATTACATATGATATAGTTGGGCTACCGGGATCCTTGAATTTCCACGGCACGTCTTGCTTCAGGATGGTACTCACTTTCTCAGTCAAGAAGATTTTCTTTTGGATACTTTGCCGTATTTTGGTCTTGCATAAGTCTTTCAAAAATTTGGCATATGAAGGAATCTGTTTCACGACATCAAGTAGACGAATGTTAACTTTCACTTGTTTCAACACCTCCAGAATATCCTAAGAGTTAGAAAGACGTTTTGGTGCAACCAACCGTTGGGGGAACGGAGCAACTGGCTTCTCTAGAAGTTTCGGTTCTAATTTTTGTGGGGCATCACTAGATCCATCATTGTTGTCCTCTTCTGGTTCTTGAGTCTTTTCGGGCCTAACCGGAAGAGTTTTATCAATGATCTTTCCACTTCTAAGAGTGGTGATGGATTTAGCGTGCCCCATCTGATTTGAAGAGCTAGGATCACTAATCTCGTACTGCGGTTTAGGATTGGAGAGAGGTTGTGCAGGAAGCATCCCCTTTTCTATTACCGTCATACGAGAATCTATCTTTTGTATAAAATCTGTAAATCCCCGCATTGCCTAAGCTAGCTCTTGTATGAAATTTTGAACCGGTTCCTCTTGAGGTTTCACTTGATTTGGATTTTGATTGAAGAAACCTTGAGGGGTAGCCGTTTGTCCATTCCTCCAACTAAAGTTTGGATGATTTTTCCAACCAGGATTGTATGTATTGGAGTTAGGTCCAGTAAAAGGTTTTTGATAGTTGTTTACGGCATTGGCTTGTTCATTCAACACTCCTCGAAAGGCAGGTATTGTAGGACAGTTTTCAGTTGTGTGAATGTTGCAATCACAGATGCCGCAAACAATTTCATTGACCTTATCATTCTTTCCTTCCATGGCCTCAAATTTTCTTATGAGATTATTCACTTTATACTTGAGATCATCTTCTTCCTTCAGGAGATACATTCCGCCTTTCTCCTTAGATTGAGTTGGTCTAGATGTGGTGTTTGATTTTGGGTAATAGTCCTAAGATTGTGTTTTTTCAGCCAGATTGTCGAGGTAGTCTCATACCTCGTCGACATCTTTATTAATGAACTCTCCATTACACATTGTCTCGACCATTTGGGGCATGGAAGATGTTAGTCCATCGTAGAAAAAATTTGTAATGCGCCACATTTCAAATCCGTGTTGTGGGCATGAACTGACCAAATCTTTGAATCTTTCCCAACATTGGAAGAATGTTTCATCTTCCTTTTGGGCAAAGTTCATGATTGCTTTTCTAAGGGTAATCGTTTTATGATGTGGGAAGAATTTTTTTATGAATTCCCTCTGCATGTCGTTCCATGTGCCAATGGATCTAGGACGCAGTGAATGTAACCACATCTTAGCCTTCTCTTTTAAGGAAAAAGGAAAGAGTTTCAGCCTGATTGTATCCTCAGATACATTAGGAAAATATAATGTAGCTATAATCTCATTAAACTCTTTCAAATGTAAATATGGACTTTCTGATTCAAGTCCATGGAATTTGGGAAGGAGTTGGATAACTCCTGGCTTGATGTCCATTTATCATGTGTTTTCAGGGAAAATCATGCATGAGGGCGTACTCACTCCCGCCGGTTGTAGATAATCTTGTAAAGTACGAGGCGGGGGTGCCTGACGCACCTCATTCTCATCTTGGGTATCCTCCACCCTAGGTGGAAATACAGGAGGTTGGTCTTCAACCATAACTTCAATTAACTCAGGGGATTTCGAGTGGTGTCTAGTCCTGCGATGGATAGTCAACCCCTCAACCAATCCTCCTTCAGTCAAGAGACGTCGAGTGTTGTCACGGGCCCACTTGGGCATGAAACACTTGCAACCCTCAATCAAATTCGAAACCTAATCCTAAGAAAGGAAAAGAAAATCTAGAAAGAAAAAGAGAGTTGGAAAGAAATTACCAAATTGAAGCCCCTAAGTTAAAGACCTGCAAAAGAAAACAAACAAGTCAGTTTCTAAAGAGAAGGTCTAGAATTAGAAAATCTTTAAAAAGAAAGACAGAAGTAAAATAGTTTCTAAAAGAAGAAGATCCTAAACTAGAAAGTAAATTACTAAAAGAGAACTGAAAAATAGAAAGTAGGGAAAGAACTTACTGAATTAGAAATTTCTATCTTAAAGGCCTACAAAATAGGAAAGTTAGTTTTTAAACAAAAAGTCTACAAGTAGAAAATTTCTAAAAATAAAATAAGAAACAAAGTTAGATTCTAAAAGAGTTTAGAATTAGAAACTTGCTAAAAAAAGAATCCTAATCTAGAAATAGCAAGGAGGAAATTAAGAAAGAATTTACCAACCTACAAAATAAAAGAGTTGGGTTAGTTTCCAAAAAGGGAAAAACTATCCAAAAAAAAAAAGGAAATAGAAAATTCTATAATTAAATGAAAACTAGAATTAGAGAACTTTTAAAACTCAAACCGTAATTCTAAAAATAGAAAGAGTAGAGGATTTGGAAAAGAATTACCAAATTAGAAGTTAATGTCAAGGTCCTACAAAACAGGAAACAGATTAGTTTCTAGAAATTAGAAAAACTAAACCTAAAGTGAAAAAAATCTTAATCTTAAACTAATCCTAAAACTAATTAATTTCAGAAAATAATCCCCGGCAACGGCGCCAAAAACTTTTTCACTCCCCAAGTATAGGGTTGTGATGTAGTAATAACTCGGTGAGACCGAGGTCGAATCCCAAGGGACTGATACCCGTACGTTACCTGAAACTAGGTAGAAATAGGACTAGCCTAAGATGAAATCTAAATCCAATATAAATTGATGAATAATGGTGAGAGATTAATCTAAACTTAAGGAATACAGAGGAAGGGAAACTGGGGATTCAGAGGATCCACTTGTAGAGATCAGGGAGATCTTATGCCATCACCATGTAAACTACACTGAACTTCTTTTAATATAGTTTTAAAGAGATGAAAGGTATATGAATTAGAATGGATTCCATCATCAAACCATGCCCAGGAGGCAAAGCAAACAACAGAATTAAACTAATTACCAACCACTCAACAATGCATGAAGGTTAGGAAGGATACCGTCATCCAACCATGCCCATGAGACGATGGTGAACAACAGGACTTTCTGATGTCATAAACATCAAAGGGAGGGAGAAATACTCAAAGCCATCACAGACCTGTTGTAATTTTAGTCACAACAAACCATAAAAAAAACTAAAAACAATTCCTCAATTAAACTAAAAACAATATCAGTTCAGTTTAAACAAAAAGGCATAAGTAAAAAGCTCCCATCAGACTACAAGCTTCCCCTCTTAGCCCCAGCTAAGTGCTTTAGCCCGTCATGATGCGGCTAACCCTTAAACAAAAAAAAAAAACATTTTCCTCTCTATCTCTCTCCCTGCTCCACGTCTAGCCAAAACCGAGCTAACCTCCTGCTGCCACCAAATCTCTCCTTGTCTCCCCGTTCACGCCCAAACCCTCCTCCCTTTTCTGCCTTTTATCCCTCTAAAAGACGGTGTGCACTCCCTGCGCAAATAGGAAACAACATGCAAGACGGAGCCTTGGGGAAGCCGGGCGCATTTTTTTTAGAAACTGCTTTCGCAAGCAGTCAGCGGCGTTGGGAGCAGGTTTCCGAAGTACTGATTGTTTCGGCTCCACGTCTGCCCTTTTGGTGGTGTTCGTCCCGAGCCTGGTCTTCATCTGGACAGATCAGATCAACCGTCCGATCAACAGGGGTGGACCACAGCCTCCCGGATCGTGGGAACAGAGGCAGCACAAGACGGACGCTGTGCTGATGGTGGGGCCCACTTCATTATTGTTTTGAGAAATCCACGCCGTCCACTGCATTCTTCTCGAAAAATCAGTAAGAACTATCTGGTTTCAAATTGGACTCTGTGTGGCCCACAGGATATTGTATTCCGCCGTCCATCTTGAGTGTGATCGAATCTTTCCCGTATGTGCGCGCATGGGAGCAGATAGTCAACATGGCGTCGACCTTTCCGAGCTCCTTTACAAGATGGATGGCTTGGATCGACCATTTGGGCCATGATGGTGGCCCGCTAGCTTCCGCAGTCTGCTCGTCTGCGTAACAGAGGGGACGGCACTTGCTGTTTTTGAAGAAGCTCGAGTCCAAGACGGTTTGACCGTCCTGGAGTTTCTGTGCACGCCTGGTGCATATGTGCATAGTGCACACCCAACTCATGTGGGGTCCACGATGATGTATATATAAAATCTTCTCCGTCCATCTTCTTCCCCTTTTAATTTAAGACGTTGAGTCCAAAACTGAAGCGTATCCAGAGATCAGGTGGGCCCCATATCACTGTTTTAGAGGCTGATCTGTCCGTTGGGCCACTTCCACAGGGACATAACAGATGAAATTTGACGTGTATGGTTAATTTATGGTCCCAATCCCATGTATGAAGTTTCGAGCCAATCGAATGGCGAGAACCCTGTGCTCTTGCATTCTGTGCCAGTTTCGGGCCTCTTTAACGTGAACGACTTTATTTCCTCGGATCCCTAGTGTGTAAATCCTTCAGTCTTAGTCCCCTGGAGTTTGTCTCATGCTTTGGTGAATTCAGAGCGTCAATCTATACATTTAGCATCATTTTTCAGTCCAAGTTCTTAAACACACCCTGCATTACAAACACGATTAATTCAGGCCGTTAAGCAATATCATAATCGTAAATCCATGCAATCAATGGGGTCTAATATGTAATATTTGACCCTCAACACAACCCCCAACCAGCATTTTGCTAGTCTCGAGCAAAATATGTGAAAATAAGTTGAGAATTTCAGGACAATTCGTATGAACTCGAGTGACTTTTGCAAAATAATTCAGATACGAGACTGTTACATTGCATGAATGTTGGGCCTTACTCTCTCCTAGACTCAAACACACGGTACATTTCATAATCAATTTCAAAGTATTAGTCCCTCAATTAGAACAATCCTAAACACTGAGTTCTACAGGTGTATAGTGTAATCTCGGCTTTCAACATTAATACGCAACTCTCTGTTTCAGGATATCATTGGTAACCTGTAAGAGAGTCCATGATAACCAAAACTTGCCTCGAAGATCATCTTTTCATTCCTTCAGCTTTTGATTGATTTTTTTATTATTATTAAAAGTAATACCAAAACAAATCCTCACCTATAGGGAGCAAACCTATGGTGAAGACTGCGTACTCAAACCTTTTTACGTATTATCCGTAGGGAATGAAATCCACACGTATAGGGAGCAAACCTATAGTGAAGAGTCCTTGCTTAACCTCTTTCGACGGTATCTTTTCCTTTCAATTGATCATGACGGGCAATTTTTCAAGATGGTTCCTTCCATGCTTACTGATCACCAAATTAACCCTTCAGTATCAAACTGAAATCTTATTGTGTAAGTGAAATGCGACATGTGAAATCATGACTCAATCAATGTTTAAAACCTCTAACCATGGACTAACAATTTAAATTTAACTATGAAATCTAATAGATAACTGAATCCAAGAGTCATAAAGTACCAACATCACGCATCTTGAAATTCTAAGTGCCCTAGATGGCCGTCAAAATCACTTCGAATTCATCAAAAATCCTAAAAATTTTTTTAAAAAAAAATTTCCACAATTTTTGTTCAAGACCAAGAAAATGCTAATTAGGTCACCTAATCTCCCCAACCCCCAACCTAAAATCTACATTGTCTTTAATGTAAAAGATATGAGCATGCAATGCACTTGGGACAACGAAAAGTAAATATGAAGTGATGGGAAGATAGTACCTGGATGATGAATCGAGAGACACTTTCCAAGAGATCGCAGCATGGACGTTGGTCAGCACGAGAGAGAAGGCAACACAAAAATAACAAAAATAAAATCCTACCTATACCACTTTCGTAGGTGCTCTCGATTGCATTTAGCGTATGCAACAAGCCTTTAAACCCCTAGGTTGCCCCTAGTGGACGAGTTGTAGTCTCGTGAGGGTTTGCAGTAATGTTACCCACAAACATTGAACTAACTAATAATAAAAATGAAATGAAATGAAGAGTTGGGTTGCCTCCCAGGAGCGCTAAGTTTACATCTTCAGCTAGACAAATAAAGCAGCTACCCTAGTCCTATGAAAGCGATACACCTACCTATACCTCCATCAGACTAGGAGATCAATCCTGTTAAATCAGGTTCATGGACATGTCCTCTGAATCAAATTTCTCGACAAATGGTTTCAATCGATGTCCATTGACTTTAAACTCCTTACCATTGTCGGGATCTCTTATCTCAACGGCCCCATGAGGAAAAACAATAACAACAATGTAAGGGCCGGTCTAACGAGATCGAAGCTTACCCGGAAAGAGATGTAATCGAGAATTGTACAAAAGGACCTTCTGACCAGGCGTGAATGATTTTCGCAATATGTGTTGGTCATGAAATCTTTCATCTTGTTCTTGTAAATTCTCGAATTATCGTATGCATCATTCCGGATTTCCTCAAGTTCATTCAATTGAAGTTTGCGTAGCGAGTCAGCGTTGTCCAGATTGAAATTAAGATTTTTGATCGCCCAGTACGCTTTATGTTCCAGCTCCACAGGCAAGTGACAAGCTTTCCCATAGACAAGTCTAAAGGGAGACATTCCAATAGGGGTTTTAAAGGCAGTACGGTATGCCCATAAGGCATCGGTCAATCGGATTGACCAATCCTTACGATCAGGGTTAACCGTTTTCTCCAAAATGTGTTTAATTTACCTATTAGAAATCTCAGCTTGCCCACTTGTCTGTGGGTGGTACGGGGTGCTCACCTTATGAGAAATGCCATATTTCTTCATTAAGCTCTCAAATGGTTTATTACAAAAGTGTGAGCCCACATCATTAATGATGGCTCGAGGCGTTCCGAATCGAAAAAGAATGTTTTCTTTTAGGAATTTAATGACCGTGCGATGGTCATTAGTTCGACACGGAATCGCTTCGACCCATTTAGTGACATAATCCACGGCTAGCAAAATATATAGATTTCCAAACGATTGAGGGAATGGTCTCATGAAATCGATGCCCCAGCGATCAAATGCTTCAATGATAATGATGGGATTCAAAGGCATCATATTTCGATGGGACAATGCTCCCAATTTCTGACAATGCTCACAAGCTTTGCAAAACTCATGAATGTCTCTAAACATAGTGGGCTAGTAAAAGCCACACTGCAGAATCTTGGCCGTGGTCTTTTTAGCAGAAAAGTGACCACCACAGGCCTGTGAGTGACAGAAGGAGATGACACTCTGATGCTCATCGTCTGGCACACATCTCCTTAGGATCTGGTCTGGACAATATTTAAACAAATATTGATCGTCCCAGAAAAAGTTGCGCACCTTGTTGAAAATTTTCTTCTTATCTTGCGCAGTCCAATGTGTCGGTATGGAACCTGTGGCAAGATAATTAGCAATATCAGTGAACCAAGGTGAATGGGAGACTCTAAACAATTGTTCATCAGGGAACATGTCATTGATATAGGTCACCTCAGGGGAATCAGAGGTATTAAGGCGAGAAAGATGATCGGCCACTACGTTCTTTACTCCCTTTTTATCTTTAATTTCCAAATCAAATTCTTGGAGTAGAAGGATCCATCGTATCAGGCGAGGCTTAGAATCATTCTTAGAAAGAAGGTACTTAAGTGCCGCATGATCTATGTAGATAATGATCTTGGATCTGATCAAGTAGGACCTAAATTTATCCAAAGCGAACACTACGGCTAGGAGTTCCTTTTTCATAGTCGAGTAGTTTACTTGGGCAGAATTTAAAGTTCTACTTGCGTAATGAATGACGTAGGGCCTCTTATCTTTTCTCTGGCCTAGAACCGCTCCAAGAGCATAATCAGAAGCGTCGCGCATAAGCTTAAAAGAAAGGCTCCAATCGAGTGGTTGTATGATAGGTGCAGTGGTTAACATACCCTTAAGCTTGGTGAAAGCTGCCTGGCATTGCTCAGTCCACTCGTACGGAGCATCCTTTTGAAGAAGATTACATAAAGGATGAGAGAGGAGACTAAAGTCCTTTATGAATCGCCTGTAAAATCCTGCGTGTCCTAAGAAGGATCGCACGTCTCTGATGTTCTTGGGTGGAGGTAGGTTAGAGATAAGATCGATTTTTGCCTTATCTACCTCGATTCCCTTGGACGAGATGATATGCCCAAGGACAATTTCCTTTTGAACCATGAAATGACACTTCTCCCAATTAAGTACCAACTTCTTTTCTTCACATCTTTTCAGCACACATTTAAGACTTTCCAAGCACTTGCTGAAAGATGGACCGTAAACAGAGAAATCATCCATGAAGACCTCTATATATTGCCTTACCATATAAAAAAAATACTAAACATACATCGCTGAAAGGTGGCAGGGGCATTACATAGTCCGAATGGCATCCTTTGGTAGGCAAAGGTGCCGTAGGGACATGTAAATGTGGTCTTTTCCTGGTCTTCAGGGGCTATCTCTATCTGGTTGTAGCCCGAATACCCGTCAAGGAAACAGTAATAAGAATGACCAGCTAACCTTTCTAGGGTCTGATCAATGAATGGTAAAGGAAAGTGGTCTTTCCTCATGACGGTATTCAACTTCCTGTAGTCAATGCACATTCTCCAACCAGTAGTGACTCTAGTTGGCACGAGTTCATTATTAGCGTTGGCTACGATGGTGATTCCGGACTTCTTAAGGACCACTTGAGTTGGACTCACCCATTGACTATCAGATATAGGGTATATGATACCCACGTCCAATAGTTTAAGAACCTTGGCCTTAACCACTTCCCTCATATTTGGATTTAGTCTACGTTGTGGTTGTCGAGCGGTTTTTGCATTATCCTCAAGATATATGTGATGAGTATAAATTGAGGAATCGATTCCCTTGAGGTCCGCTATTGTTCATCCCAGGGCTCCTTTATGCTCAATGAGAGTAGATATGAGCATACTCTCCTGTTCTTTCTCCAGGTGGGCAGAGATCACCACCGGGTATGTCTCATCTTGACTTAAATAAGCATATTTCAAATCAGAGGGCAAAGGTTTTAGGTCAAGCTTCGGCGGCTTGAGGTTAGACGGTAGAGGCACTACATCGGTTTGTGGCAATTCTTCAAATTGTGGCCTCCACCGGTTAACTTCAAGTACCGGTGCAGTATCAAGCAAGGCACACATCTCCCTAATCATGTCATCATCAAAATCACGGGAGTGGGCTAGGCACGTCTCTAGAGAGTCAGAGGATAAGGTCAGAGGCGTCGTATCTTCCGCTAAAGAGTCAATCATGTTAATGTCGTGGAAATCGTCATCCTCCTCTAAGTTTCTGCTGTTATTGAAAAAAATGTTTGATTCCAATGTCATATTCCCAAAAGACATAGTCATGACACCATTCCTGCAATTGATAATTGCGTTTGAAGTGGCAAGGAATGGGCGACCAAGAATGACGGGGATCTGAGTGCTCATGTTATTGATGGGTTCGGTGTCCAGGATGATAAAATCTACAGGGTAGTAAAATCTATCAACTTGGACCAACACATCCTCAATTATCCCTCTTGGTACACAAACAGAGCGATCGGCAAGTTGTAGTGTGGTTAGGGTGGGTTTTAATTCACCCAAACCTAACTGTTTGTATACCGAGTAGGGAATCAGATTGACGCTCGCTCCTAAGTCAAGAAGTGCATGATCAATTCGATGGTCCCCGATTACACATGATATAGTTGGGCTACCGGGATCCTTAAATTTCTGCGGCACGTCTTGCTTCAGGATAGCACTCACTTTCTCAGTCAAGAAGATTTTCTTTTGGATACTTTGCCGTCTTTTGGTCGTGCATAAGTCTTTCAAAAATTTGGCATATGAAGGAATCTGTTTCACGACATCAAGTAGAGGAATGTTAACTTTCACTTGTTTCAACACCTCCAGAATATCTTGAGAGTTAGAAAGACGTTTTGGTGCAACCAACCGTTGGGGGAACGGAGCAACTGGCTTCTCTAGAAGTTTCGGTTCTAATTTTTATGGGGCATCACTAGATCCATCATTGTTGTCCTCTTCTGGTTCTTGTGTCTTTTCGGGCCTAACCAGAAGAGTTTTATCAATGATCTTTCCACTTCTAAGAGTGGTGATGGATTTAGCGTGCCCCATCTAATTTGAAGAGCTAGGATCACTAATCTCATACTGCGGTTTAGGATTGGGGAGAGGTTGTGCAGGAAGCATCCCCTTTTCTATAACCGTCATACGAGAATCTATCTTTTGCATAAAATCTGTAAATCCCCGCATTGCCTGAGCCAGCTCTTGTATGGAATTTTGAACCGGTTCCTCTTGAGGTTTCACTTGATTTGGATTTTGATTGAAGAAACCTTGAGGGGTAGCCGTTTGTCCATTCCTCCAACTAAAGTTTAGATGATTTTTCCAACCAGGATTGTATGTATTGGAGTTAGGTCCAGTAAAAGGTTTTTGATAGTTGTTTACGGCATTGGCTTGTTCATTCAACACTCCTCGAAAGGCAGGTATTGTAGGACAGTTTTCAGTTGTGTGAATGTTGCAATCACAGATGCCGCAAACAATTTCATTGACCTTATCTTTCTTTCCTTCCATGGCTTCAAATTTTCTTATGAGATTATTCACTTTATACTTGAGATCATCTTCTTCCTTCAGGAGATACATTCCACCTTTCTCCTTAGATTGAGTTGGTCTAGACGTGGTGTTTGATTTTGGGTAATAGTCCCAAGATTGTGTTTTTTCAGCCAGATTGTCGAGGTAGTCTCATACCTCGTCGACATCTTTATTAATGAACTCTCCATTACACATTGTCTCGACCATTTGGCGCATGGAAGATGTCAGTCCATCGTAGAAAAAATTTGTAATGCGCCACGTTTTAAATCCGTGTTGTGGGCATGAACTGACCAAATCTTTGAACCTTTCCCAACATTGGAAGAATGTTTCATCTTCCTTTTGGGCAAAGTTCATGATTGCTTTTCTGAGGGTAATCGTTTTATGATGTGGGAAGAATTTTTTTTATGAATTCCCTCTGCATGTCGTTCCATGTGCCAATGGATCTAGGATGCAGTGAATGTAACCACGTCTTAGCCTTCTCTTTTAAGGAAAAAGGAAAGAGTTTCAGCCTGATTGTATCCTCAGATACATTAAGAAAATATAATGTAGCTATAATCTCATCGAACTCTTTCAAATGTAAATATGAACTTTCTGATTCAAGTCCATGGAATTTGGGAAGGAGTTGGATAACTCCTGGCTTGATGTCCATTTGTCCTGTATTTTCAGGAAAAATCATGCATGAGGGTGTACTCACTCCCACCGGTTGTAGATAATCTCGTAAAGTACGAGGCGGGGGTGCCTATGCACCTCATTCTCATCTTGTGTAAGACCCGTATCCTAGCTCGTATCGTTCCGTATGCCTCTGTGGTCCTCCCGGTCGAATTTTGGTGACCCGCGACCTGTAGATTTCATTTGCGCTTGACCGTGAGTCACACCCTATTCACCTGAGACGGTTCGACCCGAGACCTATGTCATTGCGACCATGTCGTCGCTACGATTCCGATGCCGCATCTCATGTGTCAATCCGACGTCTAGATCTCAAGATATGACCCGTGTACGATCATAGCGGTAGACCACACGTTGCGGGCCATGGTGTACACATTTTTCCATAATCATAATGAGGATGACCCATGTACGATATGACCCGTGTACGATCCTAGGGATGACATCACCCTATTCTACAACCTAACCTACCCCCCTTACCTAGCCTACCCCATAAATGCTCTCTTTTTTTTTTCAAAACTCATTATTCACCTCTTACAACCCATCCTTTCACTCTCTCTATCCTCTCACTTTCTCTCTCTTCTTCTTCACTCCCATTGCTAGCCATGGACGTCCTAAGCAAGCTCCATTTCCAACCCTCTTACATCTAGATCCTTCCTAATCTAACCCTTAGAAGCCCATCTCCACCATTAGAAGGAGTCCTGGAAGGCTTATGAACCCATGGGAAGAAGAATGAGAAGATCAAGTGGGTGTTTCTCTCTCTTTCTCTCTCCCTCTCTCTCCCTCTCTTGTTCATTTGTTTTGTCTATGAAGATGTGATTGTGTGGCCCACTTAATGAGTTGTGGATGTCCAAACGGCTCATCAAATGGACCTCACTTTGATGTGTGTATTACCCATATCATTCAACTATTTGGGTGACCCATCTGGGCAACATGTCCATAGGTGGGGCCCACCTTAAAATGCATGTCTTAGACAACGGTCCAGCGTCCAGGGACGCTGGACGTTGCCACTGTAATGTATGAGGACAGTGGGTGTACAATCGTCCAGAGAAAGAAAAAAAAAGGGGGGCTTTTGGGATGGGCTGTTGATGCAGGCCCCACCTTGGTGTATGTATAAAATCCACGCCGTCCATTTCGTTTCTCGGCCCATTTTAGACGTTGAGTCAAAAGATGAGGCTGATCTGACAATCAACCGGGCCATACTATAGGAAATAGTAGTGGTTACCGTTAAAGAAACCATCTTGATGTTTTTATTTGCCAAATATGCTGCATATTGGTGTTGTTTGGCTTGTCTTGAGCCGTAGAAGTTAATGGACGGGACGGATTTCCCTGATGTTGGCCCTACCATGGAAAATCTTTAGAAAAACTATTCTCTTAAAAAAAATAAGACAAGAGGAAGCATCGCTGACACTGCTGCTGTCACTGCCAGTGGACGCTGACGGGCAGCGGACGAGCTGGGCCTCATGGCTCCAGCTGTGGGCCCCACCGTGATGTGTGTCGACCATCAACACCGTGCATTTGACGGGTCCCTACAAACCAGGTGTCCATCCCAAAAATCAGTCTTATACGGGACTCAGGCGGGCCACACCATCTAAAATCATGTGAAAACATGCCTAAACATATAAAATTATTTGGTGGGGCCTACCTGAGTTTTGGATGTGATTGAAACTTGGTTTGGACCTCTAATTTTATGGGACACATATAATGGACGGATTAGATCTGATTAATGTGGGTTCCACCTAGGATAAAAGAAAAAAATAAATAAATATGCATGCACGTACGTTGACGTCCAGACTCTCTAGACGTCCAACGTTAAGTAGGGAGGGTCCCATTGGCCCCAATTGTGAACAAAAATCAGTCATAAAAAGTTCTCGTATGTTTTACATCCATGCCATTCATTTAATAGGTCCCCTTTTTTGATACGTTAGTTCCAAAAATCAGTCATAAAAAGTTCTCGTATGGCCCACACCATCACCTTTTATGCGGTGGTATGTCAAGCCACATGGAATCAACTTCTGGGGTCCACATGCAGCTTGGATCCACCTGAAACTCGGTTTGGACCCTTAAATTTGTGGGACACACACAATGAATGGGTTGAATTTGTGAACTACATCATGGTGGACCCCAGGATCACATAACTGTACCAAAAGTTTGGTGGACAAATAAACATTACAGTGGCTCAGTCCACGTGACCTTATAAAGAGGTTGTATGGCAAGTAAACATTGCAGCGGGCCCCTGGCCCATGTGACTTTATCAACAAATTGGATGCAAGTAAATGTTGTAGTGGGTCCCAATGTCGTGTGACCCTATCAACAGGTTAAAATAATAATAATAATAATAATAAATAAATAAATAAATATTGTAGTGGGCCACAGGTCTATATGACCTTATCAACAGGTTGGATGCAAATAAATATTACAGTGGCCCAGGTTGGATGCAAATAAATATTACAGTGGCCCAGGTTGGATGCAAATAAATATTATAGCGGGCCCTAGGCCCATGTGACCCTATCACCAGACCAGTTTGGATGGAAAATAAACATCATGTTGGCCCCAGTTTGGATGGACAGTATGTTGGGCCCTAGGATGGGTGGAAAATAAACATTTTGGTGGGTCTTACTTAAGACCCATTTATGTATGTGTCGTGTCCACAATTGTGGACCTCCATAATGAGATATGTGACTTATCTATGCCTTCCATCCCTATGGGACTCACCACGATGCATGTGTTTCATCCAACCGTCCAACCATTTTTGGAAAAATGATTTTAAGGTTTAGGATGAAAATAATACAGATTTATTTATCAAGTGGACCATAGTGCATGGTGAGGATTGAACGGCTATCTTTGAAATCTTGAGACCTTATGATCAGATTAGATGGTAAATAAATGTTATGGCGGGCCTTGAAAATTTTAGTAGTGGAAATCATTATCACCACTTATATTTGAGTGTGGCCCATTTGATATACATGGGGCCCATTGGTGTGGCCCATTTAATGTATGTATGACCATGTTATGAGGCCTACTTTGATGTATGTTGTGGCCCATTTGTCATGCCCACTTTGATGTATTTTTATCCACGCCATCCAGGGTAGGCACCCCATTATGATATATATCAGGGCTTATGGGTCGAGGCCCATTAATGCTGCCTATTTGATACAACCCACTTGATGTGTACGAGGCCCATTAGTGCGGCCCATTGATGCAAGGCCTATTATGACATGTATTGGGCCCATGATGCGTGACCCATTTGATGCATATAAGACCCATGGGTAGGGCCCACATATTATGTATTTGAAGCCCATGAGCAGGGCCCAGCTGAGGTTTATATATGGGCCCCATTAATGTGGCCCACTTGTATTTGAGGCCCACGGGTAGCGGCCCATGGGTCGTGGCCCATTGTGATATATACTCGGCCCATACGTCGTGGCCCATTGAGATGTGTTTCCGACCCATTTAGTGAGGCCATTGTGAAATATTCCTACTCATGTGATAAGGCCCATCGAGATGTATTTCTAGCTCATTGATGCGGCCTAATGATGCCACCCACCGTGATGTGCATATTAGGCTAATGGTGCGGCCCAATGTATCGACTCACGGTGATGCGTAGGCCCACGGCTGCGTGTGTAAGGCCCACCTGTGATGACTATTTGAGGCCACCTGTCGGATATTTGGGCCCACCTTATGTTTGACTCTACATGGGCCACTATTTAGGAGCAATGTTGGTTAAATGTCCACTTTGATGGGCGATGATGGTTGAATGTTCATATTGTGACCTTCTCATAGGCCATGTTCGACCAATCAACGAGGCTGATTATTGACCGATTCTAATTGACGTGACTGATTTGCCGATTCTGATTATCGACTACCGATTATGATTGTTGTGGTCGATTGGCTGATTATCGATCAAGGCCAATCATCGTGGCCGATTGTGGATTCCGATTGTGATGTATATTCTGCCCGTAGGTTGAGGCCCACTATGATGTATAAAGGCCCATGGACATGGCCCATTGTGATGTATATGTAGCCCATGTGATGCGTATTAGCCCCATGTGACGCGGCCCATTATGATTGTACGAAACCCATTGTGGTGTGTTTGAGGGCTAGGCTATGAAGCCGTTGTGATGTATGTTAGGCCCATGTGAAAGGCCCATCGTGATATGTATTAAGCTCTTGAGTAAGGCCCATGGTGTTCTATATTTGGCCCTTGTGTGAGGTCATGGGTCCACTATATGTTAGGATCCATGAGAGCCATTCCTTGGGGGCAATGTTGGTTAAATGTCCACGTTGTCGAGGTCGATTGTCAATGCCGGTTGTTGATACCGATTATGAGTATGTGACAGCATAGCATCATGATACATGCCCATACGCATCATCTGCATATTTGTTATGAGATGTGGTTAATCATTGCATATGTCATTGAGCATGTTGTTATGAGACTCCCTGATAGGCAGAGGTTATCTCACTTGAGCACGAAGTATGCACAGGATTGATGCATAACTAGATTATATGACTCATGCATCTCGCATTATGATTACTGTACGCCCTAGCGACACTAGGGTCGTAGCCTCCACAGGCGTATTGTGGATGGTCAAATGGGACACTGGAAATGTTTGGTTTTAGCATACGGGCGCCATAAATGTCCCTGTGTGAAAATCTCTAAACCTCCGTAGCCATGAGACGCCTCGACGTCGAGACCGAGTGGATATATGAGCGCCCGATTGCCGAATACTAGGAGGTTGCGTCTCCCATTGTGTCGTGGTCGGTTGGGAGGGGGTGTGGCCTTACCGTCCAAGGCTAGGTGGCAAAACTAGGTTGAGTTTGACTAGCTCGTGAATGAGTCCGCTATCAACGTGCCGGATAGGTATTGGCAGACTATTGGCCAGGCGGATAGTGAGGTTTCCTACGCTCACTTGGACTGTGCGGCTGGGAGAGCGGCAGTGCCATTTGGAGTGTACTAAACCCCGGTGATGATCCCAGAGATGAACTATACTGATATGTGGATTTAGTGAGTAGAAGTTGCATACTCATTCATGCATTCATTCATTCACTATCCACTCGGGTTGGTGGTGCGCAACTATTTGTTACGTGTGCCTTCACAATGGCCAGGATTTCGGTTGGGGCGCGCGATTAACCTGAGTTCAGGAGTTTACCACATTGAGTTTGACTATCCAAATTTAGGTATAGGACTGGTTTGGATAGAAGTCCCTTGTGATGGACCTCATAGCCTGCGATACTATGTACTACCATCCCGACTTCACACTCCAACATGGTCATTCCATTCGCACCGCATATTGCATTACATCCGCGGCATACGACATCTTGGGTTACTGTGCTTCTGCATTTATATGGTCTAGATATGGCTGACGTATTTGTGAACACATAAGGAATTATATACCCCATTGCATTCTCGGCATTTGATATTTGGCTCTTTATGACTCCTCGTTTGCGTAGCTGTTATATATTGCGTATTCTGATATTGATTGGCTCATGGACTTGTTCGTATTCCGTTTACTCTGTTATCGTATGATCTATGATCTTATGAGTATTTCTGTTTACTCTGATAATTCCTGCTCTTGTCAGTATTTCTGCTTACTCAGATAATTCATGATCTTGCTAGTATCTTTGCTTATTCCGATATTGTACGATTTATGGATTACCAGTACTTCCAGTTTGTATGATAATGGCATTGTATTGAATACTTGGCACTTACCTTGTGCACACACTTACACCACCCCCTAAGCTTTCTATAAGCTTATGCACGACAAATGCGTGCAGGTGTTATTAGGTTGCAGCAGCATTGAGCTTGGAGCGTGCAGTTGTATTCTGGAGCTTTGATTTCGATATATGTATTTTCCCTTTCAGTATTATACTCAAATGATTATATTAGTGGATATGTGATGATGATGTTGCCTTTGTCAATTGGGTAATCTTGTGGTTATGCTTATTATGAGTTAAATGTACAAAAAAAAAAAATTTAAAAAAAATCCTCCTTGTAGGATCCCAGGATCGGAATCTGGCATATGGACGCTAGGACCCGAGAATGAGGTACTACGGAGGCTGTCGGCACCAGATTCGGTGATCGGAATTCCTGCGAATCCGATTTCTGGGTTTGGGGCATGACATCTTGGGTATCCTCCACCCTGGGTGGAAGTAGAGGAGGTTGGTCTTCAGCCATAACTTCAATTAACTCAGGGAATTTCGAGTGGTGTCTAGTCCTGCGATGGATAGTCAACCCCTCAACCAATCCTCCTTCAGTCAAGAGACGTCGAGTGTTGTCACGGGCCCACTTGGGCATGAAACACTCGCAACCTTCAATCAAATTCGAAACCTAATCCTAAGAAAGGAAAAGAAAATCTAGAAAGAAAGAGAAAGTTAGAAAGAAATTACCAAATTGAAGCCCCTAAGTTAAAGACCTGCAAAAGAAAACAAACAAGTCAGTTTCTAAAGAGAAGGTCTAGAATTAGAAAATCTTTAAAAAGAAAGATAGAAGTAAAATAGTTTCTAAAAGAAGAAGATCCTAAACTAGAAAGTAAATTACTAAAAGAGAACTGAAAAATAGAAAGTAGGGAAAGAACTTACTGAATTAGAAATTTCTATCTTAAAGGCCTACAAAATAGGAAAGTTAGTTTTTAAACAAAAAGTCTACAAGTAGAAAATTTCTAAAAATAAAATAAGAAACAAAGTTAGATTCTAAAAGAGTTTAGAATTAAAAACTTGCTAAAAAAAGAATCCTAATTTAGAAATAGCAAGGAGGAAATTAAGAAAGAATTTACCAACTTACAAAACAAAAGAGTTGGGTTAGTTCCCCAAAAGGGAAAAACTATAAAAAAAAAATAGAAAATAGAAAATTCTATAATTAAAAGAGAACTAGAATTAGAGAACTTCTAAAACTCAAACCCTAATTCTAAAAATAGAAAGAGTAGAGGATTTGGAAAAGAATTACCAAATTAGAAGTTAATGTCAAGGTCCTACAAAACAGGAAACAGATTACTTTCTAGAAATTAGAAAAACTAAACCTAAAGTGAGAAAAATCTTAATCTTAAACTAATCCTAAAACTAATTAATTTCAGAAAATCGTAGCCGTCAGTCCCCGGCAACGGCGCCAAAAACTTGTTCACTCCCCAAGTATAGGGTTGTGATGTAGTAATAACTCGGTGAGACCGAGGTTGAATCCCAAGGGACTGATACCCATACTTTACCTGAAACTAGATAGAAATAGGACTAGCCTAAGATGAAATCTAAATCCAATGTAAATTGATGAATAATGGTGAGAGATTAATCTAAACTTAAGGAATTCAGAGGAAGGGAAACTGGGGATTCAGAGGATCCACTTGTAGAGATCAGGGAGATCTTATGCCATCACCATGTAAACTAACTGAACTTCTTTTAATATAGTTTTAAAGAGATGAAAGGTATATGAATTAGAATGGATTCCATCATCAAATCATGCCCAGGAGGCAAAGCAAACAACAGAATTAAACTAATTACCAACCACTCAACAATGCATGAAGGTTAGGAAGGATACCGTCATCTAACCATGCCCATGGAACGATGGTGAACAACAGGGCTTCCTGACGTCATAAACATCAAAGGGAGGGAGAAATACTCAAAGCCATCACAGACCCGTTGTAATTTTAGTCACAACAGACCATAAAAAAAAACTAAAAACAATTCCTTAATTAAACTAAAAACAATATCAGTTCAGTTTAAACAAAAAGGCATAAGTAAAAAGCTCCCATCAGACTACAAGCTTCCCCTCTTAGCCCCAGCTAAGAGGTTTAGCCCGTCATGATGCAGCTAACCCTTAAACAAAAATAAAAAGATAAAAAACCTTTTCCTCTCTATCTCTCTCCTTGCTCCACGTCCAGCCCAAAACCGAGCTAACCTCCTGCTGCCACCGAATCTCTCCCTGTCTCCCCATTCAAGCCCAAGCCCTCCTCCCTTTTCTGCCTTTTATCCCTATAAAAGATGGTGTGCACTCCCTGCGCAAATAGGAAACAGCATGCGAGACGGAGCCTTGCGGAAGCCAGGCGCGTTTTTTTTTAGAAACTACTTTCGCACGCAGTCAACGGTGTTGGGAGCAGGTTTCTAGAGTGCTGACGTCTGCCCTTTTGGTGGTGTTCGTCCCGAGCCCGGTCTTCATCTGGACGGATCAGATCAACCGTCCGATCAACAGGGGTGGACCACAGCCTCCCGGATCGTCCGGACCGCGGGAACAGAGGCAGGGCAAGACGGACACTGTGCTGATGGTGGGGCCCACTTCACTGTTGTTTTGAAAAATCAACGCCGTCCACTGCATTCTGCTCGAAAAACCAGTAAGAAATATCTGGTTTCAAATTGGATTCTGTGTGGCCTACAGAATATTGTATTCCGCCATCCATCTTGAGTTTGATCGAGTCTTTCCCATATGTGCGCGCATGGGAGCAGATAGTCAACATGGCGTCGACCTTTCCGAGCTCCTTTACAAGATGGATGGCTTGGATTAACCCTTTGGGCCATGATGGTGGCCCACCAGCTTCCGCAGTCTGCTCGTCTGCGTAACAGAGGGGACGACACTTGCCGTTTTTTAAGAAGCTCGAGTCCAGGACTGTTTGACCGTCCTGGAGTTTCTGTGCACGCCTGGTGCATATGTGCATAGTGCACACCCAACTCAGGTGGGGTCCACGATGATGTATATATAAAATCTTCTCCATCCATCTTCTTCCCCTTTTAATTTAAGATGTTGAGTCCAAAACTGAAGCGTATCCAGAGATCAGGTGGGCCCCATATCACTGTTTTAGAGGCTGATCTGTCCGTTGGGCCACTTCCACAGGGATATAACAGATGAAATTTGACGTGTATGGTTAATTTATGGTCCCAACCCTATGTATGAAGTTTCGAGCCAATCAGATGACGAGAACCCTGTGATCTTACATTCTGTGCCAGTTTTGGGCCTCTTTAACGTGAACGGCTTTATTTCCTTGGATCCCTGGTGTGTAAATCCTTCAGTCTTAGTCCCCTGGGGTTTGTCTCATGCTTTGGTGAATTCAGAGCGTCAATCCATACATTTAGCATCATTTTTCAGTCCAGGTTCTTAAACACATCCTGCATTACAAACACGATTAATTCAGGCCATTAAGCAATATCATAATCGTAAATCCATGCAATCAATAGGGTCTAATATGTAATATTTGACGCTCAATAGGTGTGCTCCCACCTTTCTCTAAAAAATAAAAAATAAATAAAAAATGTAGATTTATATGATTGATGATCAAAACTCAAATGTACTAAAAGTATGTTACAAGAATAAAAATGTTTTATCGTGTGATGGTTATCTTCTAACTAAAGGTCTTCTAAGCTAGCTAATGAATTTAGCTTTTAGGAGATGTAATACATTTCTGAAATTCTTGTTTTCTACTAATGTATTATTAGGAGAAGAATGGGTATATTTATCAATGAGAGAAGGTATCAATTGTGGTTTCGTTAATTGAAAAGGAAAATGAGAAGAAAAAATAGAGAAAAAAGAACGGTGACTTCACGCTCCGGCAATCTGACTCGAGATAAATATATTATACGTTAAGCCAAAGTGTCTACCAAATATACTCCAATCTAAAGGGCATAAAGAGTTGCTTGACTGTTTCTCTACATTCAAACCTGATGTTAAGAGGTATGAAATTATCATTTAGAGGGCCTAATGTTTCATTGATATAAAAAAGTTCACATAAATTGAATAAGCCTCCTCATTTTGTTATGGAGGTATTTTTTTTTTTCTAAAAGACCACATGCTCTAAAGAACTTCAATGTGTATTTTTCCTCGTTTAGATGTGTATTTTTTGTTAGGATAACACAAAAGCAAACCCGAATTCGAATCAAACAAGAGGAACTCAAAGCAATCAAAGCACATAGATAACATGCGAATTTACATGGAAAAACCCTCGCAGGAAAAATCAAGGGCACAAAGTGACAAGCAATCCACTATAAAATTAATATTATGAGAGATGGAAGCACTTACACCAATGTGAATCCCTTCGAATCCCTCTAAAACCCTTGTTTTTTTCTCTCTAAAACCCTTAGTAATGCCATAGAATCCCCATTAGAATATCCTAATATCGATTACACCCAATATATAGCATAACGTCCAAAATAAGAAACAGATCGCGTACTTATGAAGAATCGCGCGCGTCGTCGACCGATCGTTCGACATTGGTCAAGCAATCCTCAATCGATCGAACAAGCCATGTTTAATCAACCGAACATGCCAAAAACAGTCAAAAGATTTAATTGGGATTTTTCAAATTCTGTCGATCGATCGACCCGACAATTCGATCGATCAAGATTGTTCAAAACTTATCCAAAGACCAGTCTGTATAATTTGAGGTTCACTTGATGGATCGACCAAGGTGGTTGATCGATCGATCAAACCCATGTTTGTTTACTCGATTGGTCGACTAAGGTGGTCGATTGATCGAACTCTTGTTTCATGTACAGGTTAAAGATATCTGACAACATTTTCAAAACTTGTTAAGGAGCTTTGAAAATATTTGAGATGATTATTTTTTCAAGAGAATGATTGATTTACTTTTTGCTGTTAAGCTTCCTTTTTCTACAGCTTTGCCATATATGAGATGCCATATATGAGATAATATCAATATTTGATGGTTAAAAAAAAAAAAAAAATTCACTTTTTTGTATAAAGTAAAATATGATTCTATTTGGGAGCTTGAAAAGTTGAGAGAAAGTGACATTTCTTTGAAAGTTGTGTACCAAGAAAGTTTTTGGAGAGTAGGAAAAAAAAGGAAAGGGTACCTAGGGGGATTTTCTTTAAAAAGAAATCTTCTATGATTTTTTATTAAAAAAGGCCATGTTTAGGAGCTAAGAAAGTATTTTGGGTGGAAAAATATTTTTCAAGAAAATGACATTTTCCTTTATTGTAAGTTCACATTTCGGTGCAAAACATTTTCTAAGAAATTCTTTTCATAGAAGAAGTCCTAAAAATATTTCCAAGAATCCGGTAATTTTTATTTTATTTTATTTTTTTTGCACATTCCCAAATGCTTACTTGGTAAATAGCTTTTCAAGAAATGTCACTTTTTTTTTCTTTCTTTCATTTTCCAAGCTCCCACCCAAGGGGCCCATATGGGGGATTAGAAAATGAAAGGAGAGATGCATTTTCTTTGGAAGTTATTTTTTGAGAAAGCTTCTAGAGAGAATATTTAAAAGGAAAAAAAAAAAACAAAACAAAACAAAAAGAGAGAGAAAATTTAGGGAAACATTTAATATCAATAGGTAAAAATATGAGAGAAAGAAGACTTAGAAGGTTTGGTTTTTGTTATATGCAACGGACACCGTGTTAGACGTGAATTGGCACATGTTAAAGGATGTAAAAGGGTAAGGGAAAGGATTAAAAGGATGTGCATGAAAGTAGCTAGGAAAAGATTTGATGACTTACAATCTAATTGAAGATTTGTTATTGGATAGAGTGGAAT
This sequence comes from Magnolia sinica, assembly GCF_029962835.1. Taxonomy (NCBI): domain Eukaryota; kingdom Viridiplantae; phylum Streptophyta; class Magnoliopsida; order Magnoliales; family Magnoliaceae; genus Magnolia; species Magnolia sinica. The sequence continues at coordinate 106,212,011 of NC_080575.1, forward strand.
GATAGAATAAGATTCATCCACCGAGGCCAGTTAATTTGGACAAGGCTTAGATGATGTTATGTAACACATCCATGAGCCCCATTCATAAAATTGAAAACCACATCATAGAAATTCTCAGGTGGAGCATTTTGGTAGACTATTTCCTAATTTGCTTCCCATTCTATAATATTTCTGACAAATGCACCATAACACTTTAAATTTGAGTACCCTCCCCAAAGGAAGTCATATTTGCATTGTTAATGACACTGGCTTACATTTCGCCTGATCTATAGTCTCAGTCAACCATGCCACGTGTAGCACAAGAGCTAGTCAATTGCCTTTCTCTCCATAGCCTTTCCATGCAATTATAATGCCTTAACTGAAGAATCTCATAGTATAATTGGATGGATGAAACTCATCAAGTTAATTTGTTGGTAGTGTTGCAGCGGTAACATGATTAGAGAAGGAACTTTCTTGGATTCGAGAGCTGATGCGGCCTGATTTCTTCACCCAATCAATCCGGACAGAGCTTATTCCTACAGATAATTGCTATTATTTAGGATTTTATTATCATTAGGTTTAGTACAAAGTTTCTATTGGTTTGAATTTGGACCGTAGTCCCTGCTGAAATAATAAGGGGACGGGGATTGGCTACTGAAGTTGTCAGTCGCCAGTAGCTACTCTACTGTGCTCTGTGGACCCCACCATGAGGTACTGTGTTTTATCAATGATGTCCACCCATTTTTCCTGATCATTTTAGGGCATGAGACAAAATATGAGGCAAATCTAAATCTCACGTAGACCATACCACAGGAAACAATTGTTATTGAACACCCACCATTGAAAACATTTTGGAGACCACAAAAGTTTTGGATGAACCTGATATTTGTGTTCTCCCTTCGTCTAGGTCTTTGTGACATAATCAAAAGGTTGGATGGAAAATAAACATTACTGTAGGCCCTAGAAAATTTTTAATGGTGGATGTTCAATCACCATTGTTTTCTTGTGGTGTGGTCCACTTGTGATTTGGAACTGCATTATTTTTTGGGATGATGCCCTCAAATGATCTGGGAAAATAGATGGACAAGGTGGATAAACCACATACATCATGGAAGTGCCCATGGAGCACCATCCAATAGACACCTCATTACTAGCGGAAAAGGTATGGCCGGTGATCCCAACACCAGCCAGCTAGCTGGTGTGAATGCTTCATGGGCTTCACCATAATGTATGTGTTTTATCCATACCATCCATCCATTTTTTTTCAGCTCATTTTCCTTGTGAGCCCAAAAATGAGGTTGCAACTCCAAAGCCCAAATGGACCCAAGTATGGGAAACACTAAGGATTGAAAGCTTAGTGTTAGAAACCATTTAGGGGCCTCAAAAGTTTTGGAGGGAGTTGGTATTTGTGTTTTCCCTTCCTCTAGGTCTTTATACCTTTATAAATAGGTTGATGAGAAATAAACATTATTGTGGGCCCTAGGAAGGTTTCAATGGTAGACATTACTCTTCCCATTGTTTCCTATGGTGTGGTTCACTTGAGCTTTGGATCTATTCTCATATCTTCAAATCAGCCGGAAATGAATGTATGGCATGGATAAAACACATAAATGGGTGGTATATCTTTATAAATAGGTTGATAACAAATAAACATTACTGTGGGCCTCAAGAAGGTTTCAATGGTAGACATAGCTCTCCCCATTGTTTCTTATGTGTGGTCCACTTGAGCTTTGGATTTGCCTCATGTTTATGGATGGATGGTATGGATAAAACACATACATCATGGTGTTTTATGTGAGCTGTGTACTTTTATGAACAGGTTGATGACAAATAAACATGACTGTGGGCCTCGAGGAGATTTCAATGGCAGACATAGCTCTCTCCATTGTTTCCTATGGTGTGGTCTACTCAAGCTTTGAATTTGCCTCATTTTTTGGCTTATGCCTGAAAATGAGTTGGAAAAATGGATGGATGGCATGGATAAAACACATAAATCATGGTATTTTATCATGGGTTTTGTACCTTTATGAAGAGGTTGATGACAAAATAACATTATCGTGGGCCTCAGGGAGGTTTCAGTGATAGACATAGCTCTCCACGATGTTCCCTATGGTGTGGTCCACTTGAGCTTTGAATCAGCCCTAAAATGAGCTGGAAAAATGTATGAATGGCATGGATAAAATACATAGATTATGGTGGGGCCCACAGAGCTTTGACAATAGATAGCTGGGAACCGGATTGCATCCTACCCTGCCTAGATGATCCTAGATGATAATTTTGTTCCAGCAGGGCTCTGTGGGGCCCACCATAATGTAGGGCTTTTATCCATGCCATCTATCAATTTTGCAAGATCAGTTTAGGGTATGTACCAAAAAATTAGGCAGATTCAAAGCTCAAGTGAACCGCACAGTGAGGATTGAACTCTAACAGTTAAAGAATTCTTGGGAGTTGCAGAAGTTATGGATCAAGCTGATATTTGTGTTTTCCCTCCATCCATATCTATATGACCTTATGAATAGGTTGGATGGCCAAAAAAAAAAAAAAAAAAAACATCCCTATGGCCCAATAGAAGGTTTCAAGCTGTCAGTATCACCACTGCTTCCTGTCATGTGGTCCACTCGAGCTTTGGATCGGCCTCTTTTTTTGCTAATACACTGCAATGATTTATAATAATAATAATAATAATAAAAAGATAGCGTGAGTAAAATCCACACATCATGATAGACCACACAGAGCCCCTACCTGGTGGGCTTATTTTCCAGGTTGGGGAGGAGGCCAATCCACTTCCAGCTTTTGATGATTTTTAATTTTTTTATTTTGCATCTGAAAAGTGACTTTGAAGGACGCGGATTGACTCATGACGCAGGACATGAGTATGTGGGGCCTACCATAATGTGTTTTATCCATACAGCTATTTGTTTTGCTAGGTCATTTTAGGGCATGAGCCTATAATGAGGCAGATCCATACCTCAAATGGACCACATCACTGGAAATAATGAGGATTAAATACCTATCATTGAAAGTTTCATAGGGGTGACAGAAGTTTGGGATGAAAATGATATTTGTGTTCTCCTTTCATCAAGTGTGTGTGACCATATGAACAGGGGTGGCAAGTAAACATCAAAGTAGGCTTTAAGAAGGTCTCATCAATGGACATCATTGTTTCTTATGAAGTGGTTCACTTAATCTTTGATCAGGCAAAACAGACGAAACACACGGATAAAACACATACATCATGTTGGGCCCCATAAAGTTGGGTCATCAGGCAATCTGCATCCAATTTAGAAAGACCACGTGGCCTTATTAGTGCTCTCAATGCTCTAGCATAGCATTTCAATGAAGAGAAAACTTTTTTAATGTACTCTAATATTACATTTTAATATAGAGCTCACTTTTTCAATATACTTTTAAACTAATTAAATTTATATATGATTTTGAGAATATACATCAAAATAGTGCGACCTTATTAAAAATTTTGCTAGGTATGTGTAAACTAGTAAGGACACATAAGTCAATCAGGAATGACATAATTTCACAACAAAGCTGGACCACATGCCTAATATTTAAATTAAGGCTAGCAATGGACTGGGTGACCTGCATAAGTTCCATGAGCCCATTTCTACTTTGAATTCAGCTTGAAAATACTAACTTGGCCCGTGGGCAAAGCTTTGGCCTTTAAGATTTTGGTTTGGGCCTGGGCTCAAGTCATTTTAGACTCAATTTCATTTGTTCCTATAAGTATCCCGTTCTAGTCATCCGATAGATAGCAACCCATTCTCCATGAACGCATGCCACTGGTTTCACTTCTCTGGACATCTATCTCATTGTGTATGTGTGCCCCACTTGATTAAAGGATATATTAACAACATTAAAGTGGAAAATAGTGATTTTACCAAATTTGGGCTGGGCAGGATCGAGTTCGGGCCTAACTAGTTTTTCAAACTCAGGTTTGAGTTACTCTGCTGGGGCTGGTGCGGAGCATGGGTCATAAGTGTAGGCTCGGCCCAAACACTGCCAAGCACAAACCAAATTTGAGTCTAAAGTGGGCGTGGCCCAGAGCTCAACAGAGCTTTGGACACCAAAATATAAACAGCTAAAGAAAGCATCGGAGTGCTTGGATTGGAGAAAGGTTGCAGGTTTCTCTTCTCCCACTCCAATCACCTCCAAGATCCCCTAATTCAATAGTTGTAAGATGCCTTGTTCAGTGACTAGTACACATTTCATTGCATTGAATTATTCCCCTCCCTTTATCTGCTCAAATAATTGCAAAACATCATCATTAGGGGTGGCAATAGGCAGGGTTGGGTACACTGCTTAGAGAGATGGTATCATGCCATGCTCGGTTTAAAGAGTTTTTGGTCAGGCTATCAATAAGCCCGGGTGGCCTGCTTCAGGCCTGGCTTGGGGTGGTCCACTAGGCACAAGGTTCAGGCTTAGGCTTTAAAAGTTAACCTGTTTAATAATTGAGTTGGGCTAAGGCTCTGTTCAAGAGCCCATCAGCTGGGCCCAGATCTTTCAGGATATCAAGGGAATTTATGTCATATATCATGCATGATGGGTGCATTATATGAATAACTTAATCTTGTACAAAAGGGGTAGTTTGGATCGGGCTCAGGCTGAGGTCATGCATAATTAACATCGCCAGGCTGGTATACTGCATATTGGAACAATCCAAAATGGACTTTAGTATGGCCCACATGAATCATGAGTTAGCTTGATTTTATAGTTCTGTGCATAACTTAGGATTACATATCTAATTGTTGGAGTAGATTTCATGCACATATCACTGCCCTAAAAAATCAAGAGTAGCGTAGCATAAAATGTTGAAATGTACCTTTTAATAGTTGAAAGAGTACACACCTTTGATTTTCGACAGGACCACGGTGATTTGTATTTGCAATCCACTCTAATCATTAGATGTGTATTCCCCTATTAGGCTGGGGGCTAAAAAATCAGACTAACTTATAATTCCATCAAAAGAAATAATTAAAAAATAGATCTCTATACATAATTTTTACATGAACCATGTGATGATTATATAAATCTACGCCAACTAAAATTTAGGTATATGGTTCAAAACCAAGCTTATGAGCAATTCACGTAATGGAGAGTAAGTATTGTGCTTTACTTTGATTTTTAGCGCGCGGTGTATTTGTGTAAGGATAGGGCTGATATTTGAGAGTTAGGCCTAACATGAGGTGAAGCAGCTCACGATCAACATGAATTTCACGCAAACATTATAGTAAGGCTGACATGAGTAAGCGGTCACTCATCTTTCGCAAGTCTTCTGGAAATCATTGTAGTTTTTGTAAATTCACCTGCCAATGCAACCGTAATGAGCTAGGTGGGCGAAATTTGGGCCAACTCGTGATTTTTTCTTTATGGCCCAAGCCCGGCCGATTGAAAACCAGCTTAATTTTTAAGCCAAGCCCATCCGATTGGAAAGCAGTTTAATTTTAACGCCCAAGCCCAACCCAGCCATTTGACCTAATACTCCACCCAAGTCTAGCCCAAGGCCAGCTAGTATTGAAAGCCCAATGAAGCGAACCCGCTGCATTTATAGCACTGGATGGGAGCCGTTGTGGGAGAGAGATGTGAAAGGAGTGAGTTGTTCAGGGTGGGGAGAGAGAAGGGGCCGTAGGCTCAAGTTGGCCCCACCATGGTATTTATATGAAATCCACCCTCACCATTAGGTATGTCGTCCTATGTTAGGCCCAACGACCAAAGATAAGCTCCATTCGTGATTCGGTGAACCAAACAATTAGAAACAATATATAAGATAATGCTCACCCTCCAAATTGTTTCCCTTGGTGTAGCCCACTCAAATCACGTGTGGGTTTGATTTTTTTTGGGTCCAAAGTCAAGTTTTGTTATATCATATGCTGGTTGGAGCGGAATTCATATAATTATGATGGTGGACCTTGTAAAAATCAAGGGTGGACGTCTCTCTCCTAACAGTTTTCTTTGTTGTGGGCCACCTTAATAGCTGATTTGGGCTAGGTTGTAGACGGTCCAAAGCCTGGGCCAATTGAAAAAGGGCCTGAATTTTAAGCCCAAACCTAACCCTCAGGATTATACCCCAGCCTAAGTCTGACCCAAGGCAGACCATGCCCAACAGCCCTGCAGGCCATCTTGGCTACTTGCAGGCACGTTTCTTGCTACGGGGTCATCCCTTTTACACGGAGCCATGTAACCCAAAGCATGGGCCCAATGAGATTTGTGTGACACCCCTTCATTCATTAGTTTCTCCCTCTCATGTTATTAGGTGGCCCAAAAAAATGAGACAAATCCAAACCTTAATTGGTCCACCAAAAAGATGGATTGAATGCCTACCATCTAAACCTTCTCCAGGCCTACAATAAGTTGTCTGAGGCTAATATGTGTCTTCCTTTCATCATCTTTCTGGGAGTCGTGTAATGAATGGATTAGATTGAATATAACCATCACATTGATCGGGCCATCAATTATATATATATATATATATATATATATATATATATATATATATAATTCCATTCCAAACAGTTCAAAATTCAGGCCGAAGCCAACCCCAAGCCTGACCGGTTGATAGCATTGATAGTAGGCCCAATGATAGCCTTTTTGTCCCTACTTTTCATGTGGTGTGACCCATTTAGAGTTTTGGATCTAAATCCCTACGGTTCAAAATCCCATTTTTTGTTAGGCATGCCAAGTATTCTTGGAAATTCATACCCGACTTTGACTTTCCAAAATCCTACTCTGTATACTTCTTTAAGGTTTCTTAGTTATCTATCTGTTATGTTAGGAAGGATCCGAATGAATATACAGCACCCAAGAACATTAGAAGGAAACTACGAAATTCAAAAAAGGACTTATTACGAGATAATGATCAAATTGCGATGAACACTAGATCTGATTTTCTTAGATCATCTATTCTAATTATATTATGATAGGTTTTGGACTATAAGCCCAGAATGGAAGTCTAGATCATGGCACATGCAGTCTATATGTATGCGTGTAGCTGAAGTGTGCATGTTACCCATTTTCATAATCTCAATTATGATCTGATTCCCAGACCCGTTCTCATTAAATCATTGGTTGTATTTCAATGTTATCTGAAACTTGCAGGCTTAGATTTTGATGGTTACATTCTTCGATGCCAGAGATCTTTGCGGTTCCACCCAATAAGTGGGTCCCAAGATTCCCAACGGATGAACTGTCTAGATCATCGAAAGATTATACCCTTTTCTTATATGTGGTGCTACTCCAAATGGACACTGCCAAGACAATTCACGCCAGATATGTTAAGGGGATTGACAGGGCATGCGTTTACGGGTCATGCATGCAGGTTCTATTTTTAACAATCCATTTTTCTGATGTCAATGGCTGACAGTCCTATTAATGGGCAAATGGATCTTCTTATTGGACCTGCTTGATACCAGAGTCACAGATCCATTTCTAGCCCCAATTTAGTGGTCCTCTTAAGCATTTTCCGTGCAAAATTTATTTTTTTTTAAAAAAAAAAATTTACACTTGGCCTGCCCAAACAAACCAGCTAAGAATCTGGGCCCAAAGCCATTCAGTCACAGTTCCTTATTGGAATTTTGCAAAACGCAACAAAAAATGAAATTGACTGTGAAAATCCTGGAATGATTACTAGGTGTACGTGCAATCAATCTCCCTCAAGCAGCCTGATCTGGAAGTTGAGGCCCCAAATGCTCGTAGAAATGAGCTTATTATGATTCACCTGTGTTTAAAAACTTATTCACATGCTTGTACACTGTTGCATGTGTGGGTCAAATATATTGCGTAATGCCATCCAACCCATGTATTAAATGAAAACCAACATGATGATGGAATGCCCCTGAAAACAGGCCTATCCAACCATTTGGCTGGCCACACCATGGAAAACAATGTCAACCACCTAAAGGCCTTCAAATTTAAGTTGGGGCCCATGTGACAGTTGATAGGCTTTTTTTGGGGGCATCCAATGGAATGGCTCTGTAGCAGAGGTTGGACGCCATACACATATGTCAGTTAATGTCATGCGCAACTTTTATAGACTATGTTTGCGGGAAAGGACACCCTTATCCATGGCTAAAGTGGTAGACTAGTGAAAGATACCTCGTTTCAACATTGAGATCTTGGTATCGATCCCTAGTGGGGGTGGCTAACAGTGAAGCGTCAACCGACAGTGGGGTGTACTAACAAGCTAACAAAAAAAAGAAGCTGGAAAGGACTTGCAGAAGAACCACGATCAACTTCCATTACTCAATCCTCAACTATTTATTAATCTTAGAATTTAAGCTCACTTCCCCCCAAATAAATTATTATGTCCAAGCCGCTCTTTGATCCATTTACTTAGGTGATGCATTAATGATTTTTTCTCAAGGTTTGGGAACTGAACCAATCATGGAAGTGGCTTTTGACGGATGGGTAAAAGCCATAGCTTGGTTAATATATATACACACACACATGGCTTGGTTAATACACACACACACACGGAAATGCTCACCTGGGAACCAGTTCATACATACTACGTACGAACTTTTTTGAGAACCCATCATATGTGATGTGGATCCAAAATCTGAACCGTTCATGTGAAGTAGCACCTCCTGAAATCCCCTGGGCCTAAGTTTTACTTTGATCTAAATCTTTGATGGGCCATGAAAAATGAAAACAGTTTTCTCCCTTGATTTGCATTTCTCTTTGCTAAGGCCCACCAGAATAGTAGATCAGGGTGAAAATTTGTCACATGCGGTTTTATGGGATTCCGCATCACATGGACCGTTCAGATTAGACACCCATGACACGTGTGCAAAGGTGCGCACGTCCGTAGGTGCGCAGGGGAGCATGACTCTCTCTCTCTCTCTATATATATATATATACGGGAAAAGGTTCTACGCCGTCGTGCTCATGAGAACTTCTCATGAAATCGAGCTGTGTGGTCCCCACCGTGATGTATTTGCTGTTATTCATATGTTTTCCATCTCATTTTAGTACTCATCCCAAACCTTAATGATATCCAAATCTCAGGTGGACTGTATCACTAGAAACAGCGATGAATGACCATTAAAATCTTTTTGCGGGCCACAAAATTAATTTTTGGATCAAGCTGACCTTTATATTTTCCCTTCATCCAGATCTTACTGACATTATTAATATGTTAAATTTCAAATAAACATCATGAAAACCTTACGATGGGCCCTTTGGTAATTTTAATGGTGAGGCACTCGATCACCGCTGTTTCCTATGAGTGGCCCACCTGAGATTTGGATCTTGGTAATTTTTATAATACCATCCTAAAATGCTATGGAGAAATGGATGGATAGTTTGGATATACAAAAAATCATCAATGTGAGCCCACAGTATGCGTAATACCCTGTTACCCGGGTAGCACGTAAAGGCTTTTAGCAGGCGGTTGGCTGCTGGTCGGTTCTCTGAGTCCCCACTACGATGTATGTGCTTTATCATGTTGTTCGTTCATTTTTATAAGATTAGTTTAGGGCTTGATTTCAAAAAATGAGGCAGATTTAAATCTCAGGTGGATCACATCACAAGAAAATAGTAGTAATTGAATGTCTACCATTAAAAACTTTCTAAAGCCTACTGTATTATTTATTTGACATCCAACCTATTGATTAGGTCATACAAACCTGGATGAATGAAAAAAAAATATATATTAACTAGACCCAAAATTTTTGGGATTCAATCAACCCTATTTTTCCTGTGATGTGGTCAATCAACTTAAGATTTAGATCTACTCATTTGTAGGCTCATACAATAAAAAAATAGACAGCATGGATGAAACATATACATCATGGTGGGACCAAGAGAGCACCGACTAGTAGCCAGTAGCAGCGTCAGTAGCTAATCCGCGTCCTTGGTATGCAATACGCATCCATACAGAGGCGAGATAGGTCCAACTATGGCTGTAATGGGCCGCGAAAACCTGATTGGCCTTTGGGCTTGGCCCATTTGGGCTGGGTTTGGGGTAGTGTATCAGGCCGGACGGTGAGGTTGGGCTTAAATTAAGAGCCCAATTATAAATCACACCGGTCTTGGGCTTAGCTCTCCAAATTCCATAAACCCAGCGCAGCCCAACAACTTTTCTCCTTTTCTTTCATTCTCTCCCTCTCTCTCACACATGAGGCACACCAAATATCATTTATCTGGAGAGATATTGAGGGCTTGGGCTCTGGCGGACTCAGGACGGGCTTTGTGAAATTGTCCTGGGCCGGACTCGAGCTGGGCTATTTCATCCCGTCATGGGCCCGAGCTAGATTTGGGCTTGGTTCATAATTAGAGGCCGGGCTTGGACAGAGCTCGGCCCGGATGGATGGATGGACGGACCTAATCCGGCCCATTGACAACCCTAGGTCCAACGGATCTAATTTCAGATATTATTCCTTATCTAAGTTAGGGTCCACAAATTGGAGCGTTTAGATCGTGTACGTACGCATTTCTACGGGAATTCATATTTTTCAACGCCTGTATCAATTAACTCTTTTTTCTTTTCTTTTCCTTTTTCGTAAGAGTAAGACAAGCTGTTCTTGTCCAGAGTAGCATCAACCTCCTTCTATAAATACCCATCCATCGTAAGTTCGTAACAGAACATAAGCAACAACAGCCATGGCCATACAGAAATCTCTCTCTTGCTTTTCTTCTTTTATTATTAGAATTTCTTTCTTCCAATGCCTTTACAACAGCACCAGCATCCACACTCGGAGAAGCAGAGGCTCTCTTGGAATGGAAAGCCAGCATCTCCTCACCACAAGCTCTCCATTCATGGTCACTTCCATCTGCTAATGCTAGTGCCAACACAATCTCTCCATGCAAATGGTATGGGATCTCCTGCAACGGCCTTGGAAGCGTAATAGAGATAAGCTTACCCAGTGCAGGCTTGCAAGGTAAGCTTGATAACTTGAGCTTCTCCTCATTTCCAAACCTCTTCCGTCTCAATCTCAGTGACAACACACTAACTGGAACCATCCCAGCTGATATTGGCACTCTTTCTAGACTCGTCTCCCTCAATATCTCCATGAATTATCTCTCTGGAGTTCTACCTCTTTCAATGGCTAACCTTTCTCACCTTTCAGAGCTCGACATCTCATCTAATGAAATAACTGGGCCTATTCCTCCATCTTTAGGTAACTTGACCAGGCTGACAATCCTCTACCTCTTTGACAATCAAATTTCTGGTTCAATTCCTGCACAATTAGGAAATCTCAAGAATTTGGTTGAGTTGTCATTGCAGAATAATAGTCTGACAGGTCCAATCCCACCTGCTTTAGGTAATTTAAGAAACCTTACACTTTTGTACCTCTACAGAAATCAAATTTATGGTTCAATTCCTGCACAATTAGGAAATCTCAAGAATTTGGTTTAGTTATCGTTGCACAATAACAATCTGACAGGTCCAATCCCTCCTGCTTTAGGTAATTTGAGAAACCTTACACTTTTGTACCTCTACGGCAATCAAATTTCTGGTTCAATTCCTCTAGAAATTGGGAATTTGGTAAATCTCAATAAGCTTGAGCTTGAGAGTAACCTTCTAACAGGTTCTATCCCTTCCACTATAGGAAACTTGACCAAGCTTGAACTCTTCAATGCATTTGACAACCATTTAACTGGTGAGATCCCAAAAAGCTTCAGAAATTGCACTAGTTTAACTAGAGTTCGACTCGAAGGAAATCAGCTTGTTGCAAATGTATCAGAAGCCTTTGGTGTCTACCCACATCTCTATTTCATGGATGTCAGCAACAACATGTTGTTTGGTGAACTCTCACCGAACTGGGGAGAATGCAAAAACTTGACGAGGCTACAATTATCTGGGAACATGATCACTGGTAGAATTCCTCGCGAGATTGGGCAGTTGAAGCAGCTACAAGTACTTGGTCTTTCTTTGAACCATCTAGAAGGAGAGATTCCAAAGGAATTTGAGAGGCTAACTTCTTTGTTCAGCTTGAGTTTAAATGATAACGAACTTTCTAGTCAGGTACCAAAAGAGATTGGAAAACTCTCCAACTTGGAGGTTCTTGACTTGTCAAGGAATCACCTAAGTGGTCCAATACCACCTCAATTAGGGGATTGCTCCAAACTCCAATATCTGAAATTGAGCGAAAATGATTTGAATGGAAGCATTCCATTTCAAATTGGTAACCTGGTATACTTAGAGGATTTACTAGATCTCAGTCATAACTTGCTTAATGGAGAGATATCACCACAACTTGGGAAATTGCATGTGCTGGAAAAGTTAAACCTCTCCCACAACATGTTGTCGGGCTCCATTCCACCTTCTTTTGAAGCAATGTTCAGCTTGCAATCTATTGATTTTTCATACAATGCTTTGGAAGGTCCTCTTCCCAACAGCAAAAACTTTCAGAAGACTCCTGCAATGGCATTCATAAAAAACAAAGGTTTATGTGGTGAAGTGCAAGGTTTGAGACCCTGCAACGCTCCTTCAATAAGGCATGGTGATGCAAGGAAAGGCCGCCAAGTTGTCATCTTCATTGTTCTTCCTCTCTTGGCAGCCTTGTTTCTTTTATTTCTAGTCGTCGGCCTTTCTTCCATTTATTCCCAAAGACGAAGAAATAAAGAGAAGGTAGTTCTTGAAAAGAGCAGCAGAAATCCATTTTCAATATGGAATTATGATGGGATTGATGCATTTGAACAGATCGTGGAAGCGACAGAGGGTTTCGACGACAAATACTGCATCGGAACTGGAGGGTATGGAAAAGTTTACAAAGCAAATCTACCATCAGGCCAAGTAGTAGCTGTGAAGAAACTTCACACACTTGAAGGTGGGGATCAATCCGACCAAAGAAGTTTTAGAAATGAGATTCGAGCATTAACAGAAATCCGCCATCACAACATTGTGAAGTTTTATGGTTTTTGTTCCCATGCTCAATTCTCATTTCTAGTCTATGAGTACATGTAAAGGGGAAGCTTGGCTAGTATCCTAAGCAACGACAGAGGAGCTGCAGAGTTGGATTGGACTCTAAGGGTGAAAGTTATTAAAGGTGTGGCCCATGCATTATCTTACATGCACCATGATTGCACCCAACCAATTGTCCATTGAGACCTATCAAGCAACAACTTTCTGTTGAATTCGGAACTTGAGGCCTGTGTCTCTGACTTTGGCACTGCAAGATTGTTGATACCTGATTCGTCCAATTGGACTACGCTCGCCGGCACTTACGGATACATCGCTCCAGGTTAGCTGTTAATTCATTCTCCATACTTTAAAAGTTTTATTAGCAATTGGTCTTTATTTTTTCTTAAGCTTTCCTTTTTATTTTATTTTATTTTTTGTTGGCAATTACATACTACGGATTGTGCATATGTTAACATACTGTTGTCAAATATTGCAATCTAGGGCAACTGGAAGATTCCTTGATCCAACAGCTGTAAGAGACCTTGTAAAGAAACATACATGGGTTTGTATTTTTACAATCGCCAAAGTCAAAACTAATATAATAATGCAAATGAAGATAAAAGTAAGAATGCATTTTCTTTGCTACACTTGTGGTCCATCATTTTACATTATGCATGGTAGAGATAATGTGGTTGCATGGTAAGACTAACCATAGTTCCAAGTTACCCAACTAACTTATGCATATTTTATCAGCTATTAAATTTGTGATGCTGACTATTTTTCTTAACTGTACATTTGTTGGCCACCAATTAGATGGACAGAGTCCTCCAATAACTATAATTTTTGGAACCTATTCCATCTACAATATGGGCCATGCTTTTAGATGGTCTGGATATATTTACATGGATATTCCAAGTGTATAGATGGATGTGTAATCACTGTTTAAGAAATGATTGAAAAAACTCGTACTTCTGGCCCATACGAGTAAATGTGAAAATGATGTGCAAGGAAATAAATGTGGAAGTGATGAATACGGAAATAAGGCACCCTTCAATGCTCAGCCAAGAGATCCCAGAGGATGGTTGGGTTTCCTCCATTGCACGAGGGTTTCGACAGCTCTATGGTCCAAACCGTTGATGTGATGTCCCACATAGTGAATGCCCCACACCAAAAAAATAAAAAAATAGTTCCAAGATCGAAAATCCTTGAAACAATGCCCATAGTACCCAATCATAGCCGATGAAATGTGCAATTACAATGATACCTATATACACATCAATGACTTAGTTTACACGTGCCAACTTCTCATGCGTTTGGGATTCCCGAGGCACACATAAAGGTAATCCCAAACATGTAGATGACCCAACACAATGATTAATCTGGTTCTTTTATTGAGCGGGCCACTACCATGTGAAAACAATGGATAGTTTTAGAAAAAATTGGCAACATACACAATATATATGAAACAATGGACCATCCGGACTTTTTCTGATGTAGAGCGGGTCGCAGACGGTTACATGGCCAAGATGGATCAGAAAAGGCCTGGTCGACGACAGAAGTGATCCAGACCATCGAACCTTAAATCGGCCGTATCTTGCAATCCGGAATGAGTTATCTGATGTAAAATATATGATTTTGGGGTAGAACGAGCTACTGAAGCCAACTAATCCGCTACGCCGGGTTGCACAGTCTGGAATTGCGAAAAATCTCTGGATCGACGGTCGTTTCCCTGTTTTAATTTCGTTTTTACTATAAATAGTAAGTTCTAGTTTGATTATAACTCTTCATCCGTCGGGCTTTAGGAGTTGCGCCCAACGTGAAAAGAGCTTAGAATAATTAGGAGAACGGTTTGGTGAAGCCAAATAGGACACTTACTATTTTTGGCCGAAAACCTTGCGCACTAGTAGACATCACGACCATCTATAAATAGTAAGTTTACTATTTATAGTAAGTCGCGGATTCTAGGAGTTTGAGTTGTAGTTTGATTCTAATTTCTTTCACATTGCTTGGTACCCCTATTTAAAGGGCTGTGAACTCATTTTTAGTCATCAATTAATCAATTTCGAATTTATTAGAATTTATTTCTATTTTCTGCTTTCTTTCCTCGTGGATTCGAGAAGTCTCTGTGAGGAGTCCAGAGAAGCTCCGTGGATTCGGAGTAGTTATCCTCATCACGTTCATCCCTGCGTCAATTGGTATCAAAGCGAGGTTTCTCCTTGGGCCGATGGCAAACAACGAAGGTATGAATCAAAATCCTGTGGATGGTAATCCACAAATTCGTTATCTTTCAGAAAGAATGGAAGCTTTCCACCGGGAGAGTTAGTTGACCATGCAAGGGCTGCAGGCAACTCTCGACCGTCTTGCGTATGCGCTACTTCCGCTCCGAGCCCTAGGCGGTGCTCCACCACCCATAGTTGCTGTACGACACAATCCCGATTTTCGTAGAGCACTACCAGTGGCAAACCGTAGGGCTACACCAGATGACTCAAGTTCTAGCGACGAGGACCTTAATGAGGGTTTTGCTCGACGACCAATCCATGGAGGTGATCATCTAGATCGTGCTGAAAGAGACTATCGAGGTAAGGCTGAACTTCCTAATTTTAACGGTTTATTAGGTATAGAAGATTTTCTCGATTGGCTAGCCGAAGTAGAAAGATATTTTGATTACATGGACGTGCCAGATCATAAAAGGATAAAATTGGAAGCGTTTAAATTAAAATCTGGTGCTTCTGCATGGTGGGAACAATTACAACTCTCACGAGCCCGCCAGAATAAGGTGCCCATCTCATCATGGCCACGGATGAGACGTCTTCTTCGATCACGATTTCTCTCTAGTGATTATGAGTAAATATTATTCCAGCAATATCAAAATTGCAGACAAGAAAATCGAACTATCACAGATTACACCGAAGAATTTCAACGGTTGCTTACACGAAACGATCTGTCAGAATCTGAGTCACAGAAGGTGGTAAGATTTATAGGTGGGTTGCGACCGATAATTCAGGACCGAGTTCAGATGTACCCAGTCGGGACCGTGGATGAAGCAGTTCAATTGGCGGGTAGGGCAGAAACACAACTTGCAAGAGCTCCTGCTCGTCCATATCCTTCAAATCGACCCCCCATGACGAGTCCCACGCAGGATCCAGTGCTGCCACGAAGAAAAGATCCAGTACCTCAACTTCCTACAATCGCAAACCGTGATACGGGGAGCGGCTCATCCAGACCTCAACGTGCAGCACCCATAACAGAAGGTCCGAGTAGGATTTCAAATCCTTATACTCGGCCAAGGTCGAACAATTGTTACCGTTGTGGCCAACCAGGCCACTTATCGAACACTTGTCCTCAACGTCCCACAGCGCATGCACTTGACTATAAAGGAAGGGGACACTGAAGATGAGGCCGCAGAAGAAGACCATCGCTTTGATGAACATGAACACACCACTGAAGAAATAGCAGGTGGCGATGAAGTGACGGGCGAGGATCGTGGCGAATTTCTAGTTGTGAGACGATTACTGTATGCCCCACGAAAGGAATTACATCCACAGTGACACAATATATTTTGTACTCGGTGCACCGTCAACGGAAAGGTCTGTGATGTGATCATAGACAGTGGTAGTAGCGAAAACATCGTCTCGAGAGTAATGGTGGACAAGTTGCGGTTACTAACGATGAAACATCCTTTCCCATACTCAATTGGCTGGATAAAAAAGGTGAATGAGACCAAGGTAACTGAACAATGCACTATCTCGTTTTCAATTGGCAAAAATTATAAGGATCAAATTCTTTGTGATGTAGTCGATATGGAAGCTTGTCATATGTTTCTTGGTCGACCCTGGTAGTCGGACCGTGATGCGACCCATCGGGGATGAGATAATGTCTACGTATTCGTCAAGGATAGTCTAAAAATAATCCTTGCCCCTATGGCACCAGAGAACCACCCTGAAGCCTCTAAAGTGGAGGGGAGTTCCCTCTTGACCATTCGGGATTTCATGGAGGAATCCAAGGAAACTGGCGAGGTATACGCCGTAGTAGTGAAGGGCGAGGAAGAGGAACCCTCCAAGTTTAAGACTGTTGCTAAATAAATTCAAAGAAGTTTGGCCTGAGAATTTACCTGATGGATTGCCCCCCATGAGGGACATCCAACATCACATAGACCTCGTCCCTGGGGCTAGCCTGCCCAATCGCCCTCATTATCGGATGAGTCCGAAGGAGTGTGAGATACTTCAGGGGCAAGTGGAGGAATTGATCCGTAAGGGTCTCTTAAGAGAGAGCATGAGCCCATGTGCCGTACCAGCATTATTAACGTCAAAAAAAGATGGAAGCTGGCACATGTGTGTCGACAGCTGAGCAATCAATAAAATTACCATCAAATATCGGTTTCCAATACCACGGTTGGACGACATGTTCGATATGTTAGAAGGGACTAAGGTGTTCTCTAAACTAGATCTAAGGAGCGGGTACCATCAGATTCCTATTCGACCCGGTGATTAGTGGAAAATGGCATTTAAGACCAAGGAAGGGTTGTATGAGTGGCTGGTCATGCCCTTCGGCCTATCGAACACACCAAGTACTTTTATGCGTTTGATGAATCAAGTTCTAAAACCGTTCACTGGCCGATTTGTGGTAGTATATTTTGATGACATACTGATATATAGCTAAGATGAGGCGGAGCACAGGAAACATCTCAGGCAGGTGCTACAGGTCTACAAATTAACAAGTTGTACCTCAACTTGAAGAAGTGTAGTTTTTTAACTGACAGCTTATTGTTTCTAAGATTTGTTGTAACGTCCACAGGCATTCGTGTGGACGATGAAAATGTGCAAGCTATTAGGGAATGACCGATCCCGACAAACATTCATGAGGTGAGGAGTTTTCACGGGTTGACGACTTTCTATCATCGATCTGTGCAAGATTTTAGCACCATAGTCGCGCCTATAACAGATTGTATGAAAAAAGGACCGTTCCAGTGGACCGATAAAGCTGATAAGAGCTTTCATGAGATCAAGCATCGTTTGTTTACAACACCGGTCTTGGTGCTTCCTAATTTTGACAAATTATTTGAGGTTGAGTGTGACGCTTCATACGTCGGAATTAGAGGAGTATTATCACAAGAAGGCAGGCCGGTAGCCTTCTACAGCGAGAAGCTCAGCGAAACCCGAAAGAAGTGGTCGACTTATGAGCTTGAGTTGTACGCAGTTGTTCAGGTGCTGCGACATTGGCGGCATTATCTGAGTCAAAGAGAGTTTGTTTTATACACTGACCATCAAGCATTAAAGTTTATTAATAGTCAGACTAACGTGAATCGTATGCATGCTAGATGGGTTGCGTTTTTTCAGGAATTCACGTTCGTTCGGAAGCACAAGTTAGGGCAGTAGAACAAGGTGGCTGATGCACTTAGCCGTCGTGCATCACTACTAGTTACAATGAGCAACGAAGTAGTCGGCTTCGACTGTCTCAAGGAGCTGTATGCCGAGGATGAGGACTTCAAAGATTCTTGGATGAAATGTCAAGAAGGTCACCCCAGTAACCTTCATATACAGGACGATTTTCTCTTCAAAGGGAATCGATTGTGCATCCCCTAAAGTTCTCTGAGGGAGTAGATTATTCAGGAGCTACATAGAGGTGGCCTTGGTGGACACTTGGGACGAGACAAGACGCGGGCTCTTGTGGAAGAACAGTATTACTGGCCGCAGGTAGTACGCGATGTGGGAAAAACTGTACAACGTTGTCATGTTTATCAGACCTCCAAGGGACAATCTCAGAATACGGGCCTCTACACCCCGTTACCTGTGCCTAACAGTCATTGGGAGGATTTATCAATGGACTTCGTGCTTGGTCTCCCATGAACACAACGCGGCATGGATTCGGTGTTCGTGGTGGTAGATCGTTTCTTAAAGATGGCACACTTTATCCCATGCAAAAAGACCCTCGATGCAACACATGTAGCGAATATATTTTTCGGGAGGTCGTTCGGCTACACGGGGTCCCCAAGACCGTTACTTCTGTTCGTGACACGAAGTTCGTTAGCCACTTTTAGCGGACTTTATGGAATCGATTCGATACACGACTTCAATTCAGCAGTGCTTACCACCCATAGACTGATGGGCAGACCGAAGTTGTGAATCGCATATTGGGAAACCTCCTTCGCTGTATTTTAGGAGAAAAACCGAAGCAGTGGGATTTGTCCTTGTCCCAAGCAGAGTTTGCATTCAACAACATGGTGAACCGCTCGACAGAGAGATCACCGTTCCAGATTATCTACGGACGAGTGCCTCGCCACACACTTGACTTGGTCCCTCTACCGAAGCACCTAGGCACGAGCATTGCAGCAGAACATATGGCAGACAAAATCATGGGCATCCATGCAGAAGTACAGACCAAGCTACATGCCTCGAACGAGAAGTATAAGGAACAAGCGGACAAGCATCAGTGACAAAAAGTGTTCGAGGTGGGCGACCGCATTATGGTCCATCTGTGCAAAGAGAGATTTCCGACCGGGATGTACAACAAGTTGAAAAATAAGAAGATTGGACCCGTCCCAATCATCCGAAAGATCAATGACAATGCTTATATTATTGATCTTCCAGATGACATGACAATCGCACGGACTTTTAATGTCGCGGACCTGACCGAGTATCATGAATCAGAGCATGACGAGAACTCAAGAACGAGTTCTTTTGAAGTGGAGGAGATTGATGTAGAGCAGGTCGCGGACAGTTACATGGCCAAGATGGATCAGAAAAGGCCCGGTCGACGACAAAAGTGATCCAGACCATCGAACCTTAAATCGGGCGTATCTTGCAATCCGGAATGAGTTATCTGACGTAAAATATATGATTTTGGGGTAGAACGAGCTACTGAAGCCAACCAACCCAGCTATGCTGGGTTGCGCAGCCCGAAATTGTGAAAAACCCCTGGATCGACGGTCGTTTCCCTGTTTTAATTTCGTTTTTACTATAAATAGTAAGTTTTAGTTTGATTATAACTCTTCATCCGTCGGGCTTTAGGAGTTGCGCCCAACGTGAAAAGAGCTTAGAATAATTAGGAGAACGGTTTGGTGAAGCCAAATAGGACACTTACTATTTTTGGCCGAAAACCTTGCGCACTAGATGACATCATGACCGTCTATAAATAGTAAGTTTACTATTTATAGTAAGTCGCGGATTCTAGGAGTTTGAGTTGTAGTTTGATTCTAATTTCTTTCCCATTGCTTGGTACCCCTATTTAAAGGGTTATGAACTCATTTTTAGTCATCAATTAATCAATTTCGAATTTATTAGAATTTATTTCTATTTTCTGCTTTCTTTCCTCGTGAATTCGAGAAGTCTCTGTGAGGAGTCCAGAGAAGCTCCGTGGATTCGGAGTAGTTATCCTCATCACGTTCATCCCTGCATCATTTTCGCAAGATCATCCAAAACTTTGGCCAATTCTCTGCACCTCTCAGATGTGCTGAGTATGTCTTATTTGGCATTTGCGCAGTTTATAGAGATGTCTTGAAGTTAACAAGCACAAAAACTTCGAAGATATGAAATCTAGATTAAGAAATTGAGGTAAGTTCGATATATGATTAAGAGTTTAGCTATTAACGATTAAGAATGAGAAATGATCATGACTGAACCATCTTCCTTCTTGCAGAGCTTGCATATACAATGAGGGTAACTGAAAAATGTGACGTATATAGCTTTGGCATTGTGGCACTTGAAGCGATGATGGGAAGGCATCCTGGGGAGCTCATCTCCTCTCTGACACCAAGATACACTGCTAAAGGATATGTTGGACCAACGTCTCCCGGACCCGACAGCTGCGGTTGCACACGAAGTCATATTTGTGGTGTCCGTGGCACTTTCATGCATTCGGCCGGATCCAAACTCTCGGCCAACCATGCACCACGTGGCTCAAGAGTTGTCTATTGGTGGGTCTTCCTTTTCTCTAGGGCCATTCCATGCACTTGCATTACATCAACTCATGGATCTTAAAGTATAGTTGGGTGGATGAAAATCATCGCGGTTGAAGGTGTGTAGTGGCAAGAACGTTAATAATGTGTGTTTATTGTATGAAAATCATCCTATATGGAGAAGGTATTTTTCTTGCTATGATATGTATGTAATTTTAGTGTGTGGAATTGGTGTTTATCTAAAATGTAGATTTTCAAGTGAAGCTTCTCCTTTGTGGCTCCCACTTGAATGTTTGTATATCGTTTTTATTCAAAACCAAATGTTATAAAGGTATGTTGAAAGAATAAAAATGTTTCATTGTATGTGTGATGGTTATCTTCTAACTGAATGTCTTCTAAACCAAAGAATTTACCTTTTAGGAGATATTATACTTTTTTGAAATAATAGTTTTCTACTAACATATTATTAGGAGAAGAATGGGTATATTTATTAGTGAGAAAAGGTACCAAATGTGGTTTTGTTAATTGAAAAGGAAAAGAAGAAAAGAGAGAAAAAAGAGCAACAACTTCACACACCGGCAATGTGACTCAAGATAATTATACTATACCTCAAGTCAAAGTGTCCTCTAAATCTACTCCATGAATAATTGGTAGGATTCGAGAGCTGATGCGACCTGCTTTCTTCACCCATTAAATTAAGGTGACTTGCATAAGCTCCATGAGCCCATTTCTACTTTGAATCCAGCTTGGCCCATGGGCAAAGCTTGGGCCTTTCGTTTTGGTTTGGGCCAGGGCTCAAGTCATTTCAGACACGCAATTTCATTTCCTATAAGTATTCCATTCTAGTCATCCCCTAGACAACAACCCATTCTCCATGAATGCATACAGCTGGTTTCATTTCTTTGGACATCTATTTCATTGTGTATGTGTGCCCCACTTGATCAACAGATAGATTAACAACATTTAAATGCAAAATAATGATTTTATCAAATTTGGGCTGGGCAGGATCGAGTTCGGGCCTAACCATTTTTCGGGCTCAGATTTTGGGTACTCTGCTGGGCTGGTACGGGCCATGGGTCATAAGTATAGATCCGGCCCAAACCCAGCGAAGACAAACCAAATTTGAATCGAAAGTGGGCCTATGCCGAAGCCCAACAGAGCTTTGGACACCAAAATATAAACGGCTAAAGAGAGCATCGGAGTGGTTGGGTTGGAGAAAGGTTGCAGGTTTCTCCTCTCCCACTCCAAAGGGGCGACCGAGAAGAACACAGTCTCATTGAAGCCTAATATGGTAATTTCACTAATCTCTAACTCTAATCTCATCCTCTTCCATTTCCTCATGTAAGGAAAAAGAAAAGAAAGAAAGAAAATAATGAATTTCCATTTTAATTTATGAGGGAAAGGGACACACTCTCTGCGTACGCCGTAGCTTTCATCTTCAGAAGAGCCGATGCACTTCTTGCGCTTATCCCACTAGCCGTATCCGCAAGTGTACGTAATCTACCGACCCCCACTTTTTTTAATATTTCTGCAATTTTGGAAGCTCAATTCGGTTTTTATGCATTAGTTGGGTTTGGATACTCTGCTTAATCATTCTTTGATTATTATTTTTCTTGCGTTTTCGTGCAATCTCTACATTCGTTGTGGATTAGATATTTGTGAGGTATAAATAGACGGTTAAGAAGTGAATTACAGCAATAGTTCACATTCTGACTAAGGCAAGTTCCAAGCCTAATAGCGGGGGATCATCTAATCGAGGAGTTTTTATATTTTTATTTTTATTTTTAAGGGGTGCATGGTCCATTGACTGGGGGCTGCAACACGCCAATGGTCTATAGATCGCTGAACAATTGGGACAATCTTTTTAGAAATGAAAGTTTCTGTATACTGTGGAAATAATTGTGTCTCGTTTTCATGTTATGCTTCTAGTTTTTATTTGTTTTCCTTTTCTTTTCATGTGTTTGAATGGAAGGATAACTATTAAAAGGGGGGGTATGAAAATGTAACCTGAAATCATCAAGAAATTGAAACCATGGTTTCCTCTTTTCTCCCTTGTTTGTTTTGGATTCCAATTTTACAGTGATTCGATGTTCTGTCACCTCATGTTATCTTCTTTGCCTCAGAAGTCAGCAATGTCTCTTTTTTGGGAGAGATGAATCTGCACAGTTTTTCAAGGAAAATCTGAGAAACGGAAATTAGTTTGCAACGCTACTTTTCTTTTTCTTTTTTCGCAAATGGAGAAAAAGCGGGTTTCCATGGAAAGCAATTTCATTTCCAGGGTTTCCATGTTCCCAAACACCCCCTAAGTTATGTGTTTTTATTTTATTTTATTTTATTTTATTTTTTATTTTTTTTTATGTCTCCTATTGTGCCACTTTCTTATGGGAGAAATGAAACCTGTGTGCAGCACACTAATTTCCTTATCTGGTGTAATAACACTAATTGGAGAGGTCATACCAGTCCTTGATCTGGACTGTTCATCTCATGGACCCACCATGGATGGATCATATCCTAAAATTTGCTAGATGAGATGAATCTATACCTTTCCAATTGAACTATTTTGTAAGGAGTGCTGTCCATTTCCACAATTTTTTTTTCTACCACTCATTTGTAGGTGGGCAGTTGGACAGCTAAGATTGTCCAACCAGTAATATTTTTGTTACGTTGCCAATCCATTTGGTAGCTAACAGCCTAACACATAACATCATGCATGGTGCATGGATTCGATAACCTCTTTTTCCTTGTTGACATAGGGCCTTTCTTTCCTGTTTAACGTATTAACTGTTTTGTGTCTCTGCGAATTAATGTTTAGGAATTTGGAGAGACTGAATATTCTGTTCAAACGCATATGCATAGAAAAGTGCACGAACATGTACACATGCATTAGCTTTTATGAATGGCTATGCTGTTGTCATGGCATTTTTCTCTCCCCTCTGTCATTATCATTCACTCCTGCACATAATGTCCAAAGTGTAATTGACTCGCAAGCTCTATGTTTGATGTTGAAAAACTCAGGCCCAATGAAGAAAGCAATCCTTTTGGTTTCCAGTTTCGTTAAAATGCAGCCAAGTTGCTTTTGAAAAAAAATAAAATTTAATGCAGCCAAGTGGATTGTCTACTTGTGACATGGCAATTTTCTTGTGAAATCAGAATTTAGGTCAGGCGAGTCGATTGGTCCACCACTTTGTGCGCTTTGCATGAGAGCATAATTTAGCGAGCATAATTTAGCAAGCTTAATGAGACAACTACATTTTCCTTTTCTTTGGGATCTTTTTTTTTTCCCCACTTTTTTAATATGCATTTGTTGGTGATTGTATTCGAGAAGTCAAAGGAGGAATTCTGTTTCCCATTTCCCACCAAGAGGTATGAGAAATGTTTTCTATGACATCCATGCTTCCTGGAATTTCATGATGTCAATACTGACCAAAAAAAAAAAAACTCCATCACACTTTTGACACTTTTGTGCATTGATCAGGATCATAGATTTGGTGGGCCATCATGTGGATAGGACTTATGAGCACAAAAATCCTGATGACAAGATTATGATAGCCATTCCAATAGTGGTCTGAATATGGATAATTTTGTCACCATGTTGAGCTAAAACTATGCATTTGTTAAAGCAAATGCGTACGTGATGGACTGATCTGGATCCATATTCCTTTGACATCTTTAGCTAGAAATGTCGTAGAATAGTCTCCAAAGATGAAGTCACTGTGGAAATGATTCCCACCAGCCTACTGGTCAAAACTACTGATCAATCAGTCTCCTATGTTTCAACCAGAGGCAACACATGCCAAAAGGGAATCAACATGTTAAACACGAAATTTTATTAAAAGTAACCACAATGAGCTGTTACACACAAAGCCAAAGAGGCAGTTATCCTTTGGCAACTAAAGAAAAACCTAATATAATAAGAAATGACCAAAATGCCCTTGAATCTCATCACAAACATATAGGCTTATCTTAAACTGGCTGTACCTCACATAAACTGTATCAGAATTGTATGATCATGGGATCATTCTGAAGCTGGCTTGATAGTGACCAATTTCATGACGTTCTAATATTGTTATGCCTAGAAAGTGGCCCACTAAAAAGTGACCAAAAACCAAAGGGAAACTTGTTGAGCCAATACTGACTCAGTCTAACCCTAGAAATTAATTTAAATAAATAAATCCTATGAATTCAAGGACCATTTGTTTGATCGCATGGGCCCCATAATATATATCTGGCTTTTCATCTCATTAAACTTTGGATCAGACAGAGATCATCAATCAAGACAATATGGACGCTTGGAGTAGTCAGTTCTTTGGTCAGCCAGATTTTGTGGCCTTTTGGGTGCAACAAATGTCCACATTCAATGGGCAAAACTCAGAACATTTGGCATATGGACCATTAATTTCATGGGTCACAGTTTTTTTATTCCTTTGTTAATCTTCTTGGAATGTATATAGTTTTAGCAGGTTCTGTATGTTGTTTACTGATTATCTTAAAGAAACAGATAACCGGAGTGTGAAGGCCATTACGAGGAAGACAACCGGAATGGGAAGGATGAGGTATTTACATCATGTGCCTCAAAGGTTCAAGTGCAATTTCAGAGAAGGTAGTCTTTGCTTCATCCATCTTTGTCAAGATTTAACTTCTTTTCTCTCTTTCTCTCTCTTTGTGTTTTTTTTTTTTTTTTTTTTGGGCCTAGCAGTTTGATAGCTTTTGAGACTGATTTTCTCCTTTTTTAGGGACCCAAGTAGCTCCGAGGAAGACAACTGCTGCTGCATAGAGGAATTGCTTCAGTTTTGGGGCATGTCTCAAGTATCCAGTTCCTGTATTTGATCTTGTTGAATTTTATCAATTAGGTTCTTTTACACTGGAGATATTGCTATCTTCTATAGAGAATAAACTTTTCGATATCTTAAATTGCCGAATAAGCATGAAGTTTTTGTATTGGGATAAACCATTCTTTGGTATAAACATGAAGTTTTGATGTTGGGATAAACCATTCTTTCCTTTTCTGTATATTTGCCAGTTACATTTTCCAGCTCAAGCAGGAGGATTTCTGTTGACCCTTTCGATAGACCTAATGCCCAAGAAATCAGAAAGAGCAAAAATAGGTTTGCTGGTCTTATGTCTAATGTTCACGATCTTGGTAAACCTTCAGTGACAGTTTGTCTTACCTAATATTTTTAGAAATTTAGTTTTCATTTGTAACTAGATGCATCATCTTTCATTTCACTACTCAAATCATGGGTTTAGGGCCTGCAAGATGTTGCAAATTGTATGAGCTTTAACCAGTTGTCACTTTTCGTCTTTTTGTCAGCATTACATATTTTTTATATACCTAATGCATTTACAAGTTATTACTGATGCTGCTGTTAAACATCAATCTGATGTTCACGTGTTGCCTGGTTATTAACTTCCTAATAGATGTTTTGACTTCCTGACCTATTCTGGCCTAGGAATCTGCTATAGATAAAATTATTTAGTAACAACTAGCAATATTATCCTTCTAGCATGTTTGGCTTACAAATGCAGGTTGTGTTTCAGCTTTGACTGGTGAACTTGCATGTTCTTAATAAAATGGTTGACTTGTGTTTTTAGTGAACTGACCCGTTTCACTGAGGAGTTTCAGTCCCAGCCAAAACCCGTCCTGTTTCAGTGATGAGTTTTGATCCCAACCAATCCAACAGTCTGGTCCATTCCAGTTAAGTAAACACCGGTCATTGCTGAGGCTAATCAAACTGGGAGCTCCTCATCGATCAAGTGAGTTTCATGTGATATTTTTTCTTCCTCTTATGGTTTCTGGATGAATTTGATTAATTTTTCACTTTAGCCATACAATTGATGTAAATGAATCAGCTAGTTCGAACATCAGATCAGTGAGATAATTGATCATCTGAATCAACTTTCCATGAAACTACCTTCCAAAATTGATAATAATATTAATAAAACTAAACTAAACTAAACGAGGTCTGAAACTTGAGTCAGGCCTGCTGCTACCTTAAATATCCTGAAATGACAGCTTTGTAACTATTTCAGTTAGGATTAGCATCCCAAATCTGCCAATCTTCACCATCCTGAGAGATGTTCTGAACACAAAATCCTGACCCTTGACCACTTAAAATGGAGGGTATTAAGAATATAATTTAGTTGCCTTGGATAATTGAAAATCCCGATCAGTCGTTGCGCATCTATGTCAATCCTCTTACGTGCCTTGGATAAATTAAGAAAAGAAGAAGAAGAAGAAGAACAAGAAGAAGCAGCAGCAGCAGCAGAACACTGGAAAGTCCTTTCAGAAGGCTCTCGCAGAGGCATTCATAAGAAACAAAGGCTTATGTGGTGAAGTGCAAGGTTTGAGACCCAGCAATGCTCCTTCAACAAGCCATGGTGATGCAAGAAAAGTCCGCCAAGTTGTCATCTTCATTGTTCTTCCTCTCTTGGTGGTCTTGTTTCTTTTATTTGTAATCATCAGCTTTTCTTCCATTTATTATCAAATAAGAAGAAAAATAGAAAGAGGGGTTCTTGAAAGGAGAAGCGGAAATCCATTTTCAATATGATGGGATTGCTATGTTTGAATGCATCGTGGAAGCGACAGAGGGTTTTGACTACAAATCTGCCATCGCAACATTGTGAAGATTTATGGTTTTTTTTCCCATGCTCAATTCTCATTTCTAATTTATGATTACATGGAAAGGGAAAGCTTGGCTAACATCCTAAGCAATGATGAATGAGCTGCACAATTGGACTGGAATATAAGGGTGAAGGTTATTAAAGGTGTCACCCATGCATTATCTTACATGTACCATGACTGCACTCGGCCAATTGTCCATCGAGACCTATGGTGCAATAACGTTCTGTTGAATTCAGAATTTGAGGCCTGTGTCCCTGACTTCGGCACTGCCAGATTGTTGATGCCTGATTCGTCCAATTGGACCACGCTCGCAGGCATTTATGGATACATCGCTCCAGGTTAGTTGCTAATTCATTCTCCATGCTTTAATAGTTTTATTAGCAACTGGTCTTTTATTTTTCGTAAGATTTTCTATTTTTTGTTGGAAATTACATAGTAAAGTTTGTGCATGAGTTATCATACTGTTGTCAAATGTGGCACTCTAGGGAAACTGGAAGATTCCTTAATCCAACAGTCGTAAGAGGCCTTGCAAAGAAACAAAAGGGATTGTATTGTTCAAATCCCCAACTTTGCTTAACTAAAAAATTGTAAAGCATCTGTGAGTATTTAAAACTAATATATAACCATGCAAATGAAGATACTGTTAATAATGTTTTTCATTTGCCGCACTTGATGTCCATCATTTTTTACATTATGCATGATGGAAGTAATGTGGCTGCACGGTTAGACTGACCAGGATTCATGTTACCCAACCAACTTAACCATATGTTATCAGCTATTAAATTCGTGGCGCTCTCCATACAAGTTGCTAATAAATGATTGAAAAAGTTCATTGCTTCTAGCCTATACAAGAAAATGTGAAAATGATGCACAAGGGCTGGGTTACTCCGTTGCACAAGGGTTAGACATCTCTATCATCCAAACTGTTGATGTGATGCCGCACTAAGTGAATGCCCCACACAAACAAAAGAAGTTCCAAGATTGGAAATTCTTGAAACATGCCCATATCACCCAATCCTTGCCAATGAAATGTGTAGATACAACGATACCTATAGACGCATCAATACACTCTAGATTACACATGCCAACTTCTCATGTGTTTGGGATATATGAGGCATACATGAAGGTAGGCCTAACCATGCAAATGACCCAACACAATGATTAATCTGGTCCTCTTATCAGGCAGGCCACCAACACATGAAAACAATGGATAGTTTTGAGAAAAAATGTCAATAGTACACACTCAATGTATGCATGTGGCGTGCCTTATAAGTAGACCATCCTAACTTACAAGCAAGATCATCTAAAAGTTTTTGCACATCTTATGCAACTCCCAGATGTGCCACACACATGGCAATTTGCATATGCACAATTTGTAGAGATGCCTTAGGGTTAACAAGCAAAATAACCTAGAAGATATGAAACCTAGATTAAGAAACCCCTGTGAGTTTGATATATGCTTAAGAGTTTAGCTATTGATGTTTAACAAAGAGAAAGAACATGACTAAACTGTCTTCCATTTTGCTGAGCTTGCATATACGATGAGGGTGACTGAAAAATTGAAAAATGCGATGTATATAGCTTGGGTGTCCCGGTACTTGAAGTGATGATGGAAAGGCATCCTGGGGAGCTCATCTCCTCTTTGTCATCATCACCATCACCTCTACAAAGATCAAACATATCCACAATTTATGCGGAGTGGTGGAGGTAGGGACTAGTTTGGGGTACAACCCATGGACCCGTGACCTGATCCTCACCCGTTTATTAAATGGGTTTAGAATTTAACATGTAGTCCCACTTGATAACAAATTATTAGGCCCAAGCACCACTCCTTCAACCCATTTACTTAAGGGCTTGTATTTCTGGCCCATTAATAACTTTGTAATATTTGGGAATTGGAACTTTTTGTTAACACTTAACGTGAATCCTAGAAACGGATTGATATAGGAATGACTCAGCCCTAGCCTGATTTATTTACCTTAATAGCCTTTGTTTTCATACTGAAACCGAAACATAGCTCAACAAGTACACCTGAACCCAAGTTATAAGCAAGCTTGGTTAGTTGGCTAAAGGGTTGACTACAGTCACGGGCCCATTGCCAGCCTAATTTATCGTTCTACTTGAGATTGGGCTGTGCAAAATAAAAACTTGACTTTGACATGACAACCCCATTGCTGGGAACTGGATGTTCTTAACAAAATCTTGCTCTCACATTGATTGTCGTGTTAACCTAGTCTTGATCGTACATGGGGCCACTTTAATGTTTGTGAGAAATTGACTGGTACATCTATTTTAATAGCTCATTTAGGTGGCAAATCAAAAACTGAGAATGGGCGATGCGATAAAATGAGCAGCCAAAATAGATGGACTCGGCAGATTTGTCAAAAACATCATGCGACTCTATGACTATTTCATCGGACCTTTAATTCCCATACTTTCATAGTCGTACGTTTTGCCTACTTGAACTTTAGATCGGCCTCACTTTTGGGTCCATGCCTCAAAATGAGGTGGAAAATAGATGGATAAAGTGGATTTGTCACCAACATCATTGTACGGTCAAGCAACCCCCACCCTATATGCTTAAATGTCCACCGGACCTCTAGCTGGCTCATTGATTAATGTTGCCATCCTATCTCAAACTGTACTTGGGGCGTACCTTAATGTTAGTGAGAAGTCCAATATTCCGTCTATCCATTTTTCAGTCAAGCTGAGGGAATGGGCCCAAAAATGAGGCAGATCTGAAGTTCACAATGGCTCTAGGATGTTTCAAGGGTGGACGTTCAATTTCACTATTTCCTGTCATGTGGCTCACTTGAGCTTCGGTCTGCCTCATTTTTGGCCATTCACTAAGAAAACAGATGGACTAAATAGATTTGTCATGAACACCCTGTGTCCTCATCATGAATGTTTCAACAGTAGATGTTCAATCTCCACTCTTTCCTGTTGGTTGGCTCAAGCTCATGTGGATGAGATCCACCCGGTCTATCAGGTGTGCTGCTCTTTATTTGGACTCGGGCCAAAAATCAGGCTGATTCAACCGTCGGTACACATCATGTGAAATAGCTGTGATAAGAAGTCTCATTATTATAATACTCCAAGATATATGTGATATGTCCACTTTTGTGCGTATAGCCCATCCAATCCACTCATCTGACGTTTCATACCAAGATTATTAAATTCTTCTAATACTCATGTTGTTTAAACCATGTTAATTTAAAGTTTTCAGGAATGATTTTACACCATTACCTATGGTGAAAAACCCTCTTCCATGTGGTGCAGCTGATGTAAGTCTTGGATTTCACTGAATCTACAGGACTTATGGTGAGAATGTGACGGCCCAACTGATGGATGGGGCGGATATGATGCATGATTGTCCCACATAATGATTAGTTAGCTAGTGCAAGTCATCCCTTCCATGTGCCCATATTTCGAGTACTGGTCATCCGTCCTATGGGCTGACAGGGTCAAAGACCATTGCTGGATCTAATTTAATATGCGCGGGCTATGCAAAAGAAAACCTTGTGATATACTAGGCTTGAAAAGCCCAAACAAACCAGCTTACAATTAAAATCAAACCCATAAATTCATGCCCCACTCACCCAACAAAAAGGACACTTGAGCCCATTTCTACTTTGAATCCAGCTTTCAAATACTAGCTTTGCCCATGGGCAAAACTTGGCCTTTCAGATTTTGGTTTGGGCCTGGGCTCGTCTTTTTAGACTCACCTAATTTCATTTGCTCCTATAAATATCCCATTCTAGCCATCCGTTAGACAGCAACCCATTCTCACTGGTTTCACTTCTCTGGACATCTATTTCATTGTGTATGTGTGCCCCACTTGATCAAAGGATATATTAGCAACATTTAAGTGGCAAATAGTGATTTTACCAAATTTGGGCTGGGCAGGATCGAGTTCGGGCCTAACTAGTTTTTCAAGCTCAGGTTTGAGTTACTCTGCTGGGGCTGGTGTAGGCCATAGGTCATAAGTGTAGGCCCGGCCCAAACACGGCTATGCACAAACCAAATTTGAGTCTAAAGTGGGCATGGCCTGAAGCCCAACGGTGCTTTGGACACCAATATAAACTGCTAAAGAGAGCATCAAAGTGATCGGGTTGGAGAAAGGTTGCAGGTTTCTCTTCTCCCACTCCAATCATCTCCAAGATTCCCCAATCCAGTAGTTGTAAGACGCCTTGTTCAGTGACTACTACACATTTCATTGCATTGAATTATTCCCCTGCCTTTATCTGGTCAAGTAATCCAAAAACATCCCCAACAGGGATAGCAATAGGCATGGTTGGGTACACTGCTTAGAGAGGTGGTGTCATGCAATGCTCGGCTTAAAAGTTTAGTAGAGCTATCAATGAGCCCGGCTGGTCCACTTAAGGCCTGGCTTGGGGTGGCCCACTAGGCACGAGGTTCAGGTCTGGGCCTTAAAAGTTAAACCTGTTTAATAATTGGGTCAAGCTCAAGCTCTGTTCAGGAGCCCATTAGCCTAGCCCAGCCCTTCTAGAATTTCAAGGGAAATTTTGTCATATATCATGCATGATGAGATGCATTATACGAACATACCAAATCTTGTACAAAAGGGGGTAGTCGGGAGCCACCTTGGGATGAGGTCATGCATAATCACCATGGCTTGGTATCCTGCATAATATCGCAGGCTGGGCTTGAATCTGTTTACTGGGGCCTATCATAAGACCAAGCTGCACTCAGGCCTAGGTTCTACTTTGTGGATGAGCGTGGACAGGACTCTGCCCAGTCCAAGCCCAGGCCATTGATAGCTGTAGTTTCTAACCAATGGCAATGGTTGATTCTCTTTTATTTTGTAAAGCGTCAATGATTTGGTGGACCAAATAGCTGATATGATGTTGCAAACAGTGGATGGTCATGCACCAAAAGATAACCCAATATTGGAAGATCCTATCCATTGAATCTATTTCATTTTTTATTTTTTTATTTTTAGAATATTGAATAAGGACTGTTTGCTTTATTTTCTTTTCTGACCATCTACTTGCTTGCCTCTGATTAAAAGGCTAGGATTTCTGATCAGCAGAATTATTACTACATGTACCATCAGACAGGCCACCACCATATGAAAGCAACAGACAGTTGAAAATGATGGCCCACAATTCTCTCTATGTGTATCATCCATCTATATTTAATCTGATTCACTGTAAACGTGGGATCATCCATCTATGGTCCCACTATACATGTAGTCATGTATCATGCATAGCCTACTTTGTAATCCATCTTTGTACCTCTCTTTGTATCATGTATCTCTCTTTGCATCTTATATGGCCTGTTATACACATGGGTTAATTATGCATGTATGTCTATCTCACACGTACGGCCATGTACGCATGGCCAACATATATAGGGGCCACTGTACATGTGGAGCATACTGTACACATTGCTCGTACACTACATGTGCATGTAAATTAATAGTTGATTGTTTACATTCAACAGTTTCTTGTTATAAAAGGGAATTTGAATTAGTGGACTCACTTCTATGTCCCATCAAATGATTAATTTATCACAAGGATCAGCTATAGCTTTATTGAGTGGGCTTATCTCAATGATCCATCTTAAATGAAGACTTTTTATGTCATTTGATGATTTTTAAAGGATGTATGTATCACTCCAAGCTCTATCATGTGTGAATACTCAATTACAAGCAGTAAATAATTAACAAGTTCTTTATATGTAGAAAAGTTTACTGTAAATAGATTACAGCTTAAAGAAAAATAAGAAAAATTATAAACACCTTACTGTTGGCTACTAAAAACCATTTCAACGTATCCAATGGTATGGCAAGTTGGCTACTAATATTTGATAATGCTACTGTTATATTGACACATTTCCTCTGCATCCACTATTGACGCAGAAGGGCAGAGGGTATGGGATTAGTTTGGGTCATTGGCCCAATACAAAAGAAATGGACCATTTAAACCCCAACCCAGAGTCACAGCCCATGGACCCTTGACCCAAAACTCATTCATTTACTAATTGGGTTTACGATCTTAACAAACGATCCCACCCATCAATAAATTAATTGGCTCGAGCAACACTCCTTTAATCCATTTACTTAAGGGCTCTGATTTCAAGCCCACTAGTAACATTTGTGAGATTTGGGCAATGACACCTTTTGCTAATACTTAGGTGCATGCTAGAAACAGTTTGAAACAGGAGTAAGTCATAGCCTAGCTCATTTACTTTATCAGCCACAATTTAGTAAGTATACCGGAGCCTGACTTAGAAGCTGACCCAACAAGGTGGCCCATGGGCTGATCAAATTGAGTTGCCAGCCCATTGCCTTTCCTAATTTAGTGCTCCACTAAAGCCTGGGCCATGCAAAACGAAACTTTAAATAGACTTTCTCCTGAAAAGTACAAATGAATCAATAAATACATGAGCCCCACTCATTGGAATATAGTAGTACCCAACAAAATGGAGATTGAGACTTAATGCTAAGAGTAGAATCTGGACCAAAACTATCCAATCCTAGGACCACTCTTTGAATTGTTGATGCTCCATGAAAAATTAGAGACTTGACTCTAAAAACTAGAATTTAAAACGCACATATCCAATTTAGGGCCCACTCATTGGAAATACAACGGTGCCAAACAAAATGGAGACTTAGCTCTGAGAATAGAATCTGGCCCAAAACTATCCAATCCTGAGGCCACTGATTGAATTGTCGATGCTCCAAACAAAATTATAGACTTAACTCTAAAACTAAAATCTAAACTGTATCTACTTTGGGGCCCACTGGTTGGAATACAGTAGTAACCAACAAAATAGAGACTTTTCTATAACAATAAAATTTGGCCCAAAACTATCCGGTCCCGGGGCCACTCCTTGAATTATCAATGCTCCAAACAAAATTAGAAACTTGACTGTAAAAGTAGAACCTAAAATGCACCTAATTTGGCGCCCACTTGTTGGAATCTTGCGACGGATGCCGCATATGAGTGTCATGCTAATTGAAAAGATAGTATGTCACCAAAAGTTGTTGTGATCTGTTCTAGTGTGAAAAAATGATTTGGATGTTACGTAATTCAATGGTGCATTTGGATGTGTTATGATATTGAAGGTATGCCCACCTGATTAATGGATTGGATTATTCTTTGCTGCTAGCTCTACCTAATGATTGGATCTTGCATACGTGTGCTGTGATTTGGGGTGTCAATAAGTCGAGTTTGGACCGGGCACAAAGCCTGACCTTGACATGAGCCTAGCACCACAAGCCCAATTTTACTAGGATCGGTCTTGCCCAACCTAAAAATTGATGCCAAATGTTCCTAATGCATCCGTTGAGAGAATGGTGTCACATGCAAGGTGATATAGACATTGTAAAAATAAAAACCAGCTATTTAGGTGCAAGATGCAAGCATTGCCTAACCTGCAAGGGGAATGTATATTTATAGGACAAAACACTTGCTAAGGCCAGGCTAGGCAGAATGGATCAGGCAAATATGACTTGAGCCCAAGCTGGATTAAGGTCTTGTGTAGGTCCAAGTGAACAAGGTTGAGTCTGATCTAATTTGGTGGTTGTCAGCACTGAAAACATGGGTGACTTATCTTCCAAACAGGCCAACATTTCAAACTCTTACCCCATGTTGTAGCTCATGACCCATGACCCAATCCTCACCTATTTACTAATTAGTTTTAGAACTTAAGCATGTTTTCCACTCATAAACAGAGTATTACGCCCAACTTCCACTCTTTGATTCATTTACTTAAGTGGCTCGTTAGTGACTTTTTCTTTTTAGGACTGAACCATTCCTAGAAGTGGTTTTAGACGGATAGCTGAGAAGCCATAGGTTGGCCCATCTATACTATATATGACATGAGAAGCATTTAGACATTTCTGCTCCTATAATTAGTTTCAGGGGTTTCAATATACAAAGGATATAAGAAAACTTTTTAATTAAAGGTGGGAGTATTTTAGAAACTTAAAAATATAGCCGCTAACCGAATGACAGCGCAGATTTCACCAGCAAAAGCTAACTAATACCTTATCTTCTACCCGCGAAAGTCTTTCCACCCGAGTCTCTCTCTCTGATTTCTAAAATGCAGCCTGTGAATTTGTGTGGACATCAAGACTTTTGTTTGAAGAAGATGGAAGGACTTCGTGTGGATGGTATCCACCCCATCAATTAAGTTTGCCACTCTTGGTTTGGACCAGGGGCCGAAAATCAGGTTGCTTCAACACTCAAGTGGTACATACTATGGGAAAAAGTTGAGACGAAAAGTCTCATCATTAAACTGCTGCAAGTTACATGTGGGGTCTACCGTGGTGTGTGTATACCATCTAATCCACTCATCTCACATTCCACCCCAGGATTAATTGATTCTCCAAAAATAAGGACATTCTAATGTTCATGTTGGCTAAACCATGTGAATTTAAAGCTTTTAGTAATGATTTTACACCATTCCCTAGAGTGCGGCTAATGCAAGTCTTAAATTTCTCCGAATTTCTAGAATACATGGTGAAAATGCAATGGTCCAACTGATGGAACAGGTGGATCTGATGCATGTTTGTCCACATATAGTGATTAGTTAGCTAGTGCAAGCCATCCTCTCCATGTGCCTATGCAATTCAGGCCATTGTAGTCCCGATTTCTCTCTTCCTTCTTCTCTCCACGTTGTTGCACGCACATCTCTTAGTTTACTTAAACAGTTTTAAGGCTTAAAATGAAGTACAAGGCAATAAGCGTGACTTGAGAATAACTGCTGGCCATCTGGCCCATGGACTGACCAGAGTCAATGACCACTGCCAGCTCTAATTTAATGGTCCCCTTGAGTTTGGGTTGTGCAAAATAAAACCTTGTAATAGACTAGGCAGGCCCAAACAAATCAGTTAAAATCTAGACCTAATCCATCCATTCTCGGGCCCCATTCCTTCAAAATTTGCAAAACCCAACAAAAGAAACGAGACTTTACTTTAAAAGTTACAAAAGTTGATTGTCCATCCGATCCTGGATAGGAAAAAGGAGCAGTACATATTGATTACAACAGGGGAGATCCTATCACTCGTTTGGACTAAACATGGTCTGGATACCACTGGGGAGAGGATGAGAGAGATGTGAGAAAGAGGAAGAGAGTATGAAAATGACTTAAAGCTCAGAATTCTACTTCAGGTTTTTAAAAATGACGAAAAGAAGTCATGATGCATGCATAATACCTTATGATTATAATCCTAATGTGTGTTCCAAATGGTTAAGCATAATGCATCATTTTTTAAATTTATAGTTAGGTACATAACAGGCTATCTAAGTGGGCCTAGAATTCTTGAAATTACCGTGGGATCCAGTTAAGTCTCTGCTTTGGAAGTTTACCCAAAACTCAAGGGAGAAACAAGGTTCTTTCTTTGCCTTTCCATCAAAGCTCATTTTATTGTCAGTTCATGACTTCACTCTCATCTGTTTTACATATAGGAATGCTAATTTGAGCACCTCGCACATGGAATCAAGCCATACTTATAGGATCCTACATTTTCTACTGATGTTTCTCAGTTTCTTTTATTCAAAGATAAACCAATGCCACCATAGCAATCATTAGTTTGCAAGAATATATATATATATATACACACACACACACATATGACATATACACAACAAAGTATATATCAGCCTAAGAGTACTTTTATAATTATTGAGTATATAATACATCATCTCACCCTAATTAAGGTTATTGAGCATTCTACAAAACTATACTCTTTCACATCTCATGAAGTTCTACCCACATGGCTTAGTTAACGGAAAAATAAAATAAAAATGCTAGGATGAGCTTGCTCATGCAGTCCTTATCTTATCTTTTGCCTTCTAAGTGTAGCACAGCCACATTTGTCATTATTTGGACTACTGAGTTGAAAAGGATTTTCCTGCGATAGAGAAGAGAACAATCAAAAGCTTTCATATGGCCCACACAGCAATCGTAGGACCACAGTAACAATTGCCTAATGTACAAATCACACCACATGCATTGTCCAGTGGAGATGGGATACCCTGCCCACTAGGGTGGTCAGACAGCGACTTGACGGTTTATTATTTTCTATTGTTAACATCAAGAAGTAAACTTATCTTGGATGGATCAAAATCACTAAATATATGGAAGAAGAAAAGGTAAAGTAGATAAAATTATGGGTTTGCTAACCAGATAAGCCAGTAGCAGTACCACCAGGCAATTGATGGTTTGGCTCAACATTAAGTGTGGCCCACCTAATGAGTAAATCAAATTGATTTTCAAGAAGGGCGATCTTCATGGTGGTGTCTACTTTTTTTCATGGCATAGATGCCCCGCACAATTTTCATGCTAGTCCAAAAGTTGGTATGTCACCCAAAGTAATAGTGATCTGTTCTGGCACGAAAAATGATTTAGATGGTAACTTCAATGTGCATTTAGAAGTTTTATGGAATTAAAAATTTGCCCACCTGATTAATGGATTGGATTATCCCTCTCTGCTGGCCCCCCATAATGATTGGATCTTGCACACGTGCTGTGATTTGGGGAGGTAATGGGTCAGGTTTAGACTGGGCACAAAGCCTGACCTTGGCATGAGCATAGCACCACAAGCCCAAGTTCATTGCGATCTGATCCCGCCTAACCAGAAAATGAAATACCTATTCCAAACATTTACAGGGAGGGTCTCACATGCATAGATAAATTAACATTGGAAGAATGAAAACTAGCTATTTAGGTGCAATATGCATGTATTGCCTAACCTGTAATGGGAATGTATATTTATAGGATAAAATACTTGCTAATTAAGTCAGACCGGGCTGGGCTAGGCAGGATGGATCAGGGTTATATGACTTGAGCCCAAGCTGGATTGACTTGTCTAGGTCAGTTGCACTGGGTCGACCTGGACTGAGTCAAGTCTGATCCAGATGAACGGTTGTCAGCTCAGAAAATATGGGTGACTCGGCTTGACCAGCCAATTCACTCCCAAGTCTGCTGAGTTCCAACTTGACTCTGAGTCAAGCAGGTCAGCCAGAGTTGTCTCTTAAAACCATGATTACAATATGTGGCTCCTGGCCTATGTTTCAGAAGTCCCACAGATTTAGCAAATCCTGTGCATCACTTTTCTTCAATTGAATGCGGATAACGTTAACTATCTTTGTTTCAAACAATCCTTTGGATCGGATGTCTAAGATCATCTGATGGGTATGTGTTTTGAACCATATAGAGCACAGAAAACTAGATAAACGGTTCTTATTGATTCTTCATCTAACAGCATGTTGTTCACTCCCCAAGTATAGGGTTGTGATGTAGTAATAAACTCGGTAAGACTGAGGTCGAATCCACAGGGACTGATACCTTTACGTTATCTGAAACCAAGTAGAACTAGAACTAGACTAAGATGTGATCTAAACAAAATAGAATTAATGAATAATGGTGAGAGATTAATGTAAAACTTTAAGGAATTCAGAGGAAGGAAACTAGGGATTTAGAGGATCCACTTGTAGAGATCAGGGAGATCTTATGCCTGCATCAAGGATTATGGAATTCAAACTGAACTTACTTGATCTGGTTTTCAAGAGATGAAAGGTATCTGAATTAGAATGAATTCCATCATCAAACCATGCCCAGGAGACAGAGCAAACAACAGAATTAAACTAATTACCAACCAATCATCAATGCATAAAAGTTAGGAAGGATACCGCCATTCGACCATGCCCATGGAACAATGATGAACAACAGGGCTTCCTGACTTCATAACATAAAAAAAAGGGAAAGAAATACTCAAAGCCATTGCAAATCTATTGTAATTTCAGTCACAACAGACCATTAAAGACTAAAAAAAATATTCCTTTAATAATTAACTAAAATCACATTCAGTTTATGAATTTTAAATTACAGGAACAAAATATGATCTCCCGTCTCGCTACAGGCTTCACCTCTTAGCCCTAGCTAAGACGTTTAGCCAAGCATGATTAGGCTAAATCCTTAGAAGACAAAAGGGAAAGAAAGAAAAGAAAAATAATCCAAGGAAATAAGAAAACTTTCCTTCCTGTCTTGCTCCTCACGTCCGCCTCTGCCCACGTCCCTGCCAAACTCCAACTGAGCTCTCTCTCTCCCATTCCAGCCTCTCGTTTCCTCCCTTCTCTCTCCATCTTCTTTTGCTTTTATAGTCAGGGCCAACCTGCGTGTAACGGCGATGGATAATACACACAACAGCGTGTGTATCACGTTTGAGAACCACCTGCGAAGCGTTTCGCAAAAACTTGCTCCCGCCCAAAAGCCGGTCCCGTTGCTGATTTAACCCTGCATCTGGCTGCATGTCTAGGATCAAGACCTCCTGAGTTAGCATTCAGACGGTTCGGATCAGAAATCCGATCGTCATATGGGCCGTACAACGCCCCACGACGTCCGGACGCACGTTCGTGCGTAATACATGCGTAAGGCCTTCTCTGCGTAACTGGTGGGGCCCAAATCCCCTATCGTTTGATGAATCCACGCCGTCCATAAGATTCGTGACAAAATTTTGGTAAGAGGGATGGATTTTGGATCAGATTCGGCGTGACCCACGGAAGAAATCAGTTGCAATAGTTGTAGGGCAGTCCATTTGTGACCATTGAAACCAACACGTGTGCGTGCATGAGTGCATAAAGTCAACATGGGTTTGGCTAAATCGAGCCCCTCTGCATGATGGACGGTCGGATTGAGCATTTGGACCATGATGATGGCCCACTGAGATCATCCGCAGTCTCTGTTTCATAACAGAAACAGAGTTCTATTTTTGAAGAGAGACGTCCGTGTGTTGCCATGCACTCTTAGTGCAAAAAGTGTACTATGTACACTGTATGATGATTATGAGAAATCCACACCATCCATCTTGTTCCCCATTTCATTTGAGCCGTGGGGGCCGAAGTTAAAGCGTATCTGGACAGCGGGTGGGCCCTAAATCAGGATTTTATGGACTGATCTGTTAGTTCAGCCACTTTCACGAGGATCCAATGGTTGAAATTTGACGTGTACGGTTAGTTTTTGGTCCTCGAGCCATGTATAAAGTTTCGAGCCAAACAGATGATGGAAACCCAGTGATCTTGCATTCTGGCTGACTTTTAGGCCACTTGAGCTTCAGTTTCTCAATTTTCGCGGATCCCTGGCGTGTAATTCCGTCGATCTTGGTCCCCTGGAGTCCGTCCCTTGCCGTGGTGCATTCTAAACGTTAAATCTGTGCTTTTAGCATCCCGATCCAGTCTCAGCTCGCAATTCCACCTTGCAACACAAACATGATTAAAATGGGCTATTCAACGGTACCATGTTCATAAATCCAAGCAATAACTGGGTCTGATATGTAATATTTGAACCTCAACACAACCCCAACCAGCATTTTGCTAGTCTCGAGCAAAGTATGCGAAAAAATAAGTTGAGAATTACAGGACAATCTTTACGAACTCAAGTGATTTTTATTTTTATTTTAAAAAAAAAAAGCAATCTAGATTCGAAAATTCTAAGATGCATGAATGTTGGACATTACTTCCTCCTAGAATCAAGTGCACAATAAATTTCATAATCAACTTTAAAGTATTTATGCATTAATTAGAACAATTCTAAACAATGAGTATCATGAGTGTATAATGAAATCTCGGCTTATCATCATTAAGAAATCCAATAGATAATTTCTATGATAACATTGATAATCAAAACAGTATTTAGGACACTCAAAACCTAAACCAGAATTTGCCTTACAGTTCTTTTTTTTTTTTTTTATTCTTCCCACTTTTGATTTTTTTTTCATCGAGGGAGAGGAGAATCGAATCCGCACCTATAGAGAGCAAACCTATGGTGAAGATTATTCGCCTAACCTTTTCCAAAGGTATCTCTTCTTTTTTTTTTTTTTTTTTTTTTTTTTTTTGAACTGATCATGGCGGGCAAATTTTCCAAGCTGGTTCCTTACATGCTTAGTGATTACCAAGTTAACCCTTTAATATCAAACTGAAATCTTAATGTGAAAGCGAGATGTGACATGTGAAATCATAACTCAATCAATGTTTAAAACTTCTAATTATAGATTAACACTTCAAACTTAACTGTGAAATCTAATATAATAGATAACTGAATCTAAGAGTCATAAATTACCAACTTCACTTATCTTGTAATTTTAAATCCAAGATGGTTATCAAAATCGCTTCGAATTCAACAAAATGTCAGAAAATTTTTAAAATTTTCACAACTTTCACAACTTTTGTTCAAGACCAAGAAAATGCTGATTAGGTCACCTAATCTCCCACCATCAACCTAAAATCTACATTGTCCTCAATGTAAAAGATATGAGCGTGCAATGCACTTGGGACAACGAAAAGTGAATATGAAGTGATGGGAAGATAGTACCTGGATGATGAGTCGAGAGACACTTTCCAAGAGATCGCAGCATGGGCGTCAGTCAGCACGAGAGAGAAGGCATCACAAAAATAACAAAAATAAAATCCTACCTATACCACTTTTGTATGTGCTCTCGATTGCATTTAGCGTATGCAACAAGCCTTTAAACCCCTAGGTTGCCCCGAGTGGACGAGTTGTAGTCTCGTGAGGGTTTGCAGTAATGTTACCCACAAACATTGAACTAACTAAATAAAAAAAAAAACAAAATGAAATGAAGAACTGGGTTACCTCCCGGGAGCGCTAAGTTTACCGTCTTCAGCCAGACAAATAAAGCAACTACCCTAGTCCTAAGAAAACAGGAAACCTACCTATACCTCCATCAGACTAGGAGATCAATCCTGGTAAACAGGATCAGTCAGAGGCATGGACATGTCCTCTGAATCAAATTTCTCGACAAATGGTTTCAATCGATGTCCATTGACTTTAAACTCCTTGCCATTGTCGGGATCTCTTATCTCAACGGCCCCATGAGGAAAACAGTAACAACAATGTAAGGGCCGGTCCAACGAGATCGAAGCTTACCTGGAAAGAGATGTAATCGAGAATTGTACAAAATGACCTTCTGACCAGGCGTGAATGATTTTCGCAAAATGTGTTGGTCATGAAATGCTTTCATCTTGTCCTTGTAAATTCTCGAATTATCGTACGCATCATTCCGGATTTCCTCCAGTTCATTCAATTGAAGTTTGCGTAGCGAGCCAGCGTTGTCCAGATTGAAATTAAGATTTTTGATCGCCCAGTATGCTTTATGTTCTAGCTCCACAGGCAAGTGACAAGCTTTCCCATAGACAAGTCTAAAGGGAGACATTCCAATAGGGGTTTTAAAGGCAGTACGGTATGCCCATAAGGCATCGGTCAATCGGATTGACCAATCCTTACGATCAGGATTAACCGTTTTCTCCAAAATGTGTTTAATTTCCCTATTAGAAATCTTAGCTTGCCCACTTGTCTGTGGGTGATATGGGGTGCTCACCTTATGAGAGATACTGTATTTCTTCATTAAGCTATCAAATGGTTTATTGCAAAAGTGTGAGCCCCCATCACTAATGATGGCTCGAGGCGTTTCGAATCGAGAAAGGATGTTTTCTTTTAGGAATTTAATGACCGTGCGATGGTCATTAGTTCGACACGGAATCGCTTCGACCCATTTAGTGACATAATCCACGGCGAGCAAAATATACAGATTTCCAAACGATTGAGGGAATGGTCCCATGAAATCGATGCCCCAGCAATCAAATGCTTCAATGATAAGGATGAGATTCAAAGGCATCATATTTCGTCAGGACAATGCTCCCAATTTCTGACAACGCTCACAAGCTTTGCAAAACTCATGAGTGTCCCTAAACATAGTGGGCCAGTAAAAGCCACACTGCAGAATCTTGGATATGGTCTTTTTATCAGAAAAGTGACCACCACAGGCCTGTGAGTGACAGAAGGAGATGACGCTCTGATGCTCATCATCTGGTACACATCTCCTTAAGATTTGGTCTGGGCAATATTTAAATAAATAAGGATCATCCCAGAAAAAGTTGCGCACCTCGGTGAAGAATTTCTTCTTATCTTGCGTAGTTCACTGTGTCGGTATGGAACCTGTGGCAAGATAATTAGCAATATCAGCGAACCAATGAGAATGAGAGACTCTAAACAGTTGTTCATCAGGGAACATATCATTGATATGGGTCGCCTCATGGGAATCAGAGGTATTAAGGCGAGAAAGGTGATCGGCCACTACGTTCTCTACTCCCTTTTTATCTTTAATTTCCAAATCAAATTCTTGGAGTAGAAGGATCCATCGTATCAAACGGGGCTTAGAATCATTCTTAGAAAGAAGATACTTAAGTGCCGCATGATCTGTGTAGATAATGATCTTGGATCCGATCAAGTAGGACCTAAATTTGTCCAAGGCGAACACTACAGCTAAGAGTTCCTTTTCCGTAGTCGAGTAGTTCACTTGGGCAGGATTTAGAGTCCTACTCGCATAATGAATAACGTAGGGCCTCTTATCTTTTCTCTGGCCTAGGACCGCCCCAAGAGCATAATCAGAAGCGTCGCACATAAGTTCAAAAGGAATGCTCCAGTCAGGTGGCTTCATGATAGGTGCAGTGGTTAACGTGCCCTTAAGCTTAGTGAAAGCTTCCTGGCATTGCTCAGTCTACTCGTACGGAGCATCCTTTTGAAGAAGAGTACATAAAG
The DNA here is from genome assembly GCF_029962835.1 of Magnolia sinica. NCBI lineage: Eukaryota > Viridiplantae > Streptophyta > Magnoliopsida > Magnoliales > Magnoliaceae > Magnolia > Magnolia sinica. The sequence continues at coordinate 106,255,949 of NC_080575.1, forward strand.
GACGAGAGAGGAGACTAAAGTCCTTTATGAATCGCCTGTAAAATCCTGCGTGTCCTAAGAAGGATCGCACGTCTCTGATGTTCTTGGGTGGAGGTAGGTTAGAGATAAGATCGATTTTTGCCTTATCTACCTCGATTCCCTTGGACGAGATGATATGCCCAAGGACAATTCCCTTCTGAACCATGAAATGACACTTCTCCCAATTAAGTACCAAGTTCTTTTCTTCACATCTTTTCAGCACACATTTAAGACTTTCTAAGCACTTACTGAAAGATGGACCGTAAACAGAGAAATCGTCCATGAAGACCTCTAGATATTGCCCCACCATATCAGAAAAGATACTAAGCATACATCGCTGAAAGGTGGCAGGGGCATTACATAGCCCGAATGACATCTTTCGGTAGGCAAAGGTGCCGTAGGGACATGTAAATGTGGTCTTTTCCTGGTCTTCAGGGGCTATCTCTATCTGGTTGTAGCCCGAATACCCGTCAAGGAAACTATAATAGGAATGACCAGCTAACCTTTCTAGGATTTGATCAATGAATGGTAAAGGAAAGTGGTCTTTCTTCGTGACGGTATTTAACTTCCTGTAGTCAATGCACATTCTCCAACCAGTAGTGACTCTAGTTGGCACGAGTTCATTATTAGCATTGGCTACGATGGTGATTCCGGACTTCTTAGGGACCACTTGAGTTGGACTCACCTATTGACTATCGGATATAGGGTATATGATACCCACGTCTAATAGTTTAAGAACCTCGGCCTTAACCACTTCCTTCATGTTTGGATTTAGTCTACGTTGTGGTTGCCAAGCGGTTTTTGCATTATCCTCAAGATATATGTGGTGAGTACAAATCGAGGGATCGATTCCCTTGAGGTCCGCTATCGTCCATCCCAGGGCTCCTTTATGCTCAATGAGAGTAGATATGAGCATACTCTCCTGTTCTTTCTCCAGGTGGGCAGAGATCACCACCGGGTATGTGTCATCTTGACCTAAATAGGCATATTTCAAATCAGAGGGCAAAGGTTTTAGGTCAAGCTTCGGCGGCTTGAGGTTAGATGGTAGAGGCACTGCATCGGTTTGTGGCAATTCTTCAAATTGTGCCCTCCACCGGTTAACTTCAAGTACCGGTGCAGTATCAAGCAAGGCGCACGTCTCCCTAATCATGTCATCATCAAAATCATGGGAGTGGGCCAGGCACGTCTCTAGAGAGTCAGAGGATAAGGTCAGAGGTGTCGTATCTTCCACTAAAGAGTCAATCATGTTAATGTCGTGGAAATCGTCATCCTCCTCTAAGTTTCTGCCGTTATTGAAAAAGATGTTTGACTCTAATGTCATATTCCCAAAAGACATAGTCATGACACCATTCCTGCAATTGATAATTGCATTTGAAGTGGCAAGGAATGGGCGGCCAAGAATGACGGGGATCTGAGTGCTTATGTTATTGATGGGTTCGGTGTCCAGGATGATAAAATCTACAGGGTAGTAAAATCTATCAACTTTGACCAACACATCCTCGATTATCCCTCTTGGTACACGAACAGAGCGATCAACAAGTTGTAGTGTGGTTAGGGTGGGTTTTAATTCACCCAAACCTAACTGTTTGTATACCGAGTAGGGAATCAGATTGACGCTCGCTCCTAAGTCAAGAAGTGCGTGATCAATTCGATGGTTCCCGATTACACATGATATGGTTGGGCTAATGGGATCTTTGAATTTCTGTGGCACGTCTTGCTTTAGGATAGCACTCATTTTCTCAGTCAAGAAAATTTTCTTTTGAATACTTTGCCGTCTTTTGGTCGTGCATAAGTCTTTCAGAAATTTGGCATATGAAGGAATCTGTTTCACGACATCAAGTAGAGGAATGTTGACTTTCACTTGTTTCAACACCTCTAAAATATCCTGAGAGTTAGAGAGAGGTTTTGGTGAAACCAACCGTTGGGGGAACGAAGCAACTGACTTCTCTAGAAGTTCCGGTTCTAATTTTTGTGGGGCATCACTAGCTCCATCATTGTTGTCCTCTTCTGGTTCTTGAGGTTTTTCGGGTCTAACCGGAAGAGTTTTATCGATGATCTTTCCACTCCTAAGAGTGGTGATGGATTTAGCGTGCCCCATCTGATTTGAAGAGCTGGGATCATTAATCTCGTACTGCGGTTTAGGATTGGGGAGAGGTTGTGCAGGAAGCATCCCCTTTTCTATAACCGTCATATGAGAATCTATCTTTTGCATAAAATCTGTAATTCCCCGCATTGCTTGAGCCAGCTCTTGTATGGAATTTTGAACCGGTTCCTCTTGAGGTTTCACTTGGTTTGGATTTTGATTGAAGAAACCTGGAGGAGTAGCCATTTGTCCATTCCTCCAACTAAAGTTTGGATGATTTTTCCAACCAGGATTGTACGTATTGGAGTTAGGTCCGGTAAAAGGTCTTTGATAGTTGTTTACGGCATTGGCTTGTTCATTCAACATTCCTCGAAAGGCGGGTATTGTAGGACAATTTTCAGTTGTATGAATGTTGCAATCACAGATGCCGCAAACAATTTCATTAATCTTATCCTTCTTTCCTTCCATGGCCTCAACTTTCCTTATGAGCGTAGTCACTTTACACTTGAGATCATCCTCTTCTTTCAAGAGATATAATCCACCTTTCTCCTTTAATTGAGTCGGCCTAGACGTGGTGTTCGACTTTGGGTAATAGTCCCAAGATTGTGTTTTTTCAGCCAGACTGTCGAGGTAGTCCCATACCTCGTCGACATCTTTATTAATGAACTCTCCATTACACATTGTCTCGAGCATTTGGCGCATGGAAGATGTCAGTCCATCGTAGAAAAAATTTGTAATGCGCCACGTTTCAAATCCGTGTTGTGGGCATGAACTGACCAAATCTTTGAACCTTTCCCAACATTGGAAGAATGTTTCATCTTCCTTTTGGGCAAAGTTTATGATTGCTTTTCTGAGGGTAATCGTTTTATGATGTGGGAAGAATTTTTTTATGAATTCCCTCTGCATGTCTTTCTATGTGCCAATGGATCTAGGATGCAGTGAATGTAACCACGTCTTAGCTTTCTCTTTTAAGGAAAAAGGAAAGAGTTTCAGCCTGATTGTATCCTCAGATACATTAGGAAAACATAATGTAGCTATAATCTCATCGAACTCTTTCAAATGTAAATATGGACTTTCTGATTCAAGTCCATGGATTTTGGGAAGGAGTTGGATAACTCCTGGCTTGATGTCTATTTGTCCTGTGTTTTCAGGAAAAATCATGCATGAGGGCGTACTCACTCCCGCCGGTTGTAGATAATCTCGTAAAGTACGAGGCGGGGGTGCCTGTTGAACCTCATTCTCATCTTGGGTATCCTCTACCCTGGGTGGAAGTAGAGGAGGTTGGTCTTCAGCCATAACTTCAATTAACTCAGGGGATTTCGAGTGGTGTCTAGTCTTGCGATGGATAGTCAACCCCTCAACCAATCCTCCTTCCGTCAAAAGACGTCAAGTGTCGTCATGGGCCCACTTGGGCATGAAACACTCACAGCCCTCAACTAAATTCAAAGCCTAATCCTAAGAAAGGAAAAAAAAATCTAAAAAGAAAGAGAGGGAGAGTTGGAAAGAAATTACCAAATTGAAGCCCCTAAGTTAAGGACCTGCAAAATAAAACAAAATAAGTTAGATTCTAAAAAGGAGAGGAACAATCTTTTAAAAGAAAGGTAGTAGTAAACTGATTTCTAAAAGAAAGTGGAAACTTCTAAAATAAATTAGGAAAGTCCTAAACTAGAAAGTAAATTACTAAAAGAGAACTGAAAAATAGGAAGTAGAGAAGGAGCTTACCGAATGAGAAATTTCTATTTTAAAGGCTTACAAAAATAGAAGGTTAATCTTTAAAAAGGGAAATAAATAACCTTCTAAAAACAAAAGAGGAAAGTTTCTAAAAATAAACTATTTCCTACAAATAGAGAAATACTAGAGTTAGAAAATTTCTAAGATTTAAACCTTAATTCTAAAAACAGAAAAAGTAGAGAAATTAGGAAGGAATTACCAATTTAAGAACTTATGTCAGGATCCTACAAAACAGGAAAACAGGTTAAGTTCTAAAAATAGAATAAAATAAAATAAAAACTTTTATCCTAAAGTAAGTAAAATCTTAATCCTAACCTAATTCTAAGACTAATTAATTTCAGAAAAACGTAGCCGTCAATCCCCGGTAACGACGCCAAAAACTTGTTCACTCCCCAAGTATAAGGTTGTGATGTAGTAATAAACTCGGTAAGACCGAGGTCGAATCTACAGGGACTGATACCTGTACGTTATCTGAAACCAAGTAAAACTAGAACTAGACTCAGATTTGATCTAAACAAAATAGAATTGATGAATAATGGTGAGAGATTAATGTAAAACTTTAAGGAATTCTGAGGAAGGAAACTAGGGATTTAGAGGATCCACTTGTAGAGATCAGGGAGATCTTATGCTTGCATCAAGGACTATGGAATTCAAACTGAACTTACTTGATCTGGTTTTCAAGAGATGAAAGGTATCTGAATTAGAATGGATTCCATCATCAAACTATGCCCAGGAGACAGAGCAAACAACAGAATTAAACTAATTACCAACCAATCATCAATGCATAAAAGTTAGGAAGGATACCGCCATTCGACCATGCCCATGGAACAATGATGAACAACAGGGCTTCCTGACTTCATAACATAAAAAAAAAGGAAAGAAATACTCAAAGCCATTGCAAACCCATTGTAATTAATTTCAGTCACAACAGACCATTAAAGACTAAAAAAAATATTCCTTTAATAATTAACTAAAATCACATTCAGTTTATGAATTTTAAATTACAGGAACAAAATATGATCTCCCATCTCGCTACAGGCTTCACCTCTTAGCCCTAGCTAAGATGTTTAGGCAAGCATGATTAGGCTAAATCCTTAGAAGACAAAAGGGAAAGAAAGAAAAGAAAAATAATCCAAGGAAATAAGAAAACTTTCCTTCCTGTCTTGCTCCTCACGTCCGCCTCTGCCCACGTCCCTGCCAAACTCCAACTGAGCTCTCTCTCTCCCGTTCCAGCCTCTCGTTTCCTCCCTTCTCTCTCCATCTTCTTTTGCTTTTATAGTCAGGGCCAACCTGCGTGTAACGGCGGTGGATAATACGCACAACAGCGTGCGTATCACGTTTGAGAACCACCTGCGAAGCGTTTCGCAAAAACTTGCTCCCGCCCAAAAGCCGGTCCCGTTGCTGATTTAACCCTGCATTTGGCTGCATGTCTAGGATCAAGACCTCCTGAGTTAGCATTCAAACGGTTCGGATCAGAAATCCGATCGCCATATGGGCCGTACAACACCCCACGACGTCCGGATGTAATACATGCGTAAGGCCTTCTCTGCGTAACTGGTGGGGCCCAAATCCCCTGTCGTTTGATGAATCCACGCCGTCCATAAGATTCGTGACAAAATTTTGGTAAGAGGGATGGATTTTGGATCAGATTCGGCGTAACTCACGGAAGAAATCAGTTGCAATAGTTGTAGGGCAGTCCATTTGTGACCATTGAAACCAACACGTGTGCGTGCATGAGTGCATAAAGTCAACATGGGTTTGGCTAAATCGAGCCCCTCTGCATGATGGACGGCTCGGATTGAGCATTTGGACCATGATGATGGCCCACTGAGATCATCCGCAGTTTCTGTTATGAAACAGAAACAGAGTTCTATTTTTGAAGAGAGACGTCCCTGTGTTGCCATGCACTCTTAGTGCAAAAAGTGTACTATGTACACTGTATGATGATTATGAGAAATCCACACCATCTATCTTGTTCCCCATTTCATTTGAGCCGTGGGGGCCGAAGTTAAAGCGTATCTGGACAGCGGGTGGGCCCTAAATCAGGATTTTATGGACTGATCTGTTAGTTCAGCCACTTTCACGAGGATCCAATGGTTGAAATTTGACGTGTACGGTTAGTTTTTGGTCCTCGAGCCATGTATAAAGTTTCGAGCCAAACAGATGATGGAAACCCAGTGATCTTGCATTCTGGCTGACTTTCAGGCCGCTTGAGCTTCAGTTTCTCAATTTTTGCGGATCCCTGGCATGTAATTCCGTCGATCTTGGTCCCCTGGAGTTCGTCCCTTGCCTTGGTGCATTCTGAACGTTAAATCCGTGCTTTTAGCATCCCGATCCAGTCTCAGCTCGCAATTCCACCTTGCAACACAAACATGATTAAAATGAGCTATTCAACGGTACCATGTTCATAAATCCAGGCAATAACTGGGTCTGATATGCAATATTTGACCCTCAACACATGTGCTGTGGAGAGATGAATCTACTGTATTCCCATGTCACTGGCTCTACCCTGTCAGCTTACTAGGAATTAATTTTCTCATTAGAGGAGCACAAATGCAAGCTTGAGCACAAGCAGGACTCACATCTGAGCCATGTCTCATTTGGCAGCCACATCTAACCGGATTGAAGTTAGGCCAGCAGAAGATAGCATTCACATTCCCCACTTGTCTTTATTGATAGACGGCTGATATCATCCATGTTAGTGAATATAGACATCATATATATGGGATCGTGGAAATCTTGTTACAAACTGCGGATGGACTATAAGCCCAAAATGAAAGTCTAGATCATGGCACATGCAGTCTATATGTATGCATGTATCTGAAGCGTGCATGTTACCCTCAATTATCTAATTCCCATACCTGTTTTCCTTAAATCATTGGCTCTATTTCAATGTTAACAGCAACATGTAGGCTTAGATTTGAATGGTTATAATCTTTGCGGTTCCACCCATTAAATGGGTTCCAAGATTCCCAACAGATGAATTGTGTGGATCACTCAAAGATTACCCTTTCTTATATATGGTGCTACTCCAAATGGACACTGCCAAAGATTACTCACCTGATGAGTTGATGGTCCTATCAATGGGCAAATGGATCTTGATACTGGACTTGCTTGATACCAGAGTCACAGATCCATTTCTAGCCTTAATTTAGTGGTCCACTTGAGCATTTGCCGTGTAAAATATAAATAAAAAAATTACACTTGGCTTGACCAAACAAACCAGCTAAGAATTTGGGCCCAAAGCCATTCAGTCACAGCCTGTATTGGAATTTCGTAAAACCCAACAAAAAATGGAATTGACTAGAAGTCCTGAAATTATTGCTGGGTGTGAAATCAATCTCCGTCAAGCAGTCTGATCTGAAAGTTGAGGCCTCAAATACTTGCAGAAATGTGCCTATTGTGATTCACCTGTGTTTTAAAACCTATTAACATGCTTGTACACTGTGGTGTTGGGAGGTCCAGTCCAGTCTACTTTGGAAGTTTACACGACTCAAGGGAGAAACAAAAGTGGTCTTTACCTCTTTCCAACAAATCTCATCTTTATTGCCATTGTATGACTTCACTTGCATTGTTTTAGTTTTGCTAATTTGAGTACCTCAGGCATGGAAACAAGCCATACTCATGCGAGACTGGAGCTGCTCCTAAGGTTGTCCTAACAATACCTAGGAATCAGAATCCTCTCCAATACCTGTTGTAGGCAGAGCATGCAACTATCAAGCTCTGCGAGTCCACAGTAACATGTTTGTGATATTGACTCCATTCATCAATTATGCCACCTCATGTTACAACATGATTCAACCGATTAGGCCAATCCAAAACTCAGATGGGCCACACTACAGGGAACAATGGGATATAGTTGGGCTACAAGATTATTTATTTCCAGTCCATAAAATGTCCACTAACCATTCACGTAGCAAATCAGATCAGTGTAGGCTTTGACTTTCAAGCCATAGGATCCATGGATCAACCATGTGATCTCACCTTGATGTATTTGTTGTATATCCATGCCGTCCATATGTTTTCCATCTCATTTAGGACCCGATCCCAAACCTTAAGAAGATCCAAATCTCAGGTGGACTGTATCACTAGAAATAGTGATGAATGACATTAAAAGCTTTTTGCGGGCCACAAAACATTAAATAGCTGATCTTTATATTTTCCCTTCATACAGATCTTCTTGACATTATTAACATCTCAGATTTCAAATAAACATTACGAAAACCTTACAATAGCCCTTTGGTAATTTTGACGGTGAGGCACTCAATCACGCTGTTTCCTATGAGTGTTCCACCTGAGATTTGATTCTTGATAAATTTTGTAATCCCATCTAAAATGATCTGGAGAAATGGATGGATGGCGTGGATATACCCAAAAAAAAAAAAAAAATCATCAATGTCGTGGGTAACTCTTTTTTGTTTTTTGTTCATTAGTGTAAGACAAGCTGTTCTTGTTCAGAGTAACATCAACCTCCTTCTATAAATACCCATCCTCGTAAGTTCGTAACAGAGCATAAGCAACAACAGCCATGGCCATACAGAAATCTCTCTCTCTTGCTTTTCTTCTTTTATTTTTAGAATTTCTTTCTTCCAATGCCTTTACAACAGCACCAGCATCCACACTTGGAGAAGCAGAGGCTCTCATGGAATGGAAAGCCACCCTCTTGTCACCACAAGCTCTCCATTCATGGTCACTTCCATCTGCTAATGCTAGTGCCAACACAATCTCTCCGTGCAAATGGTATGGGATCTCCTGCAACGGCCTTGGAAGCGTAATAGAGATAAGCTTACCCAGTGCAGGCGTACAAGGTAAGCTTCATAACTTGAGTTTCTCGTCATTTCCAAACCTCCTCCGTCTCAATCTCAGTGACAACACACTCACTGGAACCATCCCAGCTGATATCGGCACTCTTTCCAGACTCGTCTCCCTCAATATCTCTATGAATAATCTCTCTGGAGTTCTACCTCTTTCAATTGCTAACCTTTCTCACCTTTCAGAGCTCGACATCTGGTCTAATGAAATAACTGGGCCTATTCCTCCATCTTTAGGTAACTTGACCAGCCTGACAGTCCTCTACCTCTCTAAAAATCAAATTTCTGGTTCAATTCCTGCACAATTAGGAAATCTCAAGAATTTGTTTGAGTTGGCATTGTCACAAAACAATCTGACGGGTCCAATCCCTCCTGCTTTAGGTAATTTGAGAAACCTCACACTTTTGTACCTCTTCAGCAATCAAATTTCTGGTTCAATTCCTGCACTATTAGGAAATCTCAAGAATTTGGTTGAGTTGGACTTGTCAAGTAACAATCTGAGTGGTCCAATCCATCTTGCTTTAGGTAATTTGAGAAACCTTACACTTTTGTACCTCTACAGCAATCAAATTTCTGGTTCAATTCCACCAGAAGTTGGGAATTTAATGAATCTGAACCATCTTGAGCTGTCAGACAACCTTCTAACAGGTTCTATTCCTTCCACTTTAGGGAACTTGACAAAACTGATGAACCTCCAACTCCAAAGAAATCAAATTTCTGGTTCAATTCCTCTAGAAATTGGGAATTTAGTAAATCCCAATGGGCTTGAGCTTGCTAGTAACCTTCTAACAGGTTCTATCCCTTCCTCTTTAGGAAACTTTACCAAGCTTGAACGCTTCTCTGCATTTGACAACCATTTAAATGGTGAGATCCCAAAAAGCTTTAGAAATTGCACTAGGTTAACTAGAGTTCGACTGGAGGGAAACCAGCTCATTGCAAATGTATCAGAAGTCTTTGGTGTATACCAGCATCTCTATTTCATGGATGTCAGCAACAACAGGTTGTTTGGTGAACTCTCACCAAACTGGGGAGAATGCAAAAACTTGACGAGGCTACAGTTATCTGGGAACAGGATCACTGGTAAAATTCCTCCCGAGATTGGGCAGTTGAAGCAGCTAGAGTACTTGGTCTTTCTTCAAACCTTCTAGAAGAAGAGATTCCAAAGGAATTTGAGAGGCTAACTTCTTTGTTCAATTTGAGTTTAAATGATAACCAACTTTCTGGTCAGGTACTGAAAGAGATTGGAAAACTCTCCAATTTGGAGGTTCTTGACTTGTCAATGAATCACCTAAGTGGTCCAATACCACCTCAATTAGGGGATTGCTCCAAACTCCGATATCTCAAATTGAGCGAAAACGATTTGAATGGAAGCATTCCATTGCAAATTGGTAACCTGGTATACTTACAGGATTTACTAGATCTCAGTCATAACTCGCTCAATGGAGAGATATCACCACAACTTGGGAAATTGCATGTGCTGGAAAAGTTAAACCTCTCCCACAACATGTTGTCGGGCTCCATTCCACCTTCTTTTGAAGCAATGTTCAGCTTGCAATCTATTGATTTTTCATACAATGCTTTGGAAGGTCCTCTTCCCAACAGCAAAAACTTTCAGAAGGCTCCTGCAATGGCATTCATAAAAAACAAAGGTTTATGTGGTGAAGTGCAAGGTTTGAGACCCTGCAACGCCCCTTCAATAAGGCATGGTGATGCAAGGAAAGGCCGCCAAGTTGTCATCTTCATTGTTCTTCCTCTCTTGGCAGCCTTGTTTCTTTTATTTATAGTCGTCGGTGTTTCTTCCATTTATTCCCAAAGACGAAGAAATAAAGAGAAGGTGGTTCTTGAAAGGAGTAGCAGAAATCCATTTTCAATATGGAATTATGATGGGATTGATGCATTTGAACAGATCGTGGAAGTGACAGAGGGTTTCGATGACAAATACTGCATCGGAATTGGAGGGTATGGAAAAGTTTACAAAGCAAATCTACCATCAGGCCAAGTAGTAGCTGTGAAAAAACTTCACCCACTCGAAGGTGGGGATCAATCCGATCAAAGAAGTTTTAGAAATGAGATTTGAGCATTAATAGAAATCCGCCATCGCAACATTGTGAAGCTTTATGGTTTTTGTTCCCATGCTCAATTCTCATTTCTAGTCTATGAGTACATGGAAAGGGGAAGCTTGGCTGGCATCCTAAACAACGACAGAGAAGCTGCAGAGTTTGACTGAACTCTAAGGGCGAAGGTTATTAAAGGTGTGGCCCATGCATTATCTTACATGCACCATGATTGCACCCAACCAATTGTCCATCGAGACCTATCAAGCAACAACGTTCTGCTGAATTCGGAACTTGAGGCCTGTGTTTCTGACTTTGGCACTGCAAGATTGTTGATACCTGATTCGTCCAATTGGACTATGCTCGCCGGCACTTACGGATACATCGCTCCAGGTTAGCTGTTAATTCATTCTCCACACTATAAAAGTTTTATTAGCAATTGGTCTTTATTTTTTCTTAAGCTTTCCCTTTTATTTTATTTTATTTTTTGTTGGCAATTACATACTAAGGATTGTGCATAAGTTAACATACGGTTGTCAAATATTGCAATCTAGGGCAGCTGGAAGATTCCTTAATCCAACAACTGTAAGAGGCCTTGTAAAAAAACATACATGGGTTTGTATTTTTACAATCCCCAAAGTCAAAACTAATATAATAATGCAAATGAAGATAAAAGTAAGAATGTATTTTCTTTGCTACACTTGTGGTCCATCAGTTTACATTATGCATGGTAGAGATAATGTGGTTGCATGATAAGACTAACCATTGTTGAAGTTACCCAACTAACTTATGCATATGTTATCAGCTATTAAATTTGTGATGCTGACCATTTTTCTTAACTATACATTTGTTGACCACCAATTAGATGGATAGAATCCTCCAATAACTATAATTTTTGGAACCTATTCCATCGACAATATGGGCCATGCTTTTAGATGGTGTGGATATATTTACATGGATATTCCAAGTGTATAGATGGATGTGTTATCACTGTTTAAGAAATGATTGAAAAAACTCGTTACTTCTGGCATACGAGTAAATGTGAAAATGATGTGTAAGGAAATAAATGTGGAAATGATGCATACGGAAATAAGGCATCCTTCAATGCTCAGCCAAGAGATCCCAGAGGATGGTTGGGTTTCCTCCATTGCACAAGGGTTGATGTGATGTCCCACATAGTGAATGCCCCACACTATAAAAAAAAAAAAAGTTGTTCCAAGATCGAAAATCCTTGAAACAATGCCCAAAGTACCCAATCCTAGCCGATGAAATGTGCAATTACAATGATAACTACATACACATCAATGACTTGATTTACACGTGCCAACTTCTCATGCATTTGGGATTCCCGAGGCACATATAAAGGTAATCCCAAACATGCAGATGACCCAACACAATGATTAATCTGGTTCTTTTATTGAGCGGGCCACTACCATGTGAAAACAATGGATAATTTTAGAAAAAATTGCCAACAGTACACAATGTATACGAAACAATGGACCATCCAGACTTTTTCGATAGATCATCCAAAACTTTGGCCAATTCTCTGCACCTCTCAGATGTGCTGAGTATGTCTTATTTGGCATATGCACAGTTTATAGAGATGTCTTGGGGTTAACAAGCACAAAAACTTAGAAGATATGAAATCTAGATTAAGAAATAGAGGTAGGTTTGATATATGATTAAGAGTTTAGCTATTAATGATTAAGAATGAGAAATGATCATGACTGAATCATCTTCCTTCTTGCAGAGCTTGCATATACAATAAGGGTAACTGAAAAATGTGACGTATATAGCTTTGGCGTTGTGGCACTTGAAGTGATGATGGGAAGGCATCCTGGGGAGCTCATCTCCTCTTTGACACCACCAAGTAGACAAGATACACTGCTAAAGGATATGTTGGACCAACGTCTCCCAGACCCCACAGCTGTGGTTGCACACGAAGTCATATTTGTGGTGTCCATGGCACTTTCATGCATTCGGCTGGATCCAAACTCTCGGCCAACCATGCACCATGTGGCTCAAGAGTTATCTATTGGTGGGTCTTCCTTTTCTCTAGGGCCATTCCACGCACTTACATTACATCAACTCATGGATCTTGAGGTATAGTTGGGTGGATGAAAATCATCAAGGTTGAGGGTGTGTAGTGGCAAGAACATTATTACTGTGTGTTTATTGTATGAAAATCATCGTATGTGGAGAAGGTATTTTTCTTGCTATGATATGTACGTAATTTTAGTGTGTGGAATTGCTGTTTATCTAAAATGTAGATTTTCAGGTGAAGCTTCTCTTTCTTTGTGGCTCCCACTTGAATGTTTGTATATCGTTTTTATTGTATAAGTAAAGTTATAGGTGGTGTGCTCCTACATTTCTCTTAAAAAATAGTAGACTTCTGGGATTGGTGATCAAAACCCAAATGTTATAAAGGTATGTTGGAAGAATAAAAATGTTTCATTGTATGTGTGATGGTTATATTCTAACTGAATGTCTTCTAAACCAAAGAATTTACCTTTTAGGAGATGTTATACTTTTTTGAAATAATAGTTTTCTACTAACGTATTATTAGGAGAAGAATGGGTATATTTATTAGCGAGAGAAGGTACCAATTGTAGTTTTGTTAATTGAAAAGGAAAAGAAGAAAAGAGAAAGAAAAAAGAGCAACGACTTCACACTCCGGCAATGTGACTCAAGATAATTATACTATACCTCAAGTCAAAGTGTCTACTAAACATGGAGTGGAATTGGCACATGACCGGATGCAATTCCATCCCACCTAAGCCCATCTAATCCAGCCGGCCAAACAGGCCCTAAATCTACTCCATGAATAATTGGTAGGATTTGAGAGCTGATGCAGCCTGCTTTCTTCACCCATTATGTAAAGTTATAAGGACACATGAGTCACTCAAGAATAACATAATTTCACAACAAAGATGGACCACATTCCTAATATTTAAATTAAGGTGACTTGCATAAGCTCCATGAGCCCATTTCTACTTTGAATCCAGCTTTAAAATACTAGCTTGGTCCATGGGCAAAGCTTGGGCCTTTCAGTTTTTGGTTTGGTCCTGGGCTCAAGTCATTTTAGACTCACCTAATTTCATTTGCTCCTATAAGTATCCCACTCTAGTCATCCCCTAGACAACAACCCATTCTCCATGAATGCATACAGCTGGTTTCGCTTCTTTGGACATATATTTCATTGTGTATGTGTGCCCCACTTGATCAACAGATGGATTAACAACATTTAAATGCAAAATAGTGATTTTATCAAATTTGGGCTGGGAAGGATCGAGTCGGGCCTAGCCAATTTTCGAGCTCAGCTTTTGGTTTCTCTGCTGGGCTGGTACGGGCCATGGCATAAGTATAGGCCCAGCCCAAACCCGGCTAAGACAAACCAAGTTTGAGTCGAAAGTGAGCCTGGCCCGAGGCCCAACAGAGCTTTGGACACCAAAATATAAACGGCCAAACAGAGCATCAGAGTGGTTGGGTTGGAGAAAGGTTGCAGGTTTCTCATCTCCCACTCCAATGGGGAGACCGAGAAGAACACAGTTTCATCGAAGCCTAATATGGTAATTTCACTAATCTCTAACTCTAATCTCATCATCTTCCATTTCCTCATGTAAGGAAAAAAGAAAAGAAAGAAAGAAAGAAAATAATGAATTTCCATTTTAATTTATAAGGGAAAGGGACGGGAAGCTTTGGGAAGAGAAGGAACAAGACACACACTCTCTGCGTGCGGTGCGGGCGCCATAACTTTCATCTTCAGAAGAGCAGATGTGCTTCTTGCGCTTATACCGCTAGCCGTATCCACAAGCGTACGTAATCTACCGACCCCTGCTTTTTTAATATTTCTCCAATTTTGGAAGCTCAATTCGGTTTTTATGCATTAGTTGGGTTTGGATATTCTGCTTAATCATTCTTTGATTATTATTTTTCATGCATTTTTTTTTTGCTGTGGAAATGATTCCCCACCAGCCCACTGGTCAAAACTACTGATCAATCAATCTCCTCAGTTTCAACCAGAGGCAACACATGCCAAAAGGGAATCAACACACGCTAAGCACGAAATTTTAATAAAAGTAACCACAATGTGCTGTTACACGCAAAGCCAAAGAGGCAGTTATCAACCTAATATAATAAGAAATGACCAAAACGCCCTTGAATCTCATCACAAACATATAGGCTTATCTTAAATTGGTTGTACCTCACTTAAACTGTATCAGAATTGTATGATCATGGAATCATTCTGAAGCTGGCTCGATAGTGACCAATTTCATGACGTTCTAATATTATTATGCCCAGAAAGTGGCCCACCAAAAAGTGACGAAATACCAAAGGGAAACTTGTTGAATCAATATGGACTCAGTCTAACCCTAAAAATTAATTTAAATAAATAAATCCTATGAATTCGAGGACCATTTGTTTGATTCCATGGGCCCCATAATATATATCTGGCTGTTCATCTCATCAAACTTTGGATCAGGCATAGATCATCAATCAAGACAATATGGATGGTTGGAGTAGTCAGGTCTTTGGTCAGCCAGATTTCGTGGCCTTTTGGGTGAAGCAAATGTCCACATTCAATGGGAAAAACTCAGAACATTTGGCATATGGACCATTTCATGGGTCACAGTTTTTTATTCCTTTCTTTATCTTCTTGTAATGTATATAGTTTTAGCAGATTCTGTAAGTATGTTGTTTACTGATTATCTTAAAGAAACAGATAACTGGAGTGTGAAGGCCATTAGGAGGAAGACAACCGGAACGAGAAGGATGAGGTATTTACATCATGTGCCTCAAAGGTTCAAGTGCAATTTCAGAGAAGGTAGTCTTTGCTTCTTCCATCTTTGTCAAGATTGAACTTCTTTTTTTTCTTTCTTTCTTTCTTTCTTTTTGGTGCCTAGCAGTTTGATAGCTTTTGAGACTGATTTTCTCCTTTTTAGGGACCCAAGCGGCTCCGAGGAAGACAACTGCTGCTGCATAGAGGAATTGCTTCAGTTTTGGGGCATGTCTCAAGTATCCAGTTCCTGTATTTGATCTTGTTGAATTTTATCAATTAGGTTCTTTTACACTGGAGATATTGCTATCTTCTATAGAGAATAGACTTTTTGACATCTTAAATTGCCGAATAAGCATGAAGTTTTTGTATTGGGATAAACCATTCTTTGGTATAAACATGAAGTTTTGATGTTGGCATAAGCCATTCTTTCCTTTTCTGTATATTTGCCAGTTGCAGTTTCCAGCTCAAGTAGGAGGATATCTGTTGACCCTTTTGATAGACCTAATGCCCAAGAGATCAGAAAGAGCAAAAATAGGTTTGCTGGTCTTATGTTGAATGTTCACGATCTTGGTAAACCTTCAGTGACAGATTGTGTCTTACCTAATATTTTTAGAATTGAGTTTTCATTTGTAACTAGATGCATCATCTTTCATTTCGCTACTCAAATCATGGGTTTAGGGCCTGCAAGATGTTGCAAATTCTATGAACTTTAACCAATTGTCGCTTTTCGTCTTTTTGTCAGTATTACATACTTTTTATATACCTAATGCATTTACAAGTTATAACTGATGCTGTTGTTAAACATCAATCTGATGTTCACGTGTTGCCTGGTTATTAACTTCCTAATAGATGTTTTGACTTCCTGACCTATTCTGGCCTAGGAATCTGCTATAGATAAAATTATTTAGTAACAACTAGCAATGTTATCCTTCTAGCATGTTTGGCTTACAAATGCAGGTTGTGTTTCAGCTTTGACTGGTGAACTTGCATGTTCTTAATAAAATGGTTGACTTGTGTTTTTAGTGAACTGACCCGTTTCACTGAGGAGTTTCAGTCCCAGCCAAAACCCATCTTGTTTCAGTGATGAGTTCTGATCCCAACCAATCCGACAGTCTGGTCCATTCCAGGTAAGTAAACACCAGTCATTGCTGAGGCTAATCAAACTGGGAGCTCGTCATTGATCAAGTTAGTTTAATGTGATATTTTTTCTTCCTCTTATGGTTTCTGGATGAATTTGATTATTTTTCACTTTAGCCATACAATTGATGTAAATGAATCAGCTAGTTAGAACATCAGATCAGTGAGATAATTGATCATCTGAATCAACTTTCCATGAAACTACCTTCCAAAATTGATAATAATATTAATAAAACTAAACTAAACTAAACGAGGTCTGAAACTTGAGTCAGGCCTGCTGCTACCATAAATAGCCTGAAATGACAGCTTTGTAACTATTTCAGTTAGGATTAGCATCCCAAATCTGCCAATCTTCACCATCCCGAGAGTTGTTCTGAACACAAAATCCTGACCCTTGACCGCTTATAATGGAGGGTATTGAGAATATAATT
Organism: Magnolia sinica; assembly: GCF_029962835.1. Taxonomy (NCBI): domain Eukaryota; kingdom Viridiplantae; phylum Streptophyta; class Magnoliopsida; order Magnoliales; family Magnoliaceae; genus Magnolia; species Magnolia sinica. The sequence goes on from NC_080575.1 coordinate 106,272,994, forward strand.
TAGTTGCCTTGGATAATTGAAAAGCCCGATCAGTCGTTGCGCATCTATGTCAATCCTCTTACGTGCCTTGGATAAATTAAGAAAAGAAGAAGAAGAAGAAGAAGAAGCAGCAGCAGCAGCAGCAGAACCCTGGAAAGTCCTTTCAGAAGGCTCTCGCGGAGGCATTCATAAGAAACAAAGGCTTATGTGGTGAAGTGCAAGGTTTGAGACCCTGCAATGCTCCTTCAACAAGCAATGGTGATGCAACAAAAGTCCGCCAAGTTGTCATCTTCATTGTTCTTCCTCTCTTGGTGGTCTTGTTTCTTTTATTTGTAATCATCAGTTTTTCTTCCATTTATTATCAAATAAGAAGAAAAATAGAAAGAGGGGTTCTTGAAAGGAGCAGCGGAAATCCATTTTTAATATGGAATTATGATGGGATTGATATGTTTGAAGACATCGTGGAAGCAACGGAGGGTTTTGACGACAAATACTGCGTCGGAACTGGAGGGTATAGAAAAGTTTACAAAGCAAATTTACCATCGGGCCAAAAAGTAGCTGTGAAGAAACTTCATCCCTTCAAAGGTGCAGATCAAATTGATCAAAGAAGTTTTAGAAATGAGATTCGAGTATTAACAGAAATCTGCCATCGCAACATTGTGAAGCTTTATGGTTTTTTTCTCATGCTCAATTCTCATTTCTAGTTTATGATTACATGGAAAGGGAAAGCTTGGCTAACATCCTAAGCAACGATGAATTAGCTGCACAGTTGGACTGGAATATAAGGGTGAAGGTTATTAAAGGTGTCGCCCATGCATTATCATACATGTACCATGATTGCACTCGGCCAATTGTCCATCGAGACCTATGATGCAATAACGTTCTGTTGAATTCAGAATTTGAGGCCTGTGTCCCTGACTTCGGCACTGCCAGATTGTTGATACCCGATTCGTCCAATTGGACCACGCTTGCAGGCAGTTATGGATACATCGCTCCAGGTTAGTTGCTAATTCATTCTCCATGCTTTAATAGTTTTATTAGCAACTGGTCTTTTATTTTTCGTAAGATTTTCTATTTTTTGTTGGAAATTACATAGTAAAGTTTGTGCATGAGTTATCATACTGTTGTCAAATGTGGCACTCTAGGGAAACTGGAAGCTTCCTTAATCCAACAGTCGTAAGAGGCCTTGCAAAGAAACATAAAAGGGATTGTATTGTTCAAATCCCCAACTTTGTTTAACTAAAAAATTGTAAAGCATCTGTGAGTATTTAAAACTAATATATAACCATGCTAATGAAGATACTGTTAAGAATGTCTTTCCTTTGCGGCACTTGATGTCCATCATTTTTTACATAATGCATGTTGAAAGTAATGTGGCTGCATGGTAAGACGACCAGGATTCATGTTACCCAACCAACTTAACCATATGTTATCAGCTATTAAATCCGTGGCGCTCTCCATTTTCCATAACTGTCCATTTGTTGGCCACCAATTGGATGTATAGAATCCTCCAATAAGTGTAATTTTGGGATATGCTCGGGCCATATTTTCAGATGGTCTGGATAGATTTACATGGATACCAAGTATAGATGGATGAGTCATCACTATTTAATAAATGATTGAAAAAGTTCATTGCTTCTAGCCCATACGAGTAAATGTGAAAATGATGCATAAGGGCTGGGTTACTCCCTTGCATAAGGGTTAGACATCTCTATCATCCAAACTGTTGATGTGATGCCGCACACAGTGAATGCCCCACACAAACAAAAGAAGTTCCAAGATTGGAAATTCTTGAAACACGCCCATATCACCCAATCCTTGCCAATGAAATGTGTAGATACAACGATACCGATAGATGCATCAATACACTCTAGATTACACATGCCAACTTCTCATGTGTTTGGGATATATGACGCATACATAAAGGTAGGCCTAACCATGCAAATGACCCAACACAATGATTAATCTGGTCCTCTTATCAGGCAGGCCACCAACTCATGAAAACAATGGACAGTTTTGAGAAAAAAAAATGCCAATAGTACGCACTCAATGTATGCATGTGGCATGCCTTATAAGTAGACCATCCTAACTTACTAGCAAGATCATCTAAAAGTTCAGCACATCTTATGCAACTCCCATATGTATGCATGTGGCATGCCTTATAAGTAGACCATCCTAACTTACTAGCAAGATCATCTAAAAGTTCAGCACATCTTATGCAACTCCCATATGTGCCACACACATGGCAGTTGGCATATGCACAATTTGTAGAGATGCCTTGGGGTTAACAAGCAAAATAACCTAGAAGATATGAAACCTAGATTAAGAAACCCCTGTGAGTTTGATATATGCTTAAGAGTGTAGTTATTGATGATTAACAAAGAGAAAGAACATGACTAAACTGTCTTCCTTCTTGCAGAGCTTGCATATACGATGAGGGTGACTGAAAAATGCGACGTATATAGCTTGGGTGTCGTGGTACTCGAAGTGATGATAGGAAGGCATCTTGGAGAGCTCATCTCCTCTTTGTCATCATCACCATCACCTCTACAAAGATCAAACACATCCACAATTTATGCGGAGTGGTGGAGGGAGGGACTAGTTTGGGGTTAGTGGCCCTCTACAAAACATATCAAACATTCAAACCCCAAACAGAGGTACAACCCATGGACCCGACCCGATCAACCTCCGTTTACTAATTGGATTTAGAATTTAACATGTAGTCCCACTTGATAACAAATCATAAGGCCCAAGCACCACTCCTTCAACCCATTTACTTAAGGGCTTGTATTTCAAGCCCATTAATAACTTTGTAATATTTGGGAATTGGAACTTTTTCTTAACACTTCACTTGCGTCCTAGAAACGGTTTGATATAGGAATGAGTCAGCCATAGCCTGATTTATTTACCTTAATAGCCTTTGTTTTCATGCTGAAACCAAAGCATAACCCAATAAGTACACCTGAGCCCAAGTTAGAAGCAAGCTTGGTTAGTTTGCTAAAGGGTTGACTAGAGTCACAGGCCCATTGCCAGCCTAATTTATTGTTCTACATGAGATTGGGCTGTGTAAAATAAAAACTTAGACTTTGACATGACAAGCTCAAACAAAACAGTAAAAATTGTGGGCTTGTATCAAGTCCGAGGCTCAACTACTTAGAATTTGGCAACATTAATGTAAAAAAGCAGACTTGACTCTAAAATCCATGTCCAAATTCCAGATCATATCAACAAAGAGGAGACTTGACTATAAAGTAGAAAATGGGCCCATGCCAATCCAGTCCCGAGGCCCATTGCTTGGAACTCAATGTTCTTAATAGAAGATGAGACTTGACTCTAATAGTAGAATCTGAGCCAAAACTCATATGGTTCTAGGGCTCACTCTTTGAAATCTTGATGCTCCCCGCAAAAGAGGAGACTTGAATCTAAAAGTAAAATCCGAGCATATTCCATGTTCGTTTGGCCCACTTGAGATTCGGATTAGCTTCATTTTTGTTCCCATGCCCCAAATTGAGGTGGCAAAATAGATGGATTGAACAGATTTGTCACAAACATCATTGTAGACCACACCTATAGTCAAGCAACTCTCACCCTCCAATCTCTCTCACTCTCACATTGATTGTCGTGTTAACCTAGTCTTGATTGTACATGGGGCCACTTTAATGTTTGTGAGAAATTGACTGGTACATCTATTTTTCCAGCTCATTTAGGTCGTGGGCCTAAAAATGTGGCAGATCAAAAACTGAAAATGGGCCGAGGATGCCTCAAGATGTTTCAATGGTGAGCATTCCATACCACCGTTTCTTATCGTGGGCCCACTGGAGATTGGTATCGTCCTCATGTTAGAGCCATGCGATAAAATGAGCTGCCAAAATAAATGGACTCCAAAGATTTGTCAAAAACATCATGCGACTCTGTGATTATTTCATCAGCCGGACGTTTAATTCCCATACTTTCATAGTCGTTTTGCCTACTTGAACTTTAGATGGGCCCCATTTTTGGGTCCATGCCTTAAAATGAGGTGGCAAATAGATGGATAAAGTGGATTTGTCACCAACATCATTGTACGGTCAAGCAACCCCCACCATATATGCTTCAATGTCCACCGGACCTCTGGTTGGCCCATTGATTAATGTTGCTATACTATATCAAACTGTACTTGGGGCCTACCTTAATGTTCGTGAGAAGTCCAATATTCCCTCCATCCATATTTCAGTCAATCCAAGGGAATGGGCCAAAAAATGAGGCAGATCTGAAGTTGACAATGGCTCTAGGATGTTTCAAGGGTGGACGTTCAATCTCACCATTTCCTGTCATGTGGCTCACTTGAGCTTCGGTCTGCATCATTTTTGGCTATTCACTAAGAAAACAGATGGACTGAATAGATTTGTCATGAACACCTGTGTCTTCGTCATGAATGTTTCAACAGGAGATGTTCAATCTCCACTCTTTCCTGTTGGTTGGATCAAGCTCATGTGGATGAGATCCACCCCGTTAATCAGGTGTGCTGCTCTTTCTTTGGACCCGGGCAAAAAATCAGGCTGATTCAACCGTCGGTACACCCCGTGGATTAGATACTGACAAGGTCAGTAGCCAAATCGCTACTGAAGTAACATCACCAAACTCCGTGGAACCCACCATGATGCGTGTGTTGTATCCATACCATTCATCCATTTGGAGAGATCATTCTATGGCATGAGAAAAAGAATGAGATAGATCTAAAGTTCAAGTGGACCCCACTATAGAAAACAGTGGGGACAGTGATATCCACCATTCAAAACTTCTTAGGGGCCACGGAAGTTTCCAATCAAGCTGATATTTTTTTTTTCACTTCATCTATCTCTATGTTAACTTATGAATAGGTTGGATCTAAAAAATACATCATGTTGGGCCCCTATAAATGTTTCAACGGTGGGTGTGACTGATCCCACGGTTTTCTATGGTGAGTCCACTTGAACTTTAGATCAATCTCATTCTTTTTCTCATGCCATAAAACGATCCTTACAAATGGTTGGACGGTATGGATGCAACACATGCATTATGGTGTGGTGCACAAAGCTTGGTGACGTCATTTCAATAGCAATTTGGCTACTGAACTTGTCAGTATCTAATCCGCGTCCTCGGTACACACCATGTGAAATAGCTGAGATAAGAAGTCTCATTATTATAGTTATATGTGATGTCCACTTTTGTGCGTATAGACCATGCAATCCACTCATCTGATTTCATACCAACATTATTAAATTCTTCTAATACTCATGTTTTCTAAACCATGTGCATACTTAATAGTTTTAGGGTAAAAATAAAGCACAACGCAGTGCATGAACTGAGGCCGAGTACTGGCCATCCGTCCTATGGGCTGACAGGGTCAAGACCATTGCTGGCTCTAATTTAAGGGTCTCCTGAAGCGTGGGCTATGCAAAATAAAAACTTGTAATATACTAGGCTTGAAAAGCCCAGCTTACAATCAAAATCAAACCCATAAATTCATGGCCCCGCTCACCCAACAAAAAGGACACCTGACTCTAAAAGTCTTTAGCATTGATTGTGCGTATTGATTCTAAGATTCAATCACTGATTTGGACTGTGGGGTCTACTGGAGAGAGGATGAGAGAGATGGGAGATGAGAGAAAACAACATAGAGGAAGAGAGTACGTGAAAATGATGTGAGCCTACAATTCCTATGTTTCTAAAAATTGTGGAAATAAATCATCATGCATGCATAATACCTTTAGATTATGATCTTAACCAGTGTTTCAAATGCCTTCAGTGCCCTCTTCGTTAATGGCGAAGTGGGCTGCGGGGCATTGAAGACGAGTGTTTGATAAGTGGCCCGGTTGGCCACGGTAGTAACAATTGTTCAAATTTGGCTGACTATAAGTATTTAGAATATTACTCAGACCTGTTATTATGGGTGCTGCATGTTGAAGCCTATATGGACCACTCCCCATGTCATAGTTTGTGGTTGTAGGAGGTTGAAGACGCCCTCCTACTGAATCTTATGTACGACCTATAATAGGGGGCTGAGTCGAAGGATAAGGCTAACTAGGGACTCTTATAAGTTACACTCTTGCCCTACATGCCAATTGAACCACTTCATCTGTGGTCTCGACCAGGTGCAACTGAACTCTGTCCTGAATTGCCAATCGTAAACCACATATGAACTGTGTTACCTTCTGCAATTCAGCCTCCAACAAGTCATTCTGTGTTACTAACCGATGGAATTCTTCGGTGTAATATATGAAAGTTTGAATATTCCCCTATTGGAAATTTTGGTATTGCTGAAACAATACATGCTCGTAATCAATGGGGAGGAATTATGATCGAAGAAGGCGTCTCGTATGTGGCCATGATCGGATAGATGCCTTATTATGTTATGTACATGAGAGTTGTAATTGCTGCCACTATGTAGAAGCACCAGAATTTAATTTGAACGCAACCAATTTTACTTTCTTATGCTCCAGCATGTCTTTGTAATCAAAATACCAGTTTACTTCGGCTAACCAATTGAGGAATTCTTCTATACGCAATAATTCTTAAAAAGTAGAAAGTTCAACTTTATCTCGATAGTCTCTTTTAGTACGATTTTATTCAATCATCTCCATGAATCGCTTGTCGGGCACCGACATCCTCGTCGTTGGAGCTCGACTCATTTGGAGTAGCTCAACGATTCACCTCCGAAAACACTCTATAAAAATTGGGATTGTGTCGCAAATGATCACAAGTGGCTGAGCATCGTCTTGGGATCGGAGCAAAATTAGTACATCCGCAATATAGTTAAGAGTTACCTGCAGTCCTTGAATGGTCAACTGACTTTTCTAGTGGAAAACTTTCATTCTTCCTGATAGATAATGAATCCTTGGATCACCGACCACAAAATTTTAGTCTTTGGTCCATTCCATCGTTAGTTGTTATCGGCCCAAGTCTATTCCTCGCTCTGGTACCAATTGATGCAATAAAGGATGTGATGACATCGATCACCGTCTTCCTCAAGAATAACTACTCTGAAGCCACTGAGCTCTCTAGATTCCTCACAGAGTTTCCTTGAATCCATGAGGGATAAAATAGAAATGATTTATAATAAATTCAAAAATAAATTGATTCATGATTTAAAAAAGTTAAATGAAATTACAGTCCTTTAAATAATGAGCTCAACCCTAGGATGAAGTTTAGACTCAAACTCCAACTCAACCACCATGACTTACTATAAATAGTAAGCTTATGGTTTTCGGCCAAAAATAATAAGTGTCCCATTTGTCCTAATCAAGTTATTCTCCTAATTTTTGTAAGCCCTTTTCATGTTGGGCATGACTCTTAAAAGTCAAAAGATTAAACGCTATGATCGAATTAAAACTTAATTATTTATTTATAGTAAAATCAAAAAGAAAATGGACTTTTGACTATCGATATGATGGAATCTGGCAAAACTAGGGCTGTACACGAGTCAAGCTAGCTCGAAAAGCTCGCTCGACTCGGCTCGACTCAGCTCGGATTGACTCGGCTTGAAAGGCCGACTCAAGGCGAGTCAAGCTTGTTTACTAAAGCTCGAATTGAGCTCAAGCCAAGTTCGACCATGGTGTATTTCAACTTGACTCGACTCGACTCGAAGCTTGAGCCTGAGCTCGACTCGGCTTGAGTAATATATTTTAATAATATATATTATATTAATATTATATATATATATAATATTTAAGTAAAAAAGAAGAAGTTAAAACTTAAAAGTTTTTATTAAAAAACCCTACCCGACCCTACCCGTCCCCATTCCCTCTTTTTCTTTCCCTTACCCTACTAAGGTAAACTCGACTCGACTCGAACCACTAGCTCGACTCGAACTCGACTCGAAAGCTTTGGCAAACAAGCCAAGAGCTCGAGTTCGAGCTCGAACTCGAGTATAGCATGGACGAGTCAAGCTGAGCTTGGCCCACCTCGACTCGACTCGGCTCGGCTCGATGTACAGCCCTAGGCAAAACCAGCATGGGCAACCCAACGTAGTAGAGTTTGTTGTCTAAAGTAGCTTCTTCTACCCCAAAATCATATATGATATGTCGAAAAACTTATTTCAGTTTGTGAAATACGACTCTTTAAAGATTTTGACAGTCATGATCACTTTCGCCTCCAATCATGCCTTTTCTGGTCCTCTTTGCAATGAAAGTGTCTGCGACCCACTCTACATCAGCTTTATCCAACTCAAAGGAGAAACAAAAGTCTATCTGTGCCTATTTCCATCACAGCTCATCTTATCATCATTGCATGACTTAACTCGGGTCTGTTTACTTTTGGATTGGTAATTCGAGTACCTCGCCCATGAAAACAAGACATACTCATGTGAGACAGGCGTTGCTTGTCAGATTGTCCTAACAACACCTAGTGTCCATGTCTTGAAAAACTAGCCCATGTGATCATCAGGTGTGACCACCTATTGAAAGGGAATGAATGGTTATTAAAAAAAAAAAAAAGACCAAAGGTTCAAATCACGTGCCCTCAATGATGATCATATTTGCATGATTTTTTATGCATGGAACTCACAGAGTGATGGCCTGGGATAACTCAATCTGGAAAATCTTGTTACAAACTGCAGACGGTCCATAAGCCTAAAATGACAGTCTAGATCATGGCACATGAAGTCTATAAGTATGCGTGTGTCACAGAATGACTCATACAATCCTTGAAGAGAATTCAACAACATGCATGCCTGATCTTCATTTTTTACCACTTCCTTCATATCCAGCAACTTGCAAATCAATTTATTAAAGTAAATGATATGGGCCTCTACATTTCCACCTTCTGTCATCTTGAAGGTGAACAACTGTAGCTTCAAGTGTAGGCGATTTGCAGTAGATTTTTTCGCATAAATAACCTCTAACTTCGCCAATAAACTAACTGCAGTTTTCTCTCTCAAAACATTATAGAGAACATCATCCATGAGACACAAACGAATCGAGGATAAGGCATTTTAATTTTATCAAGATTCATCATCACTCATAGTCGACTGTCACTCCTCAAGATCACCATCTTCACCTTGCTTGGTTAAGAAACCGATCATCTTGATCTTCTATAACTCAAAATTATTTTTACCTGAGTACTTCTCAATGTCATACCTAATGTTTCCTATTAATACTAATCCTGCAGATCAAGCCTACGCCCTGATGATATCTTTGATACCACTTGTTAGGAAAAACGGTAGAATCACACAGAGATGAATCTAGGATTGCAATTCAAAAGCACTAAGCAAACACAAAGAGAACACAATAATTTAATATGGAAAACCCTTTTGGGAAAAAATCATGGCACAAAGCGATAAAAATCTACTATGAAAGCAGAAATTACAAAGAGAGAAGACTTACCCAATTTCATCAATCCTCAAATCTCACTCTTGTTACACCCTTTGAAACCTTATAACTATTTAGAAACCCTTCGAAATAGTTTAAGAAGCCTTAGAATACTTCTCAATCCTGTTTACACCCATATATATAGTTTTAGAAAGAATCTCAAACAAAATCGAAAAGAAATTTCGCAAAATCTGCGTTTCCGCAAAGTTTGTGCACAAAACTTTCATGTCATCGAGCATCTTTCGATGTCATCGAAGAATGACCAAATCTATCTAGCGACCAGAGGTGAAAATCGAAAAATACTCGATGGCATCAACTGGCTTCGATGACATCAAAGCCTGCTCAATGTCATCGAGCCATGATAATTAGATTTAAGATATCTGACAACAACACCACTTTGATATTTCTAAGAAATTGGCCCATACATCTTATTTTCGCAGCTCATTTTAAGTCACGGGCTTAAAAATGAGGCACATTAAAAGCTCAAAATGGACCCAAGATGCCTCCAAGATGTTTTAATGGTAAGCATTCCATCCACTGTTTTTATCGTTTGGCCCCACTAATGTTTCAATGGTGGTAGTTTTATTCTACTATTCCATGTTTGTTTGGCCCACTTGAGCTTTTGATCAGCCTTATTTTTTGTCAATTGCCTCAAAATGAGGGGGCAAAATAGATAGATTGAGCGGATTTCACAAACATTATTGTGGATCCTACCTATAGTCTAGCAACTCTCACCCTCAGACATAAATGTCCACCAACCTCTTGCTCTCACATTAATTATATTCCCATACTTTCATATTCGTTTTGCCTACTTGAGCTTTAGATGGGCCTCATTTTTGGGTCCATGCCTTAAAATGAGGTGGAAAACTACATAGATAGAGTGTATTTGTCACCAATGTGATTGTTTGCCCCACCATCAGTCAAGCAACCCGGCCGGCCCACCCCTTATGCTTAAATGCCCACCGGACTTGATTGACGTTGCCATCCTAACTCAAAATGTACTTGGGGACTACCTTAATGTTCATGAGAAATTCATTCAATCCATCCATTTTTATGTCAATCTGAGGGAATGGGCTAAATAATGAGGCAGATCCGAAGCTCAAAATGGCCCCCAGATATTTCAAGTATGGACGCTAGCGCTAAATCTAACTGTTTCCTGTGATGTGGCTCACTTGAGCTTCAAGCCGGCCTTATTTATGAGGGATTCAATAAGAAAATAGATGGACTGAATAGATTTGTCATGAACACCCTGTGACCCTCTGAATGTTTGAACACTCTTTCCTGTTGGTTGGCTCAAGCTCATGTGGATGAGATCCGATCCATCAATCAAGTGTGCTGCTCTTTATTTGGACCATGGCCAAAAATCAGGCTGATTCAACCGTAGGTACATACCATGGGAAATAACTGAGATAAGAGGTCTCATTATTATAATACTCCAAGTTACATGTGGTGTCCACTTTTGTGTGTATAGACCATCCAATCCACTCATCTGAGGTTTCATAACAGGATTAGTAAATTCTCCTAATACTCATGTTGTCTAAACCGTGTGAATTAAAATCTTTCAGGAATGATTTTACACCTTTACCTATGGTGAAAAACCCTCTTCCCTGTGGTGCAGCTGATGTAAGTCTTACATTTGACTGAATCTACAGGACTCATGGTACGTGACTGCCTAGTACTGGCCATCCGTCCTATGGGCTGACAAAGTCTAGGACCATAGCTGTCTCTAATTTAATGGTCTCATTAAGCGTGGGCTAGGCAAAATAAAACCTTATAATAGACTAAGCTTGAAAAGTCCAAACAAATTAGCTTACAATCAGAATCAAACCCATAAATTCATGGGCCCACTCACCCAACAAAAAGGACACTTGACTCTAAAAGTCTGGCATTGATTGTCTTAACCATCCGATCAGTGGATGAGGAAAAAGGAGAGGTGCGTGATGATTCTAAGATTCAATCACTGATTTGGACTGAAGAGAGGAGAGGAGACAGACAAAGGAGAGGAGAAGCTAGTATGCTGTTTGCCAAACATAGTAGAAACTAAAATAAGTTACTTGTGCAATAAATAGCTTAATTATCTTAACCAACTTATTATCCAAACGCTCCCTTATTAACATAAGCATTATGCTATAATGCATCATTTTTATAATTTATAATTAAGGTCATAGTGAGCTATCCAAATGAGCCTCAGAAGTCTTGAGATATTGGGAGGTCCAGTTAAGTCTTCTTGGGAGTTGTACCCAACAGGAGGGGAAAACAAAAGTTGTCTTTGCCTCTTTCCATCAAAGCTCATCTTATTGCCATTGCATGACTTCACTTGTATCGTTTTAGATACCTCACGTGAGAGTGTAGCTACTCCTCAGGTTGTCCTAACAATACATGGTTTCCATGTCTTAAAAACATGGCCGATTGATCATCAGGTGGGTAATACTATCGAAATGAAATGAATGGTTATTAGAAAAAGTCCAATGGTTCAAATCATGTGTTCAATATATTTTCGTAATTTTAGATGCATGGAACTCACACAGTGATGATCTTGTGGTAAGTGGATCTGATTTTACACATGTGACCCACTTCTATGCATGAATTGGGGGCAGTTTCAAACCTCAGTTGAGCAGGTGCGACCTTCATTTCTCATTTTACTTGGGGGTCTTGGGTAAGGGATCTGCAAAATTGCGATTGAGGACTGGGGCATTGCCATCCAAGGGACTAAAATCCTGTGCAACACCTATTGCAGGTAGAGCATGCAACTATCATGCTCAGTAAGTCCACGGTGACATGTTCGCGACCTTGATTCACGTTCATCAATCATGCCTCTTTGTGTTATGACCAGAGGCAAACAATTATGCCAATCCAAAACTCAGGTGGCTCCGTTACAGGAAACAATGGAATATGATCGGACAACACAATTATTTATGTATGGTCCATAAAATGTCCAGGTTGGCTTGACGATTTGGCTGGGTGGACTTGATCCGCTGGGTCGCATCTGATTCAATTCAGAAGTTGTCTGCGCAGAAAATATTGGTGACTTTGCCTAACCAGCCAATTCACTACCAGGTTCTCTGAATTGCAACTTGATTCAAAATCAAGCGAGTGAGCTAGAGTTGTCCCTTAAAACCGTGATTACAGTACGTGGTTTCAGGCCTATGCTCTAGAAATCCCACGGATTTAGAAAATTCTGTGTAACATTTTTCTTTAATTAGACGCTATGGATGTCAATTATCTTTCTTTCAAACAATCGCTTTGAAAGCCATCAATTGGATGTCTAAAATCATTTGATGGGTGTGTGTTTTGAATCATATAGAGCACGGAAAACTAGATAGATAGTTCTAATTGATTCTTCATCTAACAGCATGGGTGCTGCACATTGAAGCCTATATGGACCACTCGCTGTATCACAGTTTGCGGTTGTAAGAGGTTGAAGATGCCCTCTTATTGGTTCCTTTCATTTGGCCAACACTAAATCTTGTGTGCGACTTGTAATAGGGGGCTGACTAGGGACTCTTGAAAGCTGCATTCTCGCCCTACCTGCCAATTGAACCACGTCATCCGCGGTCCTGACCGCGTGCATCTGAACTCTGTCCTGAATTGTTGTCCGTAAACTGCATATGAAGCGTGTTATCTTCTGTAATCCAGCTTCCAACAAGTCATTCCATGTTACTAACCGTTGGAATTCTTCGGTATAATATGTGACAGTTTGATTCCCGTATTGAAAATTTTTAGTATTGCTGCAACTATACATATTCGTAATCACTAGGGAGGAATCATGATCGAAGAAGGCGTCTTATATATAGCCATCATCGGATAGACACCTTATTATATTGTGTACATGAGAGTTGTAATTGTTGTCACTATGCAGAGGCACCGGATTTTAATTTGAACACAACCAATTTTACTTTCTTATACTTCGGCACGTCCATGTAATCTAGATACTGGTCTACTTCGGCTAACCAATCGAGGAATTCTTCTAAACACAATAAGTTGTTAAAACTAGAAAGTTCATCCTTACCTTGCTAGTCTCTTTCAACAAGATGTAGTCGATCATCTCCATGGACCGCTTGTTGGGCACTGACGCCATCGACGTCCTCGTTGTTGGAGCTCGACTTATTTGGCGTAATCCTACGATTCACCTCCAAAAACACTCTATGAAAATCGGGATTGTGTCGTACAACGATCGTAGGCGATTGAGCATCGCCTTGAGCTCGAAGCGGAATTAGTATATCTGCAATACGGTCATGGGTTACATGCAAACCTTGCATGGTCAACTGATTCTCCTGGTGGAAAGCTTTCATAAATCTCAATAGATAACGAATCCTTGGATCACCAGCCATAAGATTTTGGTATTTGGTCCATTTCATCGTTAGTTGTCATCGGCCCAAGTTTAGTCCTCGCTTTGATACCAATTGATGCATGAAAGGACGTGATGACATTGATCGCCATCTTCCTCAAGGATAACTACTCCGAATCCATTGAGCTCTTTAGATTATATATATATACACACGCACACATATGCATATATGAAATTACAGTCCTTTAAACAATGAGCCCAACCCTAAGATGAAGTTTAGACTGAAACTCTAACTCAACCACAATGATTTACTATAAATAGTAAGTTTACTATTTATTCATCATTCCTACTAGACTTTATGATTTTCCACCAAAAATAATAAGTGTCCAATTTAGCCTAATCACGTTATTCTCCTAATTTTTCTGAGCCCTTTTCATGTTGGGCACAACTCCTAAAACTCAAAGGATTAAAAGTTATGATCGAATTAAAACTTATTATTTATAGTAAAACCGAAAAGAAAATGACGTTTGACTATCGATATGATGGAATCTCGCAAATCTGGCATGGGCAACCCAACATAGCAGAGTTGTTGGCTAAAGTAGCTTCTTCAACCCAAAATCATACATGATATGTCGAAAAACTTATTTCGATTTGCAAAATATGACTGTTTTAAGGTTCCGATGGTTGTGATCATTTCCACCTCCGATCATGCCTTTTCTGGTCCATCTTTACCATGAAAGTGTCTGCGACTCGCTCTACATCAGGTTTCTAGTCATGTCTGCTTTGGTCGTTTATCCAACTACATCAGGTTTCTAGTCATGTCTGCTTTGGTCGTTTATCCAACTCCAGGGAGAAACAAAAGTCTGTCTTTGCCTCTTTCCATCACAGCTCATCTTATCATCATTGCATGGCTTCACTCGGGTCTGTTTTACTTTCGGATTAGTAATTTTAGTACCTTGCCCATGGAACCAAAACATACTCATGTGAGACAGGTGCTGCTCGTCAGATTGTCCTAACAATAGCTAGTTTCCATGTCTCGAAAAACTAGCCCATATGATCATCAGGTGGGCCACCTGTTGAAAGGGCATGAATGGTAGGTTATTGAAAAAGACCAAAGGTTCAAATCACATGCCCTCCATGATGATCATATTTGCATGATTTTTGATGCATGGAACTCAGACAGTGATGAACTGGGACAAGTCAATCTTGGAAATCCTGTTACAAACTGCCGATGGTCCATAAGCCTAGAATGACAGTCTAGATCATGGCACATGCAGTCCATACGTATGCGCATATTACCCATGGCTGTATTTCAATGTTAACCGCAACTTTCAAGCTTAGATTTGGATATATTCTTATATCCATTCAATAGCAGAGTTCCTTGCAGTTCTACCTATTTATTGAGTCACGAGACTCCCAGTAAATGAACTGTATGGATCCCTGAAAGATTAGCCTTTCTTGTATGTGTTGCTACTCCAAATTAATGAACACTGCCAAGGCAATTCACGCCAGAGATTAATTTTGGGGAGATTGACAGGGCAGGTGTCTACAGGTCATGTGTGCAAGATCTCTACCATTCGTGAGCTGTGTCCAATGTTAGCATGCCTTCTCTCAAGAGTTGGGCTGGTCCACTCATGAAATTTGGGACGTTGTCAACTGCCCATCTGATGAGTTGACGGTCCTATATTAATGGCCAAATGGATCTTCATACTGCACCTGCCCGATACTAGAGTCGCAGACCCATTTCTAGCCCTAATTAAGTGGTCCACTTGAGCATGGGCCACAAAATAGATAGACTTAGCCTAAACAAACGAACGAGAAACGAATTTGGGCCCTATGCCATCCAGTCATGGCCGTTATTGGAATTTTGCTAAACCCAAAAAAAAAGAAAAAGAATTGACTGTGAAAGTCCTGAAATTCTTGGTAGGCGTGCAATCACTGTCTGATCTGGAAGTTGAGGCCACCTGCGTCTAAAAAACTATTTACATGCTTGTACACTATTACATGTGTGGGTCCCAACTTTTGTGTGTATGCCATCCAACTCATGTATTAAGTGAGCACCACCATGATGATGGAACGCCTCAAAAAACAAGCCTATCCAACCATTAGGCTGGCCAAACCATGGAAAACAATGTCAACCACTCAAAAGCCTCCAAAAATTAAGTGGTGGCCCACGTGACAGTTGATCAGCCTATTTTTGGGGCATCCAATGGAATGGCCCTGCTGGTCAGATTCGATGCAATAAACATACAATAGTAGACCCCATGTGCAACTTTTATAGACTACGCTGGAGGTAAAAGACTCGCAGAGGAACCGCCCTCAACGTTAAATCAGACGAGCTGCAGCCCATGATCCATGAACCGGTGAAATTACCTCTGTCACTAAATAATAGTAGAATTTAAGAATGTGTCCCCACGCATAAAAAGATTATTACATCCAAGCGCTGCTCTTTGATCTATTTACTTGGGTGATCCGGTGGTGACTTCTTCTTAAGGTTTGGGGACTGAACCGTTCGTAGAAGTTTTGAATGGATGGGTAGAAACCATGGCTTGGCACATCAATACTATATATAATGCCTAGAATCATTTGGACATTTTTGCCCCATTATTAGTTTTAGGGATGCCAATATTCAGAGGACATGAGAACTGGGATTTTTCCATATGGCCTCCTGCCTTTTCGATTATGGATTGGAACCCTTTAAACTATATCCTAAAACGCAGCTATAGTTTTCACCATTAAACACTAAACCGCTTGCTGATTGGTTTTTGGTATTTTATTATCTTTACCTCACATTACATTGGATTCATTGGCATACCACCTTGTTGATTTTGAGAAATTCACTTAATCCATCTGTTTTGACAGCTCATTATAGGGTGCGGGCCAAAAAATGAGGCAGATCGAAAGCTCAAAGTGGGCCTATTAAAGCCCAAAGATTTTTCAATGGTAGGTGTTCATTCCCCACTGTTTACTATCGTTTCCTTCACTGGAGCTTGATATTGGCCTCGTTTTTGGGCCCATGCTATAAAATGAGCTGGAAAAAAATGGATGGACCGGGTGGATTGGTCACAAACATCCTGTGGCCCCCCTAATATTTCAACAGTGGCCATTGAACCCTGCTGTTCCATGTTCGTTTGGCCCACTTGAGATTTGTATTAGCTTCAATTTTTGTCCCATGCCCTAAAATGAATTGGCAAAACAAATGGACCTGACGAGTTTATCACAAACATCACTGCAGACACCACCTATGGTTGAGCAACTTTGGCCTAATTAATGTCCACAAAGGACCTTTGGCTCTCAAATTGATAGACATTGACTGTGGTGCTAACCTAACGACCGTATGTGGGGCATGTTTGTGAGAAATGGACCCATACATCTGTTTTTCCAGCTTATTTTAGGTTAAAAGCCTAAAAATGAGGTAGATCAAAGCTCAAGGTGGATCCCATGATGCCCCCAAGATGTTTCAATGACGAGCATTCCATCCTACTGTTTCTTATCGCGTTGTCCTGCTAATGTTTCAATGCTGGCTGTTTAACTCCACTATTCCATGTTCATTTGTCTCACTTGAAGTTCGGATTTGCATCATTTTTTGTCCCATGCTTTATAAAAATGTGGCAAAATATATGGATGGAGCAGATTTGTCACAAGCATCATTGCGGACCACACTTATGGTCGAGCAACTCCCACCCTCCAGTTTAAATGTCCACTTACCTTTAGCTCTCACATTAATTGGCATAGCTTTCCTTACTAACCTAAGTTTGATAGTCTATAGGACCACTTTGATATTTCTAAGAAATTGGCCCATACCACTTATTTTTCCAGCTCATTTTAAGTCATAGGCTTAAAAATGAGGCATATCAAAAGCTCAAAGTGGGCCCAATTAAGATGCCTCCAAGATGTTTTAATGGTAAGCATTCCATCAGCTAGCTGTTTTTATGGTGTAAAATCATACCAGGATTAGTAAATTCTCCTATTACTCATGTTGTCTAAACAGTGTGAATTTGAAGTTTCAGAATGATTTTACACCTTTACTTATGGTGAAAAACCCTCTTCCCAATGGTGCAGCTGATGTAAGTCTTGGATTTCACATGAACTACAGGACTCACGGTACTTGACGGCAGTTTTAATGGTAAGCATTTCATCTACTGTTCTTATCGTGTGGTCCACTAATGTTTCAATGGCGGCAGTTTTATTCTACTATTCCATGTTTGTTTGGCCCACTTGAACATTGGATCAGCCTTATTTTTTGTCCCGTGCCCCAAAATGAGGTGACAAAATAGATAGATTGAGTGATTTGTCACAAACATTATTATGGACCCTACCTAGAGTCCATCAACTCTCACCCTCAGACTTAAATGTACACCAACCTCTTGCTCTCACATTAATTATATTCCCTTACTTTCATATTCGTTTTGTCTACACGAGCTTTAGACGGCCTCATTTTTTGGTCCATGCGTTAAAATGAGGTGGAAAATTAGATAGATAGAATGTATTTGTCACCAATGTCATTGTTTGCCCCACCTTTGGTCAAGCAACCCCATCCTCTATGCTTAAATGCCCACCGGACTTCTGGCTCACCCATTAACTGACGTTGCCATCTGATGTAGACCGGGTTACGGATAATTTCATGGCTAGGATGGATCGAAAGAGGCCCGATCGGAGACGGAGATGATCCGGACCGTCAGAACTTAAAACCGACGTATCTCACAAACTGAAATAAGTTATCGGACATAAAATATATGATTTTAGGGTAGGACGAGGTACTTTAGCCACCCAACCCGGCTAAGTTAGGTTGCGCAAGCTGGATTTGAGAAATACCATCGGATGTCGTTTCCTTGTTTTAATTCCATTTTTACTATAAATAGTAAAACACGGAAGGTGCTTAGAAAAATTAGGGGAGCGCCATCGGAAGACTCTGCTCGACCTCACGTCCTTCCTTGCATCACCGTCCTAACGTAAACTGTACTTGGGGCCTATCTTAATGTTCATTAGAAATCCATTCCATCCATCCATTTTCCAGTCAATATGAGGGAATGGGCCCAAAAATGAGGCAGATCCAAAGCTCAAAATGTCCCCCAAATGTTTCAAGGGTGGACGTTAAATCTCACTGTTTCCTGTCATGTGGGTCACTTGAGCTTCAGGTCGGCCTCATTTTTGATCCATTCACTAAGAAAATAAATTAGATGGACTGAATAGATTTGTCATGAACACCCTGTGTCCCTGTAAATGTTTCAAGACTCTTTCCTCTTGGTTGGCTCAAGCTCATGTGGATGAGATCCAATCCGTCAATCAAGTGTGCCGCTCTTTATTTGGACCATGGCCCAAAAATCAGGCTGATTCAATGGTTGGTACATACCAGTGGAAATAGCTGAGATAATTAGTCTCATTATTAGGATCCTTACTCTTGCTCGGGTGGTAGACTCTCAAGAGTTTCAACACCCGGTCAAGGGTTTGAGTATCCATAGGTGGTGAAATCCCACTGCGGGTGAGTGTGTGGGGGTGTGTGCGCGTGTGTTAAAAAAAAATAAAAATAGTCTCATTATTATAATACTCCAAGTTAAGAGGTGTCTACTTTTGTCTATATAGAACATCCAATCCACTCATTTGACCATGCAATCCACTCATATGTGGTTTCATATCAGTATTAGTAAATTCTCCTGGTACTCATGTTGTCTAGTATGAATTTGAAGTTTTCATAATGATTTTATGCCTTTACTTATGGTGAAAAACCCTCTTCCCTATGGTGTAGCTGACGTAAGTCTTGGATTTCACATGAATCTACAGGACTCATGGCACATGACGGCCCAACTGATGGATGGGGGCGGATATGATGCATGATCGTCCCACATAGTGATTAGTTAGCTAGTGCAAGTCATCCCTTCCATGTGCCCATGCAATTCAGGCCATTGTAGTCCCGATTTCTATCTTCCTTCCTCTCTCTATCTGCGTCATTGTGCATCACATTTACTAGCCTGCTTAATAGTTTCAGGCTAAAAAGGAAGAACAACGCAATATGCACGACCTGAGGCCGAGTACTGGTCATCCGTCCTATGGCTTGACAAAGTCAAAGACCATTGCTGTCTCTAATTTAATGGTCTCCTTAAGCCTGGGCTAGGCAAAATAAAACCTTGTAATAGACTAGGCTTGAAAAGTCCACACAAACTAGCTTATAATCAGAATCAAACCCATAAATTCATGGGCCCACTCACCCAACAAAAAGGACACTTGACTCTAAAAGTCGCTGGCATTGATTGTCTTAACCATCCGATCAGTGGATGAGGAAAAAGGAGAGGTGCGTGATGATTTTAAGATTCAATCACTGATTTGGACTGAAGAGAGGAGATGGAGAGAGACGAAGGAGAGGAAAAGCTAGTAAGTTGTTTGCCGAACATAGTAGAAACTAAAATAAGTTACTTGTGCAATAAATAGCTTATCTTAACCAACTTATTATCCATACACTCCCTTATTAACATAATGCATTATGCTATAATGCATCATTTTTATAATTTATAATTAAGGTCATAGTGAGCTATCCAAATGAGCCCCAGAAGTCTTGAGATATTGGGAGGTCCAGTATCCGTCAAAAGTTGTCTTTGCCTCTTTCTATCAAAGCTCATCTTATTGCCATTTCATGACTTCACTCGTATCCATTTTAGTTACTTCACACATGGAAACAAGTGTGACTGTAGCTACTCCTGAGGTTGTCCTAACAATACGGGGTTTCCATGTCTTAAAAACATAGCCTATTGATCATCAGGTGGGTTATACCGTTGAAATGAAATATTGAATGGTTATTAGAAAAAGTCCAATGGTTCAAGTCATGTGTTCCCCCATGATGATCATATATTTTCATAATTTTAGATGCATGGATCTTACAGAATGATGATCTTGTGGTAAGTGGATCTGATTTTACACATGTGACCCACTTCTATGCATGAATTGGGGGCAGTTTCAAACCTCAGTTGAGCAGGTGCAACCTGCATTTCTCATTTTACTTGGGAGTTTTGGGTAAGGGATGCTGCAAATTTGAGATTGAGGACTGGGGCATTGCCATCCAAGGGACTAAAATCCTGTGCAACCCCTGTTGTAGGCAGAGCATGAAACTATCATGCTTAGTAAGTCCACAGTGACATGTTTGTGACCTTGATTCACGTTCATCAATCATGCCTCTTCGTGTTATGATCCGAGGCAAACAATAATGCCAATCCAAAACTCAGTTGGCTACATTACAGGGAACAATGGAAAACAATTGGACAACACGATTATTGTTTGGGTGGCCCTTAATCCACGGGGTCGCATCTGATTCAGTTCAGTCACTTGGCCTAACCAGCCAATTCACTACCAAGTCCTCTGAGTTGCAACTTCAATTCAAAATCAAGTGAGTCAGCTAGAGTTTGTCCCTTAAAATTGTGATTACAGAATGTGGTTTCAGGCCTATGTTCAAGAAATCCCACAGATTTAGAAAATTCTGTTGATGCAGGACGTGAATTTAAATATGATATGCAAGATGTCAGGCTTAGATCACACCAATTCAGAAACAATCACACAAATTCCACATCCCACATGAAAATCCAAACATTCAATTAAAGGGGAATCTATGCGGGTTTAAGCCGACATAGGCTAGGACTGGACCAATAAAAATTATAAACCAAACGATGTCAAAGGGAAATAAAATCAACTACTCATGCATAAAAATCAGTCCCTAATTCAAGAGATTCCCTAATTTCAATTCAAGGAACCCTAAGGTGATAAAAATGGGCAAATCAATTAGGGATCATGTAATCCAGGGTTAGAATTCATGAAAAACGGCTATGAGAGGATAAAAGAGGATAAAAACCTGAGCCAAAAGATGATCCCGCGTGTGGACAACAACAATGGCCCAGATGGACGTGTGCGTGATCCCGGCCGCATGTATGTGGGGTCCACTATTCAGAAAAATGCCACCTTGGCCCTGGTCGGTCAGAGATGGACTCCAAAACCTCCAAATCTCAGCTCGATAAGATGTACGGTTTGTGCGTAGTACTCTGCCGAAGTTTCAGCTCGCCTGCGGGCTAAAATCTGGAAACCTGCTGTAATGAAGAAATTTGATGCAACAAAAGAACAAATTAGAATAACGGATGGTGAGGGAAGATAGAAAAAAAAAGATGATGGAAGATGGGAGTGAATTAGGATCAATGTGGCTTCGCACCACGGTAGTTAGCTCTTCGAAAAGGGAGGGCTTCGCACCCACTTTTGAATTCTTCCACAACTCACGAAGAAAGTAGAAAAATAAAGTAGGAATTTTTTATTAACTTCAATGAATGAAAAGAACTATAAGGGGTGCCTATTTATAAGGAGAACCGTATACCCAAAAACTCGCACCATGTGCGACACCTATTACTTGGCGATGAAGTAAACTAAAATAAAAACCAAACAAGGAAATCTAAAGCGTTCACGATATTCTAAATAATAACAATAAGCAAAACCTAAAATATAAAACTAATCCGACGAGTGGGCCACAATTATGAGATCCCATGATGGGCTTTTCTTGACTATCGAGCCACTTTTCTGAACCAAAACTTGTCTTCTAGGTAGGAGGCCCTCCCTGAACGTCGTCATCGAGCCAGATCGATGGTGGGGTCCTCATTTTGCGGGCGTACGTGCGTAGGGGTGGTGGTGTGCGGGCGTGCGTGTGCACGATGTCCTCATCATCTATGTATCACTTTTCTTTAATTAGATGCAGTGGATGTCAATTATCTTTCTTTCAAACAATCGCTTTGAAAGCCATCGATTAGATATCTAAAATTATCTTATGGGTGTGTGTTTTGAATCATATAGAGCACGGAAAACTAGATAGACGGTTCTTCATCTAACGGCATGTGCTATGGAGAGATGAATCTACTGTATTCCAATCATAGAAGTGGTTTTAGACGGATGGGTAGAAGCCATAGCTGGGCCCATATATACTATATATTCAACACAAGAAGCATTTGGACATTTCTACCCTCACGATTAGTTTCAGTGGTTTTAATATTCAAAGGGATATAAGAAAACTTTTTAAATGAATGTAGGGACATTTTAGAAACTTCAAAATGTGGCTGCTAACTGAATGATGGCTAAGAATTTTACCTGTAAAAATCAACCAATGGCTCATTCTTTACCCCAAGTAAGTAGTTCCACCCCAGTCTCTCTCTCCAATCTTCTCTGCCTGAATTCCAAAATGCAGTCCAAGACTGCGTATGTATTCGATGCATTACTTTTATTTAATGAGGACCAAGTTCATGTGGATGAGATCCACCCTGTCAATCAAGTGTGCCACTCTTATTTGGACCAGGGCCCAAAAATCATGCTGATTCAACACTTAGTACACACCATGGAAAATAGCTGAGATAAGAAGTCTCATCATTTAAATAGTCCACGTTACATGTGGTGTCCACTTTGGTGTGCATCCACCATCCAATCCACTCACCTGACATTCCACACCAAGATTAATTGATTCTCCAAGAATCAGGTCATTCTAATACTCATGTTGGCCAAACCACGTAAATTTAAAATTTTTAAGAATGATTTAACACTCTTCCCTGTGGTGAAAAACCCTCTTCCCTATGGTGCGGCTGATGTAAGTCTTGGATTTCCCTATAGTGTGGATCTAATGCATGTTTGTCCCATAATGATTAGTTAGCTGGCACATGTCATCCGTTCCATGTGCTTATGCAATTCCGGCCATTGCAGTCCCAATTTCTCTTCCTTTCTCTCTCCATGTCATTGCACGCCACATCTTCTAACCTACTTAATAGTTT
This sequence comes from Magnolia sinica, assembly GCF_029962835.1. NCBI lineage: Eukaryota > Viridiplantae > Streptophyta > Magnoliopsida > Magnoliales > Magnoliaceae > Magnolia > Magnolia sinica. Next base: position 106,296,363 of record NC_080575.1, read on the forward strand.
CAGGCTAAAAACGAAGCACAACACAATATGCATGACATGGGGCCGAGTACTGTCCATCCCGCCCATGGGCTGACAGAGTCAAAGAATATTGCCAGCTCTAATTCAATGTTCTCTTTCAATGTGGGCCATGCAAAATAAAACCTTGTAATAGACTAGGCTTGATAAGCCCAAACAAACCAGCTTAAAATCTAGACCAAATACATCCATTGATGGGCCTACTACTTGAAAATTTGCAAAACCCAACAAAATGGAGACTTGACTCTAAGTCGCTAGAGTTGATTGTCATAACCATCCAGTCATGGATTAGAAAAAGGAGAGGTGCATTGATTACAATTGAGGAGATCCAATCACTGGTTTGGACCCCACATGGTGTGGGGTCCACTGGGGAGAGGATGAGACAGATGGGAGATGAGAGAAATGTGAGAGAGGGAAATTTACACAATTATCAGGGAGAAACAAAAGTTGTCTTCACCTCTTTCCATCAAAGCTCATCTTATTGCCATTGCATGACTTCACTTGCATTGTTTTACTTTTTCTAATTTGAGTACCTCGCGCACGGAGACAAGGCATACTCATGCCAGACTAGAGCTGCCCCTTAGGTTATACTAACAATAAGGTCTTGGTATCGATCCCTAGTGGGGGTGGCTAACATAGAGTGTGTACTGACATGCTTGTGTACTAACAAGCTAACGAAAAAAAAAGAAAGGAAAAGAGACAAAGAAAAAGAAAAAAGGTTATACTAACAATACCTAGTTTCCATGTCTTAAAAACATGGCCTATTGATCATCAGGTGGGCCACACCTATTGAAATGAAATAAATGGTTATTAGAAAGTTTCCAATGCTTCAAATAATGTGTTCTCCCATGATGATCATATTTGCATGATTTTAGATACATGGAACTCACACAATGATGATCCTGCAATAAGTGGATTTTTTTTTTCTTTGGTTAGGCTCGAATTCAATCCTGTGACACGTGTTGTGTCGGCAATGCCAGAGCCCTTTTATTTCTTTGCAAAGTACACATAAACCATCTGATCGGGATCCTTCAGTTTTGTTTTGTTTAAAAAATGAGCCATACCTATCATATAGAGCTCCGAATAGCATCAACAAAATTACAAAAAACTCGGCCATCTAGAGGCTTTCAAAGAAACTCGGCCACAAATGCTGAAAAGGCCAAAGAGGCTTTCAACAAAAGTCGGCCACAAGTGCTGAAAAGGCTAAATAGGCTTTCAACAAAACTCGGCCACAAAACCTGAAACAGACAACAAAGAGGTTACAGAAGCACTCACAAAAACCAGAACCAGCAGAATCCCCCTCCATCAGGATTCAATTAAAGATGGGCCATCTAGAATGCACCTTTAATCAACCATCTGTGATAAGTAGATCTGATTTTATATATGTGACCCATTCATGTGCACGAGTTGGTGGCAGTTTCAAAGTTCAGGTGAGCAGGCAACCTGCATTTCTCGTTCTACTTACGGGTTGTGTAGGGGATCTGTCAAAATTGAGATTGAGGACCGGGCCATTGCCATCCTAGGGAGCAGAATCCTCTCCAATATCTGTTGTAGGCAGAGCATGCAACTACCAAGCTCTGTGAGCCAACAGTGACATGCATGTTTGTGACATTGACTCCATTCATCGATTGTGCCACCTCATGTTACAACCTGAGGCAAACGGTTAGGCCAATCCAAAACTCAGATGGGCCACACTACAGGGAACAATAGGGTATAGTTGGGCTACAAGATTATTTATTGACAGTCCATAAAATGTCCACCAACCATGGATCAACAGTATCGGTCTCATGGCTTGATGTATTTGTTGTATATCCATGTTGTCCATATGTTTTCCATCTCATTTTAGGACCGATCCCGAACCTTAATAATATCTAAATATCAGGTGGACTGTATCACTAGAAATAGTGATGAATGACCATTAAAAGCTTTTTGTGAGCTACAAAAGTTTTGGATCAAGCTGATCTCTATATTTTCCCTTCATTCAGATCTTCCTGACATTATTAACATGTTAGATTTCAAATAAACATTACGAAAACCTTACAATGGGCCCTTTGGTAATTTTAATGGCGAGGCACTCAATTACCGCTGTTTCCTGTGAGTGGTCCACCTGAGATTTGGATCTTGGTAATTTTTGTAATCCCATCCTAAAATGGTATGGAGAAACGGATGGATGGTGTGGATATACAAAAAATCATCAATGTGAGGCCCACGGTAAGGATAACACCCTGTTTCCGGGTCGCACCTAAAGGCTTTTAGCAGCGGTTGGCTGCTGGTCGGTGCTCTGAGGCCCACAATGATGCATGTGTTCTATCCATATTGTTCATCCATTTTTTCAAGATTATTTTAGGGCTTGATTTTAAAAAATGAGGCAGATCTAAATCTCAGGTGGACCACATCACAGGAAAACAGTAGTGATTGAATGTCCAACATTAAAAACTTTCTAAAGCCTACTGTATTGTTTATTTGACATCCAACCTATTGATTAGGACATACAGACCAGGATGAAAAAAAAAAAAAAACAATATCAACTGGATCCAAAAATTTTCCGATTCAATCAACCCTATTTCCTGTGACATGGTCAACTTAAGATTTGGATCTACTCATTTGTAGGCTCGTACAATAAAATGATCTGAAAAAAAAAAAATTTAAAAAAAATTAGACACCATGGATGAAACACATACATCATGGTGGGACCAAGAGAGCACCGACCAGTAGCTAGCAGCAGCGTCAGTAACCAATCAGCGTCCTTGGCATGCAATACGCATCTATACAGAGGTGAGATTGGTACAAGTAGGGGCTGTCAATGGACCGCGTAAACCTGATGGGCCTTTAGGCTTGGCCCATTTGAACAGGGTTTGGGGCAGTGAATTACCATGGGCTTAAAACAAGAGCCCAATTACAAATCACACCGGTCCAGGCTTTTAGCTCTCCAAATCCCATAAACCTGACCCGGCCCAAAAAATCTTTTCTAAACCTACTTTTCTCCCTTTTCTTTCATTCTCTCCCTCTCTCTCACACATAAGGCAAACCAAAATATCATTTATCTGCAGAGATATTCGGGGCTTGGGCTCTGGCGGACTCAGGGCGGGCTTCGTGTAATTGTCCTGGACTGGACTCGAGCTGGACTATTTCAGCCTGTCATGGGGCCAAGCTAGATTTGGGCTTAGGTTCATAATCAGGCCAGGCTTGGACAGAGCTCGGCCCGATTAGGTCCGGCCCATTGACAACCCTCGGTCCAACAGATCTAATTTCACCTATTATTCCTTATCTAAGTTAGGGTCCACAAATTGGAGTGTTTAGATCGTTTGCGCATGCATTTCTACGAGCATTCACATTTTTCAGCGCGTGTAATAAGTAATAACTCTTCTTCTTCTTTTTTTCGTTTTTTTTCTTATTTTCTTTTATTTTCTTTTCTTCTTTCGCAAGAGTAAGACAAGTTGTTCTTGTCCAGAGTAACATCAACCTCCTTCTATAAATACCCATCCATCGTAAGTTCGTAATGGACCATAAGCAACAACAGCCATGGCCATACAGAAATCTCTCTTTCTTGCTTTTCTTCTTTTATTATTAGAATTTCTTTCATCAAATGCCTTTACAACAGCACCAGCATCCACACTCGGAGAAGCAGACGCTCTCTTGGAATGGAAAGCCAGCATCTTGTCACCACAAGCTCTCCATTCATGGTCACTTCCAGCTGCTAATGCTAGTGCCAACACAATCTCTCCATGCAAATGGTATGGGATCTCCTGCAACAGCCTTGGAAGCGTAATAGAGATAAGCTTACCCAGTGCAGGCTTGCAAGGTAAGCTTGATAACTTGAGCTTCTCGTCATTTCCAAACCTCCTCCGTCTCAATCTCAGTGACAACACACTCATTGGAACCATCCCAGCTGATATTGGCACTCTTTCTAGAATCGTCTCCCTCAATATCTCCATGAATAATCTCTCTGGACTTCTACCTCTTTCAATGGCTAACCTTTCTCACCTTTCAGAGCTCGACATCTCGTCTAATGAAATAACTGGGCCTATTCCTCCTTCTTTAGGTAACTTGATCAGGCTGACAGTCCTCCACCTCTCTGACAATCAAATTTCTGGTTCAATTCCAGCACAATTAGGAAATCTCAAGAATTTGGTTAAGTTGTCGTTGCACAATAACAATCTGACAGGTCCAATCCCTCCTGCTTTAGGTAATTTGAGAAGCCTTACGGTTTTGTACCTTGACAACAATCAAATTTCTGGTTCAATTCCTGCACAATTAGGAAATCTCAAGAATTTGGTTGATTCGGAGTTGTCACATAACAATCTAACAGGTCCAATCTCTCCTGCTTTAGGTAATTTGAGAAGCCTTAAGGTTTTGTACCTCCACAACAATCAAATTTCTAGTTCAATTCCTGCACAATTAGGAAATCTCAAGAATTTGGTTGATTTGGAGTTGTCACATAACAATCTAACAGGTCCAATCCCTCCTGCTTTAGGTAATTTGAGAAGCCTTACGGTTTTGTACCTCCACAACAATCAAATTTCTGGTTCAATTCCTGCACAATTAGGAAATCTCAAGAATTTGGTTGAATTGGTGTTGTCACATAACAATCTGACAGGTCCAATCCCTCCTGCTTTAGGTAATTTGAGAAACCTTACACATTTGTCCCTCTACGACAATCAAATTTCTGGTTCAATTCCTCTGGAAATTGGGAATTTGGTAAATCTCAATGAGCTTCAGCTGTCCATTAACCTTCTAACAGGTTCTATCCCTTCCACTTTAGGAAACTTGACCAAGCTTGAACTCTTCATTGCAATTGACAACCATTTAACTGGTGAGATCCCAAAAAGCTTCAGAAATTGCACTAGGTTAACTAGAGTTCGACTCGACGGAAACCAGCTCATTGCAAATGTATCAGAAGTCTTTGGTGTATACCCACATCTCTATTTCATGGATGTCAGCAACAATAGGTTGTTTGGTGAACTCTCACCGAACTGGGGAGAATGCAGAAACTTGACAAAGCTACAATTCTCTGGAAACATGATCACTGGTAGAATTCCTCGCGAGATTGGGCGGTTGACCCGGCTAGGAGTGCTTGGTCTTTCTTCAAACCGTCTGGTCGGAGAGATTCCAAAGGAATTGGGGACGTTGACTTCATTGTTCAACTTGAGTTTAAGTGATAACCAGCTTTCTTATAGGGTTCCTCAAGAAATTGGGAGACTGTCCAATTTGGAGATTCTGGACCTATCAATGAACAACCTTTCTGGTCCAATACCACCTCAGTTGGGGAATTGCTCCAAACTACGGTATCTGAAATTGAGTGAAAATTATTTGAAGGGAAGCATTCCATTTCAGATAGGCAACCTGATACACCTACAGGGTGCATTAGACCTTAGCCATAATTCACTCAATGGAGAGATATCATCACAAATTGGGAACTTGCAGATGCTGGAAATGTTAAACCTCTCCCACAACATGTTGTCTGGCTCAATTCCAAAATCTTTTGAAGGGATGCTCAGCTTGCAATCCATAGATTTTTCATACAATGATTTGGAAGGCCCTATTCCCAACAACAAAGCCTTTCAGAAGGCTCCTGCAGAGGCATTCATAAAAAACAAAGCCTTATGTGGTGAAGTGCAAGGTTTGAGACCCTGCAATGCTCCTTCAACAAGCCATGGTGATACAAAAAAAGGCCGCCAAGTTGTCATCTTCATTGTTCTTCCTCTCTTGGCAGCCTTGTTTCTTTTATTTATAGTCGTCGGCGTTTCTTCCATTTATTATCAAAGACGAAGAAATAAAGAGAAAGAGGTTCTCGAAAGGAGCAACAGAAATCCATTTTCAATGTGGAATTATGATGGGATTGATGCATTTGAACAGATTATGGAAGCGACAGAGAGTTTCGACGATAAATATTGCATCGGAACTGGAGGGTATGGAAAAGTTTACAAAGCAAATCTACCATCAGGCCAAGTAGTAGCTGTGAAAAAACTTCACCCACTCGAAGGTGGGGATCAATCCGATCAAAGAAGTTTTAGAAATGAGATTCGAGCATTAACAGAAATCCGTCATCGCAACATTGTGAAGCTTTATGGTTTTTGTTCCCATGCTCAATTCTCATTTTTAGTCTATGAGTACATGGAAAGGGGAAGCTTGGCTAGCATCCTAAGCAATGACAGTGGAGCTGCAGAGTTGGACTGGACTCTAAGGGTGAAGGTTATTAAAGGTGTGGCCCATGCGTTATCTTACATGCACCATGATTGCACCCAGCCAATTGTCCATCGAGACCTATCAAGCAACAACGTTCTGCTGAATTCAGAACTTGAGGCATGTGTTTCTGACTTTGGCACTGCAAGATTGTTGATACCCAATTCATCCAATTGGACTATGCTCGCAGGCACTTACGGATACATCGCTCCAGGTTAGCTATTAATTCATTCTCCACACTTTAAAAGTTTTATTAGCAATTGGTCTTTATTTTTCATAAACTTTCCCATTTATTTATTTATTTGTTGGCAATTACATACTAAGGTTTGTGCATAAGTTATCATACTGATGTCAAATATTGGAATCTAGGGCAACTGGAAGATTCCTTAATCCAACAACTGTAAGAGGCTTTGTAAAAACATACATGGGTTTGTATTTTACAATCCCCAAAGTCAAAACTAATATATATAACAATGCAAATGAAGATAAATCGTAAGAATAATGTTATCTCTTAGCTACACTTGTGGTCCATCGTTTTTACATTATGCATGGTGGAGATATTGTGGTTGCATGATAATTCTAACCATGATTTAAGTTACCCAACTAACTTAACCATATGTTATTAGCTATATATTAAATTTGTGGTGCTGACTATTTTTCTTAACTGTAAATTTGTTGGCCACCAGTTGGATGGGATGGATAAAATCCTTTAATAAGTGTAATTTTTGCTATCTGCTCAATCTATAATACGGGGCCGTGTTTTCAGATGGTCTGAATTGATTTACATAGGTACCAAGTGTAGATGGATGAGTTACCGCTATTTAATAAATGATTGAAAAAGCTCATTGCTTTTGTCCCATACGAGTAAATATGAAAATGATGCCTATGGAAACATGGCATCGTCTATGATCGAAACCATTGATGTAATGTCCCACACAATGAATGCCTCATGCAACAAATTAAAGATGTTCCAAGATTGGAAAAATCATTGAAACAATGCCCATATCACCCAATCCTTGCAAATGAAATGCGTAGCTACAACAATACTTATAGACACATCAGTGCACTCTGGTTCACACGTGCCAACTTCTCATGCGTTTGGGACACCTGAAGCACATGTAAAGGTAGGCCCAACCATGCAGACCAGCCAACACAATGATTAATCTGGCTCTTTATTAGGCGGGCCACTACCATGTGAAAACAATGGATAGTTTTAGGAAAAACAATGCCAACAGTACACAATGTAAACATGTAGGATGGCTGGCGAGTGGAGAATCCTGACTTTTTAGCGAGATCACACCTCACACAGATGTGTTAACGTTACACACATCTCAGTTGGCATATGCGCAGTTTATAAAGATGCCTTGGGCTTAACCAGCATAAAAACCTAAAACATATGAAACCTTGATTAAGAAACCCGGGTGACTTTGATATATGATTAAGAGTTTAGCTATTAATGATTAAGGAGGAGAAAAGATCATGACTGAAGTATCTTCTTTCTCGCAGAGCTTGCATTTACAATGAGGGTGACTGAAAATTGCGACGTATATAGCTTTGGTGTTGTGGCACTTGAAGTGATGATGGGAAGGCATCCTGGAGAGCTCATCTCCTCTTTGTCATCACCAAGTAGACATGATACACTGCTAAAGGATATGTTGGACCAACGTCTCTTGGGTCCAACGGCTGAGATTGCACCGGAAGTCTTATTTGTGGTGTCCATGGCACTTTCATGCATTCGACTAGATCCAAACTCTCGGCCAACCATGCACTACGTGGCTCAAGAGTTATCTATTAGTCAGCCTTCCTTCTCTCTAGGACCATTCCACGCGCTTACATTACGTCAACTGATGGATCTCAAGGTATAGTTGGGTGGATGAAAATCATTGAGGTTGGGGATGTGTAGAGGCAAGTACATTATTATTGTGTGTGTTTATTGTATGAAAATCATCCAATGCAGAGAAGGTGTGTTTATCTTGTTATGATATGCATGTAATTCAGTGTGTGTGGAATCCATGTTTACGGAAAATATAGATTTCCAGGTGAGGTCTATATATTTTTCTTGTTTTTTTTTTTTTTTCAAGAGAATGATTTACTTTTCGTTGTTAACTTCCCTTTTTTTTTGCAGCTTTGCCATATTTGAGATAATATTAATATTTGATGGTAAAAAAAATATAAAATTTACTTTTGGTATAAAGTAAAATATGATTCTATTTGGGGAGCTTGAAAAGTTAAAGAAGAGAAAGTGACATTTCTTTGAAAGCCATGCACGGTAGAATACATATATTAAGTTGGGCGTCATTAATTGTAAGGGCAACACCTAATCCGCTCCCGTAGGTAATACGGTTTGTGGCATTTAAAAGAGCTTTTGTTGATTTATTTATTTTTTCTTCTCATGAAAAGTGACTTTGAAGACGTGGATTGACTTATGACCTAGGACTTGAGTATGTAGGGCCTACCACAATATGTTTTATTGATACCGTCTATCCGGTCATTTTAGGACATGAGCCCTATAATGAGGTATATCAAACCTCAAATGGACCACATCACAGGAAATAATGAGGATTAAATACCTACCATTGAAAGTTTCTTAGGGGCGACAGAAGTTTTGGATGAAAATGATATTTGTGTTTTCTTTTCTTCAAGCGTGTGTGACCATATGAATAGGTTGGGTGGCAAATAAACATCAAAGTAGGCCTTAAGAAGGCTTCATCTATGGGCATTATTATCTCCATTGTTTCTTATGACGTGGTTCACTTGATCTTTGATCAGACAAATTAGATGAACCATACCAATAAAACACATACATCATGTTGGCACCACAAAGTTGGGTCATCAGGCAATCTGCATCCAATTTAGAAATACCACGTGGCCTTATTAGTGCTCTCAATGCTCTAGCATAGCATTTCAATGAAGAGAGAACTCTTTGAATGTACTCTAATATAACGTTTTAATATACAGCTCACTTTCTTAATATACTTTTGAACTAATTAAATTTGTACATGATTTTGATAATACACATCAAAGTAATGCAACCTTATTAGAAATTTTGCTTGGTAAGTGTAAAGTAATAAGGACACATGAGTCACTCAGGAATGACATAATTCCACAACAAAGCTGGACCACATGCCTAGTATTTAAATTAAGGCAAGTAATGGACTGGGTGACCCGTAGAAGCTCCATGGGCCCATTTCTACTTTGAATCCAGCTTGAAAACACTACCTTGGCTCATGGCAAAAGCTTGGGCCTCACATGCATGGCCCAGTCAGTTTTAGCTTGGGCCTGGGCTCAAGTCATTTTAGACTCACCCAATTTCATTCGCTCCTATAAGTATTCCATTCCAGTCATCCGTTAGACAACAGCCCATTCTCCTTGAATGCATACCACTGGTTTCATTTCTCTGGACATCTATTTCATTGTGTATGTGTGCCCCACCTGATCAACAGATAGATTAACAACATTTAAGTGAAAAATAGTGATTTTAACAAATTTGGGCTGGTCAGCATAGAGTTCGGGCCTAACCAAATTTCGGGCTCAGGTTTTGGTTACTCTGCAGGGCTGGCGCGGGCCGTGGATCATAAGTGTAGGCCCGGCCCAAACCTGGCCAATTACAAACCTAATATGAGTCCTAAGTGGGCCAAGCCCGAATCCCAACTGAGCTTTGGACACCAAAATATAAACGGCTAAAGAGAGCATCGGAGTGGTTGGGTTGGAGAAAGATTGCAGGTTTCTCCTCTCCCACTCCAAAGGGGCGACCGAGAAGAACACAGCTTCATTGAAGCCTAATATTGTAATTTCGCTAATCTCTAACTATTATCTCATCATCTTCCATTTCCTCATGTAAGCAAAAAGAAAAGAAATAAAGAAAATAATGAATTTCCATTTTAATTTATAAGGGGAAAGGGACGGGAAGCTTTAAGGCCTGTTTGGATGCCCGTAAGTTCTTTTAAGTTGTAAGTGACTTACCTATAAGTGACTTACAGGTGAAAGTTACTTACAGGTAACCTGTTTGGATGTAAGTTGTAAGTCACTTACAGGTAAGTTACTTTTTCTGTTTGGATAAACTGTAAGTTACTTACAGGTAGAAAGCTGTATATTCACATTGAGCATATCTTAGATTGGGGAATCGTTCTAAAATGTTATAATCATATAAAAAAACATGGCATCAAGACACATACTCTCTGCGTGTGGTATGGGCGTCGCAACTTTCGTCTTCAGAAGAGCCGATGAGCTTCTTGCGCTTATCCCGCCAGCTGTATCCGCAAGTGTACGTAATCTATCCGACCCTCGCTTTTATAATATTTCTCCAATTTTGGAAGCTCGATTTGGTTTTTATGCATTAGTTGGGTTTGGATACCCTGCTTAATCATTCTTTGATTATTTTTTTTTTTTTTTTGGGAGAGATGAATCTGCACAGTTTTTCAAGGAAAATCTTAGAAATGGAAATCGGTTTGCAACACTACTTTTTTTTCTTTTTTTCTTTTTTTCTTTTTTCTTTTCTGCAAATGGAGAAAAAGCGGGTTTCCACGGAAAGCAATTTCATTTCCAGGGTTTCCATGTTCCCAAACACCCCCTAAGTTATGTATTTTTTTTTTTTTTTTTTTTTTTGTATGTCTCCTATTGTGCCACTTTCTTATGGGAGAAATGAAACCTGTGTGCAGCACACTAATTTCCTTATCTGGTGTAATAACGCTAATTGGAGAGGTCATACCAGTCCTTGATCTGGACTGTTCATCTCATGGACCCAACATGGATGGATCATATCCTAAAATTTGCTAGATGAGATGAATCTATACCTATCCAATTGAACTATTTCGTAAGGAGTGCTGTCCATTTCCACCATTTTTTTTTCTTTCTTTCTACCACTCATTTGTAGGCGGGCAGTTGGACAGCTAAGATTGTCCAACCAGTAATATTTTCCTTACGTTGCCAATCCATTTGGGTCCACCTGCATCCAGTTTTTGTGGTAGCTAACACATAACATCATGCATGGTGCATGTATTCGATAACCTCTTTTTCCTTTCTTTCCTGTTTAACATATTAACTGTTTTGTTAACATAGGTCTCTGCGAATTAATGTTTAGGAATTTGGACAGACTGAATATTCTGTTCAAACGCATATGCATAGAAAAGTGCACGAACATGTACACATGCATTAGCTTTTATGAATGGCTATGCTGTTGTCATGGCATTTTTCTCTCCCCCTTTTCATTATCATTCACTCCTGCACATAATGTCCAAAGTGTAATTGTCTCGCAAGCTCTATGTTTGATGTTGAAAAACTCAGGCCCAAAGAAGAAACCAATCCTTTTGGTTTCCTGTTCCATTAAAATGCAGCCAAGTTGCTATCAAAAAAAAATAAAAATGCAGCCAAGTTGATTGTCTACTTGTGACATGGCAATTTTCTTTTGAAATCAGAATTTAGGTCAGGCGAGTCGATTGGTCCGCCACTTTGTGCGCTTTACATGAGAGCATAATTTAGAAAGCTCAACGAGACAACTACATTTTCCTTTTCTTTTGGATCTTTATTTATTTATTTATTTATTATTTTTTTTTTACTTTTTTAATATGCATTTGTTGGTGATTGTATTCAAGAAGTCAAAGGAGGAAATCTGTTTCCCATTTCCCACAAAGATGTATAAGAAATGTTTTCTATGACTCCCATGCTTCCTGGAATTTCATGATGTCAATACCAACCAAAAAAAAAAAAAAAAAAAAGCTCCACACAGGTGACACTTTTGTGCATTGATCAAGATCATAGATTTGGTGGGCCATCATGTGGGTAGGACTTATGAGCACAAAAATCCAGATGACAAGCTTATGATAGCCATTCCAACAGTGGTCTGAATATGGACATTTTTGTCACCATGTTGAGCTAAAACAATGCATTGTTAATGCAAATGGGTACGTGATGGACTGATCTGGATCCATCTTCTTTTGAAATCTTTAGCTAGAAATATTGTAGAACAGTCTCCAAAGATGAAGTCGCTGTGGAAATGATTCTCACCAGCCCACTGGTCGAAACTACTGATCAATCAATCTCCTCTGTTTCAACCAGCCCACTGGATTTCACTGAATCTACAGGACTTACGGTGAGAATGCGACGGCCCAACTGATGGATGGGGCTGATATGACGCATGTTTGTCCTCCATAATGATTAGTTAGCTAGTGCAAGTCATCCCTTCCATATGCCCATGCAATTCAGGCCATTATAGTTTCAGTATCTCTCTTCCTTCCTCTCTCTACGTCATTCATGTACGTCATATTTCCTAGCATACTTTATAGTTTTAGGCTAAAAATGAAGCAGAACGCAACATGCATGAACTGAGGCCTGAGTAGTGAGTACTGGCCATCCGTTCTTGTTGGACGTAGGCCGGTGGGGCCCACTAGTGAGCAATCACTAGTGGGTGGGTCCCATAAGTTTAGGCATCTTCCGGCCTTTCTCCTTTTCTGTTATATTTCAAATTCAATTTTGAATTTGATTTATGATAGGAGATAGGGATAAGACCGGATGATATGGTCTCATCCAAACTCTCTTCATTTCCTATAAAAAAGGATAAGCTTCTCTCGTTAATGGCAATCATATACGAAATACCGAGAGTATACGGAGAGAGAAATATTGTGCACGAGAGTGTCCATTCTGACTTATCCTTGGGACGATCTAATTCATAGATCGCGATCCGGGGCCACTTATACCGTAGGATCAGAGGTGTGAATAGTTCCATTTGCTCCAGTAGTAGATAGGCGGGCCGTTGAAGCATCGTTCTTCTGCTTTGTGAGGGTTCCAAACTTCGTGTAGACCGTCAGATCTTAAGGGCTCACCTTCCGCGCTTCCCAACAGTGGTATCAGAGCCAGGTTTAATGGCGAATCTCCGATTATATTCATCTAAAAAGGTAAGTGACCCAACCTTTTTTTTTGGATTGGAATCTATGACTTTCGAATGGTATTGGATCAGTATGTGTACGGTGGATTATATTTTGGATACACGCATGAGGATACATGTAGCATATGCATGTATCCTGGCTTTAAATATAATCGGCATAAATGTATACACGTATGCCATATGCCTATAAGCCCGATTAAGTTTCCATACACATTATGCATCATACCACATGCGTGTATATCACAGTCATACCACATGCGTGTACATCACAAATATGCATCACAGATATGCATCATACCACATGCGTGTGCATCTCACAAAACAAAAAAAAAAAAAAAAAAAAAATACAGCAATAGTTGTTGTATTGAACTATACCACTAAAATTATAGCTGGTGAAGTATCCCACCATACATGAATGATTGGTTGATGTACATGCACGTGTGTTGGCTTCTATACGTATATGTGTCACGTGTGTTGGCAGACGTGTCACATGTGATGGCTGATATACATGTACGTGTGTTGGCTCATGTGCACGTAATGTGATTGGCTGGTGTACAGCATGCCATAAATGATTGCACACTTGGGAATCAGATTGGCTAGTGTACATCAGTGACATACACAACTAAGACACGTTATGTGTTTTATTTACGTTGACAGAAATAGAAGTTATATTCACATGGGTTACTTGATATGTACTTGATATATATTGTATCCAATCCGACCATCCAATTAGACCCACAACATCGTGTTGGTGGCCCACCAAATAAGATGGCCCATTCACGTTGATAGGTGCATGGAAGGGCATTCACATTGACAAGTGCTTGTGAATGTGGGCCCTATGGACCATGATCATAGCACATTAACGTGTCCTTTTTGAGTCTTTAAAAGAAATAGATATATTATTGCATGGACCATGATCAGACCGACAGGATACAAAAACATAGCTACTGCGGATTGGCTGATGTGCATAAAACCAGCCATGTAGTTGTTGTATTCAAATACACTACTAAAATATAGCTGCCGTATGAAGAAGAAGCGGATTGGCTGATGTTCAATCAAACTAGCTATATTAACATCTGCAACATATGTAGGTCTGATCACATGGTATGAGTAGTATCCAAACTGTCTATCCAACAGGCGAGATCGGATATAGGTTAAAACAGGCAAATATAATTATAAAATGGGCAACACTGTACAATGAACATCTACCATTGTGGTGATGAGGGCGGCTGACTTGGGTCCGTAGGATAGAGTCCTGTCAATGTTGCTCGCTCGGCTGTTCTAAAATGAGCAGTTGAGTCATGTAACTTGGGCGAAAGCCTAGGCTACTTGGTTCCTAGTCTCTGAACATAGTGATAGAATCAGTATTGGTTCATGTATACCATTTTGTTGATTTAAGGATTGATTCAAGTAATGTATCACATGCGTGTACATCACAATAGAATTATAACACATGCATGTACATCACAAATATATGTTATACCATAACTTTTGTACACGTGGGGGGTCATAATGGCTAGTCTACATTATGCCATATCTTAAGCATACGTAGAGATCGGTAAGACTAATGTTGTTGTATTGAAATACAACATAGCTATTAGTGGCCACTGTTGTTGTAATGAAATACACCTCTAGCTGATGTATTTGAAAAACGGAATGGCTAAGTATACGTATTCTTATTCTGATAAGTGGGTCCATATATGATTACCGTACAATAAAGAATCCACGTGATGTACCCCATGAATATACATTACAGCAGAAATATATCCATCTTTAATGTTGAATGTGGACTGTTGTTGTGTTTTTCTATAATCGACCGTCCATTGGTAAACCACAAATGAAAAGGTTAAGATTGTCCCGTGAAGGAAAGTTTGAAGGGTATAGTCCATCCATGGTGCAACTCAATCTACCAGTGGTGTGGATTACCAAACCATGAAAGTATGTAGCATATACCCCATACATGTGCATCATACCAACTAAATAGTTGTTGAATTAAAGTCAACCACTAAAACATAGCTACTGGTGACGTATCTCACCATACTTGAATTGTTGGCTACTGTTGTACACGTGATGGCTCATGTATATGTACACGTGTGATGACTCATGAATTGTTGGCTGTTGTTGTACACGTGATGGCTCATGTATATGTACACGGGTGATGACTCATGAATTGTTGGCTACTGTTGTACACGTGATGGCTCATGTACATGCACACAAGTGTATATGCACGAATGTTGGCTAATGTACACGTGTACACATGTTTAGATTAACTTCTCCATATGTTGGCTGATGTACATGTGTGCACGTATACTTGGCTGATGTGCATATGTACACGTGTGTACATATGTTGGCCGATGTGCACGTGTACACATGTGTACACATGTTATTTTGATAAATAACTTCAACTATATACATAGCATCTGTACACGAATTAGCTAGTGTACATCTTGCCATAGTTGTATTCATGTACGTCAACAACCCATGAATTTCCATAGTTGTATTCATGTACGTCAGCAACCCATGAATATTCATGTGTTGTATTCTTGTACGTCAGCCACCCAAATTGAATATTTCTCACATTGAATATTCATGTGTTGTATTCATGTGTTGTATCCATGTGCAAATCATGTATTGTATCCATGTGTTGTATCCATGTGCTATAAAATGTTCATGTGTTGCTCAGATGACAAGATATGTGTTGTATCTAAACCGTCTATCCATATGGAGAACTCGGCAGTCAGTAACACATATGGATCTTATCACGAGGTATGTGTTGTATCCAAACCGTCCATCCATTTGGTGAGCTTGAATTTATGACAAATATAATTATCAAGTGGGTCACATAGATGCACGGCATGGATAAACCACATATTTTTTAGATTGGCTCAAAGGAGTTTACTAAGTACACAATCTGATTTCCATGTCGCCTGTAGCAATGTGGCACATGTACATGGAATAACCGCTGCTCATCTAGTACTAATAATACACATATTACAAATACATAATGATGCACAAGTGTAGTGCTGTGTGTAATGAATGCATGTATGCTTATGATATGATGGTCCCATGAATTCGTATGATGCCCCTCTTGTGTAATGTGGCATATGAATGATGTTTCCTTTATAACTTTTTCTTCACTATTGATTAAGAGATCATTAGTGATCGAAATGATCATCAACCATCTTTAATGGATATGATCACTAGTGAAGATTAAACTCTCTTCATATTTAAGCACTTTCTTTATTTTTTTCTGATGATAATATGTGTGATATAATTAGGCTTGATGTGTTTAGATCTTAGCCCCCTACATTTTCATTAGAAATTATAAAACTTAGTGCTTAGATGCTCCCTAAAATATAAAGGTTGTGCATAACCTGAGTGAGAATTTATTCTCCTTCACCAAATGATGCATGCAACTATGTAATGGAAGGTTGCACGTTATACAAATTTATTTTTATAAAAGTATTAAACTCATCTTAATTAGAGAACTTGATTGTTCTACACCGCCTATTCGGGTATGTGGACTTTCAGATCTCATTAAGATGTGTTAACTGCTTTTATACTTTGAAAATTTATATAACACGTAGAAATGCTAATGATTAGTGTCAATACCTTAGATCTTAGCTAAGTAGTGATACTCATGCAATGTAGAGATGGCCACCAAAGCGCTAATCGCTGAACAGCTAAAAGGACAACATTTCGACGGCAACAACTACGAAGACTGGTCCCGCTCGGTGCGATGCCTTCTGGACGAGGACGACATATCTCACACACTCAATGTAGTTCAAGAGGAACCCATCCTAGCTGAAAATGAGAATTTACAAGAACATAGGGTTGCGATGACTCGCTATAATAAGTGGCGAAAATAAAATCGTTCAGCCCGTAATGTCCTTCTTAGCACTATGCACAAAGAACTCATACCTACGTATGAAGTGCATAAAACCGCTAAGGGAATCTGGGAAGCACTGACAGATGTCTATGCGCAAAAGTCAGATGCAAGAGTTAGGGCAATGAAATTAGAATTCCAGGAGTACAGGATGCCTGCCGGCTGCCCCATCAAAGATCATATTCGTAAGATGGAGCAAATAATAGGTGCCCTTAGGAATGTTGGGTGCAAATTGACTGAAAATCAGAAGATTATAGCTATACACCGTTCCTTGCCTGAATCTTGGGCCCAAATCAAAAGAATTCTGAACCATACTGATTCTATCACTACGTTCAGAGACTTTTGTGGCCACCTGGTACGTGAGGTTGAAATGAATGTAATTCAGCCAGGTTCAGTCAAGGCCTTTGTAGCAGAGACCCATAAGTGAAAAGCTAACAATAAACGGTTCAAAGCTCGCAAGAAGGCGAAGAAGAATAATCAAGAACAGAGACCACAACACCTCCTCCAAGTCTTAAGAAGGGGAATGGAAAGAAGAAGCAGAAAAAGACAAATATAATCTGCTTTGTCTGTGAAAATTTTGGCCATTATGCTCGGCGGTGTGCCCACAAAAAGACCGTAATTTCTCAGTCACAAGATACTTTGTATGTAGGCGTTTGTTCTGAAATCCTTTCCGTTGATACTATATCTAATGAGTGGATTTTAGATTCAGGCGCAATAAAGCACGTGACACAGAGTCGTCGAGGACTCGAGGAATTCCAGCCTGTAGCCAAAGGAAATTACAAGCTGTACATGGGCAATAACGCTGTTGAAGACGTACTAGGGATTAGCGTTCTCCATCTCCGTACGCGCATAGGGCAAACAATAATCCTTCGTGATACTCTTTTTGCACTGGGGATGCGTCGGAATTTAATTTCTGTTTCTAAGTTATTTTTTGATGGTTTTGATATTCGATTTTCTGGGAGTAGAGTTTCTTTGAGACTGAATAACCTCATCTTTGCATAGGAAAATTTAATTTCAGATTTATTTATTCTAGACGTAGATTGTGATAATGCCCCTCTTGCTTTATCTGCTATGTCGAATAAAAATGTAGTATTTGAATCTCAAAAATGGCACGCGAGGTTAGGTTACATCGGAAAGGATCGTATGACAAGACTAGTACGTTCTGGTCTGTTAGACTCCTTATCCAAAGTTGATTTGTCATTTTGTGAACATTGTATGTCCGAAAAGACATCGAAGAAACCATTTTCCAAAGCGGCTAGGTCAAAGGGCACACTAGAGATAATCCATTCAGATATCTGTGGACCTTTTAATGTACATGCCAGAAACGGATGTCAATACTTTGTCACTTTCATTGACGATTACTCGCGCTATAGATATGTGTATCTCATCTCACACAAATCTGAGGCTTTTGATTGTTTTCTTAAATATAAAGCTGAGGTGGAAAATCAGCTTGAGAAAAAGATTAAAATCCTACGATCTGATAGAGGTGGCGAGTATACATCTGAAACGTTTAAATCATATTGTGAAAACGTTGGAATTGTTTGGCAGTACACAATGGCTTACACTCCACAACAAAACGGTGTTGTAGAGAGAAGGAATAGGACACTATTGGACATGGTTAGATCGATGATGGTACAAGCTAATCTCTCTACCATATTCTGGGGAGACGCATTGTTAACAGCCGTCTACGTCCTTAATAGAGTCTCATCCAAATCCATTCCTAAGACTCCATATGAGATGTGGTCTGGAAGGACTCCTTCTTTAGCCAACCTACACCCTTCGGAATCTTTGGGATATATTTTGCTACTTACTCAACATAGAGGTAAACTTGATAATTAAACCATTGAATGTGTATTCATTAGGTACCTTATGCATTCAAAGGGATACGTTCTAGTTTATGAGGACCATGGACGATGGATTGAGATAGAATCCTGAGACGTGACCTTCGTTGAAGATAAATACCCAAGCCGAATGAAGCAAAAGGTTCCAATAGAACTTTTTGAAATACCCGATGTATCTCAAGAGAGTGGGAGTTCTGCTCCACAAAATGAAGATGCTCCTATAGTTCACCAGGACAGTGGGAGGACATCTCAGCAGGCTCCTGAGTTACGTCGAAGCGAAAGAGGATTGATTCTCTGAAGATACTTCGATATTGAGGGGCAAACATTCTCTTGCGTTGCAGTTGATGATGATGAACCTAATTCATATCAGGATGCATTATTATCTTCTGACTCGGCCGATTGGGTAAATGCTATGGACGAAGAGATCACTTCCATGGAGAAGAATAAAGTCTGGGAACTTGTTGATCTGCCTTCCAATCGCAAAGCGATAGGTAATAAATGGGTACTTAAGATCAAAAGAAAGGCAAATGGTACAGTGGACAAGTATAAAGCACGATTAGTTGCTAAAGGTTTTACACAACAAGAAGGCATTGATTAAGAGGAGACATTTTCACCTGTTGCAAAGTTCTCCTCAATCCGCATGATCTTGTCCATTGTCGCAAGTTTAAACTTAGAGTTATATCAGATGGATGTAAAGACCGCATTCTTAAATGGTGACTTGGATGAAGAAATATACATGCAATAGCCCATGGGTTATGTGGACAAAAAGCATCCAAAGAAAGTCTGCAAGTTGTTAAAATCTATCTATGGGCTGAAGCAATCTTCAAGACAGTGGTACATGAGGTTCCACTTGGCCATCACCACTTTTGGATTCACAATGAGTGAAGAAGATCATTGTGTATACATGAAATGGTCTGGAAGATCTTTTCTGATACTATCTTTATATGTAGACGATATCCTATTAGCTGGTAATAACATGCAATTGTTGATATTGACTAAAGATTGGCTATTCTCAAACTTTGAGATGAAAGACCTCGGTGAAGCCAACTTTATTCTTGGGGTAAAAATCATCAGGGATCGTCCTAAGAAATTTTTAAGCTTGTCTCAAGCAACCTATATACAAAAGATCTTAGAGCAATTCAGGATGAAAATTTCAAAAGCTGTTGAAACCCCTATGGATAAAGCTACCAAGCTAGACAGAAAATCGTGTCCCCAGACTGAAGCCGAGAAATTGGCTATGTCCTCAGTACCTTATGCAAGCGCAGTAGGGAGCTTAATGTATACTATGCTTTGCACCAAATCGGATATTAGCTATGCAGTTGGCATAGTCAGCCATTATCAGAGTAACCCGGGACAGTGTCATTGGCAAGCCGTCAAACGTATATTCCGCTATCTCAGAGGAACAAAATACCTAATGTTGTGTTATGAAGGCATAAGCCTCGAGCTCAAAAGATATTCAGATGCTGAGGGAAAGTCTACTTCAGGATATGTGTTCTTACTCAGAGGAGGAGCTATCTCATGGTCGAGTAAGAAACAGACATCCACAGCTCTTTCATCTATGGAGGCTGAGTATGTTGCATGTTGTGTTGCAGTTCAGGAATGTGTATGAGTTCGCAAATTTCTATTGAGTCTGGGTGTTGTACCGAGTATTAGTCAGCCTATATCGCTGAAGATAGACAATACTTCTGCCATTGACTTGGCAAAGGACCCTAAACACCACCAGAAATCTAAGCATATTGAGATCAAGTATCATTACGTCCGTGATCAAGTGAGAGATAAGAAGGTCGCCCTCAGCTACATTCCTACTAAGGAGATGATGGCTGATCCCATGACGAAACCTATAACTAGAGATCTATTTCAGGTTCACGTCAGGCAGATGGGATTGAGGAAAGCTTGACTGATGTACTTGTTATGTAGTACCTTTGATCTTTCATTAATGAATATTATATTCCTTTTTATTCAGTATTGAACACTAATATAACTAGGTATGAAGATCATCAGCATTTACCTTGAAATCATGTAGGATTTCTATTTTTTGTCGGCAGGCCGGTCACCCACTCGCACGGGTTGACCAACCATGAATGTACAAGAGAGGTACATTTGGGGCTATGTTTATACATTGAAGTATGAACTTCCCTTTATTGCGAATAATAAGGGATGAAGATACGAGTGAGTCGTATTCGCCTACAATCTTATAAAGATTGAAGATGAGACTGATAAAGTCGAATAACATAATCGCACCATTCCGTTACATGTGATCAATGTTATAGCCTGAAATTAAAGCCAGGTTATGAGATTATGAGATGAGTCGTACCTTATTTAGAATGACCTGCGTATTGTAGACCCGACATTCACATAGTATTGTCTACTTTACGACGTGTATTGTAACCACGTGCTGGGACCTATTACCTACAGATTGCTTTGATTCGATCTAATCATTGCAACGTGCGAGTAGCCAGTCCCATAAGTGACTCTTTGTGTCCTTAGTTACCCTCTTCTTGTGTATATGAGGATGAGATTGAGTGTTGCTACTTTAGTGTACTATGACGAAAGGTCCTTGATGGTCCAGACTCAGTTACGCTAGGAAAGCAGCTTGATTAATTCCAAATTATACATCTGCGTGGGGAAGATCCCGTGACAGCTACACCAAGTTTCTAGAACTATAAATACGCACTTGAAGACTTATCCACTGGCATTATCGAATTGTTTTTATTAGACTTTTGCAAACAGTATTTTTCTGAAAAAGCATATATATATATATATATATAATATATTTTATATATATATATATATATATATATATATATATATATATATATATATATATAAGTATTGCTTTGAATTGGTATTAGTCGAAGTTTATGAAAAATCAAGTTTTCATAATAACTCGATAAGTTGGATAAGTGCATATGTTGGCCGAGTACTCCAGGTCGGGAGTCAACTCCATCCGGTGTGGTCATGCGGACTAGGACAGGCATTGCAAAGCTTGGGTTATTGAGTACTAGTTAGGTGGTCACTTAGTACTTAAGCACCTGTGAGAAGATTACGGTGATCCAGCTGGTCCCACGCCTCTGATTCTTTTAATCGCGATGTTTGATCTTTGATTGTTATTAGGCGAGTTAAATGGACAAATTTTTGTGCCTATCCCACAATGTGATTGAGTGGGAGATGTTGGACGTAGGCCGGTGGGGCCCACTGGTGAGCAATCACTAGTGGGTGGGTCCCATAAGTTTAGGCATCTTCCGGCCTTTCTCCTTTTCTGTTATATTTCAAATTCAATTTTGAATTTGATTTATGATAAGAGATAGGGATAAGACCGGATGATATGGTCTCATCCAAACTCTCTTCCTTTCCTATAAAAAAGGATGAGCTTCTCTCGTTAATGGCAATCATATACGAAATACCGAGAGTATACGGAGAGAGAAATATTGTGCACGAGGGTCTGTCCATTACGATCTAATTCATAGATCGCGATCCGGGGCCACTTATACCGTAGGATCAGAGGTGTGAATAGTTCCATCTGCTCCAGTAGTAGATAGGCGGGCCGTTGAAGCCCCGTTCTTCTGCTTTGTGAGGGTTCCAAACTTCGTGTAGACCGTCAGATCTCGAGGGCTCACCTTCCGCGCTTCCCAACAATTCTATGGGCTGACAGGGTCAAAGACCATTACTGGCTCTAATTTAAGGGTCTCCCGGAGCATGGGCTATGCAAAATAAAACCTTGTAATATATTAGGCTTGAAAAGCCCAAACAAACCAGCTTACAATCAAACTCAAACCCATGAATTTGTGGCCCCTTTCACCCAACAAAAAGGACCCTTGACTCTAAAAGTGGATAGCATTGATTGTGCGTATTGATTCTAAGATTCAATCACTGATTTGGACTATGGGGTCCACTGGGGAGAGGATGAGGGAGAGATGGGACATGAGAGAAACAATAGAGAAGAAGAGAGTACATGAAAATGACTTAAGCTTACAATTCCTATGTTTCTAAAAATTAAGGAAATAAATCATCATGCATGCATAATACCTTTAGATTATGATCTTAACCGGTGTTTCAAAAGCCTTTTAGGGCCCTCTTCGTTAATAGCCAAGTGGATTGTGGGGGGTTGAAGGCAGGTGTTTGATAAGCGGCCTAGTTGGCCACAATAATAACAATTGTTTAGATTTGGTCAACCATAAAGATTTAGAATATTACTCAGACCCGTTATTGTGGGTACTGCACATTGAAGCCTATATGGACCACTCCGTGTTACAAGTTGCGGTTATAGGAGGTTGAAGGCGCCCTCCTATTGGTTCCTTTCCTTTAGCCAACACTAAATCTTGTGTGCAACATGTAATGGAATGTTGAGTCGAAGGATAAGGCTGACTAGGGACTCTTGTAAGCTGCATTATATGTCAACTGAACCACTTCATCTGTGGTTTTGACCAGGTGCATCTGAACTTTGTCCTGAATTGCCGGTCGTAAACCACATATGAACCGTGTTACCTTCTGTAATTCGGCCTCCGACAAGTCATTCCTTATTACTAACCGTTGGAATTCTTTGGTGTAATATATGACAGTTTAATTCTCCTATATGAAATTTTGGTATTGCTGGAACAATACATGCTCGTAATCACTAGGGAGGAATCGTGATCGAAGAAGGCGTCTCATATGTGGCCATGATCGGATAAACGCCTTATTATGTTGTGTATATGAGAGTTGTAATAGCTGCCACTATGCAAAAACACTAGGATTTAATTTAAATGCAACTAATTTTACTTTCTTATGCTCCGGCACGTTTATGTAATCAAAATACCAGTTTACCTCAGCTAACCAATTAAGGAATTCTTCTATACACAATAAGTCTTTAAAAGTAGAAAGTTTGGCCGTACCTCGATAATATCGCGAGTTGGGCCTGGGTCTGTTTGCTGGGGCCTATCTTAAGACCAAGCTGCACTCAGGCCTAGGTACTACTTTGTGGATGAGCGTGGACAGGACTCTGCCCAGGCCATTGACAGCTGTAGTTTCTAGCCAATAGCAATGGTTGATTCTCTTTTATTTTGTAAAGCGTCAATGATTTGGTGGACCAAATAGTCGATATGATGTTGCACACAGTGGATGGCCATGCACCAAAAGATATCCCAATATTGGAAGATCCTATCCATTGAATCTATTTCATTTTATTTATTTTTTTGATATTGAATATGGACTGTTTGCTTTATTATCTTTTCTGACCATCTGCTTGCTTGCCTCTGATTAAAAGGCTAGGATTTCTGATCAGCAGAACTATTACTACATGTGCCATCAGACAGGCCACCACCATATGAAAGCAACAGACAGTTGAAAATGATGGCCCACAATTCTCTCTATGTCTATCATCCATCTATATTTAATCTGATTCACTGTACACGTGGGATCGATCATCCATCTATGGTCCCACTATACATGTACTCATGTATCATGCCTAGCCTACTTTGTAATCCGTCTTTGTACCTCTCTTTGTATCGTGTATCTCTCTTTGTATCTTGTATGGCCTGTTATACATATGGGTTAATTATGCATGTATGTCTATCTGCGCACATATGGCCATGTACACATGGCCAACATATATAGGGGCATTCTACATGTGGAGCACACATTGCTCGTACACTACATGTGCATGCAAATTAATAGTTAATTGTTTACATTCAATATTTTCTCATCATAAAAGTGAATTTGAATTAGTGGGCCCACTTCTATGGCCCACCAAATGATCGATTTATCACAAGGATCAGCTATAGCTTTATTGAATGGGCTTATCCCAATGGTCTAACTTAAATGAATACTTTTTATGTAATTTGATGATTTCTAAAGGATGTACCACTCCAAGCTCTATCGTGTGTAAATAATTAACAAGTTATTCATTTGTAGCCAAGTTTACCGTAAATAGATTACAGCTTAAAAGCCAAATAAGACAAAATATAAACACCTTGCACATGTAGTAATCAGATTACAAAAGAAGGCGTCTACTGCATAAACATAAAATAGAGAGAGAAAATACCCATTTTTCGCATGGAAAATCCTTCTACTGGCGATGCAGAGCCTAACAACGACTCCCTTTCTCCAATCTCCGTGATCTCAAGTGTACCACACCACAGGAAAATAGTGGTAACTGAACATCCACCATGGCCCACCGTAATGCTTATTTGACATCCAACCTATTGATCAGGTCACACATAACTGGATGAATGGAAAACACAAATATTAGCTTATACAAAACTTTTGTAGCCTCCAGGAAATTTTTATGGGTGGGCGCTCAATTACCGCTGTTTCTTTTGGATCTGCTTCATTTCTGGGATCATGCTATGAAATGTCATAAAATGATATGAAAAAAATGGCCTACAGAGCATCAACTAGTAATAACTCGTTACTAGCAGTGTAAGTTGGACAGGACTCAGTCCAGCCCAAGCCCAGGCTGTTGACCGCTATAGTTTCCTGGCAATGGCAATGGTTAGTTTTCTTTTACTTTGTAAATTGTCAATGGTTTGGTGGACCAAACAGTTGATATGATGTTACACACTAGTGGATATCTATTGTATTGCATAAGAATATTAGCCTCGCTTGTCTGTGATGCTACTCTAACTGAACACCGCCAAGGCAATTTTTGCCAGAAAAAGATTGAAGAGGAGGGCATGCATGATCTTTGCGATTCATGAGCTGTGTTACCTCGAATATAGGTTGCTGGTTATGTTATTATAGCAATCAATTTTCTCACGCCTATGGCCCACCTCATAAGAGGGTCCTATTTTTGGGCCAACGGATCTTCATACTGGGCCTTCCTAATCACATATATTACGTGTCAAGAATCATCTATACAATCTCTTGTTGTTCAAATTGACTCTCACTCTCTTCTACATTTCCTCAAATTTCAGCATAGTTTGAACCATAAGTTCAATGTTGTAAGCTTGGATCCATCACCTCCACAAAGAACAAACACATCCACAATTTATGCAAAGTGGTGGAGAGAGGGACTAGTTTGGGGTTAGTGGCCCGCTACGAAACATATCAACCATTCAAACCCCAAACAGAGGCACAGCCCATGGACCCATGACCCAATCCTCAACCGTTTAATAATTGGGTTAAGAATTTAGTTTAAAATCTAACATGTGGTCCCACTTTTCAACAAATTATTAGGCCCAAGCACCACTCTTTTGACCCATTTACTCAAGCCCATTAGTACCTTTGTTATATTTGGGATTGAAACCTTTAATTTGTTAATACTTATGTGCGTCCTAGAAACGGTTTGATATGGGAATGAGTCAGCCATAGCTTGATTCATTTACTTTAACAACCTTAATTTGTTTTCTGGCGAAAACCAAAGCATAGCCCAATAAATACACCTAAGCCCAAGTTAGAAGCAAGCTCTCACCACTAAAAATTTCCCAGGGCCTGCTATAATGTTTCTGCCATCCAACCTATTTTTGATTAGGTCACACTGACCTAGCTGAAGGAAAACACAAATATCAATTTCATCCAAAACCTTTCAATTGAAGGTAAGGTTATCTTAGAAACATAAAAAATATGGCTACTAACCGAATGATGGCTTAGATTTCATCTGCAAAAGCTAACCTACAGCTTATCTTTTACCCGCACAAGTCTTTTCACCTGAGTTTCTCTCTTGATATCCAAAATGCAGTTTCTGATATGGATGCTGGAGCATTACTTTTGTTTGATGAGGAAGAATAACTTCACGTGGATAAGATCTAACCCATCAATCAGGTGTGCTGCTTTTTATTTGGATCAGCACTAACAAATAAAGCTGATTCAAAAGTCAGGTGGTACACACCGTGAGAAACAGTTGAGATGAGAAGTCTCACAATTAAAATAGTCCAAGTTTTTTTTATCCTGGCTGCTGCCCGAAAAAATCTAGTTATGTACATTTGCGTCATCAATGAAATCGTGTTTTGAAAAAAAAGTAAAAAAATAAAATAGTCGAAGTTATATGTGTATATACCATCCAATCCATTCATCTCACATTTGACACCAGGATTAATTGATTCGCCGAAAATTAGGACATTCTACTACTAGTGTTGGCCAAACTATGTGAATTTAAAGTTGTTAGGAATGATTTTACACCATTCCCTATGGTGTAGCTAATGTAAGTTCTGGATTTCGCTGAATTTCCAGGATTCGTAGTGAAAATTTGACGGCCAAACTGATGGACAGTGTGGATCAGATCCACGTTTATCCCATATAGTGATTAGTTAGCCAGCAAAATTCATCCCCTCCATGTGCCTATGCAATTCAGGTTATTGTAGACCTGATTTCTCTCATCCTCCCTCTCTCCATGTGGTTGTGCACCACATCTCCAAGTTAACAGTTTCAGGCTATAAATGAACCACAACACAATAAGCATACCTAAACCTGTCTATTGGCCATCTAGCCCATGAGCTTAACAGAGTCAGACCATTGCCAGCTCTAATTTAATGGTCCACTTAGGCCTCAGCTTTGCAAAATAGAACTTTGTAATAGACTAGGCTTGACAAGCCCAAACAAATCAGTTTAAATCCAGATCAAACTCATCCATTCATGGCCCCACTTCTTCGAAATTTGCAAAACCCAACAAAAATGGAAACTTTGACTCTAAAAGTCACTAGATTGTTTGTTCTAATTATGCAACCATGGATAGGAAAAAGATGTGGTGCGTATTGGTTACAATAAAGGAGATCCAATCACTGGATTAGACTACACATGATGTGGAGTCTATTGGGGAAAGGACGAGAGAGACGAGAGATGGGAGATGAGAGAGAGTATATGAAAATGACTTGAAACTTATAATTTTAATTAGGATTCTAAAAATTAAGAAAATAAATCATTATGCAAGCATAACACTGTAACATTATCATACCAATTAGTGTTCCGAACCCATTTTATTAACATAATGCGTTATGCTATAATGCATCATTTTTATAATTTATAGTTAGGTAGATGATTAGCAATCCAAATGAGCCCTAGAAGCTGCAACCTGCATTCTCATTTTACTTGGAGGTTTTAGGCAGAGGATCCGGTAAAATTGAAATTTTGGAATGAGCCATTGCCTAAGAATCCTTTGCAACACTTGTTGCAGGCAGAGCATGCAACAATCGATGTCATGTCATCATTTGTGACGTGTCTATGACATTGACTCCATTCATCAGTTGTGCCACCTTCGGCAAACCATTAAATTTTTTTTTCCTCCTATATCCTACGTAGCTTGTAATTGGCTTGAGGGTCATTGGATGGTAATATAATTTCTGTTGGGAACCTACACAACTTTCTCTTCTATGTGCAAATTAATGAGATTAATAATATAAGAGATTTAATGGATGATAATCACTTCCAACACAAGCAAATCATCGAATATGTAAAGTGCAAGAGACAAATTTTATACATGGAAAATCCTTTGATGTGAAGGAAAAAATTACAGGACCAATTCGGTGCAAAACCACTATGTTAGAGATAATAAAAGTTCCATCATCAAGAGAACAACTCTCTTAAATGCCTTAATAAAGTATCCAAAAGTTGAATTTGTTGGGAGCCTTGCACAAAACCTTAGGATCTAGCCTCTCGAAACAAACTAGAATTATGGATAATAAAGCAATGAAATAACTCAAAGCATAAATCACACACCACACAAGAGATTTTTACGTGGAAAACCCTTAAAGAGGTAAAAACTACGGGACCTCGTCCAGATCAACAATCGACTATGAAGTAGAACGTTACAACCTTCTTCACTCACGCAAGAGTGGATAAACAATGAAAGAATAAACGAAAAACGGAGAGATATCACTGATTACGAGGATGTAAAAGCGCTGAGATATAAATTGCATAGTAGATAACGTCCACGAGCATAACCTCCCTTCCACTAGCTTCCTCTCTCTCTTTCTCTCTCTCTCTCTCTCACACCTTTGATAGCCCTCTTGTGTTTTTCATATATTTAGAAAAACCCTAGGAACCCCTATTTATAGTTTTAGAAAACTCCTTTCCGCATCCCAATTGCGAAAGGACTCGGATTTCCGCAATCCGCAAAATCGCGGAACGAATTTGCGTAACCATGACCGGTCGAGACGAAGCCATGACCGGTCGAGCACCACTCACAACCGGTTGAGCAACACCCTCGACCAGTCGAGCACCCCTGGAAAAAATAGTCCAAAGTCGCTGAACTTTGAGTCGAGTCAAGACTCGACTTTACGACTGGTCGTGCACCAACCTTCGATTGGTCATGTAAGGCTCACGACTGGTCGAGCACGGGAAAAAAACCCCATCAGAATTTCCAGCAACAATAAAAGAAAGAATTTTATCGCTAAATAAGGATTGTACAAAATTCCAACACAACTTTTGAAGAAGACAATTGAAGAAATTATGTTGTGAATGGACTCTCACAAACCCTGAGATAAAAACTCGTTCTTATAGTCAACAAGAAGTTTGGAGAAATAAGAGATCTTGCTCATCCTTTTCCACTAACTATTCTCCTCTTTATCACTAAAATGAAAATTAAAATATAGCAACAAGTCTCTCTAGATAGGAAAAAATATATATTATTTTTCTCTCCTTTTACTTGCTTTAAAAAAAAAAATAATAAAATTGAAAATAAAAATACCCCCATATACGTGGTTAGAGGAAAGACTACTTAAGGCCATACATGTGGGTCTCATTTCCACATGCAGAAGGACCCTCAACAATCTCTTACTCATCTTTCAAGAGAAGTAGGTAAAAAAAATAAAATTAAAAACTATCTACTTTATCAGCCACAATTTAGTAAGTATACCGGAGCCTGACTTAGAAGCTGACCCAACTAGGTGGACCATGGGCTGACCAAATTGAGTTGCAAGCCCATTGCCTTTCCTAATTTAGTGCTCCACTAAAGCTTGGGCCATGCAAAATGAAACTTCAAATAGACTGTCTCCTAAAAATTACAAATGAATCAATAAATACATGGGCCCCACTCATTGGAAGATAGTAGTACCCAACAAAATGGAGACTTGGAGACTTAACGCTAAGAGTAGAATCTAGCCCAAAACTATCCAATCTTAGGACCACTCCTTGAATTGTCGATGCTCCATAAAAAATTAGAGACTTGACTTTAAAAACTAGAACTTAAAATATACATATCTAGTGTGGTGCCCAATCTTTGGAATACAACAACGCCAAACAAAATGGAGACTTAACTCTAAGAGTAGAATCTATCCCAAAACTATCCAATCCTAAGACCACTCCTTGAATTGTCGATACTCCATGAAAAATTAGAGACTTGACTCTAAAAACTTAAAACTTATATATAATTTGGGGCCCACTCATTGGAATACAACGGTACTAAACAAAATGGAGACTTAGTTCTAAGAATAGAATCTAGCCCAAAACTAGCCAATCTCAAGGCCACTGCTTGAATTATCGATGCTCCAAACAAAATTATAGACTTAACTCTAAAACTAAAATCTAAACTGTATCTACTTTGGGGCCGACTGGTTGGAATACAGCGGTACACAACAAAATGGAGACTTTTCTATAACAGTAAAATTTACCCCAAAATTATCCGATCCCGGGGCTACTCCTTGAATTATCGATGCTCCGAACAAAATTAGAAACTTGACTGTAAAAGTAGAACCTAAAATGCATCTAATTTGGGGCCCACTTTGTTGGAATCTTGCGACGGATGCCCCATATAAGTGTCATGCTAATTGAAAAGATGGTATGTCACCAAAAGTTGTAGTGATTTGTTCAGCATGGAGTATTGAAGATGAGCATCATTGTCCAGTGGGCTCGAGTTCTACTACTGCTACTGGAAGTGCTTTCTTCTTTCCCTTATCCATTTCTTGTAAAGTTATAAAGACTTTTTATCCGTTTTCCACAAAAAAATGTTGACACAATATCTCATACCCTAAGCCTTATCTACAATACTTAGACCCAAATTCCTAGCTTAACTTTGGCATCGGAGAGTCCCCTGATCTAGCTAGCATCTCCTTTGTCCTTCTCCTGTGCAGGCTTACAGGGATTGGCGCGAGTGTTCGGAGCTCAGCAAGGGCGAACCAGATTTTTGCATCAACACATAGCATAATCCATTTTAATTCCGTACCATAGGAAGCTTAATTTTAAACTAAATCTTAACTTACTTTGGGAATCAAAGTGTAAATTTGAGTGAGATGGAACCCAAGTGGAGTGGACCAAAATGCAAATTATAAGAAGCAATAAAACATCATTTTTACATGTAACGGGCAATGCTGCCAACAGCTGATATGTTACGGCATAGGCCTGAAAAGAATTCCTACTGGCATTAGGTATTAAAAGATTGAATTGTCATGCATTATTATTCTTGGAGTTAGGTAAACAACTCGATGTACCATGTGGATCTCCTTCACATGAGGTTATTGCCCCCTTAGAAACGGTAGGCACGACCCAAACAAGCCGGGCAAGAATTTTCATCCTTACGGACGCTGCCAGCATCATGGTGGCTACTGGATAGTGCTCTGTGGGCGCTACCATGATGTATGTATTCTATCCATGCCGTCCATTTACTTTTTCAGATTATTTTGGGTGATAACATAAAAAATGAGGTAGTTCCAACTCTCAATTGGACCACACCACAATAAAACAGTGGTGATCAAATGCCCACCATTAAAAACTTCCTATTGCCTACGGTAATTTTTACTTGCCATCCAAACTTTTTATTAGGTCACAGAGACATGGATCAAGGGAAAAAAAACAAATATTAGCTTCATCCAAAACTTTTATGGCCCTAAAAAGTTTTTAATGGTGGCCTTTTAATCACCACTCTCTTGCTATAGTGTGGTTGACGTGAGATTTGGATATGCCTCGCTTCTGGGCTGGTGCCCTAAAATGATATGAAAAATTGGATGGACGGAAGAGATAAATAACATACATCATGGTGGGGCCTACATAGTACCATCCCGTATCTACTGGTTACGTCAGTAGGCAATCATGCATCCATTTCCATCCACCGACTTTTACGGGAAATACCCTTGGACAAGATTGTTATTACCTTTTTCACCGCCTTTTGAAATTTCAAATGCATTTTCGTCTTGAAAATTAGTCTAAAAAGTTTGACTTACATTTGTGGACTTTACTATGATGTGCATGACATATCCACACCGTCCATCTGTTTTATCGGAAGATTTTAGGGCCTATGTCCGAAATTGAGACAAATGCAATGCTCAAGTGGCCCACATCGTAGGAAACAATGGCCTTAAACGGCTGCCATTGAAAGTTATTTTGTTTATTACGCCTGCATTAATGTTTATTTATCATATAATCTGTTCATGAAGTCACAAAAACATTGATAAGGGGGTGAACATAAACATAAGCTTCATCCAAAACATCTGAGCGCCACATAAAGTTTTATACAATAAGCATCCAATTTCCACTATTTCTTGTGGTGTGGTCCACTAGAGCTTTGGATTTGCCTCAGTTTTGGGTTCATGGCCTGAATATGAGGTCTGACTCAACCTACTGGTGTTGCTCACAAATAAAACATCATTTTTCCTCTTTATTTTTGGATTACATGTAACGGGCAATAATCCACTAAATCGCTTGAATTGTAGAATTCTCATAATTTTGAAAATTTACCAATAATTTTTGATATATATATATATATGGGAAAAGGTACTATGAGCTGGACCTCACGATAAGCTCCCATGAGGTCGAGATGTGTGGGCCCCACTGTGATGCGTTTCGACCATCAACACTGTGCATTTGATGGGTCCCCTCTAAATTATGGGATATCCCAAAAATTAGCTGTATACGGAAATCAGGTGCGCCATACCATCTAAAATCATGTGAAGACACCGTTAAAACATATAAAAGCACTTGGTGGGGCCCACCTGAGTTTTTAATGCTGCTGAAACTTGGTCTGAACCCTCATCCAAGTGGGACACACATAATGGATGGGTTGGATTTGCAAACCACATCTCGGTGGGCCCAAAAAACTGATTATGAATGTTTTAATGGTGCACGGCCCCTCCCCACTTCTGTATGTGGTGTGGCCCACACAAGTCACGGATTGACTTGATTTTTAAGACCTAGGCCCACGATGGAATGGTGCATTTGGCTGATGGGGTAGATGTTCGAAACGCATCACGGTGGGGCCCACACAGCTCGACCTCATGGGACGGACTCGTGAGGTCGAGCGCAAAGTACCTTTTCCCTATATATATATATATATGACCCATGTGAAGCCGTATCATTTCCGCCAACAAGATGATATGGTACGGCACAGGTTTGAAAAGAATTTCAACTGGCTTTAGGTATTAAAATATTGAATTTTCATGCATTATTATTCTTGGAGTTAGGTAAACATTGAACGGCAACTCGATGGACGATGTGGATCTCCTTCACACGAAGTCAATGCCCCCTTAGAAACGGTAGGCACGACCCAAACAAGCCAGGCACGAATTTTCATCCCTGCTGACGCTGCCAGCATCATGGTGGCTACTGGACAGTGCTCTGTGGGCCCTACCGTGATGTATGCATTATATCCATGCTGTCTATATATTTTTTGAGATTATAATAGGTTATAAGATAAAAAATGAGGTAGTTCCAAATCTCAAGTGTACTACACCACAATAAAACACTGGTGATCAAATGCCCACCATTAAAAACTTCCTAGGGCCAACGGTAATTTTTACTTGCCATCCAACCTTTTAATTAGGTCACAGAGACATGGATCAAGGGAAAAAACAAATATCCGCTTCATCCAAAAATTTTATAGCACTAAAAGGTTTTTAATGGTGGCCTTTCAATCACCACTCTTTCCTATAGTATGGTTGACATGAGATTTGGATCTGCCTCGTTTTTGGAATCATACCCTAAAATGATACGGAAAAATGGATGGATGGAAGGAATAAATCACACATACATCATGGTGGGGCCTATATAGTACCATC
Organism: Magnolia sinica; assembly: GCF_029962835.1. Classification (NCBI taxonomy): domain Eukaryota; kingdom Viridiplantae; phylum Streptophyta; class Magnoliopsida; order Magnoliales; family Magnoliaceae; genus Magnolia; species Magnolia sinica. The sequence goes on from NC_080575.1 coordinate 106,330,062, forward strand.
CAGTAGCTACTGGCAATTGTCGTCCATTTACATCCCATCAACATTGGCTTTTAAAACAAAGCCCAAGACGTCGAGGAAATTGAAACATGCTTGGAAGGAAGCTTATATCAGAAAATTTAAGCAAGTCAAAGACGTCCAAGAAATTGAAACAGCCGCAGAGGAAGCTTCTTCCTTTCCCATCCTTTTCATACTAGTTGCTGACTGTATCTCTGATCTAGAGCGGGTGCAGACACTTTTATGGCAAAGACGGACCGGAGAAAGCCGGATTGGAGGCAGAAATAATCCTGGCCGTCAATACTTTAAAATGATCTTATCTTGTAAAAAGGGATGAGTTTTTCCATATATTATATATGATTTTGGGGAGGAGAACTACTTAACCCAACCAACCCCGCTACATGGTGTTGCCCATGCCAAATTTACGAGATTCCATCAGTTGGTCGAAAATCTCGTTTAACTTCGTTTTTACTATAAATAATAAGTTTTTGTTGGAGTATAAGAAGTTGTACCTAACATGATATATATATATATATATATATATATATATATATATATATATATATATATATATATATATATCTTTGAAGCTCGACTTGAAAGCTTTGGTAAACAAGCCAAGCTTCAATGTTGAGCGAGCTCTAAGTAGGAATAGAGGTTGTCTATAAATAGTAAGTTGACTATTTATAGTAAGTCAGGTATTTGAATTGGAGTCTAAGTCCAAAACTCCATCCTAAGTTAGAGTTCCTTATTTAAAGAGTTGTAATTTCATTTTTTATCATCAAAGTTATTTCAAAATTTTAAGAAATTATTTCTACTTTTATCACTCGCGGATTCGAAGAAGCTTTGTGAGGAGTACAGAGAGCTCCTTGGATTTGGAGTAGATATCCCCTGAGAAAGACGGTGATTGACCTTATCATGTCCCTCCCTGTGTTAAGTGGTATCAGAGTGAGGGCTCCCTTTAGGGCGATGACAACTAGTGACAGAATGGACCAAAATCATGTGGATGGTGATCCATAGATTCGTTATCTATAAAAAAGAATGGAAGATTTTCACTGAGAAAGTCAGTTAACCATGCAAGGGTTGCAAGAAACTCTCGACCGTATTGCGAATGCGCTAATTCTGCCCCAAGCCCAAGGCAATGCTTAACCACTCATTATCATTGTACAACATAACCCCAATTTTCGTAGAGTGCTTCCAAAGGTAAATCGTAGAATCCTAGATGAATCAAGCTTTCGGGATGAGGATGTCGGTGGCGTTGTTGCCCAACGGCCAATTCATGAAGACGATCGACTAGGTCGTGTTGAAAGAGACTATCGAGGTAAGGCCGAACTTTTTAGTTTTAATGGTTTATTGTGTATAAAAGACTTCCTCGATTGGTTAGCTAAAGTAGAGCGGTATTTTAATTATATGGATGTGCTAAAAGAAATGAAAGTAAAGTTGGTTGCATTCAAATTGAAATCTAATGCTTTTGCATAGTGGAAGCAATTACAAATTTCACATGCTTAATAGAAAAAGGTGTCCATCCGATCATGGCCACAAATGAGACGCCTTCTTTGATCACGATTTCTCTCGAGTAATTACGAGTATGTATTATTCTAACAATATCAAAATTATCAGCAGGAGAATCAGACCATTAAAGATTACACTGAAGATTTCCAACGGTTGGTAACGTGGAATGATTTATCGAAAACCGAATCGTAGAAGGTAGCACAATTCATAGGAGATTTACGGACAACAATTCAGGACCAAGTTTAGATGCATCAGCTCGGGACTGTGGATGAAGCGATTCAGTTGGCAGGTGGGCGGAACACAGCTTGCAAGAGTCTCTACTTGGCCTTATCCTTCAATTCGGTCCCCCATGATGGGTCTCACTCAGGATTCAGTATTGGCTAAAGGAAAGGAACCAGTAGGAAAGTGTTTTCAACCTCCTATAATCGTAAACTGTGACACGGGGAGCGGTCCATCTAAGCCTCAACGTGCAGTGCGCAGAATAGTGGGTTCGAGTAGGATTCCAAATCTTTATGGTCGACCAAAGATGAACAATTGTTACCGTTGTGGCCAACTGGGCCATTTATCAAACACCTGCCCTCAACACCCCGTAGCTCACTTGGCCATTAATGAAGGGAGTATTGAAGGCGAAGCAACGGAAAAAGGCCTTGGATTTGATGAGAGTGAATAAGTCACTGAAAAATGAGGTACTGACGAAAAATGATTGGCCAAGGATCATGGCGAATCATTGGTCATGAGGTGGTTATAATACACTTTAAAGAAGGAGGTCCACCCGTAGAAGCACAATATATTTTGTATGTAGTGTACCGTCAATGGCCAGGTCTGTGATGTAATCATAGATAGTGGCAATAGCGAAAACATCATATCGAAGGTGATGGTAGACAAGTTATATGGCTACCTATGATAAAGCATAATCATTTCCCTAAGACGAGAAAATGTTTACATCTTCGTCAATGATAGTTGAAATACGATCGTTATCCGTATGGTACCAGAGAACCACCACGAAGCTTTTAAAGTGGAGGGGAGCTCCCTCTTAACCATTCGGGATTTCATAAAGGAATTCAAGAAAACCAACAAGGTGTACGCCATAGTGGTAAAGGGCGAGGTATTGGAGCCCCTCTTAAACATTCCTCCAAGTTTAAGGTTGTTACTTAACGAATTCAAAGAGATTTGGCACGAAGAGTTATCCAATGGATTGCCCCCCATGCGGGACATTCAACATCACATAAACATCATTCATTGGGCTAGCTTGCCCAACCGCCTTCATTATCGAATGAGCCTAAAACAGTATGAGAGACTTCAGGAGCAGGTAGAGGAATTGATCCCTAAAATGTCTTTTTGAGAAAGAGAGAGCATGAGCGTGTGTGTTGTTGTCAGCTTTATTAATGCCAAAGAAAGATGGGAGCTGGCACATGCATGTTAACAGCCGGGCAATTAACAATATTACATTTAAATATCAGTTTTCGATACCATGGTTAGACAACATGCTTGATATGATAGAAGGTAATAAGGTGTTCTTTAAACTAGATCTGAGGAACAGATATTATCATATATATTCATATCTGGCCCAATGATGAGTGGAAAATAGCATTCAAGACTAAGAAATAGTTGTATGAGTGGCTGGTAATGACCTTTAGTCTATCGAACGCATTGAGTACTTTTATGCATCCGATGAATCAAGTATTAAAACTGTTCATTAACTAGATTATTCTTTGTTGCTAGCTCTACCTAATGATTGGATCTTGCACACGTGTGCTGTGATTTGGGGTGTCAATAAGTCGAGTTTGGACCGGGCACAAAGCCTGACCCTGACATGAGCCTAGCACCACAAGCCCAATTTTACTAGGATCGGTCTGACCCAAACTAAAAATTGATGTTGAATATTCTTAATGCATCCATTGAGAGGAGGGTCTCACATGCAAGGTGATATAGACATTGTAAAAATAAAAATCAGCTATTTAGGTGCAAGATGCAAGCATTGCCTAACCTGTAATTAGAATGTATATTTATAGGACAAAACACTTGCTAAGGCCAGGCTAGGTAGAATGGATCATGCGAATATGACTTGAGCCCAAGCTGGATTAAGGGCTTGTGTAGGTCCAAGTGAACTAGGTTAAGCCTAGTCCAATTTAGTGGTTGTTAGCACTGAAAGCATGGGTGACTTTGTGATGTAGAGCGATTCACTAACACTTTCATGGCCAAGATAGATCAGAAAAGGCCCAGTCGATGATAGAAGTGATCCGGTCTGTCAGAACTTAAGACGAACGTATCTCACAAACTGGGATGAGCTATTGGACGTACCATATATGATTTTGGGATAGGACGAGCTACTTTAGCAACGCTGGGTTGTGCATGCCAAATTTGTGAAATACCATTAGATCGACTGTTGAATTCCTGTTTTTATTTTGTTTTTACTATTTATAGTAAATTTTAGTTTGAGTATAACTCTTCATCTGTTAGGCTTTAGATGTTGCGCCCAACATTAAAAGTAATTAGAATAGTTAGGGGAACATCGTGGTTTGGCCAAATAGGACACTTACTATTTTTGGCCAAAAACCATGCATATCATGACCTTCTATAAATAGTAAGTTTACTATTTATAGTAAATTGCGATTTCTAAGAGTTTCAGTTATAGTATAATTCCAAAACTTCTCCCTAGGGTTCGTTCCTTTATTTAAAGAGTTGTAAACTTGTTTTTCATCATCAATAAAATTATTTCGAATATTTTAAAATTATTTCTATTTTCTTTTCCTCGTGGATTCGAGGTGTCTCTGTGAGAAGTTTATAGAAGTTCCATGAATTTGAAACAATTATTCCCTTGAGGAAGATGGTGCTCAACTTCACGTCCTTCCTTACGTCACTTCACCAAACTAGCCTATTCAGTCAAGTGGGGCTGCTTAGCATGTAGCCTTTTGTTTCATATTTGGGTATGAGGGGTATATGATAGGCAGGCGTGGGATGTTCTCTGCGCTGGCCCTGATTTTTAGGGTGTCCAAAGGGACGCCCTGATGGACAGGCTGAATGCCATATACATATGGCAGTTGGCCCCACGTGCAACTTTTCTAGAATAAGCTCCTGGCACAACAAGGACTTGTAGAGGAACAGCCCCCCAACTTTCTAGGCAGATTGCAAGGAATAAGAATGAGACTGAGTGCAGTCACGGATACACCCACCACTTGGATGTGTGACCTCTAATCAAAAGGTTGGATGGCAAATAAATATTACAGTGAGCCTTAGGAAGTTTTTAATGGTGGTCGTTCAATCACAATTGTTATCTGTGGTGTGGTTTACCAGAGTTTTGGATCTACCTTATTTTTAGGCCATGCCCTAAAAGCAGCTGGCAAAATAGATAGATGGTGTGCAAAAAACACATACATCATAGTGGGCTTACGGAGCTTTTCCAGCAGCAGACAGTACCACACAACCTGAGTCAGCACAGGATGGGTTGTGGGCCCAGAATTGGTTTGCTTTTGCTTGTCGGGTCTGGTCCAAGTTATTATTTTACAAGGGCAGGTCACTCAAAACCATCCGGGCTGAATGGTATAGCTTTAGAACGAGAAAACATGGACAATTTAGTTGGTTCTAGCCTAAAAGCATGTATTATATGGCCCCGATTGTGATAATGGGTGGCTCCTGTCCTATATCACTAGTTTGGACCTTAAGCTCAGTGTTGCAACCTTGCATTCTTGATTACCTGTATAATGAAATGAAAAAAAAAAAAAAAAAAAAACACATTTTCAACTGGTGGAAGAGGGTGGGATTTGTTTCTGGTTAAGTTGGCCTGGGTCTGACTTATCTACCAAACAGGCCAACAATTCAAACTCTTACCCATGTTGTAGCTCATGACCCATGACCCAATCCTCACCTATTCACTAATTAGTCTTACAACTTAAGCATGCTTCCCACTCTTAAACAGAGTATTACGCCCAAGTGCCACTCTTTGATTCATTTACTTAAAGTCGCCCGTTAGTGACTTTTTCTTTTTACGACTGAACCATTCCTAGAAGTGGTTTTAGGTGGATAGGTGAGATGCCATAGGTTGGCCCTTCTATACTATATATGACATTAGAAGCATTTGGACATTTCTGCTCATATAATTAGTTTCAGGGGTTTCAATATACAAAGGATATGAGACAACTTTTTAATTAAAGGCAGGGGTATTTTAGAAACTTAAAAATATAGCCGCTAACTGAATGACAGCTCAGATTTCACCAGCAGAAGCTAACTAATACCTCATCTTCTACCCGCGAAAGTCTTTCCACCCGAGTGTCTCTCTCTCTGGTTTCTAAAATGCAGCCTATGAATTTGTGTGGACATCAAGACTTTTGTTTGACGAAGATGGAAGGACTTCATGTGGATGATATCCACCCCATCAATTAAGTGTGCCACTCTTTGTTTGGACTAGGGCCCGAAAATCAGGTTGATTCAACACTCAAGTGGTACACACTATGGGGAAAAGCTGAGACGAGAAGTCTCATCATTAAACTGCTGCAAGTTATATGTGGGGTCCACTGTGGTGTGTGTATAGCATCTAATCCACTCATCTCACATTCCACACCAGGATTAATTGATTCTCCAAAAATAAGGACATTCTAATGCTCATGTTGGCCAAACCATATAAATTTAAAGCTTTTAGTAATGATTTTACACCCTTCCCTATAGTGCGGCTAATGTAAGTCTTAAATTTCTCCGGATTTCTAGAATACATGATGAAAATTTGATGGCCCAACTGATGGACCGGGTGGATCTGATGCATATTTGTCCACACATAGTGATTAATTATTTAGCTAGTGCAAGCCATCCTCTCCATGTGCCTATGCAATTCAGGCTATTGTAGTCCTGATTTCTCTCTTCCTTCTTCTCTCTATGTTGTTGCACACACATCTCTTAGTTTACTGACAGTTTAAGGCTAAAAATGAAGCACAAGTCAATAAGCGTGACTTGAGAATAACTACTGGCCATCTGGCCCATGGACTGACCAGAGTCAATGACCACTGCTAGCTCTAATTTAATGGTCCCCTTGAGTTTGGGTTGTGCAAAATAAAACATTGTAATAGACTAGGCAAGCCCAAACAAATCAGTTAAAATCTAGACCTAATCCATCCATTCTCAGGCCCCATTCTTTGGAAATTTGCAAAACCCAACAAAAGAAACGAGACTTGACTTTAAAAGTTACTAAAGTTGATTGTCCATCCGATCCTGGATAGGAAAAAGGAGCAGTACATATTGATTACAACAGGAGAGATCCTATCACTCGTTTGGACTAAACATGATGTGGGTACCACTGGGGAGTCGATGAGAGAGATAAGAGAGAGGAAGAGAGTATGAAAATGACTTAAAGCTTATAATTCTACTTGGTTTTTAAAAATGACAAAAAGAAGTCATGATGCATGCATAATACCTTATGATTATAATCCTAATGTGTGTTCCAAACGGTTAAGCATAATGCATCATTTTTTTAAATTTATAATTAGGTACATAACAAGCTATCTAAGTGGGCATAGAATTCTTGAAATTACCGAGGGATCCAGTCAAGTCTCTGCTTTGGAAGTTTGCCTTTCCATCAAGGTTCTTTCTTTGCCTTTCCATCAAAGCTCATTTTATTGTCAATTCATGACTTCACTCTCATCTGTTTTACTTATAGGAATGCTAATTTGAGCACCTCACACATGGAATCAAGCCATACTTATAGGATCCTACCTTTTCTACTGATGTTCCTCAGTTTCTTTTATTCAAAGATAAACCAATGCCACCATAGCAATCATTAGTTTGCAAGAATATTTGTATATATACATATGACATATACACAACAAAGTATATATCAGCCTAAGAGTACTTTTATAATTATTGAGTATATAATACATCATCTCACCCTAATTAAGGTTATTGAGCATTCTACAAAACTATACTCTTTTCTCATCTCATGAAGTTCTACCCACATGGCTTAGTAAACGGAAAAAAAGAAGAAGAGGAAGAAGCTAGGATGAGCGTGCTCATGCAGTCCTTATCTTTTGCCTTCTAAATGTAGCACTGCCACATTTGTCATTATTTGGACTAATGAGTTGAAAAGGATTTTCCTGCCATAGAGATGAGATCAATCAAAAGCTTTCATATGGCCCACGGAACAATCGTAGGGACATGGTAACAATTGCCTAATGTACACATCACACCACATGCATTGTCCAGTGGAGACGGAATATACCCTGCCCACTAGGGTGGTCAGACAGTGACTTGATGGTTTATTATTTTCTATTGTTAACATCAAAACCTAAACTTATCTTGGATGGTGTTGGACGTAGGCCAGTGGGGCCCACTGGTGAGCAATCACTAGTGGGTGGGTCCCACATGTTTAGGCATCTTCCGGTTATATTTCAAATTCAAAATTGAATTTGATTTATGATAGGAGATAGGGATAAGACCGGATGATATGGTCTCATCCAAACTCCCCTCCTTTCATATAAAAGGCATGCGCTCTCTCTCGCATAATAAGATATACAAAATACTGAGAGTATACGGAGAGAGAAACATTGTGCACGAGATATTGTCCATCTTAGCTTGTCCTTGGGACGATCTGATCCATAGATCGCAATCCGGGACCACTATATACCGTAGGATCAGAGGTGTGAATAGTTCCATCTGCTCCAGTAGTAGATAGGCAGGCCGTTGGAGCACCGTTCTTCTACTTTGTAAAGGTTCCAAACATCGTGTAGACCGTCAGATCTTGAGGGCTCACCTTCCGCGCTTCCCAACAGTGGTATCAGAGCATATTTAACGGCGAATCTCCGATTATTATCATCTAAAAAGGTAAGTGGCCCGTCTTTTTCTTTAGGAATGGAATTATGGCCCAACCCCTAAAATCATACGAGGGAAATGGACGGTTCAGATTTTTTTTTGGACAAGATTCATGTCTATGATTTTAGTATCAAATCAATCAGTGTGTACAATGTGCACAATGGATTGTTTTCTTAGCTAATCCATTACAGTAATAAGAGCCTTTTATTAATATAAATCAATTCTACGTATGTGAGTTAAATCATACTTAGAATTATGAGTACAATGTGCAACAAATCACTTGTCATATAAATAAATTCTAAGGATGTGTGTTATGGATATAAGCCACAGACTTAGAATTCTTAGGCATTAACTAACGGTGGGACCCACTAGTTAGAATCCATAAAGTTGCTGTATTGTACACGTGATTGGCTAATGTACAACACCCCAGCTATTCAGCCCCATGAATTTCGGTGGAGAATTTCAGTAGAAGTTCGCTTGAAGACGAAATAGGCGTGCGCTGTTACAGGATGCAGCAGCTTCCGGTTGGATTTTAAAAGTCAAAGTGGGGTCCACCGTGATGAATTGTCGATAAATCCACACCCTCCATTAGTTTTGTAAAATAATTTTAGGCCACGGGCCCAAATTTTAAATGGGTCTATGGACTGGACAGCCCACATATGGAGCATAGAGATGGAATAAAAACCCATTAACGCTGCACCCATTCCTGTTTGTCCGTGAAAGGATTTTTTTTAACTTGGGTTGGATAGGTGGGGTCCACTTATGATGCTTTCTTGGGGATCTGCTCCGTTCATTATTTTCTATGTATCGTGTAATGATATGGGGTTAAAAATGAGGCAGATCCACAAATCAGGTGGACCACTACAAACAAAAGATCTCATGCCGCCCTTCATCACATCTACCATGTATAAAACATCTGGACGGTTTATGCCGTATGGATGACAATCCTTTTAAGAATACTGAGATGTTTTGTACGCCATTTTTATTCTAATGGTTCCATGTTTGCTGCTGTACACGTATGCAATGTACACGTCTGGCTGCTTCACACGTATTGGTTGTACACGTGTTGATTGTTTCATGGTGGGTCTGTTGTACACATGTTGGCTATCTGTATAGCTGCTGTACACGTGTTGGCTATCTGTATAGCTGCTGTACACATGTTGGCTACCTGTATATCTTCTGTACACGTGTTGGCTATCTGTATAGCTGCTGTACACATGTTGGCTACCTGTATATCTCCTGTACACGTGTTGTACATGTTGTACACGTGTTATTTAGCCACTGTACATTAGCTACTGTACACGTGTTGTACATGTTGTACACGTGTTATTTAGCCACTGTACATTAGCTACTGTACACGTGTTGTACATGTTGTACACGTGTTATTTAGCCACTGTACATTAGCTGCTGTACACGTGTTATTTAGCCACTGTACATTAGCTGCTGTACACGTGTTGTACACGTACATGCTACCATACATGTTAACATACATGCTTCCATACATGATCCTGTACATGCTACCATACATGTGTAAGCTTCTGTACGTGCATTAGCTGTTGTACATGTTAGCCATACATACATGTGTTATACATACATGTGTTAGCCATACATACATGTGTTATACATGCTGTACATGTGTACACGTGTTTGTACCATACACGTGTTGGTACCATACACTGTTGATCTATTGCTCATTAGTGAACGAAACGATCATCAACCATGATGCTCAATGTTGATGAAAGGATCCATCATCAACAATGATCATTATCGGTAATGATCGGATCCATCACTAATAGTCATGATCACAGGTAAAGATTGTACTCTCTTTATATCTAAGCACTTAATTTTTCCTTTCTGATGATGATGTTAATATGCATGAAAGTATTCGGCTTGATGTGTTTAGATCTAAGCCCCCTTATTTTTTATTGGAAAATATAGAAAAACTTAGTACTTAGGTACTCCCTATACACAAATAAAGGTTGTGCATAACCTGAGTGGGAGTTTATTCTCCTACACCAAATGATGCATGCAACCATGTAATGGAAGGTTGCACGTTATATAAATTTATTCTTATAAAAGCATTAAATCTCATCTTAATTAGAGAACTTGATTGTTCTACACCGCCCATACGGGTATGTGGACTTTCAGATCTCATTAAGATGTGTTAACTGCTTTTATACTTTGAAATTTTATATAACACGTAGAAATGCTGATGATTAGTGTTAATACCTTAGATCATAGCTAAGCAGTGATACTCATGCAATGTAGAGATGGCCACCAAAGCGTTAATCGTTGAACAACTAAAAGGACAACATTTCGACGGCAACAACTACGAAGACTGGTCCCGAGCAGTGCGATGCCTTCTGGACGAGGACGACATATCTCACACACTCGATGTAGTTCAAGAGGAACCCATCCTGGCTGAAAACGGGAATTTACAAGAACATAGGGTTGCGATGACTCGCTATAATAAGTGGCGAAAACAAAATTGTTCAGCCCGTAATGTCCTTCTTAGCACTATGCACAAAGAACTCATATCTACGTATGAAGTGCATGAAACCGCTAAGGAAATCTGGGAAGCACTGACAGATGCCTATGCGCAGAAGTCAGATGCGAGAGTTAGGGCAATGGAATTGGAATTCCAGGAGTACAGGATGCCTATCGGCTGTCCCATCAAAGATCATATTCGTAAGATGGAGCAAATGATAGGTGCCCTTAGGAATGTTGGGTGCAAATTGACTAAAAATCAGAAGATTATAGCCATGCACCGTTCCTTGCCTGAATCTTGGGCCCAAATCAAAAGAATTTTGAACCATACTGATTCAATCACTACATTCAGAGACTTTTGTGGCTACTTGGTACGCGAGGTTGATATGAATGCAATTCAGCCAGGTTCGGCCAAGGCTTTTGTAGCAGAGACCCATAAGCGAAAAGCTAATAATAAACGGTTCAAAGCTCGCAAGAAAGCGAAGAAGAATAATCAAGAACAGAAGACCACAACACCTGCTCCAAATCTCAAGAAGGGGAATGGAAAGAAGAAGCAGAAAAAGACAAATGTAATCTGCTTTGTCTGTGGAAATTCCGGCCATTATGCTCGGCAGTGTGCCCACAAAAAGACGATAATTTCTCAGTCACAAGATACTTTGTATGTAGGCGTTTGTTCTGAAATCCTTTCCGTTGATACTATATCTAACGAGTGAATTTTGGATTCAGGCGTAACAAAGCACGTGACACAGAGTCGTCGAGGACTCGAGGAATTCCAGCGTGTAGCCAAAGGAAGTTACAAGCTGTACATGGGCAAAAACGCTGTTGAAGACGTACTAGGGATTGGCGTTCTCCATCTCTGTACGCGCATAGGGCAAACAATAATCCTTCGTGATACTCTTTTTGCACCGGGGATGTGTCGGAATTTAATTTCTGTTTCTAGGTTATTATTTGATGGTTTTGATATTCGATTTTTTGGGACTAGAGTTTCTTTGAGACTTAATAACCTCATCTTTGCATTGAAAAATTTAATTTCAGATTTATTTATTCTAGACGTAGATTGTGATAATACCCATATTGCTTTATCTGCTATGTCGAATAAAAATGTAGTATCTGAATCTCAAAAATGGCACGCGAGGTTAGGTCACATCGAAAAGGATCGTATGACAAGACTAGTACGCTCTGGTCTGTTAGACTCCTTATCCAAAGTTGATTTGTCATTTTGTGAACATTGTGTGTCCGGGAAGACATCGAAGAAATCATTTCCCAAAGCGGCTATGTCTAAGGGCACACTAGAGATAATCCATTCAGATATCTGTGGACCATTTAATGTACATGCCAGAAACGGATGTCAATACTTTATCACTTTCATTGACGATTACTCGCGCTATGAATATGTATATCTCATCTCACAGAAATTTGAGGCTTTTGATTGTTTTCTTAAATATAAAGTCAGGGTGGAAAATCAGCTTGAGAAAAAGATTAAAATCCTTTAATCTGATAGAGGTGGCGAGTATACATCAGAAATGTTTAAATCATATTGTGAAAACATTGAAATTGTTCGGTAGTACATAATGGCTTACACTCCACAACAAAACGGTGTTGCAGAGAGAAGGAATAGGACACTATTGGACATGGTTAGATCGATGATGGCACAAGCCAATCTCTCTACCATATTCTGGGGAGACGCACTGTTAACAGCCGTCTACGTCCTTAATAGAGTCCCATCCAAATCCATTCCTAAGACTCCATATGAGATGTGGTCTAGGAGGCCTCCTTCTTTAGCCCACCTACGCCCTTGGGGATCATTGGCATATGTTTTGCTACCTACTCAATATAGAGGTAAACTTGATAGTAAAACCATTGAATGCGTGTTCATTAGGTACCCTATGCATTTAAAGGGATACGTTCTAGTTTATGAGGACCATGGACGATGGATTGAGATAGAATCCCGAGACGTGACCTTCGTTGAAGATAGATACCCAAGCCGAATGAAGCAAAAGGTCCCAATAGAACTTTTTGAAATACCCGATGTATCTCAGGAGAGTGGGAGTTCTGCTCCTCAAGATGAAGATGTTCCTATAGTTCACCAGGACAGTGGGAGGACATCTCAGCAGGCTCCTGAGTTACGTCGAAGCGAAAGAGGATTGATTCCCCGAAGATACTTCGATATTGAGGGGCAAACATTCTCTTGCGTTGCAGTTGATGATGATGAACCTGATTCATATCAGGATGCATTATTATCTTCTAACTCGGCCGATTGGGTAAATGCTATGGACGAAGAGATCGCCTCCATGGAGAAGAATAAAGTCTGGAAACTTATTGATCTGCCTTCCAATCGCAAAGCGATAGGTAATAAATGGGTACTTAAGATCAAAAGAAAGGCAGATGGTACAGTGGACAAGTATAAAGCACGATTAGTTGCTAAAGGTTTTACACAGCAAGAAGGCATTGATTACGAGGAGACCTTTTCACATGTTGCAAAGTTCTCCTTAATCCGCATAATCTTGTCCATTGTCGCAAGTTTAAACTTAGAGTTATATCAAATGGATGTAAAGACCGCATTCTTAAATGGTGACTTGGATGAAGAGATATATATGCAACAACCCATGGGTTATGTGGATAAAAAACATCCAAAGAAAGTCTGCAAGTTGTTAAAATCTATCTATGGGCTGAAGCAATCTTCAAGACAGTGGTACATGAGGTTCCACTTGGCCATCACCACTTTTGGATTCACGATGAGTGAAGAAGATCATTGTGTATACATAAAACGGTTTGGAAGATCTTTTCTGATACTATCTCTATATGTAGATGATATCCTGTTAGCTGGTAATGACATGCAATTGTTAATATTGACTAAAGATTAGCTATTCTCGAACTTTGAGATGAAAGACCTCGGTGAAGCCAACTTTATTCTTGGGGTAAAAATCATCAGGGATCGCCCTAAGAAATTTTTAGGCTTGTCTCAAGCAACCTATATACAAAAGATCTTAGAGCGGTTCAGGATGGAAAATTCAAAAGCTGTTGAAACCCCTATGGATAAAGCTACCAAGCTAGACAGGAAATCGTGTCCCCAGACTGAAGCCGAGAAATTGGCTATGTCCTCAGTACCTTATGCGAGTACAGTAGGGAGCTTAATGTATGCTATGCTTTGCACTAGACCGGATATTAGCTATGCAGTTGGCATAGTCAGCCGTTATCAGAGTAACCCGGGACAGTCTCATTAGCAAGCCGTCAAACGTATATTTCGCTATCTCAGAGGAACAAAAGACCTACTGTTGTGTTATGAAGGCACAAGCCTCGAGCTAAAAGTATATTCAGATGCTGCTTGGGGTAATGACGTCGACGAGGGAAAGTCTACTTCAGGATACGTATTCTTATTCGGAGGAGGAGTTATCTCATGGTCGAGTAAGAAACAGACATCCACAGCTCTTTCATCTATGGAGGCCGAGTACATTGTATGTTGTGCTGCAGTTCAGGAGTGTGTATGGGTTTACAGATTTCTATTGAGTCTGGGTGTTGTACCGAGTGTTCATCAGCCTATATCGCTGAAGATAGACAATACTTCTGCCATTGACTTGGCAAAGGACTCTAAACACCACCAGAAATCTAAGCACATTGAGATCAAGTATTATTACGTCCGTGATCAAGTGAGAGATAAGAAGGTCGCCCTCAGCTACATTCCTACTAAGGAGATGATGGCTGATCCCATGACGAAACCTATAGCTAGAGATCTATTTCAGGTTCACGTCAGGCAGATGGGATTGAGGAAAGCTTGACTGATGTACTTGTTTTGTAGTACCTTTGATCTTTCATTAATGAATATTATATCCCTTTTATTTAGTATTGAACACTAATATAACTAGGTATGAAGATCATCAGCATTTACCTTGAAATCATGTAGGATTTCTATTTTTTGTCGGCAGGCCGGTCACCCACTCGCACGGGTTGACCAACCTTGAATGTACAAGAGAGGTACATTTGGGGCTATGTTTATACATTGAGGTATGAACTTCCCTTTATTGTGAATAATAAAGGATGAGGATATGAGTGAGTCGTATCTGCCTACAATCTTATAAAGATTGAAGATGAGACTGATAAAGTCGAATAACATAATCGCACCATTCCGTTACATGCGATCAATGTTATGGCCTGAAATTAAAGCCAGGTTATGAGATGAGTCGTACCTCATGAAGAATGACCTGCGTATTGTAGACCCGACATTCACCTAGTATTGTCTACTTTACGACGTGGATAGTAGCCATGTGCAGGGACCTTTTACCTACAAATTGCTTTGATTCGATTTAATCATTGCAACATGCGAGTAGCCAGTCCCATAGGTGACTCTTTGTATCCTTAGCTACCCTTCTCTTGTGTATATGAGGATGAGATTGAGTGTCGCTACTTTAGTATACTATGACGAAAGATCCTTGATTAGCCACACTCAGTTACATTAGGAAAGCAGCTTGATTAATTCCAAATTACATATATGCGTGGGGAAGATCCTGTGACAGCTACACCGAGTTTCTAGAAATATAAATACGCACTTGAAAACTTATCCATTGACAGTAAAGAGTTGTTTTTAATTGATTTTTGTAAACAATATTTTTTAAAAATCATATATATATAAGTATTGCTTTAAATCGATTTTAGTCAAAGTTTGTGAAAAATCAAGTTTTCAAAATAACTCGATAAGTTGGATAAGTGCGTATATTGGCCGAGTACTCCAGATTGGGAGTTAACTCCATTCGGTGTGGTCATGCAGACTAGGACATGCATTGCAAAGCTTAGGTTATTAAGTACTAGTTAGGTAGTCACTTAGTACTTAAGCACCTGTGAGAAGATTATGGTGATCCAGCTGGTCCCACGCCTCAGATTCTTTTGATCGCGACGTTTGGTCTTTGATTGTTATTAGGCGAGTTAGATGGACAAATTTTTGTGCCTATCCCACAATGTGATTGAGTTGGAGATGTTGGACGTAGGCCAATGGGGCCCACCAGTGAGCAATCACTAGTGGGTGGGTCCCACATGTTTAGGCATCTTTCGGTTATATTTCAAATTCAAAATTGAATTTGATTTATGATAGGAGATAGGGATAAGACCAGATGATATGGTCTCATCCAAACTCCCCTCCTTTCATATAAAAGGCATGCGCTCTCTCTCGCATAATAAGATATACAAAATACTGAGAGTATACGGAGAGAGAAATATTGTGCACGAGATATTGTCCATCTTAGCTTGTCCTTAGGACGATCTGATCCATAGATCGCAATCCGGGACCACTATATACCGTAGGATCAGAGGTGTGAATAGTTCCATCTGCTCCAGTAGTAGATAGGCGGGCCGTTGGAGCACCGTTCTTCTACTTTGTAAAGGTTCCAAACATCGTGTAGACCGTCAAATCTTGAGGGCTCACCTTCCGCGCTTCCCAACAGATGGAACAAAATTACTAAATGTATAGAAGAAGAAAACGTAAAGTGGTTAAAATTATGGGTCTGCTAATCAGATAGGCCATTACCAGTACCACCAGAATTGATGGTTTGGTTCAACATTATGTGTGGCCCACCTAATGAGTCAATCAAATTGATTTTCCAGAAGGGTGATCTTCATGGTGGGGTCTACTTTTTTTCATGGCATAGTCGAAAAGTTGGTATGTCACCAAAAGTTGTAGTGATTTGTTCTGGCACGAAAAATGATTCGGATGATAAGGTCAATGCTGCTTTAGATGCTCTATGGAATTGAAAATTTGCCCACCCGATTAATGGATTGGCTTATCCCTCTCTGATGGCCCCACCTAACGACTGGATCTTGCACACGTGTGCTGTGATTTGGGGTTGTAATGGGTCAGGTTTAAACTGGGCACAAAGCCCGACCTGAGCATGAGCATAGCACCACAAGCCCAAGTTCATTGGAAACGGGTCCGACCCAGCCCGAAAATTGATGAAAAATCTATTCGAGTCTCACATGCATAGAGAAATTGACTTTAAAACCAGAGTTGTCTCTTGAAACCATGATTACAATATGCGGTTTCTGGCCTATGTTTCAGCAATCCCAAATATTTAGAAAATCATGTGCATCACTTTTCTTCAAGTGGATCCAGAGAGTGTTAACTATCTTTGTTTGAAACAATCCCTTGGATCGGATGTCTACGATCATGTGATGGGTATGAAAGGACGTGATGACATCAATCACCATCTTCCTCAAGGATAACTACTCCGAATCCACTGAGCTCTTTAGATTCCTTACAGAGTTTCCTCAAATCAATGAGGGACAAAATAGAAATAATTTAATAAATTCAAAAATAAATTGATTCACAATATATATATAACAAAAAAAAAAAAAAAAAAAAAGAAATTACAGTCCTTTAAATAATGAGCTCAACCCTAAGATGAAGTTTGGACTCAAACTCTAACTCAACCGTACAATGACTTACTATAAATAATAAGCTTACTATTTATTCATCATTCCTACTAGATTTCATGGTTTTTGACCAAAAATAATAAGTGTCCAATTTAGCCTAATCACATTATTCTCCTAATTTGTGTAAGCCCTTTTCATGTCTGGCACGACTCCTAAAACTCAAAGGATTAAAAGTATGATCGAATTAAAACTTATCATTTATAGTAAAACCGAAAAGAAAATGACTTTTGACTATCTATATGATGGAAAATCGCAAATCCGGCATGGGCAACTCGACATAGCAGAGTTTGTTGGCTAAAGTAGCTTCTTCAACCCAAAATCATACATGATATGTCGAAAAACTTACTTTGATTTGCAAAATACGACTGTTTTAAGGTTCTGATGGTCCTGATCATTTCCACCTCCGATCATGCCTTCTCTGGTCCATCTTTGCCATGAAAGTGTCCGCTACCCGCTCCATGTCAGGTTTCTAGTCAAGTCTGCTTTGGACGTTTATCCAACTCAAGGGAGAAACAAAAGTCTGTCTTTCCCTCTTTCCATCACAGCTCATCTTATCATCATTGCATGACTTCACTCGGGTCTGTTTTACTTTCGGATTAGTAATATGAGTACCTCGCCCATGGAAACAAGACATACTCTAGCCCATATGATCATCAGGTGGGCCACCTGTTGAAAGGGAATGAATGGTTATTGAAAAAGACCAAAGGTTCAAATCACATGCCCTCCATGATGATCATATTTGTATGATTTTTTATGCATGGAACTCACACAGTGATGAACTGGGATAAGTCAATCTTGGAAATCCTGTTACAAACTGCAGATGGTCCATAAGCCTAGAATGACAGTCTAGATCATGCCACATGCAGTCTATAAGTATGCGTACCACAGAAGCATGCATATTACCCATGGCTGTATTTCAATGTTAACCGCAACTTTCAGGCTTAGATTTGGATATATGCTTACATCCGTTCAATACCAGAGTTCCTTGCAGTTTCACCCATTCATTAGGTCCAAAACTCCCAGTAGATGAACTGTACAGATCCCTGAAATATTAGCCTTTCTTGTATGTGATGCTACTCAAATTAATAAACACTGCCAAGGCAATTCACGTGCAGAGGAACCAAACGAACGAACGAGATAAGAATTTGGGCTGCAAAATAGATAGACTTGGCCTAACCACTTGAGCATGGGCTGAAAAATAGATAGACTTGGCCTAACCAAACGAACGAGATAAGAATTTGGGCCCACTGCCATCCAATCATGGCCCTGGCTGGAATTTTGCTAAACCCATTTAAAAAAAAAAAAAAAAAGAAAAAAAAAAGAAAAGAAAAAGATAAAAGATAAAAAAAAGATAAAAAAAAAAGAGAACGGAATTGAGTGTGAAAGTTCTGAAATTTTTGGTAGGCGTGCAATCAATCTCCCTCAAACTGTCTGATCTGGAAGTTGAGGCCACCTGCGTCTAAAAAATTATTCACATGCTTGTACACTATTGCATGTGTGGGGCCCAACATTTGTGTGTATGCTATCCAACTCATGTATTAAGTGAGCACCACCATGATGACAGAACGCATCAAAACACAGGCCTATCCAACCATTAGGCTGGCCACACCAAGGAAAACAATGTCAACCACTTAAAAGCCTCCAAAATTAAGTGGTGGCCCAAGTGACAGTTGATCAGCCTATTTTTGGGGCATCCAATGGAATGGCCCTGCTGCACAGATTCGATGCAATAAACATACGAGAGTAGACCCCATGTGCAACTTTCATAGACTACGCTGGCGGTAAAAGACTTGCAGAGGAACCGCCCTCAACGTTAAATCAGACGAGCTGCAGCCCATGATCCATGAACCGGTGTTACCTTGTCACTAACTAATAGTAGAAATTAAGCATGTCTCAACGCATAAAAAGATTATTACATCGAAGCGCTAGCTGCTCTTTGATCTATTTACTTGGATGATCAGGCAGTGACTTTTCTTAAGGTTTGGGAACTGAACCGCTTGTAGAAGTTTTAAATGGATGGGTAGAAACCATAGCTTGGCACATCAATACTATATATAATGCCTAGAATCATTTGGATATTTTTGCCCCATTATTAGTTTTAGGGATGCCAATATTCAAACGACATGAGAACTGGGATTTTTCCATATGGGCCTCCTGCCTTTTCAATTATGGATCGGAACCCTTTAAACTATATCCTGAAACGCGGTTATAGTTTTCACCATTAAACACTAAACCGCTTGCTGATTGGTTTTTGGTATTTTATTATCTTTACCTCACATTACATTGGATTCATTGGTATACCACCTTGTTGATTCTGAGAAATTCACTTAATCCATCTGTTTTGACAGCTCATCATAGGGTGTGGGCCAAAAAATGAGGCAGATCGAAAGCTCAAAGTGGGCCTATGAAAGCCCAGAGATTTTTCAATGGTGGGTGTTCATTCCCCACTGTTTACTATCGTTTGGTCAACCGGAGCTTGATATTAGCCTCAATTTTGGGCCCATGCTATAAAATGAGCCGGAAAAAAATGGATAGACCGAGTGGATTGGTCACAAACATCCTATGGTCCCCCCTAATATTTCAACGGTGGCCATTTAAGCCCGCTGTTCCATGTTCGTTTGGCCCACTTGAGATTTGTATTAGCTTCAATTTTTGTCACATGCCCTAAAATGAATTGGCAAAACAAATAGACTGAACAGGTTTATCACAAACATCATTGCAGACACTACCTATGGTTGAGCAACTTTGGCCTAAATGTCCACAAAGGACCTTTGGCTCTCACATTGATAGACATTAATTGTGGTGCTAACCTAACGACCGTATAATGTGGGGCATCTTTGTGAGAAATCGACCCATGCATCTGTTTTTCCCGCTTATTTTAGGTCAAAAGCCTAAAAATGAGGTAGATCAAAGCTCAAGGTGGATCCCATGATGCCCCCAGGATGTTTCAATGATGGGCGTTCCATCCTACTGTTTCTTATCATGTTGTCCCGCTAATGTTTCAATGGTGGCTGTTTAACCCCCCTATTCCATGTTCGTTTGGCTCACTTGAAGTTTGGATTTGTATCATTTTTTGTCCCATGCTTTAAAAAAATGTGGCAAAATATATGGATGGAGCGGATTTGTCACAAGCATCTTGTGGACCACACTTATGGTGGAGCAACTCCCACCCTCTAGTTTAAATGTCCACTTACCTTTAGCTCTCACATTGATTGGCATTGCTTGCCTTAGTAAACTAACTTTGATAGTCTATAGGACCACTTTGATATTTCTAAGATATTGGCCCATACGTCTTATTTTTCCAGCTCATTTTAAGTCATAGGCTTAAAAATTAGGCAGATCAAAAGCTCAAAGTGGCCCAAGATGCCTCCAAGATATTTTAATGGTAAGCATTCCATCCACTGTTTTTATCATGTGGTCCACTAATGTTTCAATGGCGGCAGTTTTATTCTACTATTCCATGTTTGTTTGGCCCACTTGAGCTTCGAATCAGCCTTACTTTTGTCCCGTGCCTCAAAATGAGGTGGCAAAATAGATAGATTGAGCAATTTTGTCACAAACATTATTGTGGACCCTACTTATAGTCCATCAACTCTCACCCTCATACTTAAATGTCCACCAACCTCTTGCTCTCACATTAATTATATTCCCTTACTTTCAGATAGAGTGTATTTGTCACAAATGTCATTGTTTGCCCCACCATCGGTCAAGCAACCCCACCCTCTATGCTTAAATGCCCACCGGACTTCTGGCTTACCCATTAATTAACGTTGCCATCTGATGTAGAGTGGGTTGCAGATAATTTCATGGCTGGATGGATCAAAAGAGGCCCGATCAGTGACGGAGATGATCTAGACTGTTAGAACTTAAAACGGACGTATCTCACAAACCAGAATGAGTTTTCGGACGTAAAATTTATGATTTTAGTGTAGGACGAGCTACTTTAGCCACCCAACCCAGCTATGCCGGGTTGCGCAAGCCGGATTTGCAAAATACCATCAGATCAATGGTCGTTTCCTGTTTTAATTCCGTTTTACTATAAATAGTAAAACACGAAAAGTGCTTAGAAAAGTTAGGAGAGCGTCATCACCTTTAGTAAGACTCTGCTCGACCTCACGGCCTTCCTTGCATCACCATCCTAACTCAAACTGTACTTGGCTCCTATCTTAATGTTCATGGGAAATCCTTTCCATCCATCCATTTTTCAGTTAATATGACAGAATGGGCCCAAAAATGAGGCAGATCGGAAGCTCAAAATGGCCCCCAAATGTTTCAAGGGTGGACGCTAAATCTCACTGTTTCCTGTCATGTGGCTCTCTTGAGCTTCAGGTCGGCCTCATTTTTGAGCCATTCACTAAGAAAATAGATGGACTGAATAGATTTGTCATGAACACCCTGTGTCCCTGTGAATGTTTCAAGACTCTTTCCTGTTGGTTGACTCAAGCTCATGTGGATGAGATCCAATCCGTCAATCAAGTGTGCCGCTCTTTATTTGGACCATGGCCAAAAATCAGGCTGATTCAACGGTCGGTACATACCATGGGAAATAGCTGAGGTAATTAGTGTCGTTGTTATAATACTCCCAGTTACGTGGTGTCCACTTTTGTCTATATAGACCATCCAATCCACTCATATATGGTTTCATACTAGGATTAGTAAATTCTCCTATTACTCATTTTGTCTAAACAGTGTGAATTTGAAGTTTTCAGAATGATTTTACACCTTTACTTATGGTGAAAAACCCTCTTCCCTATGGTGCAGGTGATGTAAGTCTTGGATTACACATGAATCTAGGACTCATGGTATGTGACGGCCCAACTGATGGATGGGGCGGATGTGATGGATGATTGTCCCACATAGTGATTAGTTAGCTAGTGCAAGTCATCCCTTCCATGTGCCCATGCAATTCACGCCATTGTAGTCCGTATTTCTATCTTCCTCTCTCTCTCTCTCACTCTCATTGTGCATCACATTTCCTAGCCTACTTAATAGTTTCAGGCTAGAAAGGAGGAACAACGCTTATATGCATGACCTGAGGCCGAGTACTGGTCATCTGTCCTATGGCTTGACAAAGTCAAAGACCTTTGCTGTCTCTAATTTAAGGTCTCCTTAAACGTGGGCTAGGCAAAATAAAAGCTTGTAATAGACTAGGCTTGAAAAGTCCAAACAAATTAGCGTATAATCAGAATCAAACCCATAAATTCATGGGCCCACTCACCCAACAAAAAGGCAACTTGACTCTAAAAGTCGCTGGCATTGATTGTCTTAACCATCCAATCAGTGGATGAGGAAAAAGGAGAGGTGCGTGATGATTCTAAGATTCAATCACAATCAAACCCATAAATTCATGGGCCCACTCACCCAACAAAAGGGGCACTTGACTCTAAAAGTCGCTGGCATTGATTGTCTTAACCATCCGATCAGTGGATGAGAAAAAAGAAGAGGTGCGTGATGATTCTAAGATTCAATCACTGATTTAGACTGAAGAGAGGAGATGGAGAGAGACGAAGGAGGGAAGAACCTAGTATGTTACTTGTGCAATAAATAGCTTATCTTAACCAACTCATTATCCAAACGCTCCCTTATTAACATAATGCATTATGCTGTAATGCATCATTTTTATAATTTATAATTAAGGTCATAGTGAGCTATCCAAACGAGCCCCAGAAGTCTTGAGATATTTCAGAGGTGTACCCAACACGACGGAAAAAACAAAAGTTGTCTTTGCCTCTTTCCATCAAAGCTCATCTTATTGCCATTTCATGACTTCACTCGTATCTGTTTTAGTTACATCACACATGGAAACAAGTGATACTGATGTGAGACTCTAGCTACTCCTGAGGTTGTCCTAACAATACGTGGTTTCCATGTCTTAAAAACATAGCCTATGATCATCACGTGGGTTATACCGTTGAAATGAAATATTGAATGGTTATTAGAAAAAGTCCAATGGTTCAATTCATGTGTTCCCCCATGATGTTCATATATTTTCATAATTTTAGATGCATGGATCTCACACAGTGATGATCTTGTGGTAAGTGGATCTGATTTTACACATGTGACCCACTTCTATGCATGAATTGGGGGCAGTTTCAAACCTCGGTTGAGCTGGTGCAACCTTCATTTCTCATTTTACCTGGGGGTTTTGGGTAAGGGATCCTGCAAAATTGAGATTGAGGACTGGGGCATTGCCATTCAAGGGACTAAAATCCTGTGCAACACCTGTTGTAGGCAGAGCATGAAACTATCATGCTCTGTAAGTCCAGAGTGACATGTTTGTGACCTTCATTCACGTTCATCAATCATGCCTCTTCGTGTTATGATCCGTGTTATGATCCAAGGCAAACAATTATGCCAATCCAAAACTCAGTTGGCTACATTACAGGGAACAATGGAAAACAATTGGACAACAGGATGATTTAGGCATGGTCCATAAAATATCCAGGTTGGCTTGACGACTTGGCTGGGTGGCCCTTAATCCACAGGGTCGCGTCTGATTCAGTTCAGCTTGTAATAGACTATAGGCTTGAAAAGTCCAAACAAATTAGCGTATAATCAGAATCAAACCCATAAATTCATGGCCCCACTCACCCAAAAAAAGGACACTTGACTCTAAAAGTCGCTGGCATTGATTGTCTTAACCATCCAATCAGTGGATGAGGAAAAAGGAGAGGTGTGTGATGATTCTAAGATTCAATCACTGATTTGGACTGAAGAGAGGAGATGGAGAGAGACGACGGAGAGGAGAAGCCAGTATGCCAAACATAGTAGAAACTAAAATAAGTTACTTGTGCAATAAATAGCTTATCTTAACCAACTTATTATCCAAATGCTCCCTTATTAACATAATGCATTATGCTACAATGCATCATTTTTATAATTTATAATTAAGGTCATAGTGAGCTATCCAAACGAGCCCTAGAAGTCTTGAGATATTGGGAGAGGTCCTGTTAAGTCTCCTTCGGAGGTGTACCCAACACGAGGGAAAAAGAAAAGTTGTCTTTGCCTCTTTCCATCAATGCTCATCTTATTGCCATTTCATGACTTCACTTATATCTGTTTTAATTTAGTTACCTGACACAGGGGAGGACGTGAGGTCGAGCACCGTCTTCCTTAAGAGGATAACTATTCCGAATCCACGGAACTTCTTTGGACTCATCACAGAGACTTCTCGAATCCACGAGGAAAGAAAGCAGGAAATAAAAAGAAATTCTAATAAATTCGAATTTGATTAATCCATCAATAAAAATGAGTTCACATCCCTTTAAATAAGGGTACCAAGCAATGGGAAAGAAATCAGAATCAAACTACAACTAAAACTCTTAGAATTCACGACTTACTATAAATAGTAAACTTACTATTTATAGACGGTCGTGATGTCTAGTGTGCAAGGTTTTCGGCCAACAATAGTAAGTGTCCTATTTGGCTTCACCAAACTGTTCTCCTAATTATTTTAAGCTCTTTTCATGTTGGGCACAACTCCTAAAGCCCGACGGATGAAGAGTTATAATCAAACTAAAACTAACTATTTATAGTAAAAACGAAATTAAAACAGGGAAACGACTGTCGATCCAGGGGTTTTTCGCAATTCCGGGCTGTGCAACCCGGTGTAGCGGGGTTGGTTGGCTAAAGTAGCTCGTTATACCCCAAAATCATATATTTTACGTCAGGTAACTCATTCCGGATTGCAAGATACGCCCGATCTAAGGTCCAACGGTCCAGATCACTTCTGTCATCGACTGGGCCTTTTCTGATCCATCTTGGCCATGAAACTGTCCGTGGCCCACTCTACATCATTACCTCACACATGGAAACAAGTGATACTCATGTGAGACTGTAGCTACTCCTTAGGTTGTCCAAACAATATGTGGTTTTCATGTCTTAAAAACATGGCCTATTAATCATCAGGTGGGTTATACAGTTGAAATGAAATATTGAATGGTTATTAGAAAAAGTCCAATGGTTCAAATCACGTGTTCAATATATTTTCATAATTTTAGATGCATGGAACTCACACAGTGATGATCTTGTGGTAAGTGGATCTGATTTTACACATGTGACCCACTTCTATGCATGAATTGGGGGCAGTTTCAAACCTCAGTTGAGCAGGTGCAACCTTCATTTCTCATTTTACTTGGGGGTTTTAGGTAAGTGATCCTGCAGATGGAGGACTGAGGCATTGCTATCCAAGGGACTAAAGTCCTGTGCAACACCTGTTGTAGGTGGAGCATGCAACTATCATGCTCAGTAAGTCCATGGTGACATGTTTGTGACCTTGATTCACGTTCATCAATCATGACTCTTCTTGTTATGACCCGAGACAAACAATTATGCCAATCCAAAACTCAGGTGGCTACGTTACAGGGAACAATGGAATACGAACGGACAACACGATTATTTATGCATGGTCCATAAAATGTCCAGGTTGGCTTGATGACTTGGCTGGGCAGCCCTTGATCCACTGGGTCACGTCTGATTCAGTTCAGCAGTTGTCTGCACAGAAAACATTGGTGACTTGGCCTGACCAGCCAATTCACTGCCAAGTCCTCTGAGTTGCAACTTCGATTCAAAATCAAGCGAGTCAGCTAGAGTTTGTCCCTTAAAACTGTGATTACAGTACGTGGTTTCAGGCCCATGTTCTAGAAATCCCACAGATTTAGAAAATTCTGTGTATCGCTTTTCTTTAATCAGATGCAGTGGATGTCAATTATCTTTCTTTCAAACAATCGCTTTGAAAGCCATCGATTAGATATCTAAAATTATCTTATGGTTGTGTGTTTTAAATCATATAGAGCACGGAAAACTAGATAGACGGTTCTAATTGATTCTTCATCTAACGGCATGTGCTATGGAGAGATGAATCTACTGTATTCCAATCATAGAAGTGGTTTTAGACAGATGGGTAGATGCCATAGCTGGGCCCATATATACTATATATTCAATGCAAGAAGCATTTGGACATTTCTACCCTCACTATTAGTTTCAGTGGTTTTAATATTCAAAGGGATATGAGAAAACTTTTTAATTGAATGTAGGGGTATTTTAGAAACTTAAAAATGTGGCTACTAACTGAATGATGGCTAAGAATTTTACCTGCAAAAACCAACCAATGGCTCATTCTTTACCCCGAGTAAGTAGTTCCACCCTAGTCTCTCTCTCTCCAATCTTCTCTGCCTGAATTCCAAAATGCAGTCCAAGACTTCGTATGTATTCGATGCATTACTTTTATTTAATGAGGACCAAGTTCATGTGGATGACATCCACCCTGTCAATCAAGTGTGCCCTCTTATTTGGACCAGGGCCCAAAAATCAGGCTGATCACCATGGAAAATAGCTGAGATAAGAAGTCTCATCATTTAAATAGTCCACGTTACATGTGGTGTCCACTTTGGTGTGCATCCACCATCCAATCCACTCACCTGACATTCCACACCAAGATTAATTGATTCTCCAAGAATCAGGTCATTCTAATACTCATGTTGGCCAAACCACCTAAATTTAAAATTTTTAGGAATGATTTAACACTCTTCCCTGTGGTGAAAAACCCTCTTCCCTATGGTGCGGCTGATGTAAGTCTTGGATTTCCCCATAGTGTGGATCTAATGCATGTTTGTCCCATTGCAGTCCCAATTTCTCTCTTCCTTTCTCTCTCCATGTCATTGCACGCCACATCTTCTAACCTACTTAATAGTTTCAGGCTAAAAACGAAGCACAACACAATATGCATGACCTGAGGCCGAGTACTGGCCATCCCGCCCTTGGGCTGACAGAGTCAAAGAATATTGCCAGCTCTAATTCAACGGTCTCTTTCAATGTGGGCCATGCAAAATAAAACCCTGTAATAGACTAGGCTTGATATGGCCAAACAAACCGGCTTAAAATCTAGACCAAGTACATCCATTGATGGGCCTACTACTTGAAAATTTGCAAAACCCAGCAAAATAGACTTGACTCTAAGTCGCTGGAGTTGATTGTCATAACCATTCAGTCATGGATTGGAAAAAGGAGAGGTGCATTGATTATGATTGAGGAGATCTTTGGACTGCACATGGTGTGGGGTCATCTGGGGAGAGGATGAGACAGATGGGAGATGAGAGAAATGTGGGAGAGGGAGAGAGTGGATGAAATGACTTAAGCTTACAATTCTAGGTTTCTAAAAATTAAGAAAACAAGTCAGCAAGCATGTATAAGGTAGTACCTTTAGAATATTATCTTAATGTGTGTTCCAAATGCCTTTTATTAAGATAATGTATTATGTTATAATACTTTGTTTTTATTATTTATAATTAACTACATTATGAGCTATCGAAACGTACCTTAGAAGTCCTGCCATATTGGGAGGTCCAGTCCAGTCTGCTTTGCTAGTTTACACAATTATAAGGGAGAAACAAAAGTTGTCTTCACCTCTTTCTATCAAAGCTCATCTTATTGCCATTGCATGACTTCACTTGCATTGTTTTACTTTTTCTAATTTGAGTACCTCGCACATGGAGACATGCCTTACGCATGCCAAACTATAGCTGCTCTTTATGTTATACCAACAATACATAGTTTCCATGTCTTAAAAATATGGCCTATTGATCATCAGGTGGGCCACACCTATTGAAATAAGATGAATGGTTATTAGAAAGTGTCCAATGATTCAAATGATTTGTTCTCCCATGAGGATCATATTTGCATGATTTTAGATGCGTGGAACTCACACAATGATAATCCTGTGATAAGTGGATTTTTATTATTATTATTTTTTCGGTTAGGCTCGAATTCAATCGTGTGACACATGTGTGCTGTGTCGGTGCCAGAGCCCTACCTATCATATAGACCTCTGAATAGCATCAACAATATTACAAAAAAGAAAGTAGCACCTGAGATGTGGATGCAATCTTCCCAGTGTTGAAAAGGCTAAAGAGGCTTTCAACAATTTGGATGGTGTGGATTTTTTTTACAAGTGACACGGACGCGGATTAGATACTGACAAGTTGAGTAGCGAGTGGGCTGCTGAAGTGACGTCACCAAGTTCTGTGGGCTCCACTATAATGTATGTGTTGTATCCACACCGTCCATCCATTTTGAGATATTATTTTAGGGCATGAACCAAAGAACGAGTCAGATAAAAATATGTAGTGAACCCCACCACAGAAAACGGTGGGGAGAGTGATTCCCACCGTTGAAACTATCCTAAGGCCCACCATAATTTTTATTTGAAATCCAACCAGTTCAAAAGTTAAAAAAGACATGAAGTAAGGTAAAACAGAAATATCATCTTGATCTAATGTGGCCTTTAGAAGTTTGTAATGGTGGCCATCAGGTCCCCACTGTTTTCTTTGCTGGGGTCGACTGGAGCTTTGGATTTAACTCATTCTTTGCTTATTGCCCTAAAATGATCTCTACAAATGGATGAAAGGTGTGGATACAAAACATAAATTATGGTGGGCCCGTGGAACTTGGTGACGTCACTTCAGTAGCGAGTCTCGCTACTCAACCTGTCAGTATCTAATCCACGCCCGGGTGACACGTGAAGCGGAGCGGTCACCACCATTTTCAAAGCTGCGACTGCGATTAACTATTACCGGAACGGTCCCTTCATTCTGTAATGTCAGAATCTTTAAAGAGAGTTGAATCCTCCGCTTTTATGTGCGGCCAACAGATTGGTCGAAGAGGAGAAATTTAGGACTGTGGACCCTCCTTTTAGCCAGCTGTTTTTATGAAAGAAGACAAACCTTCTTTTGCAACTTAGACCTGCACGCGTGGATTACGAATTTCAGGACAAAAATACCCCTCTTTTTCACTGCTGTTTTTCTTTTCCCTTTCAACTGTTTCCTTTTCCTTTCCCTTTCCACTGCTTCTTCACTACCGTTGCTTTTACACCTTTTCTTCGCTCGATTAGAAAGACAAAAAAACCCTTTCTGTGGGCCCCCTTATCAACATTTGTCTTCTTCTAAAAATGGTCAGTCCAGCGAAGAAAGCACGCAGCAAAGGTATATTTTAAACTCAATTGGGCCCACATTAAATGTATGGGTATAGGAAACGGATTGGCTACTCCTCCAGTGCTCTGTGGGTCCCACCATGACTAACGTGACTGGTGGTCGGTGCTCTGTGGGCCCCACTATGGTGTACGTGGTTAGTGGTCGGTGCTCTTTGGCCCCACCATGGTGTACGTGGCTAGTGGTCGATGCTCTTTGGCCCCACCATGGTATACGTGGCTGGTGATCGTTGCTCTGTGGGTCCCACCATGGTATACGTGGCTGGTGGTCGGTGCTCTGTGGGCCCTACCATGGTGTATGTGTTTCATCCATTCCGTTCATCCATTTTGTCCGCTCAATTTTCATCTAATTTAAGGGGTTGAGCCCCAAATTAGATGGAAATTTGGCCGGTGGCTCGCTAGAGGAAAACAATAATGATTGGATATCCATCATTTAAATCCTCCTGAGGCCCATTGTACTATTTGTCTGAAATCGAATATGTTTTTTAGGTGATAAAAACCCAGATGAAGGCTGAAAACAAAGATCATCTTGACCCCAATACTTTTATGGCCCCCAAAAAGCTTTTAATGGTCGATGTTCATTAAACACTATTTCCTGTAATGTGGTCCAATTGAGATTAGGATATACCTCAATTTTTGTATAATATAATAAAATAATCTATAAAAATAGATGGACGACATGGATGAAACACATACATCATGATGGGGCACACAGAGCACCGAACACCAGCCATTGGCTGGTGGCAGGGGGAGTAGCCAATCCGTTTCCTATAGTATATCCACGCTGTCCATCCGTTTTTCCATCTAATTTAAGGGCTTGAGCCCCAAATTGAAGCATATCAAAATATCAAGGGAATCATACCACGGGAAACAGTGGGCATAATGATTTTCTAGTTTGCTCCACTGATTTCATGTTTCCCCACTCAATTTCATGTTTGCCCCGCTGATTTTATAGTCTCCCCCGCTCAATTTCATGTTTGCCTCACTGATTTTTCAGTTTGTCCCGCTCAATTTCATGTTTGCCCCACTCAATTTCATGCTTGCTTCGCTCATTTTCGTGTTTGCCCCGCTCAATTTCATGTTTCCCCCGCTCAATTTCATGTTTGCCCTTCTCAATTTCATGTCTGCCCTGCTCATTTCCGTGTTTGCCCCGCTCAATTTCATGGTTGCCCCGCTCAATTTCATGCCTGCCCCGCTCAATTCCTAGTTTGCCCCGCTCATTTCCTAGTTTGCCCCGTTCAACTTCATGTTTGCCCCGCTCAATTTCATGCCTGCCCCGCTCAATTTCTAGTTTACCCCACTCAATTTCATGTTTGCCCCACTGACTCTCTAGTTTGCCCCCACTCAATTTCATGTTTGCCCCCGCTCAAAACCTAAACCTAAAACCTAAGGGCGTGTTTGGGCGGTGGGATTAGAAGGAATTACGTGGGATGGGATTCAAAAAATATAATTATTACCCAGGGCAGGGATTGTCCCCTGTTGCCATGGGATAAGATTAATGTCATGCTTTTTTAGTAATATGGTGGTACATTGAATGGATATACCCACCATCATTTGAAATTACTAAGAATAACACATATGTGTTATATCTAAACCGTTCATTTGTTTTGTAACCTCATTTCATGGCATGGGCCTAAATATGAAGTAGATCCAAAACTTATGTGGCCCCACAGGAGTTTTCAACTGTAAGTATTCAATCCCCGTTGCTTTCTATGGTGGGGTCCACTTGAGCTTTAGATTTACTTGATTTTTTAGCCGATGCTCTAAAATAATATCGAAAAATGGGTGGACGGTGTGGATATAGCCCACACATCATGGTGGGACCTACACAACTTCCTAACATTGAGTAAAATTAGCACGGGACCCAATGCAATTCCATCTGATCTAATTCCAAGCTTTTCCATTCATCCCAAACATGGATTGGAATTGGCACAGGACGAGGTGAATCCCATCCCACCTAATCCCTTCTAATCCAACTACCCAAACACACCTTAAATGTATTCTCAAATCCCTAAACCTAAACCTTAACTTATTCTCAATTCCCTAAACATTAACCTATAATCTAACTTAAACCTAAACCTATATTATATGCTTGTAACATAAAACCTAAATGTATTCTCAAATCCCTAAACCTAAAGCTTAACCTATTCTCAATTCCCTAAACTTTAACCTATAACCTAACTTAAACCTAAACCTATAACTTACACTTATAACCTAAAACTTAAATGTTTTGTCAAATCCCTAAACCTAAACCTACACCTAATCCTAATCTCAATTCCTTAACCTAAACCTAAACTTGAAAACCCAAGCCTAAACTCGGTCCCGAACCCAATTTCCTAAACCTAAACCTTAACCTATTATCAGTTCCCTAAACCTAAATCTATAACCCAACTTAAACCTAAACCTATAACCAACACTTATAACCTAAACCTAAACCTGTAACCTAAATGTATTCTCAAATCTCTAAACCTAAACCTACACCTAATCCTAATTTCAACTCTTTAACCTAAACCTAAACTTGAAAACCCAAACCTAAACCCGGTCCCGAACTCGATTTCATAAACCTAAACCTTAACCTATTCTCAGTTCCCTAACCCTTAACCCATAACCTAACTTAAACCTAAGCCTATAACCTACACTTATAACTTAAACTTATAACCTACACTTAGATGGGCCCACATTGAATGTATGTAGTATATCCATGCCGTCCATCTAATTTTAGCGGTTGAGCCCCAAATTGAAGCATATCAAAATATCAAGTGAATCATACCACGAGAAACAGTGGCCATAATGATTTTCTAGTTTGCCTCGCTGATTTCATGTTTCCCCCGCTCAATTTCATGTTTGCCCTGCTGATTTTTCAGTTTGTCCCGCTCAATTTCATGTTTGCCCCACTCAATTTCATGCTTGCCCCGCACAATTTCGTGTTTGCCCCGCTCAATTTCATGTTTGCCCTGCTCAATTTCATGCTTGCCCCGCTCATTTCCTAGTTTGCCCCATTCAACTGCATGTTTGCCTCGCTCAATTTCATGCCTGCCCCGCTCAATTTCTAGTTTGCCCCACTTAATTTCATGTTTCCCCTGCTCAATTTCATGTTTGCCCCCGCTCAAAACCTAAACCTAAACCTAAACCTAAACCTAAAACCTAAATGTATTCTCAAATCCCTAAACCTAAACCTTAACTTATTCTCAATTTCATAAACTTTAACCTATAATCTAACTTAAACCTAAACCTATATTGTACACTTGTAACTTAAAACCTAAATGTATTCTCAAATCTCTAAACCTAAACCTTAACTTATTCTTAATTCCCTAAACTTTAACCTATAACCTAACTTAAACCTAAACCTATAACCTACACTTATAACCTAAAACTTAAATGTATTCTCAAATCCCTAAACCTAAACCTACACCTAATCCTAATCTCAACTCCTTAACCTAAACCTAAACTTGAAAATCCAAACCTAAACCCGGTCCCGAACCCGATTTCCTAAATCTAAACCTTAACCTATTATCAGTTCCCTAAACCTTAACATATAACCTATCTTAAACCTAAACTTATAACCGACACTTATGACCTAAACCTAAACCTGTAACCCAAATGTATTCTCAAATCCCTAAACCTAAACCTACACCTAATCCTAATCTCAACTCCTTAACCTAAACCTAAACTTGAAAACCCAAACCTAAACCCGGTCCCGAACCCGATTTCCTAAACCTAAACCTTAACATATTCTCAGTTCCCTAAACCTTAACCCATAACCTAACTTAAACCTATACCTATAATTGACACTTACAACCTAAACCTAAACTTATAACCTAAATGTATTCTCAAATCCCTAAACCTAAACCTACACCTAATCCTAATCTCAACTCTCTAACCTAAACCTAAACTTGAAAACCCAAACCTAAACCCGGTCCCGAACCCAATTTCCTAAACCTAAACCATAACCTATTCTCAGTTCCCTAACCCTCAACTCATAACCTAACTTAAACCTAAACCTATAACCTACACTTATAACCTAAACCTATAACCTACACTTAGATGGCTCACATTGAATGTATGTAGTATATCCATGCCGTCCATCGAATTTTAGCGGTTAAGCCCCAAATTGAAGCATATCAAAATATCAAGTGAATCATACCACGGGAAACAGTGGGCATAATGATTTTTTAGTTTGCGCCATTGATTTCATGTTTCCCCCGCTCAATTTCATGTTTTCCCCGTTGATTTCATGTTTCCCCCACTCAATTTCAAGTTTGCCCCGCTGATTTTTCAGTTTGTCCCGCTCAATTTCATATTTGCCTCGCTCAATTTCATGCTTGCCCCACTCATTTCAGTGTTTGCCCCACTCAATTTCATGTTTGCCCTGCTCAATTTCATGCTTGCCCCACTCATCTCCTAGTTTGCCCCGCTCATTTCCTAGTTTGCCCCGCTCAATTCCTAGTTTGCCCCGTTCAACATCATGTTTGCCCCGCTCAATTTCATGCCTGCCCGGCTCAATTTCATGTTTCCCCCACTCAATTTCATGTTTTCTCCGCTGATTCTCTAGTTTGCCCCCACTCAATTTCATGTTTGCCCCCGCTCAAAACCTAAACTTAAAACCTAAGGGCATGTTTGGGAAGTGAGATCAGAAGGAATTACGTGGGATGGGATTCAAAAAACATAATTATTACCCAGGGCAGGGATTGTCCCCTATTGCCATGGGATAAGATTAATGTCATGCTTTTTTAGTAATATGGTGGTACATTGAATGGATATACCCACCATCATTTGAAATTACTGAGAATAACACACGTGTTATATCTAAACCGTTCATTTATTTTGTAACCTCATTTTATGGCATGGGCCTAAAAATGAAGTAGATCCAAAACTTATGTGGCCCTAAAGAAGTTTTCAATGGTAAGTATTCAATCCCCGTTGCTTTCTATGGTGGGGTCCACTTGAGCTTTAGATTTACCTATTTTTTGGCCAATGCTCTAAAATAATATCGAAAAATGGGTGGACGGTGTGGATATAGACCACACATCATGGTGGGACCTACACAACTCCCTAACATTGAGTAAAATTGGCATGGGACCCAATGCAATTCCATCTGATCTAATTCCAAGCTTTTCCATTCATCCCAAACATGGATTGGAATTGGCACAGGACCAGGTGAATCTCATCCCACGTAATCCCTTCTAATCCCACTGCCCAAACACGCCCTAAATGTATTCTCAAATCAAACCTTAACTTATTCTCAATTCTCTAAACCTTAACCTATAATCTAACTTAAACCTAAACTTATATTGTACACTTGTAACTTAAAACCTAAATGTATTCTCAAATCCCTAAACCTAAACCTTAACCTATTCTCAATTCCCTAAACTTAAACCTAAACCTATAACTGACACTTATAACCTAAAACTTAAATGTATTCTCAAATCCCTAAACCTAAACCTACACCTAATCCTAATCTCAACTCCTTAACCTAAACCTAAACTTGAAAACCCAAACCTAAACCCGGTCCCGAACCCGATTTCTTAAACCTAAACCTTAACCTATTCTCAGTTCCCTAACCCTTAACCCATAACCTAACTTAAACCTAAACTTATAACCTACACTTATAACCTAAACATATAACCTACACTTAGATGGGCCCACATTGAATGTATGTAGTATATCCACGCCGTCCATCTAATTTTAGCAGTTCAGCCCCAAATTGAAGCATATTAAAATATCAAGTGATTCATACCACGAAAAATAGTGGGCATAATGAGTTTCTTGTTTGCCTCGCTGATTTCATGTTCGCCCTGCTCAATTTCATGTTTACCCCGCTAATTTTCCAATTTGTCCGACTCAATTTCATGTTAGCCCCGCTCAATTTCATGCTTGCCCCACTTATTTTCGTGTTTGCCCTGCCCAATTTCATGTTTGCCCCGCTTAATTTCATGCTTGCCCGGCTCATTTCCTAGTTTGCCCCGCTCAATTTCATGCTTGCCCCGCTCATTTCCTAGTTTGCCCTGTTCAACTTCATGTTTGCCCCGCTCAATTTCATGACTGCCCCACTCAATTTATAGTTTGCCCCACTCAATTTTATGTTTCCCCCGTTGATTCTCTAGTTTGCCCCCACTCAATTTCATGTTTGCCCCCGTTCAAAACCTAAACCTAAAACCTAAATGTATTCTCAAATCCCTAAACCTAAACCTTAACTTATTCTCAATTCCCTAAACCTTAACCTATAATCTAACTTAAACCTAAACCTATATTATACACTTGTAACCTAAAACCTAAATGTATTATCAAATCCCTAAACCTAAACCTTAACCTATTCTTAGTTCCCTAACCCTTAACCCATAACCTAACTTAAACCTAAACCTATAACCTACACTTATAATATAAAACTTAAATGTATTCTCAAATCCCTAAACCTAAACCTACACCTAATCATAATCTCAACTCCTTAACCTAAACCTAAACTTGAAAACCCAAACCTAAACCCGGTCCCGAACCCGATTTTCTAAACTAAACCTTAACCTATTCTCAGTTCCCTAAACCTTAACCTATAACCTAACTTAAACCTATACCTATAACCAACACTTATAACCTAAACCTAGACCTGTAACCTAAATGTATTCTCAAATCCCTAAATCTAAACCTACACTTAATCCTAATCTCAACTCCTTAACCTAAACCTAAACTTGAAAACCCAAACCTAAACCCGGTCCCGAACTTGATTTCCTAAACCTAAACCTTAACCTATTCTCATTTCCCTAAACCTTAACCCATAACCTAATTTAAACCTATACCTATAACAGACGCTTATAACCTAAACCTAAACCTATAACCTAAATGTATTCTCAAATCCCTAAACCTAAACCTACACCTAATCCTAATCTCAACTCCCTAACCTAAACCTAAACTTGAAAACCCAAACCTAAACCAGGTCCCGAACCCGATTTCCTAAACCTAAACCATAACCTATTATCAGTTCCCTAACCCTTAACCTATAACTTAACTTAAACCTAAACCTACAACCTACACTTATAACCTAAACGAATCCAACCCATTTCGTGTACTGAGAATTTCTAGTTTGCCCCGCTCAATTTCATGTTTGCCCTAATTGATTACATATACTTATTTGATCTAATGCGAATCCAACCCATTTCATGAAGAAATTGTGACCAATTAACCAGCCAATAAAACTAATTACAAATAACATCTTCTTGTTGCATCGAAACATATATGTGTTCACTGATTTGGCTAACGTTGAACTTAGTAAAATGATATGGCTGAATAATTGAAAAATGAGATTAATAAGGAATACACATTGATCAAGAGATTATGCATAGAATTTTTTATAGTTTGCCTCATTGATTATCTAGCTTGCCCTGCTCATTATGCAGTTTGCCCGGCTCAATTTCATGTTTGTCCCGATCAAATTATAGTTTGTCTTACTTACGTTGGTAGTTTGGCTTGCACGATTTTTGGTATTTCCCGTTCCAGTTCTATCTCCATTTCATATGAAGCTTGTTCAAATTAATGAAATGCTACATTCTTTTCAACGTAGTCTGATTTTGTCCACAACGTTTATCTTGTGAATTTTATGTTTGATATGTTTTTTAATTCATCTTTGCAGGCAACGAATATTCTACCGTAATCCCCAACCCAACATGTAGGTGTACACTCACATGGTGGTTTGACAAGGTGAAGCGTGGAGTGGATAAGCACGATAGTCGTCTAAATTTGTTTAAACAATCTCCTTTCTCGTTTCTATTGTATGTTACATCATTTAGATTTTTAGGGGCTCTATTTCACCTTCTTTTTGTAAGATACAAAGGTGATATAGTATTTGAGATCAAGGGGAGGCGATTGCACTTTACCGAGATGGACTTCGCCCTCATTACCGGTCTTAAGATTGGAGATCTAACTATACCGAAGAATCGTTGCAGTACGAGTTCATTGAGAGACAAATACTTCAAAGAATATCCATTATTAAAGAAGCAACTAATAGAGGTGTTTGAGAGATTATTTGAGACCAATGAGCATGAGGACGTCGTGAAGGTTGCCCTACTTCTAGTTGTGGAGCACTTTCTTAGGGGAACCAAACCAAAAACCATGTGCAACATGAATTATATTTACCTAGTTGACTCGCTAGATGATTTCTATAGGTATCCCCGGGGTAGTTTGGGATACTATACAATGTCGTAAGGAATCGAATCTGCTGTTGTTGCATCAAGTTCCCCTCGGTACACTGTATGTGGTTGTGTCCTTCCTCTACAAGTAAGAACACCTTTTACTTTATATATGTTTTCCCTCTATAGTCAATTATGGATTTTTAACCTGGTGCCATTTCATTCTAACAGGTATGGGCAGTAGAGATATTATCGGCCCTACAAGACTTTGTTGTTTCGTACGTTCCGCATCAAATTCCATGCTTCATTCAATATCGAGGCTAAAAGGGTTGGAGGTATAATAGAATACATGCTACTTTCGAGAGTAAAGCTGTAAGTTTATATATATATATCCTCATCATTTACTTTGCTTAACTTGACGTATATGCTTTTTTATTTAACATTACTCTTTGTTCTTTTGCAGACAACAGTAGTAATGAAATTAGAACCAATGTTACAAGAATGGGAAATAGATGTTGTTCGCTCTATGCGTAACAATTTCCAGGTGAGATGTTACGGAAAATGAACTATAATTTCATGTCTGCCATTATAAAATTATTCTTACTCTTACATAACCCAGGAAGATGATGAAGAGGGTAATGAGATTAATCACGAGAAGGGTGACGAGTCAAATGATAGCGATGAGAAAGGTGTGGAGGGAGAGGGACCGAGGGGTGGTATACAGAATGTTACTCTTATGGAGGAATTTATGATTGAGAGGGAAGAGTTGAAGAAGGAAAGAGAGGAATTGAAAAATGAGAGGGACGAATTGAGAAAAGAGAGGGTAGAGATGAGAAGGAAAGAAGCACTGTTTGATGACAGGGAAACGTTACTGAGGAGGGAGAAGGATTTGTTCTTTGTGGACAAGGAATGGTTCTTCAAGGACAAAGAAAAGTTAGCAAATGAGATGAAGGAGTTTAATAAGGAGAAGGAAGGTAGTCGTACGTAGAGGGGACGTAATGTGATGGAGGAGGAGGGTGGGGAGTTGAGGAAGAGAGTGGAAGTAAATGATATTAAAGAAAAAAAACTTGAACATGTGGATCTTGATGTGTAATCGTATAGTAATGTCAAAGGTAATGTATGGAATGAATCCACTTCTCATGCAGTTTATGAAAGGAGAGCCAAAAGGATACTGAAGCCATCATATTACAAGATTTCTCCATACTTGTCCTTGTCTGCATTCGATACAACCCCCGTGACGGACAAGGAAAAGTTAGCGAATGAGAGGGATGAGTTTAATAAGGAGAAGGAAGGTAGCCCTAAATAGAGGGGGCATTTTGTGATGGAGGAGGAGGGTGAGGAGTTGAGGAATAGAGTGGAAGTAAATGATATTGAAGATAAAGAACTTGAACATGCATCCACTTCTCCTCCCGTTTATGAAAGGAGAACTAAAAGGATACCGAAGCCGTCATATTACAAGGTTTCTCCATACTTGTCCCCGTCTGCATTCGATACAACCCCTGGGGCAGTTTGTGAACCTGAGCAAGTAACAGCTTTTACTACTTCTCCGATACCATTTCCTGTACAGATGGATCCTTTCAAGATACTATCCGCACAGGAGGTGAAAGAGGCAGAGGACTGGTATGAATGTTACAAGGACATGTCAGAGGGGAAATGGTTCAGAACGATATGGATGAAGGATGCCTGAGTTGATAGCGAGGTAAGCATTACTAATTTATTCTCTATATGCATCGATTGCTATGTAATTAATTGTTATATGAATCTATAACGAAATCGTACTAGCCTATTGAATAGGCTATCAACACATACATCGACTTCCTTGAGAAAAGGCATAATGCCCTCTCAATAGCATATTCTCAGGATTGCAAGTTCTGTCCTACATATTTTACGGTAAATATTTATTAAGGCAATCCTTAATCGGTTTGAAAATTTTATTTTATTACATGAATCATTGAACTCTGATCATGTTTGTAACAGCAAAGCCTCGAGGGGTGTTTGCCGGTTTTGATCGCATACCGGGCCTCTAATTCGGTGTCAAAACGGTCGTCGCTAATAAGCCAGTTGACCACGGCATACGTAATTGCCAGGCAGCAAGATAAACCATACACCAGAGCGATTTGGTGTTATGAACGGGTAATGCACTCGTCACAAAACATCATCTCTTACTGTTATATGTTCTATCATGTTTTGACAAATATATTATTTTGTGAATCATGGACAGGTTTATGCACCAATAAATCATGACAATTCACATTGGTTTTTGCTTGTCATCTATCCTAGAGAAAGAAAAATTGTTATTATGGATACCTTATACACATATCTAATGTCGAAGTTCAAGCATAAGATGAAGAGTATGACCGATGCACTCCCCGTTCTCTTCCATGCCACTGGAGACAGTACTGCGCTTGAAGGGAAGAAGTGGACCATCAGATTCGATGAATTCGCGCCGAAGCAGGACAATGGTTATGACTGCGGCATATTCGTGATGAAATTCATTGACATTTTGAGTAGCGGTCTCACCTTGGAGGGAATAGACATGCAAAAATTCACCTCCGATTGGAGGAAGTCAATAGCATATGATTGCTTGTCTATAGTCAGGAGGTGATATTTGTGCAGTGCAAGGGAGAAAAATTTTGTAAGAATGTATTATTCGGAGGTTTACAGTAATCTTGGAGTGCTGAAAATTTCCAAATATGTGCATTTCAGTCGGGTTCCTTCTCTAATCACGATAGCCTTGGGAGGGTTGATTCGAATTCCTCTCAAGTCTATCATGATTAGAGAAAGAACTCGCACTGAAATGCATATACTTGGAAATTTTCTGCATACTCGCCGGAAGTGCAAGTTTCGATGTATAGCATACTCTATAATTTTAGTGAATGATGAAATGAACTTTATACTGTCTCACAATATTTTCAATTTGTCTCGATATGCTCGTCGATCAAGTACAATGCACATGGAACTCGATGCTTGGCAATTGCTCTAGATCAAGTTCAATGTCTCGATATTACACATTGTATGGATTTTATGCACAATGATGCAACCACTATAGGGCACTTCCTACTCTATTTTACTGCAATGGGGTGATTTTTAAAGGGAGGTCAGAGATGTTTGTGTTCTCTTTAGGCCATGTTTGAAAACTATGGGTTAATGCCAAACTGCAGTAGGGGAAACTGGGTGAGTATTATGTGGGGAATATTAAAATTGAAACCTGTATAAAGTTGTGCTCATTCTTCCAATGCACCCAAGTGGAATTGTATGATCCTTGTATCCATTTACTCCTAGTTGGATGCTTTTATTCACTTTTAAGATGGGACAGGGGGTTGTCATTCAATCCCATAGACACATGACAAGAGTGCAGGGGATTAG
Source organism: Magnolia sinica (assembly GCF_029962835.1). Lineage (NCBI taxonomy): Eukaryota > Viridiplantae > Streptophyta > Magnoliopsida > Magnoliales > Magnoliaceae > Magnolia > Magnolia sinica. The sequence goes on from NC_080575.1 coordinate 106,370,730, forward strand.
GCCTCAGGCTATAGGCTATATCAGTTCTCTGAGTAACCCCTTGGAACTAGCCTATCAAGACCTTTATCAAGACCTATGCAAATGATGCTCTCCCCAGAGGTATCCTCGGTAATATGATCCTTGCTAGATATTCATAGAAATCGATGGATTTCACATTTCTGCCTTGGGCATTATTTTGTTTTAGATTTTTTTATTTAAAAAAAAAAAAACTAATATGGTCCTTGATAGAGTGGAATGGCAGAACAAGATTCATGTTGCCAGCCCAATTAGTTGGGATGAGGCTTATACAAACTGAGATTTGTTACTTGGTTCATACCATTACAAAATACGAACTAAGATTTTACCTTCAAAATAGAAAAGTGATCTTCAAACAGCAAAAGTATTCGAGAAAATGTAAGGATTCTGCACTTCTGTTTGAATTTTACCTTTCTCATTCAAAAAAGCTCCGATCAGTATTTTCAGATTTAAGGAATTGTTTGATGCACCTTTTCACAATATACATAAGTTTTAGGGGTTGATGTTCGAGCTAGGGGTAAGGAGCCAATGCATTCTCTGCTTTTCGTTCTCTCTTGACACTACAAGAAATATGGTTTTTACCAACGAAACTTTTACCTACGAAAATTATTTTCGTAGGTAAAGATAACTTTTACCGATGAAAATTTTTTTCGTAGGTAAAAGTAAACTTTTACCGACAAAATTCAATTTTGTAGGCAAAATTCATATTTACCTACGAAACTTTTCGTAGGTGAATGCTGTTTACCTACGAAACTATTCGTAGCTAAAGGATGTTTTGACTTATAAAACTCATCTTTACCTACGTACCGTTTTCTACGTAATGGTGTTTTAAATTTTTGAAAAAAAAAAAATTTGAAAAGTTTACTTTTACCTACGAAATATAGCTTCGTAGGTAAAAGCCATCTTTACCAACAAACCATTTCATAGGTAAAGGGTGTTATACATTTTTGAAAAAACAAAAAATCGAAAAGTTTACATTCACCTACAACATAGGAGTTTGTAGAAAGTCATTTATACCAATGACAATTTTCATAGGTAAGTAGTATTTTGACTTTTTAAAAAACTTAAAATTAAAAAGTTTACTTTTGCCTACTAATAAACGTGTATGAGACTTTTACCTACGAAACTTTCCGTAGGTAAAAATATAATTTTTTTATTTCAAGTTTTACTGTTACCTACGAAATGGTTCGTAGGTAAAAATATAATATTTAACTTAAATTTGAGACATTTACCTACGAAATGGTTCGTAGGTAAAAATAAAAAATAAAATTTAACTTAAACCTCAAACGTAGATGAGACTTTTTCTACGAAATGTTTTGCTAGGCAAAAAACGTGTATGAGACTTTTACTTACAAAAGGTTTCACAAGTAAAAATATAATTTTTCAACATACCAACCACTTTTTACCTATGAAAGGTTTTGTATGTAAAAAACGTGTATGAGGCTTTTACTTGCAAAATGTTTCATAAGTACAAATATAATTTTTAACTCAGATGAGATTTTTACCTACGAATATTTTCGTGGCTAAAAAACGTGTAGGGCACTTTTACCTACGAAATAGTGCGTAGGTAAAAATATTATATTCGCCTTCCCATCCATTTTTTTAGGAAAGGGCATCTACGTGGATGAGACTTTTACCTACGAAATTTTTCGTAGGTAAAAAACTCGTATCTTTTTCTTCCCCTATTACAATATAGCTCTTTGTATTCTTCCTGATATACACCTGTTATCTAATATATTTCATCATATTCACATTCACATCCATCTAAACCCAAACATATATATTATAAAAAATTTCTAAACAAATTTCTCAACAACTTATCGTCATGCTTGAGCAATCAATACAAGAAAATACGAGTAAAATCATAAAACCTAAGATACTCAACAACTTATAACTTCTATTCAGAAAATAAAGTTCACTAACTTGGAAAACAAAACAAATTCAATCAAGCAACAAGCACAGACACAAGTAAATATGACTAACCATCCAAGTCCAACTAATCCAAGTCATCCAGCATGCACCTATACTACCCATGAGTATGTGTATCAAAGCCAAGACAGGTCACTACAAGAAAACTGGCCTTTACCGACGGTTAAAACCTCCGGCAAAGACCAAGAAAACCGCTGGCAAATACTTTGCCTGCGGTTAGCTAACAGCTGGTAAAGCCTCAGTCGGTAAAGGCTTTACCGACGGCCAGGAGCTTTACTGACAGTTGTGCTGGACGCCACTAAATCGTTAGCTTTTGCTACACGACTAGAAAAGTGGTCAAAAGCTACTGATAGCTTGCACTTCTCTGTCCATTTCCCTTCTCCTCAGGTTATCTTTTGTGGGCAAAAACCTGCAGTTTGATATTGCACACAAGATGGGGTCAAATAGAATGTTCTGAATTTCTGGATCCTGCAGTAAACTGAATGAACATAACAAGGAACTAGATTCAGTAAGCCTTCTTTATGGATGAGTCTTAGAAAGAAGGATATCCAATTGGATATGGAAAAAATGAACGACTGCTAAATTACTGGTGCAATCAAATGAGTTGAGAAATGTTTACCCTATATCCACAGAGTGCTTGCCAAGAATATCATCCAGTGAAAAAAAGCACCTAAAACCAAAAAATAAACTGTAATTAGCATGCGTCGGTGTTGGGCTCAGATCAGATAATGCCAATAGAAATCAGCAATGAGAGATGCCATATGTGAAATAAATGCTAGCACGTGCCTTTTAAGATTAGTAAGTGTTATGAAAATCAATACAACTTGTTGCTTGCTTCCAGATTCTAATTCCCTGGTTCAAGTTAAGCCCCAACCCTTTCTACCATAACACATTGAAATAAAAATTTCATACTTCATTGTGGCTGCACTAGTCTTTGGATAGACTCACTTTTGTTATCTTTTGGATTTTTTTTTCTTAGTTTCTAAGAGCAAAAAATGTAAAATTCTCAAGTGAGGGTGGCAACTTAGTTTCAAGATGGATTTGCTAATATTCAGATGATCCAATCATATGCCAAGTCAAGAAGATTTCAAAAAAATAACATTGAAAAAGCATGCAAGAATGTCTTTGCTACGTTGCACATATGCTACAAGCATACATGTAGAGTACCTTGCAGAGTGGGCCATCAAAACTCTCATTCATCCCTTCCTAAAGCCTACAAAACAAGACAAATAAATAAATAAATAAAAATAATCCAACCATCTAACTCCCATTCATCCCTTCCTAATGCCTACAAAACAAAATAGCAAAAAGAAATTAATTGGTATCAAAGTTAGAGATTGGAATTCAACTCAATATTGCATCCAAATACACATTAAAGCTATAAGTTCAGTACAAATGAGTCATATGAACATACACATTAAGAAGTTTATAGCTTTTTTGGGATGGCAGTCATGTATCAGACAAGCTGTTGTTTCCAAAAAGCCTAAAAATCGCGATGCAAGTGGAAGATTTGGTTTGTTAACCTGAAAGAAGGAATGCAATAGTTATTTACTACTAGAGATCATGACGAAAAGAGATTTAGAACTGAAGAAAAAAAAAAAAAAACAGTATCAGGTGAATTGAGATACTAAAATATGGACTGCCCATTATCTCCGTAAACCGCTCCCCTGTAGAAAATCCTCAAAGTTTCAATGCTAAAATCTCCCAACAGAATAACACAAATTGCATGAAAAACATTTCAGAATGACAGCTAATGAATGGAGGATGAATCATCCATAGTGATAGATAGTTACAAGCAAGGAATCCCAAAGGTCAGGATACACATTAAGAATGCACAGGTTCCTGAAAATTAGAAAGGTAAATATATAAAGAAATTAGCAAATACAATCCCAAAGGTCAACTTTAAGAAGGCATCCATGAACCTTGCTAATATGATTTAGCAAATCCAACATATCAAATCCAATAGTTCCAACAATGGGACATAATAAACATGGCATCTTGCAGTGCAATAGGACAGAGACTCATCTATGGTGAACTTGTGGAAATGCAGCATGTCCATCACGCTAACACGTGCAAGAGCACATGTAGCAGACAAGCTGCACCTTTAAAAAAAGAACTTACAAGTGCATTGGGTTTTAGTGTCGGGATACACATTACAACTTACAAGTGGGGCCAACAGTTGTGAGATACAAACTTTACTTTCATAAGCTCTGCCATAGATGGAAGATGTGTGAAAAGCCTTACAGAACGAAGCTTTTAACCTGCCTGTCAATGTCCTACAAAAGACGGATAAGAAAAGAATATAAATATCAATTGTCTAGGAAAAAGATGGCCAAAGATTGGATGGCAAGGAACTTTCAATTAGATTTGGTTGGGTCATATATAACAAAATGAGAACTAGTAAAGTTATAGAAATATTACTGACACAATCCAAATTTAAGCTTGGGATGTGAAATTACTATTCTCAGTTGATATGGGTTTCAAAGCATGGATTGGCTGCAAACAAATCCAGACGTACTGGCTCCTTGAAGAGTTCCTTACTGACATAAATTACACTACTGCAGTTAAGAGTTACACATGCTGTAGAGGCAAATATCATATACAAGGACCAAACAAATCAATACCATATTAAGTTAACCTGAAACAAATGATTACTGAGCCTGCACGTGTGTGGAGCTGTGCCCATCCACATGTAGCCACACATGCCAATATGGAAGATGTGTATGAGATCCCAGCTTTTCATAATTTCATTAGATGAACCAGATTGATTGGATGTTCTTGTGCAAAAATCAGGCAGTGTTACTTCTCAGGTCAGGGACAAAATACAAAAGAAATCTTTAGGCAACTTACTGCAAGGCCAACAGTCCCAAGGCCGAAAACAGCAACAATAGATCCTGGTTCTACCTTTGTTGTGTTCCAAACTGCTCCAAATCTGAAAAAAGGTGGGCCCCACATGTAAAGTTTATTAGGCCAAGCAAATGCTTATCCTCCTTATATATAACAGCCACGAGCCAGCTAATTCCATCTCATATATAACACAGCAGTAGTAATATCATAATACTCATAACCAGCTGCCTACCAGACATCAATCCTCCATTACCTGGTCTGTCTACTGGCTGGTGCATTTCCTCAAGTTCATTACACGTAGAAGAATCTCTCTTCTAATTTTTCCAGTTTATGAGATAAACATATGAAACTAAAGGCAAAACATTTATGTCTGCAATTCAGTTAAAAAAATTTGATGAACATATTGAGCCAATGTGGCAAAGATTAGAGATGAACGAAAAATTTGATGGACTAGAGATTACCTTGTCGAGCTGGTCCAATTCAGTTTTCCCATTGAATAATGGTTCCTTTGCAGTTGTTGAATTTTCTTTACTCCTAATATAAGTTCAAGTGCCCTGTGAAGAAAGAAGTAGTGCGGAACTGCAGTGAGTTGCTAAGAAAGTGCAATATTTTATAGAAATGACAATTAAAAAGTAAACAAACACCGATACCATTAAATTCTATGGAATTTCATACTTACACTGAGTAGGGTCGAATTCAGAAGACATTACCACATCCGCAAGTAGAAGAAAACATGTAAGAAAGGCATTTTATGAACCTGTAGCAAGCATGGGACAAACACCAAGAGCTACTCCTTGACTAGCAACAGAAAAGCCCCCCACAAAGCCTGCACACGTGGTGACAACACATCATCAGAGAGAGAGAGAGTACATCTAAGACACTAAACACAGCAATTATCAAACTTATGATCAAAGATTTGTTTAGTTTAAAAATAGGAGGGGGGACAATCAAGATATGCACTCTGCTCCCAAAAAAAAAAAACATAAAAATAAAATATTGAATTTGAAGCCACTACCCTCCAATTGGTAGAAGCTCAATGTGTATAGTTGCTTGTTAGGTAATCAGGGAGATTTGAGCATGAGTCGTTGACCTGAGTGCCTTCTAATAAAGTTCATCCTTCAACTAATAATAATAGGACAGCTATCAGATCAGCCATGCTTTTATAGAACAGAATGTTAGACAACAAAATGTTTATATAATGTGTAGCTAAACAAGGATGTTGAGATAGATGAATGGCAAGGCGACGAAGGATGGAATTAGAAGTGAATGCTATGACCGAAGAATGCAATTATTGCAATTTGGAGTCGTAGACTCACTGTAATTTTCGATTACATGGATGACCCAACAGATCGAATTATTGCAATTATTTTCAACTGAACACCCATATATCAAATGCTTTCCACACACACAAGAAATGAATGTAAATATTCAGCTCAATCAAGAGACGAGATTTTTTTAATAACATCATATTCTTGCAATCAACTATGTGCATCCAAACAAATCATCCATGACAAGAATAAAAGCAGCTTGCTTTTCAAGTACAAACCAAAATGGTTTAATAAAGTTACTTTGCCTCTGCTGGACAGGACGGGAGAGCCTCATTCTTAAACAATAATACTCTGTTGGAATAACCTCCTCCTTGAACAAAATAAATTGTTGGCATACCAATTAAGCCACATTCTGTTGGTAAGTTTTTTCTTTCTAAAACTGTAATGTAAGCAAATCTGAACATTCTCATGCCATCAAAATGATCCATAAGCCTGTATTTAAATTGAGAGCTTTTTTTTTGTCCATAAGCCTGTATTTAAATCCGAACAAAATAAATTATTCTTCTAATGGGCTGAGCCAAACACAGTTCAATTGAATTGTGCATTCAAATGATCTCCATGTTGAAACCACCTTACACTCAGTTGGAGTCAAAAGAAACATAACTACATTTTGTGGGCTCTGTCCTCATTATAATAGTAGGACACATTTTCATCATTTAAAATTGAGTGAAAAGCTGCACTTGTGGCTATACTAATTTGTGATTTTGGAATTTCTACTCTTAGTAGATTTCCAAAAATCACAAAATGGGGATGTTTTGTGTTGTATTAGGAAAAAACAAAAGAGTTCTTTCAAATCCACATGAATATCATTTAACTGTTTTTGGATTTTCTACTAATAGTGTAAGAGTAGAAATCCAAAATCACATATTAATGTTCTCAGAGGCTGAGCCAAACACAAGCTAAACTGATTAATGGTTCCTTTTTTCTTTTCTTTTTTGAAATGTGAGAACACAAGCACTCTTACACCCCCATGCACACTTTCAAGAGTACCCCATGGAAAAGTTTCGAAATGAAACACCCAGATCAGAAATTATCCATATCCGATTTTTCTGGCCATCAACATGAGAATCCAAACAAGGGTTTCTCATGAAACAACTGCTGGAGAAAGATAAAACCTGGAACACAATAAGAAGTTTACTAGTTACCTTTCTTTTCTTTTATTCTCTTTTCTTTCTTTCTTTTTTTTTTTTTTTTTCTTTTTTTGTATCAAAGTCACCATTTCTAAATGTGGTAAATGTGTATGAAATCCGAAACAATCATCCAGTGGCGTTGCTTAAATGGACCATATATACCCATAAAAAACAACAAAAGACCCATAAAAACAGCAGAAAATGAAAAATACCCAGATTATAATTAATCCAGTAACATTATCTCAGCACATTCCAAATACAAAACCCATAAAATGAAGCGGAACAAATTCATAGCAGTAAAACATTAAGTTTCAGTAGATAAAGAGATGTTTGCTCTCTACTTCGAGGTTCTAGCCCCACAGGCACCTCCACATGTGGCTATGCATGCTAACTGGGCACGTGCATATGACATCCAGGCCACGTATCAGGTGGAAAATGGTGTAGATTATCCAGCCAAAAGCCAGTCTAGAAAACCACTCAGGCCAGCCACAAATGAACAAAAACATTGGACAGTCGTTTTCAAGGCCACCAAATCTGCCTATTCCTGTGCAGCTGACCTGACAGTTGAATAGCTTGAGTTTCTGGCTAGATGATCTACACTGGTTCACACGTGATACATAGATAACATTTGCCAGGTTGGCATGTGGAGCCCCAAGTAAAGGTGCATGTGGACCAGTGGAGGATACATGAGGGGTTAGCAAACCTCCAGTCTCAGGTATGCTGATGGAAATTGATTTCATCATGCATTGAGGACATAATGTTCTTGCATGATTACTTGCTGATGACAGGAGATTCAACTCATGAGTGTGTATGCTCAGTAGTTCTGTTTTGGCCAACAGTTGTTGGCTGGGCTCATCTTCAATTGGAGATTTACTTAGTGTTTCTCTTCAACAACAGTTGGCTATTCATTAGTTATTAAGTTGGCTGAATTTGATGCTTTTTCATTCACTAATAGTTGACTAGATGCAAGTGAGCTTTGTAAGATTACAAGTTCGAAGTAAGGAAATCCAAGGAAAATAAGCATACTTAAACATCAATGATGAGCCCACCCAATGAAAGGATTTCTATTATCATGATTTCAAATTCATGTGATCATTCCCCAATGAAGACTTTTGAGATTTTTTTTGATTTTTTCTGGAAAAGTGAAATGATTACCATAAGCTCAAATTACTGTAATCATTCCCTAATGAAGATTTCGGCCAATCTATCACAACTTGCAATATCGTCCTATCTGTCCCCTTAAATGACAGGAGATAAACTTATTTGTATTTAGAACTATTCAATTGATTGCCCATGTAAATATTATTTTAATATTCAATCTATCACGGCATCTTTCTGAAGTTTTGAATATACGTCACTTCGACGTATGTTTTTCTTTTGTGTTTTGCATGATCAAGTTTAGGTGAGACCTAATCTCTGATCAAACAGCTTGTGGGGCCCACTCCTGGGCTTTCGTGGAACCTACTCCTAGGCCACAACATCACACGTCATCGAGTTCAAAATCAAAATAGAGATTTCCTATTACACATTTCTTAAGTTGCTCATGTTTTATAGTTATCTGCTCAAGGAATTGGCATGGTTTGATTTCTTTTCTTATTCGAAGGAATCAACTCCTAGGCTGTAGCATCACGCGTCATTGATTCCTTTTCTTATTCAAAGGAATCGGCCTGCTTTGATTGGTAGGGCAATTGATGATCATGATAAATGAGGGGGAATTGTGCATATTATTTAGGATTGTCCATCCATCCAGTGGTTTCTACTGTGGGTAGACAATGGCTAAAAATCAATACAGATGGACTAATCCTACCTAATCTGATAAATGGCCTTCAAAGCTAATGGTAGAAACAAAAGTTGCCGCCGACTATCAACCATTCGCCCATGCAAAGCTGGTGGCTAGAGCTGTATGATGCGTTCACAACAATGAAGAAAACGGGCTCCGGTGAGTGTGCAGCACGTTGCTGCTGCAGAAGACCCACACATCTCAAGCAACTATGCTTGTCATTCCTGCAAAGAAACATTTCTAATTTGAACAATCATAAGCATGCATTCCTATAATTTGGTAATTATATATGAACCCCTAGATTTCTTAACACCTAGTACATGTCCCCATCGCTTTCAACAACACATCGAATAGGTCTAAAGTACAAAACATACCTTTCAAAGCAATGTGCTTATTGGAACGAACATTTCGAGCATCATTCAAAGCATTGCTCGGAAGATCCATCAAAATTTTCTTTTGGAACACCTCCATAGTTTAGCAGTGAAATTAAACTGATATTTAGGTATGTTTTTCTTGGTTGGTTGCTAAAAAATACAAGCAGTAAAAGCAAAAAAAAATAACCCAAACATAAACAATGATGGAATTTATCCATGTTCGTATCGATCCCTAATGGGGGTGGCTAACATGGAGGGTATGTTCAACAAACTAACCTAAATAGAGGGGGCCAAAAAAATACACCAACAAAAAAGTACATGAATAAATTTCAAAAAAAAATACACAAAAAAAGAGCAAAATTTGCATAAGTCGATATGATCTACATATCATCGATTTTATTGACGTAAGTTGTACATAATATCGACACATTGTCGATCATATCTATACTATTTATCAATATATCGACACAATGTCGATATATTTATAGCAGAAGACATGTTGATATATCGACATCTTGTGGATAATATCGAATTATGTCCTCATTTGTCCAGCGACCAAACCCAAAAATTTCATATTTAATCGATATATCAACAACATGTGGATATATCGATAGCAGATGACATGTAGATATATCGACATCTTGTGGATAATATCGAATTATGTCCTCATTTGTCCAGCAACCAAACCCAAAAATTCCATATTTAATCGATATATCGACAACATGTGGATATATCAATAGCAGATGACATGTAGATATATCAACATCTTGTGGATAATATCGAATTATGTCCTCATTTGTCCAGCGACCAAACCCAAAAATACCATATTTAATAGATATATCGACAACATGTCGATATATCGATAGATAACATGTAGATATATCGACATCTTGTGGATAATATCAAATTATGTCCTCATTTGTCAACCAAAAATGTACGGTCGATATTATCGATATATCGTCGATATGATCCACGTAAGCTGTAGATATGATCGACATATCACAGATATAATTGTTGAGGGTCGAATATTGCATATCAGACCCCGATTACTGCCTGATTTTACGTACACGATAATGCCTAATATTATAATTTAATCGTGTTTTTGTTGCAGGATGTAATAAGGAGCTTTGATTGAAAAAGAGTATTAAAAGCATGGATTTAATGCTCCGAAGTCACCAGAGCAAGGAATGGACTCCAAGGGACCGAGATCGATGGATATACACGCCAGAGATCCGAGAAAATTGAGAAACTGAAGCTCAAGTGGCCTGAAAGTTAGTCAGAATGCAAGATCACAGGGTTTCCACCATCCACTCGGCTCGAAACTTCATACATGGCCTGAGGACCATAAATTAACCGTACACGTCAAATTTCAGTCATTAGATCCTCGTGGAAGTGGCCCAACAGAGAAATCAGAGGGTGCTAGCCGTTAAAGAGCATCTTGGCAATCCAGAAGCGATTAAGGCTCAAACTTAGGCGTTAGAAAGAGCACGAAAAATAACAAATCCTAGTGAAATTTTGTGTCATTTGCATGGTGCAATCAGGAGATACTGACGGCAGAAGATATAACAAAAGAGAAGGGCAAATCTGTAAATAGATGTGCCATGCATGGCTTACGTGAAGCAAATTGTATTTTTAAGGGTTAATGTTGTCCATACATCGGTTAAGCGTGTGGCCCACCCTGAAGTCAGATCTACTTTAAACTAGAGGCCATGGGCTAACACTATGTACAGGAGCTGATGGAGGGAGTGGATTTCTAGGACAGGCATCACAGTGGATCCCACCTATTTTTTGCACAAAACAGCCAAATAGTGTAAAAAACGCCCCGTGAAGGATGTGCTTTGGATTGGGTTTTGACGGTGGGCCCCATTCATCATCCTTTTTCACGATCCGGACCGTCCATCAGAGTCCTGCAGGCCCACTGAACAAGACCTAGGTGGACAATTTCCAAGAAGCAGCGAGCATCCGTTTTTGATCGTCCAAATGGAAGATAGACGGAGGAATTGTTTCAATTGATGGGCCGCACTAAACCTGAGAAAAAATACTCCTTCTCGACTGAAATTCCGAGAGGAATTCAATGGATGGGTCAGATTTCTCGTCTGACATCAATCCTAGGCCCATCAATCATCACAGATGCATAAGGCTTTACTTTTGATTCCACTGCGTAAAAAGGGAGTCCTGCTCCATTGCAAACTTACTGCGAAAGAGAAGTCGGTGCTCGACTCCAGCCACCACTTCCGGAATTCTATAAAGGAGAGAGAGGGAGAGAGAGAAAAGGCATCTTGGTTTGGCTTGGACGTGGAGCAGAGAGACAGGGAGATAGTAGAGTTTGTTTTTTTTTCTCTTTCTTTTCCTTTTTATTTTGTTTTGTTTAAGGGATCCAGCCCATTCATGTTGGGCTAAACCCCTTAGCTAGGGCTAAGAGGTGAAGCATGTAGCGTGATGGGAGAACTATTTGCTTGTGCCTTTTGTTTAGATTGAAGAGATTTTTGATTTAATTTTATTATGGGAATATTTGTAGTTTTTAATGGCCTGTTGTGACTGAAATTACAATGGGTTTGCAATGGCTATGAGTATTTCTTTTTCCTTATTTTGATTATGGCATCAGGAAGCCCTGTTGTTTGCCATCGTCTCCTGGGCATGGTTGGATGGCGGTACCCTTCCTAACCTTCATAATCATCTGATTGGTTGGTAATTAGTTTAATTCTGTTGTTGACTTTGTCTCCTGGGCATGGTTTGGTGATGGAATCCATTCTAATTCATATATCTTTCATCCCTTTAAAATTATATCAGAGGAAGTTCAGTTTAATTTTCATAACTTATGAAGCAGGCATAAGATCTCCCTGATCTCTACAAGTGGATCCTCTGAATCCCTAGTTTCTTGTCTCCGATTTCTCTTAAGTTTTAGATTAATCTCTCACCATTATTCATCAATTTATATTTGATTTAGACTGCATCTTAGACTAGTTCTATTTCTACCTAGTTCCAGAAAACGTACAAGTTTCAGTCCCTGTGGATTTGACCTCGGTCTTACCGAGTTTATTACTACATCACAACCCTATACTTGGGGAGTGAACAATAATCAACGTAAGTTGTCGATAATATCGACGAGTTATCGATAATATCGAGTCCGGAGTGTAAATGTGTAGAGAATTTTTTATCCATTTTCATATTATGTTGATATATCGACAGCTTGTAGATATATTTATTATAGATTTTTCGTCTCTTATTGATATATCGACAGATTGTCGATAATATCGAATTACATATGAATGTATCCAGTAACAAAACCCTAAGAATTCCATTTTTAATTGATATATCAACATGTTCTAGATACTATCGACAGTATATTGTCAATATATCGACTAGTGGTCAATAATATCGATTAAAGAATTGAACTCTCTAGTGCTCTGACCGTTGAAATTTCGATAGTGTCGATATATCAACAACTTGTCGATATTATCGACAATGATCGTTTTTGAAAAAAAAAAAACTGCATTAACTGCTTTCACCAACCATCATTTATTTCTCTCAAATTCCATTTTTAGAATCCTTCTTCCAAAACGTTCCCTCCACTTCTTCTCAACCGGATTTCTCCACATTAGCAACGAGGCTCTTTGAGGGATTTCTTCTTTGACGATCTCGGTATGTTTGTCTTCATTGCAATCGATATGAAATGTTGTGTTTGTGTTCTACAGGTTCTTGAAGCACTGATGGTGGATAAGATCTTGATCTTCTTGTCATGGTAATGATTTGGGAAACGTGCCATACAATATATATGATGGTCGTGTCCCCACCATTTTTGAAATGGTGGTTAAGTTTCATTGGAGTTTATCTCATTCATCATTCTTATAAAGAGATGCCCCAATTACAAATCTATGAGCCTATGATGATGGTCTTTGGTTTAAGAACAGAGGAATGTGGTCTAACCTACCTTTGCCGTTATAAGTTATGTAAAGAAAATCTGGAAATAAAGGAAAAAAAATCATTGCTGCTGTTGGGTGTGTTTGGTTGGACCAAATATCGGAAATTCGTGTGAACTGTGATACCGACACTATCAAGATTGCAAACACTGATCATATGATTTGGGGAGTAATGAATTGACTATGTGTACCCGGATTACCTTAATTGCCTTGGCCGGCAAATGAACAGTTTAGCAACAGTAGGGGCAAAGATCTTCATTGGGCTGATAGGATGTGAATGTTGAATATGTACCATTCTTTTATTCTAACAATTTGTTTTTCTTGTATATGTTATGTCAATCTGCATGCATATGTTAACAGTGCACGTTTTCATTAATATACTTATTCACAGCATTTCAGAGGTGAATTAGTTTATTTAAAAAAATCATTGATATTGTTTTGAATGATATTGTTTAATTGAATTGTTTCTGCTTTTTCATGTCTCAAGCAATATGGGTGGTGAGTGACCCATTAGTACTGTCGATCACTAACTGTGGGAGCAGGTGGCCCATAAACATCATTGATTCATTGATTGAGCTTGCCACTGGCCAAAAGTTCCAAATTAATAGAAATATAATTAGGGCTGTTGGAACCAATCCATTTCTATTTTAAACTTTGGTGATCCAATTCTTATTTTTTTTGAACTCCTGGTGATCTATCATTGGTTTGTTATGTTTTGATTCACCAAGTGTTGTTTGATTTGTTGCTTTCGAAGAGACTAATTTGGTTGAAGGGTGTGATGGAAAGTAGTATTTGACCATTGCAATGATCCATGTGAAGCAATGACAATCGTGTTTTGTAGAGATGCTCATCAAATGGCCAATCTCGTGGACGGGGAATTAGCCATACCTTCCTTGTCATTGAGAATTATTTCCCTCCATTGTGATGTGTTTTCCTTTCTTTAATGAGAAATTTCTTAATTGAATATAGAAATCTTTAAATGTTTTTTTATTTAAGAATATGGTTGCAATCAAATTTCATGCATATGAACCACTTACTGATTTTGAGTAAGTATTGAACAAAGGGAACATTCTCACACATAATATCGACAGATTTCCTTCAGATGGTTTTATTACCTTAATTACCTTAATTGCCTTATTTTATCATTTCCTTTGTTTGTAACAGGCACTATCATCTCAACCATCATAATGCCTAAGGATAAAAGAAAAAAGGTCATGGTTGGAGAGTCATCCAAGGGAGATCGTACCAAACTCCGTACAAGACGTATATTGGAACGGGCAGAGGAATGGACTTACCCGACCGAATCACTGGCTAGGTGAGCTCGTACTCAAAGGAGTACTCCAATTCAGGATCCCCCTCCACCAATACAACCAGAACAATTGATCCCACATGTTCCTCCTCCCCCTGCGAACATGTACGATAAATATCGCGTCCGAAAAATAGTATATGAGAAAAAAGTCAATCGAGCATGCATCCAGCAATTTGGGATTCCACAGATTTTGGAGAATGTTGGGTGGAGTAACCTAATAGATTTTGAAGGGACAATTAGAAATGAGTAAGTGATCATATTTCTATCATACTGTCACTCACCGGTAATGCACCCTGCTTCATTTCAGGTGATCATTGGAGAGACAGCCACCACCATTGATACTGGGGTGGTTGCACAGCTTTTAGGGATTCCAGCCACAGGTCGAGGCTTAACGGATCACGACATTGATGACCCAGTTGTGCAGCTAGAAATGACAAAGTATTTTTGTAAAGGACAGAATGTTCTTTGGCATAAGGGTAATGCACTAAGAGCAACGCACCTGGAAGACAAGTACAAGGTGCTACATAGTATCTTCACCTGGAATGTTTATCCGAGGGACTCAAACAAGTCTAACATTACTTCGTATATGTTAGATATTCTATACAGCATCTGTCATGGTATTCGTTTGTGTCCGCCCACCATCATTACTCAAATAATTGCCGACAGCATAGCAACCACGAGAAGGGATGCCATTCCATTCCCCACCTATTATGTTTACTCTTCCGTCATGTTGGCCTGATGCCCACCACTGACCGACCCAGACCCGTGAAAATATTTACACAAAACAACATCAAGCGCATGAAACTGGGGTTGAAAGGGGCTTCAACATCAGTAAGGAGCAGTGAAGATTTTATGGGAGAGACAGAAGCAGAGGTAGCGGAGACAGAGGCTGCAGAGACGGACGCGGCTGAGACAGAGGCAGCTGACACCGACTATCCTATAGAGAGAGAGCAGCCACGATCCTCGTATGGTCATACTAGTCGAAGGATGCCATACTGTAACTGCAAGGCATACATTGTCAGGCATATGGATGAGCAGGACAAACGACTAACGCAACTGGACTCACGCAACTGGAGCGGCTTTCTAAGGCCATCCAGAAGTGTAAGCCCCGTATCCTAAACCGTACCGTTCCAGAGACTTCCGCGGTCTTTCCGGTCGAATTTCGACAACCTTCGACCCTTAACCAGTATTTGCGCGTGACCTTGATTCTCATACCGTCAACCCGAGTCGACTCAACCCAAGACCTTTACCATAGCGACCGCGCTGTCGCCGCGGTTCCGATGCCGCGACTCGCGCGCCGAGGCGATACCCTGGTAGGGAGATGTGGGGCAGCGTTCGGTGCGAGAAAAACGCCGTGCATTGCAAAACCCGAGAGAATCTCTACGAGATGTCACCTCAATCAATCAATCAATCCATCCCATCATGTCAAGTACACATCACCTTTCACCCTTTCTCAAGCAAGCTCCAAAGTCAAAAAGTTCTTACACAAGCCTTACTTTTCTTACAACTTTTGCCACAAAAG
This sequence comes from Magnolia sinica, assembly GCF_029962835.1. Taxonomy (NCBI): domain Eukaryota; kingdom Viridiplantae; phylum Streptophyta; class Magnoliopsida; order Magnoliales; family Magnoliaceae; genus Magnolia; species Magnolia sinica. Next base: position 106,386,884 of record NC_080575.1, read on the forward strand.
TCAAAAAGGGCTCTTACACCCATCACTCACCACATCAACACATCTATCACCCATCACTCTCTCTCCCATCCATCACTCCATCACACATCACCCATCTCTCTTTACAACTCTCTCTCTCTCTCCTTTATTTTCAAATTACAATCCAAGCAACCCAAGAGCTCCTCACGTCCAAGCCATTCCATGGAGATAAAAATGCATATGTGAGGCCCACCTTTCCATCCCTAGATCTCCCATCCTAGCCATCCATTTCTCATCTTCCTCCATCAAAGAGAAGCACAAGGAGCTAAGGAAGCCAAGGGAGCAAGAAGATCAAGTGGTGGGTGCTTTGATAGGGTAGTTTTTAATGTTTTTAAGATGGGCCAAGTGAGGCCAACCGATCAATGGTTTGGATCTCACTTTGGACCCTAAGATGTGGCCGATGGCCCACTTGGATCATCATGATCATTCCATGATGGGGCCATTCTCCATGGACCCCATCATGATGTTTATTTTTCTTGCATACCTAGGGTCATCTAGACCGTCTATTTTAGTGGAGAATGGATCTTCACCGTTGGATTTCGATTTAATGGGCCCACATGTAATGGCTCACTTGATTTATGTTGTAGATCATTAAAGGGAGGGCCCATAGTGCCGGGGTCCCTCCATCTCGCGTGTCCCACTCTCTATCTCTCTCTCTCCCTCTCTTTTTCATTTCTTTTTTTATCATGATATGATTGTGTGGCCCACTTGAATGGACCCCACCATGAAGTATGTATTTTGTCTAAGCCGTCTATAAGTGGGACCCACTTCATGTGTGTAGTACCCACACCATCCATCATTGGTGGCCCACCTGAGTAGGCCCACCTTGCACGGCCAGACCGTCCAGCATCCCTGGATGCTGGACGTTTGTTGGAAAACACAAATATTAGCTTGGTTCCAAGCCTTTGGGTGGCCCACTCATGTAGGCCCCACCTTGATGTATGTATTAAATCCACACCGTCCATTCCTTTCCCAAGCTCGTTTTAGGTGTTGAGCCGAAAGATGGGGACCAATCAGACTTTCAGGCGGGCCATAATATGGCAAATAGCGGGTGTACCGTTGAAATATCCCATGTTGTTTCTATACACCGAAACAGGTCCAATATTGGGCTTGTTTTGCTTATCTTGAGCCATGGAGGACCATTGGACGAAGTGGATTCTCAGACGTGGGCCCCACCTGTGAAAAACCACAAGAAAATAAAAAAAAAAAAAAAAAAAAAACACAACAGCAGTAGCAGGCGCTGCTGCTGTGTCAAAAAAGCAACAGGCGCTGCCTGCGCACCAGCGCCCGGGCGGATTGGGAGGACGGACAGCCACCCACGGCTGTAGCCGTGGGCCCCACCTTGATGTTTATTTGTCATCCAACCCATTCATATGGTGAGCCTTAAGGGCAGTGGACCGCCATCCAAATTTCAGGTCCATCCAAGACTCAGGTGGCCCACATCATAGGAAACAGTGTGAATTGAACTCTACCCTTGAAACCCTTTTTGGGTCCACAGAAGTTTTGGATCAGGGTGAAATTTGTTTTACCCTTCATCTAGGTCTACTTGACCTTATCAACGGGTTGGATGGAGTATAAACATAATGGTGGGCCCCACATGGAGCCCATAGTGATATATGTATTTCATTGCCACCGTCCAGGCGGACAGTGGAGCCCGCTGTGATGTTTGTGTTCAATCCCCACCGTCTTTGTGTGCGTGTGTGTGTGGGTGTGTGTGTGTGTGTATATATATATATATATATATATATATTATATTATATTATATATATAATATTATATATATTATATATAAAATATATATTATATTATATAAAATATGTGATGGTTGGCCTTCATGTGGACCCCCCACCATGAGGCAGGTGCTGTATCCAATCTGTCCATCCATTTTAAAAAGGTTATTTTATGGCATGGGCTTAGAGAATGGGCCAGATCTATAGTCCAAGTGGACCCCACCTTGGCATGTTGTAAGGCCCATTAGATATATTTATGGCCCATGGGTTAAGGCCCATTAAGATGTATTGGGGCCTATGGGCTGAGGCCCATTTGATGTACATATAAGGCCCAATTGGTGTGGCCCATTTGATACACATAAGACCCATGAGATTAGGCCCATTTGATGCATTCTAAGGCCCACGGGTTATGGCCCATTGCAATGCACATAAGGCCCATTGATGCGGCCCATTGATGTGGCCCACTTGATGAATATGAGGCCCATATGATACGGCTCATTTGATGTATTGAAGGCCCAATGGGATATACCTAAGGTCCATTGCAATGTGCAATCCCAACATGATTTATGTAATGATGTTTATGACGGGCTATGCCTTAGGAGCAATGGTGATTTGACGTCCCCATTGCAAGTATAGTGTTGGTTAAATGTCTGTATTATGACTTTCCCTAGGGCCCATTGTTAGGCTCGTACGTGTAATGTGTAGGCCGTCTAGGCCCATCTTCGTTATGAACATTATCCATCCCATATAACATGTTTAGTTCCATGATTTATGATCATATGCATCATACGTATGCTTGATATGAGAAATGACTGATCATAGTATATGCCTTTGGGCAGATTGTTTAGGGGCTCCCGTATAGGGGGTGTTGCCCTGCATGAGCGCACGATACGCACAGGATTGCTGTATGACTGGATAGTATGATTCATGCATTCGCATTGTGTGATATGGTTACTGTATGCCCCAGCGACATCAGGGTCGTAGCCTCTACAGACGTATCGTGGTTGGCATGATTGGATACCGGAAATATTGTTCTACATGGGGTGCTATAGATATCCCTGGGTGAAAGTCCCTAAACCCTTATGGTACCAAGAGGTTGCTCCAACGTCTAGACCAAGTGGGTGTATGAGCGTCGAGTGCCGAGTGCCGATTACCAGACGGTTGCGCTTTTCACTTTGTCGTGGTCGGTTGGAAGGGGGTGCGGCCTTACCCGCTTGAGAGTAGGGGGCAATGCTAGGCTGAGTCTGACCAGCTCGAGGAATGGGTCCGCTATTGATAAGCCGAGCCCGATATTGGCAGGCGGATAGTGAGGTCTTTTTCACTCACCTTATTGCACGTGATGGGGCGGCAATCTGGCTTGGAGTGTACTAGACCCCGGTGATATTCCAGATTTTGAGTTGTATCGATATGTGGACTTAGATGAGGATTTGTATGCTTGAGTTGCATTTCGCATTGCATAGCCTTGGTATGGCCGACATCACTCTTTGCACAGCATGGCCTTAGTACGGTTAATGGTATTCTTGGCATTCATCAGCATGTTCCGCATTACTCTGATACTGCATAATTGCATTACCACCTTGAGCATATACTTTCACCACCCTCTAAGCTTTCTATAAGCTTATGCATGACCATTGCGTGCAGGTGACGTTGGATCGCAGCAGCGCTGAGGCTTGGGCGCGTGGTAGATCATTTTGGAGTTTTGTTCATCTTCATTGTATTTCCCTTTATGCTCATTGTACTTGTAAAGTTTTTTATCATAGTGAAAATGTGATGGAGTTTTTGGTTGTTGTTTGTGAGTTATGCCTTTGGTTATGCTTATTACGAATCAAACTGATGTTGAAAATCCTCCTCGTAGCATCCCAGGATCGGAACCTGGCGAATGGGCGCTGGGAGCCGAGAATGGGGTTCTACGGAGGCTGTCGGCGCTGGATTCGGCGATCGGAAATTTTGTGAGCCCGGTTTCCGAGTTTGGGGCGTGACGAGAAGGGTATGGAACGGGTCGAGCATAAGATTGACACCCTTATTGCCACAATCACCTACCGGCGTGATGATGTCGCTCCACCGGATGACGGTCCGTCCAGATAGACTGCATTTAGTCATGTCTGTTCGCTTGTGCATTAAGTATCTTTTTGGGATGCCAAGCCTATCGGATATTATTGTTGAACTATTTCTTTAGATAGTGGCGTTAATTTTACTTTGACTGATGCAGGGGACTATGATTTTAGTGCCTAAACTTGGGGTACTTATTTTGATTATAGTATTTAGTGTTATGATGAAATTTATTTATGCACTTCCTCTGGACTGTAGATGAACTCAAGAATCTTAACCATGCCATTCACCTTTATCAAAGAATTCATTGTTCATAAACTATCCCCTCAATCCTCTGCCACACCCGACCGCCACTCTTATATCAATCTGCCCATTCGGCAAAACTGAAAAAAGAACTCAGCCCAGCCTTAAGTTTACTACAGCTCTCTATCTAAATTCTTTTTTGGTGAACCATGTTGCCCATGGCCTCACTATGTCCCCTTCAAACTATTTATCTCTGACAACAAACAAGTGTGATTATAAATGAACTTCCTCGCTGGCCTTGCATCTTCACTGCATGACTTTTGTGATTACGGTACGTGGTGTTATGAATTTGTTGTCTACTTGGGAATTTTATATGTTTTCTCGTGATATGTGAACTTGCTACATTTGATGCCATTTGGATGCTTATTATCTTCTGGCTCCGATTGATTCCAGCCAGGTTTCGGATAGTTATCAATGTGCATAATGAAGTGCATATATGATTTCTTTCCCTGAATTTGGTAAAGATTCAACTTGTTCGTTTCCCTTACATATTTTATATTTTTATTGTACAATGAGAAATTTCAAATTTGGATCTAATCACAACAAGATTACTTGATACATGCTATATCTCCTGTTAATGCTCTCGATCTCGTCTCAGCAGTAGACAAATTACCCATCCAGGAACCCTACCACCGAATCAGTTACAGGTTTGCTTGCTTTCGTGGTCTAGGAATGCCGATTATAGCATTTTATTCTCCATTAGGAATGCCGATTAATGCATCAACAACAACAACGGTAGCAACAACAATGGTGAGCTTCAAAACCTTCTTCCCTTCCCCTCCTACTAACATGCGCCTCGGGTGCATTGATGTTTTGGTTATCTCTCATTTTTCTCTTCGCAAAGTATTTCCTTTTTTTTTTGTATTTTTTTTAAAAAAAATTCATAAAGATAGAGCTATTTTGGGTTTCTGTTCTTTTGTCATGGGTGTGCAAGTAATGGGCATTTTTGCTTTTCCTTGTTATTATTATTTTAAAAATTTTTGAAGGTATAAGGGTAGAGTTGTTTTGGGTGTGTCTTAATTTGTCTTGGTTTGACTTGTTTTGGTTTGAATTTAATTCATATAGGTTATTGTCATCAATGTTTTGGTATCTCTCATATTTTTCTTTCGGTAAGTTATTTTCCTTTTTTTTTTGGAATTTTTTTAAATTGTGAAAAGGACAACACTGTTTTGGCCTTTCGGGTTCTGTTATTTTGTCATGGATGTGGAAATCTGGCATGTGTGTGGCATGAAAACTGTCCTGTAGGGTCACATCCCCACTGTGAAATATGATGCCTTAAAAGACAGACCAATCCAATCAGCCACACCATAGAGAACAATGGACAACTGCCCAAAAACCTTCAAATTCATGTGGGGCCATTCAATAGTTGTACTAGCCAGGTATTTAATGGTGGGGTGACCCACTGGAGGATGGGTTATAGTTGCAATCACCTCATTGGCATTTCCATCACCCATCCAAACTATTCATCAGGGCTAGTGAACTATCCAAGGCTTCCTTGAAAAATTAGACTAATTGATGATTTATGTAGAACAAGTGACATAACTTCATGGATGACCATGATCAAAAGAAATCATGCAGGAAAGCTGGATCAAAGCAAAATTAGCCTAAACCCAAACTATAACTTCAACATGGAATTGATCCTTCTATCTATTATAAGCGATTCATTGAAGTAGTAATTTGGTATCTTACTATATATCAAAGGCATTTTCTTTAAAGCCATGTCATATGTTCTTTCCTGATTATCTATACTCCACATTAGCAAATGATTTCAGATAATCTTTATGTTAATCGTGCATTCTGATGCAATAATATGCATAACGATTCTGTACTGAATGATGCAATGTGGCATAGAGAAAGGCTATTATGTTATGCTTTGTGAAGTTCTATTAGGTGTTGCTCCACCACCGCACCCATCGCAAACATGTATGCTGATTGGGACCATTGATCTGGTCAGATGCCTTGCTGATGGGGCACTCGGGACCTAATTTGAATCTCTCTATCCTTAGGTATGAAGGAGGTCCCATTTATCTGTTGTTATAAATGCAGTTTCCTAGTTGCTTCTCAATGTGAAATTGTTAAGTTGGATTCGTTCTTGAAAACTTTTAACCTCCAATTATTTTTTGTCCAAAGTTGAGCCGGTGATAAAATCTGCCTTTGATGGTTACAGTGTCTGCATCTTCGCATACGGACAGACAGGCACCGGAAAATGGGTGGAAAGGTGTGGTTGCCCATCGATGAGAACTAAATGGTTTATTTGAACTTTCAATTAAGTTCATTCAATCGGTTTGTGGAATCCCTAGCTAATAAGAGCGTATGAAATCTTCTAATTGGATTAATGATCTGTTCTTGCTTTTAACATGTGCATGGATAGCAATGGGCTAAGTGGTGAGATTCCTTCAACATGTTCTAACGTGAGAAACATGAAGATCAACTAGGAGCAATACATAACATTCAATTGCATGTATCATACAAAGTATGAGGAGACACACTCACAGGTAAAGCATACGCATGATTTCTTCTTGATTGGTGATGACAAATTTTGTTAGATGGGTGTGGCTCAACCTATTCAGTTGATTTTTCCATAAATATTTCAATGTGGACTGTGACTCAGATCAGACAGACACATTTAGTTGCCCCTCTTGACATGCATTTTTCAGAACTATATAACATTCTCATAGAGCATATATCAGAGGATATTGACCATAAGGTATGCATCATTACTTCGTAACAATTACCGGAATCAATTTTACCCCTCTTGCCAAGATTCTTTAGTCCGTAGCTTCTGGTTTATACCAGTCGAAGTTAATTGCAGTTTCTTATCTTTTGTACTACTGCAATGGTCACAAGACTGGTTGCTAACTTTCTTTCCGAGTTGAACCTAAATGTGCGGGAGATCCATTATAGAAAGCCACAGAGCTATAGAACCAGGGTTGGAGATGAGTTCCGAAAGTCAAAAGGTCTTATTCTTGTGACTTCTGATGTATTTACAGGCGGTGTTGATTATCCAGATGTCACCCTTGTTATGTAGGTAATATAATGGATAATTTATTTTTACAGTACAAGGGGGCATTATGGAATGCATGTATAGATAGGGCAGACAATTGGTGCATTTTTACACGATATGCTATACATGAAAATCAACTAGGAGCAATATATAACTTTCAATTGTATGTATCATACAAAGTACATAAATTACATAAATTACACGATATGCTACACACCGGGTATCAGAAACTTGCACGACCGGCGATTATGCCCGGTTTGTTTGCATCGACCACACTTTATTGTTTTCAATTCCTCTCCACGCGATGAAATTCTAAGCTTTTTGGGTCTTCCAGCTGACCTCCTCTGTCTTGGGGGTTTAATCTGCGCACAATACTCCTTCATCCCCGCTGAAATTTTCCACTCGCTATTGTCGCGTATTGGATACACCGATTCACTATACGTGGCCAGGTAATTATGCGCCGTGTAGAATGGGGAGCAGTATAAGTAGTGATCCAGATTGTAATTTATGCAGGCTGACAGGACATGCTTGTAAGGGTACCCCTTCACGCCAAACTCACGACATGTACATGAAAACTCACTGAGCTTCACCGTATCATTATAATCTCCAATGACATAGTACTCATCTCGAGAAATAGCATGGCAACGAACATCTTGCGCCTTCTGCACGATATCCTTTAACTGTTTCTCCGCCCATGGTGTCAATGGACCCACAAATGATGCCGCAGATTCTCATCTCTTGTAAAACAATTCCTATATCTTCAGTATTACAACCTCTATCAATTTCATAATGGGGTATTCGCGTGCTTCTTTGAAAAGGGCATTAACGCACTTAGAAATGTTCGTCGTGACCAAGTTGAATCTTCTTCCTGGAAAGTGCGAAGATGCCCATCTCTCGTACCCGATTTCTGTCAACCATGCATGTACTAGGGGATTGGGCATTTTGATATCATGCATTATTTTTTCAAATTCGGCCCTCCTACAAGTCTTCACAGCCATCTAGTAATACATCTCCAACGACTTATCTTTAAAAGTGTCCATCAAGTTTTTGTAGATGTGATACACATAATACCCATGGATTGCACGCGGGAAGACTTGGGGAACCTCTTTCATTAGACCTTTATGTCGGTCGAATATAATGACAAGACCCTCCACAGACCCTAACACATTGTTAAGGTGGGTAAGGAACCAATTCCAACTACTGTTGTTCTCTGATTCCCTAATGCCAAACGCAAGTGGAAATATATGATTGTCCTCATCTAAGGCTGTGGCGATGAATAGCACACCCTTGTATTTGCCCTTTAAGTGTATCCCGTCAAAAGCCAATACCCTCTGCAATGATTTTTGAAAACTTCGTATGCATTGTCCGAGAGCTAGAAAACATCTCTCGAACCTCTAAGTCTGTTGGTTTATAGAAACGACAGTAACTATCCCTGGGTTGGCCCTCCTCAACTCATGCAAATACAAAGGGAGTTGATTGTAGGAGTCTTCGTAAGACCCCATCATGTAATTAATTGCAAGCTCCCTATCTTTCCATACCTTCCAATAACTGATACGAATATTATATTTCTCTTGCATGGTGAAGATAATGTCAGCTAGCGTCAACCCTAGGCGTTGTTCAATGCGACTAATAACCAAATCACAAGCTAGCTTACTGCTGGCTTGCCGGTGATCGTTCTTCATCCATGTCATGCCGCACGTGTGTTTTGATTCATAAGTCCGTATTTTAAATATACCTGTATCATTCTCCCGAGATGCATGAACCCTCCATTCACATGCATCTTCAAAGCACACCACGGTAAATCTCCTGGAATTTGAGTATATTACTCTATACTAGAAATTATTCCGAATTACAAATTGACTCAAAACATACTGGCACCGAATCTTGTCCTTAAACGTTTGCCCAACAGCTATATCGGTCGGTTCACATAACAAATCAGTATATTCCAGCATTTTTGCATTGGTGAATGTATCATCATCAAATGACGCGAGAACTTGACGAATCATGAGGTTTGATGTATCGGGAAGGTCTCGAAGTGGAATGTCGCTTACACGCACAGATGGGATGGTGGATGATGATGGCAAATCCGCTGTTGATGCTAACGGCGGTGTCTTGTATTCATAATTACTTTTAATGTCAACTACACCACTGACTTGCGTAGTCACGATGTTTAATGTTTGCGGCGGCTTGGGTAATTGATCATTGCTTACTACCACTTGTAATGGAGACGGATTGTATTTGAATTCCACGCCATACTCATCAGCCACACTGTCCACGTATCTTGTGGTATTGATGTGTTAGATTGTTTTGATGACTAACGGGATGAATTTATCCGAATGCTCAAACTGGTTAGACTAGAACTCTTTGACGTCATCGTCGTCTTCGATTTCGATTGGAGGCATTGATTCGTTAGTACAAGGATTCAATACTTTCAACCTAATATCACAATCTTCTGGTCTGTTTTTAATAATCTTGTAAATTCTAAATCGAAGCTCCTCATACGTAGTCTCCAGATGTAGCGTCATTTGTTTTGATGTTCCACCCGTGAACGAGTATCGCTTGTTTTCAAATTCTAACTTCCCGCCAAAAGAGCACATGATTCTTGCAGCCATTATCTGAAAACCAATACAATGACACATTATCAGTGAATCATAAATCAATGGAACCTTGCCATGTAACAAAACTCAATTAAATAATGAAGGACCGACAACTCAGTTTCTATTATAGATGAGGATGATAAAGAGCTTAAGGAAATGAACAGTAAGCTATGCGTTTATATTTCAAAAAAAAAAAAACCAGATCTTATACAGATTAGGCCTTCGTCGTTAATGAATGGTTTCAAGTGGTATTGAGTTGGGCAAACGATAAATTGAGCGAGCATATCATGATATTGATGTGGAAAAATGATATTTCAAGTGAGCATAGCACGATATTGAGTTGGGCAAACATTTCTTCGAGCGAGCATAGCATGATATTGAGCGGGGCAAACATTAAATTGAGCAAGCATTGCATGGATAATGAATGGGCAAACTATAAATTGAGCAAGCATAGGATAACATTGAGCTATGCAAACATAAAATTGAGCAATCCTAGCATGAAATTTATCGAGGCAAACATTAAATTGATATTATCTACCATGAAATTAAGCTGGACAAACATTAAAATGAGCAATCCTTGCATGAAATTTATTGAGTGGGGCAAACATGAAATTGAGCGGGGCAAACTGAAAATTGAGCGGGGCAAACATGAAATTGAGCGAGGCAAACTGGAAATTCAGCGGAGTAAACATGAAATTGAGTGGGGCAAACTGGAAATTGACCAGGACAAAAATGAAAATGAGTGGGGCAAACATGAAATTTAGCAGGGCAAGCATGAAATTGAGCGGGGGCAAATTGAAAATTGAGCTGGGCAAACTGGAAATTGAGCGGGGTAAACATGAAATTGAGCGGGGCAAGCATAAAATTGAGCGAGGCAACCTAGAAATTGAGCGGGGCAAACATGAAATTGAGCGGGGCAAGCATAAAATTGAGCGAGGCAACCTAGAAATTGAGCGGGGAACATGAAATTGAGCGGGGCAAACATGAAATTCAGCGGGGTAAACTGGAAATTGAGCGGGGCAAACATGAAATTCAGCAGGGCAAGCATGAAATTGAGCGGGACAAACTGGAAATTGAGCGAGGCAAACATGAAATTGAGCGGGGCAAACTAGAAATTGAGCGGGGTAAGCATGAAATTGAGCAGGGCAAACTGGAAATTGAGCGAGGCAAACATGAAATTCAGCGGGATAATCTAAACTTGATGTTAGTTGAAAATCGATCCATGGTTGAGTCTCACATGACATTTGTAAATTTGGGTCCACCTCCCTACTCAAAAATAGTGCCTACTTGTATCATTGATACATCCTATTGAAGATATTGTTCGTTGATGTGTAGACAAATAAATATCAAATAAGGAACTATATAGTTGCACAATTGGAACATCTGAAATTCAAAGGAATGACAAAAAGAACTGATTTACTAATCATTGTACTTTTTCCATATTGCTTCAACATGTTGTCATCCACTTGTTTCAGCAGGCCAAATAGGAAATTGAACATGTTGTCATCCACTTGTTCCAGCTGAATTACCTAAAAAGTAAAAAGTGTTTTTTGGGCAATTTTTTCTTTAAGAAAATATTTTTGACACTCTCTATGATAAATTCCACTAATTACTAGTCCTTACAATTGCAGCTGCATTGAATCATGGAGACATGGTTGATTTTCTTGCATTGAGAATGCTTCTCTGTGGAATTCCTCTTGATGAATTGTATTTGAAAGCTCATTTGTCAGTGCTAATGATAGAAGAATTGAAAAGTCTCAAGGGAGGAAGGCTTCATGCCAGTGAGTGTTACTATTTTTTGGGAACTGCAGATCCGATTGGAATGCTAAAAGCTATTGAACTTTGTGTTAATCTGTTTCTAATTTTGTTGCTATATTACTCTATTTATGTGATTCCTCTGATTATTTTAGACTAATGTGATATGTTTGCATTTGTTACCTAATTAACATTTCCATGCTTTATTTCTCACTAAAATACCGAGAATGGACAAATTTCAAAAAATATAGTAGTATACAAGGCTCCTGGACTACACTTTGGAGATATTCATGTTGTCACTGCGACTTACATCGGGAATTTGATAAATGTTGTTAGAAATTCTAAACATGCTATTTTCTTTCCAACCAAAGGGCCGCGATCATTAACAGATGAGATGGCAAATAGTGATTTTGATGGGGACATGTACTAGGTGTCAAGAAATCCAAAGGTTCGTAACCATTCCCTATTAGTTTATTAAGTAACATATGTGAGCACAAGTCTTTCTCAATATCATTCATTTTGGCACTTGATTTTTTCATGTTAATTAATTGGTGGACATGAACATATTATTTCATTAACAAGTATATGAGCTCCTCACTATATTAGTAAAAAATTAAGTTTCCTCTTATGTCTTGGATAAAAAATGCTCAATTGTTCTTTTCTCAAGTGTATTATTTAGGAATCTTTTTTCTTTAGAAGGATTTTCACAAGAATTAAGACAAGATCTCGGCTAACATAAAGGAGTGGGGCAAACATGAAATTGAGCGGGGCAAACTGGAAATTAAGCGAGGCAAACATAAAATTGAGTGGGGCAAGCATGAAATTGAGCAAGGCAATCTGAAAATTCAGCGGGGTAAACATGAAATTGAGTGGGGCAAGCATGAAATTGAGCGGGGCAAACTGGAAATTGAGCGGGGCAAGCATGGAATTGAGCGGGGCAAACATGAAATTCAGCGGGCCAAGCATGAAATTAAGTGGGGTAAACTGGAAATTGAGCGAGGCAAACATGAAATTCAGTTGGGAAACATCAAACTCAGCGCGGCAAATTAGAAAATTAGCGAGGTAAACATGAAATTCAGCGGGGCAAACTAGAAATTGAGTGGGGCAAACATGAAATTAAGCAGAGAAAAAATTATATTCAGCGGGGCAAACTACAAATTGAGCAGGGGAAACTTGAAATTGAGCGGGGAAACATGAAATTCAGTGGGGCAAACATGAAAATTGAGCAGGGAAAACATGAAATTGAGCGGGGCAAACTGGAAAATTCAGTGGGAAAATCCGAAACATTAGCGCGGCAATCATGAAATTGAATGGTGCAAACTGAAAATTGAGCGGGACAAACTATAAATTCAACCATGCAAGCAAACATTAAATTGAGAGAGCATAACATGATATTGAGCTGTGCAAACGATAAATTGAGCGAGCATATCATGATATTAATGTGAGCAAACGATATTTCGAGCGAGCATAGCGTGATATTGAGTTGGGCAAACATTTCTTCAAGTGAGCATAACATGATATTGAGCAGGCCAAACATTAAATTGAGCTAGCATTGCATAGATATTGAATGGACAACTGTAAATTGAGCGAGCATGGGATAATATTGAGCTAGACAAACATTAAATTGAGCAATCCTTGCATGAAATTTATCGAGACTAACATTAAATTGACCTTATCTACCATGAAATTAAGTTGGGCAAACATTAAATTGACCTTATCTACCATGAAGTTAAGCTGGGCAAACATTAAATTGAGCGATCGTAGCATGATATTTATCGAGACAAACATTAAATTGACCTTATCTACCATGAAATTAAGCTGGGTAAACATTAAATTGAGCGATCCTACCATGAAATTGAGCAGGGTAAACATGGAATTCAGTGAGCCTAGCATGAGATCAAGTGAACCCTAGAATGGAATTGAGTGAGCTTCAAATTGAATTGAGCGAGTTTGACATGGATTTGATCGATCAATGCATAAAATTGACTAAGCCTAACGCATGAAATTGACTAAGCCTAACGCATGGAATTGACCAAACTTCGCATGCAATGCCATTGTACAAGTGTAACATTTTTTTTCAAGATCTGTACCTCCGACTGCTGCAGTATCAGTCAAATGCAGGTTGAAGAGAGGTGCTTTAGAGTGAGAGAATATTTTGAACCTTTTCAAGGAGATACAACCAGCTCGTAGGATTTCACGTAACTCTAGCAAAGATGAAAAATGGTAAATGTAGAATGATGATATCTAAATGATACACAGATATTTGAGTCGGAAAAATGAGAAGAAAACCCTTCATACTTCAGTTCTTAGTTCCACGAGAGTGTAGGGCTGGAAGCACTTGTTTTTACGTTAAGAGGAGTGAAAGCAGCGCTTAAAGCAATACAGTGAAAGTAGTATATAAAAAGTAGGGGTATTTTCGTCCTGAAATTCAGTCTCCGCACGTGGAGGTCTAAGTTGCAAAACAAGGTTTGTCTTCTTTCATAAAAACAGCTGGATAAAAGGTGGGGTCCACAGTCCTTAATTTCTCGTCGCAGAGCTCTCGTACAGTTGGAAGTGGCAGGAGAACTGGAATATGGTAGAGCCTTCTCTCCCCACTACATATGGAAGAGTGAATAATCATTTTGGACCGTCTATCTAGTTATTCTTACATCAGATGGAGAGTTGATAAAAAATTAGTAGACATAGATCGAGTCATCTTGACATCCGATCGGTGTCTGTTACACTGACGGTACAAAATAAACTTGGTCAATTTTCACTATGGAAGATTGAAGAATAGAAAGCGTAGATTCCTATAGGTGTAGTTCTCTCAATCATGAGCCACCGATAGTTGGTCTAGTAGATGGATGGGCAGGATCGTAAACCTGCCACGAGTACTATGTACATATGAATCTACCCTACTCGGGTCCACATCATTCATCTTCCATTCAACTCCATCTCAATGGAGGCAGGTGGAACGCGCCTTATCTGCCAATGCCTTTTGCTTTCTTGTTGGGGCCAGCTACTTTCCCAAGGTGAGTGGGACCCATGGGCTCCACGGTTATAGATCAAAGCCTCACTTGCCATTTAAACAAGAAAGAGATTTGCTACAATACATCCCTGCAGATTACTTGTTTTTACATCCGTACTTCATCTATTGATCCTTGGACATGTTGCAATTATCCAAACCGTTTATATTTGATTTCCTTTAATCTTGATGAGATATGTGAAAAAAGTTCATATAAAGGTCCTATAAATGACCCACAAAACAACGGTTAAGGAAGACAGTTCATATCCAAAAAGAGTTAAATGATTAAAGGGTTGAAAGATTTCAATGTTAGATTTTTTATTTTTATTTTTTCCTTTTCTTTTTTCTTTTTATGTGGGCATCATCTAGGAACATTACAAACGGTTTGGATCATTGGAAAATTACCCCAAATCCAATGACTCCAATGCCGATGTAAAAATGGCTATAGGTGAGAATGTACGGAGAAAACCAAAAGGTATATACTTATTTTGTTTTGAGAAAATTATGACTGTAATCACACCTCTTACCCACAGACTTTTCTAAACGCTCCCAAACTTTACTTTCCTAATCTAATCCCTTCTGTGGGGATATATCAGGTGGACGAAAATACCCTTGACCTATGAATTCGGATTACAATCCGCAGCTATAGATCCACGGTGCCTGCAAGGGTATTTTTGTCTTCGAATAGAATATCCGTACAGATTGGTTTATTTTGACAAGGTAATGTTTGGTAGCATTTGTAAAAGACGGTGGGTAAAAGATGGATTTTACGGTAGTCAATTTTTCTTTAGTTTGGGAAGAATTATATGATGCTCAGGCTGCGTATGATGCTTGATATGCAGGCACTCAGAAATTTTACTCTTGGAAGATATTAGCTCAAATCAAACCGACCAGATTGTGTAATACAATATAAACAAGTTACGATCCAAAGATCAGATTTTTTGAAAAATCCTAACCTCTGATTGGGGGATACTCGTTTGTGGAAATAGTACCGTTGGGTATCTTTCATTTTTAACCGTTCAAAAAATGTCCACAATCCGGAGAGTCAGGTAACCAAGCAAGTTAATGTTTTGGTTCATGATACATATTTATTCGGTAGAATAATTTGGACAGTTCGAATTGATTAATTATTTGCCACTTAGGCAATTTCTAGGTAAGTTCTCAGGGCCTGCATATCATCCATCACACTCTGCCAGACCATCAATGCTTTCCTCTCACTGTTCTACTAGCCGCGCACGCACCTAACAGGTCGGACGACGCTCCCGTCCAACTGATTGGCAGCGAATTGATGGCTCTTTTTTTCTTTTTCTTTTCTTTTTTTTTTTTTTTTTGGAGGAAAAGAAAAGAAAAGGAAAAAGGGGTCACTGGTTCAATTCATTAGTAAAACTCAGACGGTTAAGATTTGATCAATGCGAGTTTAGGTTATGGTCCATCTAAATAAGACCCATGATTTGGAAGGCCTGAATTGATGTGCATGGTGCGTACGATGGTGGTGAATTATCACTGTATTCAATGCCGCCCAATCGTGAGCTGCAGAGGAAGTATACGATACGTGGCCCCGCATACTTCAACCGTATACACGGCTTTCAGTTCTGATAAGTGGGGACATGTTTAGGTACTCTAGACTGTTGGTCTGTTGTGACCCATTCTAGATGTACTATGACTAAAAATAACCTTGATAGCATACTCTCAAGCTTCCGTTATGCTGTCTACAGACAGACGGCTAGAAAAGAAATTTGAACACAGGTCCACATTCGTCTAGGAAAGGACCTAATATTGATTGGCAGCATGTTTCAATCTGAGACAGTTTTAGGGAATCGACGGTTGATACTCAACGAACTAATTGGTAGGATTACAAAACCATGGCCCCACTTAACAAAACCGCAAGAGAAAATTACCACTGCAAACCTCACCTTTTATCCAGCGTACGAAGGATCCAAAGCTTACCTTCCTAACTTAGACGTTGCACGTACTGACGGACTTTCGGGGGCAAAAAACTCCTGCTTCTGGCTACGGTTATAATCCGTAGCTATAAATCTACAGAACAAAATTACTTTTAAAAGCAGGGGTATTTCCGTCCTCAAATGCTCTGTCCGTCCGTGCGAGGCCTAAGTTGTGAAAGTAAGTTTTGGATCCTTCAAAAAAGACGCTGGATAAAAGGTAGGCTGCAAACCCGTGTATATTGGGGAACGATGCACATGGGTCACATGTTGAGATGGCCCATCGATCGGTACACCTATATTTTGGGTGATGCTCTTGGAAAGACCAGAGGAAGAAGTTTCAATGGCTCACGACATAAACTCTACAAATCAATGGTCAGGATGATCCTTGCATAAAATGGATCGAAGTGCAGAAATCAGGACTGTCCATTCATCAGGTGGGCTACTGGTGTATGTGGATCATCTGACGATTAGATCGACCTGTTTTTTCTGAAGGCCATTGGCACGTTGCAGCCCCACCTTATGCATGGGTCAGATGTCCCATGCAAATGATTGATTGACACGTATCAAAGCAGGCCTCGGGCTATATATACTCTCCTCGCTGCTGTTGTCCATTTTCACAAATATCATCTAACACGCCAAGTGTATTCCCATGCAGATAATTTTATTTGTATTCGGTGGGCTATCCACATCGCCTATCTGTACCGTCCATTACGTTTGGTTTACTCTTCATACTCTGCCTTGGCAAACCATACAGATCAGAAAAGTCCAAATGCAACTATGTCCATGCGAAGGTTTTGATGGAACGAACGAAATGACCGTCAAAATGTGTGGTTTGCATCGGTTTGTACCGTAGATAGATGCATTTTTATCGAGGAATGATCAAATATTTCATCTGATACATCCATTTCTTGGATAATCAGACACTGCATCTGATGCATCCATTTCTTAAAAAATGCATGCATGACTTTTGCAGGGAAATCCCCCCCCGGTGATATATGTGCTTTATATCCATGCCGTCTATCCGCTTTTAAAGATTATTGTAGGGCATGCGACAAAAAAAAAATGAAGCATATCGAAGGTAAAGTGGACCACACTACAGGAAACAGTAGGGATAACGACACCCACTGTTGAAATTATCCTAGGGCCAAGTGGAATGTTTATTTGTTATCCAACCCGTTGATAATGTCACAAAGACGTGGATGAAGGGAAAATTCAAAGATCAGCTTGATCCAAAACTTTTGTGGCCTCAGGAAGTTTTTAATGGTGAATGTTCAATCACAGATGTTTCCTGTAGTGTGGGTCATTAGAGATTTTCATGTCCATCGTTTCTGGGCTCATGCACTAAAATGAGCTGGAAAAATAGATGTAAGGAGTAGATAAAAAGGATGAAAAGATACCTTGCAGGACATTAATCCAAGACGAATGCGGGCAACACCATGGCAAATTAGAGGTTACACGCATGACTTTATACCGTTACCTATGGTGTGGCCCACCTAATTCTTAGATTAAGTTGATTCTCATAGTGTAGAGTAAAAATGTGGTGGTCCACTTGATAAACGGATTGGATCTTATACATGCTCCACTTGCACAGAGGTAAGATATCGCAAACCAAGCCCTCCGTACACCACTCGAGCCAGGTCAGTCCATTTCTTTACTGCCGACTGTCCCATTTGTTGAATATCCGGATCTTGCAAAAGGTGTGCGACACCATGATTATCCATCCACTCATTAGGTGGGCCACACCTACAATGTAACATCCATCAGCTGTCCCTATATTTTGACATTGTGGCTCACCCAATGAGGTGTGGCCCACTTTTGAGTCGATAAGAGGTTCTATGTGAACCCGATGACGGTTCCAAATGGACGTATAGGAAAGAAATGGCTGTATCAGATATAGTTGTACCTGATAATTTCTCATTTTATTATTATTTTCAGGGCTATTTTATGATGATTTTATAGCCGTTGATGTTGTTTCAATCATCTAAGAAAATAAACTTAGTTTACATATTAATTCACTTCAATCATCCCATTGATTTAAAAATTTTAAAACCATTCATTCCTTCTTTTCAGGAATTTTAGAACCTATAGAGCATATTTCCAGCCATCAATCAATCCTAGCCATTCAAAAGAATGAAGTACAAAAATAAGACATTCATTGAACCGATCGCTGTGATTTTCTATCTATGGCCCATCCAGGGAAACTTATGATGAATGAGAAGTTTGGATCACGAAAACAACGTTAATAAACATGTGTTTTTCATGCAATCCATTCAAACGTTATTTTAAGAAGCCGGTCCACAGCTGCGAGGAAATATAGGAATACATGGCCCACGTCAATCATCATGGTTTGAGTCCAGAAGAATGAATTGCTTCGTTCAGTAATCCTGACCATTTGTCTGCTGTGTCCCACCGTTGATAGAGCATGCCTCAAACAACATTACGATTCGTGGCCTATAGGTAGACGGTTAAGATGAGAAGTGCAACAACGGTCCACATTCATCTGAAAGAGGTCCCAATATTGGTTGCTGGGATATTCAAATCTTGGGGACTGCTCCATCAATGGTCTGACTCAACAAACAAACGGTCTGGATTGACCAAAAAAGGGCTCAATTGTCAAAAATGGAAATTCATGTTTATTAAGCAAAGATGTGGTGCCACGTATCAGATAATTCTGATGATATTTTGGACAGCTGGGATCTAACGTCAATGTTGCCGGTGACACGACATATGTTTTGGCCCCTTTAATTAGCCACCCTTAATTATTTTAGCCTTTCTTTTTTGATATTTTATTGACATATAGATGAATAATAGCATATCTGATTAGAGGGAATAGATTGTACTCGGATTTTCAGTTTATCTTAAGTGGAGCCGATGGTTTAGTGATCCAAACCGTTGGATGGTGGGATCCATTGAAGGATGGGCCATGCCTTTTCAATTTTGTAGTCTACATATAGATAATTGAGGAATACAGCAATAAAATCCACACTAAATTAGAGAAAAAGCCCAAAATTGATGGCTAGGATTTTACAATTTGGGATCTCCGAGGCATGGTCCATCTACAGTGGGACCAAATAGACCAGCAATTTGGATCACCTATTCATCAGTGGGCCCCCTATGAACTCAAGACCTTATTGTAATGTTTGGAGGGCAAAGATAACAGCCCTCAACCCATATATCTTAAGTGACATATGAAATGTCCCATCATTGATCTGAACCATCCATTCATTCACACCATTCAGGACAAGCCATGGTGAAGAAATCACACCCCAAGGATGTTCTAACCTTCCTTATGGGTAGCATAAAAAATGGATGGCCAAGATCAAGCAGAGAATAAAATAGGTCCACATCAGCGTTGAACATCTATTAAATAGGTCCTACACGAATTACATGAATTGCCATGCTAACCATCCGGCCTATGATGAAAGGCCCTGGACAGAAATGATGTTAACCATACGGTCTACGTTGATATTTCAACATGGCATGCGTCACTTAGGACCCCCTTGAATACCACCAAATAAGTTGCCTTTTTTACTTACAGAAGTAAATAAGTAACTTATATCAGGTAATCAAGTTTGGTTTATAATTAGTTATAAAAAACTTTTTTTTTTTTACTTAAAAGCATATAATCACTTTAGTTCTTTTTTATTTTTTTACTGTTTTACTTTTCTTAAGTTGTCGAAGAGACTCATCAGGAGAAACTAAAGAAAAGCTAATAAATATGTTGTTTGTCAAAAATATTTATATTCTTAATAAGTAAAGACTAAGGTAAGTTACTTATGTCTCAAGTAACTTAGGTTGGTTTCTACTTATTAAAATGAAGTGATTAAATACTTTTAAGTAAAAACATTATTTATAATTAATTATAAACCAAACTTATTTATCTTAAATAAATTATTTACTGTTGTAAGTAGAAAAAGTAACTTATTTGGTGGTAAAGGCTTAACAAATGTACCTTTGGATGTTAGAAATCTCTTTCTCCGTAAGTGCCGCGTTTGATCTTAAGTAACCTAAGATAAGCTACTTATGCCTTAAATAATTTATCTTGATTTCTACTCGTTAAATTGAAGTAATTAACTTAATTTTATTTTTATTTTTACTTATTATTTGATCATAAACTGAATTTATTTATCTCTAATAAGTTAATTATCAACTGCTGTAAGTAAAAAGAGTAACTTATTTGGTGGGATCCAAATGGTCCATACATGTGTAAAATTTGCAAGATTATGAGCAAGGTTGGAGAGGCGTCGATCACACTAGTGATGGCCCTTTTGGATGCACTATTAAAAGGGTCATTTTTAAACATTGTTTTAAGTTAAACTCCAATTTACATTGTGAGTTTGGATGCAATTATGCAAATCTTGTAACTTAATTCCCATAGTTTCCAATTTTTCTCGGCGCAATGGTGTACTATATTGTTTCGGCATGAGTTACCATACAAAAATGCCAGTTGGAATGTGAGAAAATTTTCATTTAAAAAAAATTCCCAATCACCTCCGAGATTCCCTAATCCAGTAGTTGAAAGAGGCCTTGTTCGGTGACTACCACACATTTCATTGCATTCAATTATTCCCCTGCCTTTATCTGGTCAAGTAATGGAAAAACATCCCCAGTAGGGATAGCAATAGGCATGGTTGGGTACACTACTTAGAGAGGTGGAATAATGCAATGCTCGGCTTAAGAGTTTAATAGAGCTATCAATGAGCCTGGCTAGTCCACTTAAGGCTTTGCTTGGGGTGGCCCACTAGGCACGAAGTTCAGGTCCAGGCCTTAAAAGTAAAGCCTATTTAATAATTGGGCTGGGCTTAGGCTCTGTTCAAGAGCCTCAGCCGAGCTCAGTCTTTTTAGAGTTTCAAGGGAAATTTTGTCATATATCATGCATGATGGGCTGCATTATATAAACAAACCAAATCTTGTACAAAAGGGATAGTGGGGATCTACCTTGGTCTGAGGTCATGCATAATCACCATGACTTGGTTGATATCCTGCATGATAATCGTGGGCTGGTCTTGGGTCTGTTTCTTCAGGCCTAGTATAAGACCAAGCTGCCCTCAGGCATAAGTTCTACTTGGTGGATAAGCATGCAGCCCAGCCCAAGCCCAGGCCGTTGACAACTGTAGTTTCTAGGCAATGGCAATGGTTATTTTGTAAAGTGTCAATGACTTGGTGCACCAAATAGTTGATATGATGTTGCACACGGTGAATGGCCATGCACCAAAAGATAACCCAATATTGGAAAATCCTATCCATTGAATCTATTGCATTTTTTCATTGCATATGGACTGTTGCTTTATTTTATTTCCTGACCATCTACTTGCTTGCCATTGATTAAAAGGCTAGGATTTCTGATCAACAGAATTATTAATACATGTGCCATCCACATTAGGGCCATTATATCATTCTTTTTGTTTCATATTTATAGGCCCACTCAAACTAAAAGGGAAATTTTATTGGATAACCATGAGTTCAGTCTGCTTTTTGGGATAGATTGTTTAAAACAACATGTTCATGGGATGATTATAGCTAAAATGAGGATGTTGATATGGATGACTGACAAGATAGGGAAGGATGGATTTAAAAACGAATGTATTTGGGAAAACTTGGGAGTAGTATCAATAGGTAATAAGATAAAGGAAAATAGACTTAGATAGTTTGGTTATATGTAATGGAGACCGATAATTGCTCCTGTTAAAAGGAGCGAGTGGGCACATGTTGGAGGCTCTAAGCAGGTAAGAGGAAGGCCCAGGAGGACGTTGATAGAGATAGTTAGAAAAGCTTGGTAACCTATGATCTAGTTGAAGGTACAACCTTTGATAGAATGGAATAGTGGAATAGGTTTGAAGTAGCTGCCCCTAATTAACTAGGATAAGGCTTAGATGATGATGGTGACGACATATCTCTGAGCCCCATTCATAAAATTAAAAACCCAAGTGTAGAATTCTCAAGTGAAGCATTTTGGTTCACCATTTCCTATGCTTCCCAAATTATAATATTTCTTACAGGTGTTATAGCTTTATTGAGTGGGCTTATCTCAATGACCCATTTTAAATGAAGACTTTTTATGTCATTTGATGATTTTTAAATGATGTACCACTCCAAGCTCTATCATGTGTGAATACTCAATTACAAGGGCAAATAATTAACAAGTTATTCATATGTAGACAAGTTTACTGTAAATAGATTACAACTTAAAGCCAAATAAGACAAACTATAAACACTTTACACATAGTAATCAGATTACAAAAGAAGGCATCTACTGCATAGACATAAAACAGAGGGAAAATACCCATTTTTTGGGTGGAAAATCCTTCTATTGGCGATGCAGAGCCTAATGACGACTCCCCTTTTCCAATCTTCGTGATCTCAAGTGTACCACACCACAGGAAAATAGGAAAATAGTGGTAAATGGTAATTGAACATCCACCATGGCCCACCGTAATGCTTATTTGACATCCAACCTATTGATCAGGACACACATAACTGGATGAATGGAAAACACAAATATAAGCTCATACAAAACTTTTGTAGCCTCCAGGAAATTTTCATGGGTGGGCGATCACTTACCCCTGTTTCTTATGGATGTGCTTCATTTCCGGGATCTTGCTATGAAATGCCATAAACTGATATGAAAAAATGGATAGATGGTGAGGATAACTCGTTGCTAGCAGCGGAAGTTGGACAGGACTTAGCCCAGCCCAAGCCTAGGCTGTTGACAGCTATAGCTTCCAGGTAATGGCAATGTTTGGTTTTCTTTTACTTTGTAAAGTGTCAGTGGTTCGGTGGACCAAACAGTTGATATGATGTTGCACACTAGTGGATATCTACTGTATTAGCCTTGCTTGTACGCTACGATATTAACTGAACACTGACAAGGCAATTTGTGCCGGAGAAAGATTGAAGAGGAGGGCATGCAAGATCTTTGCTATTCATAAGTCGTGTTACCTCGAATATAGGTGGCTGGTTATGTTATTATAACAATCAATTTTCTCATGTCTATGGCCCACCTCGTAAGAGGGTCCTATTTTTGGGCCAATGGATCATCATCCTGGGCCTTCCTAATCACATATATTACGTGTCAAGAATCATCTATACAATCTCTTGTTGTGCAAATTGACTCTTACTCTCTTCTGCATTTCCTCAAATTTCAGGCATAATTTGAACCATAAGTTCAATGTTGTAAGCTTGGATCCATCACCTACACAAAGAACAAACACATCCACAATTTATACAAAGTGGCAGAGGGAGGGACTAGTTTGGGGTTAGTGGTCCGCTACGAAACATATCAACCATTCAAACCCCAAACAGAGGCACAGCCCATGGACCCATGGCCTGATCCTCAACCGTTTACTGATTGGGTTAAGAATTTAGTTTAAAATTTAATATGTGGTCCCACTTTTCAACAAATTATTAGGACCAAGCACCACTCTTTCGACCCATTTACTTAAGGGCTCGTATTTCAAGCCCATTAGTAACTTTGTTATTTTTGGGAATTGAAGCTTTTTGTTAATACTTATGTGCCTGCTAGAAACGGTTTGATATTAGGAATGAGTCAGCCATAGCTTGATTCATTTACTTTAACAACCTTTGTTTTCTGGCGAAAACCAAAGCATAGCCCAATAAGTACACCTAAGCCCAAGTTAGAAGCAAGCTCTCACCATTAAAAATTTCCCGGGCCTGCTATAATGTTTCTGCCAACCAACCTATTGATTAGGTCACACAAACCTAGCTAATGGAAAACACAAATATCAATTTCATCCAAAACATTTCAATTGATGGTAAGGTTATCTTAGAAACTAAAAAATGTGGCTACTGACCAAATGATAGCTTAAATTTCATCCGCAAAAGCCAACCAACAGCTTATCTTTTACCTGCACAAGTCTTTCCACCCGAGTTTCTCTCTCTGATTTCCAAAATGCAGTTTCTGATATGGATGCTGGGAATTACTTTTGTTTGATGAGGAAGAATCACTTCATGTGGATGAGATCTACCCCATCAATAAGGTGTGCCTCTCTTTATTTGGATCAGCACTAACAAATCAAGTGGTACACACCATGAGAAACAGTTGAGATGAGAAGTCTCACCATTAAAATAGTCCAAGTTATACATGGTGCCCACCGTGATGTGTGTATACCATCCAATCCATTCATCTCACATTTCATACCAGGATTAATTGATTCGCCGAAAATTAGGACATTCTACTACTACTTGTGTTGGCCAAACTATGTGAATTTAAAGTTGTTAGGAATGATTTTACACTATTCCCTATGGTGTAGCTCATGTAAGCTCTGAATTTTCAGGATTTACAGTGAAAATTTGATGGCTCAACTGATGGACAGGGTGGATCAGATGCACGTTTATCCCACATAGTGATTAGTTAATTAACTAGCAAAATGCATCCCCTCCAATGTGCCTATGCAATTCAGGCTATTGTAGACCCCAATTCTCTCTTCCTTCCTCTCTCCATGTGGTTGTGCACCACATCTCCAAGTTAACAGTTTCAGGCTACAAATGAACCTTAACACAATTAAGCATACCTAAGCCTGCCTACTGGCAACCTGGTCCATGAGCTTAATAGACTCAGAACATTGCCAACTCTAATTTAATTAATGGTCCACTTAAGCCTCAGCTGTGAAAAATAAAACCTTGTAATAGACTAGGCTTGACAAGCCTAAACAAATCAGTTTAAATCCAGACCAAACCCATCCATTCACGGCCCCACTTCTTGGAAATTTGCAAAACCGGACAAAAACGGAGATTTTGACTCTAAAAGTCACTAGATTGTTTGTTCTAATTATGCAACCATGGATAGGAAAAAGAAGTGGTGCCTATTGGTTACAATAAAGGAGATCCAATCACTGGATTAGACTACACATGATGTGGAGTCTACTGGGCAAAGGATGAGAGAGACAGGAGACGAGAGAGATGGGAGATGAGAGAGAGTATATGAAAATGACTTGAAACTTATAATTCTAATTAGGATTCTAAAAATCAAGAAAATAAATCATTATGCAAGCATAACACCATAACATTATAATACCAATTAGTGTTCCGAACCCATTTTATTAATATAATGCGTTATGCTATAATGCATCATTTTTATAATTTATAGTTAGGTAGATGATTAGCAATCCTAATGGGCCCTAGAAGTTAGATTATTAGTTTTTCTAGTCAAGTCTGCTTTGGACGTTTATCCAACTCAAGGGAGAAACAAAAGTCTGTCTTTGCCTCTTTCCATCATAGCATATCTTGTTGGTGAGCTCGAAAGCGCCGGTAAATCCCTAGAAGCGCCGGTAATTATATTAGCGGCGCTACTCGAGCGCCGAGAATTTATTACGTCGGGAAAAGTATTAACGGCGCTCTTTGATTTTTAGCGGCGCTTGCCTGAGCGTCAATAATTATAGTTTTTTCCGACGCTAATAAGCGCTGCTAAAAGTCTCTCCGAGCGCAGGTAAAAGTGGTTTCGGACACTTTTTCTCATGAAAAAGCGCCGTAAGATTTCTACACAAGCGCCGCTAAAAGCCTTCATATAGATTAAAGACGGCCCAGCATGCCAATAATTATTATTATTATATATAAATCAATCGAAACCTGTATTTTTTAAATATTTGAAACATAAAAAAAATATATAATATTTATTACAATAAATTGAAAATAGTCTTGAATATAAATAAATAAATAAAAACAGATCCATCTATCAAACAAAGTTCTTGCCCTCACCTGGACTTTCAAGCTCCTATTGCCATAATTCCTGAAGCAGTTAAGCTCTCATCTAGAGGCAGCTTCTCAAGTGCTCCTAGCACTGTACTGATTGAATCTTCCATAGAACTGTTGCTTATGCCACCACTACACTTTTGAGCTTCCTGGAGCCATTGGTTAAGAAACCTATGCCCGTCTAACTGAAGAAAATGATTAAGGCAACCATTCTTCTCTGTCGCTGATAAGGTACTTGCTACAATTGACCATTGTCTGGATGCATTACCTACATTCTTCGTAATATTTTCTCTCTACCTCTGCATAACAGCAACCGACTCTTCAACTCTAGCAAGGTTTGTGAGTCCATCTTTCATCTCAGTTGGGGTGAGGAAATCTTCTAACGTCATATTGCCTTCATGCACCAGCTAGGTACTTCCAACACGCTAATACTCTCATCATCTGCTGTTTCTGAAATACACATCTTCAATTTGATGAGTTGGCTAAAAAATATTAATGTTAATTGATAACTAATACCAAATAATCCTGAAAGCAAGGTTTAAGGTGAGGTGAGCAACAAGTTTAGTGAACAACAAGATATGTCACATTCCAGTATGAAAAACCAAGCACTGATTATTTTAGAATTCATGTAGTGATTACCAGCTTTGGTTGGCCATTTCTACCCCCAATAGTTGTCACGATTATATCACCCATCTCTGTGCCATTTCCATCGACCACGACAGTTTCCATTTCCTAGAAGAAAAAATCACATTTCATAGAGAAGGCTAATATGCTATCAAGCAAGCAGAGATAAGATTATATTAAAACCTACCTTGTCATCCCTTATCTTCATATCATTCATTCATTTCTTCAGGCAACCTATCCATGCTAATAGCATTTCCACTTGTGTTTCTCAATCTAGTCAAAGGCAACACACTAGCATTTCCACTTGTGTTTCTCAATCTAGTCGAAGGCAACACACTAGCTGATGCCATTTGCTGCAAATGGGGAACCAAACAGATCTAGTTCCAATACGTTGCAGAATCACCTTTTTTTTCTCAACAAAACCCAATCCTTCACCTACTTTTATTTTGTAAATATGTCTTTCAAATGAACCCATGTGAAGTAAATGTGTCATCAGTTATATGTGGTAACTTTGTAATTAGAATGCATTGGAAATAGACAAGCCAAAATACTGGAATTGTTTGCGAGATGAGATTTCGGTCTCATCACACATCCACAGGCCCCACCTTTCGTTCTATGTTTTTTGGACCCGATTGAAAACTTTGAAGAGAATGCATTGCATTTCAAACTAATTCTTGCTTAGCAAATTCCTCAATAACCGTATTGAGAGAGAGAGAGAGAGAGAGAGAGAGAGAGAGAGAGAGAAACCCTAGAGGAGTAGATGTGGATTGAGAAAGGGGAAACAAAGAGAGATGGTCGATTGAGAGAGGGAAAAGGGGAAAGAGAGAGAGACGGTCGATTGAGAAAGGGATGGTAGAGGTGGAGATGGCGATGGCTGTCGCTGCATCTAAAGGGAGAGAGAGAGAGAGAGAGAGAGAGAGAGAGAGAGAGTCGGGACGGAAAGAGAGAGAGAGAGAGAGAGAGAGAGAGAGAGAGAGAGAGAGAGAGCGTCTGGGGCGGTGAGAGGGAGAGAGTCAGGAGGGGAGAAAAATAGGGTTAGGGCTTTAGGTACGGTATTTATACCCGATCCTTAATCGACGCCCGTTTTAATTAGCGCCGATAAATTAGCCACATAAATCGTCGGCTAATCCCGTTTTTGTTGTAGTGACACTAAATGCACGATGGATGCAAGCAAATTCCTCAGTAACCGATGGTATTTCACTACCTCAAGGATCTAAGCTCACACTAGCTCAACAAGTGGAGTTTCCCTTCCCTACCTTCCCTTCCTATTCTTCTTTTCTTCCTCCTATTCTATTCTTTCTCAACAAGTGGTAGAAACTTAAGCAAACATTCATATTGAACAACTAAAGATTAGAAAAGATTATATGCACCTAATATGCATTGGGCACCACTCACATTTCAGAAAGGGCTTCTGAAAAGTTGGATTTTGATATACTCGCTAGGTTCCTTACAACATATGAGGGCATAACAAGTCGTATCTCAAGCTTCTCAATCATACTTAATTGATCTAGCCCAGATCATACTAAGAAAAGAGACAAAATCTTAAAAAAAATAAAGAAAAGTAAAGTAAATTAGTCAATTTGAATTTTAAAAAAAGGCCTACCGGACTTTCCCAATTGTCCTCCATGAAACGTATATCACAACGTTCATTCACATTAATACTTGCTAAGCATGTTAGTTTCAGATAGTCAAGCCCAGAAGGTATGTAATAGAAAAAAAATATATATATATTGATATGTACTAGATAACAGATTATACAGAAACCACAGATCCTAAGATTGAATCATATCTAATTAAAATGAGCATTCGCTCAATAAAAAGCATATATCAAATAATGACCGGCTTGGAATTCCATATTTTCAAGGTGAACTTTTCTTCTTTTTGATTTTTTTTTTTTTTTTTTTTTAAATTTTTAGAATCTCACTGATTTCATCTTTACTGCTGATTAATGAATATTATCAACAGAAGAAAAAAAAAAATCAAATCCTATTCATATTACTACAAGATGATTTGTAGGAGATGTGATATGAGGCTTTCTACAATGTTCACTGGTTATTAATTCTGACAAGTGAGACCCATGCTTAATCCAAATCATTTTTGCCCATTTCCAACTAAGCCAGCCCCATCAACAAAACTATGAGATGCAAGCAAAAGCTATGGAGTTGAGCTAACTTTTTCTCCTTGTTAGTACTCATGACAATTTAGTAAATGTCAACATTCATCTTTCTAATTTTGGTCCCACAAATTGCCTTGAAAATTACAGCAAACCACAACTCCAATAACAAAGTGGAACCGTAGACTATGGAAGGATGTTACGTGGCTTCCCATCAATGGCATAACCATGGTTACAATGTTACTCTACTTATAGTATGGGGTCTATAAAAGAATAAGCAAGGGCGTACCAAGGAACCATGTGGTTTCTCCAAGAGAATAAGCAATTTCATTTTCGGCACATCTTTCCCATAAAATACTATAGCACAACAAGGATTTACAGAGAAATGGACCAAAGTTTGAAGCCCAAATGCCAAGGGGCACATGGATACTCAGTCCAGGTATCCTCATGAATTTGATCGTATAGAACAATGCACTGAATTTCAATGCAATAGAGTAAGTGTTAGGAACTTCTCTTCCATATCTTTAATATTTGAGTCTATTCTTTTAATATCATCATATTAGGATAGGATCCTTATATCTTTTTTTTTTTCAAAGATAATGGGGAGGATCCTTATATCTTTTGTTGTTGCATGTTAAAAACATCTAGCTAACCATAACAGTTTTATAGAACAAGCAAAATATGGTCGACTAACTCATTAACAAATTTTACATGGAAGTTAGGTGGCTACAATTATAAGCTAAATGGAGAGAGAGAGAGAGAGAGAGAGAGAGAGAGAGAGAGAGAGAGAGAGAGAGAGAGCCGCGGTGGGTAGCTGCTGGAGTTGCAGCAGAGAGTCCATTCGGCGTCGTGGAGTTGCAGAGAGAGGCGTCATGGAGCTGCAGAGAGAGAGAGAGAGTGAGAGAGTCGGGGGCGTGGAATGAATAGGGTTTTTTTTTTTTTTTTTTTGTATTTTATAGACTTCATTTAGCAGCGCCCTGTTTTGCTCAGCGCCGGTACAATACGACTCCGTAAGTGCCGACTAATCCCCTTTTTGTTGTAGTGTTGCATGACTTCACTTGTTTCTGTTTTACTTTAGGATTGTAATTTGAGTAACACGTGCATAGAAACAAGACACGCGCATGCGAGACCGGCGCTGCTCGTCAGATTGACCTTACAATGCGTAGTTTCCATGTCTTGAAAAACTTGCCTATCTGATCATCAGGTGGGCCACACCTGTTGAAAGTAAATGAATGGTTATTAGAAAAAGACCAATGGTTCAAATAATGTGCCCTTCATGATGAACATATGTGCATGATTTTAGATGCATGGTACACACAGTGATGACCTGTGATAAGTGGATCAGATTTTACATAGGTGAGCTATTTCTATGCACGAGTAGGGGGCAGTTTCAAAGCTCAGGCGAGCAGCTGCAACTTGCATTTCTCATTTTACTTGGAAGTTTTTGGTAGCGGATCCGGTAAATTTGAGATTGAGGAATGAGCCATTGCCATAGAAGGGGTCAGAATCCTCTGCAACAATCGATGTCACGTCATCAGTTGTGACATGTTGTGACATTGACTCTATTCATCAGTTGTGCCACCTTTGGCAAACCATTAGGCCCTATTTGTTTTTCCTGCTATATCCTACATAGCTTGTAATTGGCTTGAGGGTCATTGGATGGTAATATAATCTCTGATGGGAAATTACACAACTTTCTCTTTTATGTGCAAATCAATGAGTTTATTTATTTATTTATTTATTTATTTTTATTTTTTTTTAAAGAACCAAAAAGCATAGATTAGTAGTAGTATTATTTTTTAATTTATAACAAACGCCTCCCCCTTCAGGAGGCTATATGCCAAAACCCTAATAGAAAAGAACACTCAACATTTCAAAGCTTCTTCTCAAACAATGAAGAGGACATCTTGAGGCCATGCATGAGCCTGAAATGCCGATTATGGTCAGGACTAATAAGCCGACTCAGAGCATTTAATAGAGGGCACATGCTTGTAGCCACCAGGAGCCCCATCAGATGCTCGTCTTTGATTGTTGCAACTGCATGAGTGACCACAATATATCCATCCTCTGCAAGCCATCATTTCCCCTTCCCTCAACAACAAAGCATGCCCATGTCTTCTCCTCACGGGATTCTGTTACACCTTTTAAGATGGTAAAACCCAAGCCTCTAATTACCTCAGCTATCTCAAGAAAAAGGCTGCAATCCTCGCACAACATCTCAACTAGCATCTGCCCATTCATGTTTAGATTTTCCACTATTATAGGGGAAGCTTTGAACTGGCTTCCCACCTCTAGAGCCCAGCTTGCACCACGGTCTTGACTGCAGGTCCGTACTAAATGACTTCCGTTGCCACAAAGCTTTGAATCTGCACATCTCTTTGACTTGTCGGCATGGCTAGTAACACTTTGTAGAAAGATCATGTGCTTGATTGTGCGCTCCAATAATGCATCGATGCTGCACTTGGACCCATTGGGCACAATCTCTCGTAGTTCCTTGACGCGATCTTGGATCAGCTGTCTGTCCCTGGGCCGTGGTCTACAACTTTCACCAGGTCTAGCCCTCTTTCTGTTAACTTTTGATGGCTAACATATAAGATTTAATGGATGATAATCACTTCCAGCACAAGCCAGCAAATCATCGAATATGTAAAGTGCAAGAGACAAATTTTATACATAGAAAATCCTTCGATGTGAAGGAAAAAATTACAGGACCCAGTTCGGTGCAAAGCCACTATGTTAGATAATAAAAGTACCATCATCAAGAGAACAACTCTCTTAGATGCCCAAATAAATTACCTAAAAGTTGAATTTCCAGAAACAATAAAAGAAACAATTTTCTCGCCAACTAAGGATTGTACAAAATTCCTACACAACCTTATAGTCAACAAGAAGTTTGAAGAAAGAATACACCTTGCTCATCTTTCTCCACCAACTATTCTCCTCTTTATCACTGAGAGTGAAAACCAAAATATAACAAGAAGTCTCTCTAGATAGGAAAAAAAATATTATTTTTCTCTCCTTTCACTTGCTTTAAAATAATAATAATAATACTGAAAATAAAAATACCCCTCACACAGGTGGTTAGAGGAAAGACTACTTAAGGCTATACATGTGGGTCCCATTTCCACATGCCGAAGGACCCTCAACAATCTTTTATTCATCTTTCAAGAAAAGTAGGGGAAAAAAAGGAATTAAAAACCATTACAAAATATCCAATGGTATGGCAAGTTGGCTACTAATATTTGATATAATGCTATTGTTATATTGAGACATTTCCTCTGCCTCCACTCTTAAGGTAGAATGGCAGCGAGTATGGGATTAGTATGGGGTCATTGGCCTAATACAAAACAGATATACCATTCAAACCCCAACCCGAGTCACAACCCATGGGCCCCTGACCCAAAAGTCATTCATTTACTAATTGGGTTTACAATTTTAACACATGATCCCACCCATCAACAAATTAATTGGCTCAAGCAACACTCCTTCAATCCATTTCCTTAAGGGCTTTGATTTCAAGCTCACTAGTAACATTTGTGAGATTTGGGAAATGAAACCTTTTGCTAATACTTAGGTGCATTTTAGAAACAGTTTGAAACAAGAGTCATAGCCGAACTCATTTACTTTATCAGCCACAACTTACTTAGTATACTTGAGCTTGACTTAGAAGCTGACCCAACCGGGTGGCCCATGGGCTAACCAAATTGAGTTGCAGGCCCATTTCCTTTCCTAATTTAGTGCTCCACTAAAGCCCGGGCCATGCAAAATGAAACTTCAAATAGACTTTCTCCCGAAAAGTACAAATAAATCAAAAAATACATGGGCCCCACTCATTGAAATATAGTAGTACTCAATAAAATGGAGCCTTGGAGACTTAACCCTAAGAGTAGAATCTGGCCCAAAACTATCCAGTTCCAGGACCACTCATTGAATTGTCGATGCTCCATGAAAAATTAGAGACTTCACTCAAAAAACTAGAATCTAAAACGTACATATCTAGTTTGGGGTCCACTCATTCGAATACAACAGTGCCAAACAAAATGGAAACTTAACTCTGAGAGTAGAATCTGGGCCAAAAATATCCAATCCCGACTCTGAGGTCACTCCTTGAGTTGTTGATGCTCCAAACAAAATTATAAACTTCACTCTAAAAGTAATATCTAAAATGTATCTACTTTGGGGCCCACTCATTGGAATACAATGATACCAAATAAATTGGAGACTTAATTCTAAGAGTAGAATTTGGGCCAAAACTATCCTGTCCCGAGGCTACTTCTTGAATTGTCGATGCTCCAAACAAAATTATAGACTAGACTCTAAAAGTAACATCTAAAATGTATCTAGTTTGGGGCCCACTCATTGGAATACAACAGTACCAAACAAATTGGAGACTTAACTCTGAGAGTAGAATATGGGCCAAGACTATCCAGTCTCGAGGCCACTCCTTGAATCGTCGATGCTCCAAAGAAAATTATAGACTTGACTCTAAAACTAAAATTTAAAATGTATCTAGTTTGGGGCCCACTTGTTGGAATAACACAGTACCCAACAAAATGGAGACTTTTCTATAATAGTAAAATTTGGCTCAAAACTATCCAGTCCCGGGGCCACTCCTTGAATTGTCGATGCTCCAAACAAAATTATAGACTTGACTCTAAAACTAAAATCTAAAATGTATCTAGTTTGGGGCCCACTTGTTGGAATACAACAGTACACAACAAAATGGAGACTTTTCTATAATAGTAAAATTTGGCCCAAAACTATCCAGTCCCGAGGCCACTCCTTAAATTGTCGATGCTCCAAACAAAATTATAGACTTAATTCTAACACTAAAATCTAAAATGTATCTAGTTTGGGGCCCACTTGTTGGAATACAACAGTACCCAACAAAATGGAGACTTTTCTATAACAGTAAAATTTGGCCCAAAACTATTCAGTCCCGGGGCCACTCCTTGAATTGTCGATGCTCCAAACAAAATTATAGACTTGACTCTAAAACTAAAATCTAAAATGTATCTAGTTTGGGGCCCACTCGTTGGAATACATTAATACCAAACAAAATGGAGACTTTTCTCTAAGAGTAGAATATAAGCCAAAACTATCCCGTCCCAAGGTCACTTCTTGAATTGTTGATGATCCAAACAAAATTAAAGACTTGACTCTAAAACTAAAATCTAAAATGTATCTTAGTTTGGGGCCCACTTGTTGGAATACATCAATACCAAACAAAATGGAGATTTTTCTCTAAGAGTAGAATCTGGGCCAAAAGTATCAAGTCCTGAGGTCACTCCTTGAATTGTCGATGCTCCAAACAAAATTATAGACTTGATTTTGACACAAAAATCTAAAATGTATTTAGTTTGGGGCCCACTTGTTGGAATACAACAGTACCCAACAAAATGGAGACTTTTCTATAACAGTAAAATTTGGCCCAAAACTATCTAGTCCCGAGGCCATTCCTTGAATTGTTGATGCTCCAAACAAAATTATAGACTTAATTCTAACACTAAAATCTAAAATGTATCTAATTTGGGGCCCACTTGTTGGAATACAACAATACCCAACAAAATGGAGACTTTTCTATAACAGTAAAATTTGGCCCAAAACTACGGGGAAAAAGTTGAGATGAGAAGTCTCATCATTAAACTGCTACAAGTTATATGTGGGGTCCACCATGGTGTATGTATACCATCTAATCCACTCATCTCACATTCCACACCAGGATTAATTGATTCTTCAAAAATAAGGACATTCTAATGCTCATGTTGGCCAAACCATGTGAATTTAAAGCTTTTAGTAATGATTTTACACCCTTCCCTATAGTGCGGGTAATGTAAGTCTTAAATTTCTCCGAATTTCTAGAAAACATGGTAAAAATGTTATGGCCTAACTGATGGACCAGGTGGATCTGATGCATGTTTGTCTACACATAGTGATTAATTATTTAGCCAGTGCAAGCCATCCTCTCCATGTGCCTATGCAATTCAGGCTATTGTAGTCCTGATTTCTCTCTTTCTTCTCTCCATGTTGCTGCACGCACATCTCATAGTTTACTTACAGTTTAAGGCTAAAAATGAAGCACAAATCAATAAGCGTGACTTGAGAATAACTATGCCCAATGGACTAACCAGAGTCAATGACCACTGCCAGCTCTAATTTAATGGTCCCCTTGAGCTTGGGTTGTGCAAAATAAAACATTGTAATAGACTAGGCAAGCCCAAACAAATAAGTTAAAATCTAGACCTAATCTATCCATTCTCGGGCGCCATTCCTTGGAAATTTGCAAAACGCAACAAAAGAATGAGACTTGACTTTAAAAGTTACTAAAGTTGGTTGTCCATCTGATCCTGGATAGGAAAAAGGAGCAGTACATATTGATTACAACAGGAGAGATCCTATCACTCGTTTGGACTAAACATGGTGTGGGTACCACCGGGGAGAGGATGAGAGAGATGTGAGACAGAGGAAGAGAGTATGAAAATGAAATCTGTTTAACTTATAAGAATTAATGCTAATTTGAGCACCTCGCACATGGAATCAAGACATACTTATAGGATCCTGCATTTTCTATGGATGTTTCTCAGTTTCTTTTATTCAAAGATAAACCAATGCTACCATAGCAATCATTAGTTTAAAAGAATATTTGTATATATACATATGACATATACACAACAAAGTATATATCAGCCTAAGAGCACTTTTATAATTATTGAGTATATATAATACATCATCTCACCCTAATTAAGGTTATTGAGCATTCTACAAAACTATACTCTTTCTCATCTCATGAAGTTCTACTCACATGGCTTAGTTAACGAAAAAAAAAAATGCTAGGATGAGCGTACTCATGCAGTCCTTATCTTATCTTTTGCCTTCTAAATGTAGCACAGCCACATTTGCCATTATTTGGACTACTGAGTTGAAAAAGATTTTCCTGCGATAGAGATGAGAACAATCAAAAGCTTTCATATGGCCCACACAGCAAT
Organism: Magnolia sinica; assembly: GCF_029962835.1. Classification (NCBI taxonomy): domain Eukaryota; kingdom Viridiplantae; phylum Streptophyta; class Magnoliopsida; order Magnoliales; family Magnoliaceae; genus Magnolia; species Magnolia sinica. The sequence goes on from NC_080575.1 coordinate 106,422,718, forward strand.
CATAGGGGCACAGTAACAATTGCCTAACATACACATCACACCACATGCAATGTCCAGTGGAGACGGGATACCCTGTCCCCTAGGGTGGTCAGACGACAACTTTGAAAGTATGTGCGCAAGAGTGAGCCCTCAAGATCTGACGGTCTACACGAAATGAAACCTTCACAAAGTTAAAGATGAACTGTCCAAATCTAGCGGTCCGCCTAACCACTACTGGAGCAGATTGATCTAATCACCCATCTGATTCTATGGTATAGATGGCCCCGGATTACGGTTTATGGCTTAGGTCATCCCAAGGACAAGCTAAAAGGACACATTTCAATATGTCACTTTTTCTCTTTTTACTCTTCTTAATTGTTAATGTATTTTCACGACAGAGCATCATCCTAATTATAAGAAGGATTGGGAGTTTGGATGAGACTAGAAATTATCCGGTCTTATCCCTATCTCCTCATCTAAATCCTCATTCAAATTTGAATTTGAAATCCATCTTCTAACGGAAGAGGAAGAGGCTTAACCTCATGGGACTCACCCACTAGTGATTGCCAACCCTATGTCTAACAAACTTGATGGTTTATTATTTTCTATTCTTAACATCAAGAAGTAAACTTATTTTGGATGGAACAAAATTACTAAATGTATGGAAGAAGTAAAGGTAGAGTAGATAAAATTATGGGTCTGCTAATCAGATTAAGCCGTTACCAGTACCACCAGCCCTCAAGAAAAAGTACTGTGGAGAGATGAATCTACTGTATTCCCATGTCACTAGCTCTACCGTGTCAGCTTGCTAGCATAAGATAGCATTCGCATTCCCCACTCATCTTTATTGATAGACGGCTGATATCATCCATGTTAGTGAACATAGACATCATGTGTGTCATAAATGTGGGATCGTGGAAATCTTGTTACAAACTGCATGCGGATGGACTATTAGCCCTGAATGGAAGTCTAGATCATGGCACATGCAGTCTATATGTATGTGTGTAGCTGAAATGTGCATGTTATCCACTTTTACAATCTCAATTATGATCTGATTCCCAGGCCCGTTCTCATTAAATCATTGGCTGTATTTCAATGTTATCTGCAGCTTGCAGGGCTTAGATTTAGATGGTTATATTCGTTCAATGCCACCCATTAAATGGGTCCCTAGATTCCCAACAGATGAACTTATATCATGATTCCCCTCTGTTTAAAAACCCATTGATATGTTTGTATACTGTTGCATTTCAGGGTCAAACATATTGCGTAATGCCATCCAACCCATGTATTAAGTGAAAATCACCATGACTAATGGACTGCCCCTGAAAACAGGCCTATCCGACCATTAGGCTGCCACACTATGGAAAACAATTTCAACCACCTAAAGGCCTCAAAATTTAAGTGGTGGCCCACCTGACAGTTGATTGGATTATTTTTAGGGTGTCCAATGGAATGGCTCTGTAGGAGAGGTTGGATGCCATACACATATGACAGTTGATGCCATGTGCAACTTTTATAGACTAAGTTCGTGGGAAAGGACTTGCAGAATAACCACGATCAACTTCCATGACTCAATCCTCAACTATTTATTAATCTTAGAATTTAAGCTCATGTCCCACCAATAAATAAATTATTACGTCTAAGCCGCTCTTTGATCCATTTACTTAGGTGATGCATTAATGATTTTTTTCTAAAGGTTTGGGAACTGAACCAATCATGGAAGTGGTTTTCGACAGATGGGTAGAAGCCATAGCTTGGCCCACACACACACACACACAAGAAGTAATTGGTCATTTCTACCCCGCTCACTCTTTACACCGAGTAAGTAGTTCCACCCCAGTCTCTCTCTCCAATCTTCTCTGGTAGAATTCCAAAATGCAGTCCAAGACTTGCGTATGTATTCGATGCATTACTTTTATTTAATGAGGACCAAGTTCATGTGGATGAGATCCACCCTGTCAATCAAGTGTGCCACTCTTATATGGACCAGGGCCCAAAAATCAGGCTGATTCAACACTTAGTACACACCATGGAAAATGGCCGAGATAAGAAGTCTCATCATTTAAATAGTCCACGTTACATGTGGTGTTCACTTTGGTGTGCATCCACCATCCAATCCATTCGCCTGACATTCCACACCAAGATTAATTGATTCTCCAAGAATCAGGTCATTCTAATACTCATGTTGGCCAAACCACGTAAATTTAAAATTTTCAGGAATGATTTAACACTCTTCCCTGTGGTGAAAAACCCTCTTCCCTATGGTGCGGCTGATGTAAGTCTTGGATTTCCTTATAGTGTGGATCTGATGCATGTTTGTCCCATAATGATTAGTTAGCTGGCACATGTCATCCTTTCCATGTGCCTATGCAATTCAGGCCATTGCAGTCCCAATTTCTCTCTTCCTTTCTCTCTCCATGTCATTGCACGCCACATCTTCTAACCTACTTAATAGTTTCAGGCTAAAAACAAAGCAAAACACAATATGCATGACCTGAGGCCGAGTACTGGCCATCCTGCCCATGGGCTGACAGAGTCAAAGAATATTGCCAGCTCTAATTCAATGGTCTCTTTCAACGTGGGCCATGCAAAATAAAACCTTGTAATAGACTAGGCTTGATAAGCCCAAACAAACCAGCTTAAAATTAATCTAGACCAAATACATCCATTGATGGGCCTACTACTTGAAAATTTGCAAAACCCAACAAAATGGAGACTTGACTCTAAGTCGCTGGAGTTGATTGTCATAACCATCCAGTCATGGATTGGAAAAGGGAGAGGTGCATTGATTACGATTGAGGAGATCCAATCACTGGTTTGGACTGCACATGGTGTGGGGTCATCTGGGGAGAGGATGAGACAGATGGGAGATGGGAGAAATGTGGGAGAGGGAGAGAGTGCATGAAATGACTTAAGCTTACAATTCTAGGTTTCTAAAAATTAAGAAAACAAGTCATCAAGCATGTATAAGGTAATACCTTTAGAATATTATCTTAATGAGTGTTCCAAATGCCTTTTATTAAGACAATGTATTATGTCATAATACTTTGTTTTTATTATTTATAATTAACTGCATTATGAGCTATCGAAACGTACCTTAGAAGTCCTGCGATATTGGGAGGTCCAGTCCAGTCTGCTTTGGAAGTTTACACAATTATAAGGGAGAAACAAAAGTTGTTTTCACCTCTTTCATCAAAGCTCATCTTATTGCCATTGCATGACTTCGCTTGCATTGTTTTACTTTTTCTAATTTGAGTACCTCGCGCATGGAGACAAGCCATACTCGTGCCAAACTAGAGCTGCTCTTTATGTTATACTAACAATACCTAGTTTCCATGTCTTAAAAACATGGCCTATTGATCATCAGGTGGGCCACACCTATTGAAATGAAATGAATGGTTATTAGAAAGTGTCCAATCGTTAAAATCATCTGTTCTCCTCAGATGATCATATTTGCATGATTTTAGATACATGGAGCTCACACAATGATTATCCTGTGATAAGTGGGGGGCCTTTTTTTTTTTTCCTTCCGCCATGCCAAAGCCCCTATCTGATCATCTGGATCCTTCAGTTTTTTTTAACCATTTGGTTGAGCCCCCCCAAAAAATGGGCCTCACCTATCATGTAGATCTCTGAGCAGCATGAACAAAATACAAAAAAGAAAGTATCACCTAAAATATGGATGCAATCTTCCAAGTGCTGAATAGGCTAAAAAAGCTTTCGACAAAACTTGGCCGCGAAACATTAAACAGACAACAGAGAGGCTACTGAAGCACTCACAACAACCAGACCCAGCAGAATCCCCCTCCATCAGGAACAGCAGCCCCTCAGGACTCAATTAAAGGTTTTGTCTTTCAAGCCAAACGATCCATGGATCAACCATGTGGGTCCCACCTTGATAGATTTTTTGTATATTCATGTCATTCATCTGTTTTTTCATCTCATTTTAGGACCCGAGATCCAAATCTCAGGCGGACCATATCATTAGAAATAGTGATGAATGATCACAAAAAGCTTTTTGTGGGCCAAAAAGGGTTTGGATCAAGCTGATCTCTGTACTTCCCTTCATCCGGATCTTCATGACATTATTAACAAGTTAGATTTCAAATAAACATTATGAAAACCTTACGATGTGCCTTTGGTAATTTTAACGGTGAGGCACTCAATCACCGCTGTTTTTGAGTGGTTCACCTGAGATTTGGATCTTGATAATTTTTGTAATCCCATCCTAAAATGGTATGAACAAATAGATGGATGGTGTGGATATATAAAAAATCATCACTGTTGGCAGGGTATGCTGCTTGTAGCCAGTTGGCAACTTGTGGGTGCTCTGAGGCCCCATCATGATGTATGTGTTTTATCCATACCGTTTATCCATTTTTTCAAAATTATTTTACAGTTTGATTCAAAAAATTAGGCAGATCTAAATCTCAGGTGGACCATATTACAGGAAAACAGTAGTGATTTAATGTCCACCATTAAAAACCTTCTAAGGCCCACTGTATTGTTTATTTGACATCCACCCTATTGATTAGGTCATACAGATCTGGATGAATGGAAAAAACAAATATCAGCTGGATCCAAAACTTTTGTGGCTCAAGAAGTTTTTAATGGTGGGCATTCAATGAACACTGTTTACTGTGAAGCGGTCAACTTAATATTTGGATCTACCTCATTTGTAGGCTCATACCATAAAATGATCTGAAAAAATAAAAAAATAAAATGAATGGACGGCATGGATGAAACACATACATCATGGTGGGGCCCACAGAGCACCGAACCAGTAGCCAGTAGCAGCATCAGTGACGGATGCCCCATATAAGTGTCATGCTAATTGAAAAGATGGCATGTCACCAAAAGTTGTAGTGATCTGTTCTAGTGTGAAAAATGATTTGGATGGTAAGTAATTCAATGGTGCATTTGGATGCTTTATGATATTGAATGTATGCCCACCTGATTAATGGGTTGGATTATTCCTTGCTGCTAGCTCTACCTGATGATTGGATCTTGCACACGTGTTGTGATTTGGGGTGTCAATAAGTCAAATTTGGACCGGGCACAAAGCCTGACCCTGACATGAGCCTAGCAGCACAATCCCAATTTTACTAGGATCGGTCTGACCCATCCTGAAAATTGATGCCGAATGTTCCTAATGCATTTCTTGAGAGGAGGGTCTCACATGCATGGTGATATAGACATTGTAAAAATGAAAACCAGCTATTTAGGTGCAAGATGCATGCATTGCCTAACCTGCGATGGCATGGGAATGTATATTTATAGGATAAAACACTTGCTAAGCCCAGGCTAGGCAGAATGGATCAGGCCAATATGACTTGAGCCCAAGCTGGATTAATGGCTTGTCTAGGTCCAAGTGAACTAGGTTGAGTCTGATCCAATTCGGTGGTTGTAGCCTTTTGTTTCAGATTTGGGTTTGAGGGGTTTATGATAAGCAGGCGTGGGATGTTCTCTGTGCTGGCCCCGATTTTTAAGGTGTCCAAAGGGACGCCCGATGGACAGGCTGAATGCCATATACATATGGCAGTTGGCCTCACGTGCAACTTTTCTAGAATAAGCTCTTGGGACAAGGACTCGTAGAGGAACTGCCCCCCAACTTCCAAGGCAGATTGCAAGGAATAAGAATGAGATCGAGCGCAGTCACAGATACACCCACCACTTGGATGTGTGACCTCTAATCAAAAGGTTGGATGGCAAATAAATATTACTGTGGGCCTTAGGAAGTTTTTAATGGCGGCCGTTCAATCACAATTGTTATATGTGGTCTGGTTCACCTGAGTTTTGGATCTACCTTATTTTTAGGCCCATACCCTAAAACCAGCTGGCAAAATAGATAGATGGTGTGCAAAAAACACATACATCATGGTGGGCTTACAGAGCTTTTCCAGTGGCAGACTGTACCACACATCCCGAGTGAGCACAGGATGGGTTGTGGGCCCATATGTTGAATTGGTTTGCTTTTACTTGCCGGGTCTGGTCCAAGTTATTATTTTACAAGGGCAGGTCACTCAAAACCATCCAGGTTGAATGGTACGGCTTTAGAACGAGAAAACGTGAGACAATTTAGTCGGCTCTAGCCTAAAAGCATGTATTATATGGCCCAACTGTGATAATGGGTGGGTCCCGTCCTATATCACTGGTTTGAACCTTAAGCTCAGTGTTGCAACCTTGCATTCTTGATCACCTCTATAATGAAATGAAAAAAAAAAAAACACACATTCAACTGTGGAAGAGGGTGGGATTTGTTTCTGGTTAAGTTGGCCTGGGTCTGACTTATCTACCAAACAGGCCAACAATTCAAACTCTTACCCATGTTGTAGCTCATGACCCATGACCCAATCCTCACCTATTTACTAATTAGCCTTAGAACTTAAGTGTGTTTCCCACTCATAAACAGAGTATTACGCCCAACTGCCACACTTTGATTTTTTTACTGAAGTGGCTTGTTAGTGACTTTTTCTTTTTAGGACTGAACCATTCCTAGAAGTGGTTTTAGGTGGATAGTTGAGAAGCCATAGGTTGGCCCATCTATATTATATATGACATTATAAGCATTTGGACATTTCTGCTCTTATAATTAGTTTCAGGGATTTCAATGTACAAAGGATATAACTTTTTAATTAAAGGTAGGGGTATCTTAGAAACTTAAAAATATAGCCGCTAACTGAATGACAGCTCAGATTTCACCAGCAGAAGCTAACTAATACCTTATCTTCTACCCGCGAAAGTCTTTCTACCCGAGTCTCTCTCTCTGATTTCTAAAATGCAGCCTATGAATTTGTGTGGACATCAAGATTTTTGTTTGAAGAAGATGGAAGGACTTCATGTGGATGATATCCACCCCATCAATTGTGCCACTCTTGATTCAACACTCAAGTGGTTCATACTACGGGGAAAAAGTTGAGACGAAAAGTCTCATCATTAAACTGCTGCAAGTTACATATGGGGTCCTCCGTGGTGTGTGTATACCCATCTAATCCACTCATCTCACATTCCACCCCAGGATTAATTGATTCTCCCAAAATAAGAACATTCTAATGCTCATGTTGGCTAAACCATGTGAATTTAAAGCTTTTAGTAATGATTTTACACCTTTCCCTATAGTGCGGCTAATGTAAGTCTTAAATTTCTCCGAATTTCTAGAATACATGGTGAAAATGTGATGGCCCAACTGATGGACCGGGTGGATATGATGCGTGTTTGTCCACACATAGTGATTAATTATTTAACTAGTGCAAGCCATCCTCTCCATGTGCCTATGCAATTCAGGCTATTGTAATCCTGATTTCTCTCTTCCTTCTTCTCTCCATGTTGTTGCACGCACATTTCTTAGTTTACTTACAGTTTAAGGCTAAAAATGAAGCACAAGTCAATAAGCTTGACTTGAGAATAACTACTGGCCATCTGGCCCATGGATTGACTAGAGTCAATGACCACTGCCAGCTCTAATTTAATGGTCCCCTTGAGTTTGGGTTGTGCAAAATAAAACCTTGTAATAGACCAGGCAAGCCCAAACAAATCAATTAAAATCTAGACTTAATCCATCCATTCTCGGGCCCCATTCCTTGGAAATTTGCAAAACCCAACAAAAGAAACGAGACTTGACTTTAAAAGTTACTAAAGTTGATTGTCCATCCGATCCTGGATAGGAAAAAGGAGCAGTACATATTGATTACAACAGGAGAGATCCTATCACTCGTTTGGACTAAACCTGGTGTGAGTTCCACTAGGGAGAGGGTGAGAGAGATGTGAAAGAGAGGAAGCGAGTATGAAAATAACTTAAAGCTCAGAATTCTACTTCAGGTTTTTAAAAATTATGAAAAGAAGTCATGATGCATGCATATTAATACCTTATGATTTTAATCGTAATGTGTGTTCCAAACGGTTAAGCATAATGCATCATTTTAAAAATTTATGTTTAGGTACATAACAAGCTATCTAAGTGAGCCTAGAATTCTTGAAATTATTGAGGGATCCAGTCAAGTCTCTGCTTTGGAAGTTTACCCAAAACTCAAGGGAGAAACAATGTTCTTTCTTTGCCTTTCCATCAAAGCTCATTTTATTGTCAGTTCATGACTTCACTCTCATCTGTTTTACTTATAGGAATGCTAATTTGAGCACCTCGCACATGGAATCAATCCATACTTATAGGATCCTACATTTTTCTACTGATGTTTCTCAGTTTCTTTTATTCAAAGGGTGGGACTAGTTCAGTGTCAATGGCCCAGCTACAAAACAGACCAAACCTATGGAACCATGACTCGATCCTCACCCATTTACTAATTAAGCTTTAGCATTTTACCACATGATCCCACCCCATCAATAAATTATTAAACCTGAGCACCACTCCTTTGACCCATTTACTTAATGGGCTCTTACTTCAGGCTTGACTCATTTACTTTAACACGACTTGTTTATGGGCTTAAACCGAAGAACAGACCAATAAATATACCTTAGCCCATGTTAAATGCAGGCCCGGCCAGCTGGCCCATGGGCTGACCAGCGGCACAAGCCCATTGCCATACCTATTTATTTATCCACTTCATCCTGGGCAGTGCAAATATAAAACTTAAGACTGTAAAAAATCTAGACCCATACCCAGTGCCAAGCTTCACTCATTTGGAATCCGCAAGACCTAACAAAAAAGTAGACTTGACTCTAAAAGTAAAATCTGTGCCTAAACCCATCCATTAAAGGTCCACTCACAATATTGATGCTCCTTGCCAAAAAGGAGACTTGAGTCGAAAATTAAAATCTACGCCATAACTCATCTTAGACAGGTGGCCCACTCTTTTGAATATGGATGCTCCCAATAAATAAAAGATAAATAAGAAGACCTGACTCCAAAATATAGATGACTTGCCTGTAGGAGTCCCTGTCACCTTAAGCTTTGTGGGGCCTGTCGTGTGCCAGCCTACGTTAGGATATTATCTTAAAAAATCACAAAGACACAAGAAATATTTGGTGTCTTCTTAACGTTTGCTTCTTATCATGTCAGGAATTATGTTGCATAATTAGGTTAGAATTTTCTATTTTTAGTAAGTTTTATTATTTTAAAAATGTTTTAGTTAATTTGCATTAGGACGTTTTGTCTTATTATTTAAAGGATGTTAATTTCATTTGAGAGAGATTTTTTTTTTTTTTTTTTTTTTTTTTTTTTTTTAATTTCATTTGAGAGAGAAATTTTTTAATAAAGTATTTTTGAATTTTCTTGACTCCGGTGTATTCAAAAGCCATCAGGCCGTGTGAATTCAAGGTCATAACAGATAAAAGATGTGGAAGAATTGATTGTCTCGGTCTGCTTGCCTTCATTTGGGGATATCAAGTCAAGCATTTCTACGACCAATGGAACAAATGTGCTGCACATGTCTGCTGAATGTGGACCATCAGTAAGTTCCTCTTACTTATCCATTTGCTTTTTACACGAACGGCCCACCTGGGGAGCAGACAATCCTCGCTTTCAAGTTAGAGCAAATGAATGATGGATCCATATGATGAGCGGCTTAGATTTCACACGAGGTTGACACGTTGCAATGTATGAGCTGAAATGTAGAGGGAGGTGCGGAACTGCAGCTACCTGTAACTGAATGACACAAAGGGGAGAGGATTAGGTGTTACCTTACCGTAGTACCCCACTTTGATGATGTGTTCTATATCCACACAGTCGTAAAATGAGATGGAAAAACAGATGAACCGCGTGAATATACAACAAATGCATTAAGGTGGGCCCACACGGTTAGGGTAACACCCACTAATGTGTTACCCGGGTAACAGCTAATCCGCTCCCGACACAAGTCAGGCCATATTAATTATTTGTTATGACTACCTTTATAAATAAAACAACACAACGTGTTTCAGAATTGTTTCTGTTGATCATGTGACTTCGTCTGTAGTGGAATGGAAAGACGAAAATGACTGTAACTTTCACAAAAATTCTGATGCACGACATACCAAACACGCTCTTCTGTTAATTCACCACTCACTAGAAAACACAACGTGGCTTCTGCTTTCCGCAGTGGAATGAAAAGTGGATGTATATCTTTGTGATACACAGCATGTCAAGCGGATGCTCTGTGAGCCCAACAATGATGTATGTGTTTTATCCACACCTTCCGTCTATTTTTTTTTGGCTCGTTTTAGGGAATGAGCCCAAAATAGAAACATATCCAAGGATCAAGTGGGCCAGACCCCCAGGAAACAGTGGGAATTGAATGCATACCATTGAAAAATCTTGGGAGCTAAGAAAGTTTGGATCAAATGATATTTGTGATTTTTCTTCGTCTATGTTTATGTGATCTTATGAACAGGTTGGATGACAAAAAAACATCACCGTGGTACTTCGTAACGTTTCAATGGTGGGTGTCATTATCCCCACTATTTCACGTGGTGTGGCCCATTTGAGATTTGAGATTTGGAAATGCTTCAATTTTGGACTCATGTCCTAAAATGCACTGATATCTTGACATTTGGATATGCTTGGATTTTGAATTCATGCCTTAAAATGCACGGGTAAAACCGATGGATGGCCTGAATAAGAGACGCATAGGTGCTCCCTACATTTTTTTAATTTTTTTTTCACACGCACACATACCCCCACACACTCACGCCTTAGTGCTATTTCACCACCTATGGATACTCGAACCCACCGGGTGTTGAAACTCCTGATAGTCTACCACGGGAGCAAGAATAAGACACGCATCGGTGCTCCCTACGTAGTTTGCTCAGTATCACTATCCAATAGTGTACCGAGTCACTCAGTTCGGAATCCGCGTTCTTAATTGTCTAGCTTTAGGTAATGCAATGGAAAGGGGAACGCAACGCGTTTCACAGAGGGTCTAATGGCCCCCTTTTTGCGGTGGAATGGAAAGGTGGAAATATTAGTAAATGGTCACGCGATGCACGGCAGACCCAACGAGAATGATTGTGGATCCTCTGTTTCTAGCTAACAGTGCCTTCCCGTGTTCTGAAATTTAATTGGTCCACGCCATTTGTGCTGATGTCAGCGCAGCACTTTAATAAAATAAAAAACTATACAAAATGCCACTCGATTAACCAGAAAGGTTACGTTTCCAGCACCTGAATCAAGGATAAGTAGCTGCGACCAAGGATCCAGTGACGTCGGTGGAACCTGACCATGGCCCACCTCGACGCCCTCCAGCCGTTTTTCTACAGTCATTGTCCCAAAAATGAAGCAGATACAAATCTCAGGTGCAACACACTACTGGAAACAATGGTCATTGAACGGCCACAATGGAAAACTTCCTACTGTCTACGGCGATGTTTATTTGTCATCCAATCTGTTGTTGATGAGGTCACATGGACCACCTGAAGGAAAAATACAAATATCAGCTAGATAGCTCACAGAAAAATTTTAATCGTCATTAACTATTATTTCTTGTAGTGCAGTCAACCTAAGATTAGCAATTGTTTGGATTTTTTTTCCATTCCCTAAAATGAGCCGGCAAAACAAATACACAGCATAGATATACAATACAAACATTAAAGCGTGCCCCATGGTCAGGTCCCACTCACATCCTTGGATAAGGGGTTGCAACAAAGCTACGTTACTTTTTCAATTGGTGGTCAGACCCATTCAAGCCTCGAGTTCATTGGGAACGCGTCCACCCAGCCTGAAAATTGATGAAAAATCTATTCCAAACGTTGACGAGGGTCTCACATGCATAGAGAAATTACTCTTAAAACCAGAGTTGTCTCTTGAAACCAAGATTACAATATGTGGTTTTTGCCCTATGTATCAGAAATCCCACAGATTTAGATTTAGAAAATCATGTGCATCACTTTTCTTCAACTGGATGCAGAGAGTGTTAACTATCTTTGTTTGAAACAATCCCTTGGATCGGATGTCTAAGATCAGGGGATGGGTATGTGTTTTGAACCATAAAGAGCACAGAAAATTAGATAGACAGTTCTGATTGATTCTTCATCTAACAGCATGTACTGTGGAGAGATGAATCTACTGTATTCCCATGTCACTAGCTCTACCGTGTCAGCTTGCTAGCATAAGATAGCATTCGCATTCCCCACTCGTCTTTATTGATAGACAGCTGATATCATCCATGTTAGTGATCATAGACCTCATATGTGTGTCATAAATGTAGGATCGTGGAAATCTTGTTACAAACTGCATGCGGATGGACTATAAGCCCAGAATGGAAGTCTAGATCATGGCACATGCAGTCTATATGTATGTGTGTAGCTGAAATGTGCACGTTATCCACTTTTACAATCTCAATTATGATCTGATTCCCAGACCCGTTCTCATTAAATCATTGGCTGTATTTCAATGTTATCTGCAACTTGCAGGGCTTAGATTTAGATGGTTATATTCGTTCAATGCCACCCATTAAATGTGGTGTCCACTTTGGTGTGCATCCACCATCCAATCCACTCACCTGACATTCCACAACAAGATTAATAATTGATTGTCCAAGAATTAAGGAATTCTGATAGTCATGTTGGCCAAACCATGTGAATTTAAAATTTTTAGGAATGATTTTACACTGTTCCATGTAGTGAAAAACCCTCTTCCCTATGGCGCGGCTGATGTAAATCTTGGATTTTCCTATTGTGTGGATCTGATGCATGTTTGTCCCAGAGGGATTAGTTAGCTAGCACATGTCATCCCTTCCATGTGCCTATGCAATTCATGCCATTGCAGTCCTAATTTCTCTCTTCCTTCCTCTCTCCGTGTCATTGCACGCCATATCTCCTAACCTACTTAGTAGTTTCAGGCTAAAAAAGAAGCACAACACAGTATGCATGACCTGAGGCCGAATACTGGCCGTCTGGCTCATGGGCTGACAGAGTCAAAGAACATTGCCAGCTCTAATTCAATGGTCTCTTTCAATGTAGGCCATGCAAAATAAAACTTTCTAATAGACCAGGATTGACAAGCCCATACAAACCAGATTAAAATCTAGACCAAATACATTCATTGATGGCCCCACTACTTGAAAATTTGCAAAACCTAACAAAATGGAGACTTGACTCTAAGCCACTGGAGTTGATTTTCTTAACCTTCCAAAAAATAAAGACAGCATGGATGAAACACATGCATCATGGTGGGGCCAAGAGAGCACCGACGTGTAGGTGTGGGTCTCACCTTGTTTCGGCTTTCAAGCGATAGGATCCATGGTTCAATGGTGTGGGTCTCACCTTGATGTATTTGTTGTATATCCATGCTGTCCATTTGTTTTCCATCTCATTTTAGGACCCGATCCTAAACCTTAATAAGATCCAAATCTCAGGTGGACTGTATCACTAGAAATAGTGATGAACGGCCATTAAAAGCTTGTTGTGGTCCACAAAAATTTTGGATCAAGCTGACCTCTATATTTTCCCTTCATCCAGATCTTCCGGACATTATTAACATGTTAAACTTCAAATAAACAGTATGAAAACCTTTCGATGGGCCCTTTGGTAATTTTAATGGTGAGGCACTCAATCACTGCTGTTTCCTATGAGTGGTCCACCTGAGATTTGGATATTGGTAATTTTTGTAATCCCATCCTAAAATGGTATGGAGAAACAGATGGATGGTGTGGATATACGAAAAATATCAATATTAGCCCCACGTTAAGGGTAACACCCTGCTCCCCGGGTAGCACTAAAGGCTTTTAGCATGAAGCTGGTCGGTGCTTTGAGGCCCCACTATGATGTATGTGTTTTATCCATGTCGTTCGTCCATTTTTCCAAGATTATTTTAGAACTTGATTTCAAAAAATGAGACAGATCTAAATTTCAGGTGGACCACATCACTGGAAACAGTAGTGATTGAATATCCACCATTAAAAACTTTCTAAAGCCTACTGTATTGTTGATTTGACATCCAACTTATTGGTTAGGTCATACAGATCTGGAGGAACGGAAAAAAAACAAAAAAACCAAATACCAACTGGATCCAAAAATTTTCCGATTCAATCAACCCTATTTCCTGTGATGTGGTCAACTTAAGATTTGGATCTACTCATTTGTAGGCTCCTACAATACAATGATCTGATAAAAAAAAGAAAGAAAAAGACAGCATGGATGAAACACATACATTGTGGTGGGACCAAGAGAGCACCCACGAGTAGCCAGTAGCAGCTTCAGTAGCCAATCCGCGTCCTTAGCATGCAATACTTATCCACACAGAGGTGAGATAGGTCCAACTAGGGCGGTCAATGGGCTACATAAATCTGATGGGCCTTTGGGCTTGGCCCATTTGGGTCAGGTTTGAGGTAGTGTTTTCAGGTCGGGCGTAAATAAAGAGTCCAATTGTAAATCACACTACTCCAAATCCCATAAAGCTGGCCCGGCCCAATTTTTTTTTTTCTAAACCTACTTTTCTCCCTTTTCTTTCATTCTCTCCTTCTTTCTCACACATGGCACACCAAAATAGCACACCAAAATATCATTTATCTGCAGAGATATTCCGGGCAGGACGAGCTTTATGTAATTGTCCTGGGCCGGACTCGAGCTAGACTATTTCAGCCCGCCAAGCTAGATTTGGGCTTCGGTTCATAATTACAGGCCAGGCATGGTCAGATCTCAGCCTGGACCTAATCCGGCCCATTGACAACCCTAGGTCCAACGGATCTAATTTCAGCCATTATTCCTTATCTAAGTTAGGGTCCACAAATTGGAGCGTTTAGATCGTGTGCGCACGCATTTCTACTGGAATTCATATTTTTCAGCGCCTGTATCAATCAACTCTTTTCTCTTTTTTCTTTTTATCTTTCTTTTCCTTTTTCGTAAGGGTAAGACAAGCTGTTCTTGTCCAGAGTAGCATCAACCTCCTTCTATAAATACCCATCCATCGTAAGTTAGTAACAGACCATAAGCAACAACAGCCATGGCCGTACAGAAATCTCTCTCTCTTGCTTTTCTTCTTTTATTATTAGAATTTCTTTCTTCCAATGCCTTCACAACAGCACCAGCATCCACACTCGGAGAAGCAGAGGCTCTCTTGGAATGGAAAGCCAGCATCTTCTCACCACAAGCTCTCCATTCATGGTCACTTCCATCTGCTAATTCTAGTGCCAACACAATCTTTCCATGCAAATGGTATGGGATCTCCTGCAACGGCCTTGGAAATGTAATTGAGATAAGCTTACCGAGTGCAGGCTTACAAGGTAAGCTTCATAACTTGAGCTTCTCGTCATTTCCAAACCTCCTCCGTCTCAATCTCAGTGACAACACACTCACTGGAACCATCCCAGCTGATATTGGCACTCTTTCCAGACTTGTCTCCCTCGATATCTCAATGAATAATCTCTCTGGAGTTCTACCTCTTTCAATGGCTAACCTTTCTCACCTTTCAGAGCTCGACATCTCATCTAATGAAATAAGAGGCGAACTAGCTCCAAGTTTCTTCACCAACTGGACCAAACTCATCTCCCTTCAGTTCCAGAACAATCAACTCACTGGGAAAATTCCATCTCAAATCGGCCTGTGTAAACATCTCCAGATCCTACGACTTTGGGGAAATAAAATCAGTGGTTCAATACCTCTAGAAATAGGGAATCTGCAGAGTCTTACTAGGTTAAATTTATGCAGAAATCATCTTAGTGGGCCTATTCCTCCATCTTTAGGTGACTTGACCAGGCTGACAATCCTCTACCTATTTGAAAATCAAATTTCTGGTTCAATTCCTGCACAATTAGGGAATTTGATAAATCTCAATGAGCTGGACCTGGCCCCTAACCTTCTAACTGGTTCCCTCCCTTTCACATTAGGAAACCTGACAAAGCTTACATACCTGAATCTCTCTGCAAATCATATTTCTGGCTCCATTCCTCTGCAGATGGGAAATCTTATGAATCTGAATATGCTAGACTTGTCCATAAACCATCTGGATGGTTCCATTCCTTCAACGTTAGGGAACTTGACAAAACTCACCATCTTGTACCTTGATCAAAATCGAATCTCTGGCTTCATTCCTCCACAGATTGGGAATCTACAAGATCTGGTTGTGATGACATTGTTCCAAAACAATTTGACTGGTCCAATCCCTCCTGCTTTAGGTAATTTGAGAAACCTTACAATTTTGTACCTCTACAGCAATCAAATTTCTTGTTCAATTCCTGCACAATTAGGAAATCTCAAGAATTTGGTCAAGTTGTCACTGCAGAATAACAATCTGACAGGTCCAATCCCTCCCGCTTTAGGTAATTTGACAAACCTTACAGTTTGGTACCTCGACAGCAATCAAATTTCTGGTTCAATTCCAGCACACTTAGGAAATCTCAAGAATTTGGTCAAGTTGTCACTGCAGAATAACAATCTGACAGGTCCAATCCCTCCTGCTTTAGGTAATTTGACAAACCTTACAGTTTTTTACCTCTACAGCAATCAAATTTCTGGTTCAATTCCTGCACAATTAGGAAATCTCAAGAATTTGGTCAAGTTGTCACTGCAGAATAACAATCTGACAGGTCCAATCCCTCCTGCTTTAGGTAATTTGACAAACCTTACAGTTTGGTACCTCCACAGCAATCAAATTTCTGGTTCAATTCCTGCACAATTAGGAAATCTCAAGAATTTGGTTAAGTTGGACTTGTCGAACAACAGTCTGACAGGTCCAATCCCTCCTGCTTTAGGTAATTTGAGAAACCTTACACTTTTGTACCTCCACAGCAATCAAATTTCTGGTTCAATTCCACCAGAAGTTGGGAATTTAATGAATCTGAACGATCTTGAACTGTCAGACAACCTTCTAACAGGTTCTATTCCTTCCACTTTAGGGAACTTGACAAAACTGATGGAACTCCAACTCCAAAGAAATCAAATTTCTGGTTCAATTCCTCTAGAAATTGGGAATTTGGTAAATCTCAATGGGCTTGCACTTGCTAATAACCTTCTAACAGGTTCTATCCCTTCCTCTTTAGGAAACTTTACCAAGCTTGAACGCTTCACTGCATTTGACAACCATTTAAATGGTGAGATCCCAAAAAGCTTTAGAAATTGCACCAGGTTAACTAGAGTTCGACTAGAGAGAAACCAGCTCATTGCAAATGTATCAGAAGTCTTTGGTGTGTACCCACATCTCTATTTCATGGATGTCAGCAACAACAGGTTGTTTGGTGAACTCTCACCGAACTGGGGAGAATGCCGAAATTTGACAAGGCTACAGTTATCTGGGAACAGGATCACTGGTAGAATTCCTCCCGAGATTGGGCAGTTGAAGCAGCTACGAGTACTTGGCCTTTCTTCAAACCATCTAGAAGGAGAGGTTCCGAAGGAATTTGAGAGGCTAACTTCTTTGTTCAACTTGAGTTTAAATGATAACCAACTTTCAGGTCAGGTACCAAAAGAGATTGGAAAACTCTCCAATTTGGAGGTTCTTGACTTGTCAATGAATCGTCTAAGTGGTCCAATACCACCTCAATTAGGGGATTGCTCCAAACTCCGATATATGAAATTGAGCGAAAATGATTTGAATGGAAGCATTCCATTTCAAATTGGTAACCTGGTATACTTACAGGATTTACTAGATCTCAGTCATAACTCGCTCAATGGAGAGATATCACCACAACTTGGGAAATTGCATGTGCTGGAAAAGTTAAACCTCTCCCACAACATGTTGTCGGGCTCCATTCCACCTTCTTTTGAAGCATTGTTCAGCTTGCAATCTATTGATTTTTCATACAATGCTTTGGAAGGTCCTCTTCCCAACAGTAGAAGCTTTCAGAAGGCTCCTGTAATAGCATTCATAAAAAACAAAGGTTTATGTGGTGAAATGCAAGGTTTGAGACCCTGCAACGCCCCTTCAATAAGGCATGGTGATGCAAGAAAAGGCCACCAAGTCGTCATTTTCATTGTTCTTCCTCTCTTGGCAGCTTTGTTTCTTTTATTTATGGTCGTCGGCGTTTCTTCCATTTATTACCGAAGACGAAGAAATAAAGAGAAGGTTCTTGAAAGGAGCAGCAAAAATCCATTTTCAATATGGAATTATGATGGGATTGATGCATTTGAACAGATCGTGGAAGCGACAGAGGGTTTCGACGACAAATACTGCATTGGAATTGGAGGGTATGGAAAAGTTTACAAAGCAAATCTACCATCAGGCCAAGTAGTAGCTGTGAAGAAACTTCACCCACTCGAAGGTGGCGATCAATCTGATCAAGGAAATTTTAGAAATGAGATTCGAGTATTAACAGAAATCCGCCATCGCAATATCGTGAAACTTTATGGTTTTTGTTACCATGCTCAATTCTCATTTCTAGTCTATGAGTACATGGAAAGGGGAAGCTTAGCTAGTATTCTAAGTAACGACGGAGGAGCTGCAGAGTTGGACTGGACTCTAAGGGTGAAGGTTATTAAAGGTGTGGCCCATGCATTATCTTACATGCACCATGATTGCACCCAGCCAATTGTCCATCGAGACCTATCAAGCAACAATGTTTTGCTGAATTCAGAACTTGAGGCCTGTGTCTCTGACTTCGGCACTGCAAGATTATTGGTACCTGATTCGTCCAATTGGACTACGCTTACAGGCACTTGTGGATACATCGCTCCAGGTTAGCTATTAATTCATTTTCCACGCTTTAAAAGGTTAATTAGCAATTGGTCTTTTATTTTTTCTTAAGCTTTCCTTCTTTTTTTTTCTTTTTTTTCTTTTCTTTTTTTTCTTTTTTTTTTTCTTTTTGTTGGCAATTACATAATAAAGTTTGTGCATAAGTTATCATACTGTTGTCAAATATTGCAATCTAGAGCAACTAGAAGATTCCTTAATCCAACAGCTGTAAGGGGCCTTGTAAAGAAACATATATGGGTTTGTATTTTTACAATCTCCAAAGTCAAAACTAAAATAGTAATGCAAATGAAGATAAACGTGAGAATGTATTTTCTTTGCTACACCTGTGGTCCATCATTTTACATTATGTATGGTAGAGATAATGCGGTTGCATGGTAAGACTAGCCATAGTTCATGTTACCCAAGTAACATATGCATATTTTATCAGCTATTAAATTTGTGATGCTGACCATTTTTCTTAACCGTACATTTGTTGGCCACCAATTGGATGGATAGAATCCTCCAATAACTATAATTTTTGGAACCTATTCCATCTACAATATGGGCCATGCTTTTAGATGGTCTGGATATATTTACATGGATATTCCAAGTGCATAGATAGATGTGTTATCACTGTTTAAGAAATGATTGAAAAAACTCGTTGCTTCTGGCCCATACGAGTAAATGTGAAAATGATGCATAAGGAAATGAATGTGGAAATGATGCATACGGAAATATGGCATGCTTCAATGCTCGGCCAAGAGATCCCAGAGGATGGTTGGGTTTTCTCCATTGCACAAGGGTTCGACAGCTCTATGGTCCAAACCGTTGATGTGATGTCCCACATAGTGAATGCCCCACACACACAAAAAAAAAAGAAAAAGTAGTTCCAAGATCGAAAATCCTTGAAACATTGCCCATAGTACCCAATCCTAGCCGATGAAATGTACAACTACAATGATACCTACATACAGATCAATGACTTGGTTTACACGTGCCAACTTCTCATGCGTTTGGGATTCCCGAGGCACACATAAAGGTAATCCCAAACATGCAGATGACCCAACACAATGATTAATCTGGTTCTTTTATTTGGCGGGCCGCTGCCATGTGAAAACAATGGATAGTTTTAGAAAAAATTGCCAACAATACACGATGTATACGAAACAATGGACCATCCAGACTTTTTCGATAGATCATCCAAAACTTTGGCCAATTCTCTGCACCTCTCAGATGTGTTGAGTATGTCTTATTTGGCATATGCGCAGTTTATAGAGATGTCTTGGGGTTAACAAGCACAAAAACTTAGAAGATATGAAATCTAGATTAAGAAATAGAGGTGGGTTTGATATATGATTAAGAGTTTAGCTATTAATGATTAAGAATGAGAAATGATCATGACTGAACCATCTTCCTTATTGCAGAGCTTGCATATACAATGAGGGTAACTGAAAAATGCGACGTATATAGCTTTGGCGTTGTGGCACTTGAAGCGATGATGGGAAGGCATCCTGCGGAGGTCATCTCCTCTCTGACACCACCAAGAAGACAAGATACACTGCTAAAGGATATGTTGGACCAACGTCTCCCAGACCCGACAACTGTAGTTGCACAAGAAGTCATATTTGTGGTGTCCATGGCACTTTCATGCATTCGGCCGGATCCAAATTCTCGGCCAACCATGCACCACGTGGCTCAAGAGTTGTCTATTGGTGGGTCTTCCTTTTCTCTAGGGCCATTCCACGCACTTACATTACATCAACTCATGGATCTTAAGGTATAGTTGGGTGGATGAAAATCATCAAGGTCGAGGGTGTGTAGTGGCAAGAACATTAATATTGTGTGTTTATTGTATGAAAATCATCGTATATGGAGAAGGTATTTTTCTTGCTATGATATGTATGTAATTTTAGTGTGTGGAATTGGTGTTTATCTAAAATGTAGATTTTCAGGTGAAGCTTCTCTTTCTTTGTGGCTCCCACTTGAATGTTTGTATATCTTTTTTATTGTATCAATAAAGTTACAGGTGGTGTGCTCCTACCTTTCTCTTAAAAAATAATAGATTTGTCAAATTTTCTGTTATCGTATTTCTTTCATACTTTCTTTTTAAAGATATTGTACAAATATATAGGGAGATTAGCAACCTTATTCTTGGCTATACATAGATATTGTACAATCAATTAATGACTTATACAATCACGAATATAATCTTTCTGATTTTCTCTTAATTGACAAGTCATTGATTGATTTGACAACAACTCATTGATTGATTTGACAACTCACGCTAACACTCCCCCTCAAGTGAAAGCATCCAAATCTTCAATGCGCAACTTCTTTAGTAAGTTGTAGAAATCCTTTCTTGATATGGCCTTTGTAAGAATATCCATCAGCTGGTCTTCGGACTTCATGAATGGAAACTGAATTATTTTAGCTTCGAGACTCTCTTTGATAAAGTGTCTGTCAACCTCCACGTGCTTGGTACGATCATGCTGGATCGGATTGTGAGCAATGGCGATAGCTGCCTTGTTATCACAAAAGAGGTCCATCTCGGATGTAGGAGCAAACCCAAGTTCAGTTAGAAGTCTTTTGAGCCATAGGAGTTCATAAAGTCCTTTAGCCATTCCACGGAACTCTGCTTCAACACTTGATAATGCCACCACTTTTTGCTTCTTACTTCTCCATGTAATAAGATTCCCTCCAACAAACATGAAGTATCCTGAAGTAGATCTTCTATCTGTGGTATTCCCTGCCCAATTTGCGTCTGTATAACCATTAACTCTTAAATAGTTATTTTTTGAAAACATAAGCCCTTTTTCCCAGAGAGGATTTCAAGTATCGTAAAATCCGGATCACCACCTCCATATGATCCTTACTAGGTTGATGCATGAATTGACTTACTACACTCACTGCGTAAGCAATATCTGGATGAGTATGAGAGAGGTAAATAAGTTTACCAACTAATCTCTGGTACCTTCTTTTGTCCGTTGGCATTTGGTTTGGATATTCTCCGAGCTTGTGGTTCTGATTAATTGGAGTGTCAGTTGGCTTACAATCCAACATTCCAACCTCACATGGTAAGTCTAATATATATTTTCGTTAAGAAAGAAATAGCAACCTCTATTCCGAAGAAATATTTGATTCCTAGATTTTTCATCTCGAACTCGGCCGCCAATTGTTTCTAAAGCTTAGTGATTTCCTCCTTATCATTCCCTGTGATGATCATATCATCGACATATACAATTAAAGCTGTAACCTTACCCCGTTGGTGCTTCAGAAATAATGTATGATCTGAATTACTTTGGTGGAAGCCATATTTCTTCATTGTCAGACTAAACTTCCCAAACCATGCTCGAGGAGATTGTTTTAATCCATACAGTGCTCGCTGCAATTTGCATACAACTTCAGCTTTTGAAGATGCTGTGTAGCCTGGAGGAGTATCCATGTAGACTTCCTCTTCAAGATCACCATGGAGAAATGTGTTCTTTACATCAGACTGGTGCAATGGCCAGTCCAAGTTGGCTGCGAGAGATAACAAGACCCTGACTGTATTTAACTTGGCTACCGGCGAAAAATTTTCTTGATAATCTACGCCATATGTCTAAGTATATCCCTTTACGACTAGCCTTGTCTTATATCGTTTTATAGATCCATCTGCCTTGTGTTTAACAGAGAAGACCCATTTGCACCTGACTGTTTTTTTTATTCCTTTGGGCAATGGAACCAGGGTCTATGTTTGATTCTTTAGTAGTGCTTCCATTTCTTCCTCTATTGCCTATGTCCACTTGGGATCAGCTAAAGCTTCCTAAACTGTAGTGAGAATATGACATGCGGACAGTTCGTGTGAGAATGTCTTGAGAGGTTTAGGTAGTTTTTCGGTGGAAACATAGTTCGCAATTGAATACCTCAACTTTCTTTCTTCAATGTCTAGAGAGTATCTGTTTGGTGGCTTGCCACGGTTATGCCTGAAAGGTAAGTTATACCCAGCAGACGTATTTATGTTATTCATAAATGAGGATGTAGTGAAATTGCTTACCTCAGGAATATTCTCAAGAGATGGGTCTGTAGGCACTGAGAGATGGGGGGATTCAGGTTCTTCTCTGATGATGTGAGCTCAGTTGCCAAAGGCCCTCTAGATTTAGAGGGTATGTCAGGCCCTAAAGATGTATTTGTCGATTCCTCGCCAATCATTAGTATGTCATTCTGATCTTCAAGCTAATTAAAACTCATCCAATTCAACTCTTCATCTAGTGTCTCCCCCTAAAGAGAAGAAGTGGATGCCGAAGAAGGATAGAACGATTCAGATTGCAGAAAGGTGACATCCATAGTCATATAGGTATGCTTGGTAGCAGGATCATAGCAGCAGTAGCCTTTTTGATGCGTAGCATAGCCCGGGAAGAGGCACCGAAGAGCACATGGGTCAAGTTTGGTGCGCTGGTTCTTAGAGAGGTGTACATATGTCACACACCCAAATATGCGAGGAGGGAGCATTAGGGCCATAGGTAGAGAGACCGAGGCTGACAGAGACTGTAATGGGGTCTTAAAATATAATATTTTGGAAGGAAGGCGATTGATTAAATGTACAACAGTGGTAATAGCATCGGGCCAATGTCGTGTGGGAACATGAGCGCCTAGAAGGAGATCCTGGACAATCTCAAGAATATGCCGATTCTTCCGTTCAGCGACTCCATTTTACTAAGGGGTCTGAAGACATGAGGTCTCGTGAATAAGACCATGTTGTTAAAAATAGGAATGAAAGTGGTGATTAACATATTCACCACCATTGTCAGAGCAGAGAATCCGAATCTAAGCAGAAAACTGGGTTTGAACCATAATATGAAATGACTGAAAGATACAAAACACTTCATCCTTATGTTTCATCAAATATCGCCAGGTCATCCTGGTGCAATCATCAACAAATATCACAAACCACCGTACACCAGATATAGTAGATAAAGGAGAGGGTCCCCATACATCAGAATGAATTAAAGCAAAAGGTGTATCACTTTTATTCATACTTAATGGATAAATAGCACGATGACTTTTGGCTAAAATACAAATATCACAGTGAAATTCAGAAGTCTCCACATTAGAGAATAAATCAGGAAGTAAATGTCGTAAATACCCAAATGATGGATGTCACAAATGATGATGCCATAGCCAAATTTGTCAAGTCTTAGAACCAAGTGTAGAAGACATGTGATGCGCACGACCCAAACTGAAATCTTCCATGTAGTATAACCCCCCTCTTAGTACCATGCCCAATTATCTCCTTGGTGAGAATATTCTGAATAAGACAGAATCGGAAAACATTAACACTACATAATTTAGATCTGTAGTAACTTGGCTAATAGATAATAGTTTATAAGATAAAGAGGGAACAAGCAGAGTGTTGGGTAAATGAAGAGAGGGTGATAGGGTTACAGATCTGGCTCCTATGACAGGTGAGGTTACTCCATTAGCATTCGCAATGCTGGTGCGCCTTGGAGGTGAGTGATGGGAGAATCTGTGGGATCAAATGTCATATGATCTGTGACCCCAAAGTCGAGGAGCCAATCACTATTGTCTACATCATGACGACGACTGAGCAAGGCATGACAGTTGTTACCTAGATCCACAGGAGAGAAGTCCGATTTAGGTGATGCAGTAGGCAGGATGAGAGAGAGATAAGGTTCTGTTGCTACCATAACAGCCTTTCATTTTTTTCTGGCTTGAAGCTCGTGCCACCAATCGGGGTACCCATGCAACTGGAAGAATTTTCACGTGTATGCTTCGTATTGCCACAATGAGAGCATTTAAGACCATCAGATGAGGTACGGGCTTTAGAGGAAGATTTCCCAGTATACTAAGAAGTCGATCCAGATAATCCAAGCTTTAGGCCCTTCGAAGCAAGCACCGCCTCTGGAGGTGGTTCGTGGTCGCCAGCGTTCATCACCACCTGGCGAAGAGCCTCCCTGTGGACATGGGCATATGCTTGCTCCACGGTGAGAAACGGGTGCATCTGCAACACGTCGCTACGAATATTTTTCAACTTGTCATCAAGACTATCCAAGAATACAGACCCGATCTTCTTAGAAAAGATTATTATAACGTTCAATATCGGCAGGGCACTTCATCGGATTGGGACGTCGAAAATCAATCTCATGCCAGAGGCCTTCCAAATCAGTGTAGTATTTTTCAGGAAGCCACCTGCTTGGCAGAGACGTGAGACACGCCACCGGAAATCATAGACTTAAGAGGTATCGCCACCATCAAAATAGGTGGTAGCAACTGAATCCCAAACCATTTTGATCGTGGAAAATTGAATGAAATTGCCGATTAACGCCGGATCGATGGAGTTAATCAGCCATCCTTTAATAATGGCGTTGTTAGTACGCCATTTGTGGAAGGACAGATCGGTCGGAGATGGCAGAGGTAACTCACCATTGATGTAGCCCAACTTGTCTTTGCCGTATATGTACATCTCGACAACTTGGGACCATAAAGCATAATTGGAACCATCCAACTTGATGCCGATCGGGACAGCAGCAGGTTCAGAAAGCACGGTCGGGGCCTGAGCTTTGGACAGAGCTTCGGCAATTTTTGTGGTGAATATTTTAGAGAGGAGCGTATTATAGTCGATGGAGGAGTCACCAGACTTCATCGGGGTTTCGGTGTCTCCCATATGTGAAGGTGGCGGCGGAAGAAAGCTATGAACAAGGGTTAGACGTAAACCAAGAGCTAGAAATCGATTGTCTCTGATACCATGTCAAATTTTCTATTATCATATTTCTTTCATACTTTCTTTATAGATATATTATACAAATATATAGGGAGATTAGCAACCCTATTCTTGACTATATATAGATATTATACAATCAATCAATGAGTTGTACAATCACGAATATAATCTTTTTGATTTTCTTTTAATTGACAATTCATTGATTGATTTAACAACTCACGCCAACAAGATTTCTAGGATTGGTGATCAAAACCCAAATGTTATAAATGTATATATGTTGAAAGAATAAAAATGTTTCATTGTATGTGTGATGGTTATCTTCTAACTGAATGTCTTCTAAACCGAAAGCAAAGAATTTACCTTTAGGAGATGTTATACTTTTTTGAAATAATAGTTTTCTACTAACTTATTATTAGGAGAAGAATGGGCATATTTATTAGTGAGAGAAGGTACCAATTGTGGTTTTGTTAATTGAAAAGGAAAAGAAGAAAAGAGAAAGAAAAAAGAGCAACGACTTCACACTCCAACAATGTGACTCAAGATAGTTATACTACACCTCAAGTCAAAGTGTCTACTAAATCTACTCCAATCTAAAAGACACAATTTGTTGCTTGGCCCTTTCTCTACATTCAAACCTGATGTTAAGACATCCGAAACTATCATTAATTAATAGGGCCTTATGTTTCATTGATATATCTCAATTCATATAAATTGAATAAGCATCCTCATTTTGGTACATAGGTTTTTTTTCCCCTAAAAGACTAGGTGCTCTAAAGAACTTCAACTTAGATGTGTATTTTTGCTTGTATAGATGTGCATTTTTTGTTAGGGATAGCACGGAAGCAAACCTGAATTCTAATCAAACAAGTGGAAATCAAAGCACACAGAGAACACATGAATTTACGTAAAAAAATCCTAGTGGGAAAAAAACCACAGCACAAAGCGATAAGCAATCCATTATGAAAGTAGTATTACAAGATATGGAAGCACTTACACCGATGAGAATTCCTTCGAATCTCTCCAAACCCTTGCCTTTTCTCTCTAAAATCCTTAAGAATGCCTTAGAATCCCCTTAAAAATACCCTAATTCCGATTACACCTGATATATATATATATATATATATATATCATACCGTCCGGAATAAGAAATAGATCATGCACTTACGAAGAACCACGTGCGCCGTCAGTCGACTGACATCGATCGATCAGTCCTTGATTGATCAAGTAGACCATGTTTGATCAATTAAACATGCCAAAAATAATCCATAGAGTTAATTAAGATTTTTCAAATTCTGTCGATCGATTGACCCGACAGTTCGGTTGATCGAGAATGTTCAAAACTTGTCTAGAGATCAATCTGTATAATTCAAAGTTCACTCGATTGATTGAACCTATATTTCATATACATATTGAAGACATCTAACAACAATCTCCACCATGGATTCAATCTTCATACTCCACTCTATCATCACCATCTTTAAATGCCTTCTATCATAGCTTCATCGTGGCTTCACGTGCACACTCCATCTTCATTAAACTTTTACCAAACTTAAAAAAGTTGCACAAAACTTGAACTTCTCTATAAGAACCACCTTTGTAAGCATGTCAACCAGATTCACATTGATCTTCTTTAGAGTCACACAGCCTTCCTCAAGCACATGTCTAATAAAATGATGACGAACATCAAGATGCTTAGAATAAGAGTGTGTACTCATGACATGGGTGTGTACTAATAAGCTAACCCACCCCAAAAAAAAAAAAATGCTTAGAATAAGATTGATAAACCAAGTTTTTTTTTTTACCAAATCGATTAAACTTTCATTGTCACAATTAATCAGCATAACCTCTCACTGATGACCAAGCTGAATTATCATTCCTCTCAACCAAGCACTTTTTTTTAAAGCCTCAGTCACTGCCATATATTAAGCTTCGGTTGTGGAAAGAGCAATCACATACTGAATCTTCAATATCCAACTGATAGCTCCATTCGCTAATACAAATGAGTAGTAAAAAGTTGACCTTCTATTATCCACATTTTCTGCGTAATCAACATCTACATAGCCTACTAGCTTTTTCTTTGATTACTTAAATGTTAATACATAGTCCGATGTATTTTGAATATACTAAGGTACCAATTTCATTGCCTCCTAGTGTTACTTGTCAGAGTTTACCATGTTTTTGCTCACAACACCCACTACATGTGAAATATATAGTCTTGTACAGACCATGACATATATCAAACTGCCAACTGCAATCGAATATGGCACACGAAATATAGCCTTCTTTTCTTCATATGTAGTCGGACATTGCTATGAAGAAAGTCTAATCTAAATAATATGGGGTGTGCTAACCGGTTTCGCCTTATCCATACTGAACTTAACTAATACCTTTTCAAGGTATTCATCCTATGATAATCGTAACCTGCTTTTATGTCTATCTCTATGTATGTCTTTGGCGAGAATCTTCTTTGCAGTCCCCAAATCTTTCATTTCGAATGTCCCTGATAATTAAGTATTCAATGTTTTAATTTCAGAGACATACTATGACCAGTGATGAGTATTTCATTAACATACAATACCAGGACAATGAGCTGTCCATCATTCAGTGTCTTAAAGTATACACAATAATCATATTCACTTCTGATAAATTACTGACTCATCATAAAAGTATCAAACCTTTTATACCACTGCTTAGCGATTATTTCAAGCCATATAACGACATCCTTAAACTGCAAACTTTATTCTTTACCCATTTTCCTTCAAATCTTTCTAGTTACTTTATGTAGATATGCTCTTCTAACTCCCCATGTAAGAAAAATGATCTTCACATCCATTATTCCAATTTTAAGTTGTATTAAGCAATCAATGCCAATACAAATCTGATAGATACATGCTTAACAACCGGCTCAAATATCTTACTGAAGTCCACGCCTTTCTTCCGAGAATATCCTTTTGCGGGCAATCTTGTCTTGTATTTATCATGTTTCTTCTAGTAAATCCACTTACAATCAATCATTTTATGCACAACTAGAAGCTCCACTAGTTTTCATGTCTCATTCTTGTATAAAGAATCCATCTTGTTCTCCATAACCGTCATCCACTTCTTAGCATCCGCATCATCTAGTCTTTCATGGAAGGTAGACAAATCCCCCTCATCCGTAATGAGGGCGAATGCAATATTCGAGTCATCTTTGTATCCATTCAGTAACTTGCGATATCTCGGCGAATTTCTTCTTAAAGTTAGCTTCTCCACCTACTACTATACCTCTGCCCGTGTCTCAACTTTTTTAATTTGGACTTCAATCACTACTAACTTCTCAGGTTCCTTGTGTTCATCTTTACGGTTCAAGGAATCTTAATCAAACCAAACGCCTTGGCTAATTATGATTTTGTGTTTGACCCAGTTATATAATCCATATTCCTTTACACCATCATCATAGCCCACAAAAATACTCTTCTTCGCCATTTGGTTTATCTAATCTCTCTCAATTGACGGTACATAAGAGTAAACATCGCAACCAAATACATGCAACTGTGAATAGTTCACTTCCTAACTACTTCACACTTCTTCTAGAATTTTACAATCTATCGCCATATATGAGGATCAATTCACCATGTAACAAGTTGTATTAATGGCCTCAATTCATAATTCCTTACCCAATACAACATTACTCAACATGCTTTGGGATCCCTCTAAAAGAGTCTGATTCATCCACTCTGCCACATCGTTTTGCTCGACTATGTGCCTATCTGTATTATGCCTCACAATCCCATCGTCTTTATAAAACCAATTAAATTCCTTTAAAGCGAATTCATCACCATTATCTGTCCTTAATACCTTCAATTTCTGTCTTATTTACTTTTCAACCATCACCTTTTACACCTTCAATGTGGTGAAAACATTAGATTTTTTTCCAAAGAAAATAAACCCACACTTTCCTAAAGTAGTTATCTGTGAATGAGATAAAAAAGGATGACCCCCCAACTGAAACAACGAGTGACGGGCTCATACATCTGAATGCACATACTTAATGATTCATTTACATACATGTTTTTTAGTCTTAAAAGCTAATCGTGATTGTTTGCCATATATACAATGCTCGCATATATTAAAATCAATATTTTAAAAAATCAATGAGAACCCCTCTGTCAAGAATTTTTTTCATATGCAAATTGTCAAGTTTTGTTCATATGCTTGTGGTGGTCTTTTGATGCAAGACATTATAAAAAACATTATCCACTAGACACAATTGGATAGAGGTAGTAGCCCTCTCATCAAGTTTATCCCACTCTTCATCACTCATAAACGCAAGACATTTTGCATTGTCAAGGAGAGCGTGTTACAATTCTTGTTGAACTAAAATGCTTCTCGTCTTCACATTTTATAATTCAAAGTTATTTCTACCAGTGAATTTCTCCATTTCATACTTCACGTCGGTCGACATGTTCTAAATTCTAACTCGAAACTCCAACATTAGCTCTGATAGTACTCGTTGGGGATAGCGCGAAAGCAAACTTGAATTCAAATCAAACAAGAGGAAATCAAATGCAACCAAAGCAAACAGAGAGCACACGAATTTACATGAAAAAACCCTCCTAAGAAAAACCACGGCACAAAGCGATAAGCAATCCACCATGAAAGTAATATTACAAGAGATGGAAGCACTTACATCAATGAGAACCCATTTAAATCCCTCTGAAACCCTAACGTCTTCTCTCTAGAACCCTCAGGAATGTCTTAGAATCCCCTTAGAATACCCTAATCCATATTACACCTGTTATACATAGCATAACATTTGGAATAGGAAAAGATCTTACGAAGAACCGCCCGCACCATCGACCGATCAATCGATATCGTTCGAGCAATCCTCGATCGATCGAGCAGGTCAGGTTTGATCAATCAAACATGTCAAAAGTCGAGAGAAATAATTGGGAATTTTCAAATCCTATCTATCAAT
The DNA here is from genome assembly GCF_029962835.1 of Magnolia sinica. Lineage (NCBI taxonomy): Eukaryota > Viridiplantae > Streptophyta > Magnoliopsida > Magnoliales > Magnoliaceae > Magnolia > Magnolia sinica. The sequence continues at coordinate 106,452,904 of NC_080575.1, forward strand.
TGACTTGATACTTTGATCGATCAAGACTATCCAAAACTTGTTGAGAGACCAATTCATATAATTTGAGATTCACTAGGTTGATCGACCAATGTGGTCGATCAATCGAACCCCTATTTGTTCACTTGATTGATTGACCAGCATGGTCGATCGATCGATCGAACCCTTGTTTCATATACAGATTAAAGACATATGACAACATTTCCAAGACTTGTCAAGGAGCTTTGAAAATACATGAGACAACTTTGCCATATTGAGATAATATTAATATTTGAGGGTAAAAAATTAAAATTCACATTTTCATATAAAGTAAAATATGATTCTATTTGGGAGCTCAAAAAGCTATAAGAGAGAAAGTGACATTTCTTTGAAAGCTGTGTACCAAGAAAGCATTTGGAGAGTGGGAAAAAAGGAAAGGGTAAGGGATTTTCTTTTTATATATACTTCTTCTATGAATTTTTATAAAAAGAGGCAATGTTTAGGAGCTAAGAAAGTATTTTGGGTGGAAATGTTTTTAAAGAAAATATCATTTCCCTTTATTGTAGGTTCACATTTTAGTGCAAAACATTTCCTAAGAAAGCTTTATATATATATATATATATATATATATATATAAAGTCTTAAAAAATATTTCCAAGCATCATGTAATTTTTTCGCACCTTCCTAAATGCTTACTTGGAAAACAGCTGGCCTGGACTGATCCAGACCGAGTCCGATCCGGTTAGAAGTACCGAGTCAGGTCGAGTTCGCACCGAGTCAGATTGAGAGATGAGGGAGGGAGTGGAGAGGAGAGAGAGGAGGAGGAGGAAGAGGAGGGTGATGGTAGTGGGTGGTTGTCGGGCTTGGAAGAGGTTTTCACCGTCCGATCCCATGACATAATCAAATAAAAAATTAACAAGATTCCTAAATGTAATCAATGACAAAAGCAAAAAAGGTGAACAAATACAGACATCTCAAACATAAATACAATAGATTTTTCTACTCACTACATAAACAAACAAAATAAATAAATAATTCCAGAATAGTTGAAATAGAAATCTAGAAAAAAGGAATATAATATAATTTTAGGAGGATTGATCACATACAACTAGTTGTAGGTGAACTCCAACTACATCCGATTTTTACAAGAATTTTGTTTTTTTTAAGGGCAAAAGTGGCAACAAAAATATCAGAAAGAATTCAAAAAAAAAGGTGTACCGTACTTCCGGTTGTAGTTGAACAATTCTTTGTATAGCTATATCAAGAAAGAGGAAATTCCTACATGAAACAGAGTTGTCGATCTTGCCGACTTGGCGAATCCGATCCAAGGTGAGAATCAATTTGAGAGAGAGAGAGAGAGAGAGAGAGAGAGAGAGAGAGAGAGTAGGGCACGAGAAGAGGGTGGGGGAAAGTGAATGAGGGAAAAAGGAAAAAGCGTGGATAGGTGAAAAAATGCAAATCACAAGAAGAAGCACGGATGCTTCTTTCTTCTGGAGAGAGAGAGAGAGAGAGAGAGAGAGAGAGAGAGAGAGTAGGGCACGAGAAGAGGGTGGGGGAAAGTGAATGAGGGAAAAAGAAAAAAGCGTGGATAGGTGAAAAAATGCAAATCACAAGAAGAAGCACGGACACTTCTTCTGAAGAGAGAGAGAGAGAGGGGGGGGGGGGGTGGGTCGGGGTAGGGTGCGGCGAGTAGGGTTAGAGAGTCGGGTTGAGTCGAGTTTCGGATCGAGTCAAGTCTAACCGGATCAAGTTTTGGGTCGAGTTACTGAGCAACTCGAACTCGACTAGGTTTGAGTTTGGATTGGGCGAAGCCTACTCGGTTCGGACCGACTCACCCATTCGGTTCGGGTCGAGTTATTGGGCAACTCGAACTCGACTCGGTTTGAGTTTGTATTGGGCAAAGCTTACTTGGTTCAAACTGACTCATCCATTCGGTTCGGGTTAAGTCGGATCTAAATGAGTCAAACAAGTCGAGTTAACTGGATCAAGTCATCCTGTGCCCACCTCTACTTTTGAGTACCCTCCTCTCAGGCACCACTACAGTCTAGGTCACACATCTAACCTGGAATGCTTGCTGGACATCTAAATCATATAAAAGGTAGCCAACACTGATGACCTCACACAAAGATTAGGCTGCTCATCGGGCAGGCCACCACCATTTGAAAGCAAAAGACATTTGATAATGATGGCCCACAATTTAGATCTTGTAACTACGAAGGTGATTGAAAAAAGCTACGTATCTATAACTTAGAGTTGTAGCATTTGAAGTGACAATGGAAAGGCATCCTGAGGACATCATCTCCTCAGGTGGCCAAGGTATACTCCAGAAGGAAGTATTTGACACACACCTCTTGCAACCGACGGCTAAGATTGCAAAGGAAGTCGTATTTGCAATGTTAATGACCCTTTCTTGCATTCGGCTTGATCTAGAATCTCAGTCAACCATGACACATGTATCACAAGAGCTGGTCAAATGCCTCTCCAGAGCCTTTTCATGCGGTTATAATGCGTTAACTAAAGAATCTCATAGTATAATTGGATGGATGAAACCCATCAAGTTTGTGAATAGTGTTGCAGCGAGAACATGATTAGAAAAGGAATTTTCTTGATAACATTTTCAAGTGTGTAGTATGAATAATTGGTAGGATTCGAGAGCTGATGCTGCCTGCTTTCTTCACCCATTATGTAAAGTAATAAGTACGCATGAGTTAATCAGGAATAACATAATTTCACAACAAAGCTGGACCACATTCCTAATATTTAAATTAAGGTGACCTCATAAGCTCCATGAGCCCATTTCTATTTTGAATCCAGCTTGAAAATACTAGCTTGGCCCATGGGCAAAACTTGGGCCTATCAGTTTTTGGTTTGGGCCTGGGCTCAAGTCATTTTAGACTCACCTAATTTCATTTGCTCCTATAAGTATCCCATTCTAGTCATCCCCTAGACAACAACCCATTCTCCATGAATGCATACAGCTGGTTTCGCTTCTTTGGACATCTTTTTCATTGTGTATGTGTGCCCCACTTGATCAACAGATAGATTAACAACATTTAAATGCAAAATAGTGATTTTATCAAATTTGGGCCAGGCAGGATTGAGTTGGGGCCTAGGGGTGTATGTCGATCCGAACCGAGTTGAGCTGGCCTTAGCTCGACTCGGCTCGGCCACTAGCTGACCTTAGCTTGAACTCGGCTCAGCTCGGTCCTTGAGCCTGAATGGCCAGCTCGGCTCGGTTCGGTCAGCAACTCGGGCGGAGATTGAGCCGAGTTTGTCTGTGCGACATTTCCACAAACACCTGGACTGCACCTTCAAAATTCCACTATATATAAAACAACAACAAAGGTTTTTCAAGTATTTTATCAAATACCTTCCAAGCAACAAAAAAAATCCAGAAAAAAAAATGGTTTTTGTTTCATATACATACCTTCCTTGCTACCAGCCACACTTCGTTAAGTCATTTCATCAAACACTTGGTGTGCAACATCAATATCAAAGTAACCGAGTCACCGAACTGATTTTATCCGAGTTCGATTCGATCCAAGTCGAGTCGAGCTAGCTCCGTTCATGCACACTGCCATCGGCCTAACCAATTTTCGGGCTCGGATTTTGGTTACTCTGTTGGGCTGGTGCGAGCCATGGGTCATAAGTGTAGGCCCGGCCCAAACCCTGCCTAGACAAACCAAATTTAAGTCGAAAGTGGGCCTGGCCCGAAGCCCCACGGAGCTTTGGACACCAAAATATAAACGGTTAAAGAGAGCATCAGAGTGGTTGGGTTGGAGAAAGGTTGCAGGTTTCTCCTCTCCCACTCCAAAGGGGCGACCAAGAAGAACACAGTCTCATGGAAGCCTAATATGGTAATTTCACTAATCTCTAACTCTAATCTCATAGTCTTCCATTTCCTCGTGTAAGGAAAAAGAAAAGAAAGAAAGAAAGAAAATAATGAATTTCCATTTTAATTTATGAGGGAAAGGGACGGGAAGCTTTGGGAAGAGAAGGAACAAGACACACACTCTTTGCGTGCGGTGCGGGTGCCGTAGCTTTCATCTTTAGAAGAGCTTATGCGCTTCTTGCGCTTATCCTGCTAGCCGTATCCACAAGTGTACGTAATCTACCGACCCCTGCTTTTTTAATATTTCTCCAATTTTGGAAGCTCAATTCGGTTTTTATGCATTAGTTGGGTTTGGATACTCTGCTTAATCATTCTTTGATTATTATTTTTCATGCGTTTTCGTGCAATCTCTACATTCGATGTGGATTAGATATTTGTGAGCTATAAATAGACGGTTAAGAAGTGAATTACAGCAACGGTTCACATTCTGACTAAGGCAAGTTCCAAGCCTAATAGTGGGGTATCATCTAATCGAGGAGGTTTTTTTTTTCCTTCTAGGGGTGCATGGTCCATTGACTGTGGGTTGCAACACCAATGGTCTAGATCGCCGAACAATTGGGACATTGTTTTTAGAAATGAAAGTTTCTTTATAGTGTGGAAATAATTGTGTCTCGTTTTCATGTTATGCTTCTAGTTTTTATTTGTTTTCCTTTTCTTTTCATGTGTTTGAATGGAAGGATAACTATTGAAAGGGGGGTATGAAAATGTAACTTGAAATCATCAAGAAATTGAAACCATGGTTTCCTTTTTCCTCCCTTGTTTGTTTTGGATTCCAATTTTACAGCGATTCGATGTTCTGTCACCTTATGTTATCTTCTTTGCCTCAGAAGTCAGCAATGTCTCTTTTTTGGGAGAGATGAATCTGTATAGTTTTTCAAAGAAAATCTTAGAAATGGAAATTAGTTTGCAACGCTACTTTTCTTTTTCTTTTTCCTTTTTTTTTTTTTTTTTTTTTGCAAATGGAGAAAAGTTGGTTTCCACGGAAAGCAATTTCATTTCCAGGGTTTCCATGTTCCCAAACACCCCCAAAGTTATGTTTTTTTCGCATGTCTCCTATCGCGCCACTTTCTATGAGAGAAATGAAACCCGCGGCAAAGACACTAAATTCTCATTATCCCGTGAAATAACATCAATCGAGGTCATACCAAATTCTGACCGACTGCTCATCTCATGGACCTACCACGTGATGGATTGCTAGCATGTGCTCACATGCTCAGATAATTATATATACTTTCGTATTCGCTCGTTTCCATAGGTAGAGGATTCTCGATTTTTATTATTTTCCTTGCATATGACCGTAACTCTATATATATTCAACCCCTTTCGAGTTGTCTCAAAATACGTAAAATTTTTCAAACCTTCTTCTCTGCTTTTCATGGTATCGCAGCATTACTAATCCAAAACTGCACCACTCGTAGGGGAGATCCTATCACTCGTTTGGACTAAACATGGTGTGGATACCACTGGGGAGAGGATGAGAGAGATGTGAGAGAGAGGAAGAGAGTATGAAAATGACTTAAAGCTCAGAATTCTACTTCAGGTTTTTAAAAATGACGAAAAGAAGTCATGATGCATGCATAATACCTTATGATTAAAATCCTAATGTGTGTTCCAAACGGTTAAGCATAATGCATCATTTTTAAAATTTATAGTTAGGTACATAACAAGCTATCTAAGTGGGCCTAGAATTCTTGAAATTATTGAGGGATCCAGTTAAGTCTCTGCTTTGGAAGTTTACCCAAAACTCAAGGGAGAAACAAGGTTCTTTCTTTGCCTTTCCATCAAAGCTCATTTTATTGTCAGTTCATGACTTCACTCTCATCTGTTTTACTTATAGGAATGCTAATTTGAGCACCTCGCACATGGAATCAAGCCATACTTATAGGATCCTACATTTTCTACTGATGTTTCTCAGTTTCTTTTATTCAAAGATAAACCAATGCCACCATAGCAATCATTAGTTTGCAAGAATATATATATATATATATATATATATATATATATATATATATATATATATATATATATATATATATATATATATATATATATATATACATGTGACATATACACAACAAAGTATATATCAGCCTAAGAGTACTCTTATAATTATTGAGTATATAATACACCATCTCACCCTAATTAAGGTTATTGAGCATTCTACAAAACTATACTCTTTCACATCTCATGAAGTTCTACCCACATGGCTTAGTTAACGGAAATATAAAATAAAAATGCTAGGATGAGCTTGCTCATGCAGTCCTTATCTTATCTTTTGCCTTCTAAATGTAGCACAGCCACATTTGTCATTATTTGGACTACTGAGTTGAAAAGGATTTTCCTGCGATAGAGAAGAGAACAATCAAAAGCTTTCATATGGCCCACACAGCAATTGTAGGACCACGGTAACAATTGCCTAATGTACACATCACACCACATGCATTGTCCAGTGGAGATGGGATACCCTGCCCACTAGGGTGGTCAGACAGCGACTTGACGGTTTATTATTTTCTATTGTTAACATCAACAAGTAAACTTATCTTGGATGGATCAAAATCACTAAATATATGGAAGAAGAAAAGGTAAAGTAGATAAAATTATGGGTTTGCTAACCAGATAAGCCAGTAGCAGTACCTCCAGGCAATTGATGGTTTGGCTCAACATTAAGTGTGGCCCACCTAATGAGTAAATCAAATTGATTTTCAAGAAGGGCGATCTTCATGGTGGGGTCTACTTTTTTTCATGGCATAGATACCTTGCACAATTTTCATGCTAGTCCAAAAGTTGGTATGTCACCCAAAGTAATAGTGATCTGTTCTGGCACGAAAAATGATTTGGATGGTAACTTCAATGTGCATTTAGAAGTTTTATGGAATTAAAAATTTGCCCACCTGATTAATGGATTGGATTATCCCTCTCTGCTGGCCCCCCATAATGATTGGATCTTGCACACATGTGCTGTGATTTGGGGAGGTAATGGGTCAGGTTTAGACTGGGCACAAAGCCTGACCTTGGCATGAGCATAGCACCACAAGCCCAAGTTCATTGCAATCTGATCCCGCCTAACCAGAAAATGAAATACCTATTCCAAACGTTTACAGGGAGGGTCTCACATGCATAGAGAAATTAACATTGGAAGAATGAAAACTAGCTATTTAGGTGCAATATGCATGTATTGCCTAACCTGTAATGGGAATGTATATTTATAGGATAAAATACTTGCTAATTAAGTCAGACCGGGCTGGGCTAGGCAGGATGGATCAGGGTCATATGACTTGAGCCCAAGCTGGATTGACTTGTCTAGGTCAGTTGCACTGGGTCGACCTGGACTGAGTCAAGTCTGATCCAGATGAATGGTTGTCAGCTCAGAAAATATGGGTGACTCGGCTTGACCAGCCAATTCACTCCCAAGTCTGCTGAGTTCCAACTTGACTCTGAGTCAAGCAGGTCAGCCAGAGTTGTCTCTTAAAACCATGATTACAATATGTGGTTTCTGGCCTATGTTTCAGAAATCCCACAGATTTAGAGAATCCTGTGCATCACTTTTCTTCAATTGAATGCGGATAATGTTAACTATCTTTGTTTCAAACAATCTTTTGGATCGGATGTCTAAGATCATCTGATGGGTATGTGTTTTGAACCATATAGAGCACAGAAAACTAGATAAACGGTTCTTATTGATTCTTCATCTAACAGCATGTGCTGTGGAGAGATGAATCTACTGTATTCCCATGTCACTGGCTCTACCCTGTCTGCTTACTAGGAATTAATTTTCTCATTAGAGGAGCACAAATGCCAGCTTGAGCACAAGCAGGACTCACAACTGAGCCATGTCTCATTTGGCAGCCACCTTTAGATCAACCGGATTGAAGTTAGGCCAGCAGAAGATAGCATTCACATTCCCCACTTGTCTTTATTGATAGACGGCTGATATCATCCATGTTAGTGAATATAGACATCATATATGTGGGATCGTGGAAATCTTGTTACAAACTGCGGATGGACTATAAGCCCAAAATGAAAGTCTAGATCATGGCACATGCAGTCTATATGTATGCATGTATCTGAAGCGTGCATGTTACCCTTAATTATCTAATTTCCATACCCGTTTTCATTAAATCATTGGCTGTATTTCAATGTTATCTGCAACTTGTAGGCTTAGATTTGAATGGTTATAATCTTTGCGGTTCCACCCATTAAATGGGTTCCAAGATTCCCAACAGACAAATTGTCTGGATCACTCAAAGATTACCCTTTCTTATATGTGGTGCTACTCCAAATGGACACTGCCAAGGATTACTCACCTGATGAGTTGATGGTCCTATCAATGGGCAAATGGATCTTAATACTGGACTTGCTTGATACCAGAGTCACAGATCCATTTCTAGCCTTAATTTAGTGGTCCACTTGAGCATTTGCCGTGTAAAATATAAATAAAAAAATTTACACTTGGCCTGCCCAAACAAACCAGCTAAGAATTTGGGCCCAAAGCCATTCAGTCACAGCCTGTATTGGAATTTGGTAAAACCCAACAAAAAATGGAATTGACTAAAAGTCCTGAAATTATTGCTGGGTGTGCAATCAATCTCCGTCAAGCAGTCTGATCCGAAAGTTGAGGCCTCAAATACTTGCAGAAATGTGCCTATTGTGATTCACCTGTGTTTTAAAACCTATTTACATGCTTGTACAGTGTGGTGTTGGGAGGTCCAGTCCAGTCTACTTTGGAAGTCTACACGACTCAAGGGAGAAACAAAAGTGGTCTTTACCTCTTTCCAACAAATCTCATCTTTATTGCCATTGTATGACTTCACTTGCATTGTTTTAGTTTTGCTAATTTGAGTACCTCAGGCATGGAGACAAGCCATACTCATGCGAGACTGGAGCTGCTCCTAAGGTTGTCCTAACAATACCTAGGAATCAGAATCCTCTCCAATACCTGTTGTAGGCAGAGCATGCAACTATCAAGCTCTGTGAGTCCACAGTAACATGTTTGTGATATTGACTCCATTCATCAATTATGCCACCTCATGTTACAACATGATTCAACCGATTAGGCCAATCCAAAACTCAGATGGGCCACACTACAGGGAACAATGGGATATAGTTGGGCTACAAGATTATTTATTTCCAGTCCATAAAATGTCCACTAACCATTCACGTAGCAAATCAGATCAGTGTAGGTTTTGACTTTCAAGCCATAGGATCCATGGATCAACCATGTGGGTCTCACCTTGATGTATTTGTTGTATATCCATGCCGTCCATATGTTTTCCATCTCATTTAGGACCCGATCCCAAACCTTAAGAAGATCCAAATCTCAGGTGGACTGTATCACTAGAAATAGTGATGAATGACATTAAAAGCTTTTTGTGGGCCACAAAACATTAAATAGCTGATCTTTATATTTTCCCTTCATACAGATCTTCTTGACATTATTAACATCTCAGATTTCAAATAAACGTTACGAAAACCTTACAATAGCCCTTTGGTAATTTTAACGGTGAGGCACTCAGTCACGCTGTTTCCTATGAGTGTTCCACCTGAGATTTGATTCTTGATAAATTTTGTAATCCCATCTAAAATGATCTGGAGAAATGGATGGATGGCGTGGATATACCCAAAATAAAAATAAAAATCATCAATGTCGTGGGTAACTCTTTTTTGATTTTTGTTCATTAGTGTAAGACAAGCTGTTCTTGTTCAGAGTAACATCAACCTCCTTCTATAAATACTCGTCCTCGTAAGTTCGTAACAGAGCATAAGCAACAACAGCCATGGCCATACAGAAATCTCTCTCTCTTGCTTTTCTTCTTTTATTTTTAGAATTTCTTTCTTCCAATGCCTTTACAACAGCACCAGCATCCACACTTGGAGAAGCAGAGGCTCTCATGGAATGGAAAGCCACCCTCTTGTCACCACAAGCTCTCCATTCATGGTCACTTCCATCTGCTAATGCTAGTGCCAACACAATCTCTCCGTGCAAATGGTATGGGATCTCCTGCAACGGCCTTGGAAGCGTAATAGAGATAAGCTTACCGAGTGCAGGCTTACAAGGTAAGCTTCATAACTTGAGTTTCTCGTCATTTCCAAACCTCCTCCGTCTCAATCTCAGTGACAACACACTCACTGGAACCATCCCAGCTGATATCGGCACTCTTTCCAGACTCGTCTCCCTCAATATCTCTATGAATAATCTCTCTGGAGTTCTACCTCTTTCAATTGCTAACCTTTCTCACCTTTCAGAGCTCGACATCTGGTCTAATGAAATAACTGGGCCTATTCCTCCATCTTTAGGTAACTTGACCAGCCTGACAGTCCTCTACCTCTCTAAAAATCAAATTTCTGGTTCAATTCCTGCACAATTAGGAAATCTCAAGAATTTGGTTGAGTTGGCATTGTCACAAAACAATCTGACGGGTCCAATCCCTCCTGCTTTAGGTAATTTGAGAAACCTCACACTTTTGTACCTCTTCAGCAATCAAATTTCTGGTTCAATTCCTGCACAATTAGGAAATCTCAAGAATTTGGTTGAGTTGGACTTGTCGAGTAACAATCTGAGTGGTCCAATCCATCTTGCTTTAGGTAATTTGAGAAACCTTACACTTTTGTACCTCTACAGCAATCAAATTTCTGGTTCAATTCCACCAGAAGTTGGGAATTTAATGAATCTGAACCATCTTGAGCTGTCAGACAACCTTCTAACAGGTTCTATTCCTTCCACTTTAGGGAACTTGACAAAACTGATGAACCTCCAACTCCAAAGAAATCAAATTTCTGGTTCAATTCCTCTAGAAATAGGGAATTTAGTAAATCTCAATGGGCTTGAGCTTGCTAGTAACCTTCTAACAGGTTCTATCCCTTCCTCTTTAGGAAACTTTACCAAGCTTGAACACTTCACTGCATTTGACAACCATTTAAATGGTGAGATCCCAAAAAGCTTTAGAAATTGCACTAGGTTAACTAGAGTTCGACTGGAGGGAAACCAGCTCATTGCAAATGTATCAGAAGTCTTTGGTGTATACCCGCATCTCTATTTCATGGATGTCAGCAACAACAGGTTGTTTGGTGAACTCTCACCAAACCGGGGAGAATGCAAAAACTTGACGAGGCTACAGTTATCTGGGAACAGGATCACTGGTAAAATTCCTCCCGAGATTGGGCAGTTGAAGCAGCTACGAGTACTTGGTCTTTCTTCGAACCTTCTAGAAGAAGAGATTCCAAAGGAATTTGAGAGGCTAACTTCTTTGTTCAATTTGAGTTTAAATGATAACCAACTTTCTGGTCAGGTACTAAAAGAGATTGGAAAACTCTCCAATTTGGAGGTTCTTGACTTGTCAATGAATCACCTAAGTGGTCCAATACCACCTCAATTAGGGGATTGCTCCAAACTCCGATATCTCAAATTGAGCGAAAATGATTTGAATGGAAGCATTCCATTTCAAATTGGTAACCTGGTATACTTACAGGATTTACTAGATCTCAGTCATAACTCACTCAATGGAGAGATATCACCACAACTTGTGAAATTGCATGTGCTGGAAAAGTTAAACCTCTCCCACAACATGTTGTCGGGCTCCATTCCACCTTCTTTTGAAGCAATGTTCAGCTTGCAATCTATTGATTTTTCATACAATGCTTTGGAAGGTCCTCTTCCCAACAACAAAAACTTTCAGAAGGCTCCTGCAATGGCATTCATAAAAAACAAAGGCTTATGTGGTGAAGTGCAAGGTTTGAGACCCTGCAACGCCCCTTCAATAAGGCATGGTGATGCAAGGAAAGGCCGCCAAGTTGTCATCTTCATTGTTCTTCCTCTCTTAGCAGCCTTGTTTCTTTTATTTATAGTCGTTGGTGTTTCTTCCATTTATTCCCAAAGACGAAGAAATAAAGAGAAGGTGGTTCTTGAAAGGAGTAGCAGAAATCCATTTTCAATATGGAATTATGATGGGATTGATGCATTTGAACAGATCGTGGAAGTGACAGAGGGTTTCGACGACAAATACTGCATCGGAATTGGAGGGTATGGAAAAGTTTACAAAGCAAATCTACCATCAGGCCAAGTAGTAGCTGTGAAGAAACTTCACCCACTCGAAGGTGGGGATCAATCCGATCAAAGAAGTTTTAGAAATGAGATTCGAGCATTAACAGAAATCCGCCATCGCAACATTGTGAAGCTTTATGGTTTTTGTTCCCATGCTCAATTCTCATTTCTAGTCTATGAGTACATGGAAAGGGGAAGCTGGCATCCTAAGCAACGACAAAGAAGCTGCAGAGTTTAACTGGACTCTAAGGGCGAAGGTTATTAAAGGTGTGGCCCATCCATTATCTTACATGCACCATGATTGCACCCAACCAATTGTCCATCGAGACCTATCAAGCAACAACGTTCTGCTGAATTCGGAACTTGAGGCCTGTGTTTCTGACTTTGGCACTGCAAGATTGTTGATACCTGATTCGTCCAATTGGACTATGCTCGCCGGCACTTACGGATACATCGCTCTAGGTTAGCTGTTAATTCATTCTCCACACTATAAAAGTTTTATTAGCAATTGGTCTTTATTTTTTCTTAAGCTTTCCCTTTTATTTTATTTTATTTTTTGTTGGCAATTACATACTAAGGATTGTGCATAAGTTAACATACGGTTGTCAAATATTGCAATCTAGGGCAGCTGGAAGATTCCTTAATCCAACAACTGTAAGAGGCCTTGTAAAGAAACATACATGGGTTTGTATTTTTACAATCCCCAAAGTCAAAACTAATATAATAATGCAAATGAAGATAAAAGTAAGAATGTATTTTCTTTGCTACACTTGTGGTCCATCAGTTTACATTATGCATGGTAGAGATAATGTGGTTGCATGATAAGACTAACCATTGTTGAAGTTACCCAACTAACTTATGCATATGTTATCAGCTATTAAATTTGTGATGCTGACCATTTTTCTTAACTATACATTTGTTGACCACCAATTAGATGGATAGAATCCTCCAATAACTATAATTTTTGGAACCTATTCCATCGACAATATGGGCCATGCTTTTAGATGGTGTGGATATATTTACATGGATATTCCAAGTGTATAGATGGATGTGTTATCACTGTTTAATAAATGATTGAAAAAACTCGTTACTTCTGGCATACGAGTAAATGTGAAAATGATGTGTAAGGAAATAAATGTGGAAATGATGCATATGGAAATAAGGCATCCTTCAATGCTCAGCCAAGAGATCCTAGAGGATGGTTGGGTTTCCGCCATTGCACAAGGGTTGATGTGATGTCCCACATAGTGAATGCCCCACACTATATATAAAAAAAAAAAAGTAGTTCCAAGATCGAAAATCCTTGAAACAATGCCCATAGTACCCAATCCTAGCCGATGAAATGTGCAATTACAATGATAACTACATACACATCAATGACTTGATTTACACGTGCCAACTACTCATGCATTTGGGATTCCCGAGGCACATATAAAGGTAATCCCAAACATGCAGATGACCGAACACAATGATTAATCTGGTTCTGTCATTGAGCGGGCCACTACCATGTGAAAACAATGGATAGTTTTAGAAAAAATTGCCAACAGTACACAATGTATACGAAACAATGGACCATCCAGACTTTTTCGATAGATCATCCAAAACTTTGGCCAATTCTCTGCACCTCTCAGATGTGCTGAGTATGTCTTATTTGGCATATGCACAGTTTATAGAGATGTCTTGGGGTTAACAAGCACAAAAACTTAGAAGATATGAAATCTAGATTAAGAAATAGAGGTAGGTTTGATATATGATTAAGAGTTTAGCTATTAATGATTAAGAATGAGAAATGATCATGACTGAATCATCTTCCTTCTTGCAGAGCTTGCATATACAATGAGGGTAACTGAAAAATGTGACGTATATAGCTTTGGCGTTGTGGCACTTGAAGTGATGATGGGAAGGCATCCTGGGGAGCTCATCTCCTCTTTGACACCACCAAGTAGACAAGATACACTGCTAAAGGATATGTTGGACCAACGTCTCCCAGACCCCACAGCTGTGGTTGCACACGAAGTCATATTTGTGGTGTCCATGGCACTTTCATGCATTCGGCTGGATCCAAACTCTCGGCCAACCATGCACCATGTGGCTCAAGAGTTATCTATTGGTGGGTCTTCCTTTTCTCTAGGGCCATTCCACGCACTTACATTACATCAACTCATGGATCTTGAGGTATAGTTGGGTGGATGAAAATCATCAAGGTTGAGGGTGTGTAGTGGCAAGAACATTATTACTGTGTGTTTATTGTATGAAAATCATCGTATGTGGAGAAGGTATTTTTCTTGCTATGATATGTACGTAATTTTAGTGTGTGGAATTGGTGTTTATCTAAAATGTAGATTTTCAGGTGAAGCTTCTCTTTCTTTGTGGCTCCCACTTGAATGTTTGTATATCGTTTTTATTGTATAAGTAAAGTTATAGGTGGTGTGCTCCTACATTTCTCTTAAAAAATAGTAGACTTCTGGGATTGGTGATCAAAACCCAAATGTTATAAAGGTATGTTGGAAGAATAAAAATGTTTCATTGTATGTGTGATGGTTATCTTCTAACTGAATGTCTTCTAAACCAAAGAATTTACCTTTTAGGAGATGTTATACTTTTTTGAAATAATAGTTTTTACTAACGTATTATTAGGAGAAGAATGGGTATATTTATTAGCGAGAGAAGGTACCAATTGTAGTTTTGTTAATTGAAAAGGAAAAGAAGAAAAGAGAAAGAAAAAAGAGCAACGACTTCACACTCCGGTAATGTGACTCAAGATAATTATACTATACCTCAAGTCAAAGTGTCGACTAAACATGGAGTGGAATTGGCACATGACCAGATGCAATTCCATCCCACCTAAGCCCATCTAATCCAGCCGGCCAAACAGGCCCTAAATCTACTCCATGAATAATTGGTAGGATTTGAGAGCTGATGCAGCCTGCTTTCTTCACCCATTATGTAAAGTTATAAGGACACATGAGTCACTCAAGAATAACATAATTTCACAACAAAGATGGACCACATTCCTAATATTTAAATTTAGGTGACTTGCATAAGCTCCATGAGCCCATTTCTACTTTGAATCCAGCTTTAAAATACTAGCTTGGTCCATGGGCAAAGCTTGGGCCTTTCAGTTTTTGGTTTGGTCCTGGGCTCAAGTCATTTTAGACTCACCTAATTTCATTTGCTCCTATAAGTATCCCACTCTAGTCATCCCCTAGACAACAACCCATTCTCCATGAATGCATACAGCTGGTTTCGCTTCTTTGGACATCTATTTCATTGTGTATGTGTGCCCCACTTGATCAACAGATGGATTAACAACATTTAAATGCAAAATAGTGATTTTATCAAATTTGGGCTGGGAAGGATCGAGTTCGGGCCTAACCAATTTTCGAGCTCAGCTTTTGGTTTCTCTGCTGGGCTGGTACGGGCCATGGCATAAGTATAGGCCCGGCCCAAACCCGGCCAAGACAAACCAAGTTTGAGTCGAAAGTGGGCCTGGCCTGAGGCCCAACAGAGCTTTGGACACCAAAATATAAATGGCCAAACAGAGCATCGGAGTGGTTGGGTTGGAGAAAGGTTGCAGGTTTCTCATCTCCCACTCCAATGGGGAGACCGAGAAGAACACAGTTTCATCGAAGCCTAATATGGTAATTTCACTAATCTCTAACTCTAATCTCATCATCTTCCATTTCCTCATGTAAGGAAAAAGAAAAGAAACAAAGAAAGAAAATAATGAATTTCCATTTTAATTTATAAGGGAAAGGGATGGGAAGCTTTGGGAAGAGAAGGAACAAGACACACACTCTCTGCGTGCGGTGCTTATCCCGCTAGCCGTATCCGCAAGTGTATGTAATCTACTGACCCCCGCTTTTTTAATATTTCTCCAATTTTGGAAGCTCAATCGGTTTTTATGCATTATTTGGGTTTGGATATTCTGCTTAATCATTCTTTGATTATTATTTTTCATGCGTTTTTTTGCTGTGGAAATGATTCCCACCAGACCACTGGTCAAAACTACTGATCAATCAATCTCCTCTGTTTCAACCAGAGGCAACACATGCCAAAAGGGAATCAACACACGCTAAACACGAAATTTTAATAAAAGTAACCACAATGTGCTGTTACACGCAAAGCCAAAGAGGCAGTTATCAACCTAATATAATAAGAAACGACCAAAACGCCCTTGAATCTCATCACAAACATATAGGCTTATCTTAAACTGGTTGTACCTCACTTAAACTGTATCAGAATTTCATGACGTTCTAATATTGTTATGCCCAAAAAGTGGCCCACCAAAAAGTGACGAAATACCAAAGGGAAACTTGTTGAACCAATACGGACTCAGTCTAACCCTAAAAATTAATTTAAATAAATTTTTCCTATGAATTCAAGGACCATTTGTTTGATTCCATGGGCCCCATAATATATATCTGGCTGTTCATCTCATCAAACTTTGGATCAGGCATAGATCATCAATCAAGACAATATTGATGGTTGGAGTAGTCAGGTCTTTGGTCAGCCAGATTTCGTGGCCTTTTGGGTGCAGCAAATGTCCACATTCAATGGGAAAAACTCAGAACATTTGCCATATGGACCATTTCATGGGTCACAGTTTTTTATTCCTTTCTTTATCTTCTTGTAATGTATATAGTTTTAGCAGATTCTGTAAGTATGTTGTTTACTGATTATCTTAAAGAAACAGATAACTGGAGTGTGAAGGCCATTAGGAGGAAGACAACCGGAACGGGAAGGATGAGGTATTTACATTATGTGCCTCAAAGGTTCAAAGTGCAATTTCAGAGAAGGTAGTCTTTGCTTCTTCCATCTTTGTCAAGATTGAACCTTTTTTTATTTTTTTTGGTGCCTAGCAGTTTGATAGCTTTTGAGACTGATTTTCTCCTTTTTTAGGGGCCCAAGCGGCTCCGAGGAAGACAACTGCTGCTGCATAGAGGAGTTGCTTCAGTTTTGGGGTCCAGTTCCTGTATTTGATCTTGTTGAATTTTATCAATTAGGTTCTTTTACACTGGAGATATTGCTGTCTTCTATAGAGAATAAACTTTTTGACATGTTAAATTGCCGAATAAGCGTGAAGTTTTTGTATTGGGATAAACCATTCTTTGGTATAAACATGAAGTTTTGATGTTGGGATAAACCATTCTTTCCTTTTTTGTATATTTGCCAGTTGCATTTTCCAGCTCAAGCAGGAGGATTTCTGTTGACCCTTTCGATAGACCTAATGCCCAAGAGATCAGAAAGAGCAAAAATAGGTTTTCTGGTCTTATGTTGAATGTTCATGATCTTGGTAAACCTTCAGTACAGTTTGTGTCTTACCTAATATTTTTAGAATTGAGTTTTCATTTGTAACTAGATGCATCATCTTTCATTTCGCTACTCAAATCATGGGTTTAGGGCCTGCAAGATGTTGAAAATTCTATGAACTTTAACCAATTGTCGCTTTTCGTCTTTTTGTTAGTATTACATACTTTTTATATACCTAATGCATTTACAAGTTATAACTGATGCTGTTGTTAAACATCAATCTGATGTTCACGTGTTGCCTGGTTATTAACTTCCTAATAGATGTTTTGACTTCCTGACCTATTCTGGCCTAGGAATCTGCTATAGATAAAATTATTTAGTAACAACTAGCAATGTTATCCTCCTAGCATGTTTGGCTTACAAATGCAGGTTGTGTTTCAGCTTTGACTGGTGAACTTGCATGTTCTTAATAAAATGGTTGACTTGTGTTTTTAGTGAACTGACCCATTTCACCGAGGAGTTTCAGTCCCAGCCAAAACGCATCCTGTTTCAGTGATGAGTTCTGATCCCAACGAATCCGACAGTCTGGTCCATTCTAGGTAAGTAAACACCGGTCATTGCTGAGGCTAATCAAACTGGGAGCTCCTCATTGATCAAGTTAGTTTAATGTGATATTTTTTCTTCCTCTTATGGTTTCTGGATGAATTTGATTATTTTTCACTTTAGCCATACAATTGATGCAAATGAATCAGCTAGTTAGAATATCAGATCAGTGAGATAATTGATCATCTGAATTAACTTTCCATGAAACTACCTTCCAAAATTGATAATAATATTAATAAAACTAAACTAAACTAAACGAGGTCTAAAACTTGAGTCAGGCCTGCTGCTACTATAAATAGCCTGAAATGACAGCTTTGTAACTATTTTAGTTAGGATTAGCATCCCAAATCTGCCAATCTTCACCATCCCGAGAGATATTCTGAACACAAAATCCTGACCCTTGACCACTTAAAATGGAGGGTATTGAGAATATAATTTAGTTGCCTTGGATAATTGAAAAGCCCGATCAGTCGTTGCGCATCTATGTCAATCCTCTTACGTGCCTTGGATAAATTAATAAAAGAAGAAGAAGAAGAAGAAGCAGCAACAGCAGCAGAACCCTGGAAAGTCCTTTCAGAAGGCTCTTGCAGAGGCATTCATAAGAAACAAAGGCTTATGTGGTGAAGTGCAAGGTTTGAGACCCTGCAATGCTCCTTCAACAAGCAATGGTGATGCAAGAAAAGTCCGCCAAGTTGTCATCTTCATTGTTCTTCCTCTCTTGGTGGTCTTGTTTCTTTTATTTGTAATCATCAGTTTTTCTTCCATTTATTATCAAATAAGAATAAAAATAGAAAGAGGGGTTCTTGAAAGGAGCAGCGGAAATCCATTTTCAATATGGAATTATGATGGGATTGATATATTTGTGGCATCGTGGAAGCAACGGAGGGTTTTAATGACAAATACTGCATCGGAACTGGACGGTATGGAAAAGTTTACAAAGCAAATCTACCATCGGGCCAGGAAGTAGTTGTGAAGAAACTTCATCCCTTCAAAGGTGCAGATCAAATTGATCAAAGAAGTTTTAGAAATGAGATTTGAGCATTAACAGAAATCTGCCATCGCAACATTGTGAAGCTTTATGGTTTTTTTCCCTTGCTCAATTCTCATTTCTAGTTTATGATTACATGGAAAGGGAAAGCTTGGCTAACATCCTAAGCAACGATGAATTAGCTGCACAGTTGGACTGGAATATAAGGGTGAAGGTTATTAAAGGTGTCGCCCATGCATTATCTTACATGTACCATGATTGCACTCGGCCAATTGTCCATCGAGACCTATGATGCAATAACATTCTGTTGAATTCAGAATTTGAGGCCTGTGTCCCCGACTTCGGCACTGCTAGATTGTTGATACCCGATTCGTCCAATTGGACCACGCTTGCAGGCAGTTATGGATACATCGCTCTAGGTTAGCTGCTAATTCATTCTCCATGCTTTATTAGTTTTTTTAGCAACTGGTCTTTTATTTTTCGTAAGATTTTCTATTTTTTGTTGGAAATTACATAGTAAAGTTTGTGCATGAGTTATCATACTGTTGTCAAATGTGGCACTCTAGGGAAACTGGAAGATTCCTTAATCCAACAGTCGTAAGAGGCCTTGCAAAGAAACATAAAAGGGATTGTATTGTTCAAATCCTCAACTTTGGTTAACTAAAAAATTGTAAAGCATCTGTGAGTATTTAAAACTAATATATAACCATGCTAATGAAGATACTGTTAAGAATGTCTTTCCTTTGCGGCACTTGATGTCCATCATTTTTTACATAATGCATGATGAAAGTAGTGTGGCTGCATGGTAAGACGACCAGGATTCATGTTACCCAACCAACTTAACCATATGTTATCAGCTATTAAATTCGTGGCGCTCTCCATTTTCCATAGCTGTCCATTTGTTGGCCACCAATTGGATGTATAGAATCCTCCAATAAGTGTAATTTTGGGATATGCTGGGGCCATATTTTCAGATGGTCTGGATAGATTTACATGGATACCAAGTATAGATGGATGGGTCATCACTATTTAATAAATGATTGAAAAAGTTCATTGCTTCTAGCCCATACAAGAAAATGTGAAAATGATGCATAAGGGCTGGGTTACTCCGTTGCACAAGGGTTAGACATCTCTATGATCCAAACTGTTGATGTGATGCTGCACACAGTGAATGCCCCACACAAACAAAAGAAGTTCCAAGATTGGAAATTCTTGAAACATGCCCATATCACCCAATCCTTGCCAATGAAATGTGTAGATACAACGATACCTATAGACGCATCAATACACTCTAGATTACACATGCCAACTTCTCATGTGTTTGGGATATATGAGGCATACATAAAGGTAGGCCTAACCATGCAAATGACCCAACACAATGATTAATCTGGTCCTCTTATCAGGCAGGCCATCAACACATGAAAACAATGGATAGTTTTGAGAAAAAATGTCAATAGTACACAATTTATGCATGTGGCATGCCTTATAAGTAGACCATCCTAACTTACAAGCAAGATCATCTAAAAGTTTTAGCACATCTTATGCAACTCCCAGATGTGCCACACACATGGCAATTTGCATATGCACAATTTGTAGAGATGCCTTAGGGTTAACAAGCAAAATAACCTAGAAGATATGAAACCTAGATTAAGAAACCCCTGTGAGTTTGATATATGCTTAAGAGTTTAGTTATTGATGATTAACAAAGAGAAAAAACATGACTAAACTGTCTTCCTACTTGCAGAGCTTGCATATACGATGAGGGTGACTGAAAAATGCGGCGTATATAGCTTGGGTGTCGTGGTACTCGAAGTGATGATGGGAAGGCATCCTGGAGAGCTCATCTCCTCTTTGTCATCATCACCATCACCTCTACAAAGATCAAACACATCCACAATTTATGCGGAGTGGTGGAGGGAGGGACTAGTTTGGGGTTAGTGGCCCTCTACAAAACATATCAACCATTCAAACCCCAAACAGAGGTACAACCCATGGACCCGACCCGATCATCATCCGTTTACTAATTGGATTTAGAATTTAACATGTAGTCCCACTTGATAACAAATCATTAGGCCCAAGCACCACTTCTTCAACCCATTTACTCAAGGGCTTGTATTTCAAGCCCATTAATAACTTTGTAATATTTGGGAATTGGAACTTTTTCTTAACACTTCACTTGCGTCCTAGAAACGGTTTGATATAGGAATGAGTCAGCCATAGCCTGATTTATTTACCTTAATAGCCTTTGTTTTCATGCTGAAACCAAAGCATAACCCAATAAGTACACCTGAGCCCAAGTTAGAAGCAAGCTTGGTTAGTTGGCTAAAGGGTTGACTAGAGTCACAGGCCCATTGCCAGCCTAATTTATTGTTCTACATGAGATTGGGCTGTGCAAAATAAAAACTTTGACTTTGACATGACAAGCTCAAACAAAACAGTAAAAATTGTGGGCTCATATCCAGTCCCAGGCCCAACTACTTAGAATTTGGCAACATTAATGTAAAAAAGCAGAAATGACTCTAAAATCCATGTCCAAACTCCAGATCATATCAACAAAGAGGAGACTTGACTATAAAGTAGAAAATGGGCCCATGCCAATCCAGTCCCGAGGCCCATTGCTTGGAACTCAATGTTCTTAACAGCAGATGAGACTTGACTCTAACAGTAGAATCTGAGCCAAAACTCATATGGTTCTAGGGCTCACTCTTTGAAATCTCGATGCTCGCCACAAAAGAGGAGACTTGAATCTAAAAGTAAAATCCGAGCATATTCCATGTTCATTTGGGCCACTTGAGATTCAGATTAGCTTCGTTTTTGTTCCCATGCCCCAAGTTGAGGTGGCAAAATAGATAGATTGAACAGATTTGTCACAAACATCATTGTAGACCACACCAATAGTCAAGCAACTCTCACCCTCCAATCTCTCTCACTCTCACATTGATTGTCGTGTTAACCTAGTCTTGATTGTACATGGGGCCACTTTAATGTTTGTGAGAAATTGACTGGTACATCCATTTTTCCAGCTCATTTAGGTCGTGGGCCTAAAAATGTGGCAGATCAAAAACTGAAAATGGGCCGAGGATGCCTCAAGATGTTTCAATGGTAAGCATTCCATACCACCGTTTCTTATCGTGGGCCCACTGGAGATTGGTATCCTCCTCATTTTAGAGCCATGCGATAAAATGAGCTGCCAAAATAAATGGACTCCAAAGATTTGTCAAAAACATCATGCGACTCTATGATTATTTCATCAGCCGGACGTTTAATTCCCATACTTTCATAGTCGTTTTGCCTACTTGAACTTTAGATGGGCCCCATTTTTGGGTCCATGCCTTAAAATGAGGTGGCAAATAGATGGATAAAGTGGATTTGTCACCAACATCATTGTACGGTCAAGCAACCCCCACCATATATGCTTAACTGTCCACCGGACCTCTGGTTGGCCCATTGATTAATGTTGCCAACCTATCTCAAACTGTACTTGGGGCCTACCTTAATGTTCGTGAGAAGTCCAATATTCCGCCCATCAATTTGTCAGTCAATCTGAGGGAATGGGCCCAAAAATGAGGCAGATCTGAAGTTGACAATGGCTCTAGGATGTTTCAAGGGTGGATGTTCAATCTCACCATTTCCTGTCATGTGGCTCACTTGAGCTTCGATCTTCCTCATTTTTGGCCATTCACTAAGAAAACAGATGGACTGAATAGATTTGTCATGAACACCCTGTGTCCTCATCATGAATGTTTCAACAGTAGATGTTCAATCTCCACTCTTTCCTGTTGGTTGGCTCAAGCTCATGTGGATGAGATCCACCCCGTTAATCAGGTGTGCTGCTCTTTATTTGGACCCGGGCCGAAAATCAGGCTGATATTCAACCGTCGGTACACACCATGGGAAATAGCTGAGATAAGAAGTCTCATTATTATAATACTCCAAGTTATATGTGATGTCCACTTTTGTGCGCATAGACCATCCAATCCACTCATCTGACGTTTCATACCAACATTATTAAATTCTTCTAATACTCATGTTTTCTAAACCATGTGCATACTTAATAGTGTTAGGGTAAAAATAAAGCACAACGCAATGCATGAACTGAGGCCGAGTACTGGCCATCCGTCCTATGGGCTGACAGGGTCAAGACCATTGCTGGCTCTAATTTAAGGGTCTCCTGAAGCGTGGGCTATGCAAAATAAAACCTTGTAATATACTAGGCTTGAAAGGCCCAGCTTACAATCAAAATCAAACGCATAAATTCATGGCCCCGCTCACCCAACAAAAAGGACACCTGACTCTAAAAGTCTTTAGCATTGATTGTGAGTATTGATTCTAAGATTCAATCACTGATTTGGACTGTGGGGTCCACTGGGGGAGAGGATGAGAGAGATGGGAGATGAGAGAAAACAACATAGAGGAAGAGAGTACATGAAAATGACTTGAGCTTACAATTCCTATGTTTCTAAAAATTGTGGAAATAAATCATCATGCATGCATAATACCTTTAGATTATGATCTTAACCAGTGTTTCAAATGCCTTTAGGGCCCTTTTCGTTAATGACCAAGTGGGCCGCGGGGCGTTGAAGGCAAGTGTTTGATAAGTGGCTTGGTTGGCTACAATAATAATAATTGTTTAGATTTGGCCGACCATAATGATTTGGAATATTACTCGGACCCACTTTTGTGGGTGCTGCACGTTGAAGCCTATATGGACCACTCCCTGTGTCACAGTTTGCGGTTGTAGGAGGTTGAAGATGCCCTCCTATTGGTTCCTTTCGTATGGCCAACATTGAATCTTGTGTGCGACCTGTAATGGAAGGTTGAGTCGAGGATAATGCTGATTAGAGACTCTTGTAAGCTGCATTCTCACCCTACATGCCAACTGAACCACTTCATCCGTGGTTCTGATCGGGTGCGTCTGAACTCTTTCCTGAATTGTCGGTCGTAAACCGCATATGAACCGTGTTACCATCTGTAATTCGGCCTCCAACAAGTCATTCATTGTTGCTAACCGTTGGAATTCTTTGGGGTAATATATAACAGTTTGATTCCCCTATTGAAAATTTTGGTATTGGTAGAAGAATACATGCTCATAATCAATGGGGAGGAATCGTGATTGAAGAAGGCGTCTCGTATGTGGCCATGATTGGATAGATGCCTTATTATGTTGTGTACATGAGAGTTGTAATTGCTGCCACTATGTAGAAGGACCAGAATTTAATTTGAACACAACTAATTTTACTCTCCTATGCTCCAATATGTCCATGTAATCAAAATACCAGTTTACTTCGGCTAACCAATCGAGGAATTCTTCTATACGCAATAAGTCTTAAAAAGTAGAAAGTTCAGCCTTATCTCGATAGTCTCTTTCAGCACGATTTTATTCTATCATCTCCATAGACCGCTTGTCGGGCACTAACACCACCGACGTCCTTGTCGTTGCGACTCATTTGGAGTAGCCCAATGATTCACCTCTGAAAACATTCTATGAAAATCGAGATTGTGTCGTACAACGATCATAGGTGGCTGAGCATCGCCTTGGATCGGAGCAGAATTAGTACATCCGCAATATGGACAAGGGTTACCTGCAGCCTTTGCATGGTCAACTGACTCTCCCGGTGGAAAGCTTTCATTCTTCTCAATAAATAAAGAATCATTGGATCACCAGCCACAAGATTTTGGTCTTTGGTCCATTTCATCGTTAGTTGCCATCGGCCCAAGTCTATTCCTCACTCCGATACCAATCGATCACCATCTTCCTCAAAAATAACTACTTCGAATCCACTGAGCTCTCTAGATTCCTCACAGAGTTTCCTTGAATTCATGAGGGATAAAATAGAAATAATTTATAATAAATTCAAAAATAAATTGATTCATGAATTAAAAAAAGTTAAATGAAATTACGGCCCTTTAAATAATGAGCTCAACCCTTGGATGAAGTTTAGACTCAAACTCCAACTCAACTACCATGACTTACTATAAATAGTAAGCTTATGGTTTTTGGCCAAAAATAATAAGTGTCCAATTTGTCCTATTCAAGTTATTCTCCTAATTTTTGTAAGCCCTTTTCATGTTGGGCACGACTCTTAAAAGTCAAAAGATTAAACGCTATGATCGAATTAAAATTTAATTATTTATTTATAGTAAAATCGAAAAGAAAATGGACTTTTGACTATCGATATGATGGAATCTGGCAAAAGTAGGGCTGTACACGAGTCAAGCTAGCTCAAAAAGCTCGCTCGACTCAGCTCGGATTGACTCGGCTTGAAAGGCCGACTCAAGGCGAGTCAAGCTTGTTTACTAAAGCTCGAGTTGAGTTCAAGCCAAGTTCGACCATGGTGTATTTCAACTTGACTCGAATTGACTCGAAGCTCGAGCCTGAGCTCGACTCGACTCGAGTAATATATTTTAATAATATATATTATATATATATATATATATATATATATATATATATATATATATATATATATATAAAAGTTTTAAAAAAAAGTTAAAACTTAAAAGTTTTTACTAAAAAACCCTACCCGACCCTACCCATCCCCATTCCCTCTTTTTCTTTCCCTTACCCTACTGAGGTAAACCCGACTCGACTCGAACCACTAGCTCGACTTGAAAGCATTGGCAAACAAGCCAAGCTTTAATGTTGAGCTTGAGGGCGAGCTCGAGCTTGAGCTCGAACTCGAGTATAGCATGGACGAGTCAAGCTGAGCTTAGCCCACCTCGACTCGACTCGGCTTGATGTACAGCCCTAGGCAAAACCAGCATGGGCAACCCAATGTAGTAGAGTTTGTTGTCTAAAGTAGCTTCTTCTACCCCAAAATCATATATGATATGTCGAAAAACTTATTTCGGTTTGTGAAATATGACTCTTTAAAGATTTTGATAGTCATGATCACTTTCACCTCCAATCATGCCTTTTCTGGTCCTCTTTGCAATGAAAGTGTCTGCGACCCACTCTACATCAGCTTTATCCAACTCAAAGGAGAAACAAAAGTCTATCTGTGCCTATTTCCATCACTGCTCATCTTATCATCATTGCATGACTTAACTCGGGTCTGTTTTACTTTTGGATTGGTAATTCGAGTACCTCGCCCATGGAAACAAGACATACTCATGTGAGACAAGCGTTGCTCGTCAGATTTTCCTAACAATACCTAGTGTCCATGTCTTGAAAAACTAGCCCATGTGATCATCAAGTGTGACCACCTATTGAAAGGGAATGAATGGTTATTTAAAAAAAAAAAAAAGACCAAAGGTTCAAATCACGTGCCCTCAATGATGATCATATTTGCATGATTTTTTATGCATGGAACTCATAGAGTGATGGCCTGGGATAACTCAATCTGGAAAATATTGTTACAAACTACAGACGGTCCATAAGCCTAAAATGACAGTCTAGATCATGGCACATGAAGTCTATAAGTATGCGTGTCACAGAATGACTCATACAATTCTTGAAGAGAATTCAACAACATGGATGCCTGATCTTCATTTTTTACCACTTCCTCTATATCTAGCAACTTGCAAATCAATTTATTAAAGTAACTGATATGGGCCTCTACATCTCCACCTTCTGCCATCTTGAAGGTGAACAATTGTAGCTTCAAGTGTAGGCGATTTTCAGTAGATTTTTTCGCGTAAATATCCTCTAACTTGTCCATAAACCAACTACAGTTTTCTCCCTCAAAACATTATAGAGAATATCATTCATGAGACACAAACGAATCGAGGATAAGGCATTTTTATCAAGATTCATCATCACTCATAGTCGACTTTCACTCCTCAAGATCACCATCTTCACATTGCTTGGTTAAGAAACCGATCATCTTGATCTTCCATAACTCAAAATTATTTTTACTTGAGTACTTCTCAATGTCATATCTAGTGTTTCCTATTAATACTAATCCTGCAGATCAAGCTTACGCCCTGATGATATCTTTGATACCACTTGTTGGAAAAAACAGTAGAATCACACAGAGATGAATCTAGGATTGCAATCCAAAAGCACCAAGCAAACACAAAGAGAACACAACAATTTAATATGAAAAATCATTTCGGAAAAAAACCATGGCATAAAGCGACAGAAATCCACTATGAAAGCAGAAATTACAAAGAGAGAAGACTTACCCGATTTCATCAATCCTCAAATCGCACCCTTGCTACACCCTTTGAAACCTTATAACTATTTAGAAATCCTTCGGAATAGTTTAGGAAGCCTTAGAATACCTCTCAATCCCGTTTACACCCATATATATAGTTTTAGAAAGAATCTCAAACAAAATCGAAAAGAAATTTCGCAAAACCTGCGTTTTCGCAAAATTTGTGCACAAAACCTTCATGTCATCGAGCACCCTTCGATGTCATCGAAGAATGACCAAATCTGTCTAGCGACCAGAGGTGAAAATCCAAAAAATACTCGATGGCATCAACTGGCTTCGATGACATCAAAGCTTGCTCAATGTCATCGAGCCATGACAATTAGATTTAAGATATCTGACAACAACACCACTTTGATATTTCTAAGAAATTGGCCCATACATCTTATTTTCCCAGCTCATTTTAAGTCATGGGCTTAAAAATGAGGCACATTAAAAGCTCAAAATGGACCCAAGATGCCTCCAAGATGTTTTAATGGTAAGCATTCCATCCACTGTTTTTATCGTTTGGCCCCATTAATGTTTCAATGGCGGTAGTTTTATTCTACTATTCCATGTTTGTTGGGCCCACTTGAGCTTTTGATCAGCCTTATTTTTTGTCAATTGCCTCAAAATGAGGTGGCAAAATAGATAGATTGAGTGGATTTCACAAACATTATTGTGGATCCTACCTATAGTCTAGCAACTCTCACCCTCAGACTTAAATGTCCACCAACCTCTTGCTCTCACATTAATTATATTCCCATACTTTCATATTCGTTTTGCCTACTTGAGCTTTAGATGGGCCTCATTTTTGGGTCCATGCCTTAAAATGAGGTGGAAAACTACATAGATAGAGTGTATTTGTCACCAATGTGATTGTTTGCCTCACCATCAGTCAAGCAACCCGGCCGGCCCACCCCTTATGCTTAAATGCCCACCGGACTTGATTGACGTTGCCATCCTAACTCAAAATGTTCTTGGGGACTACCTTAATATTCATGAGAAATTCATTCAATCCATCCATTTTTATGTCAATCTGAGGGAATGGGCTAAATAATGAGGCAGATCCGAAGCTCAAAATGGCCCTCAGATATTTCAAGTGTGGATGCTAAATCTAACTGTTTCCTGTCATGTGGCTCACTTGAGCTTCAAGCCGGCCTCATTTATGAGGGATTCAATAAGAAAATAGATGGACTGAATAGATCGATTTGTCATGAACACCCTGTGACCCTCTGAATGTTTCAACACTCTTTCCTGTTGGTTGGCTCAAGCTCATGTGGATGAGATCCGATCCATCAATCAAGTGTGCTGCTCTTTATTTGGACCATGGCCAAAAATCAGGTTGATTCAACCGTAGGTACATACCATGGGAAATAGCTGAGATAAGAGGTCTCATTATTATAATACTCCAAGTTACATGTGGTGTCCACTTTTGTGTGTATAGACCATCCAATGCACTCATCTGAGGTTTCATAACAAGATTAGTAAATTCTCCTAATACTCATGTTGTCTAAACCGTGTGATTAAAATCTTTCAGGAATGATTTCACACCTTTACCTATGGTGAAAAACCCTCTTCCCTGTGGTGCAGCTGATGTAAGTCTTACATTTGACTGAATCTACAGGACTCATGGTACGTGACTGCCTAGTACTGGCCATCCTATGGGCTGACAAAGTCTAAGACCATAGCTGTCTCTAATTTAATGGTCTCATTAAGCGTGGGCTAGGCAAAATAAAACCTTATAATAGACTAAGCTTGAAAAGTCCAAACAAATTAGCTTATAATCAGAATCAAACCCATAAATTCATGGCCCCATTCACCCAACAAAAAGGACACTTGACTCTAAAAGTCGCTGGCATTGATTGTCTTAACCATCCGATCAGTGGATGAGGAAAAAGGAGAGGTGCGTGATGATTCTAAGATTCAATCACTGATTTGGACTGAAGAGAGGAGAGGAGACAGACGAAGGAGAGGAGAAGCTAGTATGCTGTTTGCCAAACATAGTAGAAACTAAAATAAGTTACTTGTGCAATGAATAACTTAATTATCTTAACCAACTTATTATCCAAACGCTCCCTTATTAACATAAGCATTATGCTATAATGCATCATTTTTATAATTTATAATTAAGGTCATAGTGAGCTATCCAAATGAGCCCCAGAAGTCTTGAGATATTGGGAGGTCCAGTTAAGTCTCCTTGGGAGGTGTGCCCAACACGAGGGGAAAACAAAAGTTGTCTTTGCCTCTTTCCATCAAAGCTCATCTTATTGCCATTGCATGACTTCACTTGTATCGTTTTAGATACCTCACGTGAGACTGTAGCTACTCCTCAGGTTGTCCTAACAATACGTGGTTTCCATGTCTTAAAAACATGGCCTATTGATCATCAGGTGGGTAATACTGTTGAAATGAAATGAATGGTTATTAGAAAAAGTCCAATGGTTCAAATCATGTGTTCAATATATTTTCATAATTTTAGATGCATGGAACTCACACAGTGATGATCTTGTGGTAAGTGTATCTGATTTTACACATGTGACCCACTTCTATGCATGAATTGGGGGCAGTTTCAAACCTCAGTTGAGCAGGTGCGACCTTCATTTCTCATTTTACTTGGGGGTTTTGGGTAAGGGATCTGCAAAATTGCGATTGAGGACTGGGGCATTGCCATCCAAGGGACTAAAATCCTGTGCAACACATATTGTAGGTAGAGCATGCAACTATCATGCTCAGTAAGTCCACGGTGACATGTTCGCGACCTTGATTCACGTTCATCAATCATGCCTCTCTGTGTTATGACCCGAGGCAAACAATTATGCCAATCCAAAACTCAGGTGGCTACGTTACAGGAAACAATGGAATATGATCGGACAACACAATTATTTATGTATGGTCCATAAAATGTCCAGGTTGGCTTGACGATTTGGCTGGGTGGACTTGATCCGCTGGGTCGCATCTGATTCAATTCAGAAGTTGTCTGTGCAGAAAATATTGGTGACTTGGCCTAACCAGCCAATTCACTACCAGGTTCTTTGAGTTGCAACTTGATTCAAAATCAAGCGAGTGAGCTAGAGTTGTCCCTTAAAACCGTGATTACAGTACGTGGTTTCAGGCCTATGCTCTAGAAATCCCACGGATTTAGAAAATTCTGTGTATCATTTTTCTTTAATTAGACGCTATGGATGTCAATTATCTTTCTTTCAAACAATCGCTTTGAAAGCCATCAATTGGATGTCTAAAATCATCTGATGGGCGTGTGTTTTGAATCATATAGAGCACAGAAAACTAGATAGATAGTTCTAATTGATTCTTCATCTAACAACATGGGTGCTGCACATTGAAGCCTATATGGACCACTCCCTGTATCACAGTTTGTGGTTGTAAGAGGTTGAAGATGCCCTCTTATTGGTTTCTTTCATTTGGCCAACACTGAATCTTGTGTGCGACCTTTAATAGGGGGCTGACTAGGGACTCTTGTAAGCTGCATTCTCGCCCTACTTGCCAATTGAACCACGTCATCCGCGGTCCTGACCGCGTGCATCTGAACTCTGTCCTGAATTGTTGTTCGTAAACTGCATATGAAGCGTGATATTTTCTGCGATTCAGCTTCCAACAAGTCCTTCCGTGTTACTAACCGTTGGAATTCTTCGGTATAATATGTGACAGTTTGATTCCCGTATTGAAAATTTTTGGTATTGCTGCAACTATACATATTTGTAATCACTAGGGAGGAATCATGATCGAAGAAGGCATCTTATATATAGCCATGATCGGATAGACACATTATTATGTTGTGTACATCAGAGTTGTAATTGTTGTCACTATGCAGAGGCACCGGATTTTAATTTGAACACAACCAATTTTACTTTCTTATACTTCGGCATGTCCATGTAATCTAGATACTGGTCTACTTCGGCTAACCAATCGAGGAATTCTTCTAAACACAATAAGTTGTTAAAACTAGAAAGTTCATCCTTACCTCGCTAGTCTTTTTCAACATGATGTAGTCGATCATCTCCATGGACCGCTTGTTGGGCACTGACGCCATCGACGTCCTCGTCGTTGGAGCTTGACTTATTTGGCGTAATCCTACAATTCACCTCCAAAACACTCTATGAAAATTAGGATTGTGTTGTACAACGATCGCAGGCGACTGAGCATCGCCTTGAGCTCGAATCGGAATTAGTACATCTGCAATACGGTCGAGGGTTACATGCAAACCTTGCATGGTCAACTGATTCTCCTGGTGGAAAGCTTTCATAAATCTCAATAGATAACGAATCCTTGGATCACCAGCCACAAGATTTTGGTATTTGGTCCATTTCATCGTTAGTTGCCATCGGCCCAAGTTTAGTCCTTGCTTTAATACCAATTGATGCATGAAAGGACGTGACGACATCGATCGCCATCTTCCTCAAGGATAACTACTCCGAATTCATTGAGCTCTTTAGATTATATATATATATACACACACGCACACATATACATATATGAAATTACAGTCCTTTAAACAATGAGCCTAACCTTAAGATGAAGTTTAGACTCAAACTCTAACTCAATCACAATGATTTACTATAAATAGTAAGTTTACTATTTATTCATCATTCCTACTAGACTTCATGATTTTCTACCAAAAATAATAAGTGTCCAATTTAGCCTAATCACGTTATTCTCCTAATTTTTGTGAGCCCTTTTCATGTTGGGCACAACTCCTAAAACTCAAAGGATTAAAAGTTATGATCGAATTAAAACTTATTATTTATAGTAAAACCGAAAAGAAAATGACGTTTGACTATCGATATGATGGAATTTCGCAAATCTGGCATGGGCAACCCAACATAGCAGAGTTGTTGGCTAAAGTAGCTTCTTCAACCCAAAATCATACATGATATGTCGAAAAACTTATTTCGATTTGCAAAATATGACTGTTTTAAGGTTCCGATGGTCGTGATCATTTCCACCTCCGATCATGCCTTTTCTGGTCCATCTTTGCCATGAAAGTGTCTGCGACCCGCTCTACATCAGGTTTCTAGTTACGTCTGCTTTGGTCGTTTATCCAACTCCAGGGAGAAACAAAAGTCTGTCTTTGCCTCTTTCCATCACAGCTCATCTTATCATCATTGCATGACTTCACTCGGGTCTGTTTTACTTTTGGATTAGTAATTTTAGTAGCTTGCCCATGGAACCAAAACATACTCATGTGAGACAGGTGCTGCTCGTCAGATTGTCCTAACAATACCTATTTTCCATGTCTCGAAAAACTAGCCCATATGATCATCAGGTGGGCCACCTGTTGAAAGGGCATGAATGGTAGGTTATCGAAAAAGACCAAAGGTTCAAATCACATGCCCTCCATGATGGTCATATTTGCATGATTTTTGATGCATGGAACTCAGACAGTGATGAACTGGGATAAGTCAATCTTGGAAATCCAGTTACAAACTGCCGATGGTCCATAAGCCTAGAATGACAGTCTAGATCATGGCACATGCAGTCTATACGTATGCGTATCACAGAAGCATGCATACTACCCATGGTTGTATTTCAATGTTAACCGCAACTTTCAGGCTTAGATTTGGATATATGCTTATATCCGTTCAATACCAGAGTTCCTTGCAGTTTCACCCATTCATTGGGTCCCAAAACTCCCAATAGATGAACTGTATGGATCCCTGAAATATTAGCCCTTCTTGTATGTGATGCTACTCCAAATTAATGAACACTGCCAAGGCAATTCAGGCCAGAGATTAATTTTGGAGAGATTGACAGGGCAGGTGTCTATAGGTCATGTGTGCAAGATCTCTACCATTCATGAGCTGTGTCCAATGTTAGCATGCCTTCTCTCAAGAGTTGGGCTGCTCCACTCATGAAATGTGGTACGTTGTCAACTGCCCATCTGATGAGTTGACGGTCCTATATTAATGGCCAAATGGATCTTCATACTGCACCTGCCCGATACTAGAGTCGTAGACCCATTTCTAGCCCTAATTAAGTGGTCCACTTGAGCATGGGCCACAAAATAGATAGACTTAGCCTAACCAAACGAACGAGATAAGAATTTGAGCCCTATGCCATCCAGTCATGCCCTGACTGGAATTTTGCTAAACCCATCGAAAAAAAAATAAAAAATGGAGTTGACTGTGAAAGTCCTGGAATTATTGGTAGGCGTGCAATCAATCTCCCTCAAACTGTCGGATCTGGAAGTTGAGGCCACGCACCTACCACTAAAAAACTATTTACATGCTTGTACACTATTACATGTGTGGGTCTCAACATTTGTGTATATGCCATCCAACTCATGTATTAAGTGAGCACCACCATGATGATGGAACGCCTCAAAAAACAAGCCTATCCAACCATTAGGCTGGCCAAACCATGGAAAACAATGTCAACCACTCAAAAGCCTCCAAAAATTAAGTGGTGGCCCACGTGACAGTTGATCAGCCTATTTTTGGGGCATCCAATGGAATGGCCCTGCTGGACAGATTCGATGCAATAAACATACAATAGTAGACCCCATGTGCAACTTTTATAGACTACGCTGGAGGTAAAAGACTTGCACAGGAACCGCCGTCAACATTAAATCAGACGAGCTGCAGCCCATGATCCATGAACCGGTGAAATTACCTTGTCACTAAATAATAGTAGAATTTAAGCATGTGTCTCCACGCATAAAAAGATTATTACATCCAAGCGCTGCTCTTTGATCTATTTACTTGGGTGATCCGGTGGTGACTTCTTCTTAAGGTTTGGGGACTGAACCGTTCGTAGAAGTTTTAAACGGATGGGTAGAAACCATAGCTTGGCACATCAATACTATATATAATGCCTGGAATCATTTGGACATTTTTGCCCCATTATTAGCTTTAGGGATGCCAATATTCGAAGGACATGAGAACTGAGATTTTTCCATATGGCCTCCTGCCTTTTCGATTATGGATTGGAACCCTTTAAACTATATCCTAAAACGCAGCTATAGTTTTCACCATTAAACACTAAACCGCTTGCTGATTGGTTTTTGGTATTTTATTATCTTTACCTCACATTACATTGGATTCATTGGCATACCACCTTGTTGATTTTGAGAAATTCACTTAATCCATCTGTTTTGACAGCTCATTATAGGGTGCGGGCCAAAAAATGAGTTAGATCGAAAGCTCAAAGTAGGCCTATGAAAGCCCAAAGATTTTTCAATGGTAGGTGTTCATTCCCCACTGTTTACTATCGTTTCCTTCACTGGAGCTTGATATTGGCCTCGTTTTTGGGCCCATGCTATAAAATGAGCTGGAAAAAAACGGATGGACTGGGTGGATTGGTCACAAACATCCTATGGTCCCCCCTAATATTTCAACAGTGGCCATTTAACCCCGCTGTTCCATGTTCGTTTGGCCCACTTGAGATTTGTATTAGCTTCAATTTTTGTCCCATGCCCTAAAATGAATTGGCAAAACAAATGGACCTGACAAGTTTATCACAAACATCACTGCAGACACCACCTATGGTTGAGCAACTTTGGCCTAATTAATGTCCACAAGGGACCTTTGGCTCTCACATTGATAGACATTGATTGTGGTGCTAACCTAACGACCGTATGTGGGGCATGTTTGTGAGAAATGGACCCATACATCTATTTTTCCAGCTTATTTTAGGTTAAAAGCCTAAAAATGAGGTAGATCAAAGCTCAAGGTGGATCCCATGATGCCTCCAAGATGTTTCAATGATGACCATTCCATCCTACTGTTTCTTATCGCTGTCCCGCTAATGTTTCAATGCTGGTTGTTTAACTCCACTATTCCATGTTCATTTGTCTCACTTGAAGTTTGGATTTGCATCATTTTTTGTCCCATGCTTTATTAAAAAAATGTGGCAAAATATATGGATGGAGCGGATTTGTCACAAGCATCATTGTGGACCACACTTATGGTCGAGCAACTCCCACCCTCCAGTTTAAATGTCCACTTACCTTTAGCTCTCACATTAATTGGCATAGCTTTCCTTACTAACCTAAGTTTGATAGTCTATAGGACCACTTTGATATTTCTAAGAAATTGGCCCATACAACTTATTTTCCCAGCTCATTTTAAGTCATAGGCTTAAAAATGAGGCAGATCAAAAGCTCAAAGTGGGCCCAAGATGCCTCCAAGATGTTTTAATGGTAAGCATTCCATCAGCTAGCTGTTTTTATGGTGTAAAATCATACCAGGATTAGTAAATTCTCCTATTACTCATGTTGTCTAAACAGTGTGAATTTGAAGTTTTCAGAATGATTTTACACCTTTACTTATGGTGAAAAACCCTCTTCCCAATGGTGCAGCTGATGTAAGTCTTGGATTTCACATGAACTACAGGATTCATGGTACTTGACGGCCCAACTGATGGATGGGGTGGATATGATGCATGATTGTCCCACGTAGTGATTAGTTAGCTAGTGCAAGTCATCCCTTCCATGTTTCCATGCAATTCAGGCCATTGTAGTCCCTATTTCTATCTTCCTTCCTCTCTCTCTCTCTCTCTCTCTCTCTCTCATTGTGCATCACATTTCCTAGCCTACTTAATAGTTTCAGGCTAAAAGGAAGAACAACGCAATATGCATGACCTGAGGCCGAGTACTGGTCATCCGTCCTATGGCTTGACAAAGTCAAAGACCATTGCTGTCTCTAATTTAATGGTCTCCTTAAGTCTGGGCTTGGCAAAATAAAACCTTGTAATAGACTAGGCTTGAAAAGTCCACATAAACCAGCTTATAATCAGAATCAAACCCATAAATTCATGGGCCCACTCACCCAACAAAAAGGACACTTGACTCTAAAAGTCGCTGGCATTGATTTTCTTAACCATCCGATCAGTGGATGAGGAAAAAGGAGAGGTGCGTGATGATTTTAAGATTCAATCACTGATTTGGACTGAAGAGAGGAGATGGAGAGAGACTAAGGAGAGAAGAAGGTAGTATGTTGTTTGCCAAACATAGTAGAAACTAAAATAAGTTGTGCAATAAATAGCTTATCTTAACCAACTTATTATCCATACACTCCCTTATTAACATAATGCATTATGCTATAATGCATCATTTTTATAATTTATAATTAAGGTCATAGTGAGCTATCCAAATGAGCTCCAGAAGTCTTGAGATATTGGGAGGTCCAGTATCCGTCAAAAGTTGTCTTTGCCTCTTTCTATCAAAGCTCATCTTATTGCCATTTCATGACTTCACTCGTATCCGTTTTAGTTACATCACACATGGAAACAAGAGATACTCATGTTAGACTGTAGCTACTCCTGAGGTTGTCCCAACAATACGTGGTTTCCATGTCTTAAAAACATAGACTATTGATCATCAGGTGGGTTATACCGTTGAAATGAAATATTGAATGGTTATTAGAAAAAGTCCAATGGTTCAAATCATGTGTTCCCCCATGATGATCATAAATTTTCATAATTTTAGATGCATGGATCTCAGACAATGATGATCTTGTGGTAAGTGGATCTGATTTTACACATGTGACCCACTTCTATGCATGAATTGGGGGCAGTTTCAAACCTCAATTGAGCAGGTGCAACCTGCATTTCTCATTTTACTTGCGAGTTTTGGGTAAGGGATCCTGCAAAATTGAGATTGAGGACTGGGGCATTGCTATCCAAGGGACTAAAATCCTGTGCAACCCCTGTTGTAGGCAGAGCATGAAACTATCATGCTTAGTAAGTCCACAGTGACATGTTTGTGACCTTGGTTCACGTTCATCAATCATGCCTCTTCGGGTTATGATCCGTGTTATGATCCGAGGAAAACAATTATACCAATCCAAAACTCAGTTGGCAACATTACAGGGAACAATGGAAAACAATTGGACAACACGATTATTGTTTGGGTGGCCCTTAATCCACTGGGTCGCGTCTGATTCAGTTCAGCAATTGTCTACACAGAAAATATTGGTGACTTGGCCTAACCAGCCAATTCACTACCAAGTCCTCTGAGTTGCAACTTCGATTCAAAATCAAGTGAGTCAGCTAGAGTTTGTCCCTTAAAACTGTGATTACAGTATGTGGTTTCAGGCCTATGTTCAAGAAATCCCACAGATATAGAAAATTCTGTGTATCACTTTTCTTTAATTAGATGCAGTGGATGTCAATTATCTTTCTTTCAAACAATCGCTTTGAAAGCCATCGATTAGATATCTAAAATTATCTTATGGGTGTGTGTTTTGAATCATATAGAGCACGGAAAACTAGATAGACGGTTCTAATTGATTCTTCATCTAACGGCATGTGCTATGGAGAGATGAATCTACTGTATTCCAATCATCGAAGTGGTTTTAGACGGATGGGTAGAAGCCATAGCTGGGCCCATATATACTATATATTCAACGCAAGAAGCATTTGGACATTTCTACCCTCACTATTAGTTTCAGTGGTTTTAATATTCAAAGGGATATAAGAAAACTTTTTAATTGAATGTAGGGGCATCTTAGAAACTTAAAAATGTGGCTACTAACTGAATGATGGCTAAGAATTTTACCTGCAAAAATCAACCAATGGCTCATTCTTTACCCCGAGTAAGTAGTTCCACCCCAGTCTCTCTCTCCAATCTTCTCTGCCTGAATTCCAAAATGCAGTCCAAGACTTCGTATGTATTCGATGCATTACTTTTATTTAATGAGGACCAAGTTCATGTGGATGAGATCCACCCTGTCAATCAAATGTGCTACTCTTATTTGGACCATGGCCCAAAAATCAGGCTGATTCAACACTTAGTACACACCATGGAAAATAGCTGAGATAAGAAGTCTCATCATTTAAATAGTCCACGTTACATGTGGTGTCCACTTTGGTGTGCATCCACCATCCAATCCACTCACCTGACATTCCACACCAAGATTAATTGATTCTCCAAGAATCAGGTCAATCTAATACTCATGTTGGCCAAACCACATAAATTTAAAATTTTTAGGAATGATTTAACACTCTTCCCTGTGGTGAAAAACCCTCTTCCCTATGGTGCGGCTGATGTAAGTCTTGGATTTCCCTATAGTGTGGATCTAATGCATGTTTGTCCCATAATGATTAGTTAGCTGGCACATGTCATCCGTTCCATGTGCTTATGCAATTCAGGCCATTGCAGTCCCAATTTCTCTTCCTTTCTTTCTCCATGTCATTGCACGCCACATCTTCTAACCTACTTAATAGTTTCAGGCTAAAAACGAAGCACAACACAATATGCATGACCTGAGGCCGAGTACTGCCCATCCCGCCCATGGGCTGACAGAGTCAAAGAATATTGCCAGCTCTAATTCAATGGTCTCTTTCAATGTGGGCCATGCAAAATAAAACCTTGTAATAGACTAGGCTTGATAAGCCCAAACAAACCAGCTTAAAATCTAGACCAAATACATCCATTGATGGGCCTACTACTTGAAAATTTGCAAAACCCAACAAAATGGAGACTTGACTCTAAGTCGCTAGAGTTGATTGTCAAAACCATCCAGTCATGGATTAGAAAAAGGAGAGGTGCATTGATTACAATTGGGGAGTTCCAATCACTGGTTTGGACCCCACATGGTGTGGGGTCCATTGGGGAGAGGTTGAGTCAGATGGGAGATTAGAGAAATGTGAGAGAGGGAGAGAGTGCATGTAATGACTTAAGCTTACAATTCTAGGTTTCTAAAAATTAAGAAAACAAGTCATCAAGCATGTATAATACCTTTAGAATATTATCTTAATGAGTGTTCCAAATGCCTTTTATTAATATAATGTATTATGTTATAATACTTTTTTTTTATTATTTATAATTAACTACATTATGAGCTATCGAAATGTGCCTTAGAAGTCTTGAGATATGGGAGGTCCAGTCCAGTCTGCTTTGGAAGTTAACACAACTCAAGGGAGAAATAAAAGTGATCTTTACCTCTTTCCATCAAAGCTCATCTTATTTCCATTGCATGACTTCATTGAGCAATTCGAGTACCTCACACATAGAAACAAGCCATACCTAGTTTCCATGTCTTAAAAACATGGCCTATTGATCATCAGGTGGGCCACACTTATTGAAATGAAATGAATGGTTATTAGAAAGTGTCTAATGGTTAAAATCATCTGTTCTCCTCTGATGATCATATTTGCATGATTTTAGATACATGAAACTCATACAATGATTATCCTGCGATAAGTGGGGGGCCTTTTTTTTTTCCTTCGGCCATGCCAGAGCCCTAATTTGATCATCTGGATCCTTCAGTTTTTTTTAACCATTAGGTTGAGCCCCCTAAAAAATGGGCCTCATCTATCATGTAGATCTCTGAGCAGCATGAACAAAATTACAAAAAAGAAAGTATCACCTAAAATATGGATGCAATCTTGCAAGTGCTGAATAGGCTAAAAAAGCCTTCCACAAAACTTGGCCGCAAAACATTAAACAGACAACAAAGAGGCTACTGAAGCACTCACAACAACCTGACCCAGCAGAATCCGCCTCCATCAGGAACAGCAGCCCCTCAGGACTCAATTAAAGGTTTTGGCTTTCAAGCCAAACGATCCATGGATCAACC
Organism: Magnolia sinica; assembly: GCF_029962835.1. Taxonomy (NCBI): domain Eukaryota; kingdom Viridiplantae; phylum Streptophyta; class Magnoliopsida; order Magnoliales; family Magnoliaceae; genus Magnolia; species Magnolia sinica. Next base: position 106,492,328 of record NC_080575.1, read on the forward strand.
ATGTGGGTTCCACCTTGATAGATTTTTTTTTATATTCATGTCGTCCATCTGTTTTTTTCATCTTTTTTCATCTCATTTTAGGACCCGCTCCCAAACCTTAAGAAGATCCAGATCTCAGGTGGACCATATCATTAGAAATAGTGATGAATGATCACAAAAAGCTTTTTATGGGCCAAAAAGGTTTTGGATCAAGCTGATCTCTATACTTCCCTTCATCCGGATCTTCATGACATTATTAACAAGTTAGATTTCAAATAAACATTATGAAAACCTTACGATGTGCCTTTGGTAATTTGAACGGTGAGGCACTCAATCACCGCTGTTTTTGAGTCGTTCACCTGAGATTTGGATCTTGATAATTTTTGTAATCCCATCCTAAAATGGTATGAAGAAACAGATGGATGGCGTGGATATATAAAAAATCATCAATGTTGGGAGGGTATGCTGCTTGTAGCCAGTTGGCAACTTGTGGGTGCGCTGAGGTCCCATCATGATGTATGTGTTTTATCCATGCCCGTTTATCCATTTTTTCAAAATTATTTTAGAGCTTGATTCAAAAAATTAGGCAGATCTAAATCTCAGGTGGACCATATTACAGGAAAACAGTAGTGATTTAATGTCCACCATTAAAAACCTTCTAAGGCCCGCTGTATTGTTTATTTGACAACCAACCTATTGATTAGGTCATACAGATCTGGATGAATGGAAAAAACAAATATCAGCTGGATCCAAAACTTTTGTGGCTCAAGAAGTTTTTAATGGTGGGCATTCAATCAATACTGTTTCCTGTGAAGCGGTCAACTTAATATTTGGATCTACCTCATTTGTAGGCTCATACCATAAAATGATCTGAAAAAAATAAAATAAAATAAAATGAATGGACGGCATGGATGAAACACATACATCATGGTGGGGCCCACAGAGCACCGAACCAGTAGCCAGTAGCAGCATCAATGATGGATGCCCCATATAAGTGTCATGCTAATTGAAAAGAAGGCACGTCACCAAAAGTTGTAGTGATCTGTTCTAGTGTGAAAAATGATTTGGATGGTAAGTAATTCAATGGTGCATTTGGATGCTTTATGATATTGAATGTATGCCCACCTGGTTAATGGGTTGGATTATTCTTTGCTGCTAGCTCTACCTGATGATTGGATCTTGCACACATGTCTTGTGATTTGGGGTGTCAATATAAGTCAAATTTGGACCGGGCACAAAGCCTGACGCTGACATGAGCCTAGCAGCACAATCCCAATTTTACTAGGATTGGTCTGACCCATCCTGAAAATTGACACCGAATGTTCCTAATGCATCTCTTGAGAGGAGGGTCTCACATGCATGGTGATATAGACATTGTAAAAACGAAAACCAGTTATTTAGGTGCAAGATGCATGCATTGCCTAACCTGCGATGGCATGGGAATGTATATTTATAGGATAAAACACTTGCTAAGGCCAGGCTAGGCAGAATGGATCAGGCCAATATGACTTGAGCCCAAGCTGGATTAATGGCTTGTCTAGGTCCAAGTGAACTAGGTTGAGTCTGATCCAATTCAGTGGTTGTCAGCACTGAAAACATGGGTGACTTCACCAGACCGGCCTATTCACTCAAGTGGGGCGGGGTAGCATGTAGCCTTTTGTTTCAGATTTGGGTTTGAGGGGTTTATGATAGGCAGGCGTGGGATGTTCTCTGTGCTGGCCCCGATTTTTAAGGTGTCCAAAGGGACGCCCTGATGGACAGGCTGAATGCCATATACATATGGCAGTTGGCCTCACGTGCAACTTTTCTAGAATAAGCTCTTGGGACAAGGACTTGTAGAGGAACTGCCCCCCAACTTCCGAGGCAGATTGCAAGGAATAAGAATGAGATTGAGTGCAGTGAATAAGAATGAGATTGAGTGCAGTCACAGATACACCCGCCACTTGGATGTGTGACCTCTAATCAAAAGGTTGGATGACAAATAAATATTACTGTGGGCCTTAGGAAGTTTTTAATGGTGGCCATTCAATCACAATTGTTATCGGTGGTGTGGTTCACCTGAGTTTTGGATCTGCCTTATTTTTAGGCCCATACCCTAAAACCAGCTGGCAAAAAAGATAGATGGTGTGCAAAAAACACATACATCATGGTGGACTTACAGAGCTTTTCCAGCAGCAGACAGTACCACACAACCCGAGTGAGCACATGATGGGTTGTGGGCCCATATGTTGAATTGGTTTGCTTTTGCTTGCCGGGTCGGGTCCAAGTTATTATTTTACAAGGGCAATCACTCAAAACCATCCAGGTTGAATGGTATGGCTTTAGAACAAGAAAACGTGAGACAATTTAGCCGGCTCTAGCCTAAAAGCATGTATTATATGGCCCAATTGTGATAATGGGTGGGTCCCGTCCTATATCACTGGTTTGAACCTTAAGCTCAGTGTTGCAACCTTGCATTCTTGATCACCTCTATAATGAAATTAAAAAAAAATAATTAAAAAAAATTTAAAAAAAACAAAAAAAAAAAAACACATTCAACTGTGGAAGAGGGTGGGATTTGTTTCTGGTTAAGTTGGCCTGGGTCTGACTTATCTACTAAACAGGCCAACAAGTCAAACTCTTACCCATGTTGTAGCTCATGACCCATGACCCAATCTTCACCTATTTACTAATTAGCCTTAGAACTTAAGTGTGTTTCCCACTCATAAACAGAGTATTACGCCCAACTGCCACACTTTGATTCATTTACTTAAGTGGCTCGTTAGTGACTTTTACTTTTTAGGACTGAACCATTCCTAGAAGTGGTTTTAGGTGGATAGGTGAGAAGCCATAGGTTGGCCCATCTGTACTATATATGACATTAGAAGCATTTGGACATTTCTGCTCATATAATTAGTTTCAGGGGTTTCAATATACAAAGGATATAAGATAACTTTTTAATTAAAGGTAGTGGTATTTTAGAAACTTAAAAATATAGCTGCTAACCGAATGACAGCTCAGATTTCACCAGCAAAAGCTAACCAATAGCTTATCTTCTACCCGCAAAAGTGTTTCCACCCGAGTCTCTCTCTGATTTCTAAAATGCAGCCTGTGAATTTGTGAGGACATCAAGACTTTTGTTTGACGAAGATGGAAGGACTTCATGTGGATGATATCCACCCCATCAATTAAGTGTGCCACTCTTTCTTTGGACTAGGGGCCGAAAATCAGGTTGATTCAACACTCAAGTGGTACACACTACAGGGAAAAAGTTGAGACGAGAAGTCTCATCATTAAACTGCTGCAAGTTATATGTGGGGTCCACCATGGTGTGTGTATACCATCTAATCCACTCATCTCACATTCCACACCAGGATTAATTGAATCTCCAAAAATAAGGAGATTCTAATGCTCATGTTGGCCAAACCATGTGAATTTAAAGCTTCTAGTAATGACTTTACACCCTTCCCTATAGTGCGGCTAATGTAAGTCTTAAATTTCTCCGAATTTCTAGAATACATGGTGAAAATGTGATGGCCCAACTGATGGACCGGGTGGATCTGGTGCATGTTTGTCCACACATAGTGATTAATTATTTAGCTAGTGCAAGCCATCCTCTCCATGTGCCTATGCAATTCAGGCTATTGTACTCCTGATTTCTCTCTTCCTTCTTATGTCCATGTTGTTGCATGCACATCTCTTAGTTTACTTACAATTTAAGGCTAAAAATGAAGCACAAATCAATAAGCGTGACTTGAGAATAACTACCGGCCATCTGGCCCATGGACTGACCAGAGTCAATGACCACTGCCAACTCTAATTTAATGGTCCCCTTGAGTTTGGGTTGTGCAAAATAAAACCTTGTAATAGACTAGGCAGGCCCAAACAAATCAGTTAAAATCTAGACCTAGTCCATCCATTCTCAGGCCCCATTCCTTGGAAATTTGCAAAACCTAACAAAAAAACGAGACTTGACTTTAAAAGTTACTAAAGTTGATTGTCCCTCCGATCCTGGATAGGAAAAAGGAGCAGTACATATTGATTACAACAGGGCAGGGGAGATCCTATCACTCGTTTGGACTAAACATGATGTGGGTACCACCGGGGAGAGGATGAGAGAGATGTGAGAGAGAGGAAGAGAGTACGAAAATGACAGGTAAAATAGTTTTGGCTTAATCTACTTCATGTTTTATGCACTAATACAGACAATATACATTCATCATTACATATGTTGCATAAGTGATGTTTTGGAATTCGGGAGCTGAGATATGCTCGACCCCTGATTTTCAGGGCGTTACATAAGATATTTGAAGAGTATTGTGCAGCAAATGAAATCAAACATCAGAAAACGATTCTAGGGACATCGCAGTAGAATGGTGTGGCTAAGCGCATTAACAGGACCATCCTTGAGCGCACCAGGAGCATGAGGTTACATGTAGGGTTTCCCAAGACCTTTTGGGCAGATGCTGTGAATACTGCCACATATCTCATCAATAGAAGTCCCTCAGCACCATTGGATTGTGGGCTACCAGAAGAAATGTAAACTAGGAAAGAAATAAACCTTGCACATCTCAGAGTGTTCGGTTACACTTCATACGTTCACATTGATGCAGAGCACAGAAACAAGCTTGATGCGAAGTCCATGAGGTGCACGTTTATAGGCTACGGGCAATATGATTTTGTCTATAGGTTTTGGGATGCAGAAAACAAGAAAATCATCAGAAGCAATGACGTAGTCTTCAATGAAAAAGTGATGCATAAGGACAGTGTATAGGAAAATAAGGTCGAGGAGAAAGAATTTGTAGAGTCGAAAGAGTTACTGGACACAGTTGTTACAGCGCCACAGGATGATTATGCACAGGAGCATTATGAGGTAGAGCCACAGACACTGGTTGTGAGGAGGTCTACTCGGAAGAGGAGACCCACAGTCCGATACTCACCCTCCTTACATTATCTACTGCTGATAAATAATGGTGAACCAGAGTGTTTTGAAGAGGCATTACAGTCAGATACACGGGTTAAGTAGGAGCAGGCCATGGATGATGAGATGGACGCTTTTAAGTCTAATCGTACATAGGAGCTAGTCACTCTACCCAAGGGTAAGAAAACTCTTCATAACAAGTGGGTTTACGGACTGAAGGATGAGCACGACGGTTCGAAACGGTACAAGGCTAGATTGGTCCTGAAAGGGTTTCAACAAAAGGCAGGTATCGATTTCACTGAAATATTTTCACCGGTAGTGAAAATGTCTACGATTCTCATGGTCTTGAGTATAGTGACTATAGAGGACTTACATCTAGAGCAGCTAGATATTAAGATGGTCTTTCTTCATGGGGACCTTGAAGAAAAAATATATATGCATCGGCCAACAGGATATGTGGCACGAGGAAAGGAGAACAAGGTGTGTAAACTGAAGAAGAGTCTATATGACCTAAAGTAGGCCCCGAGGCAGTGGTACAAGAAGTTCGACAGTTTCGGTTTTAAGAGATGTCATGCAGACCACTGTTGCTACTTGAAGAAGTTTGATACGTCGTACATCATCCTTTTTCTGTACGTTGGTGATATACTTGTGGCCGGTTCAAGCATGAAGCACATCTTAGATCTCAAAAGACAACTGTCTAGAGAATTTGTCATGAAGGATTTAGGATCTGTAAAACAAATCCTAGGCATGAGGATAAAGCATGATAGGAAAAACAAGAAGCTAGTTTTGTCACAGGCAGAGTATATAGCCAAGGTACTTGATCGATTCAATATAAGAGGTGCAAAGCTGGTTAGCACTCCATTAGCTAACCACTTTAAGCTTTATAAGAAGCAAGGTACAAAGACGCAGGAGGAACAAGACTACATGGCTAAAGTCTTATACCCGTCAGCTATTGGGAGTCTCATGTATGCTATGGTCAGCATGAGGCCAGACATTGCTCAAGCGGTAGGAGTTGTTAGTAGGTTCATGAATAACCCCGAGAAGGATCATTGGGAAACTGTGAAGTGGATTCTCAGATACGTGGTAGGAACTGTGGATATAGGGCTGTGCTATGGTGGATCGGAAATTAAGCTACAAGGCTACGTAGATTCAAATTTGGCAGGAGATATTGATAGTAGAAGAAGTACTACAGGTTATGTTTTTACTCTGGGTAGTGCTGCAGTCAGTTGGGTCTCTCAGTTATAGAAGATAGTATCTATCAGTACGTCGGAAGCAAAATATGTTGTAGCTACAGAAGTGTGCAAGGAGATGGTGTGGATGCAAGGTTTCATGGAAGAGTTGGGTAAGAAACAAGCAGATTGCAAGCTGTATAGTGACAATTAAAGTGCAATACACTTGGCTAAGAATTCAGCCTTTCATTCAAGGACCAAGCATATTGACATCAGATATCACTTCATACGTTCGTTACTGGAAGATGGATCGATTACTCTATAGAAGATTCATAAAAGTAAGAATCATACGGCTATGCTGACCAAAGCGGTCACACGGGAGAAGCCGAAGCTCTGTTCAGCTTTCATTGGTCTTCAGGCTTAAAGACGGGAAGGTGGTGCACTCCGGTTGAAGAAGACGAAAGTTTATGGCGATGTGTCTCCAAGTGGGAGATTGTTGAGTAGAGCCACATCTAGATGGCCGCTCGACCAGTCGAGTGCCCTACTCGATCGGTCAAGTGGCCCACTCGACCAGTCGTGGACTGGCTCGAATTAAAGTCCAGCAAGCATCGATTTTTTGGTTCTACGGTACTCGACCGGTCGAGGCCTAAGCTCGACTAGTCGAGGGTCCGCGTGACCAGTCGAGCACCCTTCTCGACCAGTCGAGATTACGTAGATTTGTTTCCGGATTTGATGCGGACTGTGGATTTTTGAGTCAGTTTTCGCAAGGGTATGAAAAGGAAGTTGCCTAAACTATAAATAGGGGTCCTTAGGGCTTTTCTAGATATTATAAAAGTTATTCAAAGGTATGAGCAAAGAGTATCTCTGTACTTCCAAAGGAAGATGTTAGTATATTGCCTTGTAATCTTTATTTTTCTTCATAGTGGAAGTTTGCATCCGTGGTTTTTTTTACCTTTGTTGGGGTTTTTCCACGTATATCTTATCTTGTGGTTTGTTTGAAATGCTTTGATTTTTTTTTCTAGTTTATATTTCTTCTTGTTTATCATTTGTAGGTGAGACCTAATATTGGATCTTGGTTCACTGCGTTGTTGGCGTGCTGTGCAACAGCATGAGTGGCTCAAATATATTTCGTAATGACATCCAACCCATGTATTAAGTGAAAACCAACATGACGATGGAATGCCCTATAAAACAGGCCTATCCAACCATGTGGCTGGCCACACCATGGAAAACAATGTCAACCACCTAAAGGCCTCTAAATTTAAGTTGGGCCCCATGTGACAGTCGATTGGCTTATTTTTGGGGCATCCAATGGAATGGCTCTGTAGGAGAGGTTGGATGCCATACACATGTCAGTTGATGCCATGGTCAACCCGCAGGTAGAATCGATCTCCCACCTTTTTCTGCACGACCAGCAGGCCAGCGCCATTTGGTGCTATTTCTCGGCAGTTTGTGGCATCACTTTCTATAATCACACCCGTGTGGAGGACAAAATTTGGCATTGGAAGGCTGCGGATGCTCTTGGGGCTGCCTCTGCGTTAGCCAGGCGTGTTTTACCAGTTTTGATTATGTGGGAGCTTTGGACTAGCCGTAATGGGGCCAAATATGATGACCATCCGATGAAGACAAATGCAGCGATTGCTCGAATCAGGTGGTGGGCGGTCACCCTGCTTGAGGGTAAAGACGACATTCAGCAGAGGTTGTTTTCTGGGGCCAGGTCAATTGGCGTCCCGTCCTCCCGTTTTTCTAGCCCCCTTCAAGTCATCAAATGGATAAGACCTGCAGTTGGTTGGGTAAAACTAAACGTTGATGGTTCGGCATCTGGTAATCTGGGCCGTTCAGGGGGCGGAGGGGTGTGTAGGAATGAGGACGGTAAGCTGATTTTTGCCTTTTTTGCGGGGTACAGTGTGGGGACCAACAACAGGGCGGAAGTGAGAGCGATCTACAATGGTATTGTCTTATGTTTGGAGCGTGGCCTGAGCAGCATATGGTTGAATCAGACTCTATGCTAGCAGTTTCCCTCATCTCCTTGTCGTCTCCAATCCCCTGCTTTTGGCGACCATGGGTAAGCAGAATTCAGCGGCTGCGTCAGAGTGCGACCATTGTCTTCTCAGCGATCCCCAGGGAGGGGAACGGCCCGGCCGATGGTATGGCCAGGGAGGGCAGCTGTTTGCAGCTATCACAAGTTTTTGAGGAAGCCTGGGATCTTCCTCCTCGCATTCGTGGCCTGCTCTTTCTGGACAGAGTTGGCATTGGCTCAGTTAGAGGCCCCCTAGGATAGCATTTTTCCTGGACCTTGGCCCCCTGGGTTGCGTATTTCTGTTTCTCAGCGTTTGGTTGCAGCGTTTTTAGTGCGAGTGGGGCAGGGGATCCTGTCTCGTATTGTCTGAGGTTCGGTGGTTCTTGGGTGGTTTTTCTTTCTTTTACACGGATAGGTGTGGCCCGTCATTTTTGACTGGCCACGCCCGAAAGCCTGTATATTTGTTGAGCTGTGTTGAATGAAATGTGGCATGCGCCCACGCTTTATCCTCCCCCCGCCCCCGCCCCCAAAAAAAATAAAAAAAAAAAAAAGAGTACGCGGGAAAGGACTTGCAGAAGAACCGCGATCAACTTCCATGAGTCAATCCTCAACTATTTATTAGTCTTAGAATTTAAGCTCACGTCCCCACCAAATAAATTACTTGGGGCCTACCTAAATGTTCATGAGAAATCCATTCCATTCATCCATTTTCCTGTCAATATGAGGGAATGGGCCCAAAAATGAGGCAGATCGGAAGCTCAAAATGGCCCCCAAATGTTTCAAGGGTGGACGTTAAATCTCACTGTTTCCTGTCATGTGGCTCACTTGAGCTTCAAGTCAGCCTCATTTTTGAGCCATTCACTAAGAAAATAGATGGGCTGATTAGATTTGTCATGAAACACCCAGTGTCCCTGTGATTGTTTCAAGACTTTTTCCTGTTGGTTGGCTCAAGCTCATGTGGATGAGATCGAATCCGTCAATCAAGTGTGCCGCTCTTTATTTGGACCATGGCCAAAAATTAGGCTGATTCAACGGTCGGTACATACCATGGGAAATAGCTGAGATAATTAGTCTCATTATTATAATACTCCAAGTTACGTGGTGTCCACTTTTGTCTATATAGACCATCCAATCCACTCATCTGACGATGCAATCCACTCATATGTGGTTTCATACCAGGATTAGTAAATTCTTCTATTACTCATGTTGTTTAAACAGTGTGAATTTGAAGTTTTCAGAATGATTTTACACCTTTACTTATGGTGAAAAACCCTCTTCCCTATAGTGCAGCTGATGTAAGTCTTGGATTACACATGAATCTACAGGACTCATGGTATATATGTGATGGCCCAATTGATGGATGGGGCGGATATGATGCATGATTGTCCCACATAGTGATTAGTTAGCTAGTGCAAGTCATCCCTTCCATGTGCCCATTCAATTCAGGCCATTGTAGTCCCGATTTCTCTCTCTCTCTCTTTCTCTCTCTCTCTCTCTCTCTCTCTCTCTCTCTCTCTCTCTCTCGTCATTGTGCATCACATTTCCCAGCCTACTTAATAGTTTCAGGCTAAAATGGAAGAACAATGCAATATGCATGACCTGGGGCCGAGTACTGGTCATCCGTCCTATGGCTTGACAAAGTCAAAGACCGTTGCTGTCTCTAATTTAATGGTCTCCTTAAGCGTGGGTTAGGCAAAATAAAACCTTGTAATAGACTAGGCTTGAAAAGTCCAAACAAATTAGCTTATAATCAGAATCAAACCCATAAATTCATGGCCCCACTAACCCAATAAAAAGGACACTTGACTCTAAAAGTCGCTGGCATTGATTGTCTTAGCCATCCGATCTGTGGATGAGGAAAAAGGAGAGGTGCGTGATGATTCTAAGATTCAATCACTGATTTGGACTGAAGAGATGAGATGGAGAGAGACGACGGAGAGGAGAAGCTAGTATGTTGTTTGCCAAACATGGTAGAAACTAAAATAAGTTACTTGTGCAATAAATAGCTTCTCTTAACCAACTTATTATCCATACGCTCCTTTATTGACATAATGCATTATGCTATAATGCATCATTTTTATAATTTATAATTAAGGTCATAGAGAGCTATCCAAACAAGCCCCAGAAGTCCTGAGATATTGGGAGGTCCAGTTAAGTCTCCTTCGGAGTGTACCCAACACGAGGGAAAAACAAAAGTTGTCTTTGCCTCTTTCCATCAAAGCTCATCTTATTGCCATTTCATGACTCCACTCGTATCTGTTTTAGTTACACCACACATGGAAACAAGTGATACTCATGTGAGACTGTAGCTACTCCTGAGGTTGTCCTGACAATACGTGGTTTCCATGTCTTAAAAACATAGCCTATTGATCATCAGGTGGGTTATACCGTTGAAAATTGAATGGTTATTAGAAAAAGTCCAATGGTTCAAATCATGTGTTCCCCCGTGATGATCATATATTTTCATAATTTTAGATGCATGGATCTCACACAGTGATGATCTTGTGGGAAGTGGATATGATTTTACACATGTGACCCACTTCTATGCATGAATTGGGGGCAGTTTCAAACCTCAGTTGAGCTGGTGCAACCTTCATTTCTCATTTTACTTGGGGGTTTTGGGTAAGGGATCCTGCAACATTGAGATTGAGGACTGGGGCATTGCCATCCAAGGGACTAAAATCCTGTGCAACACCTGTTGTAGGCAGAGCATGAAACTATCATGCTCAGTAAGTCCACAGTGACATGTTTGTGACCTTGATTCACGTTCATCAATCATGCCTGTTCGTGTTATGATCCGTGTTATGATCCGAGGCAAACAATTATGCCAATCCAAAACTCAGTTGGCTACATTACAGGGAAGAATGGAAAACATTTATTTATTGGACAACACGATTATTTAGGCATGGTCCATAAAATGTCCAGGTTGGCTTGACGACTTGACTGGGTGGCCCTTAATCCACTGGGTTGCGTCTGATTCAGTTCAGCAATTCACTACCAAGTCCTTTGAGTTGCAACTTCGATTCAAAATCAAGCGAGTCAGCTAGAGTTTGTCCCTTAAAACTGTGATTACAGTACGGGGTTTCAGGCCTATGTTCTAGAAATCCCACAGATTTAGAAAATTCTGTGTATCGCTTTTCTTTAATCAGATGCAGTGGATGTCAATTATCTTTCTTTCAAACAATCGCTTTGAAAGCCATCGATTAGATATCTAAAATTATCTTATGGTTGTGTGTTTTAAATCATATAGAGCACAGAAAACTAGATAGACGGTTCTAATTGATTCTTCATCTAACGGCATGTGCTATGGAGAGATGAATCTACTGTATTCCAATCATAGAAGTGGTTTTAGACAGATGGGTAGAAGCCATAGCTGGGCCCATATATACTATATATTCAATGCAAGAAGCATTTGGACATTTCTACCCTCACTATTAGTTTCAGTGGTTTTAATATTCAAAGGGATATGAGAAAACTTTTTAATTGAATGTAGGGGTATTTTAGAAACTTAAAAATGTGGCTACTAACTGAATGATGGCTAAGAATTTTACCTGTAAAAACCAACCAATAGCTCATTCTTTACCCCGAGTAAGTAGTTCCACCCCAGTCTCTCTCTCCAATCTTCTCTGCCTGAATTCCAAAATGCAGTCCAAGACTTCGTATGTATTATTCGATGCATTACTTTTATTTAATGAGGACCAAGTTCATGTGGATGACATCCACCCTGTCAATCAGGTGTGCCACTCTTATTTGGACCAGGGCCCAAAAATCAGGCTGATTCAACACACCATGGGAAATGGCCGAGATAAGAAGTCTCATCATTTAAATAGTCCACGTTACATGTGGTGTTCACTTTGGTGTGCATCCACCATCCAATTCATTCACCTGACATTCCACACCAAGATTAATTGATTCTCCAAGAATCAGGGCATTCTAATACTCATGTTGGCCAAACCATGTAAATTTAAATTTTTCAGGAATGATTTAACACTCTTGCCTGTGGTGAAAAACCCTCTTCCCTATGGTGCGGCTGATGTAACTCTTGGATTTCCCTATAGTGTGGATCTAATGCATGTTTGTCTCATAATGATTAGTTAGGTGGCACATGTCATCTCGTTCCATGTGCTTATGCAATTCAGGCCATTGCAGTTCCAATTTCTCTCTTCCTTTCTCTCTCCATGTCATTGCACGCCACATGCATCTTCTAACCTACTTGATAGTTTCAGGCTAAAAACGAAGCAAAACACAATATGCATGACCTGAGGCCGAGTACTGGCCATCCCGCCCATGGGCTGACAGAGTCAAAGAATATTGCCAGCTCTAATTCAATGGTCTCTTTCAATGTGGGCCATGCAAAATAAAACCTTGTAATAGATTAGGCTTGATAAGCCCAAACAAACCAGCTTAAAATTAATCTAGACCAAATACATCCATTGATGGGCCTACTAGAAAATTTGCAAAACCCAACAAAATGGAGACTTGGCTCTAAGTTGCTGGAGTTGATTGTCATAACCATCCAGTCATGGATTGGAAAAAGGAGAGGTGCATTGATTACGATTGAGGAGATCCAATCACTGGTTTGGACTGTACATGGTGTGGGGTCATCTGGGGAGAGGATGAGACAGATGGGAGATGAGAGAAATGTGGGAGAGGGAGAGAGTGCATGAAATGACTTAAGCTTACAATTCTAGGTTTCTAAAAATTAAGAAAACAAGTCATCAAGCATGTATAAGGTAATACCTTTAGAATATTATCTTAATGAGTGTTCCAAATGCCTTTTATTAAGATAATGTATTATGTTATAATACTTTGTTTTTATTATTTATAATTAACTACATTATGAGCTATCGAAACGTACCTTAGAAGTCCTGCGATATTGGGAGGTCCAGTCCAGTCTGCTTTGGAAGTTTACACAATTATAAGGGAGAAACAAAAGTTGTCTCCACCTCTTTCATCAAAGCTCATCTTATTGCCATTGCATGACTTCACTTGCATTGTTTTACTTTTTCTACTCTGAGTACCTTGCGCATGGAGACAAACCATACTCATGCCAAACTAGAGCTGCTCTTTAGGTTATACTTACAATACCTAGTTTCCATGTCTTAAAAACATGGCCTATTGATCATCAGGTGGGCCACACCTATTGAAATGAAATGAATGGTTATTAGAAAGTGTCCAATGGTTCGAATCATGTGTTATCCTATCATGATCATATTTGCATGATTTTAGATGCACGGAACTCGCACAATGATGATCCTGTGATAAGTGGAATTTTTTTTTTTTTTTTTATATTATTTTTTCGGTTAGGCTCGAATTCAATTGTGTGACACATGTGTGCTGTGTCGGTGCCAGAGCCCTTTTATTTCTTTTCTTAAAAAAAAAAAAGAAAAGAAAGAAATTACCTATCGTATAGACCTCTGAATAGCATCAACAAAATTACAGAAAAGAAATTAGCACCTGAAATGTGGATGCAATCTTCCAAGTGCTGAAGAGGCTAAAGAGGCTTTCAACAAAACTCAAGCCACAAAATCTGAAACAGACAACAAAGAGGCTACTGAAGCACTTGTATGGAAGCGCGGAAGGTGAGCCCTCAAGATCTGACGGTCTACACGAGTTTTAGAACCCTTACAAAGTAGAAGATTGATGCTCCAACGGCCCGCTTATCTACTACTAGAGTAGATGGATCTATTCACACCTCTGATCTTACGGTATAAGTGGCCCCGAATTGCGATCTATGGATTAGATCGTCCCAAGGTCAAGCTAAAATGGACAGACTACTGTGCACACTATATCTCTCTCTGTATACTCTCAGTATTACTTATCATATCTCTTACGGGAGAGAGTCTCATCCTTTTATAGGAAAGAATGAGAGATTGGATGAGATCAGATAATCCGGTCTTATCCCTATCTTCCATCTAAAATCAAGTTTAAAGATGAATTTCAAATATAACAGAAAAGGAAGAGGCCGTAAGAAGTCTAAACTTATGGGACTTACCCACTAGTGATTGCTCACCGGTGGGCCCCACTAGCCTAGGTCCAATATCTCCCACTCAATCACATTATGGGATAGGCACAGAAGATTTGTCCATCTGACTTGTCTAATAACAATCAATGATCAAACATCGTGATCAAAAGAATCAGAGGTGTGAGACCAGCTGGATTACCGTAATCTTCTCACAGGTGCTTAAGTACTAAGTGACCACCTAATTAGTACTCAATAACTCAATCTTTGCAATACCTGTCCTAGTCCGCATGACCACACCAGATGGAGTTAACTCTCGGTCTGGAGTAGTCAGCCAACATACATACTTATCTAACTTATCAAGTTACTCTGAAAACTTGATTTTTCACAAACTTCGACTAAAACTAATTCAAAGCAATACTTATATATATATATATATATATATATATATATATATATATATATATATATATATATATATATATATATATATATATATATATATGCTTTTTAAGAAAAATATTATTTGCAAAAGTCTAATAAAAATAACTCGATACTGCTAGTGGATAAGTCTTCAAGTGCATATTTATAGTTCTAGAAACTTGGTATAGCTATCACGGGATCTTCCCCACGCAGATGTGTAATTTGAAATTAATCAAGTTGCTTTCCTAACGTAACTGAGTCTGGCCAATCAAAAACCTTTCGTCATAGTACACTAAAGTAGCGACACTCAATCTCATCCTCATATACACAAGATGATGGTAGCTAAGGACACAAAGACTCACCTACGGGACTGGCTACTCGCACGTTGTAATAATTAGATCGAATCAAAACAATCTGTAGGTAAAAGGTCCCAGCACGTGGCTACAATCCACGTCGTAAAGTAGGCAATACTAGGTGAATGTCGGGTTTACAATACGTAGGTCATTTTACATGAGGTACGACTCATCTCATAACCTTATAACTTGGCTTTAAATTCAGGCCATAACATTGATCGCAAAAAAAAAAAGAATGGTGCGATTATGTTATTCGACTTTATTAGTCTCATCTTCAATCTTAAAAGATTGTAGGTAGATACAACTCACTCATATCCTCATCCATTATTATTCAAAATAAAGAGAAGTTCATACCTTAATGTATAAACATGACCCCAAATGTACATCTCTTGTACATTCAAGGTTGGTCAACCCGTGCGAGTGGGTGACCGGCCTGCCGACAAAAATAGAAATCCTACATGATCTCAAGTTAAATGCTGATGATCTTCTTACCTAGTTAATATTAGTGTTCAATACTGAATAAATGGAACATATTATTCATTAATGAAAGATCGAATGTATTACAAAACCAGTACATCATTCAAGCTTTCCTCAATCCCATCTGCCTGACGTGAACCTGAAATAGATCTCTAGCTATAGGTTTCTTCATGGGATCAGCCATCATCTCCTTAGTAGGAATGTAGCTGAGGGCGACTTTCTTATCTCTCACTTGATTACGGACGTAATGATACTTGATCTTAATATGCTTATATTTCTGGTGATGTTTGGGGTCCTTTGCCAAGTCAATGATAAAAGTATTGTCTATCTTCAGAGATATAGGCTGACGAACACTCGGTACAATACTCAGACTCAATAGAAATCTGCGAACCCATATACACTCTTAAACTGCAGCATAACATGCAATGTACTCGGCCTCCATAGATGAAAGAACTATGGAAGTCTGTTTTTTTACTCGACTATAAGATAGCTCCTCCTCCGAGTAAGAATACATATCCTGAAGTAAACTTTCCCTCGTCGGCGTCATTACCCCAAGCAGCATCAGAATATCCTTTGAGCTCGAAGCTTGTACTTTCATAACACAACATTAGGTCGTTTGTTCCTCTGAGATAGCGGAATATACGTTTGACGGCTTGCCAATGAGACTGTCTCGGGTTACTCTGATAACGGCTGAATATGCCAACTGCATAGTTACTATCCGGTCTGGTGCAAAGCATAGCATACATTAAGCTCCCTACTGCACTTGTATAAGATACTGAGGACATAACCAATTTTTCGGCTTCAGTCTGGGGACACGATTTCCTATCTAGTTTAGTAGCTTTATCCATAGGGGTTTCAATAGCTTTTGAATTTTTCATCCTGAACCGCTCTAACATCTTTTATATGTAGGTTGCTTGAGATAAGCCTAAGAATTTTTTAAGGCAATCCCTGATGATTTTTACCCCAAGAATAAAATTGGCTTCACCGAGGTCTTTCATTTCAAAATTCGAAAATAGCCAATCTTTAGTCAATATCAACAATTGCATGTCATTACCAGTTAACAGGATATCGTCTACGTATAGAGATAGTATCAGAAAAGATCTTCCAGACCGTTTTATGTATACACAATGATATTCTTCACTCATCGTGAATCCAAAAGTGGTCATGGCTAAATGGAACCTCATTGTTGCATGTATATTTCTTCATCCAAGTCACCATTTAAGAATACGGTCTTTACATCCACTTGATATAACTTTAAGTTTAAACTTGCGACAATGGACAAGACCATGCGGATTAAGGAGAACTTTGCAACAGGTGAAAAAGTCTCATCGTAATCAATACCTTCTTTTGTGTAAAACCTTTAGTAACTAATCGTGCTTTATACTTGTCTACTGTACCATCTGCTTTTCTTTTGATTTTTAGTACCCATTTGTTACCTATCGTTTTGTGATTGGAAGACAGATCAACAAGTTCCCAGACTTTATTTTTCTCCATGAAAGCGATCTCATCGTCCATAGCATTTATCCAATCGGCCGAGTTAGAAGATGATAATGCATCTTGATACAAATAAGGTTCATCATCATCAACTACAACGCAAGAGAATATTTGCCCCTTAATATCGAAGTATCTTTGGGGAATCAATCCTCTTTCACCGTAAGAAGCCTAAACTTATAAGACCCACCCACTAGTGATTGCTCACCGGTGGGCCCCACTAGCCTAGGTCCAACAACACTCACAACGACTAGAACTAGCAGAATCCCCCTCCATGAACAGCAGCTCCTCTGGACTCAATTAAAAATGGGCCATCTAGAATGCAACTTTAATCAACCATCTGTGATAAGTGGATCTGATTTTATATATGTGACCCACTCATGTGCACGAGTTGGCAGTTTCAAAGTTCAGGTGAGCAGGCAGCCTGCGTTTCTCATTCTACTTACGGGTTTTATGTAGGGGATCTGGCAAAATTTAGATTGAGGATGGCTCTTGCCATCCTAGGGACCAGAATCCTCTCCAATACCTGTTGTAGGCAGAGCATGCAACTATCAAGCTCTGTGAGTCTACTGTGACATGTTTGTGATATTGACTCCATTCATCAATTGTGCCACCTCATGTTACCACCTGAGGGTACCAATTAGGCCAATCCAAAACTCAGATGGGCCACACTACAGGGAACAATAGGATATAGTTGGGCCACAAGATTATTTATCGACGGTCCATAAAATGTCCACCAACCATTCAGGTAGCAAATCATATCAGTGTAGGTTTTGGTTTTCAAGCCGTAGGATCCATGGATCAATCGTGGGGTCTCACCTTAATGTATTTGTTGTATATCCATGCTATCCATATGTTTTCTATCTCATTTTAGGGCCGATCCCAAACCTTAAGAAGATCCAAATCTTAGGTGGACTGTATCAGTAGAAATAGTGATGAATGACCATTAAAAGCCTTTTGTGGGCCACAAAAGTTTTGGATCAACCTGATCTCTATATTTTCCTGACATTATTAACATGTTAGATGTTAGATTTCACCAAAAAAAAAAACCTTTACGAAAACCTTACGATGGGCCCTTTGGTAATTTTAATGGTGAGGCACTCAATCATCGCTGTTTCCTTTGAGTGGTCCACCTGAGATTTGGATCCTGTTAATTTTTGTAATCCTATTCTAAAATGGTATGGAGAAACGGATGGATGGCATGGATATACAAAAAATCATCGATGTGGGCCCCACAGTAAGGGTAACACCCTTTTACCCGGGTAGTAGGCGGACGCAGTTTTTGCTGGGGACGCTGCTTGTAGCAAGTTGGCTACTGGTCGGTGCTTTGAGGCCCGCCACGATGTTTGTGTTTTATCTTATTTTTCCAAGATTATTTTAGGGCTTGATCCCAAAAATGAGGTAGTTCTAAATCTCAGGTGGACCATATCACAGGAAAACAGTAGTGATTGAATGTCAACCATTAAAAACCTTCTAAGGCCCACCTTATTGTTTATTTGATATCCAACCTATTGATTAGGTCATCCAGACATGGATGAATGGAAAAAAACAAATATCAGTTTGATCCAAAAATTTTGCGGCCCTAAGAAGTCTTTAATGGTGGGCATTCAATCAACACTATTTCATCTAATGTGGTCAAACTTAAGATTTGGATCTACTCATTTGTAGGCTGGTACGATGAAATGATCTTGAAAAAAAAAATAAAAAAATAAACAGCATAAATGAAACGCATCCATCATGGTGGGGCCCAGAGAGCGGAGCAGTAGCAAGTAGCAGCGTCAGTAGCCAACCCGCGTCATTTGGCAGGCAATCGGCATCCATACAGAGGTGAGACAGGTCCAACTAGGGCTGTCAATGGGCCGGGTGAACCTGACGTGCTTTTGGGCTTGGCCCGAAAGGGCCAGGTTTGGGTGGTGTATCAGGCCTTGTAGTCGGGCTCGGGCTTAAATCAAGAGCCCAATAATAAATCATGCCGGTCTCAGGCTTAGCTCTCAAAATCCCATTAACCTTCCCAGCCCTATAAATCTTTTCAATACCTACTTTTATTTCTTTTCTTTCATTCTCTCCTTCTCTCTCAAACACGAGCACACCAAAATATCATTTATCCCTAGAGATATTCAGGGCTTCGGCTCAGGCAGACTCAAGTCAGGCTTTGTGTAAATGTCCCGGACCGTACCCGAGTGCTGGACTATTTTCAGCCCGTCATGGGCCTGAGCTAGATCTGGGCTTAGGTTCACAATTACATGCCGGGCTTGGACAGAGCTTGGCCCGGACCTAATCCGTCCCATTGACAACCCTGGGTCCATCGGATCTAATTTCAGCTATTGTTCCTTATCTAAGTTGGGGTCCACCAAATTGGGGTGTTTAGATCGTGTGCGCATGCATTTCTACAGCACTCATTTTTTTAGCGCCTTTATCAATTAACTCTCTCTTTTTTCTTTTTCTTTTTTCTTTCTTTTCTTTTCTTTTTTGGTAAGAATAAGACAAGCTGTTCTTGTCCAGAGTAACATCAACCTCCTTCGATAAATACCCATCCTCGTAAGTTCGTAACAGACCAACAACAGCCATGGCCATACAGAAATCTCTCTCTCTTGCTTTTCTTCTTTTATTTTTAGAATTTCTTTCTTCCAATGCAATTACAACAGCACCAGCATCCACACTCGGAGAAGCAAAGGCTCTCTTGGAATGGAAAGCCAGCATCTTCTCACCACAAGCTCTCCATTCATGGTCACTTCCAGCTGCAAATGCTAGTGCCAACACAAGCTCTCCATGCAAATGGGATGGTATCTCCTGCAACGGCCTTGGAAGCGTAATAGTGATAAGCTTACCGAGTGCAGGCTTGCAAGGTAAGCTTGATAACTTGAGCTTCTTGTCATTTCCAAACCTTCTCCGTCTCAATCTCAGTGACAACACACTCACTGGAACCATCCCAGCTGATATTGGCACTCTTTCTAGACTCGTCTCCCTCGATATCTCCATGAATAATCTCTCTGGAGTTCTACCTCTTTCAATGGCTAACTTTTCTCACCTTTCAGATCTTGACATCTCGTCTAATGAAATAACTGGGCCTATTCCTCCATCTTTAGGTAACTTGACCAGACTAACAATCCTCTACCTCTTTGACAATCAAATTTCTGGTTCAATTCCTGCACAATTCGGAAATCTCAAGAATTTGGTCGAGTTGGCATTGTCACAAAACAATCTGACAGGTCCAATCCCTCCTGCTTTAGGTAATTTGAGCAACCTTACACTTTTGTACCTCGACAGCAATCAAATTTCTGGTTCAAGTCCTGCACAATTAGGAAATCTCAAGAATTTGGTCAAGTTGGCATTGTCACAAAACAATCTGACAGGTCCAATCCCTCATGCTTTAGGTAATTTGAGAAACCTTACACTTTTGTACCTCCACAGCAATCAAATTTCTGGTTCAATTCCTGCGCAGTTAGGAAATCTCAAGAATTTGGTTGAGTTGTCATTGCAGAATAATAATCTGACAGGTCCAATCCCTCCTGCTTTAGGTAATTTGAGAAACCTTACAGTTTTGTACCTCTTCTACAATCAAATTTCTGATTCAATTCCTGCACAATTAGGAAATCTCAAGAATTTGGTTGAGTTGTCATTGCAGAATAATAATCTGACAGGTCCAATCCCTCCTGCTTTAGGTAATTTGAGCAACCTTACACTTTTGTACCTCTACAGCAATCAAATTTCTGGTTCAATTCCTGCACAATTCGGAAATCTCAAGAATTTGGTCACGTTGGCATTGTCACAAAACAATCTGACAGGTCCAATCCCTCCTGCTTTAGGTAATTTGAGCAACCTTACAAGTTTGTACCTCTATAGCAATCAAATTTCTGGTTCAATTCCTGCACAATTCGGAAATCTCAAGAATTTGGTCAAGTTGGCATTGTCACAAAACAATCTGACAGGTCCAATCCCTCCTGCTTTAGGTAATTTGAGCAACCTTACAAGTTTGTACCTCTATAGAAATCAAATTTCTGGTTCAATTCCTCTCGTAATTGGGAATTTGGTAAATCTCAATGACCTTGAGCTATTCAGTAACCTTCTAACAGGTTCTATCCCTTCTACTTTAGGAAACTTGACCAAGCTTGAACGCTTCATTGCATTTGACAACCATTTAAATGGTAAGATCCCAAAAAGCTTTAGAAATTGCACTAGGTTAACTAGAGTTCGACTGGAGGGAAACCAGCTCATTGCAAATGTATCAGAAGTCTTTGGTGTATACCCACATCTCTATTTCATGGATGTCAGCAACAACAGGTTGTTTGGTGAACTCTCACCGAACTGGGGAGAATGCAGAAACTTGACGATGCTACAATTCTCTGGGAACATGATCACTGGTAGAATTCCTCGCGAGATTGGGCGGTTGACGCAGTTAGGATTGCTTGATCTTTCTTCAAACCGTCTGGTAGGAGAGATTCCAAAGGAATTGGGGAGGTTGACTTCATTGTTCATCTTGAATTTAAGTGATAACCAGCTTTCTCATATGGTTCCTCAAGAAATTGGGAGACTGTCAAATTTGGAGATTCTGGACATATCAATGAACAACCTAGCTGGTCCAATACCATCTCAGTTGGGGAATTGCTTCAAACTACGGTATCTGAAATTGAGTGAAAATTATTTGAATGGAAGCATTCCATTTCAGATAGGCAACCTGATACACCTACAGGGTGCATTAGACCTTAGCCATAATTCACTCAATGGAGAGATATCATCACAAATTGGGAACTTGCAGATGCTGGAAATGTTAAACCTCTCTCACAACATGTTGTCTGGCTCAATTCCAAAATCTTTTGAAGGGATGCTCAGCTTGCAATCCGTAGATTTTTCATACAATGATTTGGAAGGCCCTATTCCCAACAACAAAGCCTTTCAGAAGGCTCCTGCAGAGGCATTCATAAAAAACAAAGCTTTATGTGGTGAAGTGCAAGGTTTGAGACCCTGCAATGCTCCTTCAACAAGCCATGGTGATACAAAAAAAGGCCGCCAAGTTGTCATCTTCATTGTTCTTCCTCTCTTGGCAGCATTGTTTCTTTTATTTATAGTTGTCAGCGTTTCTTCCATTTATTACCAAAGACGAAGAAATAAAGAGAAAGAGGTTCTCGAAAGGAGCAACAGAAATCCATTTTCAATATGGAATTATGATGGGATTAATGCATTTGAACAGATCGTGGAAGCGACAGAGAGTTTCGACGACAAATATTGCATCGGAACTGGAGGGTATGGAAAAGTTTACAAAGCAAATTTACCATCAGGCCAAGTAGTAGCTGTGAAGAAACTTCACCCACTCGAAAGTGGGGATCAATCTGATCAAAGAAGTTTTAGAAATGAGATTCGAGCATTAACAGAAATCCATCATCGCAACATTATGAAGCTTTATGGTTTTTGTTCTCATGCTCAATTCTCATTTCTAGTCTATTAGTACATGGAAAGGGGAAGCTTGGCTAGCATCCTAAGTGATGACAGTGGAGCTGCAGAGTTGGACTGGACTCTGAGAATTAAGGTTATTAAAGGTGTGGCCCATGCGTTATCTTACATGCACCATGATTGCACCCGGCCAATTGTCCATCGAGACCTATCAAGCAACAATGTTTTGCTGAATTCAGAACTTGAGGCATGTGTCTCTGACTTCGGCACTGTAAGATTGTTGATACCCGATTCGTCCAATTGGACTATGCTTGCAGGCACTTATGGATACATCGCTCCAGGTTAGCTGTTAATTCATTCTCTACGCTTTAAAAGTTTTATTAGCAATTATTCTTTATTTTTCATAAACTTTCCCTTTTATTTATTTATTTATTTATTTGTTGGCAATTACATTCTAAGGTTTGTGCATAAGTTATCATACTGATGTCAAATATTGGAATCTAGGGCAACTGGAGGATTCCTTAATCCAACAACCGTAAGAGGCTTTGTAAAGAAACATACATGGGTTTGTATTTTACAATCCCCAAAGTCAAAACTAATATATATAACAATGCAAATGAAGATAAACGTAAGAATAATGTTTTCTCTTAGCTACACTTGTGGTCCATCGTTTTTACATTATTCATGGTGGAGGTATTGTGCTTGCATGGTAATTCTAACCATGATTTAAGTTACCCAACTAACTTTACCATATGTTATTAGCTATATATTAAATTTGTGGTGCTGACTATTTTTCTTTACTGTACATTTGTTGGCCACCAGTTGGATGGGATGGATAAAATCCTCTAATAAGTGTAATTTTTGGTATCTGCTCAATCTATAATATGGGGCCGTGTTTCCAGATGGTCTGGATTGATTTACATGGGTACCAAGTGTAGATGGATGAGTTACCGTTATTTTATTAAATGATTGAAAGAGCTCAATGCTTTTGTCCCATACGAGTAAATAAGAAAATGATGCCTATGGAAATATGGCATCGTCTATGATCGAAACCGTTGATGTAATGTCCCTCACAATGAATGCCTCATGCAACAAAAGATGTTCCAAGATTGGAAAAATCATTGAAACAATGCCCAAATCACCCAATCCTTGCAAAAGAAATGTGTAGCTACAACAATACTTATAGACACATCAGTGCACTCTGGTTCACACGTGCCAACTTCTCATGCGTTTGAGACACCTGAGGCACATGTAAAGGTAGGCCCAACCATGCAGACCACCCAACACAATGATTAATCTGGTTCTTTATTAGGCGGGCCACTACCATGTGAAAATACAATGGATAGTTTTCAGAAAAACAATGCCAACCGTACACAATGTATACATGTAGGATGGCTGGTGAGTGGAGAATCCTGACTTTTTAGCAAGATCACACCTCACACAGATGTGTTAACGTTACACACATCTCAGTTGGCATATGCGCAGTTTATAAAGATGCCTTGGGCTTACAAGCATAAAAACCTAAAAAATATGAAACCTTGATTAAGAAACCCGGGTGACTTTGATATATGATTAAGAGTTTAGCTATTAATGATTAAGGAGGAGAAAAGATCATGACTGAAGTATCTTCCTTCTTGCAGAGCTTGCATTTACAATGAGGGTGACTGAAAAATGCGACGTATATAGCTTTGGTGTTGTGGCACTTGAAGTGATGATGGGAAGGCATCCTGGAGAGCTCGTCTCGTCTTTGTCATCACCAAGTAAACATGATACACTCCTAAAGGATATGTTGGACCAACGTCTCTTGGATCCAACGGCTGAGATTGCACAGGAAGTCTTATTTGTGGTGTCCATGGCACTTTCATGCATTCGACTAGATCCAAACTCTCGGCCAACCATGCACTACGTGGCTCAAGAGTTATCTATTAGTCGGCCTTCCTTCTCTCTAGGACCATTCCACGCACTTACATTATGTCAACTGATGGATCTCAAGGTATAGTTGGGTGGATGAAATCATTGAGGTTGGGGATGTGTGGAGGCAAGTACATTATTATTATGTGTGTTTATTGTATGAAAATCATCCAATGTAGAGAAGGTGTGTTTTTCTTGTTATGATATGCATGTAATTCAGTGTGTGTGGAATCCATGTTTACGAAAAATATAAGTTTCCAGGTGAGGTCTATATATTTTTCTTTCTTTCTTTTTTTTTTTTTCAAGAGAATGATTTACTTTTCATTGTTAACTTCCCCTTTTTTTTGCAGTTTTGCCATATATGAGATAATATTAATATTCGATGGTAAAAAAATATAAAATTTACTTTTTGGTATAAAGTAAAATATGATTCTATTTGGGGAGCTTGAAAAGTTAAAGAAGAGAGAGTGACATTTCTTTGAAAGCCATGCGCGGTAGAATACATATATTAAGTTGGGCGTCATTAATTGCAAGGGCAACACCTAATCCGCTCCCGTAGTTAATAAGATTTGTGGCATTTAAAAGAGCTTTTGATGATTTATTTAATTTTTCTTCTTATGAAAAGTGACTTTGAAGACGTGGATTGACTCATGACCTCGGAATGGGGTATGTAGGGCCTACCACAATATGTTTTATCGATACCGTCTATCCGTTTTGCCGGGTCATTTTAGGACATGAGCCCTATAATGAGGTATATCAAACCTCAAATGGACCACATCACAGGAAATAATGAGGATTAAATACCTACCATTGAAAGTTTCTTAGGGGCGACAGAAGTTTTGGATGAAAATAATATTTGTGTTTTCTTTTCTTCAAGCGTGTGTGACCATATGAATAGGTTGGGTGGTAAATAAACATCAAAGTAGGCCTTAAGAAGGCTTCATCTATGGGCATTATTATCTCCATTGTTTCTTATGACGTGGTTCACTTGATCTTTGATCAGGCAAATTAGACGAACCATACCAATAAAACACATTCATCATGTTGGCACCACAAAGTTGGGTCATCAGGCAATCTGCATCCAATTTAGAAATACCACGTGGCCTTATTAGTGCTCTCAATGCTCTAGCATAGCATTTCAATGAAGAGAGAACTCTTTGAATGTACTCTAATATAACATTTTAATATACAGCTCACTTTCTTAATATACTTTTGAACTAATTAAATTTGTACGTGATTTTGATAATACACATCAAAGTAATGCAACCTTATTAGAAATTTTGCTTGGTAAGTGTAAAGTAATAAAGACACATGAGTCACTCAGGAATGACTGGGTGACCACATGCCTGGATCCATCTTCTTTTGAAATCTTTAGCTAGAAATATTGTAGAACAGTCTCCAAAGATGAAGTCTCTGTGGAAATGATTCCCACCAGCCCACTGGTCGAAACTACTGATCAATCAATCTCCTCTGTTTCAACCAATTGCAACACATGCCAAAAGGGAATCAACACACGCTAAACCCAAGAAAACTCTAAACAAGAAATTTTATCAAAAATAACTACAATGGGCTGTCGCACGCAAAGCCAAAGAGGCAGTTATCCTTGGCAACTAAAGAAAAAAACCTAATACAATAAGAAATGACCAAAATGCCTTTGAATCTCACCACAAACATATAGGCTCATCTTAAACTAGTTGTACCTCACTTAAACTGTATCAGAATTGTATGATCATGGGATCATTCTGAAGTTGGCTCGATGGTGACCAATTTCATGACATTCTAATATTGTTATGCCCAGAAAGTGGCCCACCAAAAAGCGACGAAATACCGAAAGGAAACTTGTTGAACCAATACGGACTCAGTCTAACCCTAAAAATTAATTTATATAAATAAATCCTATGAATTCGAGGGCCATTTGTTTGATTCCATGGGCCCCATGATATATATCTGGCTTTTCATCTCATCAAACTTTGGATCAGGCATAGATCATCAATCAAGACAATATGGATGGTTGGAGTAGTCAGGTCTTTGGTCAGCCAGATTTTGTGGTCTTTTGGTTGCAGCAAATATCCACATTCAATGGGCAAAACTCAGAACATTTGGCATATGGACCATTTCATGGGTCACAGTTTTTTATTCCTTTGTGTATCTTCTTGTAATGTATATAGTTTTGGCAGATTCTGTAAGTATGCTGTTTACTGATTATCTTAAAGAAACAGATAACTGGAGTGTGAAGGCTATTAGGAGGAAGACAACCGGAACAGGAAGGATGAGGTATTTACGTCATGTGCCTCGAAGGTTCAAGAGCAATTTCAGAGAAGGTAACCGTCTATGCTTCTTCCATCTTTGTCAAGATTGAACGTCTTTTCTTAATTTTTTTATTTTTACTTTTGTGCCTAGCAGTTTGATAGCTTTTGAGACTGATTTTCTCCTTTTTTAGGGACCCAAGCGGCTCCAAGGAAGACAACTGCTGCTGCATAGAGGAGTTGCTTCAGTTTTGGGGCATGTCTGAAGCATCCAGTTCTTGTATTTGATCTGGATTTTGTTGAATTTTATCAATTAGGTTCTTTTACGCTGGAGATATTGCTCTTCTATAGAGAATAGACTTTTTGACATCTTAAACTGCCGAATAAGCATGAAGTTTTAGTATTGGGATAAACCATTCTTTTGTATAAACATGAAGTTTTGATGTTGGGATAAACCATTCTTTCGTTTTCTGTATATTTGCCAGTTGCATTTTCCAGCTCAAGCAGGAGGATTTCTGTTGACCCTTTCGATAGACCTAATGCCAAAGAAATCAAAAAGAGCAAAAATATGTTTGCTGGTCTTATGTTGAATGTTCACGGTCTTGGTACCTTCAGTGACAGTTAGTGTCTTACCTAATATTTTTAGAATTGAGTTTTTTCCTTTTTTTCTTTTGTAACTAGATGCATCATCTTTAATTTCGCTACTCTAAATCATGGGTTTAGGGCCTGCAAGATGTTGCAAATTGTATGAAATTTAACCAGTTGTCGCTTTTCTTCTTTTTGTCAGCATTACATACTTTTTATATACCTAATGCATTTACAACTGATGCTGCTGTTAAACATCAATCTGCTGTTCACGTGTTGCCTGGTTATTAACTTCCTAACAGATGTTTTGACTTCCTGACCTATTCTGGCCCAGGAATCTGCTATAGATAAAATTATCTAGTAACAACTAGCAATATTATTCTTCTAGCATGTTTGGCTTACAAATGCAGGTTGTGTTTCAGCTTTGACTGGTGAACTTGCATGTTCTTAATAAAATGGTTGACTTGTGATTTTAGTGAACTAACCCATTTCACCGAGGAGTTTCAGTCCCAGCGAAAACCCATCCTGTTTCAGTGATGAGTTTTGATCCCAACCAATCCAACAGTCTGGTCCATTCCAGGTAAGTAAACACCGGTCATTGCTGAGGCTAATCAAACTGGGAGCTCCTCATTGATCAAGTGAGTTTAATGTGATTTTTTTTCTTCCTCTTATGGTTTATGGATGAATTTGATTAATTTTCACTTTAGCCATACCATTGATGTAAATGAATCAGCTAGTTAGAAGATCAGATCAGTGAGATAATTGATCATCTGAATCAACTTGCCATGAAACTACCTTCCAAATTTGATAATAATATTAATAAAACTAAACTAAACTAAACGAGGTCTGAAACTTGAGTCAGGCCTGCTGCTACCATAAATATCCTGAAATGACAGCTTTGTAACTATTTCAGTTAGGATTAGGATCCCAAATCTGCTAATCTTCACCATCCTGAGAGATGTTCTGAACACAAAATCCTAGAGTATTTCAAGCCCATTAATAACTTTGTAATATTTGGGAATTGGAACTTTTTGTTAACACTTACGTGCATCCTAGAAACGATTTGATATAGGAATGAGTCAGCCATAGCTTGACTTATTTACCTTAATAGCCTCGTTTTCACGCTGAAATGAAAGCATAGCCCAATAAGTACACCTGAGCCCAA
The DNA here is from genome assembly GCF_029962835.1 of Magnolia sinica. NCBI lineage: Eukaryota > Viridiplantae > Streptophyta > Magnoliopsida > Magnoliales > Magnoliaceae > Magnolia > Magnolia sinica. The sequence goes on from NC_080575.1 coordinate 106,520,397, forward strand.
ATTAGAAGCAAACTCGGTTAGTTGGCTAAAGGGTTGACTAGAGTCACCAGCCCACTGGACTGTACAAAATAAAAACTTACTTTGACATGACAAGCTCAAAAAAAACAGTAAAAATTGTGGGCTCATATCAAGTCCCAGGCCCAACTACTTAGAACTTGGCAACATTAATGAAAAAGGCAGACTTGACTCTAAAATCCATGTCCAAACTCCAGATGATATCAACAAAAAGGAGACTTGACTATAAAGTAGAAAATGGGCCCATGCCAATCCAGTCTTGAGGCCCATTGCTTGGAACTTGATGTTCTCGACAAAAGATGAGACTTGACTCTAATAGTAGAATCAGAGCCAAAAATCAGGCTGATTCAACCGTAGGTGCACACCATGTGAAATAGCTGAGATAAGAAGTCTCATTTTTATAATACTCCAAGTTATATGTGATGTCCACTTTTGTGCGTATAGACCATCCAATCCACTCATCCGACGTTTCATACCAAGATTATTAAATTCTTCTAATACTCATGTTGTCTAAACCATGTGAATTTAAAGTATTCAGGAATGATTTTACACCATTACCTATGGTGAAAAACCCTCTTCCCTGTGGTGCAACTGATGTAAGTCCTGGATTTCACTGAATCTACAGGACTTATGGTGAGAATGTGACGGCCCAACTGATGGATGGGGCGGATATGATGCATGTTTGTCCTCCATAATGATTAGTTAGCTAGTGCAAGTCATCCCTTCCATATGCCCATGCAATTCGGGCCATTATAGTTTCAGTATCTCTTCCTTCCTCTCTCTACGTCATTCATGTACATCATATTTCCCAGCATACTTAATAGTTTTAGGCTAAAAATGAAGCACATCGCAGTATGCATGAACTGAGGCCGAGTACTGGCCATCCGTCCTATAGGCTGACAGGGTCAAAGACCATTGCTGGCTCTAATTTAACGGTCTCCTGGAGCGTGGGCTATGCAAAATAAAACCTTGTAATATATTAGTCTTGAAAAGCCCAAACAAACCAGCTTACAATCAAATTCAAACCCATGAATTCGTGGCACCGCTCACCCAACCAAAAGGACACTTGACTCTAAAAGTCGTTAGCATTGATTGTGCGTATTGATTCTAAGATTCAATCACTGATTTGGACTGTGGGGTCCACTGGGGAGAGGATGAGAGAGAGATGGGAGATGAGAGAAACGATAGAGAAGAAGAGAGTACATGAAAATGACTTAAGCTTACAATTCCTATGTTTCTACAAATTAAGGAAATAAATCACCATGCATGCATAGTACCTTTAGATTATGATCTTAACTGGTGTTTCAAAAGCCTTCTAGGGCCCTCTTCGTTAATAGCCAAGTGGACTGCGGGGGGTTGAAGGCAGGTGTTTGATAAGTGGCCTGGTTGGCCACAAAAATAACAATTGTTCAGATTTGGCTGACCATAAGGATTTAGAATATTACTCAGACCCACTATTGTGGGTACTGTTGAAGCTTATATGGACTATTCCCTGTGTCATAATTTGAGGTTGTAGGAGGTTGAAGATGCCCTCCTATTGGTTCCTTTCCTTTAGCCAACACTGAATCTTGTATGTGACCTGTAATGGAAGGTTAAGTCGAAGGATAAGGCTGACTAGAGACTCTTGTAAGCTACATTTTCACCTTATATACCAACTGAACCACTTCATCTGTAGTCCTGACCAGGTGCATCTGAACTTTGTCCTGAATTGCCGATCGTAAATCGCATATGAACCGTGTTGCATTTTGTAATTCGACCTCCGACAAGTCATTCCTTGTTACTAACTATTGAAATTCTTTGGTGTAATATATGATAGTTTGATTCCCCTATCGAAAATTTTGGTATTGCTGGAACAATACATGCTTGTAATTACTGGGGAGGAATCGTGATCAAAGAAGGCATATCATATATGGTCATGATAGGATAAACGCCTTATTATGTTGTGTACATGAGAGTTGTAATTGCTGCCACTATGCAAAAATATCAGAATTTAATTTAAATGCAACTAATTTTACTTTCTTATGCTCTGGCATGTCTATGTAATCAAAGTACCAGTTTACTTCGGCTAACCAATCAAGGAATTCTTCTATACGCAATAAGTCTTTAAAAGTTGAAAGTTCGGTCATACCTCGATAGTCTCTTTCAGCACGATGTAGTCGATCATCTCCATGGACCGCTTGTCGGGCATCGACACCACCGACGTCCTCGTTGTTGGAGCTCAACTCATTTGGAGTAGCCCAACGATTCGCATCCAAAAATACTCTATGAAAGTTAGAAGGAAGTTACTAGAATTTAGGATCTCTAATTCTAAAACTAGTTAATCTCAGAAAAACGCAACCGTCAATCCCCGACAACGGCGCTAAAAACTTGTTCACAATCCCAAGTACAGGGTCGCGATGTAGTAATAATCTCGGTAAGACCAAGGTCGAATCCACGGGGACTGTACCTTGTACGGTTAATTTAGGATCCCCAGGCCAGATATATAGTTTTGAGCCGAACGGATGGTGGGAACCCTGTGATCTTGCATTATGGACGACTTTCGGGCCTCTTTATCATCAATCACTTGATTTTCTCGGATCTTTGGCGTGTAAATTCTTTGTTCTCGGCTTGCCTTGGTGATTTTAGAGCGTTAAATCTATGCTTTTACTACCCTTTTCAGTTCAAGCTTTTTAAATTCACCTTGCAACAAAAACACGGTTAAAATGGGGTGTTAAATAATATCATGTTCGTAAAATCAAGTAATAACTGAGGTCTAATATGCAATGTTTGACCCTCAACACATAAGAGATTGTAAAACTATCCAATTTGGAGGTTCTTGATTTGTCAATGAATCACCTAAGTGTCCATTACCACCTCGATTAAGGGACTGCTCCAAACTCGAGTAGCTGAAATTGAGTGAAAATTTATGAATGGAAGCAATCCTTTTCAAATTAATAACTTAATATACCCATAAGGCTTACTTTACTAGATCCAAGTCAAAACTCCCTCTATGGAGAGATATCACCACCACTCAGAAAATTGCTTAGGCTAGAAAAGTTAAACCTCTCCCCCCGACATGTTGCCCAATTCCATCCCGCCTTCCTTTTAAGGGATTTTAGGCTTGGAATCTGTTGATTTTTCATACAATGCTTGGAAGGTCTTCTTTGCTATAGCAAAACATTTCAAAATGTTCTTTTAGAGGTATTCATAAAAAGCAAACAAGCAAAGGCTTATGTGATGAAGTGTGAGGTTTGTGACCCCTGCAATGACTCTTCAGTAAGTCATGGTGATGCATGGAAAAGCCATAGAGTTGTAATCCTCATTATTCTTATCTTCTCAATTTTATTTCTTTTTGTTGAATCATTGGCGTTTCATCCATTTATTACCAAAGAAGTATAGAGAAAGGGGTTCTTGAAAGGAGCAACTAAATCCATTTTCAATACGGAATTACGATGGTATTGCCATGTTTGAAGACATCGTGAAAGTAACAAAGGGTTTTGATGACAAATACTACATCGGAGCAGGAGGGTAAGGGAAAGTTTATAAAGCAAATCTACCATGGGCCAAGTAATAGTTATGAAGAAACTTCACCCACTTAAAGGTGTGAATTGATCTGATCAAAGAAGTTTTAGAAATGAGATATAAACATTAACAGAAATCCTCCATCACAACGTCGTGGACTGGATTATAAGGGTGAAGGTTACTAAAGGTGTGGCCCATGCTTTATCGGACATGTGCCATTATTGCATCCCACCAATTGTACATCGAGACCCGTCAAGCAACAACATTCTATTAAATTTGGAACTTGTGGTTAGTGTCTCTAATTGCTGATGCCAGATTCATCTAATTGGACTATGCTTGCAGGCACTTACTGATATATGTCACTAGGTTAGTTGCTAATACATCCTCAACATTGTAATATTTTTAGCAGCTTATATTGCTCTCTGTTTTCCTCTTAGTTTCCAATTTTTCTCTGGGCAATGGTGCACTATAATGTTTCAGCATGAGTTACCGTACAAAAATGGCGTTGAATGGGAGAAAATTTTCGTTTAAAAAAAATTCTCAATCACCTCCAAGATTCCCTAATCCAGTAGTTGAAATAGGCCTTGTTCAGTGACTACCACATATTTCATTGCATTGAATTATTCCCTTGCCTTTATCTGGTCAGGTAATCGAAAAACATCCCCAATAGGGGTAGCAATAAGCAATAGGCATGGTTGGTTATACTGCTTAGATAGGTGGTATCATCAATGCTCGGCTTAAGAGTTTAGTAGAGCTATCCATGAGCCTAGCTGGTCCACTTAAGGCCTGGTTTGGAGTCGCCCACTAGGCTGGCATAAGGTTCAAATCCGGGCATTAAAAGTTAAGCCTGTTTAATAATTGGGTTAGGCTCAGGCTATGTTCAAGAGCCCATTAGCCGAGCCATGCCCTTTTTAGAATTTCAAGGGAATTTTTGTCATATATCATGCATGATGGGATGCATTATACGAACAGACCAAATCTTGTACGAAAGGGGTTAGTCAGGATCCACCTTGGTCAGAGGTCATGCATAATCACCATGGCTTGGTTGGTATCCTGCATAATATCGCGAGTTGGGCCTGGGTCTGTTTGCTGGTGCCTATTATAAGACCAAGCTGCACTCAGGCCTAGGTTTTAGTGGATGAGCGTGGACAGGACTCTGCCCAGCCCAAGCCCAGGCCATTGACAGCTGTAGTTTCTAGCCAATGGCAATGGTTGATTCTCTTTTATTTTGTAAAGCGTCAATGATTTGGTGGACCAAATAGTCGATATGATGTTGCACACAGTGTATGGCCATGCACGAAAAGATATCCCAATATTGGAAGATCCTATCCATTGAATCTATTTCATTTTATTTATTTTTTTGATATTGAATATGGACCGTTTGCTTTATTTTCTTTTCTGACCATCTACTTGCTTGCCTCTGATTAAAAGGTTAGGATTTCTGATCTGCAGAACTATTACTACATGTGCCATCAGACAGGCCACCACCATATGAAAGCAACAGACAGTTAAAAATGATGGCCCACAATTCTCTCTATGTGTATCATCCATCTATATTTAATCTGATTCACTGTAAACGTGGGATCATCCATCTATGGTCCCACTATACATGTACTCATGTATCATGCATAGCCTACTTTGTAATCCATCTTTGTACCTCTCTTTGTATCTTGTATGGCCTGTTATACATATGGGTTGATTATGCATGTATGTCTATGTCTATCTGCGCACATATGGCCATGTACACATGGCCAACATATATAGGGGCATTCTACATGCGGAGCACACTGTACTACATTGCTTGTACACTACATGTGCATGCCAATTAATAGTTAATTGTTTACATTCAATATTTTCTCATCATAAAAGGGAATTTGAATTAGTGGGCCCACTTCTATGGCCCACCAAATGATCAATTTATCACAAGGATCAGCTATAGCTTTATTGAATGGGCTTATCTCAATGGTCTATCTTAAATGAATACTTTTTATGTAATTTGATGATTTCTAAAGGATGTACCACTCCAAGCTCTATCATGTGTGAATAATTAACAAGTTATTCATTTGTAGCCAAGTTTACTGTAAATAGATTACAGCTTAAAAGCCAAATAAGACAAAATATAAACACCTTACGCATGTAGTAATCAGATTACAAAAGAAGGCATCTACTGCAGAAACATAAAATAGAGAGAAAATACCCATTTTTCACATGGAAAATCCTTCTACTGGCGATGCAGAGCCTAACAACGACTCCCCTTCTCCAATCTCCGTGATCTCAAGTGTACCACACCACAGGAAAATAGTGGTAACTGAACATCCACCATGGCCCACCGTAATGCTTATTTGACATCCAACCTATTGATCAGGTCACACATAACTGGATGAATGGAAAACACAAATATTAGCTTATACAAAACTTTTGTAGCCTCCAGGAAATATTTATGGGTGGGCGCTCAATTACTGCTGTTTCTTATGGATCTGCTTCATTTCTGGGATCATGCTATGAAATGTCAGAAAATGATATGAAAAAATGGGTAAATGGCATGGACAAAACACATACATCATGATGGCCTACAGAGCATCAACTAGCAATAACTTGTTACTAGCAGTGTTAAGTTGGATAGGACTCAGTCCAGCCCAAGCCCAGGCTGTTGACCGCTATAGTTTCCAGGCAATGGCAATGGTTGGTTTTCTTTTACTTTGTAAATTGTCAATGGTTTGGTGGACCAAACAGTTGATATGATGTTGCACACTAGTGGATATCTACTGCATTGCATAAGAATATTAGCCTCTCTTGTCTGCGACGCTATTCTAACTGAACACCGCCAAGGCAATTTGTGCCAGAAAAAGATTGAAGAGGAGAGCATGCATGATCTTTGCGATTCATGAGCTGTGTTACCTTGAATATAGGTTGCTGGTTATGTTATTATAACAATCAATTTTCTCATGTCTATGGCCCACCTCATAAGAGGGTCCTATTTTTGGGCCAACGGATCTTCATACCGGGCCTTCCTAATCACATATATTACGTGTCAAGAATCATCTATACAATCTCTAGTTGTCCAAATTGACTCTCACTCTCTTCTACATTTCCTCAAATTTCAGCATAGTTTGAACCATAAGTTCAATGTTGTAAGCTTGGATCCATCACCTCCACAAAGAACAAACACATCCACAATTTATGCAAAGTGGTGGAGGGAGGGACTAGTTTGGGGTTAGTGGCCCGCTACGAAACATATCAACCATTCAAACCCCAAACAGAGGCACAGCCCATGGACCCATGACCCAATCCTCAACCGTTTAATAATTGGGTTAAAAATTTAGTTTAAAATTTAACATGTGGTCCCACTTTTCAAAAAATTATGAGGCCCAAGCACCATTCTTTTGACCCATTTACTCAAGCCCATTAGTACCTTTGTTATATTTGGGAATTGAAACATTTTGTTAATACTTATGTGCGTCCTAGAAACGGTTTGATATAGGAATGAGTCAGCCATAGCTTGATTCATTTACTTTAACAACCTTAATTTGTTTTCTGGCGAAAACCAAAGCATAGCCCAATAAGTACACCTAAGCCTAAGTTAGAAGCAATCTCTCACCACTAAAAATTTCCCAGGGCCTGCTATAATGTTTCTGCCATCCAACCTATTATTGATTAGGTCACACAGACCTAGCTGAAGGAAAACACAAATATCAATTTCATCCAAAACCTTTCAATTGAAGGTAAGGTTATCTTAGAAACTTAAAAAATGTGGCTACTAACCGAATGATGGCTTAGATTTCATATGCAAAAGCTAACCAACAGCTTCTCTTTTACCTGCACAAGTCTTTTCACCTGAGTTTCTCTCTCTGATATCCAAAATGCAGTTTCTGATATGGATGCTGAGCATTACTTTTGTTTGATGAGGAAGAATAACTTCATGTGGATAAGATCTAACCCATCAATCAGGTGTGCTGCTCTTTATTTGGATCAGCACTAACAAATAAAGCTGATTCAAAAGTCAGGTGGGTGAGAAACAGTTGAGATGAGAAGTCTCACAATTAAAATAGTCCAAGTTTTTTTTTATCCTGGCTGCTGCACGAAAAATCTAGTTCTGTACATTTGCCTCATTAACGAAATCTTGTTTTGTAAAAAAAAATAAAAAAAATAAAATAGTCCAAGTTATATGTGGTGCCCACCGTGATGTGTATATACCATCCAATCCATTCATCTCACATTTCACACCAGGATTAATCGATCTGCCAAAAATTAGGACATTCTACTACTACTCGTGTCGGCCAAACTGTGAATTTAAAATTGTTAGGAATGATTTTACACCATTCCCTATGGTGTAGCTAATGTAAGTTCTGGATTTCGTTGAATTTTCAGGATTTGTAGTGAAAATTTGACGGCCAAACTGATGGACAGTGTGGATCAGATGCACGTTTATCCCACATAGTGATTAGTTAGCCTGCAAAATTCATCCCCTCCATGTGCCTATGCAATTCAGGCTATTGTAGACCCGATTTCTCTCATCCTCCCTCTCTCCATGTGGTTGTGCACCACATCTCCAAGTTAACAGTTTCAGGCTACAAATGAACCACAACACAATAAGCATACCTAAACCCGACTACTGGCCATCTAGCCCATGAGCTTAACAGACTCAGACCATTGCCAGCTCTAATTTAATGGTCCACTTAGGCCTCAGCTTTGCAAAATAAAACCTTGTAATAGACTAGGCTTGACAAGCCCAAACAAATCAGTTTAAATCCAGATCAAACCCATCCATTCACGGCCTCACTTCTTGGAAATTTGCAAAACCCGACAAAAATGAAGACTTTGACTCTAAAAGTCATTAGATTGGTTGTTCTAATTATGCAACCATGGATAGGAAAAAGAAGTGGTGCGTGTTGGCTACAATAAAGGAGATCCAATCATTGGATTAGACTACACATGATGTGGAGTCTACTTGGGAAAAGGATGAGAGAGACGAGAGATGGGAGATGACAAAGAGTATATGAAAATGACTTGAAACTTATAATTCTAATTAGGATTCTAAAAATTAAGAAAATAAATCATTATGCAAGCATAACACTATAACATTATAATACCTATTAGTGTTCCGAACCCATTTTATTAACATAATGCGTTATGCTATAATGCATCATTTTTATAATTTATAGTTAGGTAGATGATTAGCAATCCAAATGGGCCCTAGAAGCTGCAGCCTGCATTCTCATTTTACTTGGAGGTTTTAGGTAGGGGATCCGGTAAAATTGAAATTGAGGAATGAGACATTGCCAAAGAATCCTTTGCAACACTTGTTGCAGGCAGAGCATGCAACAATCGATGTCATGTCATCAGTTGTGACATGTCTGTGACATTGACTCCATTCATCAGTTGTGCCACCTTCGGCAAACCATTAGGCCCTATTTGTTTTTCCTCCTATATCCTACGTAGCTTGTAATGGCTTGAGGGTCATTGGATGGTAATATTATTTCTGTTGGGAAACTACACAACTTTCTCTTCCATGTGTAAATTAATGAGATTAATAATATAAGAGATTTAATGGATGATAATCACTTCCAACACCAGCAAATCATTGAATATGTAAAGTGCAAGAGACAAATTTTATACATGGAAAATCCTTTGATGTGAAGGAAAAAATTACGAGACCAGTTCGGTGCAACACCACTATGTTAGAGATAATAAAAGTTCCATCATCAAGAGAACAACTCTCTTAGATGCCCTAATAAATTACCGAAAAGTTGAATTTCTAGCAACAATAAAAGAAAGAATTTTGTCGCCAAATAAGGATTGTACAAAATTTCAACACAACTTTTGAAGAAGACAACCGAAGAAATTAGTGTTGTGAATCGACTCTCACAAACCTTAAGATAAAAACTCTTTCTTATAGTCAACAAGAAGTTTGGAGAAATAAGAGACATTGCTCATCTTTTTCCACCAACTATTCTCCTCTTTATCACTAAGAATGAAAATCAAAATATAGCAACAAGTCTCTTTAGATAGGAAAATATATATATTATTTTTCTCTCCTTTTACTTGCTTTAAAAAAATAATAATAAAACTGAAAATAAAAATACCCCCATATACGTGGTTAGATGAAAGACTACTTAAGGGCATACATGTGGGTCCCATTTCCACATGCAGAAGGACCCTCAACAATCTCTTACTCATCTTTCAAGAAAAGTAGGTAAAAAAAAATAAAAGTAAAAACTATCCACTTTATCGGCCACAATTTAGTAAGTATACTGGAGCTTGACTTAGAAGCTGACCCAACTAGGTGGACCATGGGCTGACCAAATTGAGTTGCAAGCCCATTGCCTTTCCTAATTTAGTGCTCCACTAAAGCTTAGGCCATGCAAAATGAAACTTCAAATAGACTTTCTCCTAAAAAGTACAAATGAATCAATAAATATATGGGCCCCACTCATTGGAATATAGTAGTACCTAACAAAATGGAGACTTGGAGACTTAACGCTAAGAGTAGAATCTGGCCCAAAACTATCCAATCCTAGGACTACTCCTTGAATTGTCGATGCTCCATGAAAAATTAGAGACTTGACTCTAAAAAATAGAATTTAAAACGTACATATCTAGTGTGGTGCCCACTCATTGGAATATAACAGTGCCAAACAAATTAGAGACTTAACTCTAAGAGTAGAATCTGATCGAAAATTATCCAGTCCTAGGACCACTCCTTGAATTATCGATACTCCATGAAAAATTAGAGACTTGACTTTAAAAATTAGAATTTAAAATGTACATATATAGTTTGGGGCCCACTCATTGAAATACAACGGTGCTAAACAAAATGGAGACTTAGTTCTAAGAATAGAATCTGGCCTAAAACTAGCCAATCCCGAGGTCACTGCTTGAGTTATCGATGCTCTAAACAAAATTAAAGACTTAACTTTAAAACTAAAATCTAAACTGTATCTACTTCAGGGTCTACTGGTTGGAATACAGCAAAATGAAGAGTTTTCTATAATAATAAAATTTGCCCCAAAACTATTCGGTCCGAGGGCCACTCCTTGAATTATCGATGCTCTAAACAAAATTAGAAACTTGACTGTAAAAGTAGAACCTATAATGCATCTAATTTGGGGCCCACTTGTTGGAATCTTGTGACGGATGCCCCATATAAGTGTCATGCTAATTGAAAAGATGGTATGTTACCCAAAAGTTGTAGTGATCTGTTCAACATGGGGTACTGAAGATGAGTGTCATTGTTCAATGAGCTCAAGTCCTGCTACTACTACTGGAAGTGCTTTCTTCTTTTCCCTATCCATTTCTAGTAAAGTCACAAAGACTTTTTATCTGTTTCCCACGGAAGGTGCCAAAATGTTGACGCAATATTTCATACCCTAAGCCTTAGTTACACTACTTAGACCTAGATTCCTAGCCTGACTTTGGCATCGGAGGGTCCCTTGCTCTAACCAACATCTCCTTTGTCCTTCTCTTGTGCAGGCTTACGGGGCTCGGCGTGAGTGTTCGGAGCTCGGTAAGGGTGAACCGGATTTTTACATCAACACATAGCATGATCCATTTCAATTCCATGCCATAGGAAGCTTAATTTTAAACTAAATCTTAACCTACTTTGGGAATCATAGTGTAAATTTGAGTGAGATGGAACCCAAGTGGAGTGGACCAATTTGAAAATTATAAGAAGCAATAAAACATCATTTTTCCTCTTTGTTTTTGGATTACATGTAACAGGCAATAATCCACTCAATCAACGCTTGAATTGTAGAATTCACACAATTTTGAAATTTTACCAATAATTTCTGATATATATATATATATATATATATGACCCATGTGAAGCCGCATCATTTCCGCCAACAAGCTGATATGGTACGGCACAGGCCTGAAAAGAATTCCTACTGGCATTAAGTATTAAAAGATTGAATTGTCATGCATTATTCTTGGAGTTAGGTAAACATTGAATGGCAAATCGATGTACGATAGGGATCTCCTTCATACGAAGTCATTGCCCCTTAAAAATGGGTAGGCACTACCCAAACAAGCCAGGCACAAATTTTCATCCTTATTGACGCTGCCAGCATCATGGTGGCTACAATGCTCTGTGAGCCCTACCATTATGTATGTATTATATCCATGCTGTTCATCTATTTTTCAGATTATTTTAGGTGATAAGATAAAAAATGAGGTAGTTCCAGATCTCAAGTGGACCACACCGTAATAAAAGAGTGGTGATCAAATGCCCACCATTAAAAACTTCCTATGGCCTACGGTAATTTTTACTTGCCATCCAACCTTTTTATTAGGTCATAGAGACATGGATCAAGGGAAAAAAACAAATATTAGCTTCATCCAAAACTTTTATGGCCCTAAAAAGTTGTTAACGGTGGCATTTCAATCGCCACTCTTTTGCGCTATAGTGTGGTTTACATGAGATTTGGATCTGCCTCGTTTTGGGCTCATGCCCTAAAATGATATGGAAAAATGGATGGACGGAAGGGATAAATAACACACATCATGGTGGGGCCTACGTAGTACCATCCCTAGCTACTTGTTACGTCAGTAGGCAATCATGCGTCCATTACTATCCACCGACTTTTACGGTGTGTTTGATTTTATATTCGTTATAGCCTTTTCACGCGTTTCAAACTTCAAATGCATTTTCGTCTGTAAAATCAGTTCAAAAAATCTGACTTACATTTGTGGATTCCATTGTGATGTGTATGACATATCCACACCGTCCATCTGTTTTATCAGAAGATTTTAAGGCCTAAGTTTAAAATTGAGACAAATGCAATGCTCAAGTGCCCATACCACACAGGAAACAATAGCATTAAATGTCTACCATTGAAAGTTATTTTATTTATTAGGCCTACATTAATATTTATTTGTCATCTAATCTATTCATGAAGGCATAAAAACATTGATAAGGGATAAACACAAATATCAGCTTCATTCAAAACATTTGAGGGCTATATAATTTTTTATAGGGCAGGCATCCAATTTCTACTGTTTCCTGTGGTGTGGTCCACTGGAGCTTTGGATCTACCTCATTTCTAGGTTCACGGCCTGAATGAGGCTGACATATGGGATGAAAGGTGTCGATACATCATATACATCACAGTGGGCCCTGTATTCATTTTGCAGTCACTACTGTTTTAACAGTTACTGTTTTAACAGTCAACGTCAACGCAAGAAACGATGCACTAATTACAGATGATTCGAAGTAATTATTGCATAAGACAGATGCAATAATCACGGATGAACAGCTAAAAGTTGAGCAGTCAACGTCACCGCAAGAAAGGATGCACAAATTACGGATGATTCGAAATAATTATTGCATTGCAGGATGAAAATATATCATGTGACCTAATGCACTAATTACGGATGATTCGAAGTAATTATTTAATTGCGAGATGAAAAAATATCGTGTGACGTGACAAGTGGTACTGGACTGGGTGATGGGCTTTGTCCAGTCTGCGTGCTTCTAACAGTCTAGTAATCTAACAACTTTTAAATATGTTTTGTATAGCTGGCAGTTATACAAAATTAGGTAGTAGACGCACACTACCTCTGGCAGTGTAGTGACGTGGTGAGAAGACCGGTGGGTTGTTGTTAGAGATGAACATGGACCGTCTTTTTAAGTTTTCAGTAGGCACGAGGCATGGACTGAGCCCCAGCTTGGAGAGCGAGCGGCCCTGCCAACTACCTCTTGCTATATTTCTACACACTACTGCTGAGGGGAACTAGATAGGTTGCACCGTACATTAACAATACTTGTCCTATCGATGTGGGTTAGGTTTTGCCAGGGTAACGTGTTAGTGGGTGTTGCCTGCCCACCTTGACATATTTGTTGTAGATCCACACGGTCCATTGGTTTTTCGACATTTTTTGACATGATCTTGAAAATGAAATAGATCAAAATTTCAAGTGGACCACGTCACAAGAAATAGTGGTTATTGAACTCCCACAGTTAAAGACGCCCAAAGCCTAGTGTAACTATTTACTAATAAAAGGAGATAGACTTTTCTATAACAATAAAATTTGCCCCAAAACTATCCGGTCCCGAGGCCACTCCTTGAATTATCGATCCTCCAAACAAAATTAGAAACTTGACTGTAAAAGTAAAACCCAAAACACATCTAATTTCGGGCTCACTTGTTAGAATCTTGCAACGGATGCCCCATATAAGTGTCATGCTAATTGAAAAGATGGTATGTCACCAAAAGTTGTAGTGATCTATTCAACATGGAGTATTGAAGATGAGTGTCATTGTCCAGTGGGCTTGAGTTCTGCCACTGTTACTGAAAGTGCTTTCTTCTTTCCCTTAATCATTTCTAGTAAAGTCACAAAGACTTTTTATCCGTTTCCCATAGAAGGCAGTAAAATGTTGAAGTAATATCTCATACCCTAAGCCCTAGCTACACGGCTTAGATGCAGATTCCTAGCCTGATTTTGGCATCGGAGGGTTACCTGCTCTAGCCAGGGTCTCCTTTGTCCTTCTCTTATGTAGGCTTACAGGGCTTGGCGCGAGTGTTTGGAGCTCAGCAAGAGCGAGCCAGATTTTTGCATCAACACATAGCATGATCCATTTCAATTCCGTACTACAGGAAGCTTAATTTTAAACTAAATTTTAACCTACTTTGGGAATCAAAGTGTAAATTTGAGTGAGATGGAACCCAAGTGGAGTGGACCAATTTGAAAATTGTAAGAAGCAATAAAGCATCATTTTTCCTCTTTGTTTTTGGATTACAAGTAATGGGCAATAATCCACTAAATCAACGTTTGAATTGTAAAATTCTCACAATTTTGAAAATTTACCAATAATTTTTTATAGATATATATATATATATATATATATATATATATATATATATATATATATATATATATATATATATCATTTCCGCCAACAAGCTAATATGGTACGGCACAGGCCTGAAAAGAATTCCTATTGGCATTAGGTATTAAAAGATTGAATTGTCATGCATTATTATTCTACATTGAATGGCAACTCGATGGACGATGTGGATCTCCTTCACGCGAAGTCAATACTTTAAAACAATCATATCTTGCAAAAAGGGATGAGTTTTTTGATATATTATATATGATTTTGGGGAGGACAACTACTTAACCCAACCAACCCCGCTACACCGCATTGCCCACGCCGGATTTACGAGATTCCATCAATTGGTTAAAAATCTCATTTAATTTCATTTTTACTATAAATAATAAGTTTTAATTGGAGTATAACTTTTGATCCTCTAAGTGTTCAAGCTGATACATATCAAATGGTGTTCAAGCTGAACTCGGGTCGTAGAGCCAGACAGCCAAATTACACTTGGCGACTGTTGGTACGAGCCGTGTACCGCCCCAAGAAAAACAAAAAAAAATTCTAAAATTCTGGTAGGCCATGGGTCTCATTGGGCTTGTGGTCCATCGTGGATATCAGGCTCAGGTGGTGCCCAAAAATGGGCGAATCGTGCCGTCTAGTTGGCACTTGAAAAACGTGAGTCGTCAGGCATAAAGAAGGAAGATCTGAAAATTTAATTAATTAACCCTATTCCTTGAGTTAGAAAATCAGGCATTTCAGCCATCAGATCTCTTCTAAATTTACACCGAAGGCTAGGAACATTTCCCTGCCCTCACCCACGAAATCTGACTGTTGATCGAAAGCCAGTAACCGTTGATCATAAATCAAACCGCTGCGGCAAAATCCTGCTTCTGTTTGCCATCAAATTCCACCCGGCCCTTCATCAAGCCATGGGGCACCTGATCCATGAATTAGATGGGCCAGGGGTCCATCAGGGTGGCCCTAATAGCTAAAAATGGACCCCACAAGGCCATTGGGGCATATTAAGAAGTTCAAGGCCAAGTGATATAATTCTAGGGTATTGAATGCCGCTAAAAATTCCAGCAACTGAAATGAGAGAGAGAGAGAGAGAGAGAGAGAGAGAGAGAGAGAGAGAGAGAGAGAGGAGTGAAAGTGGTGCTTGGGGACTGAAATTCCCCGCACCCACGTCCCTATATTGCCAAGAATTCCAGCCCAATCGCCATAGAATCGAGCTACGCCTAATCTAAGGTGAGAATCAAACTTCAATCCACTCTTTCTTAGGGCCTGTTTGATTTTCCAGATGCAGGGTAAATACCTCATTATTACAATTTCACCTATTTGAAAATGTCGGGGTATTCCTGCTTTGAAAAACGGTCCAAAATGACTGCATATATTTATGGGCCCCGCCGTCATGTATATGACATATCAACATTATACATCCATTTTACCCTAACATTTTGAGGCATGAGCCGAAAAATGAGAAAAATCCAACATTCAAGTGTCCCACACCAAAGTAAACAGTGGCCCCAAGAAGTTTATAACGGTAAGTGTTTGATTACATTTTTACTGTGGTGTGGTCCATTTGAACTTTGAATTTGCCTCATTTTTTGGCTTATGTCCTGAATTCAGTTAGCATGATGGATGGACAGTGTGGATAATCCACATACATCATGGTGGGCCCCCCTAATATTTGGCAGCCTCCTCAATTTTTGTGTTGAAAAAAGCAAGAGTCAAATCAATATAGGTAACAATGAAGGTAATTACCAAGGAAATAATTATTGCCAATTTCCACTGCATTTACATTTACCCAAGTAAATCAAACATGCCCTTAGCGATCAGCCACATGCATGCATCTTACTGCCGCTTTCTTGCAACGCAGGGCCCTGATACGTCGAGTTTACGGACCCGGCGACGTTAGGACGCTTACGAAGGCTTCCGGTCAACAATAGGTACGGACCATTACTCGTAGATGCCCGCTCTTCGTGCCTAGCGTAGTTTTTAGTAAATGTGTTTGATGAAACTTCCCTGCATGTTGTTGAAATTGAATTGGTTGAGTTGATTTGTGAAATTTAGGGTTTTCTCCAAATGGAAAAGGGGTTTAGGTCCAAACAATCCCAAATATATGAAATGTTATGTTGCAGGTTGAATTAAGGTGTATGCACTTAGTTTATCGAATAAATGCTGAATTTGCTGATTGATTTCGGTTGTATGTGAAACATGCTAGGTATAGGAGTAGTGCATTGTAGTTGAATTGCTGAATCTCTGAATTAATTGCGCTAAATTTCTGATGTATTGCTGAATTTCCTGTTTTATGTTGCCATATGTGAATTCGTGTTGACACGCCTAGGTACATGGCCGCCTCTTTGGTAGAAATCGATGAAATATGTGAACATGACTCTCTCATTTCGTGGAAATTATTGGGTTGTTGTTTATGTACTTGGAATGTTAAACTTTATTCCACATTGGTAGAGTTACTCTGGAAGTACTGAACTTATACTACCTGTTTATGAATTTGTCCTTTCATGGATTGGTCGATTAACCGTAAATATTTTGGGAAACTCTTTTGTTGGTTCAGCCCGCGAGCAAATCTAGCCCGATCAATTAAGCAGTAAATTGACGGCCGTAGTTGGACTACACGAGACACCGTTCTCAGGCCGTTCGGTTTAATGTGTGACTTATGGGGGCATATTGGCTCACAATTGGCCGTCCTTATATGTTAACCATGATTGCATGCCCATGTAGGAATCCGAGATACCCCAAGACCTTTGCGCCTACTATTAATTATAAGATTCGGCCCACAAGACTCATGAGTCGGGGACAGTGGTATGGGATACTGTGCTCATGCTATCGGCCTACGTTGGGGTGACAAGCCTCCTTGTAGTGACCAATGAGCACCAAGACTCGTGAGCCGAGGAGGGTGGTATGAGACACTATGCCCGTGCCGTCGGCCTATGCTGGGGTGTCGACCTCCTCATAGTGACCACGAGTAGGATCTAGAAGTCCTAACTGATTTCGTATGAGCCTAGAGCTATGAGATTGACAAACCCACGAGGGTTAAGGACCGTGAGAGCCATACGGCCACGACCCTGAGCCGCACGACCAGGTTAGGCCAATGTTTCTACTAAGGGTATTCTGGTTTCCCCAACCTGTTGGATGAATGAACGTAACTAATTAACTTGGCCAACATGTTCATAATATTGCATTACTTATTTTGGCGATTCGGCAGTCGAGGTCGCACTGAGGAAGTGTTGGTTATTACGATCGTTAGATGTTGTCGATCGAGGGAGTGTTGGTGGTGAAAGGCATGCATCATTTCACAAACCATGTATTTCATTAACAAGAGTATTTAAGAATTTATAATGTATGTCGTTTACTAAATCTATTCTATGCATGATTATTTGTGTCATCTATTGCTAATGGTACCACTGAGTTAGCTACTCACTCCTACTCTGGGACGGTATTCTAAAACACCAACCAGAATTTGGCATAGATGCAGGAACCTTGGAGTGAGATGCGTTGGAAGATGTCGGTGTGGACAACGACGATGAATGAACGTATTTCTAGACATTTGGCGGACTCTACTAGCTCGATGGATGATCTCGGGTCTAGGCCATGGCCCAATCCTTTCCAGGGAGTGACGAGAGGATAGGACTAGGTTCCTAGTGGATATTTTATTTCTTTGGATTATGAGGTTTACGTTGGTTTATGACTTTATTAGTAGCACTTGGATTTGTAAATGATTTATACTTAAATCTCTGATGATCAGTTGCTTTATGTTTGATTTAATCCTCTTTGATTTCATGATACCCACATTTACATACATATGAGGCCCGTTAGGGTACAAGTGGTACTCGGGAATCTAAGAGTCGAGTTCCTACTCGGCCCTTGAATTTTGAGGCGTTACAACGAGCTATTTTAGCAACGCCGGGTTGTGCATGCCAAATTTGTGAAATACCATCAGATCGACTGTTGAATTCCTATTTTAATTTTGTTTTTACTATTTATAGTAAGTTTTAGTTTGAGTATAACTCTTCATCTGTTGGGCTTTAGAAGTTGTGCCCAACATTAAAAGTGATTAAAATAGTTAGGGGAACATCGTGGTTTGGCCAAATAGGACACTTACTATTTTTGGGCGAAAACCATGCACACTAGTACGAATCATGACCATTTATAAATAGTAAGTTTACTATTTATAATAAATTGCGATTTCTAGGAGTTTCAGTTATAGTATGATTCCAAAACTTCTCCCTATGGTTCGTTGCCTTATTTAAAGAGTTGTAAACTCGTTTTTCATCATCAATAAAATTATCTTGAATATTTTAGAATTATTTCTATTTTCTTTTCCTCGTGGATTCAAGGTGTCTTTGTGAGAAATCTATAGAAGTTCCGTGAATTTGAAACAATTATCCCCCTGAGGAAGACGGTGCTCAACTTCACGTCCTTCCTTGCCTCACTTCACCAAACCAGCCTATTCCCTCAAGTGGGGCTGTGTAGCATGTAGCCTTTTGTTTCAAATTTAGGTACGAGGGGTTTATGATAGGCAGGCGTGGGATGTTCTCTGTGCTGGCCCTGATTTTTAGGGTGTCCATGTCCAAAGGGACACCCTGATGGACAGGCTGAATGCCATATACATATGGCAGTTGGCCCCACGTGCAACTTTTCTAGAATAAGCTCCTGGCACAACAAGGACTTGAAGAGGAACTGCCCCCCAACTTCCAAGGCAGATTGCAAGGAATAAGAATGAGACTAAGTGCAGTCACGGATACACCCACCACTTGGATGTGTGACCTCTAATCAAAAGGTTGGATGGCAAATAAATATTACAGGGAGCCTTAGGAAGTTTTTAATGGTGGCCGTTCAATCACAATTGTCATCCGTGGTGTTGTTTACCAGAGTTTCGGATCTACCTTATTTTTAGGCCCATACCCTAGAACCAGCTGGCAAAATACATAGATGGTGTGCAAAAAACACATATATCATAGTGGGCTTACAGAGCTTTTCTAGCAGCAGACAGTACCACACAACCTGAGTTAGCACAGGATGGTTTGTGGGCCCATATGTTGAATTGGTTTGCTTTTGCTTGTCGGGTCTGGTCCAAGTTATTATTTTACAAGAGCAGGTCACTCAAAACCATCCAGGTTGAATGGTATGGCTTTAGAACAAGAAAACATGGACAATTTAGTCGGTTCTAGCCTAAAAGGATGTATTATATGGCCCCAATTGTGATAATGGGCGGCTCCCGTCCTATATCACTGGTTTGAACCTTAAGCTCAGTGTTGCAACCTTGCATTCTTGATCACCTCTATAATGAAATAAAAAAAATAAAAAAATAAATACACATTTTCAACTGGTGGAAGAGGGTGGGATTTGTTTCTGGTCAAGTTGGCCTGGGTCTGACTTATCTACCAAGCAGGCTAACAATTCAAACTCTTACCCATGTTGTAGCTCATGACCCATGATCCAATCCTCACCTATTTACTAATTAGTCTTAGAACTTAAGCATGCTTCCCACTCATAAACAGAGTATTACGCCCAAGTGCCACTCTTTGATTCAATTACTTAAAGTAGCCCGCTAGTGACTTTTCCTTTTTAGGACTGAACCATTCCTAGTAGTGGTTTTAGATGGATAGGTGAGAAGCCATAGGTTGGCCCATCTATACTATATATGACATTAGAAGCATTTGGACATTTCTGCTCCTATAATTAGTTTCAGGGGTTTCA
This sequence comes from Magnolia sinica, assembly GCF_029962835.1. NCBI lineage: Eukaryota > Viridiplantae > Streptophyta > Magnoliopsida > Magnoliales > Magnoliaceae > Magnolia > Magnolia sinica. The sequence continues at coordinate 106,540,453 of NC_080575.1, forward strand.
ATATACAAAGGATATAAGAAAACTTTTTAATTAAAGGTAGGGGCATTTTAGAAACTTAAAAATATGTTAAAATCTAGACCAAATCCATCCATTCTCGGGCCCCATTACTTGGAAATTTGCAAAACCCAACAAAAAAAACGAGACTTGACTTTAGAAGTTATTAAATTGATTGTCCATCCGATCCTGGATAGGAAAAAGGTGCAGTACATATTGATTACAACAGGAGAGATCCTATCACTCGTTTGGACTAAACATGGTGTGGGTTCCACCAGGGAGAGGATGAGAGAGATGTGAAAGAGAGGAAGAGAGTATGAAAATGACTTAAAGCTCAGAATTCTACTTCAGGTTTTTAAAAATGATGAAAAGAAGTCATGATGCATGCATAATACCTTATGATTTTAATCCTAATGTGTGTTCCAAATGGTTAAGCATAATGCATCATTTTTAAAATTTAGAATTAGGTACATAACAAGCTATCTAAGTGGGCCTAGAATTCATGAAATGGAGACGGGATATACCCCTACCCACTAGGGTGGTCAGACAGCAACTTGATGGTTTATTATTTTCTATTGTTAACATCAAAAAGTAAACTTATCTTGGATGGAACAAAATTACTAAATGTATGGAAGAAGTAAAAGTAAAGTGGAGAAAATTATGGGTCTGCTAATCAGATAAGCCATTATCAGTACCATCAGGCAATTGATGGTTTGGATTAACATTATGTGTGGTCCATGTTGAGAAATTAACATTGGAAGAATGAAAACTAGCTATTTAGGTGCAACATGCATGTATTGCCTAACCTGTAATGGAAATGTATATTTATAGCTAGGATAAATTACTTGCTAATTAAGTCAGACAGGGCTGGGCTAAGCAGGATGGATCAGGGTCATATGACTTGAGCCCAAGCTGGATTGACTTGTCCGGGTCAGTTGCACTGGGTCGACCTGGACTGAGTCGAGTCTGATCCAGATGAGCTGCTGTCAGCACAGAAAATACAGAAAATAGGGGTGACTCGGCTTGACCAGCCAAATCACTCCCAAGTCAACTGAGTTGCGACTTGACTCAGAATCAAGCAAGTCAGCCAGAGTTGTCTCTTGAAACCATGATTACAATATGTGGTTTCTGGCCTATGTTTCAGAAATTCCACATATTTAGAAAATCATGTGCATCACTTTTCTTCAATTGGATCCAGAGAGTGTTAACTATCTTTGTTTGAAACAATCCCTTGGATTGGATGTCGAAGATCATGTGATGGGTATTTCTTTTGAACCATAAAGAGCACAGAAAATTAGATAGACGGTTCTGATTGATTCTTCATCTAGCAGCATGTATTGTGGAGAGATGAATCTACTGTATTCCCATGCCACTAGCTCTACCGTGTCAGCTTGCTAGCATAAGATAGCATTCGCATTCCCCACTCGTCTTTATTGATAGACAACTGATATCATCCATGTTAGTGAACATAGACATCATATGTGTGTCATAAATGTGGGATCGTGGAAATCTTGTTACAAACTGCATGCGGATGGACTAAAGCCCAGAATGGAAGTCTCGATCATGGCACATGCAGTCTATATGTATGTGTGTATCCGAAATGTGCATGTTATCCACTTTTACAATCTCAATTATGATCTGATTCCCAGACCCGTTCTCATTAAATCATTGGCCGTATTTCAATGTTATCTGCAACTTGCAGGGCTTAGATTTAGATGGTTATATTCGTTCAATGCCACCCATTAAATGTGGTGTCCACTTTGGTGTGCATCCACCATCCAATCCACTCACCTGACATTCCACACCAAGATTAATAATTGATTCTCCAAGAATTAAGGAATTCTGATAGTCATGTTGGCCAAACCATGTGAATTTAAAATTTTTAGGAATGATTTTACACTGTTCCATGTAGTGAAAAACCCTCTTCCCTATGGTGCAGCTGATGTAAGTCTTTGATTTTCCTATTGTGTGGATCTGATGCATGTTTGTCCCATAGTGATTAGTTAGCTAGCACATGTCATTCCTTCCATGTGCCTATGCAATTCATGCCATTGCAGTCCTAATTTCTCTCTTCCTTCCTCTCTCCGTGTCATTGCACGCCACATCTCCTAACCTGCTCAATAGTTTCAGGCTAAAAAAGAAGCACAACACAGTATGCATGACCTGAGGCCGAGTAGTGGGCATCCAGCCCATGGGCTGACAGAGTCAAAGAACATTGCCAGCTCTAATTCAATGGTCACTTTCAATGTAGGCCATGCAAAATAAAATTTTCTAATAGACTAGGATTGACAAACCCATACAAACCAGCTTAGAATCTAGACCAAATACAGTCATTGATGGCCCCACTACTTTTAAATTTGCAAAACCTAACAAAATGGAGACTTGACTCGTAAGTCGCTAGAGTTGATTTTCTTAACCTTCCGTCCTTGTTTGGTAATAAGAGAGGTGAAATGATTACAATTGAGGAGATCTAATCACTGGTTTGGACTGCACATGGTGTGGGGTCCGATGAGCCAGATGGGAGACGAGAAATGTGATAGAGGGAGAGAGTGCATGAAAATGACCTAACCTTACAATCCAGGTGAGCAGGCAACCTGCATTTCTCGTTCTGCTTACGGGTTGTGTAGGGGATCTGGTAAAATTGAGATTGCCATTGCCATCCTAGGGACCAGAATCCTGTCCAATACCTGTTGTAGGCAGAGCATGGAACTACCAAGCTCTGTGTGTCAACAGTGACATGTTTGTGACATTGACTCCGTTCATCAATTGTGCCACCTCATGTTACAACCTGAGGCAACCGATTAGTAGCCAGTAGCGGCGTCATGGTGGGACCAAGAGAGCACCGACAGGTAGCCAGTAGCGGCGTCAGTAGCCAATCCGCGTTCTTGGCATGCAATACGCATCCATACAGAGGTGAGATAGGTCCAACTAGGGCTGTCAATGGGCCGTGTAAACATGATGGGCCTTTGGGTTGGCCCATTTGGGTCGGCTTTGAGGTAGTGTATGAGGCCCGACGGTCAGGTCGGGCTTAAATAAATAAAGAGCCCAATTATACATCACACCGGTCTCGGGCTTAGCTCTCCAAATCCCATAAACCTGGCCCGGCCCAAAAAATCTTTTCTAAACCTACTTTTCTCCCTTTCTTTCATTCTCTCTCTCTCTCTCACACATGAGGCACACCAAAATACCATTTATCTGCAGAGAGATTCAGGGCTTGGGCTCTGGTGGACTCAGGACGAGCTTTATGTAATTGTCCTGGGCCGGACTCGGCTAGACTATTTCAGCCCGTCATGGGCCCAAGCTAGATTTGCGCTTAGGTTCATAATTACAGGCCAGGCTTGGACAGAGCTCGGCCCGGACCTAATCCGGCCCATTGAAAACCCTAGGTCCAACGGATCTAATTTCAGCTATTATTCCTTATCTAGGTTAGTTCCACAAATTGCAGCGTTTAGATCGTGTGCGCACGCATTTATACGGGAATTCATATTTTGCGGCGCATGTATCAGTTAACTCTTTTTTTCTTTTTCTTTTCTTTTTTTTTTTTTTCTTTCCCTTTTTCGTAAGAGTAAGACAAGCTGTTCTTGTCCAGAGTAGCATCAACCTCCTTCTATAAATACCCATCCATCGTAAGTTCGTAACAGAGCATAAGCAACAACAGCCATGGCCATACAGAAATCTCTCTCTCTTGCTTTTCTTCTTTTATTATTAGAATTTCTTTCTTCCAATGCCTTTACAACAGCAGCAGCATCCACACTTGGAGAAGCAGAGGCTCTCATGGAATGGAAAGCCAGCCTCTTGTCACCACAAGCTCTCCAATCATGGTCACTTCCATCTGCTAATGCTAGTGCCAACACAATCTCTCCATGCAAATGGTATGGGATCTCCTGCAACGGCTTTGGAAGCGTAATAGAGATAAGCTTACCGAGTGCAGGCTTACAAGGTAAGCTTCATAACTTGAATTTCTCGTCATTTCCAAACCTCCTCCGTCTCAATCTCAGTGACAACACACTCACTGGAACCATCCCAGCTGATATCGGCACTCTTTCCAGACTCGTCTCCCTCAATATCTCCATGAATAATCTCTCTGGAGTTCTACCTCTTTCAATGGCTAACCTTTCTCACCTTTCAGAGCTTGACATCTGGTCTAATGAAATAACTGGGCCTATTCCTCCATCTTTAGGTAACTTGACCAGGCTGACAGTCCTCTACCTCTCTAACAATCAAATTTCTGGTTCAATTCCTGCACAATTAGGAAATCTCAAGAATTTGGTTGAGTTGTCATTGCAGAATAATAGTCTGACAGGTCCAATCCCTCCTGCTTTAGGTAATTTGAGAAACCTTACACTTTTGTTTCTTTAGGTAATTTGAGAAACCTTACACTTTTGTACCTCTACAGCAATCAAATTTCTGGTTCAATTCCTCTAGAAATTGGGAATTTGGTAAATCTCAATAAGCTTGAGCTTGAGAGTAACCTTCTAACAGGTTCTATCCCTTCCACTTTAGGAAACTTGACCAAGCTTAAACTCTTCAATGCATTTGACAACCATTTAACTGGTGAGATCCCAAAAAGCTTCAGAAATTGCACTAGTTTAACTAGAGTTCGACTCGAAGGAAATCAGCTCATTGCAAATGTATCAGAAGCCTTTGGTGTATACCCACATCTCTATTTCATGGATGTCAGCAACAACATGTTGTTTGGTGAACTCTCACCGAACTGGGGAGAATGCAAAAACTTGACCAGGCTACAGTTATCTGGTAACATGATCACTGGTAGAATTCCTCGGGAGATTGGGCAGCTGAAGCAGCTACGAGTACTTGGTCTTTCTTCGAACCATCTAGAAGGAGAGATTCCAAAGGAATTTGAGAGGCTAACTTCTTTGTTCAACTTGAGTTTAAATGATAACCAACTTTCTGGTCAGGTACCAAAAGAGATTGGAAGACTCTCCAATTTGGAGGTTCTTGACTTGTCAATGAATCGCCTAAGTGGTCCAATACCACCTCAATTAGGGGATTGCTCCAAACTCCGATATCTGAAATTGAGCGAAAATGATTTGAATGGAAGCATTCCATTTCAAATTGGTAACCTGGTATACTTACAGGATTTACTAGATCTCAGTCATAACTTGCTCAATGGAGAGATATCACCACAACTTGTGAAATTGCATGTGCTGGAAAAGTTAAACCTCTCCCACAACATGTTGTCGGGCTCCATTCCACCTTCTTTTGAAGCAATGTTCAGCTTGCAATCTATTGATTTTTCATACAATGCTTTGGAAGGTCCTCTTCCCAACAGCAAAAACTTTCAGAAGGCTCCTGCAATTGCATTCATAAAAAACAAAGGTTTATGTGGTGAAGTGCAAGGTTTGAGACCCTGCAATGCCCCTTCAATAAGGCATGGTGATGCAAGGAAAGGCCGCCAAGTTGTCATCTTCATTGTTCTTCCTCTCTTGGCAGCCTCGTTTCTTTTATTTATAGTCGTCGGCGTTTCTTCCATTTATTCCCAAAGACGAAGAAATAAAGAGAAGGTGGTTCTTGAAAGGAGCAGCAGAAATCCATTTTCAATATGGAATTATGATGGGATTGATGCATTTGAACAAATCATGGAAGCGACAGAGGGTTTCGACGACAAATACATCATTGGAATTGGAGGGTATGGAAAAGTTTACAAAGCAAATCTACCATCAGGCCAAGTAGTAGCTGTGAAGAAACTTCACCCACTTGAAGGTGGGGATCAATCCGATCAAAGAAGTTTTAGAAATGAGATTCGAGCATTAACAGAAATCCGCCATCGCAACATTGTGAAGCTTTATGGTTTTTGTTCCCATGCTCAATTCTCATTTCTAGTCTATGAGTACATGGAAAGGGGAAGCTTGGCTAGCATCCTAAGCAATGACAGAGGAGCTGCAGAGTTGGACTGGACTCTAAGGGTGAAGGTTATTAAAGGTGTGGCCCATGCATTATCTTACATGCACCATGATTGCACCCAACCAATTGTCCATCGAGACATATCAAGCAACAACGTTCTGCTGAATTCGGAACTTGAGGCCTGTGTCTCTGACTTTGGCACTGCAAGATTGTTGATATCTGATTCATCCAATTGGACTACGCTCGCCGGCACTTACGGATACATCGCTCCAGGTTAACTGTTAATTCATTCTCCACACTTTAAAAGTTTTATTAGCAACTGGTCTTTATTTTTTCTTAAGCTTTCCCTTTTATTTTATTTTATTTTTTGTTGGCAATTACATACTAAGGATCGTGCATAAGTTAACATGCTGTTGTCAAATATTGCAATCTAGGGCAACTGGAAGATTCCTTAATCCAACAGCTGTAAGAGGCCTTGTAAAGAAACATACATGGGTTTGTATTTTTACAATCCCCAAAGTCAAAACTAATATAATAATGCAAACGAAGATAAATGTAAGAATGCATTTTCTTTGCTACACTTGTGGTCCATCATTTTACATTATGCATGGTAGAGATAATGTGGTTGCATGGTAAGACTAACCATAGTTCAAGTTACCCAACTAACTTATGCATATTTTATCAGCTATTAAATTTGTGATGCTAACCATTTTTCTTAACTGTACATTTGTTGGCCACCAATTAGATGGATAGAATCCTCCAACAACTATAATTTTTGGAACCTATTCCATCTACAATATGGGCCATGCTTTTAGATGGTCTGGATATATTTACATGGATATTCCAAGTGTATGGATGGATGTGTTATCACTGTTTAAGAAATGATTGAAAAAACTTGTTACTTCTGGCCCATACGAATAAATGTGAAAATGATGCGTAGGGAAATAAATGTGGAAATGATGCATACGGAAATAAGGCATCCTTCAATGTTCAGCCAAGAGATCCCAAAGGATGGTTGGGTTTCCTCCATTGCACAAGGGTTCGACAGCTCTATGGTCCAAACCGTTGATGTGATGTCCCACATAGTGAATGCCCCACACAAAAAAAAAATAATAATAGTTCCAAGATCGAAAATCCTTGAAACAATGCCCATAGTACCCAATCATAGCCGATGAAATGTGCAAATACAATGATACCTACATACACATCAATGACTTAGTTTACACGTGCCAACTTCTCATGCGTTTGGGATTCCCGAGGCACACATAAAGGTAATCCCAAACATGTAGATGACCCAACACAATGATTAATCTGGTTCTTTTATTGAGCGGGCCACTACCATGTGAAAACAATGGATAGTTTTAGAAAAAATTGGCAACATACACAATATATATGAAACAATGGACCATCCGGACTTTTTCTGATGTAGAGCGGGTCGCAGACGGTTACATGGCCAAGATGGATCAGAAAAGGCCTGGTCGACGACAGAAGTGATCCAGACCATCGAACCTTAAATCGGGCGTATCTTGCAATCCGGAATGAGTTATCTGATGTAAAATATATGATTTTGGGGTAGAACGAGCTACTGAAGCCAACCAACCCCGCTATGCTGGGTTACGCAGCCTGAAATTGCGAAAAACCTCTGGATCGACGGTCGTTTCCCTGTTTTAATTTCGTTTTTACTATAAATAGTAAGTTTTAGTTTGATTATAACTCTTCATCCGTCGGGCTTTAGGAGTTGCGCCCAACGTGAAAAGAGCTTAGAATAATTAGGAGAACGGTTTGGTGAAGCCAAATAGGACACTTACTATTTTTGGCCGAAAACCTTGCGCACTAGTAGACATCACGACCATCTATAAATAGTAAGTTTACTATTTATAGTAAGTCGTGGATTCTAGGAGTTTGAGTTGTAGTTTGATTCTAATTTCTTTCCCATTGCTTGGTACCCCTATTTAAAGGGTTGTGAACTCATTTTTATTCATCAATTAATCAATTTCGAATTTATTAGAATTTATTTCTATTTTCTGCTTTCTTTCCTCGTGGATTCGAGAAGTCTCTGTGAGGAGTCCAGAGAAGCTCCGTGGATTCGGAGTAGTTATACTTATCACGTTCATCCCTGCGTCAATTGGTATTAAAGCGAGGATTCTCCTTAGGCTGATGGCAAACAATAAAGGTATGAATCAAAATCCTGTGGACAGTGATTCAGGGATTCGTTATCTTTCGGAAAGAATGGAAGCTTTCCACCGGGAGAGTCAGTTGACCATGCAAGGGCTGCTGGCAACTCTCGACCGTCTTGCGGATGCGCTACTTACGCCCTGAGCTCTAGCCGGTGCTCCACCACCCATAGTTGTTGTACGACACAACCCCGATTTTCGTAGAGCACTACCAGTGGCAAACCGTAGGGCTACACCAGATGATTCAAGTTCTAGCGACGAGGACCCTAATGAGGGTTTTGCTCGACGACCAATCCATAGAGGTGATCATCTAGATCGTGCTGAAAGAGACTATCGAGGTAAGGTTGAACTTCCTAATTTTAACGGTTTATTACGTATAGAAGATTTTCTCGATTGGCTAGCCGAAGTAGAGAGATATTTTGATTACATGGACGTGTCAGATCATAAAAAGATACAATTGGTAGCGTTTAAATTAAAATCTGGTACTTCTGCATGGTGGGAACAATTACAACTCTCACGAGCCCGCCAGAATAAGGTGCCCATCTCATCATGGCCACGGATGAGACGTCTTCTTCGATCACGATTTCTCTCTAGTGATTATGAGTAAATATTATTCCAGCAATATCAAAATTGCAGACAAGGAAATCGAACTGTCACAGATTACACCAAAGAATTCCAACGGTTGCTTACACGAAACGATCTGTCAGAATCTGAGTCACAGAAGGTGGTAAGATTTATAGGTGGGTTGCGACCGATAATTCAGGACCGAGTTCAGATGTACCCAGTCGGGACCGTGGATGAAGCAGTTCAATTGGCGGGTAGGGCAGAAACACAACTTGCAAGAGCTCCTGCTCGTCCATATCCTTCAAATCGACCCCCCATGACGAGTCCCACGCAGGATCCAGTGCTGCCACGAAGAAAAGATCCAGTACCTCAACTTCCTACAATCGCAAACCGTGATACGGGGAGCGGCTCATCCAGACCTCAACATGCAGCACCCACAACAGAAGGTCCGAGTAGGATTCCAAATCCTTATACTCGGCCAAGGTCGAACAATTGTTACCGTTGTGGCCAACCAGGCCACTTATCGAACACTTGTCCTCAACATCCCACAGCGCATGCACTTGACTATAAACGAAGGGGGCACTGAAGATGAGGCCGCAGAAGAAGACCATCGCTTTGATGAACATGAACAAACCACTGAAGAAATAGCAGGTGGCGATGAAGTGACGGGCGAGGATCGTGGCGAATTTCTAGTTGTGAGGCGATTACTGTATGCCCCACGAAAGGAATTACATCCACAGTGACACAATATATTTTGTACTCGGTGCACCGTCAACGGAAAGGTCTGTGATGTGATCATAGACAGTGGTAGTAGCGAAAACATCGTCTCGAGAGTAATGGTGGACAAGTTGCGGCTACCAACGATGAAACATCCTTCCCCATACTCAATTGGCTAGATAAAAAAGGTGAATGAGACCAAGGTAACTGAACAATGCACTATCTCGTTTTCAATTGACAAAAATTATAAGGATCAAATACTTTGTGACGTGGTTGATATGGAAGCTTGTCATATGTTACTCAGTCGACCCTAGCAGTCGGACCGTGATGCGACCCATCGGGGATGAGATAATGTCTACGTATTCGTCAAAGATAGTCGAAAAATAATCATTGCCCCTATGGCACCAGAGAACCACCCTGAAGCCTCTAAAGTGGAGGGGAGTTCCCTCTTGACTATTCGGGATTTCATGGAGGAATCCAAGAAAACTGGCGAGGTATACGCCGTAGTAGTGAAGGGCGAGGAAGAGGAACCCTCCAAGTTTAAGACTGTTGCTAAATAAATTCAAAGAAATCTAGCCTGAAGATTTACCTGATGGATTGCCCCCCATGAGGGACATCCAACATCATATAAACCTCGTCCCTGGGGCTAGCCTGCCCAATCGCCCTCATTATCGGATGAGTCCGAAGGAGTGTGAGATACTTCAGGGGTAAGTGGAGGAATTGATCCGTAAGGGTCTCTTAAGAGAGCATGAGCCCATGTGTCGTATCAGCATTATTAACGCCAAAAAAAGATGGAAGCTGGCACATATGTGTCAACAGCCGAGCAATCAACAAAATTACCATTAAATATTGGTTCCCAATCCCGCAGTTAGATAACATACTCAATATGCTAGAGGGGGCCAAGGTATTTTCTAAACTAGACCCGATGAGCGGGTACCATCAGATTCGTATCCGACCCGGTGATGAGTGGAAAATGGCATTTAAGACCAAGAAAGGGTTGTATAAGTGGATGGTCATGCCCTTCGATCTATCGAACGCACCAAGTACTTTTATGCGTTTGATGAATCAAGTTCTAAACCGTTCACTGGCCGATTTATAGTAGTATATTTTGATGACATACTGATATATAGCCAGGATGAGGCGGAGTACAGGAAACATCTCAGGCAGGTGCTACAGGTCCTACAAATTAACAAGTTGTACCTCAACTTGAAGAAGTGTAGTTTTTTAACTGACAGCCTATTGTTTTTAAGATTTGTTGTAACGTCCACAGGCATTCGTGTGGATGATGAAAATGTGCGAGCTATTAGGGAATGGCCGATCCCGACAAACATTCATGAGGTGAGGAGTTTTCACGGGTTGACGACTTTCTATCGTCGATTTTTGCGAGATTTTAGCACCATAGTCGCGCCTATAATAGATTGCATGAAAAAAGGACCGTTCCAGTGGACCGATAAAGCTGATAAGAGCTTTCATGAGATCAAGCATCGTTTGTCTACAACACCGGTCTTGGTGCTTCCTCATTTCGACAAATTGTTTGAGGTCGAGTGTGACGCTTCATACATTGGAATTGGAGGAGTGTTATCATATGAAAGCAGGCCGGTAGCCTTCTACAGCGAGAAGTTCAGCGAAACCTGAAAGAAGTGTTTGACTTATGAGCTTGAGTTGTACACAGTTATTTAGGCGCTGCAACATTGGTGGCATTATCTGAGTCAAAGAGAGTTTGTTTTATACACTGACCATCAAGCATTAAAGTTTATTAATAGTCAGACTAACGTGAATCGTGTGCATGCTAGATGGGTTACGTTTTTACAGGATTCACGTTCGTTCGGAAGCACAAGTCAGGGCAGTAGAACAAGGTGGTTGATGCACTTAGCCGTCGTGCATCACTACTAGTTACAATGAGCAACGAGGTAGTCGGCTTTGACTGTCTCAAGGAGCTGTATGCCGAGGATGAGGACTTCAAAGATTCTTGGATGAAGTGTCAAGAAGGTCACCCCAGTAACCTTCATATACAGGACGATTTTCTCTTGAAAGGAAATCGATTGTGCATCCCTCAAAATTCTCTGAGGGAGCAGATTATTCAGGAGCTACATGGAGGTGGCCTTGGTGGACACTTGGGACGAGACAAGACGCGGGCTCTTGTGGAAGAACGGTATTACTGGCCGCAGGTAGTATGCGATGTGGGAAAAGCTGTACAACGTTGTCATGTTTATCAGACTTCCAAGGGACAATCTCAGAATACGGGCATCTACACCCCGTTACCTGTGCCTAACGGTCCTTGGGAGGATTTATCAATGGACTTCGTGCTTGGTCTCCCATGAACACAACGCGGCATGGATTCGGTGTTCGCGGTGGTAGATCGTTTCTCAAAGATGACACACTTTATCCCATGCAAAAAGACCCTCGATGCAACACATGTGGCGAATTTATTTTTCGGGAGGTCGTTCGGCTACACGGGGTCCCCAAGACCGTTACTTCTGTTCGTGACACGAAGTTCATTAGCCACTTTTGGCGGACTTTATGGAATCGATTCGATACACGACTTCAATTCAGCAGTGCTTACCACCCACAGACTGATGGGCAGACCGAAGTTGTGAATCGCATATTGGGAAACCTCCTTCGCTGTATTTCAGGAGAAAAACCAAAGCAGTGGGATTTATCCTTGTCCCAAGCAGAGTTTGCATTCAACAACATGGTGAACCGCTCGACAGGGAGATCACCGTTCCAGATTATCTACGGACGAGTGCCTCGCCACACACTTGACTTGGTCCCTCTATCTAAGCACCCAGGCACGAGCATTGCAGCAGAACATATGGCAGACAAGATCATGGGCATCCATGCAGAAGTGCAGACCAAGCTACATGCCTCGAACGAGAAGTACAAGGAACAAGCGGACAAGCATCGGTGACAAAAAGTGTTCGAGGTGGGCGACCGCGTTATGGTCCATCTGCGCAAAGAGAGATTTCTGACCGAGATGTACAACAAGTTGAAAAATAAGAAGATTGGACCCGTCCCAATCATCCAAAAGATCAATGACAACGCTTATATTGTTGATCTTCCAGATGACATGCAATCTCACAGACTTTCAATGTCGCGGACCTAACCGAGTATCATGAACCAGAGCATGACGAGAACTCGAAGACGAGTTCATTTGAAGTGGAGGAGATTGATGTAGAGCAGGTCGCGGACAGTTACATGGCCAAGATGGATCAGAAAAGGCCCGGTCGACGACAAAAGTGATCCAGACCATCGAACCTTAAATCGGGCGTATCTTGCAATCCGGAATGAGTTATCTGACGTAAAATATATGATTTTGGGGTAGAACGAGCTAATGAAGCCAACCAACCCTGCTACGCCAAGTTATGCAGCCCAAAATTGTGAAAAACCCCTGGGTCGATGGTCGTTTCCTGTTTTAATTTCCTTTTTACTATAAATAGTAAGTTTTAGTTTAATTATAACTCTTCATCCGTCGGGCTTTAGGAGTTGCGCCCAACGTGAAAAGAGCATAGAATAATTAGGAGAACGGTTTGGTGAAGCCAAATAGGACACTTCCTATTTTTGGCCGAAAACCTTGCGCACTAGATGACATCATGACCGTCTATAAATAGTAAGTTTACTATTTATAGTAAGTCGCGGATTCTAGGAGTTTGAGTTGTAGTTTGATTCTAATTTCTTTCCCATTGCTTGGTACCCCTATTTAAAGGGTTATGAACTCATTTTTAGTCATCAATTAATCAATTTCGAATTTATTAGAATTTATTTCTATTTTCTGCTTTCTTTCCTCGTGAATTCGAGAAGTCTCTGTGAGGAGTCCAGAGAAGCTCCGTGGATTCGGAGTAGTTATCCTCATCACGTTCATCCCTGCATCATTTTCGCAAGATCATCCAAAACTTTGGCCAATTCTCTGCACCTCTCAGATGTGCTGAGTATGTCTTATTTGGCATTTGCGCAGTTTATAGAGATGTCTTGAAGTTAACAAGCACAAAAACTTCGAAGATATGAAATCTAGATTAAGAAATTGAGGTAAGTTCGATATATGATTAAGAGTTTAGCTATTAACGATTAAGAATGAGAAATGATCATGACTGAACCATCTTCCTTCTTGCAGAGCTTGCATATACAATGAGGGTAACTGAAAAATGTGACGTATATAGCTTTGGCGTTGTGGCACTTGAAGCGATGATGGGAAGGCATCCTGGGGAGCTCATCTCCTCTCTGACACCACCAAGTAGACAAGATACACTGCTAAAGGATATGTTGGACCAACGTCTCCCGGACCCGACAGCTGTGGTTGCACACGAAGTCATATTTGTGGTGTACATGGCACTTTCATGCATTCAGCCAGATCCAAACTCTCGGCCAACCATGCACCACGTGGCTCAAGAGTTGTCTATTGGTGGGTCTTCCTTTTCTCTAGGGCCATTCCATGCACTTGCATTACATCAACTCATGGATCTTAAAGTATAGTTGGGTGGATGAAAATCATCGCGGTTGAAGGTGTGTAGTGGCAAGAACATTAATAATGTGTGTTTATTGTATGAAAATCATCCTATATGGAGAAGGTATTTTTCTTGCTATGATATGTATGTAATTTTAGTGTGTGGAATTGGTGTTTATCTAAAATGTAGATTTTCAAGTGAAGCTTCTCCTTCTTTGTGGCTCCCACTTGAATGTTTGTATATCGTTTTTATTCAAAACCAAATGTTATAAAGGTATGTTGAAAGAATAAAAATGTTTCATTGTATGTGTGATGGTTATCTTCTAACTGAATGTCTTCTAAACCAAAGAATTTACCTTTTAGGAGATATTATACTTTTTTGAAATAATAGTTTTCTACTAACATATTATTAGGAGAAGAATGGGTATATTTATTAGTGAGAAAAGGTACCAAATGTGGTTTTGTTAATTGAAAAGGAAAAGAAGAAAAGAGAGAAAAAAGAGCAACAACTTCACACACCGGCAATGTGACTCAAGATAATTATACTATACCTCAAGTCAAAGTGTCCTCTAAATCTACTCCATGAATAATTGGTAGGATTCGAGAGCTGATGCGACCTGCTTTCTTCACCCATTAAATTAAGGTGACTTGCATAAGCTCCATGAGCCCATTTCTACTTTGAATCCAGCTTGGCCCATGGGCAAAGCTTGGGCCTTTCGTTTTGGTTTGGGCCTGGGCTCAAGTCATTTCAGACACGCAATTTCATTTCCTATAAGTATTCCATTCTAGTCATCCCCTAGACAACAACCCATTCTCCGTGAATGCATACAGCTGGTTTCATTTCTTTGGACATCTATTTCATTGTGTATGTGTGCCCCACTTGATCAACAGATAGATTAACAGCATTTAAATGCAAAATAATGATTTTATCAAATTTGGGCTGGGCAGGATCGAGTTCGGGCCTAACCATTTTTCGGGCTCAGATTTTGGGTACTCTGCTGGGCTGGTACGGGCCATGGGTCATAAGTATAGATCCGGCCCAAACCCAGCGAAGACAAACCAAATTTGAATCGAAAGTGGGCCTATGCCGAAGCCCAACAGAGCTTTAGACACCATAAACGGCTAAAGAGAGCATCGGAGTCGTTGGGTTGGAGAAAGGTTGCAGGTTTCTCTTCTCCCACTCCAAAGGGGCGACCGAGAAGAACACAGTCTCATCGAAGCCTAATATGGTAATTTCACTAATCTCTAACTCTAATCTCATCCTCTTCCATTTCCTCATGTAAGGAAAAAGAAAAGAAAATAAATAATGAATTTCCATTTTAATTTATGAGGGAAAGGGACGGGAAGCTTTGGGAAGAGAGGGAACAAGACACACACTCTTTGCGTACGCCAAAGCTTTCATCTTCAGAAGGGCCGATGCGCTTCTTGCGCTTATCCCGCTAGCCGTATCCGCAAGTGTACGTAATCTACCGACCCCCGCTTTTTTAATATTTCTGCAATTTTGGAAGCTCAATTCGGTTTTTATGCATTAGTTGGGTTTGGGTACTCTGCTTAATCATTCTTTGATTATTATTTTTCATGCGTTTTCGTGCAATCTCTACATTCGATGTGGATTAGATATTTGTGAGCTATAAATAGACGGTTAAGAAGTGAATTACAGCAACGGTTCACATTCTGACTAAGGCAAGTTCCAAGCCTAATAGTGGGGGGATCATCTAATCGAGGAGATTTTTATATTTTTATTTTTATTTTTAAGGGGTGCATGGTCCATTGACTGGGGGCTGCAACACGCCAATGGTCTATAGATCGCTGAACAATTGGGACAATCTTTTTAGAAATGAAAGTTTCTGTATACTGTGGAAATAATTGTGTCTCGTTTTCATGTTATGCTTCTAGTTTTTATTTGTTTTCCTTTTCTTTTCATGTGTTTGAATGGAAGGATAACTATTAAAAGGGGGGGTATGAAAATGTAACCTGAAATCATCAAGAAATTGAAACCATGGTTTCCTCTTTTCTCCCTTGTTTGTTTTGGATTCCAATTTTACAGTGATTCGATGTTCTGTCACCTCATGTTATCTTCTTTGCCTCAGAAGTCAGCAATGTCTCTTTTTTGGGAGAGATGAATCTGCACAGTTTTTCAAGGAAAATCTGAGAAACGGAAATTAGTTTGCAACGCTACTTTTCTTTTTCTTTTTTCGCAAATGGAGAAAAAGCGGGTTTCCATGGAAAGCAATTTCATTTCCAGGGTTTCCATGTTCCCAAACACCCCCTAAGTTATGTGTTTTTTTTTATTTTTTATTTTTATGTCTCCTATTGTGCCACTTTCTTATGGGAGAAATGAAACCTATGTGCAGCACACTAATTTCCTTATCTGGTGTAATAACGCTAATTGGAGAGGTCATACCAGACTGTTCATCTCATGGACCCACCATGGATGGATCATATCCTAAAATTTGCTAGATGAGATGAATCTATACCTTTCCAATTGAACTATTTTGTAAGGAGTGCTGTCCATTTCCACAATTTTTTTTTCTACCACTCATTTGTAGGTGGGCAGTTGGACAGCTAAGATTGTCCAACCAGTAATATTTTTGTTACGTTGCCAATCCATTTGGTAGCTAACAGCCTAACACATAACATCATGCATGGTGCATGGATTCGATAACCTCTTTTTCCTTGTTGACATAGGGCCTTTCTTTCCTGTTTAACGTATTAACTGTTTTGTGTCTCTGCGAATTAATGTTTAGGAATTTGGAGAGACTGAATATTCTGTTCAAACGCATATGCATAGAAAAGTGCACGAACATGTACACATGCATTAGCTTTTATGAATGGCTATGCTGTTGTCATGGCATTTTTCTCTCCCCTCTGTCATTATCATTCACTCCTGCACATAATGTCCAAAGTGTAATTGACTCGCAAGCTCTATGTTTGATGTTGAAAAACTCAGGCCCAATGAAGAAAGCAATCCTTTTGGTTTCCAGTTTCGTTAAAATGCAGCCAAGTTACTTTTGAAAAAAAATAAAATTTAATGCAGCCAAGTGGATTGTCTACTTGTGACATGGCAATTTTCTTGTGAAATCAGAATTTAGGTCAGGCGAGTCGATTGGTCCACCACTTTGTGCGCTTTACATGAGAGCATAATTTAGTGAGCATAATTTAGCAAGCTTAATGAGACAACTACATTTTCCTTTTCTTTGGGATCTTTTTTTTTTTCCCTACTTTTTTAATATGCATTTGTTGGTGATTGTATTCGAGAAGTCAAAGGAGGAATTCTGTTTCCCATTTCCCACCAAGAGGTATGAGAAATGTTTTCTATGACATCCATGCTTCCTGGAATTTCATGATGTCAATACTGACCAAAAAAAAAAAAACTCCATCACACTTTTGACACTTTCGTGCATTGATCAGGATCATAGATTTGGTGGGCCATCATGTGGATAGGACTTATGAGCACAAAAATCCTGATGACAAGATTATGATAGCCATTCCAATAGTGGTCTGAATATGGATAATTTTGTCACCATGTTGAGCTAAAACTATGCATTTGTTAAAGCAAATGCGTACGTGATGGACTGATCTGGATCCATATTCCTTTGACATCTTTAGCTAGAAATGTCGTAGAATAGTCTCCAAAGATGAAGTCACTGTGGAAATGATTCCCACCAGCCTACTGGTCAAAACTACTGATCAATCAGTCTCCTATGTTTCAACCAGAGGCAACACATGCCAAAAGGGAATCAACATGTTAAACACGAAATTTTATTAAAAGTAACCACAATGAGCTGTTACACACAAAGCCAAAGAGGCAGTTATCCTTTGGCAACTAAAGAAAAACCTAATATAATAAGAAATGACCAAAATGCCCTTGAATCTCATCACAAACATATAGGCTTATCTTAAACTGGTTGTACCTCACATAAACTGTATCAGAATTGTATGATCATGGGATCATTCTGAAGCTGGCTTGATAGTGACCAATTTCATGACGTTCTAATATTGTTATGCCCAGAAAGTAGCCCACCAAAAAGTGACGAAATACCAAAGGGAAACTTGTTGAACCAATACTGACTCAGTCTAACCCTAAAAATTAATTTAAATAAATAAATCCTATGAATTCAAGGACCATTTGTTTGATCGCATGGGCCCCATAATATATATCTGGCTGTTCATCTCATCAAACTTTGGATCAAACATAGATCATCAATCAAGACAATATGGATGGTTGGAGTAGTCAGGTCTTTGGTCAGCCAGATTTTGTGGCCTTGTGGGTGCAGCAAATGTCCACATTCAGTGGGAAAAACTCAGAACATTTGGCATATGGACCATTTCATGGGTCACAGTTTTTTATTCCTTTCTTTATCTTCTTGTAATGTATATAGTTTTAGCAGATTCTGTATGTTGTTTACTGATTATCTTAAAGAAACAGATAACCGGAGTGTGAAGGCCATTACGAGGAAGACAACCGGAATGGGAAGGATGAGGTATTTACATCATGTGCCTCAAAGGTTCAAGTGCAATTTCAGAGAAGGTAGTCTTTGCTTCATCCATCTTTGTCAAGATTTAACTTCTTTTCTCTCTTTCTCTCTCTTTGTGTTTTTTTTTTTTTTTTTGGGCCTAGCAGTTTGATAGCTTTTGAGACTGATTTTCTCCTTTTTTAGGGACCGAACTTCTTCCGAGGAAGACAACTGCTGCTGCATAGCGGAATTGCTTCAGTTTTGGGGCATGTCTCAAGTATCCAGTTCCTGTATTTGATCTTGTTGAATTTTATCAATTAGGTTCTTTTACACTGGAGATATTGCTATCTTCTATAGAGAATAGACTTTTCGACATCTTAAATTGCTGAATAAGCATGAAGTTTTTGTATTGGGATAAACCATTCTTTGGTATAAACATGAAGTTCTGATGTTGGGATAAACCATTTTTTCCTTTTCTGTATATTTGCCAGTTGCATTTTCTAGCTCAAGCAGGAGGATTTCTGTTGACCCTTTCGATAAACCTAATGCCCAAGAAATCAGAAAGAGCAAAAATAGGTTTGCTGGTCTTATGTTGAATGTTCACGATCTTGGTAAACCTTCAGTGACAGTTTGTGTCTTACCTAATATTTTTAGAAATTGAGTTTTCATTTGTAACTAGATGCATCATCTTTCATTTCGCTACTCAAATCATGGGTTTAGGGCCTGCAAGATGTTGCAAATTGTATGAACTTTAACCAGTTGTCGCTTTTCGTCTTTTTGTCAGCATTAGATTTTTTTTTATATACCTAATGCATTTACAAGTTATTACTGATGCTGCTGTTAAACATCAATCTGATGTTCACGTGTTGCCTGGTTATTAACTTCCTAATAGATATTTTGACTTCCTGACCTATTCTGGCCTAGGAATCTGCTATAGATAAAATTATTTAGTAACAACTAGCAATATTATCCTTGTAGCATGTTTGGCTTACAAATGCAGGTTGTGTTTCAGCTTTGACTGGTGAACTTGCATGTTCTTAATAAAATGGTTGACTTGTGTTTTTAGTGAACTGACCCATTTCACTGGGGAGTTTCAGTCCCAGCCAAAACCCGTCCTGTTTCTGTGATGAGTTCTAACAGTCTGGTCCATTCCAGGTCATTGCTGAGGCTAATCAAACTGGGAGCTCCTCATTGATCAAGTGAGTTTCATGTGATATTTTTTCTTCCTCTTATGGTTTCTGGATGAATTTGATTATTTTTCACTTTAGCCATACAATTGATGTAAATGAATCAGCTAGTTAGAACATCAGATCAGTGAGATAATTGATCATCTGAATCAACTTTCCAAGAAACTACCTTCCAAAATTGATAATAATATTAATAAAACTAAACTAAACTAAATGAGGTCTGAAACTTGAGTCAGGCCTGCTGCTACCATAAATATCCTGAAATGACAGCTTTGTAACTATTTCAGTTAGGATTAGGATCCCAAATCTGCCAATCTTCACCATCCCAAGAGATGTTCTGAACACAAAATCCTGACCCTTGACCACTTAAAATGCAGGGTATTAAGAATATAATTTAGTTGCCTTGGATAATTGAAAAGCCCGATCAGTCGTTGCACATCTATGTCAATCCTCCAACGTGCCTTGGATAAATTAAGAAAAGAAGAAGAAGAAGAAGATGATGAAGAAGAAGAAGCAGCAGCAGCAGCAGAAGGCTCCTGCAGAGGCATTCATAAGAAACAAAGGCTTATGTGGTGAAGTGCAAGGTTTGAGACCCTGCAATGCTCCTTCAACAAGCCATGGTGATGCAAGAAAAGGCCGCCAAGTTGTCATCTTCATTGTTCTTCTTCTCTTGGTGGTCTTGTTTCTTTTATTTGTAATCGCCAACTTTTCTTCCATTTATTATCAAAGAAGAAAAAAAATAGAAAGAGGGGTTCTTGAAAGGAGCAGTCAAAATCCATTTTCAATATGGAATTATGATGAGATTGCTATGTTTGAAGACATTGTGGAAGCAACGAAGGGTTTCGAAGACAGATACTGCATCGCAACATTGTGAAGATTTATGGTTTTTTTTCCCATGCTCAATTCTCATTTCTAGTTTATGATTACATGGAAAGGGAAAGCTTGGCTAACATCCTAAGTAATGATGAATGAGCTGCACAATTGGACTGGAATATAAGGGTGAAGGTTATTAAAGGTGTCACCCATGCATTATCTTACATGTACCATGATTGCACCTGGCCAATTGTCCATTGAGACCTGTGAAGCAATAACGTTCGGTTGAGTTCAGAACTCGAGGCCTGTTTCCCTGACTTCGGCACTGCTAGATTGTTGATACCCGATTCATCCAATTGGACCACGCTTGCAGGCAGTTATGGGTACATTGCTCTAGGTTAGTTGCTAATTCATTCTCCATGCTTTAATAGTCTTATTAGCAATGGGTCTTTTATTTTTCATAAGATTTTCTATTTTTTGTTGGAAATTACATAGGAAAGTTTGTGCATGAGTTATCATACTGTTGTCAAATGTGGCACTCTAGGGAAACTGGAAGATTCCTTAATCCAACAGTCGTAAGAGGCCTTGCAAAGAAATTCAAATCCCCAACTTTGTTTAACTAAAAAATTGTAAGGCATCTGTGAGTATTTAAAACTAATATATAACCATGCAAATGAAGATACTGTTAAGAATGTTTTTCCTTTGCCGCACTTGACGTCCATCATTTTTTACATTATGCATGATGGAAGTAATGTTGCTGCATGGTAAGACTGACCAGGATTCATGTTACCCAACCAACTTAACCATATGTTATCAGCTATTAAATTCGTGGCGCTCTCCATACAAGTTGCTGATAAATGATTGAAAACGTTCATTGCTTCTAGCCCATACAAGAAAATGAGAAAATGATGCACAAGGGCTGGGTTACTCCATTGCACAAGGGTTAGACATCTCTATGATCCAAACTGTTGATGTGATGCCGCACACAGTGAATGCCCCACACAAACAAAAGAAGTTCCAAGATTGGAAATTCTTGAAACATGCCCATATCACCCAATCCTTGCCAATGAAATGTCTAGATACAACGGTACCTATAGACGCATCAATACACTCTAGATTACACATGCCAACTTCTCATGTGTTTGGGATATATGAGGCATACATAAAGGTAGGCCTAACCATGCAAATGACCCAACACAATGATTAATCTGGTCCTCTTATCAGGCAGGCCATCAACACATGAAAACAATGGATAGTTTTGAGAAAAAATGTCAATAGTACACAATTTATGCATGTGGCATGCCTTATAAGTAGACCATCCTAACTTACAAGCAAGATCATCTAAAAGTTTTAGCACATCTTATGCAACTCCCAGATGTGCCACACACATGGCAATTTGCATATGCACAATTTGTAGAGATGCCTTAGGGTTAACAAGCAAAATAACCTAGAAGATATGAAACCTAGATTAAGAAACCCCTGTGAGTTTGATATATGCTTAAGAGTTTAGCTATTGATGTTTAACAAAGAGAAAGAACATGACTAAACTGTCTTCCTTTTTGCAGAGCTTGCATATACGATGAGGGTGACTGAAAAATTGAAAAATGCGACGTATATAGCTTGGGTGTCCCGGTACTTGAAGTGATGATGGAAAGGCATCCTGGGGAGCTCATCTCCTCTTTGTCATCATCACCATCACCTCTACAAAGATCAAACATATCCACAATTTATGCGGAGTGGTGGAGGTAGGGACTAGTTTGGGGTACAACCCATGGACCCGTGACCCGATCCTCACCCGTTTATTAAATGGGTTTAGAATTTAACATGTAGTCCCACTTGATAACAAATTATTAGGCCCAAGCACCACTCCTTCAACCCATTTACTTAAGGGCTTGTATTTCAGGCCCATTAATAACTTTGTAATATTTGGGAATTGGAACTTTTTGTTAACACTTAACGTGAATCCTAGAAACGGATTGATATAGGAATGACTCAGCCCTAGCCTGATTTATTTACCTTAATAGCCTTTGTTTTCATACTGAAACCGAAACATAGCTCAACAAGTACACCTGAACCCAAGTTATAAGCAAGCTTGGTTAGTTGGCTAAAGGGTTGACTACAGTCACGGGCCCATTGCCAGCCTAATTTATCGTTCTACTTGAGATTGGGCTGTGCAAAATAAAAACTTGACTTTGACATGACAACCCCATTGCTGGGAACTGGATGTTCTTAACAAAATCTTGCTCTCACATTGATTGTCGTGTTAACCTAGTCTTGATCGTACATGGGGCCACTTTAATGTTTGTGAGAAATTGACTGGTACATCTATTTTTCCAGCTCATTTAGGTGGCAGATCAAAAACTGAGAATGGGCCATGCGATAAAATGAACTCGGCAGATTTGTCAAAAACATCATGCGACTCTATGACTATTTCATCGGCCGGACCTTTAATTCCCATACTTTCATAGTCGTACGTTTTGCCTACTTGAACTTTAGATCGGCCTCATTTTTGGGTCCATGCCTTAAAATGAGGTGGAAAATAGATGGATAAAGTGGGTTTGTCACCAACATCATTGTACGGTCAAACAACCCCCTCCCTATATGCTTAACTGTCCACCGGACCTCTGGCTGGCCCTTGATTAATGTTGCCAACCTATCTCAAACTGTACTTGGGGCCTACCTTAATGTTCGTGAGAAGTCCAATATTCCGCCCATCAATTTGTCAGTCAATCTGAGGGAATGGGCCCAAAAATGAGGCAGATCTGAAGTTGACAATGGCTCTAGGATGTTTCAAGGGTGGATGTTCAATCTCCCCATTTCCTGTCATGTGGCTCACTTGAGCTTCGGTCTTCCTCATTTTTGGCCATTCACTAAGAAAACAGATGGACTGAATAGATTTGTCATGAACACCCTGTGTCCTCATCATGAATGTTTCAACAATAGATGTTCAATCTCCACTCTTTCGTGTTGGTTGGCTCAAGCTCACGTGGATGAGATCCACCCCGTTAATCAGGTGTGCTGCTCTTTATTTGGACCCGGGCCAAAAATCAGGCTGATTCAACCGTAAGCACACACCATGTGAAATAGCTGAGATTAGAAGTCTCATTTTTATAATACTCCCAAGTTATATTTGATGTCCACTTTTGTGCGTATAGACCATCCAATCAACTCATCTGGCGTTTCATACCAAGATTATTAAATTCTTCTAATACTCATGTTGTTTGAACCATGCGAATTTAAAGTTTTCAGGAATGATTTTACACCATTACCTATGGTGAAAAACCCTCTTCCATGTGGTGCAGTTGATGTAAGCCTTGGATTTCACTGAATCGACAGTACTTATGGTGAGAATGTGACGGCCCAACTGATGGATGGGGTGGATATGAGGCATGATTGTCCCACATAATGATTAGTTAGCTAGTGCAAGTCATCCCTTCCATGTGCCCATATTTCGAGTACTGGTCATCCGTCCTATGGGCTGACAGGGTCAAAGACCATTGCTGGCTCTAATTTAATATGCGTGGGCTATGCAAAATAAAACCTTGTGATATACTTAGGCTTGATACGCCCAAACAAACCAGCTTACAATTAAAATCAAACCCATAAATTCATGCCCCACTCACCCAACAAAAAGGACACTTGAGCCCATTTCTACTTTGAATCCAGCTTTAAAACACTAGCTTGGCCCATGGGCAAAGCTGGGCCTTTCAGATTTTTGTTTGGGCCTGGGCTCAAGTCATTTTGGACTCACCTAATTTCATTTGCTCCTATAAATATCCCATACTAGTCATCCGTTAGACAGCAACCCATTCTCACTGGTTTCACTTCTCTGGACATCTATTTCATTGTGTATGTGTGCCCCACTTGATCAAAGGATATATTAGCAACATTTAAGTGGAAAATAGTGATTTTACCAAATTTGGGCTGGGCAGGATCGAGTTCGGGCCTAACTAGTTTTTCGAGCTCAGGTTTGAGTTACTCTGCTGGGGTTGGTGTGGGCCATAGGTCATAAGTGTAGGCCCGGCCCAAACACGGCCATGCACAAACCAAATTTGAGTCTAAAGTGGGCATGGCCTGAAGCCCAACGGTGCTTTGGACACCAATATAAACTGCTAAAGAGAGCATCGGAGTGGTTGGGTTGGAGAAAGGTTGCAGGTTTCTCTTCTCCCACTCCAATCATCTCCAAGATTCCCTAATCCAGTAGTTGAAAGAGGCCTTGTTCAGTGACTACCACACATTTCGTTGTATTGAATTATTCCCCTGCCTTTATCTTGTCCAGTAATGGAAAAACATCCCCAATAGGGATAGCAATAGGCATGGTTGGGTACGCTGCTTAGAGAGGTGGTATCATGCAATGCGCAGCTTAAGAGTTTAGCAGAGCTATCAATGAGCCTGGCTGGTCCACTTAAGGCCTGGCTTGGGGTGGCCCACTAGGGACAAGGTTCAGGTCTGGGCCTTAAAAGTTAAACCTGTTTAATAATTGGGTCAGGCTCAAGCTCTGTTCAAGAGCCCATTAGCCGAGCCCAGCCCTTTTAGAATTTCAAGGGAAATTTTGTCATATATCATGCGTGATGAGATGCATTATACGAACATAACAAATCTTGTACAACAGGGGGTAGTCGGGATCCACCTTGGGATGAGGTCATGCATAATCACCATGGCTTGGTTGGTATCCTGCATAATATCGCGGGCTGGGCTTGAATCTGTTTACTCAGGCCTATCATAAGACCAAGCTGCACTCAGGCCTAGGTTCTACTTTGTGGATGAGCGTGGACAGGACTCTGCCCAGTCCAAGGCCAGGCCATTGATAGCTGTAGTTTCTAACCAATGGCAATGGTTGATTCTCTTTTATTTTGTAAAGCGTCAATGATTTGGTGGACCAAATAGCCGATATGATGTTGCAAACAGTGGATGGCCATGCACCAAAAGATAACCCAATATTGGAAGATTCTATCCATTGAATCCATTTCATTTTTTATTTTTTTATTTTTAGAATATTGAATAAGGACTGTTTGCTTGATTTTCTTTTCTGACCATCTACTTGCTTGCCTCTGATTAAAAGGCTAGGATTTCTGATCAGCAGAATTAGTACTACATGTACCATCAGACAGGCCACCACCATATGAAAGCAACAGACAGTTGAAAATGATGGCCCACAATTCTCTCTATGTGTATCATCCATCTATATTTAATCTGATTCACTGTAAACGTGGGATCATCCATCTATGGTCCCACTATACATGTACTCATGTATCATGCATAGCCTACTTTGTAATCCATCTTTGTACCTCTCTTTGTATCATGTATCTCTCTTTGTATCTTATATGGCCTGTTATACACATGGGTTAATTATGCATCTATGTCTATCTCACACGTATGGCCATGTACGCATGGCCAACATATATAGGGGCCACTGTACATGTGGAGCATACTGTACACATTGCTCGTACACTACATGTGCATGTAAATTAATAGTTGATTGTTTACATTCAACAGTTTCTTGTTATAAAAGGGAATTTGAATTAGTGGACTCACTTCTATGTCCCATCAAATGATTAATTTATCACAAGGATCAGCTATAGCTTTATTGAGTGGGCTTATCTCAATGATCCATCTTAAATGAAGACTTTTTATGTCATTTGATGATTTTTAAAGGATGTATGTATCACTCCAAGCTCTATCATGTGTGAATACTCAATTACAAGCAGTAAATAATTAACAAGTTATTTATATGTAGAAAAGTTTACTGTAAATAGATTACAGCTTAAAAGACAAATAAGACAAATTATAAACACCTTACTGTTGGCTACTAAAAACCATTTCAACGTATCCAATGGTATGGCAAGTTGGCTACTAATATTTGATAATGCTACTGTTATATTGACACATTTCCTCTGCATCCACTATTGACGCAGAATGGCAGAGGGTATGGGATTAGTTTGGGTCATTGGCCCAATACAAAAGAAATGGACCATCTAAACCCCAACCCAGAGTCACAGCCCATGGACCCTTGACCCAAAACTCATTCATTTACTAATTGGGTTTACGATCTTAACACACGATCCCACCCATCAACAAATTAATTGGCTCGAGCAACACTCCTTTAATCCATTTACTTAAGGGCTCTGATTTCAAGCCCACTAGTAACATTTGTGAGATTTGGGCAATGAAACCTTTTGCTAATACTTAGGTGCATGCTATAAACAGTTTGAAACAGGAGTAAGTCATAGCCTAGCTCATTTACTTTATCAGCCACAATTTAGTAAGTATACCGGAGCCTGACTTAGAAGCTGACCCAACAAGGTGGCCCATGGGCTGATCAAATTGAGTTGCCAGCCCATTGCCTTTCCTAATTTAGTGCTCCACTAAAGCCTGGGCCATGCAAACCGAAACTTTAAATAGACTTTCTCCTGAACAGTACAAATGAATCAATAAATACATGAGCCCCACTCATTGGAATATAGTAGTACCCAACAAAATGGAGACTGAGACTTAATGCTAAGAGTAGAATCTGGACCAAAACTATCCAATCCTAGGACCACTTTTTGAATTGTTGATGCTCCATGAAAAATTAGAGACTTGACTCTAAAAACTAGAATTTAAAACGCACATATCTAGTTTAGGGCCCACTCATTGGAATACAACGGTGCCAAACAAAATGGAGACTTAGCTCTGAGAATAGAATCTGGCCCAAAACTATCCAATCTTGAGGCCACTGCTTGAATTGTCAATGCTCCAAACAAAATTATAGACTTAACTCTAAAACTAAAATCTAAACTGTATCTACTTTGGGGCCCAGTGGTTGGAATACAGCGGTACCCAACAAAATGGAGACTTTTCTATAACAATATAATTTGGCCCAAAACTATCCGGTCCCGGGGCCACTCCTTGAATTATCAATGCTCCAAACAAAATTAGAAACTTGACTGTAAAAGTAGAACCTAAAACGCACCTAATTTGGCGCCCACTTGTTGGAATCTTGCGATGGATGCCGCATATGAGTGTCATGCTAATTGAAAAGATAGTATGTCACCAAAAGTTGTTGTGATCTGTTCTAGTGTGAAAAAATGATTTGGATGGTATGTAATTCAATGGTGCATTTGGACGTGTTATGATATTGAAGGTATGCCCACCTGATTAATGGATTGGATTATTCTTTGCTGCTAGCTCTACCTAATGATTGGATCTTGCATACGTGTGCTGTGATTTGGGGTGTCAATCAGTCGAGTTTGGACCGGGCACAAAGCCTGACCCTGACATGAGCCTAGCACCACAAGTCCAATTTTACTAGGATCGGTCTTGCCCAACCTAAAAATTGATGCCAAATGTTCCTAATGCATCCGTTGAGAGAATGGTCTCACATGCAAGGTGATATAGACATTGTAAAAATAAAAACCAGCTATTTAGGTGCAAGATGCAAGCATTGCCTAACCTGCAAGGGGAATGTATATTTATAGGACAAAACACTTGCTAAGGCCAGGCTAGGCAGAATGGATCAGGCAAATATGACTTGAGCCCAAGCTGGATTAAGGTCTTGTGTAGGTCCAAGTGAACTAGGTTGAGTCTGATCTAATTTGGTGGTTGCCAGCACTGAAAACATGGGTGACTTATCTTCCAAACAGGCCAACAATTCAAACTCTTACCCCCATGTTGTAGCTCATTACCCATGACCCAATCCTCACCTATTTACTAATTAGTTTTAGAACTTAAGCATGTTTTCCACTCATAAACAGAGTATTACGCCCAACTTCCACGCTTTGATTCATTTACTTAAGTGGCTCGTTAGTGACTTTTTCTTTTTAGGACTGAACCATTCCTAGAAGTGGTTTTAGATGGATAGCTGAGAAGCCATAGGTTGGCCCATCTATACTATATATGACATGAGAAGCATTTGGACATTTCTGCTCCTATAATTAGTTTCAGGGGTTTCAATATACAAAGGATATAAGAAAACTTTTTAATTAAAGGTAGGAGTATTTTAGAAACTTAAAAATATAGCCGCTAACCGAATGACAGCTCAGATTTCACCAGCAAAAGCTAACTAATACCTTATCTTCTACCCGCGAAAGTCTTTCCACCCGAGTCTCTCTCTCTGATTTCTAAAATGCAGCCTGTGAATTTGTGTGGACATCAAGACTTTTGTTTGAAGAAGATGGAAGGACTTCATGTGGATGGTATCCACCCCATCAATTAAGTTTGCCACTCTTGGTTTGGACTAGGGGCCGAAAATCAGGTTGCTACAACACTCAAGTGGTACATACTATGGGAAAAAGTTGAGACGAAAAGTCTCATCATTAAACTGCTGCAAGTTACATGTGGGGTCCACTGTGGTGTGTGTATACCATCTAATCCACTCATCTCACATTCCACCCCAGGATTAATTGATTCTCCAAAAATAAGGACATTCTAATGTTCATGTTGGCTAAACCATGTGAATTTAAAGCTTTTAGTAATGATTTTACACCATTCCCAAGAGTGCGGCTAATGCAAGTCTTAAATTTCTCCGAATTTCTAGAATACATGGTGAAAATGCAATGGTCCAACTGATGGAACAGGTGGATCTGATGCATGTTTGTCCACATATAGTGATTAGTTAGCTAGTGCAAGCCATCCTCTCCATGTGCCTATGCAATTCAGGCCATTGTAGTCCCGGTTTCTTTCTTCCTTCTTCTCTCCACATTGTTGCACGCACATCTCTTAGTTTACTTAAACAGTTTAAGGCTAAAAATGAAGTACAAGGCAATAAGCGTGACTTGAGAATAACTGCTGGCCATCTGGCCCATGGACTGACCAGAGTCAATGACCACTGCCAGCTCTAATTTAATGGTCCCCTTGAGTTTGGGTTGTGCAAAATAAAACCTTGTAATAGACTAGGCAGGCCCAAACAAATCAGTTAAAATCTAGACCTAATCCATCCATTCTCGAGCCCCATTCCTTCAAAATTTGCAAAACCCAACAAAAGAAACGAGACTTGACTTTAAAAGTTACAAAAGTTGATTGTCCATCCGATCCTGGATAGGAAAAAGGAGCTGTACATATTGATTACAACAGGGGAGATCCTATCACTCGTTTGGACTAAACATGGTGTGGATACCACTGGGGAGAGGATGAGAGAGATGTGAGAGAGAGGAAGAGAGTATGAAAATGACTTAAAGCTCAGAATTCTACTTCAGGTTTTTAAAAATGACGAAAAGAAGTCATGATGCATGCATAATACCTTATGATTAAAATCCTAATGTGTGTTCCAAACGGTTAAGCATAATGCATCATTTTTAAAATTTATAATTAGGTACATAACAAGCTATCTAAGTGGGCCTAGAATTCTTGAAATTATTGAGGGATCCAGTTAAGTCTCTGCTTTGGAAGTTTACCCAAAACTCAAGGGAGAAACAAGGTTCTTTCTTTGCCTTTCCATCAAAGCTCATTTTATTGTCAGTTCATGACTTCACTCTCATCTGTTTTACTTATAGGAATGCTAATTTGAGCACCTCGCACATGGAATCAAGCCATACTTATAGGATCCTACATTTTCTACTGATGTTTCTCAGTTTCTTTTATTCAAAGATAAACCAATGCCACCATAGCAATCATTAGTTTGCAAGAATATATATATATATATATATATATATATATATATATATATATATATATATATACACACATGTGACATATACACAACAAAGTATATATCAGCCTAAGAGTACTCTTATAATTATTGAGTATATAATACACCATCTCACCCTAATTAAGGTTATTGAGCATTCTACAAAACTATACTCTTTCACATCTCATGAAGTTCTACCCACATGGCTTAGTTAACGGAAATATAAAATAAAAATGCTAGGATGAGCTTGCTCATGCAGTCCTTATCTTATCTTTTGCCTTCTAAATGTAGCACAGCCACATTTGTCATTATTTGGACTACTGAGTTGAAAAGGATTTTCCTGCGATAGAGAAGAGAACAATCAAAAGCTTTCATATGGCCCACACAGCAATCGTAGGACCACGGTAACAATTGCCTAATGTACACATCACACCACATGCATTGTCCAGTGGAGATGGGATACCCTGCCCACTAGGGTGGTCAGACAGCGACTTGACGGTTTATTATTTTCTATTGTTAACATCAACAAGTAAACTTATCTTGGATGGATCAAAATCACTAAATATATGGAAGAAGAAAAGGTAAAGTAGATAAAATTATGGGTTTGCTAACCAGATAAGCCAGTAGCAGTACCTCCAGGCAATTGATGGTTTGGCTCAACATTAAGTGTGGCCCACCTAATGAGTAAATCAAATTGATTTTCAAGAAGGGAGATCTTCATGGTGGGGTCTACTTTTTTTCATGGCATAGATACCTTGCACAATTTTCATGCTAGTCCAAAAGTTGGTATGTCACCCAAAGTTATAGTGATCTGTTCTGGCACGAAAAATGATTTGGATGGTAACTTCAATGTGCATTTAGAAGTTTTATGGAATTAAAAATTTGCCCACCTGATTAATGGATTGGATTATCCCTCTCTGCTGGCCCCCCATAATGATTGGATCTTGCACACATGTGCTGTGATTTGGGGAGGTAATGGGTCAGGTTTAGACTGGGCACAAAGCCTGACCTTGGCATGAGCATAGCACCACAAGCCCAAGTTCATTGCAATCTGATCCCGCCTAACCAGAAAATGAAATACCTATTCCAAACGTTTACAGGGAGGGTCTCACATGCATAGAGAAATTAACATTGGAAGAATGAAAACTAGCTATTTAGGTGCAATATGCATGTATTGCCTAACCTGTAATGGGAATGTATATTTATAGGATAAAATACTTGCTAATTAAGTCAGACCGGGCTGGGCTAGGCAGGATGGATCAGGGTCATATGACTTGAGCCCAAGCTGGATTGACTTGTCTAGGTCAGTTGCACTGGGTCGACCTGGACTGAGTCAAGTCTGATCCAGATGAACGGTTGTTAGCTCAGAAAATATGGGTGACTCGGCTTGACCAGCCAATTCACTCCCAAGTCTGCTGAGTTCCAACTTGACTCTGAGTCAAGCAGGTCAGCCAGAGTTGTCTCTTAAAACCATGATTACAATATGTGGTTCTGGCCTATGTTTCAGAAATCCCACAGATTTAGAGAATCCTGTGCATCACTTTTCTTCAATTGAATGTGGATAATGTTAACTATCTTTGTTTCAAACAATCTTTTGGATCGGATGTCTAAGATCATCTGATGGGTATGTGTTTTGAACCATAGAGAGCACAGAAAACTAGATAAACGGTTCTTATTGATTCTTCATCTAACAGCATGTGCTGTGGAGAGATGAATCTACTGTATTCCCATGTCACTGGCTCTACCCTGTCTGCTTACTAGGAATTAATATTCTCATTAGAGGAGCACAAATGCAAGCTTGAGCACAAGCAGGACTCACAACTGAGCCATGTCTCATTTGGCAGCCACCTTTAGATCAACCGGATTGAAGTTAGGCCAG
This sequence comes from Magnolia sinica, assembly GCF_029962835.1. Classification (NCBI taxonomy): domain Eukaryota; kingdom Viridiplantae; phylum Streptophyta; class Magnoliopsida; order Magnoliales; family Magnoliaceae; genus Magnolia; species Magnolia sinica. Next base: position 106,572,145 of record NC_080575.1, read on the forward strand.
CAGAAGATAGCATTCACATTCCCCACTTGTCTTTATTGATAGACGGCTGATATCATCCATGTTAGTGAATATAGACATCATATATGTGGGATCGTGGAAATCTTGTTACAAACTGCGGATGGACTATAAGCCCAAAATGAAAGTCTAGATCATGGCACATGCAGTCTATATGTATGCATGTATCTGAAGCGTGCATGTTACCCTTAATTATCTAATTTCCATACCCGTTTTCATTAAATCATTGGCTGTATTTCAATGTTATCTGCAACTTGTAGGCTTAGATTTGAATGGTTATAATCTTTGCAGTTCCACCCATTAAATGGGTTCCAAGATTCCCAACAGACGAATTGTCTGGATCACTCAAAGATTACCCTTTCTTATATGTGGTGCTACTCCAAATGGACACTGCCAAGGATTACTCACCTGATGAGTTGATGGTCCTATCAATGGGCAAATGGATCTTGATACTGGACTTGCTTGATACCAGAGTCACAGATCCATTTCTAGCCTTAATTTATTGGTCCACTTGAGCATTTGCCGTGTAAAATATAAATAAAAAAATTTACACTTGGCCTGCCCAAACAAACCAGCTAAGAATTTGGGCCCAAAGCCATTCAGTCACAGCCTGTATTGGAATTTGGTAAAACCCAACAAAAAATGGAATTGACTAAAAGTCCTGAAATTATTGCTGGGTGTGAAATCAATCTCCGTCAAGCAGTCTGATCCGAAAGTTGAGGCCTCAAATACTTGCAGAAATGTGCCTATTGTGATTCACCTGTGTTTTAAAACCTATTTACATGCTTGTACACTGTGGTGTTGGGAGGTCCAGTCCAGTCTACTTTGGAAGTTTACACGACTCAAGGGAGAAACAAAAGTGGTCTTTACCTCTTTCCAACAAATCTCATCTTTATTGCCATTGTATGACTTCACTTGCATTGTTTTAGTTTTGCTAATTTGAGTACCTCAGGCATGGAAACAAGCCATACTCATGCGAGACTGGAGCTGCTCCTAAGGTTGTCCTAACAATACCTAGGAATCAGAATCCTCTCCAATACCTGTTGTAGGCAGAGCATGCAACTATCAAGCTCTGCGAGTCCACAGTAACATGTTTGTGATATTGACTCCATTCATCAATTATGCCACCTCATGTTACAACATGATTCAACCGATTAGGCCAATCCAAAACTCAGATGGGCCACACTACAGGGAACAATGGGATATAGTTGGGCTACAAGATTATTTATTTCCAGTCCATAAAATGTCCACTAACCATTCACGTAGCAAATCAGATCAGTGTAGGCTTTGACTTTCAAGCCATAGGATCCATGGATCAACCATGTGATCTCACCTTGATGTATTTGTTGTATATCCATGCCGTCCATATGTTTTCCATCTCATTTAGGACCCGATCCCAAACCTTAAGAAGATCCAAATCTCAGGTGGACTGTATCACTAGAAATAGTGATGAATGACATTAAAAGCTTTTTGTGGGCCACAAAACATTAAATAGCTGATCTTTATATTTTCCCTTCATACAGATCTTCTTGACATTATTAACATCTCAGATTTCAAATAAACATTACGAAAACCTTACAATAGCCCTTTGGTAATTTTGACGGTGAGGCACTCAATCACGCTGTTTCCTATGAGTGTTCCACCTGAGATTTGATTCTTGATAAATTTTGTAATCCCATCTAAAATGATCTGGAGAAATGGATGGATGGCGTGGATATACCCAAAAAAAAAAAAATCATCAATGTAGTGGGTAACTCTTTTTTGTTTTTTGTTCGTTAGTGTAAGACAAGCTGTTCTTGTTCAGAGTAACATCAACCTCCTTCTATAAATACCCATCCTCGTAAGTTCGTAACAGAGCATAAGCAACAACGGCCATGGCCATACAGAAATCTCTCTCTCTTGCTGTTCTTCTTTTATTTTTAGAATTTCTTTCTTCCAATGCCTTTACAACAGCACCAGCATCCACACTTGGAGAAGCAGAGGCTCTCATGGAATGGAAAGCCAGCCTCTTGTCACCACAAGCTCTCCATTCATGGTCACTTCCATCTGCTAATGCTAGTGCCAACACAATCTCTCCGTGCAAATGGTATGGGATCTCCTGCAACGGCCTTGGAAGCGTAATAGAGATAAGCTTACCCAGTGCAGGCTTACAAGGTAAGCTTCATAACTTGAGTTTCTCGTCATTTCCAAACCTCCTCCGTCTCAATCTCAGTGACAACACACTCACTGGAACCATCCCAGCTGATATCGGCACTCTTTCCAGACTCGTCTCCCTCAATATCTCTATGAATAATCTCTCTGGAGTTCTACCTCTTTCAATTGCTAACCTTTCTCACCTTTCAGAGCTCGACATCTGGTCTAATGAAATAACTGGGCCTATTCCTCCATCTTTAGGTAACTTGACCAGCCTGACAGTCCTCTACCTCTCTAAAAATCAAATTTCTGGTTCAATTCCTGCACAATTAGGAAATCTCAAGAATTTGGTTGAGTTGGCATTGTCACAAAACAATCTGACGGGTCCAATCCCTCCTGCTTTAGGTAATTTGAGAAACCTCACACTTTTGTACCTCTTCAGCAATCAAATTTCTGGTTCAATTCCTGCACAATTAGGAAATCTCAAGAATTTGGTTGAGTTGGACTTGTCGAGTAACAATCTGAGTGGTCCAATCCATCTTGCTTTAGGTAATTTGAGAAACCTTACACTTTTGTACCTCTACAGCAATCAAATTTCTGGTTCAATTCCACCAGAAGTTGGGAATTTAATGAATCTGAACCATCTTGAGCTGTCAGACAACCTTCTAACAGGTTCTATTCCTTCCACTTTAGGGAACATGACAAACCTGATGAACCTCCAACTCCAAAGAAATCAAATTTCGGGTTCAATTCCTCTAGAAATTGGGAATTTAGTAAATCTCAATGGGCTTGAGCTTGCTAGTAACCTTCTAACAGGTTCTATCCCTTCCTCTTTAGGAAACTTTACCAAGCTTGAACGCCTGCATTTGACAACCATTTAAATGGTGAGATCCCAAAAAGCTTTGGAAATTACACTAGGTTAACTAGAGTTCGACTGGAGGGAAACCAGCTCATTGCAAATGTACCAGAAGTCTTTGGTGTATACCGGCATCTCTATTTCATGGATGTCAGCAACAACAGGTTGTTTGGTGAACTCTCACCAAACTGGGGAGAATGCAAAAACTTGACGAGGCTACAGTTATCTGGGAACAGGATCACTGGTAAAATTCCTCCCGAGATTGGCAGTTGAAGCAGCTACGAGTACTTGGTCTTTCTTCGAACCTTCTAGAAGAAGAGATTCCAAAGGAATTTGAGAGGCTAACTTCTTTGTTCAATTTGAGTTTAAATGATAACCAACTTTCTGGTCAGGTACTAAAAGAGATTGGAAAACTCTCCAATTTGGAGGTTCTTGACTTGTCAATGAATCACCTAAGTGGTCCAATACCACCTCAATTAGGGGATTGCTCCAAACTCCGATATCTCAAATTGAGCGAAAATGATTTGAATGGAAGCATTCCATTTCAAATTGGTAACCTGGTATACTTACAGGATTTACTAGATCTCAGTCATAACTTGCTCAATGGAGAGATATCACCACAACTTGGGAAATTGCATGTGCTGGAAAAGTTAAACCTCTCCCACAACATGTTGTCGGGCTCCATTCCACCTTCTTTTGAAGCAATGTTCAGCTTGCAATCTATTGATTTTTCATACAATGCTTTGGAAGGTCCTCTTCCCAACAGCAAAAACTTTCAGAAGGCTCCTGCAATGGCATTCATAAAAAACAAAGGTTTATGTGGTGAAGTGCAAGGTTTGAGACCCTGCAACGCCCCTTCAATAAGGCATGGTGATGCAAGGAAAGGCCGCCAAGTTGTCATCTTCATTGTTCTTCCTCTCTTGGCAGCCTTGTTTCTTTTATTTATAGTCGTCGGTGTTTCTTCCATTTATTCCCAAAGACGAAGAAATAAAGAGAAGGTGGTTCTTGAAAGGAGTAGCAGAAATCCATTTTCAATATGGAATTATGATGGGATTGATGCATTTGAACAGATCGTGGAAGTGACAGAGGGTTTTGACGACAAATACTGCATCGGAATTGGAGGGTATGGAAAAGTTTACAAAGCAAATCTACCATCAGGCCAAGTATTAGCTGTGAAGAAACTTCACCCACTTGAAGGTGGGGATCAATCCGATCAAAGAAGTTTTAGAAATGAGATTCGAGCATTAACAGAAATCCGCCATCGCAACATTGTGAAGCTTTATGGTTTTTGTTCCCATGCTCCATTCTCATTTCTAGTCTATGAGTACATGGAAAGGAGAAGCTTGGCTAGCATCTTAAGCAATGACAGAGGAGCTGCAGAGTTTGATTGGACTCTAAGGGCGAAGGTTATTAAAGGTGTGGCCCATGCATTATCTTACATGCACCATGATTGCACCCAACCAATTGTCCATCGAGACCTATCAAGCAACAACGTTCTGCTGAATTCGGAACTTGAGGCCTGTGTTTCTGACTTTGGCACTGCAAGATTGTTGATACCTGATTCGTCCAATTGGACTATGCTCGCCGGCACTTACGGATACATCGCTCCAGGTTAGCTGTTAATTCATTCTCCACACTATAAAAGTTTTATTAGCAATTGGTCTTTATTTTTTCTTAAGCTTTCCCTTTTATTTTATTTTATTTTTTGTTGGCAATTACATACTAAGGATTGTGCATAAGTTAACATACGGTTGTCAAATATTGCAATCTAGGGCAGCTGGAAGATTCCTTAATCCAACAGCTGTAAGAGGCCTTGTAAAGAAACATACATGGGTTTGTATTTTTACAATCCCCAAAGTCAAAACTAATATAATAATGCAAATGAAGATAAAAGTAAGAATGTATTTTCTTTGCTACACTTGTGGTCCATCAATTTACATTATGCATGGTAGAGATAATGTGGTTGCATGATAAGACTAACCATTGTTGAAGTTACCCAACTAACTTATGCATATGTTATCAGCTATTAAATTTGTGATGCTGACCATTTTTCTTAACTATACATTTGTTGGCCACCAATTAGATGGATAGAATCCTCCAATAACTATAATTTTTGGAACCTATTCCATCGACATAATGGGCCATGCTTTTAGATGGTGTGGATATATTTACATGGATATTCCAAGTGTATAGATGGATGTGTTATCACTGTTTAAGAAATGATTGAAAAAACTCGTTACTTCTGGCATACGAGTAAATGTGAAAATGATGTGTAAGGAAATAAATGTGGAAATGATGCATACGGAAATAAGGCATCCTTCAATGCTCAGCCAAGAGATCCCAGAGGATGGTTGGGTTTCCTCCATTGCACAAGGGTTGATGTGATGTCCCACAAAGTGAATGCCCCACACTAAAAAAAAAAAAAAAAGTAGTTCCAAGATCGAAAATCCTTGAAACAATGCCCATAGTACCCAATCCTAGCCGATGAAATGTGCAATTACAATGATAACTACATACACATCAATGACTTGATTTACACGTGCCAACTTCTCATGCATTTGGGATTCCCGAGGCACATATAAAGGTAATCCCAAACATGCAGATGACCCAACACAATGATTAATCTGGTTCTTTTATTGAGCGGGCCACTACCATGTGAAAACAATGGATAGTTTTAGAAAAAATTGCCAACAGTACACAATGTATACGAAACAATGGACCATCCAGACTTTTTCGATAGATCATCCAAAACTTTGGCCAATTCTCTGCACCTCTCAGATGTGCTGAGTATGTCTTATTTGGCATATGCACAGTTTATAGAGATGTCTTGGGGTTAACAAGCACAAAAACTTAGAAGATATGAAATCTAGATTAAGAAATAGAGGTAGGTTTGATATATGATTAAGAGTTTAGCTATTAATGATTAAGAATGAGAAATGATCATGACTGAATCATCTTCCTTCTTGCAGAGCTTGCATATACAATGAGGGTAACTGAAAAATGTGACGTATATAGCTTTGGCGTTGTGGCACTTGAAGTGATGATGGGAAGGCATCCTGGGGAGCTCATCTCCTCTTTGACACCACCAAGTAGACAAGATACACTGCTAAAGGATATGTTGGACCAACGTCTCCCAGACCCCACAGCTGTGGTTGCACACGAAGTCATATTTGTGGTGTCCATGGCACTTTCATGCATTCGGCTGGATCCAAACTCTCGGCCAACCATGCACCATGTGGCTCAAGAGTTATCTATTGGTGGGTCTTCCTTTTCTCTAGGGCCATTCCACGCACTTACATTACATCAACTCATGGATCTTGAGGTATAGTTGGGTGGATGAAAATCATCAAGGTTGAGGGTGTGTAGTGGCAAGAACATTATTACTGTGTGTTTATTGTATGAAAATCATCGTATGTGGAGAAGGTATTTTTCTTGCTATGATATGTACGTAATTTTAGTGTGTGGAATTGCTGTTTATCTACAATGTAGATTTTCGGGTGAAGCTTCTCTTTCTTTGTGGCTCCCACTTGAATGTTTGTATATCGTTTTTATTGTGTAAGTAAAGTTATAGGTGGTGTGCTCCTACATTTCTCTTAAAAAATAGTAGACTTCTGGGATTGGTGATCAAAACCCAAATGTTATAAAGGTATGTTGGAAGAATAAAAATGTTTCATTGTATGTGTGATGGTTATCTTCTAACTGAATGTCTTCTAAACCAAAGAATTTACCTTTTAGGAGATGTTATACTTTTTTGAAATAATAGTTTTCTACTAACGTATTATTAGGAGAAGAATGGGTACATTTATTAGCGAGAGAATGTACCAATTGTGGTTTTGTTAATTGAAAAGGAAAAGAAGAAAAGAGAAAGAAAAAAGAGCAACGACTTCACACTCCGGCAATGTGACTCAAGATAATTATACTATACCTCAAGTCAAAGTGTCTACTAAACATGGAGTGGAATTGGCACACGACCAGATGCAATTCCATCCCACCTAAGCCCATCTAATCCAGCTGGCCAAACAGGCCCTAAATCTACTCCATGAATAATTGGTAGGATTTGAGAGCTGATGCAGCCTGCTTTCTTCACCCATTATGTAAAGTTATAAGGACACATGAGTCACTCAAGAATAACATAATTTCACAACAAAGATGGACCACATTCCTAATATTTAAATTAAGGTGACTTGCATAAGCTCCATGAGCCCATTTCTACTTTGAATCCAGCTTTAAAATACTAGCTTGGTCCATGGGCAAAGCTTGGGCCTTTCAGTTTTTGGTTTGGTCCTGGGCTCAAGTCATTTTAGACTCACCTAATTTCATTTGCTCCTATAAGTATCCCACTCTAGTCATCCCCTAGACAACAACCCATTCTCCATGAATGCATACAGCTGGTTTCGCTTCTTTGGACATCTATTTCATTGTGTATGTGTGCCCCACTTGATCAACAGATGGATTAACAACATTTAAATGCAAAATAGTGATTTTATCAAATTTGGGCTGGGAAGGATCGAGTCGGGCCTAGCCAATTTTCGAGCTCAGCTTTTGGTTTCTCTGCTGGGCTGGTACGGGCCATGGCATAAGTATAGGCCCAGCCCAAACCCGGCCAAGACAAACCAGTTTGAGTCGAAAGTGGGCCTGGCCCGGGCCCAACAGAGCTTTGGACACCAAAATATAAACGGCCAAACAGACCATCATAGTGGTTGGGTTGGAGAAAGGTTGCAGGTTTCTCATCTCCCACTCCAATGGAGAGACCGAGAAGAACACAGTTTCATCGAAGCCTAATATGGTAATTTCACTAATCTCTAACTCTAATCTCATCATCTTCCATTTCCTCATGTAAGGAAAAAGAAGAGAAAGAAAGAAAGAAAATAATGAATTTCCATTTTAATTTATAAGGGAAAGGGACGGGAAGCTTAGGGAAGAGAAGGAACAAGACACACACTCTCTGCGTGCCGTGCGGGCGCCATAACTTTCATTTTCAGAAGAGCCGATGTGCTTCTTGCGCTTATACCGCTAGCCGTATCCGCAAGTGTACATAATCTACCGACCCCCGCTTTTTTAATATTTCTGCAATTTTGGAAGCTCAATTCGGTTTTTATGCATTAGTTGGGTTTGGATACTCTGCTTAATCATTCTTTGATTATTATTTTTCATGCGTTTTCGTGCAATCTCTACATTCGATGTGGATTAGATATTTGTGAGCTATAAATAGACGGTTAAGAAGTGAATTACAGCAACGGTTCACATTCTGACTAAGGCAAGTTCCAAGCCTAATAGTGGGGGATCATCTAATCGAGGATTATTTTTTTTAATTTAATTTAATTTAATTTAATTTTTAAGGGGTGCATGGTCCATTGACTGGGGGCTGCAACACGCCAATGGTCTATAGATCGCTGAACAATTGGGACAATCTTTTTAGGAATGAAAGTTTCTGTATACTGTGGAAAGATTTGCGTCTGTATTTCACATTATGCTTCTAGTTTTTAATTTTTATTTTTCCTGTTCTTTTCATGTGTTTGAACGGAAGGATGAATACTAAAATGGGGATATGAATTAACCTGAAATCATCAGGAAATTGAAACCATGGTTTCCTCTTTTCTCCGTTGTTTCTTTTGGATTCCAATTTTAGAGGGATTCCATGTTCTATCGCCTCATGTTATCTTCTTTGCCTTAGAAGTCATCAACGTCTATTTTTTGGGAGAGATGAATCTGCACAGTTTTTCAAGGAAAATCTGAGAAATGGAAATCAGTTTGCAAAACTACTTCTTTTTTTTTTTTTTTTTTTTTTTTTTTTTTTTGCAAATGGAGAAAAAGCGGGTTTCCATGGAATGCAATTTCATTTCCAGGGTTAAAATGTTCCCAAACACCCCCCTAAGTTTTTTTTTTTATTTTTTTTATGTCTCCTATTGTGCCACTTTCTTATGGGAGAAATGAAACCTGTGTGCAGCACACTAATTTCCTTATCTGGTGTAATAACACTAATTGGAGAGGTCATACCAGTCCTTGATCTGGACTGTTCATCTCATGGACCCACCATGGATGGATCATATCCTAAAATTTGCTAGATGAGATGAATCTATACCTTTCCAATTAAACTATTTCGTAAGGAGTGCTGTCCATTTCCACCATTTTTTTTTATACCTCTCATTTGTAGGTGGGCAGTTGGACAGCTAAGATTGTCCAACCAGTAATATTTTTGTTACGTTGCCAATCCATTTGGGTCCACCTGCATCCAGTTGTTTTGGTAGCTAACGGCCTAACACATAACATCATGCATGGTGCATGGATTCGATAACCTCTTTTGTGTCTCTGTGAATTAATGTTTAGGAATTTGGACAGACTGAATATTCTGTTCAAACGCATATGCATAGAAAAGTGCACGAACATGTACACATGCATTAGCTTTTATGAATGGCTATGCTGTTGTCATGGCATTTTTCTCTCCCCTCTATCATTATCATTCACTCCTGCACATAATGTCCAAAGTGTAATTGACTCGCAAGCTCTATGTTTGATGTTGAAAAACTCAGGCCCAACGCAGAAAGCAATCCTTTTGGTTTCCAGTTTCGTTAAAATGCAGCCAAGTTGCTTTTGAAAAAAAAAAATTTAATGCAGCCAAGTGGATTGTCTACTTGTGACATGGCAATTTTCTTGTGAAATCAGAATTTAGGTCAGGCGAGTCGATTGGTCCGCCACTTTGTGCGCTTTACATGAGAGCATAATTTAGCAAGCTTAATGAGACAACTACATTTTCCTTTTCTTTTGGATCTTTTTTTTTCCCTAGTTTCCATGTCTTAAAAACATGGCCTATTGATCATCAGGTGGGCCACACCTATTGAAATGAAATGAATGGTTATTAGAAAGTGTCCAATGATTCGAATCATGTGTTATCCTATCATGATCATATTTGCATGATTTTAGATGCATGGAACTCGCCCAATGATGATCCTGTGATAAGTGGAATTTATTTTATTTTATTTTATTTTTATTTTTTTCAGTTAAGCTCGAATTCAATCGTGTGACACATGTGTGCTCTGTCGGTGCCAGAGCCCTTTTATTTCTTTTCAAAGTACACGAACCATTTCTGATCATGATCCGTCCCTTAAAAAGAAAACAAAGATTTTAAAAAAAAAAAAAAAGATAAAAAAAAGAGAGAGCCTTACCTATCATATAGACCTCTGAATAGCATCAACAAAATTACAAAAAAGAAATTAGCACCTGAAATGTGGATGCAATCTTCCAAGTGCTGAAAAGGCTAAAGAGGCTTTCAACAAAACTCAAGCCACAAAATCTGAAACAGACAACAAAGAGGCTACTGAAGCACTCACAAGAACCAGAAGTAGCAGAATCCCCCTCCATCAGGAACAGCAGCTCCTCTGGACTCAATTAAAAATGGGCCATCTAGAATGCACCTTTAATCAACCATCTGTGATAAGTGGATCTGATTTTATATATGTGACCCATTCATGTGCACGAGTCGGTGGCAGTTTCAAAGTTCAGGTGAGCACGCAGCCTGCGTTTCTCATTCTACTTAGGGGTTTTATGCATGCAGGGGATCTGGCAAATTTGAGATTGAGGATGGCTCTTGCCATCCTAGGGACCAGAATCCTCTCCAATACCTGTTGTAGGCAGAGCATGCAACTATCAAGCTCTGTGAGTCTACTGTGACATGTTTGTGATATTGACTCCATTCATCAATTGTGCCACCTCATGTTACAACCTGAGGGTACCGATTAGGCCAATCCAAAACTCAGATGGGCCACACTACAGGGAACAATAGCATATAGTTGGGCCACAAGATTATTTATCGACAGTCCATGAAATGTCCACCAACCATTCAGGTAGCAAATCATATCAGTGTAGGTTATGGTTTTCAAGCCATAGGATCCATGGATCAACCGTGTGAGTCTCACATTAATGTATTTGTTGTATATCCATGCTATCCATATGTTTTCTATCTCATTTTAGGGCCGATCCCGAACCTTAAGAGGATCCAAATCTTAGGTGGACTGTATCGGTAGAAATAGTGATGAATAACCATTAAAAGCCTTTTGTGGGCCACAAAAGTTTTGGATGAAGCTGATCTCTATATTTTCCCTTCATCCAGATCTTCCTGACATTATTAACATGTTAGATGTTAGATATCTTCAAAAAAAAAAAAAACCCCTTTACGAAAACCTTACGACCTTTGATAATTTTAATGGTGAGGCACTCAATCACCGCTGTTTCCTTTGAGTGGCCCACCTGAGATTTGGATCCTGTTAATTTTTGTAATCCCATCCTAAAATGGTATGGAGAAACGGATGGATGGCATGGATATACAGAAAATCATCAATGTGGGCCCCACGGTAAGGGTAACACCCTGTTACCCGGGTAGTAGGCGGACGCAGTTTTTGCTGGGGACGCTGCTTGTAGCAAGTTGGCTACTGGTCGGTGCTTTGAGGCCCACTACGATGTTTGTGTTTTATCTTATTTTGAGGCCCACTACGGTGCAAATCGCTACTGAAGTAACGGCACCAAACTCTATGGACCCTACCATGACGCGTGTGCTGTATCCATACCGTTCATCCATTTGGAGAGATCATTCTATGGCATGAGAAAAAAGAATGATATAGATCTAAAGTTCAAGTGGACCCCACTATAGAAAACAGTGGGGACAGTGACATCCACCATTCAAAACTTCTTAGGGGCCACGGAAGTTTCCGATCAAGCTGATTTTTTTTATTTTTTATTTTTTCACTTCATCTCTCTCTATGTTAACTTATGAATAGGTTGGATCTAAAAAATACATCATGTTGGGCCCTATAAATGTTTCAACGGTGGGTGTGACTGATCCCACGATTTTCTATGGTGAGTCCACTTGAACTTTAGATCAATCTCATTCTTTTTCTCATGCCATAAAATGATCCCTACAAATGGTTTGACGGTATGGATGCAACAAATGCATCATGGTGGGGTCCACAGAGCTTGGTGACATCACTGCAATAGCGATTTGACTACTGACCTTGTCGTATCTAATCCGCGTCCTCGGTACACACCATGTGAAATAGCTGAGATAAGAAGTCTCATTTTTATAATACTCTTTAAGTGATATGTGATGTCCGCTTTTGTGCGTATAGACCATCCAATCCACTCATCTGACGTTTCATACCAATATTATTAAATTCTTCTAATACTCATGTTTTCTAAACCACATGTGCATACTTAATAGTATTAGGGTAAAAATGAAGCACAACGCAATGGATGAACTGAGGTCGAGTACTGGCCGTCCGTCCTATGGGCTGACAGGGTCCAAGACCATTGCTGGCTCTAATCTCCTGAAGCGTGGGCTATGCAAAATAAAACCTTGTAATATACTAGGCTTAGGCTTGAAAAGCCCAGCTTACAATCAAAATCAAACCCATAAATTCATGTCCCCGCTCACCCACCAAAAAGGACACCTGACTCTAAAAGTCTTTAGCATTGACTGTGCGTATTGATTCTAAGATTCAATCACTGATTTGGACTGTACTGGTGGAGGGGATGAGAGAGATGGGAGATGAGAGAAACGACATAGAGGAAGAGAGTACATGAAAATGACTTGAGCTTACAATTCCTATGTTTCTAAAAATTAAGGAAATAAATCATCATGCATGCATAATACCTTTAGATTATGATTTTAACTAGTGTTTCAAATGCCTTTCAGGGCCCTCTTCATTAATGGCCAAGTAGGCTGCGGGGCATTGAAGGCAAGTGTTTGATAAGTAGCCTAGTTGGCCACAATAATAACAATTGTTTAGATTTGGCCGACCATAATGATTTGGAATATTACTCGGACCTACTATTGTGGGTGCTGCACGTTGAAGCTTATATGGACCACTCCCTGTGTCACAGTTTGTGGTTGTAGGAGGTTAAAGACGCCCTCTTATTGGTTCCTTTCCTTTGACCAATATTGAATCTTGTGTGCGACCTGTAATGGAAGGTTGAATCAAAGGATAACGCTAATTAAGGACTCTTGTAAGCTGCATTCTCACCCTACATACCAACTGAACCACTTCATCTGTGGTTTTGACTGGGTGCATCTAAATTCTGTCTTGAATTGTCAATCATAAACTGCATATGAACCGTGTTACCTTTTGTAATTCGGCCTCCGACAAGTCATTCCTTGTTACTAATCATTGGAATTCTTTGGTGCAATATATGACAGTTTAATTCTCCTATTGAAAATTTTGGTATTGGTGGAACAATACATGCTCATAATCACTAGGGAGGAATCGTGATCAAAGAATGTGTCTCATATGTGGCCATGATCGGATAGATACCTTATAATGTTGTGTACATGAGAGTTGAAATCGCTGCCACTATGCGGAAGCACTAGAATTTAATTTGAACGCAACCAATTTTACTTTCTTGTACTCCGGCACGTCTATGTAATCAAAATACCGGTTTACTTCGGCTAATTGTTGGGGGCCTTGCACAAAACCTTAGGATTTAGCCCCTCAAAACAAACCAGAATTATGGAATAATAAAGCAATGAAATAAATTAAAGGATAAACCACACCACACAAGAGATTTTTACGTGGAAAACCCTTAAAGAGGTAAAAACCATGAGACCTCATCCAGATCAACAATCCACTATGAAGTAGAATGTTATAACCTTCTTCACTCACGCAGGAGTGGATAAACAATAAGAGAATAAAAGAAAAACGGAGAGATCTCACCGATCGCGAGGACGTAGAAGCACTAAGACGTCGACTCCCTTCCACAAGCTTCCTCTCTTTCTTTGCTCTCACTCCCTCACCTTTGATAGCTCTAAACCCTTTGACAAACCCTTACAAAGCTTTAAGAAACTCTCTTTCTTTACCTAGAAAGGCCCTAGGCACCCCTATTTATAGTTTAGGAAACTCCCTTCTGCACCCTGTCGCGCAAGGCCTCAGGTTTCCGCAATCCGCACAAAATCGCGGAACGAATCTGCGTAACCTCGATTGGTCGAGCTGTGTTCTCGACCGGTTAAGTAGCCCACTCGACCAGTCGAGTACCTCCCTCGACTGGTCGAGCACCTCGGAGAAAATAATCAGATGGTCGATGGACTTTGAGTCGAGCTCCACTCGACCGGTCGAGCGCCACCCACTTGATCGATCGATCAACGCGGTGAAATACTCTGAATTTTAACCCATTGTACTGTCTCTCCCCTGAACTGAGGAGGAAAAACTTCATCAAATCTCTCCCTTTCCGACTTAGGAGGAATTCACCTTCTTTAGGCCAGCCTGGTTTCTACAAACCTCAAACTTGCCCTTGAGCAAATTAAGCCTTGGTTATCATGTCTGACCCATTATCATTCGTGTAGACCTTCTCAAGCTATAACACCTTCTGTTCCAAAGTATCCCTAATCCAGTGATACCAAATCTCTATGTGCTTCGACTTGGAGTGCTGACTTGGATTCTTGCTCAAGTGTATAGCACTTTGACTATCGCAATAGACCACGTGCTGCTCCTGCTTCAGGCTAAGTTTCTGTAAGAACTTTTTCATCCAAAGCATCTCTTTACATACCTCTGTGATTGCAATGTACTCGGCTTCTATCGTCGATAATGCTATGACCTTTTGTAGCTTGGTCTGTCAAGAAACCGCTCCCCCTACAAACGTAAACATGAACCTCGATGTAAACTTCCTAGAGTCTATATCGCCTGCCATATCTGCATCTGTTTAGCCCTCTAACACAGGTTTTTCGTCACCATAATACAGGCTCAACCTGGATGAACCTCTTAGATACTGCAATATCCATTTCACCGCTGCCCAATGCTCTTTGCCAGGATTAACAAGATACCAGCTAACAACACCAACCGCATATACTACGTCTAGGCGTGTACACACCACAACATACATTAAACTTCCTACAGTTGACGCGTAGGGCATCTTCTGCATCTCTTCCACATCTACCTTCGTCTTGGGACACTGCCTATTGCTTAATTTGAAGTGACCATCTAGTGGAGTACTAATCGGCTTCGCTGCATTTATATTGAACCGCTCTATGACTTTTTCAATATACCGCTCTTGTGACAGCCAAAGCTTCCTGCTGCTTTTATCATGGGTTATCTCCATTCCTAGGATTTGTTTGGTTGGGCCCAAGTCTTTCATCGCAAATGACTTGTCCAACTCCTATTTCAACCTATCGATCTTCTTGATGTGTTTTCCCATGATGAGCATATCATCAACGTATAACAGTAGAACTAAGAAATCACCATCTGAGAACTTGTGCCTGAACACACAGTAGTCTGACTCCGTTCTGTCATACCCATGCTTCAACATAAACGAGTCGAACTTCTTGTACCATTGCCGTGGTGCTTGTTTCAGCCCATACAAGCTTTTCTTCAGCTTACACACTATATGCTCTTTGCCCTTTACTTCGAACCCCTCTGCTTTGTGCATATAGATCTTTTCTTCCAGGTCACCATGGAGGAAGGCAGTTTTAACATCTAATTGCTCTATCTCCAGATCCATGCTAGCCGCCAACCCAAGCAACACCCATATGGATGTCATCTTCACCACTGGTGAGAATATCTCCTCGAAGTCTATGCCTTTCCTCTGACTAAACCCTTTCACTACAAGTTTAGCCTTGAACCTCATCTGTAAATTCTTCTGCTCAATCTTCTTTCTGAATACCTACTTGTGGCTCAAAGCTTTCTTGCTTTTAGGCAGTTTCACTATGTCATAGGTGTGGTTCTTATGCAAGGATTCTATCTCCTCTTGGATAGCTTTCAACCACTCCCCGTTATGCTCGCGGCTAGGGCCTCAGAATAGTCTTTTGGCTCTCCCCCATTAGTCAACATAATGTACTCATGTGGTGAGTACCTCTTGGATGGTTGTCTGTCCCTAGATGAGCTCCTCACTTGTGACTCAATAAGTGGATCAAGCGGGGGCTGCTCCCCCGATCCATCTTCTGAAGGAACTCCCTCGTCCTCTGCACCTTGCTGTACTCTCCTGTTATCAGGCACCACGGGAGGAATAATTAGATCCATGTACTCTAGCTCACCTGAACTAGGTTGGTTCTTCTCTGACTTACTAATGTCTTCTATAAACTGATCTTCAAAGAAAACTACATCTTTATTCCTTACGAGCTTCTTCTCGATCGGATCCCATATCCTGTAACCGAACTTTTCATCACCGTACCCCAAGAACACACACTGTCTGATCTTCATATCAAGCATGGACCTTTCATCCTTAGGTAAGTAAACCGATACCCTGCATTCAAACACCCTAAGATGACTGTACGATGAATCTTATGCAGTCCACACCTTCTCATGTACTTCTCTATTCAATGGGACTGATGGAGACTTATTTTTCAGATACACTGCTGTGTGCATTGCTTCTCCCCAGAACGTCTTGGCAATTTTGCATAAGATAACATGCATCTGATTCTCTCTACAATGGTGCGATTCATTCGCTCAGCCACACCATTATGCTGGGGGGGGTCTTGGGAACAGTTTGTTCATGCCGTATACCCAGGGACTTACAATACTCATGAAAGTCGCCAATGTATTCACCACCATTGTCAGTGCGGATGCACTCCAATGATCTACCTATCTCTCTCTCGATTATAACATGAAACAATTTAAACACACCAAAGACCTCGTCCTTGGATTTCAAAGCATAAACCTAAACCCTCCTATATGCATCATCTATAAAAATGACAAAATACAATGCCCCACCCAAGGTTTTTGTCCTCATAGGACCACAAACATCAGAATAAATCAAATCTAATGCATGCACTTTATTAACGTGGGAAGTAGATTTAACAAATGAAACTCTAGCTATTTCCCTGATAAACAATCAATACAGGTTTTGAGAGGTATACCTGTCACGTCTGGAAGGAGTTGCTTCCTCGCTAGTAGCTGAAGCCCTTTTTCACTCATGTGGCCTAGACGTCTATGCCACCTGTCAATAGCTAAATCTTCCGCTATGTTCAACCCACCCTTACACACATTGACACTTACCTTGTAAAGGATGCAACAATTCTTTCCTTTGGTTGTGATCAACGATGTAAGACCCGTATTCTAATCCATAATGTTCTGTCGAATCCCGCGATCCTTTCCGTCGAATTCCGGCAACCCACGACTGATAATCGACGTTTACGCACGACCCTAAGTCATATCCTGTAGAATTGAGTCGGTTTAATCCGAGACTTGTACCATTGTGACCGCACCGTCGCCATAGTTCCGGTGCCGCGTCTTGTGCACCGATCTGATACCCTGGCAGGGAGATGTGGGTCGGCGTTTATTTCAAAGAAAACGCCACGCATTTGCAATCCCAAGACAATCTCTACAACATGTCAAATTAATCCCATCAATCAATGCCATCAATCATCTTATGTCAAGTACAAAGCAACCCATGCTTTCTTTCTCCTCAAGTTAAGCAACCACCAAAGTCAACCAATCCATCACCTCACCCATCACTCACATCCATCACCCATCTCACATCACTTCTCTCCTTACATCCTCTCTCTCTCTCTCTCTCTCTCATTTCTCAACACAATCCCAAGTAAAAGAGGTGCACACGTCCAAGCCTTCCCATGGAGAGAAAAATGTGATTTGTGTGGCCCACCTTTCCATCCCAAAAATCCATCATCTTAGCCCTCCATCTCTCATCATCCTCCATCAAAGTGAAGCACAAGGAGACTGGCGTTCCAACGGACTGAGAAGATCGAACGGTGGGTGCTTCTATAGACTAGGATTTTCATGTTCTTATGATGGGCCAAGTGAGGCCTACCGATCAATGGTATGAATCTCACTTTAGACCCTAGGTGTGGCCGATGGCCCACCTTGATGCTCATAATCATTCCATGATTGGGCCATTCTCCATGGACCCCATCATGATGTTTATTTTTCTTGCATAAAAAGAGGTCATCTAAGCTGTCCATTTTGGGTGGAGAATGGATCTCCACCGTTGATCCTTGATTTGATGGGCCCACGTGTAATGGGACCCACTTGATGTATGGTTTCTTGCAAGGGAGGGCTCATAGTGGCGGAGCCCTCCATCACACGTGTCTCTCTTTCTCTCTTCCTCTCTCTCCCTCTCTTTTTATTTGTTTATTTTTGTGTGTGATGATATGGCCGTGTGACCCACTTGGATGGACCCCACCATGAAGCATGTATTGGATTCAAGTCATTTGTAGGTGAGGCCCGCTTTATATATATTGTATCCACACTATTCATCATTTGGTGGCCCACCTGAGCAGGGCCCACCTTACATATGTTTGTTGTGCCAAGCCGTTCAGCGTCCAGAGACGCTGGACGTGAACTGTAAAAAAAAATTAAAAGAGAGAGAGAGAGAGAGATTCTTTTGAGATTTTAGGGTGGGCCACTCATTCAGGCCCCACCTCGATGTATATTTTGAATCCAAGCCGTCCATCCCCTCTCCTACCTCATTTTAGGCGTTAAACCAAACAATGGAGCCAATCCGAGGTTCTGGCGGGTCATACCTTTGAAATTAGTGAATTTCACCATTTAAATTCACTTTAATTTTTGCTACACGCCGAAATATATTCGATATTGGACTTGTTTGGCTTGTCTTGAGCTATTTAATGCAATGGCTGGAGTGGATTCACTTGATATGGGCCCCACATATGGAAAACCTCAGAAAAATGAGATTTAAAAAAAATATATATATATATATATATAAAATCAAATTTAGGTATAGTGCCTGCTGCTGCTATGCAACAGGACGCTGCTGGAGTCAGCGTGAAACGAGCAGGGACCCACGGCTCCATCTGTGGGCCCCACCATGATGTATATTTGTCATCCAACCCGTTCATATGGTGGGCCACTTCCAGCAATGGGCCCACCCCAAAAATCAGCCGTATACACAGCTCAGGTGGCCCACATAAGAGGAAACAGTGGTGATTGTACGTCTGCCCTTGAAATCCATTTTTGGGTCCACAGAAGTTTTAGATCAAGATGAAATTTATTTTTCCCTTTCAACCAGGTACGTGTGACCTTTTCAACAGATTAGGTGGCATATAGACATGGTGGTGGGATCCACAGTGATGTACGTGTTTCATTCTCACCGTCCACTGACGGTGGAAGGTGAAACCCCCCCCCCCTCCTTATGTGTTCTATCCACACCGTCCCCTGGACGGTGTATGTGTGTGCACGTGTGTGTGCACGTGTGTGTGCGTGTATATATATATATCCATATATATATAATTATATTATATATAATATTGTATATATACACTATATATAAATTATATATTATATTATATATAATATACATGATGGTGGGCCTTCATGTGGACCCCCACCATGATGCTTGTGTTGCATCCAAATTGTCCAACCATTTTCAAAGCTTATTTTACAGACTTGAGACTAAAAATAAGACAGATCTATAGTCCAAGTGGACCCCACCTTGGTATATGTATAAGGCCATAGGATTAGGCCCATCTTGATGTGTAATGGCCCGTTGTTGGGGCCCACTTGAGTATAGACATGGGGCCCAATTGGTGTGGTCCATTTGAGATACATAAGGCCCGTTGGTGAGGCCCATTAATGCGGCCCATTTGATATATGTAAGGCCCATGTTACGAGGCCCATTGTGTTGTATTCAAGGCCCATGGGTTATGGCCCATTACAATGTACACAAGGCCCATTGATGTGGCCCACTTGATTTATATAAGGCCCATATGAGGCGGCTCATTTGATGTATTAAGGCCTATGGGTCGAGGCCCAATAAGATGTATATAGGTCCATTGCAATTTGTGATTCCCTATGGTTTGTGTAATGATATTTTATGGCGGGCCATGCCTTGGGAGCAATGTTGGTTTGACGTCCACGTTGTAAGAATAATGTTGGTTAAATGTCCGCATTATAACTCTCCCTAGGGCCCATTGGTAGGCCCATACTTGTTGATGGTTCACTACTTTGTAATATGCTTAGTATATCTCTATGATTCATGCTCATACGCATCATATGTATGCTTGATATGAGGAATGTTTGACCATAGCATAAACCGTTGGACTGAAACATTTACGGGACTCCTTATGAGACGGAGTGCCCCACATGATCGCGTGGTACACGCAGGATTGCTGCATGACTGACGGTGTGACTCATGCATTTCGTATTGTGTGTCGTGATCACTACACGCCCTAGCGACGTTAGGGTCGTGGCTCCACAGACACATCGTGGATGGCCGTATCGGATATCGAAAATGCTTAGTTCTAGCACTGTGGGCACTTAAGATGTCCTTGAGTGAAAGTTTCAGAAACTTTTTGGTACTAGGAGATACTCCAACGTCTAAACCGAGTAGATACACGAGCGCCTGAGTGCCGAATACCAGTAAGCCGCATCTCCCACTGTGTCGTGGTCGGTTAGAAGGGGGTGTGGCCTTATTCGCCCGAGTGAGGGGGCTATAAGCTAGGTTGAGTTTGACCAGCTCACAAATGAGTCCGCTATGGACGAGCCGGGTAGATATTGGTAGACTACTGGTCAGGTGGATAGTGTGGTCTCTTCCACTTGTTTGACTGTGCAGCTAGGGAGGAGGCAGTCAATGTGAGGTGTATTAGACCCCGGTGATATCCAGAGAGGAACTGTACTGATATGTGTACTTGATGAGTACTGGCACGCTTGCTTTGCATCTCGCATGTGACATTTGGCTACATACGCCTCGCATCGCATGGCCTTGGTATGGCCGATAGCATTCATGCCTTGCATCACATAGCTTTGGTAGAGCTGATAGCATTCATGGACTTACCGTATATTTTTACATTACTCTGATATTGTACACTTGGCACTCACCTTACACACACTTTCACCACCCTCTAAGCTTTTTATAAGCTTATGCACGATGGATGCGTGCAGGTGGCGTTAGGTTGCAACAACGTTGAGCTTTGAGCATGCGGCCGAGCTTTTGGAGTTTCTTTTACTTTCATTATATTGTATTTCCCTTTCATACACATTGTACTTAAAGTTTTTGATATAGTGGATATGTGGTAATGTTGTTTTGTGACTTGGTTATGCTTGTGATTATGCTCAATTACAAAAAAAAAAATTTCATATTGAAAATCCTCCTTGTAGGATCTCAGGATCGGAATCTGGCGTATGGGCGCTAGGAGCCGAGAATGGGGTACTATGGAGGCTGTCGGCATCGGATTCGGCGATTAAAAATTTTGTGAGCCCGTTTTTCGAGTTTGGGGCGTGACAAACGAACCCTTGATGAACTTCCAGCGCCCACCAGTAAACCAGCTTTCATAGCCATCATCATCCAACCTTCCCGTCGACATCAAGTTGATGCGAAGGTCTGGGATATACCTCACATTCCTGAGAACCAACATACAGCCCACATCGATCTTCACACAAATATCACCGACCCTTATAATCTTCGATATGCCAGAGTTTACCATCTTCACGGTCCCATAGTTACCTAACTTGTAACTTGTGAAGAAGTCCCTACGTGAAGTCGCATGAAAAGAAGCTCTTGAGTCAATCACCTAGTCAGTATCCTGACTTGTAGCCGTGAGACAAACATCATGATCTGTTGAAAGAATAACTACAATGTTGTCATCTGAAGTGATCGCAGTGGAATTTGATTCGTCTTCCTTCTCATTTCCTTTTTCTTTTTCATCGTTCTTATTCTTATGACATTCATGCTTATAGTGGCCCTTCTTGCCACAATTTCAGCTTTTAACATCCTTCCTGGTACTCGACTTATCTCTTGATTTATCTCGGGCCTTTCCACCTTTCCTGTTCTTTCCTCTCCCCCATTCCTATGTCACAAGGGCCTCTTGCTGAGTAGACCCCTGAGATTTTCTCCTTGCCTCTTTATTGAAGAAACAGCTAGTTACCTATTCCATGAATACATTTCTATCTGGTGCAGAGTTACTTAGAGACACCATTAATGTCTCACAATTGTCAGGCAATGAACTAAACAATAGCAAAGCCTACAGTTCATCATCTATGACCATCTTCATAGCGGAGAGCTGGTTCACTATATTGCTGACCTCATTCATGTGCTCGGCCACATAACCATCATCTTTAAACTTGAGATTCACAAGTCGTCTTATCAGGAAGATTTTATTACTGGCTGTATTCTCATACAGCCCTTCCAATTTCGGTCATAGGCTAACAGTTGAGGTCTCCGTAGACACATGGTGGAATACATAATCATCCAGACATTATCTAATAAACCCCACCGCCTTTCGGTTCAACTTCTTCTAATCATCATCAAACATATCCTTGGATTTTGCTGATATGCCTAAAATTAGAGAATATAAGTCCTTACAATAAAGCAAGTCTTCCATCTTAGCCTTCCATATAGTCCAGTTAGAACCATTGAGGCTAATCATCCTTGATAAACCACCTTCCATAATTCAAAACCGGTCCCACTCCATTTAATGAACTTATCTCTAATACCACTTTGTTGGGGGCCTTTCACAAAACCTTAGGATCTAGCCTCCCAAAACAAACCAAAATTATGGGATAATAAAGCAATGAAATAAATTAAAGCATAAATCATACCACACAAGAGATTTTTATGTGGAAAACCCTCAAAGAGGTAAAAACTATGGGACCTCGTCCAAATCAACAATCCACTATGAAGTAGAACGTTACAACCTTTTTCACTCACACAGGAGTGGATAAACAATAAGAGAATAAAAGAAAAATAGAGAGATCTCACCGATCACGACGACGTAGAAGCGCTGAGACGTCGACTCCCTCCCACAAGCTTCCTCTCTCTCTCTTTTCTCTCACTCCCTCACCTTTGATAGCCCTAAACCTTTTGATAAACCCTTGCAAAGCTTTAGAAAATCCTCTTGTATTACCTAGAAAGGCTATAGGCACCCCTAGTTATAGTTTAGGAAACTCCCTTCCGCACCTTGTTACGAAAGTCCTCAGATTTTCGTAATCCGCACAAAATCATGAAACGAATCTGTGTAACTTCGACTGGTCGAGCGGCTCACTCGACTGGTCGAGCACCTCCCTCGACTAGTCGAGCACCTCGGAGAAAATATTAGATGGTCGCTGGACTCTGAGTCGAGCCCCACTTGACCGGTCGAGCACCAATCACGATCGGTTAAGTAGTCCACTTGACCGGTCGAACAACGCGGTGAAATACTCCGAATTTTAGCCTGTTGCACTGTCTCTCCCCTGAATTGAGGAGGAAAAACCCCATCACTAACCAATCAAGGAATTCTTCTATACGCAATAAGTCTTAAAAAGTAGAAAGTTCAGCCTTACCTCAATAGTATCTTTCAGCACGATGTAGTCAATCATCTCCATGAATTGCTAGTCGGGCATCAACACCACCGACGTCCTCGTCGTTTGTAACATCTCGAATTTTCACGACCCAAGTTTATAATCGTGCCTAAGAAAACCGGTTGTTAATATATGAACTGGATGCTCTGAAAATCGTACCCATTTTTTTCTTTCATTTGATTTACATCCAGAAAGGTAACATTCACAAGAATAAAGATAACTATATTAATTATTCCTTAATCCAGTAATATTCAAATGCTCACACAATGGGAGTTTACTACAAATTCAGAGTTTCATAGCAGAATTATAAAGAAATAAATTATAAACTAAATCTTTTAATCTAATCAGTAATGTCTTCTGCCAGGGTCTGGTCTTCTGGGTCCTCAACCTGTACGTCACATACATCATCTAAGCGGTTGTGAGAGGGTCAATGCCCTACTCATAGTGAATGTTATCCTTTAAGATTAACAGTAATTCAAGAGAGTCATGAAAGCAAGATAAATGTTCTGATACGCTAAGTAATTCACACTACAAGAGATATCAATGCGCAAACAATCTATATGAGATGCATGCCTAACAAAGTATATGTGGTGTATCACACTTACCGATCACCACAATGTGGAATATGATTAGAGCTATCTGACTTGACCTGCATCCCATACTATGGATATTCGCCGAGGTGTCCCACGTTTAATATGGTTTTACGCGGTTGTCCTAAGACGACCACAACACATGAACCGGAAAAATACGCCCCCAGAGATTGGAGCGACTATTTGCGACAACCAACCCCCTATAACTCGAAATTGATGTACTACGTATATAGAACTTCTCACGTACACCAACCAGGACACCATCGACCTAAGAAACATGGAATTACGTGTCGCCCCAGGGCCGCTATTAAAAACGCATTACGTCCACGATATTTATCGATCGCTAGAGGATGGATTCCAACATAGTACTTGCGTCAAGAGAGAATTCCTTTATCTATGGTTAGTTAAGAATATCAAGACACTTGTCAAGCCCTTAAGGAAAAAGGGTGAGTGACAATAACCAACTCGAATAAGAGGCGAGTGACAAAGGTCAACTCGAACTAATAAGAGAAGTTAAAGCCAACTCAATAAATAGAAGAGCGGCAACGACCGATTCTTTAATAAGGGTGGCAACAGCCAACTCCATAATTAGAAGAGCGACCATCATCGATTCTTGGTAATAGAGAGTGGTAGAGCCAAATCAATGGTAAGGCAAGAGCAAGGCTTATATCCATAGCCTCCCATGAATCCAGGAAAGTCTCTTACAATGAATATCATCTAAAAATCTCAAAAGAGTCGATAATTGATGATAATCAATTAAAATGAAAATAGAAAAAAAGTAATGAAAATTTGAGGATAGATAAAAGACATGTAAAAGATACGTGTAATGGTAAGCTAAAAACATTCACTCAATAAAGACAAAAGATACGAAAATGGCATGATAAATTAGCATGAAGGCATAAAAGGGCAGGATAAATATATCAACTTAAATTAACATAAGCTTAAAGGATAAAACCCTCACTTGGCCTAGACTCAGATTCGATGAGTCAAGTCCTTTTTCTTTCTTTCTTCTTCCTTCTTCTTCTTTTTTTTTTTTCACTCTCTCCTTTCTTTCTTTCTTTCTTTCTTTCTTTCTTCCTTTCTTTTCGTTTAAGCTTCCACGCTATGAAAACAGTGGAGTGGAGAGCTCCTTTTATAGGCTGCTCTCACGGAGATCTCCTTCCGCAGTTTTGTTTTTGCAGCAGGGAGTCGGTTTCTAGATACTTCCTGCGTAAGTCAGTTTCCAGATACATCCTGCGAAATCGGAAGTTTGTGAACTGCCCGTGGCTGGCATTAATGGGTTCGGGTATGAAATGGTGCTTGTTTGGTCATTAACTGATCAAGGATTAAGATTGATGGTTCAGATCTTCCATCTAGACCCTGTTAATGGCCCTTATCTCATCCCAACGGCGGCCTGTGAGCACATTGTGGCTTCACACCTCTCTTTCTCGTTTCATCCTGCGTCCAAACCGTCGCTCAACAGGGCCGAAAAACAAATAGGCTTGGTCAGTTTTTCCCTACGCTCCTAATGGACGGCTCAGATCATCTTTCCGGACAATCAGGGTGGGCCACAATGATCGCTCTCAGATGTTGTCCATTTGAATTTCTACGAACGCGGGCTTGCATGGAGGCGTTTGTTTGACCAAGTTTTGTTCTTTTTGACCCCTTCTTAATGCTGAACGACTTAGAAGGTGGCCCACGATCACCCTGCGGATGGTCGTCCGTTTTCATAATGCGCCCGAAAAGGGATTTTCAAATCCCGTCGGGTCAAGGCGTCCCTTACCGACTCCGGAGCTTGGTGCAATGCAGCTCCATGGGGTTTGTGTACACACGACACATCGGTGGGGTCCACTGCAACGGCCTCGACCGATCTACACCGTTCACACGATGCCCTTTTTAAATAAACGTGTTGATTAAATCTAGGTGTCGATTCACAGGTCTGATGTGTCACCAAATCAGCGGTTATTGGTTGTTTTATCATTTTGGCCTACTTGAACCGTGATTTGAGGGCTGAATTTTGACATGTACGGCTGGTTTTGGGTCCATAGGCAAGATTTACGATTCCACGTTAATCGGGTGGTGAGAATCTAGTGGTCTAGGGTAGTTTGGGTGTAGCGCACACGTTCTTATGTAGTTATGAATGAAGAGTTACCCACTAATTTTGTTTGAAGGACGTTTACGCGTCGGGTCATACATATACGGCTTAGTTTTCGATGAGAGGGTCAGATGTCGTACTTCTAAAGTCATATATATGTCCCAAGGATTCTTGATACACGAGTATTGAAGATTTCGGGGCGTTACAGTCTACCTCCTATAAAAAAAAAATTCGTCCCGAAATTTCTTACCTTGAGTTTCTTATTCTTCGCAGAAGAGCTCGGGGTGTCTTTCCCTAATTTCATCTTCTCGTTCCCATGTTGCTTCTTCTACATTGTGGTGTGACCATAAAATCTTGACTAGTGGGATGGTTTTTGTTCGAAGGATTTGTTCCTTGCGGTCGAGGATCTGCACCAGTTCTTCTGAGTAAGTGGCGTTGTCTCGTAACTGTATTTGTTCCCAGTTGATGATGTTAGTCGGGTCCGGTTCGTACTTCTTCAACATGGACACATGAAAGACACTGTGAACATTAGCTAACTGTGGAGGTAGTGCGAGGCAGTAAATTACTTCTCCTATTCTTTCCAATATTTCGAATGGGCCAATGTACCGAGGCGTGAGCTTCCCCTTTTTACCGAAGCGCATCATGCCTTTCATAGGGGACACTTTTAAAAAGACATTGTACCCTTCGACAAATTCGAGTGCTCGTCTTCGGACATCTGCATAACTTTTCTGCCTACTTTGTATAGCTTGGAGACGTTTGACTATTATTTCGATCTTTTCTAAAGTAACTTAGACGATTTCAGGTCCTACGATACTCTTTTCTCCCACCTCTGCCCAACATTGAGGTGTATGGCAAGGACGACCGTAGAGGGCCTCGAATGAGGCCATACCAATACTGGCTTGAAAGCTATTGTTGTAGGCAAATTCAGCGAGGTGAAGGTAATCGTCTTAGCTGCCTTTAAAGTCCAGTAAACAGGCCCTTAACATATCCTCCAGTAGTTGATTCACTCTTTCCGTTTGCCCATCTGTTTGAAGGTGGAACGCCGTGCTATGTTTTAAGGTGGTACCAAGGCGGTCTGTAGCTTATTCCAAAGGGTTGAGGTGAAGCGTGAGTCTCTGTCGAATATGATCATGGTTAGAACCCCATGGAGGCGAACCACGTTCTTTATGTAGGTCTTGGCTAGTTCATTCATCGGGGCGGTAACCCATATGGGTATGAAATGGGCGAATTTGGTTAGCCGGTCGACTATTACCCATATCGCGTCGTGATTTCTCCTTATCCTGGGGAGTCCCACTATAAAGTCCATAGATATCGAGTCCCACTTCCACAGAGGCAATTCAAGGGGTTGTAGGAGTCCCGCTGGTCTTTGGTGTTCTACTTTCACTTGCTGACTTGTGAGACATTTAGTCACATAGGTGGCTATCTCCCTTTTCATGTCATTCCACCAATAATGTCGCTTCACATCTTGATACATCTTAGTGCTTCTGGGGTGAATAGTCAGTTTAGATCGATGAGCTTTGTCTAGCACTACTTGTTTTAAGAGCGGTGCGTTTGGTACACATATTCTGTCACAATATCTAATTCTTCCATCAGTGCCGATGCGCCACTGTGAATCCTTACTTTCTTGGGCTTTCATATAATGTTCTTGTAGTTCCTCATCTTGCCCTTGTGCTTCAATGATCTGACGCAGTAGCGAGGGTTCTACGGATAAATTCCCAAGGATTGTATCTTTCTCTTTTATGTTTAGTTGGACGTTGAAATCTTTTATGAAGTCCATCAGTTCCCATTCTTCCATTGCAAGCATCGCAGTCGAGCTGTGGGATTTCTTGCAGTTAAGTGCATCGACCACCACGTTCACTTTTCTAGGATGATATTGTATTTCAAATTGATAGTCCTTAAGAGTTTCCATCCACCTGCGTTGACGCATGTTAAGGTCCTTTTGGTCGAATATATACTTAAGACTCTTATGGTCTGTATGGAGCTTGAATCGTTCCCCATATAAGTAATGTCTCCATATCTTAAGAGTGAATACTATGACTGCTATCTCCAGATCATGGGTAGGATAGTTTTGTTCATATACCTTCAATTGTCTGGATGCATATGCTATCACTTTATTGTTCTGCATGAGAATGCCTCCTAACCCTTCACGGGAAGCGTCTGTGTATACTGTAAATTTTACCCCTTCCTCGGGAAGAGTGAGTACCGGGGAGGAGGTCAGCCTGTTCTTGAGTTCTTGGAAAGCTTCCTCGGCCTTTTCACCCCACCGAAAATGCATATTTTTCTTCATTAGGTTAGTTAATGGCGAGCTATCTTAGAGAACCCCTCGATGAAGCGTCGATAATATCCTGCTATCCCGAGAAAACGTCTGATTTCAGTGATAGTCACAGGTTGGGCCCATTGTAGTACCGCTTCGACCTTAGCTAGGTCGACCGCTATGCCTTGACGATTCACTACATGTCCTAGGAATTTGACCTCTTCTTTTCAGAATTCGCATTTTGAGAGTTTGGCGAACAACTGATTCTTTCTCAGCACGTTCAGAACTATCGGCAGGTGGTTTTCATGTTCATCCTTACTTCGTGACTAGATTAAGATGTCGTCGATGAAGACTATTACGAATTGATCTAGGTATGGTTTAAAGACGTGGTTCATAAGATCCATGAAAATGGCTGGCACGTTTGTGAGGCCAAATGACATTACCAGGAATTCATAATGTCTACCTTGTTCTGAACATGGTCTTGTATATGTCTTCTTCTTTGATTCTAAGTTGGTGGTAACCTGACTCAAATCGATCTTTGAAAAGAACTGAGCTCCTTTGAGTTGGTTGAATAGATCGTCGATACGGGGAAGGGGGTACTTGTTCTTTATTGTGGCTTGGTTTAGGTGACGGTAGTCGATGCACAATCGCAGAGAACCATCCTTCTTCTTGACGAACAACACCGGAGCACCCTACGGGGATACGCTAGGTCGGATGAATCCTTGATCTAATAACTCCTCTATCTGTTTCTTAAGTTCTGCCAGTTCTAAGGATGCCATTCGAAAGGCGGGTAGAGCCACCAGAGAGGTCTCTGGTATTAGGTCGGTACCAAAATCTACCTCCCTCCTGGGAGGCAGTCCCGGTATCTCCCTGAACACTTCTGGAAATTCTTTAACTATCGGGATTTGGTTTATGCCAATTTCTGTCATGCCCATTAATCGTTCCAAGGGTTCTTTCCTCTTCTTACCTTGAATTGTAATGGGGCCCCGCCTCGGTAAGGTGAACGTGACCGTCCTGGCCCTAGTTTCTATTATTGCCCTGGTCTAGTCAAGCCAATCCATCCCAAGGATCACGTCGAATCCTTTCATGTTTACTTTTACTAGATCGACTGGGATGTCGACATCTGCTATAGTGATGGGGTGTTCATAGTACTTGTTCAGTTCTATCATATTTCCCTGGGGCGATGCCACGGTGATAAGTTCTTTGGTGTATTTTAGTTCTAGATTCAATCGTTCGACTATAAAATTTGAGATGAAGGATATAGTAGCTCCACAATCGAACAAAAGGACAATAGGAAAATTTTGAATGAAAGTCGTACCTTCTATTAAGTTGGGGTTTGGGTTTGCGTCTTTGGGTGACATAATGGCATACAGGCGGCCCTGCGGATTTTGGCGTGTAGGCGGGTTGGCTTGCTGAACTCGATTCGGTATAGGACGACCCTCATCCCTCATCTTCTTGAAGCAATTCTGCTCCTCATGGCCTGCCCTCTTGCAATAACGGCAACCCCTAAAGCTGTCTCCCAGTTTTCTTTGTTCTGAGATAACACTCATTTGTTGGGTGACCTTGGTCCTTTTATCCTAAATCGTTGGCGCATTAGATATAATCCTGAATCTTTTCCTTGTCTCCTGTTGCTGTAATCGAGCCCGTGCCCTTCTGTCGTCGTCATTTTCGGCGCGCGTGGCCTTATCCATTACGTCGGCGTAAGTGGTCAGGTCAAAACAGCATATCTTGGAATGTATAGAAGGCCTCAGCCCATCTTTGAACTGTTTGACTCTAAAATCCACATCCTCAATAAGCTTCGGCTCGTAATGTGACAACCTTGAGAACTTGGCCTTGTACTACGCTACGGTCATCATGCCTTCGGTAAGCTTTAGGAATTCTGTCGTCTTCTCATCCCGATATGACCTAGGGAAATATTTCTCAAAGAATTTCCTTTCGAATTCATCCTAGGACCATGTGCGACGGTCAGGGGCGATCCTTTTAGTTGTTTCCCACCAGATCGCGGCTTCTCCTTCCAATATGAAGGCAGCCAAGGGAACCCTTGACTGTTCAGGACATCCCATGCCATTAAAGGTCTTCGTAATCTGTTTCAACCAATGTTCGGCTATAATTGGATCTGGGGTGCCAGCGAATTCGGGAGGCTGAAGTTTTAAGAACTTTTCTAGCATAAAAGACTCATCGTGGCATTCTGGTCAGGGAAGATTTGGTGATGTATCATGGTTAGATATTGTAGGGGGCCTTGAGGTCCTCGGGGAGGTGTTGCGATTCTACTGTTGTAGTTCTTCCACCGCCCTCTGAGTTCCTTGCATGATCGCTTCCATTCTTCCTAAGATGGCAAGGAATGGTGCCCAAATTTATGGGTCGGGAAGGTTGGGGGTCTCAGGGTGTGGTTCTGGGCACGTGGCTGCCTGTTGTTGTGTTGGGGAGGAGGTTGCAAATTCCGCCCTGGATGCCCTTCGTGGAGCCCCGTTTCCCGTGGCGTTACTTCGTGTAGTCCTTTTCTTGGAGGCCATGCTTCCTGTGTGGGAATATAACAATGGTTAGGGCGACTTTGAGCACATAATAGGAAGGTAGTGTCTGTTAGGCAATCGTCTCCAGGGTCTATGTCATTGGTTATCTCTAAAGTCCTCTGGTACCCTTTGAAGTACGGTACCCATTAAAGTAATGTACTGAGTACTTATACTTATGTTTCTTATCCTAGTCGTGTGACTTTATGATGGTCCATTTCTCCAGGCCCAGTTACTTTCATTCTCATGCTTTGATACTAACTTTAACATCCCGAATTTTCACGACCCAAGTTTATACTCGTGCCTGAGAAAATCGATTGTTAATGTATGAACTGGATGCTCTGAAAATCACACCCATTTTTTCTTTCATTTGATTTACATCCAAGAAGGTAACATTCATAAGAATAAAGATAACTATATTAATTATTCCTTAATCCAGTAATATTCAGATGCTCACACAATGGGAGTTTACTACAAATTCAGAGTTTCATAGTAGAATTATAAAGAAATAAATTATAAAGTAAATCTTCTAATCTAATCAGTAATGTCTCCTGCCAGGGTCTGGTCTTCTGGGTCCTCAACCTGTACGTCACCTATATCATCTGAGTGGTTGTGAGAGGGTCAATGCCCTACTCATAGTGAATGTTATCCTTTAAGATTAACAGTAATTCAAGAGAGTCATGAAAGTAAGATAAATTTTCTGATACGTCAAGTAATCCACACTACAAGAGATATCAATGCGCAAACAATCTATATGAGATGCATGCCTAACAAAGTATTTGCGGTGTATCACACTTAGCAATCACCACAATGTGGAATATGATTAGAGCTATCTGACTCGACCTGCATCCCATACTACGGATATTCGTCGGCGTGTCCCACGCTTAACATGGCTTTATGCGGTTGTCCTAAGACGGCCACAACACATGAACCAGAAAAATACGCCCCTAGAGATTGGAGCGACTATTTGCGACAACCAACCCTCCATAACTCAGAATTGATGTACTACATATATAAAACATTTCACGTACACCAACCAGGACACTATCAACCCGAGAAACATGGAATTACGTGTCACCCCAGGGCCACTACCAAAAATGCATTACGTCCACGATATTTATCGATCGCTAGAAGAGGGATTCTAGCATAGTTCTTGCGTCAAGGGAGAATTCCTTTATCCATGGTAAGTTAAGAATATCAAGACACTTACCAAGCCCTTAAGAAAAAAAGGTGAGTGACAATAACCAACTCGAATAAGAGGCGAGTGACAAAGGTCAACTCGAATTGAGGAGAGAGGTTAAAGCCAACTCACTAAATAGAAGAGCGGCAACGACCGATTCTTTAATAAGGGTGGCAACAGCCAACTCCATAATTAGAAGAGCGACCATCATCGATTCTTGGTAATGGAGAATGACAGAGCCAAATCAATGGTAAGGCAAGAGTAAGGCTTGTATCCATAGCCTCCCATGAATCTAGGAAAGCCTCTTACAATGAATATCATGTAAAAATGTCAAAAGGGTTGATAATTGATGATAACCAATTAAAATGAAAACAGAAAGAAAGTAATGGAAATCTGAGGATAGATAAAAGGCATGTAAAGGATACGTAAGATAAAACATCCACTCAATTAAGACAAAAGGTACGAAAAGGGCACGATAAAATAGCATGAAGGTATAAAAGGGCAGAAAAAATATATCAACTTAAATTAACGTAAGCTTAAAGGATAAAACCCTCACCTAGCCTAGACTCGGATTCGGCAATTCCCCCCCCCCCCCCCCCTTTTTCCTTTCTTTCTTTCTTTCTTTCTTCCTTTCTTTCCATTTAAGCTTCCATACTGTGGAAACAGTGGAGGGGAGAGCTCCTTTTATAGGCCGCTCTCACGGAGATCTACTTCCGCAATTCTGTTTTCACAGCAGGGAGTCAGTTTCCAGATACTTCCTGCAAAATCGAAAGTTTGTACGAACTGCCCGCGGTTGGCATGTGATGGGTTCGGGTACGAAAAGGTGCTCGTTTGGTCGTTAACTGATCCAGGATTAAGATGGACAGTTTAGATCTTCCATCTGGACCCTGTTAATGACCCTTATCTCATCCCAACGGCGGCCTGCGCGCACATTGTGGTTTCGCACCTCTCTTTCCCATTTCATCCCGCATCCGAACCATCGCTCAGCAGGGCCAAAAAAATGAATAGGCTTGGTCAGTTTTTCCCTACGCTCCTAATGGATGGCTCGGATCATCCTTCCGGACGATTAGGGTGGGCCACAATGATGGCCCTCAGATGTTGTCCGTTTGAATTTCTACGAACGCGGGCTTGCGTGGAGGTGTTTGTTTGACTAGGCTTTGCTCGTTTTGACCCCTCGTTAACGCTAAACGACTTGGATCAGTTGTTAGGAGTGAAGAAGGTGGCCCAAGATAACCCCGCAGACGGTCGTCCGTTTCACAGCGTGCCCGAAAAGGGATTTTCGAATCCCTTGACCGACTCCGAAGCATGGTGCGGTGCGGCTCCATGGGGTTTGTGTACACACGACACATCGGTGGGGTCCATCGCAATGGCCTCGACCGATCTACACCGTCCACACGATGCCCTTTTAAAATAAGCATGTTGATTAAATTTGGGTCTCCTTTCACAGGTCTGATGTGTCTCCAAATCGGTGGTTATTGGTTGTTTTATCATTTTGGCCTACTTGAGCCGTGATTTGAGGGCTGAGGTTTGACGTGTATGGCTGGTTTTGGGTCCATAGGTAAGATTTACGATTCCACGTTAATCGAGTGGTGAGAATCTAGTGGTTTAAGGTAGTTCGGGTGCAGCACTCACGTTCTTATGTAGTTATGAATGAAGAGTTACCCACTAATTTTGTTTGAAGGATGTTTATGCATCGGGTCATGCATATACAGCCTAGTTTTCGATGAGAGGGTCAGATGTTGTACTTCTAAAGTCATGTGTGTGTGTGTGTTTTGCATTGATTTTCATGGCAACGCCCAAGGATTCTCAATACATGAGTATTGAAGATTTCGGGGCGTTACATCGTTGGAGCTCGACTCATTTGGAGTAGCCCAACGATTCACTTTCAAAAACACTATAAAAATTGGGATTGTGTTGTACAACGATCACAGGTGGCTGAGCATCGCCTTGGGATCAGAGTGGAATTAGTACATCCGCAATACAGTCAAGGGTTACCTGCAGCCCTTGAATGGTCAATTGACTTTTCCAGTGGAAACCTTTCATTCTTCCTAATAGACAATGAATCCTTAGATCACCGACCACAAGATTTTGGTCTTTGGTCCATTCCATCGTTAGTTGTCATCGGCCCAAGTCTATTCCTCGCTCTGGTACCAATTGATGCAATAAAGGACGTGATGACATCGATCACCGTCTTCCTCAAGAATAACTACTCTGAATCCATTGAGCTCTCTAGATTCCTCACAGAGTTTCCTTGAATCCATGAGGGATAAAATAGAAATACTTTATAATAAATTCAAAAATAAATTAATTCACGATTTAAAAAAGTTAAATGAAATTACAGTCCTTTAAATAATGAGCTCAACCCTAGGATGAAGTTTAGACTCATACTCCAGCTACCATGCCTTACAATAAATAGTAAGCTTATGGTTTTCAGCCAAAAATAGTAAATGTCCAATTTGATTTAATCACGTTATTCTCTTAATTTTTGTAAGCCCTTTTCATGTTGGGCATGACTCATAAAACTCAAAAGATTATATGTTATGATCGAATTAAA
Organism: Magnolia sinica; assembly: GCF_029962835.1. Classification (NCBI taxonomy): domain Eukaryota; kingdom Viridiplantae; phylum Streptophyta; class Magnoliopsida; order Magnoliales; family Magnoliaceae; genus Magnolia; species Magnolia sinica. Next base: position 106,606,530 of record NC_080575.1, read on the forward strand.
ACTTATTTATTTATAGTAAAACCGAAAAGAAAATGAACTTTTGACTATCAATACGATGGAATCTTGCAAATCTGGCATGGGCAACCCAACATAGTAGAGTTTGATGGCTAAAGTAGCTTCTTCTACCCCAAAATCATATATGATATGTCCAAAAACTTATTTCGGTTTGCGAAATACGATTGTTTAAAGATTCTGACGGTCCTGATCACTTCTGTTTCCATTCATGCCTTTTCTGGTCCATCTTTGCAATGGAAGTATCTGTGACCCCGCTGTACATTAGTTTTATCCAACTCAAGGGAGAAACAAAGGTCTATCTGTACCTCTTTCCATCATAGCTCATCTTATCATCACTGCATGACTTAACTTCAGTCTGTTTTACTTTTGGATTGGTAATTTGAGTACCTCGCCCAAGGAAACAAGACATATTCATGTGAGACAGTCGCTGCTCGTCAGATTGTCCTAACAATACCTCGTTTCCATGTCTTGAAAAACTAGCCCATATGGTCATCAGGTGTGCCACCTGTTGAAAGGGAATGAATGGTTATTAAAAAACACCAAAGGTTCAAATCACGTGCCCTCCATGATAATCATATTTGCATGATTTTTTATACATGGAACTCACAGAGTGATGGCCTGGGATAACTCAATCTTGAAAATCCTGTTACAAACTGCAGACGGTCCATATTCCTAAAATGACAGTCTAGATCATGGCACTTGAAGTCTATAAGTATGCGTGTCACAGAATGACTCATACGATTCTTGAAGAGAATTCAACAACATGCATGCCTGATCTTCATTTTTTTATCACTTCCTCTATATCCAGCAACTTGCAAATCAATTTATTAAAGTAATTGATATGGGCCTCTACATCTCCACCTTCTGTCATATTGAAGGTGAACAACCGTTGCTTCAAGTGTAGGCGATTTTCAGTGGATTTTTTCGCATAAATATCCTCTAACTTCACCCATAAACCAACTGCAGTTTTCTCCCTCAAACCATTATGGAAAACATCATCCATGAGACCCAAATGGATCGAGGATAAGGCTTTTTTTATCAAGATTCATCATCACTCACAGTAAACTTTCACTCCTCAAGAGCACCATCTTCACCTTGCTTGGTTAAGGAACCGATCATCTTGATCTTTCATAGCTCAAAATTATTTTTACCTGAGTACTTCTCAATGTCATACTTAGTATTACCCGTTAATACTAATCCTGCAGATTCAAGCCTGCGCCCCGATGATATCTCTGATACCACTTGTTGGGAAAAACGGCAGAATCACACAGAGATGAATCTAGGATTGCAATCCAAAAGCACCAAGCAAACACAAAGAGAACACAACAATTTAATGTGGAAAACCCTTTCGGAAAAAAACCATGGCACAAAGCGATAGAAATCCACTATGAAAGCAGAAATTACAAAGACTGTGGACTTACCCGATTTCATCAATCCTCAAATCTCACCCTTGCTACACCCTTTGAAACCTTAGAATTATTTAGAAACCCTTTGAAATAATTTAGGAAACCTTAGAATACCACCCAATCCCATTTACACCCATATATATAGTTTTAGAAAGAATCTCAAACAACAGCGAAAAGAAATTTCACAAAATCTGCGTTTTCGTAAAATTTGTGCACAAACCTCCATGTCATCGAGCACCCTTCGATGTCATCGAAGAATAACCAAATCTGTCTAGCGACCAGAGGTGAAAATCCAAAAAATACTCGATGGCATCAACTGGCTTCGATGACATCGAAGCCTACTCGATGTCATCGAGCCATGACAATTAGATTTAAGACATCTAATAACAACACCACTTTGATATTTCTAAGAAATTGGCCATACATCTTATTTTTCCAGCTCATTTTAAGTCATAGGCTTAAAAATGAGGAAGATCAAAAGCTCAAATTGGTTCCAAGATGCCTCCAAGTTGTTTTAATGGTAAGCATTCCATCCACTGTTTCTATTGTTTGGCCCCACCAATATTGTTTCAATGGCAGCGGTTAAGAATGAGGTTAAGAATGCTGTCTTCGCTATCCCGTCGGATAGTGCACCGGGCCCGGATGGGTTCTCAGGAGGATTTTTCACCTCGTGCTAGGACATCATCCAAGATGATATCCTTCAAGCTGCGATCAATTTTTTCAAGGGAAGCTCGACCCCAAGAGCTTTTTGCTGCACATCCATTTTTCTCATCCCTAAGAAGTTAAACGCTTCATCTTTTTCCGATTATCGTCCAATCAGTTTGTGCAATTGTATCCAAAAGATCCTTTCCAAGGTCCTAGCTACCAGGCTAGCTAAGATCCTCCCATCAATTATTTCTGATGAACAGAGTGCCTTCATCAAGAACACGTCCATTGTCGAAAACATCTCCATAGCCTCTGAAATGGCCAATGATATCGACCGGAAAGTTTATGGAGGGAACGTCATTTTCAAGCTCGATATGGAAAAGGCCTATGATAGAATGGAATGGCCTTTCATTGATGTTGTTCTCCTCAAATTCAGTTTTCACCCCGATTGGATCCAGTTAGCCAAACAATGTTGGGTAGGGAGCTGGTTCTCCATCATTATCAATGGGGAATCGTTTGGCTTCTTTCAATCTTCTAGGGGCCTCCGCTAAGGAAATCCTTTATCCCCTGCCATATTCATCATTGCTGCTGAGGTTCTGAGTCGAGGCATTAGAGATCGCTTCCTCACACGGAGCTGCCTTCCTTACAAACTCCCTTCAAGCTGCCCCATCATATCCCATCTTCTATTTGCTGATGATACAATTATCTTCTTGAATGGTAGGAATTCCTCGATCCGCTCCATACTCTCCTTCATCCATTCCTATGAGAAGGCATCAAGGCAATGTATGAACCCCTCTAAGAGTTGTTTCATTCTCCCTAAGAAGGCTTCCTTGGCAAAAGTTGACAGGTTTCAAGCATCACTGGATTCCAGCGTTCAACCCTCCCCATTGTCTACCTCGGAGTTCCTCTCACCAAAGGGAGAATCCGGTACCAACACCTTCTCTTGGTTCTCCATAAGATTGATCTCTGGATCGCTGGTTGGAAGGCTAAACTTTTGAACCAGGCAGCCAAGCTAACTCTCATCAATCATGTTCTCTCAAGCATGCCCATGCACATCCTCTCAGCGATCAACATTCCAAAGCTAGCTTCGAAGCACATAGAGAAATCCTTCGCTTCATTTTTCTGGGGGACAGCGGAAGGGATTAAAAAGCATCACTGGGTCAGCTGGCCCGAGATCTGTTATCCTAAATCTGAAGGTGGCCTAGGGATACGCCGAATCAACGACACTATGCAGGCCTTCTGCTGCAAGATGGCTTGGAGGCTGATTGAAGGGAAATCACAATGGGCCAATTTTTTTCCTGCCAGATACCTCCACAAATTTCTGTTATCTCCCAGCCCTGCTAGAAACTACGGCTCTAGCATTTGGAAGGACATCAGAACCTCCCTCCCCTTCACCATCCTCAACTCTAGATGGCTGGTCGGTTCAGGCAATATTCAGTTTTGGCTTCACAACTAGACAGGTCAGGGCCTTCTCATCAGCATGGCATCTCCCCCACCTCAGCCTCAAGGTAGAACAGCTCCTCTCTCAGACATTTGGGACTCTTCTGGCATCTGGAACCTGACCCAAGTTGATAGTTTCCTCCCCCATCAGATTATCCGATCAATCCAAGACAACGGTATCTTTTTATCCAATAGGAGGGACAACCTCTCCTGGAATCTCTCTCCCAATGGAAACTTCTCCATGAAATCTGCTTGGAACTCACTTCGGGTAGCCAGGCCCAAGCAACGTTGGTCCATCTGGGTGTGGAACAAATGCATCCCCCCTAAAATTTTTGTTTTTCTGTGGAAAGTCATGCATAAAGCCATCCCTATAAACGTGGCCATCCAACAGATTGGGATCAGTTTGGCATCTTGTTGTGTGTGTTGCAGTTCAGCTTCTGACGAATCCATGTCAACTTCCTATGCCTATTCCCATTCCCCTCCTTTTGCAGATTCGCCTACGGCTGCCAACCCACCTCACCATCAGCCTCCTCCCCCCAATCCCAACAATCCCAGCACAGCTTCGGCCCTACCCACTAACCAAGCTGAAGATCTCAACCACTTGCTTTGTCATAGCCATGTTGCGTTTCTCGTCTGGAACCACTTTGTCAATTTATACCGAATCCAACTCAACCATTCTCACACCATCCAGGAGCGCATCAACCAATGGTTTGCTGCTGCTTCTTCTTCCTCCCTCCGTCGAACCATTTGTGGCCTCGCCCCGCCTTTCATCGTCTAGGAAATCTGGCTAGGGAGGAATGGTGCCAAGTTTGAAAACTGTCCTTTCTTAGCATCTGATATTATTAATAGAGTTTGTAAATGGCTTCTTGAAATTGGCCCCCATCTCCTGAACGTTTAGCCTGTGGTATGGTCTAAGCTAGTTGTGCAAGGATTTTTCAGGTTCTCGACCCCCTCCCATTTGGCAGCTAGCAAGGCTACAGTCATTCGCTAGCTATATCCAGCTGTGAACTGGATTAAATTAAATGTTGATGGCTCCACGCGAGGAAATCTTGGCCCCGGTGGTGGTGGAGGTGTGTGTCGGGACCACGCCGGCAACTTCATTTTTGCTTTTCACCACTCGTTCGGTCAGATCTCGAAAATGCAAGCTGAAGCCCGTGTGATGGTTGTTGGCCTCAATTTATGCAGGGACTTGGGGTTCAGATCGATTATTTTCGAAAAAGACTCTCGTGTCCTCTTTGAAGCTGTCTCCAACCAATCAGCCTCATGTGGTTGGAAGTTGTGGTACACCCTTGATGCGATCCATCAAATCAAACAGTACCTCACTTTTAGCCACACATTCAAGGAAGGTAATTCTGTGGCGGATGGCCTAGCCAATATTGCTAGAAGTGGCACCCCTAATAGAATCTTCTTCAACTCAGTTGACCTTCCAAGGCGTATCAAAGGATTTTTGCTTCTTGACAAGGCCGGTGTGGGTCAAATTCGGCTCAGCAAACACAAGACAGGGATAGGCTAGCTCTCCTTCCCTTCGCCTCTGGCCCAGCTGCCCCTCTGTCTATGTCTCCTAATTTTTTAGTTTCCCTTGTTTAGCTTGCTTATCTTCTATATGATAGGTGTGGCCCTGGTCTTTTGTATGTAGGGGCCCACCCGAATTGCTGTACATCTCAAGTTCCATCAATACAATCTCTAATAAAAAAAATAAAAAAAAATGGCGGCAGTTTTATTCTACTATTCCATGTTTGTTTGTCCCACTTGAGCTTTCGATCAGCCTTATTTTTTGTCCCATGCCTCAAAATGAGGTGGCAAAATAGATAGATTGAGAAGATTTTACAAACATTATTGTGGATCCTACCTATAGTCTAGCAACTCTCACCCTCAGACTTAAATGTCCACCAACCTCTTGCTCTCACATTAATGATATTCCCATTTTTTCATATTCATTTTGCCTACTTGAGCTTTAGATGGGCCTCATTTTTGGGTCCATGCCTTAAAATAAGGTGGAAAACTACATAGATAGAGTGTATTTGTCACCATTGTCATTGTTTGCCCCACCATCAGTCAAGCAACCCGGCCCACCCTTTATGCTTAAATGCCCACCCGACTTGATTGACATTGCCATCCTAACTCAAAATGTACTTATGGACTACCTTAATGTTCATGATAAATTCATTCCATCCATCCATTTTTATGTCAATCTGAGGGAATGGGCTAAATAATGAGGCAGATCCGAAGCTCAAAATGGCCCCCAGATATTTCAAGTGCGGACGCTAGATCTCACTGTTTCCTGTCATGTGGCTCACTTGAGCTTCAAGTCGGCCTTATTTTTGAGCGATTCAATAAGAAAATAGATGGAGTGAATAGATTTGTCATGAACACCCTGTGACCCTCTGAATGTTTCAACACTCTTTCCTGTTTGTTGGCTCAAGCTCATGTGGATGAGATCCGATCCATCAATCAAGTGTGCTGCTCTTTATTTGGACCATGGTCAAAAATGAGGCTGATTCAACCGTAGGTACAAACCATGGGAAATAGCTGAGATAAGAGGTCTCATTATTATAATACTCCAAGTTACATGTGGTGTCCACTTTTGTGTGTATAGACCATCCAATCCACTCATCTGAGGTTTCACAACAGGATTAGTAAATTCTCCTAATACTCATGTTGTCTAAACCGTGTGAATTTAAAATTTTCAGGAGTGATTTTACACCTTTACCTATGGTGAAAAACCCTCTTCCCTGTGGTGCAGCTGATGTAAGTCTTACATTTGACTGAATCTACAGGACTCGTGGTACGTGACTGCCTAGTACTGGCCATCCGTCCTATGGGCTGACAAAGTCTAAGGCCATTGCTGTCTCTAATTTAATGGTCTCCTTAAGCGTGGGCTAGGCAAAATAAAACCTTATAATAGACTAAGCTTGAAAAGTCCAAACAAATTAGCTTATAATCAGAATCAAACCCATAAATTCATGGCCTCACTCACCCAACAAAAAGGACACTTGACTCTAAAAGTCTCTGGCATTGATTGTCTTAACCATCCGATCAGTGGATGAGGAAAAAGGAGAGGTGCGTGATGATTCTAAGATTCAATCACTGATTTGGACTGCAGAGAGGAGATGGAGACAGACAAGGAGAGGAGAAGCTAGTATGTTGTTTGCCAAACATATAGTAGAAACTAAAATAAGTTACTTGTGCAATAAATAGCTTATCTTAACCAACTTATTATCCAAACGCTCCCTTACTAACGTAAGCATTATGCTATACTGCATCATTTTTATAATTTATAATTAAGGTCATAGTGTGCTATCCAAATGAGCCCCAGAAGTCTTGAGATATTGGGAGGTCCAGTTAAGTCTCCTTCGGAGGTGTACCCAACATGAGGGGAAAACAAAAGCTGTCTTTGCCTCTTTCCATCAAAGCTCATCTTATTGCCATTGCATGACTTCACTTGTATCATTTTAGATACCTCACACATGGAAACAAGTGATACTCACGTGAGACTGTAGCTACTCCTCAGGTTGTCCTGACAATACGTGGTTTCCATGTCTTAATTAAAAACATGGCCTATTGATCATCAGGTGGATTACACCATTGAAATGAAATAAATGGTTATTAGAAAAAGTCCAATGGTTCAAATCATGTGTTCCCCCGTGATGATAATATATTTTCATAATTTTAGATGCATGGAACTCACACAGTGCTGTGGTAAGTGGATCTGATTTGACACATGTGACCCACTTCTATGCATGAATTGGGGGCAGTTTCAAACCTCAGTTGAGCAGGTGCAACCTTCAATTCTCATTTTACTCGGGGGTTTTGGGTAAGGGATCTGCAAAATTGCGATTGAGGACTAGGGCATTGCCATCTAAGGGACTAAAATCCTGCGCAACACCTATTGTAGGTAGAGCATGCAACTATCATGCTCAGTAAGTCCACGTTTACATGTTCGCGACCTTGATTCACGTTCATCAATCATGCCTCTTTGTGTTATGACCCGAGGCAAACAAGTATGCCAATCCAAAACTCAGGTGGCTACGATACAGGAAACAATGGAATATGATCGGACAACACAATTATTTATGCATGGTCCATAAAATGTCCAGGTTGGCTAGATGACTTGGCTGGGTGGACTTGCTCTGCTGGGTCACGTCTGATTCAGTTCAGAAGTTGTCTGTGCAGAAAATATTGGTGACTTGGCCTGACCAGCCAATTCACTACCAAGTCCTCTGAGTTGCAACTTCGATTCAAAATCAAGCGAGTCAGCTAGAGTTGTCCCTTAAAACCGTGATTACAGTATGTGGTTTAAGGCCTATGCTCTAGAAATCCCACGGATTTAGAAAATTCCGTGTATCACTTTTCTTTAATTAGACGCTGTGGAAGTCAATTATCTTTCTTTCAAACAATTGCTTTGAAAGCCATCGATTGGATGTCTAAAATCCTTTGATGGGTGTGTGTTTTGAATCACATAGAGCACGGAAAACTAGATAGATGGTTCTAATTGATTCTTCATCTAACAACATAGGTGCTGCACATTGAAGCCTATATGGACCACTCCCTATGTCACAATTTGCGATTCTAAGAGGTTGAAGATGCCCTCTTATTGGTTCCTTTCCTGTAGCCAACGCTGAATCTTGTGTGCGACCTATAATGGGGGGTTGTGTCAAAGGATAAGGCTGACTAAGGACTCTTGTAAGCTGCATTCTCACCCTACCTGCCAATTGAACCACGTCATCTGTGGTCTTGACCGCGTGCATCTGAACTCTGTCCTAAATTGCCATCCGTAAATTGCATATGAAGCGTATTACCTTCTGCAATTCAGCCTCCAACAAGTCATTCCATGTTACTAACCATTGGAATTCTTCGGTATAATATGTGACAATTTGATTCACGTATTGAAAATTTTGGTATTGCTGCAACTATACATGCTCGTAATCACTGGGGAGGAATTGTGATCGAAGAAGGCATCTCATATATAGCCATGATCGGATAGACGCCTTATTATGTTGTGTACATGAGAGTTGTAATTGCTGTCACTGTGCAGAAGCACTAGATTTTAATTTGAATGCAACCGATTTTACTTTCTTATGCTTCGGCACGTCTATGTAATTAAAATACCGATCTACTTCGGCTAACCAATCGAGGAATTCTTCTATATGCAATAAGTCCTTAAAACTAGAAAGTTTATCCTTACCTCGCTAGTCTCTTTCAACACGATGTAGTCAATCATCTCCATGGACCGCTTGTTGGGCAATGACGCCATCGACGTCCTTGTCGTTGGAGCTTAACTTATTTGGCGTAGTCCTACGATTCACCTCCAAAAACACTCTATGAAAATCGGGAATGTGTCGTACAATGATCATAGGCGGCTGAGCATCGCCTTTAGCTCGAAGCGGAATTAGTACATCCATAATATGGTTTAGGGTTACATGCAAACCTTGTATGGTCAACTGATTCTCTTGGTGGAAAGCTTTCATAAATCTCAATAGATAACGAATCTTTGGATCACCGGGCATAAGATTTTGGTCTTTGGTCCATTTCATCGTTAGTTGCCATTGGCCCAAGTCTAGTCCTCTCTTTGATACCAATTGATGCAAGAAAGGATGTGATGAGATCGATCGCCATCTTCCTCGAGGATAACAACTCCGAATCCATTGAGCTCTTTAGATTTCTCATAGAGTTTCCTTGAATCCATGAGAGATAAAATAGAAATAAATTCTAATAAATTCAAAAATAAATTGATTCGTAATATATATATATATATATATATATATATATATATATATATATATATATATATATATATATATATATATATATATATATACGATATAATATAATAATGAGCTCAACCCTAAGATGAAGTTTAGACTCAAACTCTAACTCAACCACAATGATTTACTATAAATAGTAAGTTTACTATTTATTCATCATTCCTACTAGGCTTCATGATTTCGACCAAAAATAATAAGTGTCCAATTTAGCCTAATTGCATTATTCTCCTAATTTTTGTGAGCCCTTTTCATGTTGGGCACGACTCCTAAAACTCAAAGGATTAAAAGTTATGATAAAATTAAAACTTATTATTATAGTAAAACCAAAAAGAAAATGACTGTTGACTATCGATATGATGGAATCTCACAAATCCGGCAAGGGTAACCCAATCGTAGCAGAGTTGTTGGCTAAAGTAGCTTCTTCAACCCAAAATCATACATGATATGTCGAAAAACTTATTTCGATTTGCAAAATACGACTGTTTTAAGGTTCCGATGGTTGTGATCATTTCCACCTCCGATCATGCCTTTTCTGGTCCATCTTTGCCATGAAAGTGTCTGTGACCCGCTCTACATCAGGTTTCTAGTCATGTGTGCTTTGGTTGTTTATCCAACTCCAGGGAGAAACAAAAATCTGTCTTTGCCTCTTTCCATCACAGCTCATCTTATCATCATTGCATGACTTCACTCGGGTCTGTTTTACTTTCGGATTAGTAATTTTAGTACCTTGCCCATGGAAACAAAACATACTCATGTGAGACAGGCGCTGCTCGTCAGATTGTCCTAACAATACCTAGTTTTCATGTCTCGAAAAACTAGCCCATATGATCATCAGGCGGGCCACCTGTTGAAAGGGAATGAATGGTAGGTTATTGAAAAAGCCCAAAGGTTCATCACATGCCCTCCATGATGATCATATTTGCATGATTTTTGATGCATGGAACTCAGACAGTGATGAACTGGGATAAGTCAATCTTGGAAATCCTGTTACAAACTGCCGATGGTCCATAAGCCTAGAATGCAGTCTAGATCATGGCACATGCAGTCCATACGTATGCGCATATTACCCATGGCTGTATTTCAATGTTAACCGCAACTTTCAGGCTTAGATTTGGATTTATGCTTATATCCGTTCAATACCGGAGTTCCTTGCAGTTTCACCCATTCATTGGGTCCCAAAAATCCCCATAGATGAACTGTATGGATCCCTGAAATATTAGCCTTTCTTGTATGTAATGCTACTCCAAATTAATGAACACTGCCAAGGCAATTCACGCCAGAGATTAATTTTGGGGAGATTGACAGGGCAGGTGTCTATAGGTCATGTGTGCAAGATCTCTACCATTCATGAGCTGTGTCCAATGTTAGCATGCCTTCTCTCAAGAGTTGGGCTGATCCACTCATGAAATGTGGTACGTTGTCAACTGCCCATCTGATGAGTTGACGGTCCTATATTAATGGTCAAATGGATCTTCATACTGCACCTGTCCGATACTAGAGTCGCAGACCCATTTCTAGCCCTAATTAAGTGGTCCACTTGAGCATGGGCCACAAAATAGATAGACTTAGCCTAACCAAACGAACTAGATAAGAATTTGGGCCCTATGCCATCCGGTCATGGCCGTTATTGGAATTTTGCTAAACCCAGAAAAAAAAAAGGGATTTGACTTTGAAAGTCCTGAAATTATTGGTAGGCGTGCAATCAATCTCCCTGAAACTGTCTGATCTGGAAGTTGAGGCCACCTGCGTCTAAAAAACTATTTACATGCTTGTGCACTATTACATGTGTGGCTCCCAACATATGTGTATATGCCATCCAACTCATGTATTAAGTGAGCACCACCATGATGATGGAACGCCTCAAAAAACAAGGCTATCCAACCATTAGGCTGGCCAAACCATGGAAAACAATTTCAACCACTCAAAAGCCTCCAAAAATTAAGTGGTGGCCCACGTGACAGTTGATCAGCCTATTTTTGGGGCATCCAATGGAATGGCCCTGCTGGACAGATTCGATGCAATAAACATACAATAGTAGACCCCATGTGCAACTTTTATAGACTACGCTGGAGGTAAAAGACTTGCAGAGGAACCGCCCTCAACGTTAAATCAGACGAGCTGCAGCCCATGATCCATGAACCGGTGAAATTACCTCTGTCACTAAATAATAGTAGAATTTAAGCATGTGTCCCCACGCATAAAAAGATTATTACATCCAAGCGCTGCTCTTTGATCTATTTACTTGGGTGATCCGGTGGTGACTTCTTCTTAAGGTTTGGGGACTGAACCGTTCGTAGAAGTTTTGAATGGATGGGTAGAAACCATAGCTTGGCACATCAATACTATATATAATGCCTAGAATCATTTGGACATTTTTGCCCCATTATTAGTTTTAGGGATGCCAATATTCAGAGGACATGAGAACTGGGATTTTTCCATATGGCCTCCTGCCTTTTCGATTATGGATTGGAACCCTTTAAACTATATCCTAAAACGCAGCTATAGTTTTCACCATTAAACACTAAACCGCTTGCTGATTGGTTTTTGGTATTTTATTATCTTTACCTCGCATTACATTGGATTCATTGGCATACCACCTTGTTGATTTTGAGAAATTCACTTAATCCATCTGTTTTGACAGCTCATTATAGGGTGTGGGCCAAAAAATGAGTTAGATCGAAAGCTCAAAGTAGGCCTATGAAAGCCCAAAGGTTTTTCAATGGTAGGTGTTCATTCCCCACTGTTTACTATCGTTTGGTTCACTGGAGCTTGATATTGGCCTCGTTTTTGGGCCCATGCTATAAAATGAGCTGGAAAAAAACGGATGGACTGGGTGGATTGGTCACAAACATCCTATGGTCCCCCCTAATATTTCAACAGTGGCCATTTAACCCCGCTGTTCCATGTTCGTTTGGCCCACTTGAGATTTGTATTAGCTTCAATTTTTGTCCCATGCCCTAAAATGAATTGGCAAAACAAATGGACCTGACGAGTTTATCACAAACATCACTGCAGACACCACCTATGGTTGAGCAACTTTGGCCTAATTAATGTCCACAAAGGACCTTTGGCTCTCACATTGATAGACATTGATTGTGGTGCTAACCTAACGACCGTATGTGGGGCATGTTTGTGAGAAATGGACGGACCCATACATCTATTTTATCAGCTTATTTTAGGTTAAAAGCCGAAAAATGAGGTAGATCAAAGCTCAAGGTGGATCCCATGATGCCCCCAAGATGTTTCAATGATGAGCATTCCATCCTACTGTTTCTTATTGCTGTCCCGCTAATGTTTCAATGCTGGCTGTTTAACTCCACTATTCCATGTTCATTTGTCTCACTTGAAGTTTGGATTTGTATCATTTTTTGTCCCATGCTTTAAAAAAATGTGGCAAAATATATGGATGGAGCGGATTTGTCACAAGCATCATTGTGGACCACACTTATGGTCGAGCAACTCCCACCCTCCAGTTTAAATGTCCACTTACCTTTAGCTCTCACATTAATTGGCATAGCTTTCCTTACTAACCTAAGTTTGATAGTCTATAGGACCACTTTGATATTTCTAAGAAATTGGCCCATACAACTTATTTTTCCAGCTCATTTTAAGTCATAGGCTTAAAAATGAGGCAGATCAAAAGCTCATAGTGGGCCCAAGATGCCTCCAAGATGTTTTAATGGTAAGCATTCCATCAGCTAGCTGTTTTTATGGTGTAAAATCATACCAGGATTAGTAAATTCTCCTATTACTCATGTTGTCTAAACAGTGTGAATTTGAAGTTTTCAGAATGATTTTACACCTTTACTTATGGTGAAAAACCCTCTTCCCAATGGTGCAGCTGATGTAAGTCTTGGATTTCACATGAACTACAGGGTTCATGGTACTTGACGGCCCAACTGATGGATGGGGTGGATATGATGCATGATTGTCCCACGTAGTGATTAGTTAGCTAGTGCAAGTCATCCCTTCCATGTTCCCATGCAATTCAGGCCATTGTAGTCCCTAATTCCATCTCTCTCTCTCTCTCTCTCTCATTGTGCATCACATTTCCTAGCCTACTTAATAGTTTCAGGCTAAAAGGAAGAACAACGCAATATGCATGACCTGAGGCCGAGTACTGGTCATCCGTGCTATGGCTTGACAAAGTCAAAGACCATTGCTGTCTCTAATTTAATGGTCTCCTTAAGTGTGGGCTTGGCAAAATAAAACCTTGTAATAGACTAGGCTTGAAAAGTCCACATAAACCAGCTTATAATCAGAATCAAACCCATAAATTCATGGGCCCACTCACCCAACAAAAAGGACACTTGACTCTAAAAGTCGCTGGCATTGATTTTCTTAACCATCCGATCAGTGGATGAGGAAAAAGGAGAGGTGCGTGATGATTTTAAGATTCAATCACTGATTTGGACTGAAGAGAGGAGATGGAGAGAGACTAAGGAGAGAAGAAGGTAGTATGTTGTTTGCCAAACATAGTAGAAACTAAAATAAGTTACTTGTGCAATAAATAGCTTATCTTAACCAACTTATTATCCATACACTCCCTTATTAACATAATGCATTATGCTATAATGCATCATTTTTATAATTTATAATTAAGGTCATAGTGAGCTATCCAAATGAGCCCCAGAAGTCTTGAGATATTGGGAGGTCCAGTATCCGTCAAAAGTTGTCTTTGCCTCTTCTATCAAAGCTCATCTTATTGCCATTTCATGACTTCACTCGTATCCGTTTTAGTTACATCACACATGGAAACAAGAGATACTCATGTTAGACTGTAGCTACTCCTGAGGTTGTCCTAACAATACGTGGTTTCCATGTCTTAAAAACATAGCCTATTGATCATCAGGTGGGTTATACCGTTGAAATGAAATATTGAATGGTTATTAGAAAAAGTCCAATGGTTCAAATCATGTGTTCCCCCATGATGATCATATATTTTCATAATTTTAGATGCATGGATCTCAGACAATGATGATCTTGTGGTAAGTGGATCTGATTTTACACATGTGACCCACTTCTATGCATGAATTGGGGGCAGTTTCAAACCTCAGTTGAGCAGGTGCAACCTGCATTTCTCATTTTACTTGCGAGTTTTGGGTAAGGGATCCTGCAAAATTGAGTTTGAGGACTGGGGCATTGCTATCCAAGGGACTAAAATCCTGTGCAACCCCTGTTGTAGGCAGAGCATGAAACTATCATGCTTAGTAAGTCCACAGTGACATGTTTGTGACCTTGCTTCACGTTCATCAATCATGCCTCTTCGGGTTATGATCCGTGTTATGATCCGAGGAAAACAATTATGCCAATCCAAACTCAGTTGGCTACATTACAGGGAACAATGGAAAACAATTGGACAACACGATTATTGTTTGTGTGGCCCTTAATCCACTGGGTCGCGTCTGCTTCAGTTCAGCAATTGTCTGCACAGAAAATATTGGTGACTTGGCCTAACCAGCCAATTCACTACCAAGTCCTCTGAGCTGCAACTTCGATTCAAAATCAAGTGAGTCAGCTAGAGTTTGTCCCTTAAAACTGTGATTACAGTATTTGGTTTCAGGCCTATGTTCAAGAAATCCCACAGATTTAGAAAATTCTGTGTATCACTTTTCTTTAATTAGATGCAGTGGATGTCAATTATCTTTCTTTCAAACAATCGCTTTGAAAGCCATCGATTAGATATCTAGAATTATCTTATGGGTGTGTGTTTTGAATCATATAGAGCACGGAAAACTAGATAGACGGTTCTAATTGATTCTTCATCTAACGGCATGTGCTATGGAGAGATGAATCTACTGTATTCCAATCATCGAAGTGGTTTTAGACGGATGGGTAGAAGCCATAGCTGGGCCCATATATACTATATATTCAACACAAGAATCATTTGGACATTTCTACCCTCACTATTAGTTTCAGTGGTTTTAATATTCAAAGGGATATAAGAAAACTTTTTAATTGAATGTAGGGGCATTTTAGAAACTTAAAAATGTGGCTACTAACTGAATGATGGCTAAGAATTTTACCTGCAAAAATCAACAAATGGCTCATTCTTTATCCCGAGTAAGTAGTTCCACCCCAGTCTCTCTCTCCAATCTTCTCTGCCTGAATTCCAAAATGCAGTCCAAGACTTCGTATGTATTCGATGCATTACTTTTATTTAATGAGGACCAAGTTCATGTGGATGAGATTCACCCTGTCAATCAAATGTGCTACTCTTATTTGGACCATGGCCCAAAAATCAGGCTGATTCAACACTTTGTACACACCATGGAAAATAGCTGAGATAAGAAGTCTCATCATTTAAATAGTCCACGTTACATGTGGTGTCCACTTTGGTGTGCATCCACCATCCAATCCACTCACCTGACATTCCACACCAAGATTAATTGATTCTCCAATAATCAGGTCATTCTAATACTCATGTTGGCCAAACCACGTAAATTTAAAATTTTTAGGAATGATTTAACACTCTTCCCTGTGGTGAAAAACCCTCTTCCCTATGGTGCGGCTGATGTGAGTCTTGGATTTCCCTATAGTGTGGATCTAATGCATGTTTGTCCCATAATGATTAGTTAGCTGGCACATGTCATCCGTTCCATGTGCTTATGCAATTCAGGTCATTGCACGCGACATCTTCTAACCTACTTAATAGTTTCAGGCTAAAAACGAAGCACAACACAATATGCATGACCTGAGGCTGAGTACTGGCCATCCCGCCCAAGGGCTGACAGAGTCAAAGAATATTGCCAGCTCTAATTCAATGGTCTCTTTCAATGTGGGCCATGCAAAATAAAACCTTGTAATAGACTAGGCTTGATAAGCCCAAACAAACCAGCTTAAAATCTAGACCAAATTCATCCATTGATGGGCCTACTACTTGAAAATTTGCAAAACCCAACAAAATGGAGACTTGACTCTAAGTCGCTAGAGTTGATTGTCATAACCATCCAATCATGGATTAGAAAAATGAGAGGTGCATTGATTACAATTGAGGAGATCCAATCACTGGTTTGGACCCCACATGGTGTGGGGTCCACTGGGGAGAGGATGAGACAGATGGGAGATGAGAGAAATGTGAGAGAGGGAGAGGGAGCATGAAATGACTTAAGCTTACAATTCTAGGTTTCTAAAAATTAAGAAAACAAGTCATCAAGCATGTATAATACCTTTAGAATATTATCTTAATGAGTGTTCCAAATGCCTTTTATTAATATAATGTATTATGTTATAATACTTTGTTTTTATTATTTATAATTAACTACATTATGAGCTATCGAAACGTGCCTTAGAAGTCTTGAGATATGGGAGGTCCAGTCCAGTCTGCTTTGGAAGTTTACACAACTCAAGGGAGAAATAAAAGTGATCTTTACCTCTTTCCATCAAAGCTCATCTTATTTCCATTGCATGACTTTACTGAGCAATTCGAGTACCTCACGCATAGAAACAAGCCATACCTAGTTTCCATGTCTTAAAAACATGGCCTATTGATCATCAGGTGGGCCACACTTATTGAAATGAAATGAATGGTTATTAGAAAGTGTCCAATGGTTAAAATCATCTGTTCTCCTCTGATGATCATATTTGCATGATTTTAGATACATGGAGCTCACACAATGATTATCTTGCGATAAGTGGGGGGCCTTTTTTTTTCTGCCTTCGGCGCCCATGCCAGAGCCCTAATCTGATCATCTGGATCCTTCAGTTTTTTTTAACCATTAGGTTGAGCCCCCTAAAAAATGGGCCTCATCTATCATGTAGATCTCTGAGAAGCATGAACAAAATTACAAAAAAGAAAGTATCACCTAAAATATGGATGCAATCTTCCAAGTGCTGAATAGGCTAAAAAAGCCTTCCACAAAATTTGGCCGCGAAACATTAAACTGACAACAAAGAGGCTACTGAAGCACTCACAACAACCTGACCCAGCAGAATCCGCCTCCATCAGGAACAGCAGCCCCTCAGGACTCAATTAAAGGTTTTGGCTTTCAAGCCAAAGGATCCATGGATCAACCATGTGGGTCCCACCTTGATAGATTTTTTTATATATATATTCATGTCGTCCATCTGTTTTTTTCTTCTTTTTTCATCTCATTTTAGGACCCGATCCCAAACCTTAAGAAGATCCAGATCTCAGGTGGACCATATCATTAGAAATAGTGATGAATGATCACAAAATGCTTTTTGTGGGCCAAAAAGGTTTTGGATCAAGCTGATCTCTATATTCCCTTCATCCGGATCTTCATGACATTATTAACAAGTTAGATTTCAAATAAACATTATGAAAACCTTACGATGTGCCTTTGGTAATTTTAACAGTGAGGCACTCAATCACCGCTGTTTTCGAGTCGTTCACCTGAGATTTGTATCTTGATAATTTTTGTCATGCCAACCTAAATGGTATGAAGAAACAGATGGATGGCGTGGATATATAAAAAATCATCAATGTTGGCAGGGTATGCTGCTTGTAGCCAGTTGGCAACTTGTGGGTGCGCTGAGGCCCCATCATGATGTATGTGTTTTATCCATGCCGTTTATCCATTTTTTCAAAATTATTTTAGAGCTTGATTCAAAAAATTAGGCAGATCTAAATCTCAGGTGGACCATATTACAGGAAAACAGTAGTGATTTAATGTCCACCATTAAAAACCTTCTAAGGCCCGCTGGATTGTTTATTTGACAACCAACCTATTGATTAGGTCATACAGATCTGGATGAATGGAAAAAACAAATATCAGCTGGATCCAAAACTTTTGTGGCTCAAGAAGTTTTTAATGGTGGGCATTCAATCAACACTGTTTCCTGTGAAGCGGTCAACTTAATATTTGGATCTACCTCATTTGTAGGCTCATACCATAAAATGATTTGAAAAATAAAAATAAAAATGAATGAACGGCATGGATGAAACACATACATCATGGTGGGGCCCACAGAGCACCGAACCAGTAGCCAATAGCAGCATCAGTGATGGATGCCCCATATAAGTGTCATGCTAATTGAAAAGTTGGCATGTCACCAAAAGTTTTAGTGATCTGTTCTAGAGTGAAAAATGATTTGGATGGTAAGTAATTCAATGGTGCATTTGGATGCTTTATGATATTGAATGTATGCCCAGCTCATTAATGGGTTGGATTATTCTTTGCTGCTAGCTCTACCTGATGATTGGATCTTGCACGCATCTGTTGTGATTTGGGGTGTCAATAGTCAAATTTGGACCGGGCACAAAGCCTGACCCTGACATGAGCCTAGCAGCACAATCCCAATTTTACTAGGATTGGTCTGACCCATCCTGAAAATTGATGCCGAATGTTCCTAATGCATCTCTTGAGAAGAGGGTCTCACATGCATGGTGATATAGACATTGTAAAAATGAAAACCAGCTATTTAGGTGCAAGATGCATGCATTGCCTAACCTGCGATGGCATGGGAATGTATATTTATAGGATAAAACACTTGCTAAGGCCAGTCTAGGCAGAATGGATCAGGCTAATATGACTTGAGCCCAAGCTGGATTAGTCGCTTGTCTAGGTCCAAGTGAACTAGGTGGAGTCTGATCCAATTCGGTGGTTGTCAGCACTGAAAACATGGGTGACTTCACCAGACCAGCCTATTCACTCAAGTGGGGCTGGGTAGCATGTAGCCTTTTGTTTCAGATTTGGGTTTGAGGGGTTTATGATAGGCAGGCGTGGGATGTTCTCTGTGCTGGCCCTGATTTTTAAGGTGTCCAAAGGGACGCCCTGATGGACAGGCTGAATGCCATATACATATGGCAGTCGGCCTCACGTGCAACTTTTCTAGAATAAGCTCCTGGGACAAGGACTTGTAGAGGAACTGCCCCCCAACTTCCAAGGCAGATTGCAAGGAATAAGAATGAGATTGAGTGCAGTCACAGATACACCCACCACTTGGATGTGTGACCTCTAATCAAAAGGTTGGATGACAAATAAATATTACTGTGGGCCTTAGGAAGTTTTTAATGATGGCCATTCAATCACAATTGTTATCCGTGGTCTGGTTCACCTGAGTTTTGGATCTGCCTCATTTTTAGGCCCATACCCTAAAACCAACTGGCAAAATAGATAGATGGTGTGCAAAAAACACATACATCATGGTGGGCTTACAGAGCTTTTCCAGCAGCAGACAGTACCACACAACCCGAGTGAGCACATGATGGGTTGTGGGCCCATATGTTGAATTGGTTTGCTTTTGCTTGCCGGGTCGGGTCCAAGTTATTATTTTACAAGGGCAGGTCACTCAAAACCATCCAGGTTGAATGGTATGGCTTTAGAACGAGAAAACGTGAGACAATTTAGCCGGCTCGAGCCTAAAAGCATGTATTATATGGCCCAATTGTGATAATGGGTGGGTTCCGTCCTATAGCACTGGTTTGAACCTTTAGCTCAGTGTTGCAACCTTGCATTCTTGATCACCTCTATAATGAAATTTTTTTTTAAAAAAAGAAAAAAGAAAAAAAAAAAGGCACATTCAACTGTGGAAGAGGGTGAGATTTGTTTCTGGTTAAGTTGGCCTGGGTCTGACTTATCTACCAAACAGGCCAACAATTCAAACTCTTACCCAAGTTGTAGCTCATGACCCATGACCCAATCTTCACCTATTTACTAATTAGCCTTAGAACTTAAGTGTGTTTCCCACTCATAAACAGAGTATTACGCCCAACTGCCACACTTTGATTCATTCACTTAAGTGGCTCGTTAGTGACTTTTTCTTTTTAGGAATGAACCATTCCTAGAAGTGGTTTTAGGTGGATAGGTGAGAAGCCATAGGTTGGCACTTCTATACTATATATGACATTAGAAGCATTTGGACATTTCTGCTCATATAATTAGTTTCAGGGGTTTCAATATACAAAGGATATAAGATAACTTTTTAATTAAAGGCAGGGGTATTTTAGAAACTTAAAAATATAGCCGCTAACTGAATGACAGCTCAGATTTCACCAGCAAAAGCTAACTAATACCTTATCTTCTACCCGCGAAAGTCTTTCTACCCGAGTCTCTCTCTCTCTGATTTCTAAAATGCAGCCTGTGAATTTGTGTGGACATCAAGACTTTTGTTTGACGAAGATGGAAGGACTTCAAGTGGATGATATCCACCCCATCAATTAAGTGTGCCACTCTTTGTTTGGACTAGGGCCCGAAAATCAGGTTGATTCAACACTCAAGTCGTACACACTACGGGGAAAAGCTGAGACGAGAAGTCTCATCATTAAACTGCTACAAGTTATATGTGGGGTCCACTGTGGTGTGTGTATAGCATCTAATCCACTCATCTCACATTCCACACCAGGATTAATTGATTCTCCAAAAATAAGGACATTCTAATGCTCATGTTGGCCAAACCATATAAATTTAAAGCTTTTAGTAATGATTTTACACCCTTCCCTATAGTGCAGCTAATGTAAGTCTTAAATTTCTCCGGATTTCTAGAATACATGATGAAAATTTGATGGCCCAACTGATGGACCGGGTGGATCTGATGCATATTTGTCCACACATAGTGATTAATTATTTAGCTAGTGCAAGCCATCCTCTCCATGTGCCTATGCAATTCAGGCTATTGTAGTCCTGATTTCTCTCTTCCTTCTTCTCTCTATGTTGTTGCACACACATCTCTTAGTTTACTGACAGTTTAAGGCTAAAAATGAAGCACAAGTCAATAAGCGTGACTTGAGAATAACTACTGGCCATCTGGCCCATGGACTGACCAGAGTCAATGACCACTGCCAGCTCTAATTTAATGGTCCCCTTGAGTTTGGGTTGTGCAAAATAAAACATTGTAATAGACTAGGCAAGCCCAAACAAATCAGTTAAAATCTAGACCTAATCCATCCATTCTCAGGCCCCGCAAAACCCAACAAAAGAAACGAGACTTGACTTTAAAAGTTACTAAAGTTGATTGTCCATCCGATCCTGGATAGGAAAAAGGAGCAGTACATATTGATTACAACAGGAGAGATCCTATCACTCGTTTGGACTAAACATGATGTGGGTACCACTGGGGAGTCGATGAGAGAGATAAGAGAGAGGAAGAGAGTATGAAAATGACTTAAAGCTTATAATTCTACTTGGTTTTTAAAAATGACAAAAAGAAGTCATGTTGCATGCATAATACCTTATGATTATAATCCTAATGTGTGTTCCAAACGGTTTAGCATAATGCATCATTTTTTTAAATTTATAATTAGGTACATAACAAGCTATCTAAGTGGGCATAGAATTCTTGAAATTACCGAGGGATCCAGTCAAGTCTCTGCTTTGGAAGTTTGCCTTTCCATCAAGGTTCTTTCTTTGCCTTTCCATCAAAGCTCATTTTATTGTCAATTCATCACTTCACTCTCATCTGTTTTACTTATAGGAATGCTAATTTGAGCACCTCACACATGGAATCAAGCCATACTTATAGGATCCTACCTTTTCTACTGATGTTCCTCAGTTTCTTTTATTCAAAGATAAACCAATGCCACCATAGCAATCATTAGTTTGCAAGAATATTTGTATATATACATATGACATATACACAACAAAGTATATATCAGCCTAAGAGTACTTTTATAATTATTGAGTATATAATACATCATCTCACCCTAATTAAGGTTATTGAGCATTCTACAAAACTATACTCTTTTCTCATCTCATGAAGTTCTACCCACATGGCTTAGTAAACGAAAAAAAGAAGAAGAGGAAGAAGCTAGGATGAGCGTGCTCATGCAGTCCTTATCTTTTGCCTTCTAAATGTAGCACTGCCACATTTGTCATTATTTGGACTAATGAGTTGAAAAGGATTTTCCTGCCATAGAGATGAGATCAATCAAAAGCTTTCATATGGCCCACAGAACAATCGTAGGGACATGGTAACAATTGCCTAATGTACACATCACACCACATGCATTGTCCAGTGGAGACGGAATATACCCTGCCCACTAGGGTGGTCAGACAGCGACTTGATGGTTTATTATTTTCTATTGTTAACATCAAAACCTAAACTTATCTTGGATGGTGTTGGACGTAGGCCAGTGGGGCCCACTGGTGAGCAATCACTAGTGGGTGGGTCCCACATGTTTAGGCATCTTCCGGTTATATTTCAAATTCAAAATTGAATTTGATTTATGATAGGAGATAGGGATAAGACCGGATGATATGGTCTCATCCAAACTCCCCTCCTTTCATATAAAATGCATGCGCTCTCTCTCGCATAATAAGATATACAAAATACTGAGAGTATACGGAGAGAGAAACATTGTGCACGAGATATTGTCCATCTTAGCTTGTCCTTGGGACGATCTGATCCATAGATCGCAATCCGGGACCACTATATACCGTAGGATCAGAGGTGTGAATAGTTCTATCTGCTCCAGTAGTAGATAGGCGGGCCGTTGGAGCACCGTTCTTCTACTTTGTAAAGGTTCCAAACATCGTGTAGACCGTCAGATCTTGAGGGCTCACCTTCCGCGCTTCCCAACAGTGGTATCAGAGCATATTTAACGGCGGATCTCCGATTATTATCATCTAAAAAGGTAAGTGGCCCGTCTTTTCCTTTAGGAATGGAATTATGGCCCAACCTCTAAAATCATACGAGGGAAATGGACGGTTCAGATTTTTTTTTGGACAAGATTCATGTCTATGATTTTGGTATCAAATCAATCAGTGTGTACAATGTGCACAATGGATTGTTTTCTTAGCTAATCCATTACAGTAATAAGAGCCTTTTATTAATATAAATCAATTCTACGTATGTGAGTTAAATCATACTTAGAATTATGAGTACAATGTGCAACAAATCACTTGTCATATAAATAAATTCTAAGGATGTGTGTTATGGATATAAGTCACAGACTTAGAATTCTTAGGCATTAACTAACGGTGGGACCCACTAGTTAGAATCCATAAAGTTGCTGTATTGTACACGTGATTGGCTAATGTACAACACCCCAGCTATTCAGCCCCATGAATTTCGGTGGAGAATTTCAGTAGAAGTTCGCTTGAAGACGAAATAGGCATGCGCTGTTACAGGATGTAGCAGCTTCCGGTTGGATTTTAAAAGTCAAAGTGGGGTCCACCGTGATGAATTGTCGATAAATCCACACCCTCCATTAGTTTTGTAAAATAATTTTAGGCCACGGGCCCAAATTTTAAATGGGTCTATGGACTGGACAGCCCACATATGGAGCATAGAGATGGAATAAAAACCCATTAACGCTGCACCCATTCCTGTTTGTCCGTGAAAGGATTTTTTTTAATTTGGGTTGGATAGGTGGGGTCCACTTATGATGCTTTCTTGGGGATCTGCTCCGTTCATTATTTTCTATGTATCGTGTAATGATACGGGGTTAAAAATGAGGCAGATCCACAAATCAGGTGGACCACTACAAACAAAAGATCTCATGCCACCCTTCATCACATCTACCATGTATAAAACATCTGGACGGTTTATGCCGTATGGATGACAATCCTTTTAAGAATATTGGGATGTTTTGTACGCCATTTTTATTCTAATGGTTCCATGTTTGCTGCTGTACACGTATGCAATGTACACGTCTGGCTGCTTCACACGTATTGGTTGTACACGTGTTGATTGTTTCATGGTGGGTCTGTTGTACACATGTTGGCTATTTGTATAGCTGCTGTACACGTGTTGGCTATCTGTATAGCTGTTGTACACATGTTGGCTACCTGTATATCTTCTGTACACGTGTTGGCTATCTGTATAGCTGCTGTACACATGTTGGCTACCTGTATATCTCCTGTACACGTGTTGTACATGTTGTACATGTGTTATTTAGCCACTGTACATTAGCTACTGTACACGTGTTGTACATGTTGTACACGTGTTATTTAGCCACTGTACATTAGCTACTGTACACGTGTTGTACATGTTGTACACGTGTTATTTAGCCACTGTACATTAGCTGCTGTACACGTGTTATTTAGCCACTGTACATTAGCTGCTGTACACATGTTGTACACGTACATGCTACCATACATGTTAACATACATGCTTCCATACATGATCCTGTACATGCTACCATACATGTGTAAGCTTCTGTACGTGCATTAGCTGTTGTACATGTTAGCCATACATACATGTGTTAGCCATACATACATGTGTTATACATACATGTGTTAGCCATACATGTGTTATACATGCTGTACATGTGTACACGTGTTTGTACCATACACGTGTTGGTACCATACACTGTTGATCTATTGCTCATTAGTGAACGAAACGATCATCAACCATGATGCTCAATGTTGATGAAAGGATCCATCATCAACAATGATCATTATCGGTAATGATCGGATCCATCACTAATAGTCATGATCACAGGTAAAGATTGTACTCTCTTTATATCTAAGCACTTAATTTTTCCTTTCTGATGATGATGTTAATATGCATGAAAGTATTCGGCTTGATGTGTTTAGATCTAAGCCCCCTTATTTTTTATTGGAAAATATAGAAAAACTTAGTACTTAGGTACTCCCTATACACAAATAAAGGTTGTGCATAACCTGAGTGGGAGTTTATTCTCCTACACCAAATGATGCATGCAACCATGTAATGGAAGGTTGCACGTTATATAAATTTATTCTTATAAAAGCATTAAATCTCATCTTAATTAGAGAACTTGATTGTTCTACACCGCCCATACGGGTATGTGGACTTTCAGATCTCATTAAGATGTGTTAACTGCTTTTATACTTTGAAATTTTATATAACACGTAGAAATGCTAATGATTAGTGTCAATACCTTAGATCATAGCTAAGCAGTGATACTCATGCAATGTAGAGATGGCCACCAAAGCGTTAATCGCTGAACAACTAAAAGGACAACATTTCGACGACAACAACTACGAAGACTGGTCTCGAGCAATGCGATGCCTTCTGGACGAGGACGACATATCTCACACACTCGATGTAGTTCAAGAGGAACCCATCCTAGCTGAAAACGGGAATTTACAAGAACATAGGGTTGCGATGACTCGCTATAATAAGTGGCGAAAACAAAATCGTTCAGCCCGTAATGTCCTTCTTAGCACTATGCACAAAGAACTCATACCTACGTATGAAGTGCATGAAACCGCTAAGGGAATCTGGGAAGCACTGACAGATGCCTATGCGCAGAAGTCAGATGCGAGAGTTAGGGCAATGGAATTGGAATTCCAGGAGTACAGGATGCCTATCGGCTGTCCCATCAAAGATCATATTCGTAAGATGGAGCAAATGATAGGTGCCCTTAGGAATGTTGGGTGTAAATTGACTGAAAATCAGAAGATTATAGCCATGCACCGTTCCTTGCCTGAATCTTGGGCCCAAATCAAAAGAATTCTGAACCATACTGATTCAATCACTACGTTCAGAGACTTTTGTGGCCACTTGGTACGTGAGGTTGATATGAATGCAATTCAGCCAGGTTCGGCCAAGGCCTTTGTAGCAGAGACCCATAAGCGAAAAGCTAATAATAAACGGTTCAAAGCTCGCAAGAAGACGAAGAAGAATAATCAAGAACAGAAGACCACAACACCTGCTCCAAATCTCAAGAAGGGGAATGGAAAGAAGAAGCAGAAAAAGACAAATGTAATCTGCTTTGTCTGTGAAAATTCTGGCCATTATGCTCGGCAGTGTGCCCACAAAAAGACGGTAATTTCTCAGTCACAAGATACTTTGTATGTAGGCGTTTGTTCTGAAATCCTTTCCATTGATACTATATCTAACGAGTGGATTTTGGATTCAGGCGCAACAAAGCACGTGACACAGAGTCGTCGAGGACTCGAGAAATTCCAGCGTGTAGCCAAAGGAAGTTACAAGCTGTACATGGGCAATAACGATGTTGAAGACGTACTAGGGATTGGCGTTCTCCATCTCCGTACGCGCATAGGGCAAACAATAATCCTTCGTGATACTCTTTTTGCACCGGGGATGCGTCGGAATTTAATTTCTGTTTCTAGGTTATTATTTGATGGTTTTGATATTCGATTTTTTGGGACTAGAGTTTCTTTGAGACTGAATAACCTCATCTTTGCATGGGAAAATTTAATTTCAGATTTATTTATTCTAGACGTAGATTGTGATAATGCCCCTCTTGCTTTATCTGCTATGTCGAATAAAAATGTAGTATCTGAATCTCAAAAATGGCACGCGAGGTTAGGTCACATCGGAAAGGATCGTATGACAAGACTAGTACGTTCTGGTCTGTTAGACTCCTTATCCAAAGTTGATTTGCCATTTTGTGAACATTGTGTGTCCGGGAAGACATCGAAGAAACCATTTCCCAAAGCGGCTAGGTCTAAGGGCACACTAGAGATAATCCATTCAGATATCTGTGGACCATTTAATGTACATGCCAGAAACGGATGTCAATACTTTGTCACTTTCATTGACGATTACTCGCGCTATGGATATGTGTATCTCATCTCACACAAATCTGAGGCTTTTGATTGTTTTCTTAAATATAAAGCTGAGGTGGAAAATCAGCTTGAGAAAAAGATTAAAACCCTTCGATCTGATAGAGGTGGCGAGTATACATCTGAAACGTTTAAATCATATTGTGAAAACGTTGGAATTGTTCGGCAGTACACAATGGCTTACACTCCACAACAAAACGGTGTTGCAGAGAGAAGGAATAGGACACTATTGGACATGGTTAGATCGATGATGGCACAAGCCAATCTCTCTACCATATTCTGGGGAGACGCACTGTTAACAGCCGTCTACGTCCCATCCAAATTCATTCCTAAGACTCCATATGAGATGTGGTCTAGGAGGCCTCCTTCTTTAGCCCACCTACGCCCTTGGGGATCATTGGCATATGTTTTGCTACCTACTCAACATAAAGGTAAACTTGATAGTAAAACCATTGAATGCGTGTTCATTAGGTACCCTATGCATTTAAAGGGATACGTTCTAGTTTATGAGGACCATGGACGATGGATTGAGATAGAATCCTGAGACGTGACCTTCGTTGAAGATAGATACCCAAGCCGAATGAAGCAAAAGGTCCCAATAGAACTTTTTGAAATACCCGATGTATCTCAGGAGAGTGGGAGTTCTGCTCCTCAAGATGAAGATGTTCCTATAGTTCACCAGGACAGTGGGAGGACATCTCAGCAGGCTCCTGAGTTACGTCGAAGCGAAAGAGGATTGATTCCCCGAAGATACTTCGATATTGAGGGTCAAACATTCTCTTGCGTTGCAGTTGATGATGATGAACCTGATTCATATCAGGATGCATTATTATCTTCTAACTCGGCCAATTGGGTAAATGCTATGGACGAAGAGATCGCCTCCATGGAGAAGAATAAAGTTTGGAAACTTATTGATCTGCCTTCCAATCGCAAAGCGATAGGTAATAAATGGGTACTTAAGATCAAAAGAAAGGCAGATGGTACAGTGGACAAGTATAAAACACGATTAGTTGCTAAAGGTTTTACACAGCAAGAAGGCATTGATTACGAGGAGACCTTTTCACCTGTTGCAAAGTTCTCCTTAATCCGCATAATCTTGTCCATTGTCGCAAGTTTAAACTTAGAGTTATATCAAATGGATGTAAAGACCGCATTCTTAAATGGTGACTTGGATGAAGAGATATATATGCAACAACCCATGGGTTATGTGGACAAAAAACATCCAAAGAAAGTCTACAAGTTGTTAAAATCTATCTATGGGCTGAAGCAATCTTCAAGACAATGGTACATGAGGTTCCACTTGGCCATCACCACTTTTGGATTCACGATGAGTGAAAAAGATCATTGTGTATACATAAAACGGTTTGGAAGATCTTTTCTGATACTATCTCTATATGTAGACGATATCCTGTTAGCTGGTAATGACATGCAATTGTTAATATTGACTAAAGATTAGCTATTCTCGAACTTTGAGATGAAAGACCTCGGTGAAGCCAACTTTGTAAGACCCGTGTCCTAATCCTTACTGTTCCGTTGGCTTCCGCGGTCCTTCCGGTCAAATTCCGTCAACCTTCGTACCACATCTGGTGTTTGCACACGATCCTAGGCCAGGTTCCACGCACCGATGACGGCTTGATCCGAAAGTTGTATCATAGCGACCGCTCCGTCGCTGCGATTCCAACGCCGCGTCTTGTGCGTCAAACCGACGCTTAGATCATAAGTTGGGGACTATGCATTATTATGACCATGGACCGCGTATTGCGGGGCCCACCTATTCCATGTGGCACTAATCTCTAGGAAATTATGAGAATGATGTCATCACCCTACCCTAGCTATAGCCACCCTACCCTAGCTATAGCCACCCTACCCTAGCTATAGCCACCCTACCTACCCCTATCCCTCTTACAAGCATTTAATGCTAGCCACCCTCTCTTACAACTCATCATTACCTACCTAAGCTACTCTCCCTCTCTCTTATCTCTCCCTCTCTCCTTTATTCCTTCATATTTCTTTCAAGCAAAAAAAAAATCCATACGTGAAACCCTCTCCCATTTCTCCCAAGCTACTTGTGTGGCCCACCTTTCCCACCCCTTCATCTCTCATCTCAACCATCCATTTCCCATCTTCCTCCATCAAAGAGTAGCACAAGGAGCTAAGGAAGCCAAGGGAGCAAGAAGATCAAGTGGTGGGTGTTGGATAGGATAGTTTTTGATGTTTTTAAGATGGGCCAAGTGAGGCCAACCGATCAATGGTTTGGATCTCGCTTTGGACCCTAAGATGTGGCCGATGGCCCACTTGGATCATCATGATCATTCCATGACGGGGCCATCCTCCATGGACCCCATCATGATGTTTATCTTCTTGTATAATTAGGGTCATCTAGACCGCTTAATTTGGTGGAGAAGGGATCTCCACCGTTGGATTTAATTTTCATGGGCCACATAAAAGGGGACCCACTTGATGTATGATTTAGTGCAAGGGAGGGCCCATAGTGCCGGGGTCCCTCCATCACACGGTCTCACTCTCTATCTCTCTCCCTTTTTATTTTATTTTTATTTCATTTTATTTTATTTTGTTGTAAGATGATGAGGTTGTGTGGCCCACTTGAATGGACCCCACCATAGGGTATGTATTCCATCCAAATCACCTACAAGTGGGGCCCACTTTGTGTGTAATATCCACACCATTTTCCATGAGGTGGCCCACCTAAGCAGGGCCCACCCCTAATTTATTTTCAATGGTCCAGCGTCCAGGGACGCTGGACGTTTTGGAAAAAAAAAAAAAATAAATATTAGCTTGCCACGGGGGTTGTCCCCTCATGTAGGCCCCACCTTGATGTATGTATTAAATCCACACCATCCATTCCCTTCCCAAGCCCTTTTTAGCCGTTGACCTGAAAGAAGGGACCCATCAGACCTTTAGGCGGGCCATACCATACCAAAAGGTGGTTTTCACCATTGAAACCTCCCCTGATGGGTTGTACACTGGAATATGTCCAATATTGGACTTGTTTTGCTCGTAGTGAGTCATAGAAGAACACTGGACGGTGTGGATTCACTGGATGTGGACCCCACCTGTAAAATCTGCGTTTTTTTCAAAAAAAAAAAAA
This sequence comes from Magnolia sinica, assembly GCF_029962835.1. Taxonomy (NCBI): domain Eukaryota; kingdom Viridiplantae; phylum Streptophyta; class Magnoliopsida; order Magnoliales; family Magnoliaceae; genus Magnolia; species Magnolia sinica. Next base: position 106,636,330 of record NC_080575.1, read on the forward strand.
AGTAAAATCAACACAGCAGCCGTTGCTGCTGTGTGTCAGAAGGCAGCAGCGCTGCCTGCGCCAGCAGCGTCCGGGCGGACGGACGTACTAGCAGCCCTCACGGCTGTAACCGTTGGCCCCACCGTGATGTTTATATACCATCTAAACCGTGCATAGGGTGGGCCACTACCTAACGTGGGTCCACCCCAAAAATCAGCTCGATCCAAGACTCAGATGGCCCACACCATAAGAAACAGTGAGACTGGACTTCCACCTTTGAGATCCTTCTGGGGCCCACAGAAGTTTTGGATCAGAGTGAAACTTGTTTTCACCGTTTATCTTGGCCCATGTGACCTTATCAACGGGTTGGATGACATAAAAGCATTACGGTGGGCCCCACATGGAGCCCACATTGATGTATGTGTTTCACTCCCACCGTCCGCCCGGACGGTGGACGTGGAGCCACTGTGATGTGTGTGGGCCCACTGTGATGAGTGTGTGGGCCCACTGTGATGTGTGCGTGTGTGTGTATATATATATATATATATAATATTATATATATACATGTATTATGTATATATATTATATACTATATACATATTATATACTACATTATATGTATATATTTTTTTTTACTAATGTTGAGGCCCGTGATTTAGGCCCACTTCAGTACTTGTGACCCATGGTTGAGGCCCACGTTGATGTATATAAAAGGCCCATGGGTCGAGGCCCATTTGATGTAATGGGGCCAATGAGTTGAGGCCCATTTGATGTGCACATGGGGCCCAATTGGTGAGGCCCATTTGATACATATAAGGCCCAGGTGAGTAGACCCATTTGATGTACATATGGAGCCCAACTGTCGAGGCCCATTTGACACGTGTAAGGCCCATAAGCTTAGGCCTATTTGATATGTTCTGAGGCCCTCGGGTTATAGCCCATTGCAATGTACATAAGGCCCATTGGTGTGGCTCACTTAATGAATATAAGGCCCATGTGACTTGGCTAATTTGATGTATTTAAGGGCCCAATGGATGTACCTAAGGTCCATTGCAATGTGTGATCCCAAAATAGCTTATGATATGATATTTGTGGCAGTCGTGCCTTGGGAGCAATGTCGGTTTGACGTCCACATTGTAAGTATAGTGTGGTTAAATGTCCGCATTATGACTTTCCCTTGGGTCCACTGTTAGGCCCATATGTGTAGTGTGTAGGCCGTCTAGGCCCATCTTCATTATGAACATCATCCACCCCATATAACATATTTAATTCCATGATTCATGATCATATGCATCATACGTATGCTTGATATGAGAAATGACTGATCATAGCATATGCCTTTGGGCAGATTGTTTAGGGGCTCCCGTACAGGGGGTGTTGCCCTACATGAGCGCACGATATGCGCAGGATTTGCTGCATGACCGAATAGTGTGATTCATGCATTTGCATTGTGTGGTATAGTTCTTGTACGCCCTAGCGACATCGTGGCCGTAGCCTCCACAGCACGCATCGTGGTTGGCGTGATCGATACCGAAATCTTTTCTACATGGGGTGCGATAGATATCCCTGGGTGAAAGTCCCTAAACCCTTATGGTACCAGGAGGTTGCTCCAACGTCTAGACCGAGTGGATGCATGAGCGCTGATTGCCGATTACCAGACGGTTGCGCTTTCCACTGTGTCGTGGTCGGTTGGAAGGGGGTGCGGCCTTACCCGCCCGAGAGTAGGGGGCAATGCTAGGCTGAGTTTGACCAGCTCGAGGAATGGGTCCGCTATTGACGAGCCGAGCCCGATATTGGCAGGCGGATAGTGAGGTCTTTTCCACTCACCTTATTGCGCGCGATGGGGCGGCAATCTGGCTTGGAGTGTACTAGACCCCGGTGATATTCCAGATTTGAGCCGTATTGACATGTGGACTTAGATGAGAATTTGTATGCTTGACTTGCATTTTACATTGCATGGCCTTGGTATGGCCGACATCATTCTTGCACCGCATGGCCTTGGTACGGCTAATGGGATTCTTGGCATTCATCAGCATGTTCCGCATTACTCTGATACTGCATAGCTGTATTACCACCTTGAGCATACACTTTCACCACCCTCTAAGCTTTCTATAAGCTTATGCACGACCGTTGCGTGCAGGTGACGTTGGATCGCAGCAGCGCTGAGGCTTGGACGCGTGGCTGATCTTCTCTTGGAGTTTTGGTCTATCTTCATTGTATTTCCCTTATGCTCATTGTACCTGTAAAGTTTTTGATTATAGTGGAAATGTGATGAATGTTTTTGGTTGTGTTTGTGGGTTATGCCTTTGGTTATGCTTATTACGAATCAAACTGATGTGGAAAATCCTCCTTGTAGCATCCCAGGATCGGAACCTGGCGAATGGGCGTCGGGAGTCGAGAATGGGGTTCTACGGAGGCTGTCGGCGCCAGATTCGGCGATCGGGAATTTTGTGAGCCGGTTTCCGAGTTTGGGGCGTGACAGAAGTTGGTATCAGAGCATAACTCGGGAATAACCAAAAACAACATTACATATCTGCTATGAATGATTCAAGTCCTAAGTTCGGGTAGCCTAGCGATCCTTTATTACCGATCCTTAACGAGTGTGCCTTCGAGAGTTTCAAAGTTGATAGGCACCTTCGCTCTTTTCTGTAGGATATGGCGCGCAGGAGAGTGACCCGATCGACTCCCGCTCCACCACCTGCGGCTCCCGCACTACCACCTACGATCCCTGCTCCTCCACCCGAGATCCCTACTTCCCAACCTGAGGATGCCGCCCATCTACCAGGGATTCATGCTGCCCAGCCTATGGGTGCAGCTCCTCCACCAGAGACCGGTACGGAGCCGACCGTATCTGTGAGTGCTTCTCCATGCAGATGATGCAGTCCGTGACGGCCGCACTTCAGTAAGGCAGGCACTCCCTTGTTTCACCAAAGACAGGCCGAGCAGAGCGCTCGAGTGCCCTCCTTCGAGAGTTTCGACGCCTTGATCCTCCGCATTTCCAGGGTGAGCCAGACCCGACCGTAGCTGAGAGGTGGCGCGCCGATGTAGAGAAGATATTTGAGACGATGGGATGTGCGACTGAGCGGCGAGTCCGATTAGCCGCATTTCTTCTCCATGGTGAGGCTGAGCACTGGTGGAGCCCGATTTTGTTTGGACTTGGGAGGATTTTGTGGATCGGTTTGACCGACAGTATTTTCCCGATCACATCCGACGACAGCGAGCGTTGGAGTTTGAGGCCTTGGTGCAGGGCGATATGACAGTGGCTCAGTATGCTGCTCGTTTTGTAGCACTGTCCAGATTTGCACCTTATTTAGTGGATGATGAGGAGCGGAGAGCCCGCCGATTCGAGGCCGGCTTACGTTACGGTCTTCGAGGCCGTGTTATTGGGCACGAGCTCCCTACCTTCGAGGAAGTGGTGCGGAAGGCCCAGATTTTTGAGGCTGAGTGGGACGGCTCTCAGTCTGATCGCGGTCAGAGGAGGGACCGGAAGAGGCAGGCTCCTTCCAGTGATACGCAGCAGAGTCGACCTCAGCAGAGGCGCACAGGTCGCCCAGCCTTTCGAGCACCAGCAGCACCCCCAGCACCTCCAGCACCACCTCCGAGACAGTTCTCTGGCACTTGTTTTAGGTGCGGTGCGACAGACACCGTATGTGGGAGTGTCTCCGCCCCGCAGAAGCAGAGAGGTCCACAGCAGCCTCCACCACCGCAGCAAGAGCAGAGACCTCCACAAAGAAGAGCAGAGGCCCCCACAAAGAAGAGCAAAGCAGCCTCCACCACCGAGACCACCTCAACAGCAGCATACCAGCCTCCGAGGCCGCAGCAGCAGAGGCGTTAGCTGACCGCCTCGCCAGCAGCAGCAGAAGACGCTCGTAGAGGGACAGCACCTCCTCACCGGCTCAGCTCGATTCTATGCGGCCCACCAGGATCCTCAGTCATCTGGAGGAGTGGTTGAGGGTATACTTCCAGTATCCGCATGCATTGCACGTGTGTTGTTTGATTCTCGTGCATCGCATTCTTTCGTGGCCGAGAGTTTTTGCCGATCGACGGGTTTGCCATTGGAGTCTGCTCGTGAGGGGTTGACAGTATCGACTCCCTGGGGAAGACCGCAGTTGGGCCGATTTTGCTTGTCTTGCCCCGTTTTGGTTGGGGATATGTTTTTGCCTGCCGACCTGTTTGCTTTGCCTATGTCCGAGTTTGATGTCATCCTGGGCATGGATTGGCTTGCCGAGTATCACGCCATATTGGATTGTTCCGCGAGGACAGTCACGTTTTGTATACCTGGCTTGCCGCAGTTCCAGTTCATTGCTGAGCCCAGAGGAGAGCCGTTGTCTTGTTTGATGTCTTGTGCCATAGAGGAGCCTTTAGCGGTGAGCGTCGACCAGTTGCCTGTGGTTTGCGATTTTCCCGATGTGTTTCAGGAGATTCCGGGATTACCGCCTCGTCGACTCACCGAGTTTCAGATTGATCTCGTGCCCGGTACTGCGCCTATTTCAAAGGCCCCGTATCGCATGGCCCCATTGGAGTTGCGGGAACTGCAGAAGCAGTTGGACGAGTTGCGTGAGTTAGGCTTTATCCGTCCGAGCAGTTCGCCGTGGGGAGCGCCGGTACTCTTCGTGAAGAAGAAGGATGGCTCGTTGAGGCTCTGCGTAGATTACCGCGAGCTCAACAAGGTCACGATCAAGAACAAGTACCCGCTCCCGAGGATTGATGATTTGTTTGATCAGCTGCAGGGTGCACAGTTCTTTTCGAAGATTGACTTGCGTTCCGGTTATCATCAGATTCGGGTCCGAGAGGAGGACATTCCGAAGACAGCATTCAAAATGCCTTATGGTCATTTCGAGTTTCGGGTCATGTCCTTCGGACTGACATGCGCCAGCAGTGTTCATGCAGATGATGAACGAGGTCTTCCGTCCGTATCTCGATCGGTTTGTTGTAGTCTTCATCGACGACATTCTCGATTTATTCGAGGACTCGTGAGGAGCATGAGCAACATTTGGAGGTTACATTGCAGACCCTCCGCGCACACCGGTTGTATGCGAAGCCAGAGAAGTGCGAGTTTTGGCAGAGGAGGTGAAGTTCCTCGGTCCACGTGGTGACGAGGAGGGTGTCGCAGGGACCCCTCGAAGGTGGAGGCAGTGCGTCAGGTGGGGCCAATCCACGATCGCGTCCGAGATCCGTAGTTTCCTTGGTTTAGCGGGCTACTACCGGCCTTTTATTGAGGGGCTTCTCTCGTATTGCAGCCGCGTTGACAGTTGACCCGGAAGGGCGCAGAGTTTATTTGGAGTGACGCCGCGAGCGAGCATTTATGGAGTTAAAGGACCGTCCCCGACGTCCGCTCCTGTCCTCACTCTTCCTCCGGGAGTGACGGATTTATTGTATTCACCGATGCCTCGCATATTGGTTTGGGTCCGTCCCGATGCAAAGACGGTGAGACTCGTAGCCTTCGCGTCTCGCCACCAAGATCCATGAGCCGAACTACCCCACGCATGATTTAGAGTTGGTAGTTGTTTTCACACTGAAGGTGTGGAGACACTATCTCTATGGGGTTAGGTTCGAGCTCTTTTCTGATCATAAGAGCTTGAAGTACCTCTTCTCACAGTCTGAGTTGAATATGAGGCAGAGGCGTTGGATGGAACTCCTGAAGGACTATGATTTCGATCTCCAGTACCACCCGGGCAAGGCGAACGTGGTGGCAGATGCCCTTAGCCGTCAGCCACAAGTCCTGGTATCGCATATGATGATTCAAGAGTGGAGGATGCTCGAGGATATAGCCGAGTATGACTTTGAGTTTAGCTTGCAGTCTTCTATTGTGCAGCTTATCGAGCACAGCCGATTCAACCTCTCTTGTCGCAAGGGTGATCGAGGCTCAACACAGATTAGTCGTTACAGGATTACCGAGCAGAGGCAGAATCTGAGAGTCAGACGATTGGCAGATTGGTACGGATGGTGGACTTCGCTTACAGGCCGATTATGTGTCCCGGTTATTCCCTGAGTTACGAGAGATCTTATGACCGAGGCACATCGATCGCGGTTTTCTATCCATCCTGGCTCGACGAAGATGTACCATGACATGAGGCGGTATTTTGGGCGGGGATGAAGCGCCAGATCGCCGGCTTTGTGGCCGAGTGTGACACGTGCCGGCGTGTCAAGGCCGATCATCGAGACCCCCTGGTCTATTGCAGCCCTTGAGTGTCCCGATGTGGAAGTGGGAGCACGTGTCGGCTGATTTCATTATGGGCTTGCCGAGGACTCGCCGCGGTCATGACGCCATCCGGGTTGTCGTGGATCGACCGACGAAGTCGGCACATTTTATTGCGATACGTGCGACTTGGCCTTTGACCGGCTTGCGAGATTATTCATCGAGGATATCGTGAGACTGCATGGCGTTCTGTCTCGATCATTTCGACCGAGACCCGAGGTTCACGCCTCGATTTGGAGGAGCTTCCAGAGAGCGATGGGTTCGGATTTGCAGCTCAACACCGCGTACCATCCGCAGACCGATGGCCGACCGAGAGGGTCAACCAGATCCTCGAGGATATGCTTCGCCCGCGCGATTGATTTCGGGGTGGCTGGGATGAGCATCTGCGATTGGCCGAGTTTTCATACAATAACAGCTATCGGCGACCATCGGCATGGCTCCTTTTGAGGCGCTATATGGCACCATGCAGATCACCGAGTTGTTGGACCGAGGTTGGAGAGCGTCGTCTCTTAGGTCCCGAGCTTGTGCAGGAGACGTCCGAGGCTATTGATATCATCAGGCAGAGGATGCGCACAGCTCAGAGCCGGCAGAAGAGGCTGATCGTCGGCGTCGTCCCTTAGAGTTTGATCCAGGGGACCACGTGTATCTCAAGGTCTCGCCCATGAAGGGCGTAGTTCGATTGGAGCGAAGGGCAAGCTTGCTCCGAGATTCATAGGACCTTTTGAGATCACTGAGCGCATTAGCACCGTGGCCTATCAGCTTGCCGTACCATCTCAGTTGTCTAGCGTTCACAACATTTTCCACGTATCTATATTAAGGAAGTGTGGGTCAGACATCGTTCCTGTGTCGATTGGCAGCCGTTGAAGGTTCGTGAGGATGCTTCTTACATTGAGGAACCAGTTCATATCCTTTATTGGAAGGAGTAGGTCCTCTGGACAAGGTCATTCCCTTAGTGAAGGTTCAGTTGGGTCACCATTCTGTTGATGAGGTGTCTTGGGAGCGTGAGGCTGAGATTCGAGAGCGCTATCCTCATCTCTTTGATGATTGATTGCATGTTGTATGTTGTCGCTGATATTTATATGGCGATGCCTTGCTTCCTCTTCTATTATGATTTATATTTTCTTGTGTTGATTGTTTAAATTTCGAGGACGAAATTTTTATTTGGAGGGGAGAGCTGTAAGACCCGTGTCCTAATCCTTACTGTTCCGTTGGCTTCCGCGGTCCTTCCGGTCAAATTCTGTCAACCTTCGTACCATATCCGGTGTTTGCACACGATCCTAGGCCAGGTTCCGCGCACCGATGACGGCTTGATCTGAAAGTGGTATCATAGCGACCGCCCCGTCGCTGCGGTTCCAACGCCGCGTCTTGTGCGTCAAACCGACGCTTAGATCATAAGTTGGGGACTATGCATTATTATGACCATGGACCGCGTATTGCGGGGCCCACCTATTCCATGTGGCACTAATCTCTAGGAAATTATGAGAATGATGTCATCACCCTACCCTAGCTATAGCCACCCTACCCTAGCTATAGCCACCCTACCCTAGCTATAGCCACCCTACCTACCCCTATCCCTCTTACAAGCATTTAATGCTAGCCACCCTCTCTTACAACTCATCATTACCTACCTAAGCTACTCTCCCTCTCTCTATATCTCTCCCTTTTTATTTTCCTTCATATTTCTTTCAAGCAAAAAAAAAATCCATACGTGAAACCCTCTCCCATTTCTCCCAAGCTACTTGTGTGGCCCACCTTTCCCACCCCTTCATCTCTCATCTCAACCATCCATTTCCCATCTTCCTCCATCAAAGAGTAGCACAAGGAGCTAAGGAAGCCAAGGGAGCAAGAAGATCAAGTGGTGGGTGTTGGATAGGATAGTTTTTGATGTTTTTAAGATGGGCCAAGTGAGGCCAACCGATCAATGGTTTGGATCTCGCTTTGGACCCTAAGATGTGGCCGATGGCCCACTTGGATCATCATGATCATTCCATGACGGGGCCATCCTCCATGGACCCCATCATGATGTTTATCTTCTTGTATAATTAGGGTCATCTAGACCGTTTAATTTGGTGGAGAAGGGATCTCCACCGTTGGATTTAATTTTCATGGGCCACATAAAAGGGGACCCACTTGATGTATGATTTAGTGCAAGGGAGGGCCCATAGTGCCGGGGTCCCTCCATCACACGGTCTCACTCTCTATCTCTCTCCCTTTTTATTTTATTTTTATTTCATTTTATTTTATTTTGTTGTAAGATGATGAGGTTGTGTGGCCCACTTGAATGGACCCCACCATAGGGTATGTATTCCATCCAAATCACCTACAAGTGGGGCCCACTTTGTGTGTAATATCCACACCATTTTCCATGAGGTGGCCCACCTAAGCAGGGCCCACCCCTAATTTATTTTCAATGGTCCAGCGTAAAAAAAAAACATAAATATTAGCTTGCCACGGGGGTTGTCCCCTCATGTAGGCCCCACCTTGATGTATGTATTAAATCCACACCATCCATTCCCTTCCCAAGCCCTTTTTAGCCGTTGACCTGAAAGAAGGGACCCATCAGACCTTTAGGCGGGCCATACCATACCAAAAGGTGGTTTTCACCATTGAAACCTCCCCTGATGGGTTGTACACTGGAATATGTCCAATATTGGACTTGTTTTGCTCGTAGTGAGTCATAGAAGAACACTGGACGGTGTGGATTCACTGGATGTGGACCCCACCTGTAAAATCTGCGTTTTTTTCAAAAAAAAAAAAAAAAAAAGTAAAATCAACACAGCAGCCGTTGCTGCTGTGTGTCAGAAGGCAGCAGCGCTGCCTGCGCCAGCAGCGTCCGGGCGGACGGACGTACCAGCAGCCCTCACGGCTGTAACCGTGGGCCCCACCGTGATGTTTATATACCATCTAAACCGTGCATAGGGTGGGCCACTACCTGACGTGGGTCCACCCCAAAAATCAGCTCGATCCAAGACTCAGATGGCCCACACCATAAGAAACAGTGAGACTGGACTTCCACCTTTGAGATCCTTCTGGGGCCCACAGAAGTTTTGGATCAGAGTGAAACTTGTTTTCACCGTTTATCTTGGCCCATGTGACCTTATCAACGGGTTGGATGACATAAAAGCATTACGGTGGGCCCCACATGGAGCCCACATTGATGTATGTGTTTCACTCCCACCGTCCGCCCGGACGGTGGACGTGGAGCCACTGTGATGTGTGTGGGCCCACTGTGATGAGTGTGTGGGCCCACTGTGATGTGTGCGTGTGTGTGTATATATATATATATATATATATATATAATATTATATATATACATGTATTATGTATATATATTATATACTATATACATATTATATACTACATTATATGTATATATTTTTTTTTACTAATGTTGAGGCCCGTGATTTAGGCCCACTTCAGTACTTGTGACCCATGGTTGAGGCCCACTTTGATGTATATAAAAGGCCCATGGGTCGAGGCCCATTTGATGTAATGGGGCCAATGAGTTGAGGCCCATTTGATGTGCACATGGGGCCCAATTGGTGAGGCCCATTTGATACATATAAGGCCCAGGTGAGTAGACCCATTTGATGTACATATGGAGCCCAACTGTCGAGGCCCATTTGACACGTGTAAGGCCCATAAGCTTAGGCCTATTTGATATGTTCTGAGGCCCCCGGGTTATAGCCCATTGCAATGTACATAAGGCCCATTGGTGTGGCTCACTTAATGAATATAAGGCCCATGTGACTTGGCTAATTTGATGTATTTAAGGGCCCAATGGATGTACCTAAGGTCCATTGCAATGTGTGATCCCAAAATAGCTTATGATATGATATTTGTGGCAGTCGTGCCTTGGGAGCAATGTCGGTTTGACGTCCACATTGTAAGTATAGTGTGGTTAAATGTCCGCATTATGACTTTCCTTAGGGCCATTGTTAGGCTCGTACGTCTGATATGTAGGCCGTCTATGCCCATCTTCATTATAAACATAATCCACCCAATATAAAATATTTAATTCCATGATTCATGATCATATGCATCATACGTATGCTTGATATGAGAAATGATCGATCATAGCATAGCCGGCAGATTGTTTAGGGGCTCCCGTGCAGGGGTGTTGCCCTACATGAGCGCACGATATGCGCAGATTTAGATGAATGAATAGTGTGATTCATGCATTTGCATTGTGTGGTATAGTTACTCAACGCCTAGCGACATCAGGGTCGTAGCCTCTACAGGCGTATCGTGGTTGGTAGGATTGGATACCGAAAATCATGTTCTACATGGGGTGCTATAGATATCCCTGGGTGAAAGTCGCTAAACCCTTATGGTACCAAGAGGTTGCTCCAACGTCTAGACCGAGTGGGTGCATGAGCGCCGAGTGCCGATTACTAGACGATTGCACTTTCCACTATGTCGTGGTCGGTTGGAAGGGGGTGCGGCCTTACCTGCCCGAGAGTAGGGGGCAATACTTGGCTGAGTCTGACCAGCTCGAGGAATGGGTCCTCTATTGACGAGTCGAGCCCGATATTGGCAGGCGGATAGTGAGGTCTTTTCCATCCACCTTATTGCGCGCGATGGGGCGGCAATCTGGTTTGGAGTGTACTAGACCCCGGTGATATTCCAGATTTGAGCCGTATTGACATGTGGACTTAGATGAGAATTTGTATGCTTGACTTGCATTTTACATTGCATGGCCTTGGTATGGCCGACATCATTCTTGCACCGCATGGCCTTGGTACGGCTAATGGGATTCTTGGCATTCATCAGCATGTTCCGCATTACTCTGATACTGTATAACTACATTACCATACACTTTCACCACCCTCTAAGCTTTCTATAAGCTTATGCACGACCGTTGCGTGCAGGTGACGTTGGATCGCAGCAGCGCTGAGGCTTGGACGCGTGGCTGATCTTCTCTTGGAGTTTTGGTCTATCTTCATTGTATTTCCCTTATGCTCATTGTACCTGTAAAGTTTTTGATTATAGTGGAAATGTGATGAATGTTTTTGGTTGTGTTTGTGGGTTATGCCTTTGGTTATGCTTATTACGAATCAAACTGATGTGGAAAATCCTCCTTGTAGCATCCCAGGATCGGAACCTGGCGAATGGGCGTCGGGAGTCGAGAATGGGGTTCTACGGAGGCTGTCGGCGCCAGATTCGGCGATCGGGAATTTTGTGAGCCGGTTTCGGAGTTTGGGGCGTGACAAACTTTATTCTTGGGGTAAAAATCATCAGGGATCGCCCTAAGAAATTTTTAGGCTTGTCTCAATCAACCTAAATACAAAAGATCTTAGAGCGGTTCAGGATGGAAAATTCAAAAGCTATTGAAACCCCTATGGATAAAGCTACCAAGCTAGACAGGAAATCGTGTCCCCAGACTGAAGCCGAGAAATTGGCTATGTCCTCAGTACCTTATGCGAGTACAGTAGGGAGCTTAATGTATGCTATACTTTGCACTAGACCGGATATTAGCTATGCAGTTGGCATAGCCAGCCGTTATCAGAGTAACCCGGGACAGTCTCATTAGCAAGCCGTCAAACGTATATTTTGCTATCTCAGAGGAACAAAAGACCTACTGTTGTGTTATGAAGGCACAAGCCTCGAGCTAAAAGGATATTCAGATGCTGCTTGGGGTAATGATGCCGACGAGGGAAAGTCTACTTCAGGATACGTATTCTTACTCGAAGGAGGAGCTATCTCATGGTCGAGTAAGAAACAAACATTTACAGCTCTTTCATCTATGGAGGCCGAGTACATTACATGTTGTGCTGTAGTTCAGGTCGCAGATTTCTATTGAGTCTGGGTATTGTACCGAGTGTTCGTCAACCTATATGGCTAAAGATAGACAATACTTCCGCCATTGACTTGGCAAAGGACCCTAAACACCACCAGAAATCTAAGCACATTGAGATCAAGTATCATTACGTCCGTGATCAAGTGAGAGATAAGAAGGTCGCCCTCAGCTACATTCCTACTAAGGAGATGATGGCTGATCCCATGACGAAACCTATAGCTAGAGATCTATTTCAGGTTCACGTCAGGCAGATGGGATTGAGGAAAGCTTGACTGATGTACTTGTTTTGTAGTACCTTTGATCTTTCATTAATGAATATTATATCTCTTTTATTCAGTATTGAACACTAATATAACTAGGTATGAAGATCATCAGCATTTACCTTGAAATCATGTAGGATTTCTATTTTTTGTCGGCAGGCCGGTCACCCACTCGCACGGGTTGACCAACCTTGAATGTACAAGAGAGGTACATTTGGGGCTATGTTTATACATTGAGGTATGAACTTCCCTTTATTGTGAATAATAAAGGATGAGGATATGAGTGAGTCGTATCCGCCTACAATCTTATAAAGATTGAAGATGAGACTGATAAAGTCGAATAACATAATCGCACCATTCCGTTACATGCGATCAATGTTATGGCCTGAAATTAAAGCCAGGTTATGAGGTTATGAGATGAGTCGTACCTTATGTAGAATGACCTGCGTATTGTAGACCCGACATTCACCTAGTATTGTCTACTTTACGACGTGGATTGTAGCCACGTGCTGGGACCTTTTACCTACAGATTGCTTTGATTCGATCTAATCATTGCAACGTGCGAGTAGCCAATCCCGTAGGTGACTCTTTGTGTCCTTAGCTACCCTCCTCTTGTGTATATGAGGATGAGATTGAGTGTCGCTACTTTAGTGTACTATGACGAAAGGTCCTTGATTGGCCAGACTCAGTTACGCTAGGAAAGCAGCTTGATTAATTCCAAATTACACATCTGCGTGGGGAAGATCCCGTGACAGCTACACCAAGTTTCTAGAACTATAAATACGCACTTGAAGACTTATCCGCCGGCAGTATCGAGTTGTTTTTTATAGACTTTTGCAAACAGTATTTTTCTTAAAAAGCATATATATAAGTATTGCTTTGAATTGGTTTTATTCGAAGTTTGTGAAAAATCAAGTTTTCATAATAACTCGATAAGTTGGATAAGTGCGTATGTTGGCCGAGTACTCCAGGTCGGGAGTTAACTCCATCCGGTGTGGTCATGCGGACTAGGACAGGCATTGCAAAGCTTGGGTTATTGAGTATTAGTCAGGTGGTCACTTAGTACTTAAGCACCTGTGAGAAGATTATGGTGATCCAGCTGGTCCCACATCTCTGATTCTTTTGATCGCGATGTTTGATCTTTGATTGTTATTAGGCGAGTTAAATGGACAAATTTATGTGCCTATCCCACAATGTGATTGAGTGGGAGATGTTGGACGTAGGCCAGTGGGGCCCACTGGTGAGCAATCACTAGTGGGTGGGTCCCACATGTTTAGGCATCTTCCGGTTATATTTCAAATTCAAAATTGAATTTGATTTATGATAGGAGATAGGGATAAGATCGGATGATATGGTCTCATCCAAACTCCCCTCCTTTCATATAAAAGGCATGCGCTCTCTCTCGCATAATAAGATATACAAAATACTGAGAGTATACGGAAAGAGAAACATTGTGCACGAGATATTGTCCATCTTAGCTTGTCCTTGGGACGATCTGATCCATAGATCGCAATCCGGGACCACTATATACCGTAGGATCAGAGGTGTGAATAGTTCCATCTGCTCCAGTAGTAGATAGGCGGGCCGTTGGAGCACCGTTCTTCTACTTTGTAAAGGTTCCAAACATCGTGTAGACCATCAAATCTTGAGGGCTCACCTTCCGCGCTTCCCAACAGATGGAACAAAATTACTAAATGTATAGAAGAAGAAAATGTAAAGTGGTTAAAATTATGGGTCTGCTAATCAGATAGGCCATTACCAGTACCACCAGAATTGATGGTTTGGTTCAACATTATGTGTGGCCCACCTAATGAGTCAATCAAATTGATTTTCGAGAAGGGTGATCTTCATGGTGGGGTCTATTTTTTTTCATGGCATAGTCGAAAAGTTGGTATGTCACCAAAAGTTGTAGTGATCTGTTCTGGCACGAAAAATGATTTGGATGATAAGTTCAATGCTGCATTTAGATGCTCTATGGAATTGAAAATTTGCCCACCCGATTAATGGATTGGCTTATCCCTCTCTGATGGCCCCACCTAACGACTGGATCTTGCACACGTGTGCTGTGATTTGGGGTTGTAATGGGTCAGGTTTAAACTGGGCACAAAGCCCGACCTGAGCATGAGCATAGCACCACAAGCCTAAGTTCATTGGAAACGGGTCCGACCCAGCCCGAAAATTGATGAAAAATCTATTCGAGTCTTACATGCATAGAGAAATTGACTTTAAAACCAGAGTTGTCTCTTGAAACCATGATTACAATATGCGGTTTCTGGCCTATGTTTCAGCAATCCCAAATATTTAGAAAATCATGTGCATCACTTTTCTTCAAGTGGATCTAGAGAGTGTTAACTATCTTTGTTTGAAACAATCCCTTGGATCGGATGTCTACGATCATGTGATGGGTATGAAAGGACGTGATGACATCAATCACCATCTTCCTCAAGGATAACTACTCCGAATCCACTGAGCTCTTTAGATTCCTTACAGAGTTTCCTCAAATCAATGAGGGACAAAATAGAAATAATTTAATAAATTCAAAAATAAATTGATTCACAATATATATATAACAAAAAAAAAAAAGAAAAAAGAAATTACAGTCCTTTAAATAATGAGCTCAACCCTAAGATGAAGTTTAGACTCAAACTCTAACTCAACTGTACAATGACTTACTATAAATAATAAGCTTACTATTTATTCATCATTCCTACTAGATTTCATGGTTTTTGACCAAAAATAATAAGTGTCCAATTTAGCCTAATCACATTATTCTCCTAATTTGTGTAAGCCCTTTTCATGTCGGGCACGACTCCTAAAACTCAAAGGATTAAAAGTATGATCGAATTAAAACTTATCATTTATAGTAAAACCGAAAAGAAAATGACTTTTGACTATCTATATGATGGAAAATCGCAAATCCGGCATGGGCAACTCGACATAGCAGAGTTTGTTGGCTAAAGTAGCTTCTTCAACCCAAAATCATACATGATATGTCGAAAAACTTACTTTGATTTGCAAAATACGACTGTTTTAAGGTTCTGATGGTCCTGATCATTTCCACCTCCGATCATGCCTTCTCTGGTCCATCTTTGCCATGAAAGTGTCCGCTACCCGCTCTATGTCAGGTTTCTAGTCAAGTCTGCTTTGGACGTTTATCCAACTCAAGGGAGAAACAAAAGTCTGTCTTTCCCTCTTTCCATCACAGCTCATCTTATCATCATTGCATGACTTCACTCGGGTCTGTTTTACTTTCGGATTAGTAATATGAGTACCTCGCCCATGGAAACAAGACATACTCTAGCCCATATGATCATCAGGTGGGCCACCTGTTGAAAGGGAATGAATGGTTATTGAAAAAGACCAAAGGTTCAAATCACATGCCCTCCATGATGATCATATTTGTATGATTTTTTATGCATGGAACTCACACAGTGATGAACTGGGATAAGTCAATCTTGGAAATCCTGTTACAAACTGCAGATGGTCCATAAGCCTAGAATGACAGTCTAGATCATGCCACATGCAGTCTATAAGTATGCGTACCACAGAAGCATGCATATTACCCATGGCTGTATTTCAATGTTAACCGCAACTTTCAGGCTTAGATTTGGATATATGCTTACATCCGTTCAATACCAGAGTTCCTTGCAGTTTCACCCATTCATTAGGTCCAAAACTCCCAGTAGATGAACTGTACAGATCCCTGAAATATTAGCCTTTCTTGTATGTGATGCTACTCAAATTAATAAACACTGCCAAGGCAATTCACGTGCAGAGGAACCAAACGAACGAACGAGATAAGAATTTGGGCTGCAAAATAGATAGACTTGGCCTAACCACTTGAGCATGGGCTGAAAAATAGATAGACTTGGCCTAACCAAACGAACGAGATAAGAATTTGGGCCCACTGCCATCCAATCATGGCCCTGGCTGGAATTTTGGCTAAACCCATAAAAAAAAAAAAAAAAAAAAAAAAAAAAAAAAAAAAAAAAGAAAAAAAAAAAAGAGAACGGAATTGAGTGTGAAAGTTCTGAAATTTTTGGTAGGCGTGCAATCAATCTCCCTCAAACTGTCTGATCTGGAAGTTGAGGCCACCTGCGTCTAAAAAATTATTCACATGCTTGTACACTATTGCATATGTGGGGCCCAACATTTGTGTATATGCTATCCAACTCATGTATTAAGTGAGCACCACCATGATGACAGAACGCATCAAAACACAGGCCTATCCAACCATTAGGTTGGCCACACCAAGGAAAACAATGTCAACCACTTAAAAGCCTCCAAAATTAAGTGGTGGCCCAAGTGACAGTTGATCAGCCTATTTTTGGGGCATCCAATGGAATTGCCCTGCTGCACAGATTCGATGCAATAAACATACGAGAGTAGACCCCATGTGCAACTTTCATAGACTACGCTGGCGGTAAAAGACTTGCAGAGGAACCGCCCTCAACGTTAAATCAGACGAGCTGCAGCCCATGATCCATGAACCGGTGTTACCT
This sequence comes from Magnolia sinica, assembly GCF_029962835.1. Lineage (NCBI taxonomy): Eukaryota > Viridiplantae > Streptophyta > Magnoliopsida > Magnoliales > Magnoliaceae > Magnolia > Magnolia sinica. The sequence continues at coordinate 106,653,070 of NC_080575.1, forward strand.
TGTCACTAACTAATAGTAGAAATTAAGCATGTCTCAACGCATAAAAAGATTATTACATCGAAGCGCTAGCTGCTCTTTGATCTATTTACTTGGATGATCAGGCAGTGACTTTTCTTAAGGTTTGGGAACTGAACCGCTTGTAGAAGTTTTAAATGGATGGGTAGAAACCATAGCTTGGCACATCAATACTATATATAATGTCTAGAATCATTTGGACATTTTTGCCCCATTATTAGTTTTAGGGATGCCAATATTCAAACGACATGAGAACTGGGATTTTTCCATATGGGCCTCCTGCCTTTTCAATTATGGATCGGAACCCTTTAAACTATATCCTGAAACGCGGTTATAGTTTTCACCATTAAACACTAAACCGCTTGCTGATTGGTTTTTGGTATTTTATTATCTTTACCTCACATTACATTGGATTCATTGGTATACCACCTTGTTGATTCTGAGAAATTCACTTAATCCATCTGTTTTGACAGCTCATCATAGGGTGTGGGCCAAAAAATGAGGCAGATCGAAAGCTCAAAGTGGGCCTATGAAAGCCCAAAGATTTTTCAATGGTGGGTGTTCATTCCCCACTGTTTACTATCGTTTGGTCAACCGGAGCTTGATATTGGCCTCAATTTTGGGCCCATGCTATAAAATGAGCCGGAAAAAAATGGATAGACCGAGTGGATTGGTCACAAACATCCTATGGTCCCCCCTAATATTTCAACGGTGGCCATTTAACCCCGCTGTTCCATGTTCGTTTGGCCCACTTGAGATTTGTATTAGCTTCAATTTTTGTCACATGCCCTAAAATGAATTGGCAAAACAAATAGACTGAACAGGTTTATCACAAACATCATTGCAGACACTACCTATGGTTGAGCAACTTTGGCCTAAATGTCCACAAAGGACCTTTGGCTCTCACATTGATAGACATTAATTGTGGTGCTAACCTAACGACCGTATAATGTGGGGCATCTTTGTGAGAAATCGACCCATACATCTGTTTTTCCCGCTTATTTTAGGTCAAAAGCCTAAAAATGAGGTAGATCAAAGCTCAAGGTGGATCCCATGATGCCCCCAAGATGTTTCAATGATGGGCGTTCCATCCTACTGTTTCTTATCATGTTGTCCGGCTAATGTTTCAATGGTGGCTGTTTAACCCCCCTATTCCATGTTCGTTTGGCTCACTTGAAGTTTGGATTTGTATCATTTTTTGTCCCATGCTTTAAAAAAATGTGGCAAAATATATGGATGGAGCGGATTTGTCACAAGCATCTTGTGGACCACACTTATGGTGGAGCAACTCCCACCCTCTAGTTTAAATGTCCACTTACCTTTAGCTCTCACATTGATTGGCATTGCTTGCCTTAGTAAACTAACTTTGATAGTCTATAGGACCACTTTGATATTTCTAAGATAGTGGCCCATACGCTTATTTTTCCAGCTCATTTTAAGTCATAGGCTTAAAAATTAGGCAGATCAAAAGCTCAAAGTGGCCCAAGATGCCTCCAAGATGTTTTAATGGTAAGCATTCCATCCGCTGTTTTTATCATGTGGTCCACTAACGTTTCAATGGCGGCAGTTTTATTCTACTATTCCATGTTTGTTTGGCCCACTTGAGCTTCGGATCAGCCTTACTTTTGTCCCGTGCCTCAAAATGAGGTGGCAAAATAGATAAATTGAGCAAATTTGTCACAAACATTATTGTGGACCCTACTTATAGTCCATCAACTCTCACCCTCATACTTAAATGTCCACCAACCTCTTGCTCTCACATTAATTATATTCCCTTACTTTCAGATAGAGTGTATTTGTCACAAATGTCATTGTTTGCCCCACCATCGGTCAAGCAACCCCACCCTCTATGCTTAAATGCCCACCGGACTTCTGGCTCACCCATTAATTAACGTTGCCATCTGATGTAGAGTGGGTTGCAGATAATTTCATGGCTGGATGGATCAAAAGAGGCCCGATCGGAGACGGAGATGATCTAGACTGTTAGAACTTAAAACGGACGTATCTCACAAACCAGAATGAGTTTTCGGACGTAAAATTTATGATTTTAGTGTAGGACGAGCTACTTTAGCCACCCAACCCGGCTATGCCGGGTTGCGCAAGCCGGATTTGCAAAATACCATCAGATCAATGGTCGTTTCCTGTTTTAATTCCGTTTTACTATAAATAGTAAAACATGAAAAGTGCTTAGAAAAGTTAGGAGAGCGTCATCACCTTTAGTAAGACTCTGCTCGACCTCACGGCCTTCCTTGCATCATCATCCTAACTCAAACTGTACTTGGCTCCTATCTTAATGTTCATGGGAAATCCATTCCATCCATCCATTTTTCAGTTAATATGAGGGAATGGGCCCAAAAATGAGGCAGATCGGAAGCTCAAAATGGCCCCCAAATGTTTCAAGGGTGGACGCTAAATCTCACTGTTTCCTGTCATGTGGCTCTCTTGAGCTTTAGGTCGGCCTCATTTTTGAGCCATTCACTAAGAAAATAGATGGACTGAATAGATTTGTCATGAACACCCTGTGTCCCTGTGAATGTTTCAAGACTCTTTCCTGTTGGTTGACTCAAGCTCATGTGGATGAGATCCAATCCATCAATCAAGTGTGCCGCTCTTTATTTGGACCATGGCCAAAAATCAGGCTGATTCAACGGTCGGTACATACCATGGGAAATAGCTGAGGTAATTAGTGTCGTTGTTATAATACTCCCAGTTACGTGGTGTCCACTTTTGTCTATATAGACCATCCAATCCACTCATATATGGTTTCATACTAGGATTAGTAAATTCTCCTATTACTCATTTTGTCGAAACAGTGTGAATTTGAAGTTTTCAGAATGATTTTACACCTTTACTTATGGTGAAAAACCCTATTCCCTATGGTGCAGGTGATGTAAGTCTTGGATTACACATGAATCTAGGACTCATGGTATGTGACGGCCCAACTGATGGATGGGGCGGATGTGATGGATGATTGTCCCACATAGTGATTAGTTAGCTAGTGCAAGTCATCCCTTCCATGTGCCCATGCAATTCACGCCATTGTAGTCCGTATTTCTATCTTACTCTCTCTCTCTCTCTCACTCTCATTGTGCATCACATTTCCTAGCCTACTTAATAGTTTCAGGCTAGAAAGGAGGAACAACGCTTATATGCATGACCTGAGGCCGAGTACTGGTCATCTGTCCTATGGCTTGACAAAGTCAAAGACCATTGCTGTCTCTAATTTAAGGTCTCCTTAAACGTGGGCTAGGCAAAATAAAAGCTTGTAATAGACTAGGCTTGAAAAGTCCAAACAAATTAGCATATAATCAGAATCAAACCCATAAAATCATGGGCCCACTCACCCAACAAAAAGGCAACTTGACTCTAAAAGTCGCTGGCATTGATTGTCGTAACCATCCAATCAGTGGATGAGGAAAAAGGAGAGGTGCGTGATGATTCTAAGATTCAATCACAATCAAACCCATAAATTCATGGACCCACTCACCCAACAAAAGGGACACTTGACTCTAAAAGTCGCTGGCATTGATTGTCTTAACCATCCGATCAGTGGATGAGAAAAAAGAAGAGGTGCGTGATGATTCTAAGATTCAATCACTGATTTAGACTGAAGAGAGGAGATGGAGAGAGACGAAGGAGGGGAGAACCTAGTATGTTACTTGTGCAATAAATAGCTTATCTTAACCAACTCATTATCCAAACGCTCCCTTATTAACATAATGCATTATGCTGTAATGCATCATTTTTATAATTTATAATTAAGGTCATAGTGAGCTATCCAAACGAGCCCCAGAAGTCTTGAGATATTTCAGAGGTGTACCCAACACGACGGAAAAAACAAAAGTTGTCTTTGCCTCTTTCCATCAAAGCTCATCTTATTGCCATTTCATGACTTCACTCGTATCTGTTTTAGTTACATCACACATGGAAACAAGTGATACTCATGTGAGACTCTAGCTACTCCTGAGGTTGTCCTAACAATACGTGGTTTCCATGTCTTAAAAACATAGCCTATGATCATCACGTGGGTTATACCGTTGAAATGAAATATTGAATGGTTATTAGAAAAAGTCCAATGGTTCAATTCATGTGTTCCCCCATGATGTTCATATATTTTCATAATTTTAGATGCATGGATCTCACACAGTGATGATCTTGTGGTAAGTGGATCTGATTTTACACATGTGACCCACTTCTATGCATGAATTGGGGGCAGTTTCAAACCTCGGTTGAGCTGGTGCAACCTTCATTTCTCATTTTACCTGGGGGTTTTGGGTAAGGGATCCTGCAAAATTGAGATTGAGGACTGGGGCATTGCCATCCAAGGGACTAAAATCCTGTGCAACACCTGTTGTAGGCAGAGCATGAAACTATCATGCTCTGTAAGTCCAGAGTGACATGTTTGTGACCTTCATTCACGTTCATCAATCATGCCTCTTCGTGTTATGATCCGTGTTATGATCCAAGGCAAACAATTATGCCAATCCAAAACTCAGTTGGCTACATTACAGGGAACAATGGAAAACAATTGGACAACAGGATGATTTAGGCATGGTCCATAAAATATCCAGGTTGGCTTGACGACTTGGCTGGGTGGCCCTTAATCCACAGGGTCGCGTCTGATTCAGTTCAGCTTGTAATAGACTATAGGCTTGAAAAGTCCAAACAAATTAGCGTATAATCAGAATCAAACCCATAAATTCATGGCCCCACTCACCCAAAAAAAGGACACTTGACTCTAAAAGTCGCTGGCATTGATTGTCTTAACCATCCAATCAGTGGATGAGGAAAAAGGAGAGGTGTGTGATGATTCTAAGATTCAATCACTGATTTGGACTGAAGAGAGGAGATGGAGAGAGACGACGGAGAGGAGAAGCCAGTATGCCAAACATAGTAGAAACTAAAATAAGTTACTTGTGCAATAAATAGCTTATCTTAACCAACTTATTATCCAAATGCTCCCTTATTAACATAATGCATTATGCTACAATGCATCATTTTTATAATTTATAATTAAGGTCATAGTGAGCTATCCAAACGAGCCCTAGAAGTCTTGAGATATTGGGAGAGGTCCTGTTAAGTCTCCTTCGGAGGTGTACCCAACACGAGGGAAAAAGAAAAGTTGTCTTTGCCTCTTTCCATCAATGCTCATCTTATTGCCATTTCATGACTTCACTTATATCTGTTTTAATTTAGTTACCTGACACAGGGGAGGACGTGAGGTCGAGCACCGTCTTCCTTAAGAGGATAACTATTCCGAATCCACGGAACTTCTTTGGACTCATCACAGAGACTTCTCGAATCCACGAGGAAAGAAAGCAGGAAATAAAAAGAAATTCTAATAAATTCGAATTTGATTAATCCATCAATAAAAATGAGTTCACATCCCTTTAAATAGGGGTACCAAGCAATGGGAAAGAAATCAGAATCAAACTACAACTAAAACTCTTAGAATTCACGACTTACTATAAATAGTAAACTTACTATTTATAGACGGTCGTGATGTCTAGTGTGCAAGGTTTTCGGCCAACAATAGTAAGTGTCCTATTTGGCTTCACCAAACTGTTCTCCTAATTATTTTAAGCTCTTTTCATGTTGGGCACAACTCCTAAAGCCCAACGGATGAAGAGTTATAATCAAACTAAAACTTACTATTTATAGTAAAAACGAAATTAAAACAGGGAAACGACCGTCAATCAAGGAGTTTTTTGCAATTCCGGGCTGCGCAACCCGGCATAGCGGGTTGGTTGGCTAAAGTAGCTCGTTCTACCCCAAAATCATATATTTTACGTCAGGTAACTCATTCCGGATTGCGAGATACGCCCGATCTAAGGTCCGACGGTCCGGATCACTTCTGTCATCGACTGGGCCTTTTCTGATCCATCTTGACCATGAAACTGTCCGTGGCCCACTCTACATCATTACCTCACACATGGAAACAAGTGATACTCATGTGAGACTGTAGCTACTCCTTAGGTTGTCCAAACAATATGTGGTTTTCATGTCTTAAAAACATGGCCTATTAATCATCAGGTGGGTTATACAGTTGAAATGAAATATTGAATGGTTATTAGAAAAAGTCCAATGGTTCAAATCACGTGTTCAATATATTTTCATAATTTTAGATGCATGGAACTCACACAGTGATGATCTTGTGGTAAGTTGATCTGATTTTACACATGTGACCCACTTCTATGCATGAATTGGGGGCAGTTTCAAACCTCAGTTGAGCAGGTGCAACCTTCATTTCTCATTTTACTTGGGGGGTTTTAGGTTAGTGATCCTGCAGATGGAGGACTGAGGCATTGCTATCCAAGGGACTAAAGTCCTGTGCAACACCTGTTGTAGGTGGAGCATGCAACTATCATGCTCAGTAAGTCCATGGTGACATGTTTGTGACCTTGATTCACGTTCATCAATCATGACTCTTCTTGTTATGACCCGAGACAAACAATTATGCCAATCCAAAACTCAGGTGGCTACGTTACAGGGAACAATGGAATACGAACGGACAACACGATTATTTATGCATGGTCCATAAAATGTCCAGGTTGGCTTGATGACTTGGCTGGGCAGCCCTTGATCCGCTGGGTCACGTCTGATTCAGTTCAGCAGTTGTCTGCACAGAAAACATTGGTGACTTGGCCTGACCAGCCAATTCACTACCAAGTCCTCTGAGTTGCAACTTCGATTCAAAATCAAGCGAGTCAGCTAGAGTTTGTCCCTTAAAACTGTGATTACAGTACGTGGTTTCAGGCCTATGTTCTAGAAATCCCACAGATTTAGAAAATTCTGAGTATCACTTTTCTTTAATCAGATGCAGTGGATGTCAATTATCTTTCTTTCAAACAATCGCTTTGAAAGCCATCGATTAGATATCTAAAATTATCTTATGGTTGTGTGTTTTAAATCATATAGAGCACGGAAAACTAGATAGACGGTTCTAATTGATTCTTCATCTAACGGCATGTGCTATGGAGAGATGAATCTACTGTATTCCAAACATAGAAGTGCTTTTAGACGGATGGGTAGAAGCCATAACTGGGCCCATATATACTACATATTCAATGCAAGAAGCATTTGGACATTTCTACCCTCACTATTAGTTTCAGTGGTTTTAATATTCAAAGGGATATGAGAAAACTTTTTAATTGAATGTAGGGGTATTTTAGAAACTTAAAAATGTGGCTACTAACTGAATGATGGCTAAGAATTTTACCTGCAAAAACCAACCAATGGCTCATTCTTTACCCCGAGTAAGTAGTTCCACCCCAGTCTCTCTCTCCAATCTTCTCTGCCTGAATTCCAAAGTACAGTCCAAGACTTCGTATGTATTCGATGCATTACTTTTATTTAATGAGGACCAAGTTCATGTGGATGACATCCACCCTGTCAATCAAATGTGCCACTCTTATTTGGACCAGGGCCCAAAAATCAGGCTGATTCAACACTTAGTACACACCATGTAAAATAGCCGAGATAAGAAGTCTCATCATTTAAATAGTCCACGCGTGTGGTGTCCACTTTGGTGTCCACTTTGGTGTACATCCACCATCCAATCCACTCACCAGACATTCCACAGCAAGATTAATTGATTCTCCAAGAATCAGGTCATTCTAATACTCATGTTAGCCAATCCCCGTAAATTTAAAATTTTTAGGAATGATTTAACACTCTTCCCTGTGGTGAAAAACCCTCTTCCCTATGGTGCGGCTGATGTAAGTCTTGGATTTCCCTATAGTGTGGATCTAATGCATGTTTATCCCATAATGATTAGTTAGCTGGCACATGTCATCCGTTCCATGTGCTTATGCAATTCAGGCCATTGCAGTCCCAATTTCTCTCTTCCTTTCTCTCTCCATGTCATTGCACGCCACATCTTCTAACCTACTTAATAGTTTCAGGCTAAAGAGGAAGCACAACACTATGCATGACCTGAGGCCTAGTACTGGCCATCCCGCCCTTGGGCTGACAGAGTCAAAGAATATTGCCAGCTCTAATTCAATGGTCTCTTTTAATGTGGGCCATGTAAAATAAAACCTTATAATAAACTAGGCTTGATAAGCCCAAACAAACCAGCTTAAAATCTAGACCAAATACAACCATTGATGGGCCTACTACTTGGAAATTTGCAAAACTCATCCTATTGCCATTGCATGGCTTCACTTGCATTGTTTTACTTTTTCAAATTTGAGTACCTGGCGCATGGAGACAAGCCATACTCATGCCAAACTAGAGCTGCTCTTTACGTTATACTAACAATACCTAGTTTCAATGTCTCAAAAACATGGCCTATTGATCATCAGGTGGGCCACACCTATTGAAATGAAATGAATGGTTATTAGAAAGTGTCCAATGATTCGAATCATGTGTTATCCTATCATGATCATATTTGCATGATTTTAGATGCATGGAACTCGCCCAATGATGATCCTGTGATAAGTGGAATTTATTTTATTTTATTTTATTTTTATTTTTTTCAGTTAAGCTCGAATTCAATCGTGTGACACATGTGTGCTCTGTCGGTGCCAGAGCCCTTTTATTTCTTTTCAAAGTACACGAACCATTTCTGATCATGATCCGTCCCTTAAAAAGAAAACAAAGATTTTAAAAAAAAAAAAAAAGATAAAAAAAAGAGAGAGCCTTACCTATCATATAGACCTCTGAATAGCATCAACAAAATTACAAAAAAGAAATTAGCACCTGAAATGTGGATGCAATCTTCCAAGTGCTGAAAAGGCTAAAGAGGCTTTCAACAAAACTCAAGCCACAAAATCTGAAACAGACAACAAAGAGGCTACTGAAGCACTCACAAGAACCAGAAGTAGCAGAATCCCCCTCCATCAGGAACAGCAGCTCCTCTGGACTCAATTAAAAATGGGCCATCTAGAATGCACCTTTAATCAACCATCTGTGATAAGTGGATCTGATTTTATATATGTGACCCATTCATGTGCACGAGTCGGTGGCAGTTTCAAAGTTCAGGTGAGCACGCAGCCTGCGTTTCTCATTCTACTTAGGGGTTTTATGCATGCAGGGGATCTGGCAAATTTGAGATTGAGGATGGCTCTTGCCATCCTAGGGACCAGAATCCTCTCCAATACCTGTTGTAGGCAGAGCATGCAACTATCAAGCTCTGTGAGTCTACTGTGACATGTTTGTGATATTGACTCCATTCATCAATTGTGCCACCTCATGTTACAACCTGAGGGTACCGATTAGGCCAATCCAAAACTACAGGGAACAATAGCATATAGTTGGGCCACAAGATTATTTATCGACAGTCCATGAAATGTCCACCAACCATTCAGGTAGCAAATCATATCAGTGTAGGTTATGGTTTTCAAGCCATAGGATCCATGGATCAACCGTGTGAGTCTCACATTAATGTATTTGTTGTATATCCATGCTATCCATATGTTTTCTATCTCATTTTAGGGCCGATCCCGAACCTTAAGAGGATCCAAATCTTAGGTGGACTGTATCGGTAGAAATAGTGATGAATAACCATTAAAAGCCTTTTGTGGGCCACAAAAGTTTTGGATGAAGCTGATCTCTATATTTTCCCTTCATCCAGATCTTCCTGACATTATTAACATGTTAGATGTTAGATATCTTCAAAAAAAAAAAAACCCCTTTACGAAAACCTTACGACCTTTGATAATTTTAATGGTGAGGCACTCAATCACCGCTGTTTCCTTTGAGTGGTCCACCTGAGATTTGGATCCTGTTAATTTTTGTAATCCCATCCTAAAATGGTATGGAGAAACGGATGGATGGCATGGATATACAGAAAATCATCAATGTGGGCCCCACGGTAAGGGTAACACCCTGTTACCCGGGTAGTAGGCGGACGCAGTTTTTGCTGGGGACGCTGCTTGTAGCAAGTTGGCTACTGGTCGGTGCTTTGAGGCCCACTACGATGTTTGTGTTTTATCTTATTTTTCCAAGATTATTTTAGGGCTTGATCCCAAAAATGAGGTAGTTCTAAATCTCAGGTGGACCATATCACAGGAAAACAGTAGTGATTGAATGCCCACCATTAAAAACCTTCTAAGGCCCACCTTATTGTTTATTTGATATCCAACCTATTGATTAGGTCAGGCAGACATCGATGAATGGAAAAAAGCAAATATCAGTTTGATCCAAAACTTTTGCGGCCCTAAGAAGCCTTTAATGGTGGGCATTCAATCAACACTGTTTCATCTAATGTGGTCAACTTAAGATTTGGATCTACTCATTTGTAGGCTGGTACGATAAAATGATCTTGAAATAAAAAAAATAAAAAAATAAACAGCATAGATGAAACACATACATCATGGTGGGGCCCAGAGAGCACCGAGCAGTAGCAAGTAGCAGCATCAGTAGCCAATCCGCGTCATTTGGCAGGCAATCGGCATCCATACAGAGGTGAGACAGGTCCAACTAGGGCTGTCAATGGGCCGGGTGAACATGACGGGCTTGCCCGTAAGGGCCGGGTTTGGGTGGTGTATCAGGCCTGATAGTCGGACTCGGGCTTAAATCAAGAGCCCAATTATAAATCATGCCGGTCTCAGGCTTAGCTCTCAAAATCCCATTAACCCTCCCAGCCCTATAAATCTTTTCAACACCTACTTTTATTTCTTTTCTTTTATTCTCTTCTTCTCTCTCAAACATGAGGAACACCAAAATATCATTTATCCCTAGAGATATTCAGGGCTTGGGCTCCGGCAGACTCAGGTCACGCTTTGTGTAAATGTCCCGGACCGTACTCGAGCTGGATTATTTTCAGCCCGTCATGGGCCTGAGCTAGATTTGGGCTTAGGTTCATAATTACATACCGGGCTTGGACAGAGCTTGGCCCGGACCTAATCCGTCCCATTGACAACCCTAGGTCCATCGGATCTAATTTCAGCTATTATTCCTTGTCTAAGTTAGGGTCCACCAAATTGGGGTGTTTAGATCGTGTGCGCGTGCATTTCTACCCGCACTCGTTTTTTTCAGCGCCTGTATCAATTAACTCTCTCTATTTTTTCTATTTCTTTTTTCTTTCTTTTCGTTTCTTTTTTGGTAAGAATAAGACAAGCTGTTCTTGTCCAGAGTAACATCAACCTCCTTCGATAAATACCCATCCTCGTAAGTTCATAACAGACCAACAACAGCCATGGCCATACAGAAATCTCTCTCTCTTGCTTTTCTGCTTTTATTTTTAGAATTTCTTTCTTCCAATGCCTTTACAGCAGCACCAGCATCCACACTCGGAGAAGCAGAGGCTCTCTTGGAATGGAAAGCCAGCATCTTCTCACCACAGGCTCTCCATTCATGGTCACTTCCATCGGCTAATGCTAGTGCCAACACAATCTCTCCATGCAAATGGTATGGGATCTCCTGCAATGGCCTTGGAAGTGTAATAGAGATAAGCTTACCGAGTGCAGGCTTGCAAGGTAAGCTTGATAACTTGAGCTTCTCGTCATTTCCAAATCTCTTCTGTCTCAATCTCAGTGACAACACACTCACTGGAACCATTCCAGCTGATATTGGCACTCTTTCCAGACTCTTCACCCTCAATATCTCAATGAATAATCTCTCTGGAGTTCTACCTCTTTCAATGGCTAACCTTTCTCTCCTTTCAGAGCTCGACATCTCGTCTAATAAAATAACTGGGCCGGTTCCTCCAACTTTAGGTGACTCGACCAGGCTGACAATCCTCTACCTCTTTGACAATCAAATTTCTGGTTCAATTCCTGCACAATTAGGAAATCTCAAGAATTTGGTTGAGTTGTCATTGTGGAATAATAATCTGACAGGTCCAATCCCTCCTGCTTTAGGTAATTTGAGAAACCTTACAGCTTTGTACCTCTACAGCAATCAAATTTCTGGTTCAATTCCTGCACAATTAGGAAATCTCAAGAATTTGGTTAAGTTGGAGTTGTCGCATAACAGTCTGACAGGTCCAATCCCTTCTGCTTTAGGTAATTTGAGAAACCTTACACTTTTGTACCTCCACAACAATCAAATTTCTGGTTCAATTCCTGCACAATTAGGAAATCTCAAGAATTTGGTTGGGTTGATATTGTACAATAACAATCTGACAGGTCCAATCCCTCCTGCTTTAGGTAATTTGAGAAACCTTACACTTTTGTACCTCTACAGGAATCAAATTTCTGGTTCAATTCCTGCAGAAGTTGGGAATTTAATGAATCTCAAAAATCTTGACCTGTCCTATAACCTTCTAACAGGTTCTATCCCTTCCACTTTAGGAAACTTGACCAAGCTTGAAATCTTCAATGCAATTGACAACCATTTAACTGGTGAGATCCCAAAAAGCTTCAGAAATTGCACTAGTTTAACTAGAGTTCGACTCGAAGGAAATCAGCTCGTTGCAAATGTATCAGAAGCCTTTGGTGTATACCCACATCTCTATTTCATGGATGTCAGTCACAACAGGTTGTTTGGTGAACTCTCACCGAACTGGGGAGAATGCAAAAACTTGGCGAGGCTACAGTTATCTGGGAACATGATCACTGGTAGAATTCTTCGCGAGATTGGGCAATTGAAGCAGCTACAAGTACTTGGTCTTTCTTTGAACCATCTAGAAGGAGAGATTCCAAAGGGATATGAGAGGCTAACTTCTTTGTTCAACTTGAGTTTAAATGGTAACCAACTTTCTGGTCAGGTACCAAAAGAGATTGGAAAACTCTCCAATTTGGAGGTTCTTGACTTGTCAATGAATCACCTAAGTGGTCCAATACCACCTCAATTAGGGGATTGCTCCAAACTCCGATATCTGAAATTGAGCGAAAATGATTTGAATGGAAGCATTCCATTTCAAATTGGTAACCTGGTATACTTACAGGATTTACTAGATCTCAGTCATAACTCGCTCAATGGAGAGATATCACCACAACTTGGGAAATTGCATGTGCTGGAAAAGTTAAACCTCTCCCACAACAAGTTGTCGGGCTCCATTCCACCTTCTTTTGAAGCAATGTTCAGCTTGCAATCTATTGATTTTTCATACAATGCTTTGGAAGGTCCTCTTCCCAACAGCAAAAACTTTCAAAAGGCTCCTGCAATGGCATTCATAAAAAACAAAGGTTTATGTGGTGAAGTGCAAGGTTTGAGGCCCTGCAATACCCCTTCAATAAGGCATGGTGATGCAAGGAAAGGACGCCAAGTTATCATTTGCATTGTTTTTCCTCTCTTGGCAGCCTTGTTTCTTTTATTTATAATTGTCGGCGTTTCTTCCATTTATTCCCAAAGACAAAGAAATAAAGAGAAGGTGGTTCTTGAAAGGAGCAGCAAAAATCCATTTTCAATATGGAATTATGATGGGATTGATGCATTTGAACAGATCGTGGAAGAGACAGAGGGTTTCGACGACAAATACTGCATCGGAATTGGAGGGTATGGAAAAGTTTACAAAGCAAATCTACCATCAGGCCAAGTAGTAGCTGTGAAGAAACTTCACCCACTCGAAGGTGGGGATCAATCCGATCAAAGAAGTTTTAGAAATGAGATTCGAACATTAACAGAAATCCGTCATCGCAACATTGTGAAGCTTTATGGTTTTTGTTCCCATGCTCAATTCTCATTTCTAGTCTATGAGTACATGGAAAGGGGAAGCTTGGCTAGCATCCTAAGCAATGACAGAGGAGCTGTAGAGTTGGACTGGACTCTAAGGGTGAAGGTTATTAAAGGTGTGGCCCATGCATTATCTTATATGCACCATGATTGCACCCAACCAATTGTCCATCGAGACCTATCAAGCAATAATGTTCTACTGAATTCGGAACTTGAGGCCTGTGTCTCTGACTTTGGCACTGCAAGATTGTTGATACCTGATTCGTCCAATTGGACTACGCTCGCCGGCACTTATGGATACATCGCTCCAGGTTAACTGTTAATTCATTCTCCACACTTTAAAAGTTTTATTAGCAACTACTCTTTATTTTTTCTTAAGCTTTCCCTTTTATTTTATTTTATTTTTTGTTGGCAATTACATACTAAGGATTGTGCATAAGTTAACATACTGTTGTCAAATATTGCAATCTAGGGCAACTGGAAGATTCCTTAATCCAACAGCGGTAAAAGGCCTTGTAAAGAAACATACATGGGTTTGTATTTTTACAATCCCCAAAGTCAAAACTAATATAATAATGCAAACGAAGAAGATAAACGTAAGAACATCATTTTACATTATGCATGGTAGAGATAATGTGGTTCCATGGTAAGACTAACCATAGTTCAAGTTACCCAACTAACTTATGCATATTTTATCAGCTATTAAATTTGTGATGCTGACTATTTTTCTTAACTGTACATTTGTTGACCACCAATTAGATGGATGGAATCCTCCAATAACTATAATTTTTGGAACCAATTCCATCTACAATATGAGCCATGCTTTTAGATGGTCTGGATATATTTACATGGATATTCCAAGTGTATAGATGGATGTGTTATCACTGTTTAAGAAATGATTGAAAAAACTCGTTACTTCTGGCCCATACGAGTAAATGTGAAAATGATGTGTAAGGAAATAAATGTGGAAATGATGCATACGGAAATAAGGCATCCTTCAATGCTCAGCCAAGAGATCCCAGAGGATGGTTGGGTTTCCTCCATTGCACAAGGGTTCGACAGCTCTATAGTCCAAACCGTTGATGTGATGTCCCACATAGTGAATGCCTCACACACACAAAAAAAAAAAAAAAAAAAAGTAGTTCCAAGATCGAAAATCCTTGAAACAATGCCCATAGTACCCAATCCTAGCCGATGAAATGTGCAACTACAATGATACCTACATACACATCAATGACTTAAGTCATGTGTTTGGGATTCCCGAGGCGCACATAAAGGTAATCCCAAACATGCAGATGACCCAACACAATGATTAATCTGGTTCTTTTATTGAGCGGGCCACTACCATGAAAACAATGGATAGTTTTAGAAAAAATTGCCAACAGTACACAATGTATACGAAACAATGGACCATCCAGACTTTTTCGCTAGATCATACAAAACTTTGGCCAATTCTCTGCACCTCTCAGATGTGCTGAGTATGTCTTATTTGGCATATGCGCAGTTTATAGAGATGTCTTGGGGTTAACAAGCACAAAAACTTAGAAGATATGAAATCTAGATTAAGAAATAGAGGTAGGTTTGATATATGATTAAGAGTTTAGCTATTAACGATTAAGAATGAGAAATGATCATGACTGAACCATCTTCCTTCTTGCAGAGCTTGCATATACAATGAGGGTAACTGAAAAATGCGACGTATATAGCTTTGGCGTTGTGGCACTTGAAGCGATGATGGGAAGGCATCCTGGGGAGCTCATCTCCTCTCTGACACCACCAAGTAGACAAGATACACTGCTAAAGGATATGTTGGACCAACGTCTCCCGGACCCGACGGCTGTGGTTGCACACGAAGTCATATTTGTGGTGTCCATGGCACTTTCATGCATTCAGCCGGATCCAAACTCTCGGCCGACCATGCACCACGTGGCTCAAGAGTTGTCTATTGGTGGGTCTTCCTTTTCTCTAGGGCCATTCCATGCACTTACATTACATCAACTCATGGATCTTGAAGTTTAGTTGGGTGGATGAAAATCATCACGGTTGAAGGTGTGTAGTGGCAAGAACATTAATAATGTGTGTCTATTGTATGAAAATCATCCTATATGGAGAAGGTATTTTTCTTGCTATGATATGTATGTAATTTTGGTGTGTGGAATTGGTGTTTATCTAAAATGTAGATTTTCAAGTGAAGCTTCTCCTTCTTTGTGGCTCCCACTTGAATGTTTGTATATCGTGTGCTCCTACCTTTCTCTTAAAAAATAGTAGATTTTTAGGATTGGTGATCAAAACCCAAATGTTATAAAGGTATATATGTTGAAATAATAAAAATGTTTCATTGTATGTGTGATGGTTATCTTTTAACTAAATGTCTTCTAAACCAAAGAATTTACCTTTTAGGAGATGTTATACTTTTTTGAAATAATAGTTTTCTACTAACATATTATTTGGAGAAGAATGGGTATATTTATTAGCGAGAGAAGGTACCAATTGTGGTTTTGTTAATTGAAAAGGAAAAGAAGAAAAGAGAGAAAAAAGAGCAACGACTTCACACTCCGGCAATGTGACTCAAGATAATTATACTATACCTCAAGTCAAAGTGTCCTCTAAATCTACTCCATGAATAATTGGTAGGATTCGAGAGCTGATGCGGCCTGCTTTCTTCACCCATTAAATTAAGGTGACTTGCATAAGCTCCATGAGTCCATTTCTACTTTGAATCCAGCTTGAAAATACTAGCTTGGCCCATGGGCAAAGCTTGGGCCTTTCAGTTTTTGGTTTGGGCCTGGGCTCAAGTCATTTTAGACTCACCTAATTTCATTTGCTCCTATAGGTTGCAGGTTTCTCCTCTCCCACTCCAAAGGGGCGACCGAGAAGAACACAGTCTCATCGAAGCCTAATATAGTAATTTCACTAATCTCTAATTCTAATCTCATCCTCTTCCATTTCCTCTTGTAAGGAAAAAGAAAAGAAAGAAAGAAAATAATGAATTTCCATTTTAATTTATAAGGGGAAAGGGACGGGAAGCTTTGGGAAGAGAAGGAACAAGACACACACTCTCTGCGTACGGTGCGGGCGCCGTAGCTTTCATCTTCAAAAGAGCTGATGCGCTTCTTGCGCTTATCCCGCTAGCCGTATCCGCAAGTGTACGTAATCTACCGACCCCCGGTTTTTTAAGATTTCTCCAATTTTGGAAGCTCAATTCGGCTTTTATGCATTAGTTGGGTTTGGATGCTCTGCTTAATCATTCTTTGATTATTATTTTTCATGCATTTTCGTGCAATCTCTACATTCGATGTGGATTAGATATGTGTGACCTATAAATAGACGCTTAAGAAGTGAATTACTGCAACGGTTCACATTCTGACTATGGCAAGTTCCAAGCCTAATAGTGGGGAATCATCTAATCGAGGAGTTTTTATTTTTATTTTTATTTTTAAGGGGTGCATGGTCCATTGACTATGGGCTGCAACACGCCAATGGTCTATAGATCGCTGAACAATTGGGACAAGCTTTTTAGGAATGAAAGTTTCTGTATACTGTTGAAAGATTTGTGTCTGTATTTCACATTATGCTTTTAGTTTTTATTTTTTATTTTTCCTTTTCTTTTCATGTGTTTGAATGGAAGGATGACTACTAAAATGGGGATATGAATTAACCTGAAATCATCAGGAAATTGAAACCATGGTTTCCTCTTTTCTCTGTTGTTTCTTTTGGATTCCAATTTTACAGGGATTCCATGTTCTGTCACCTCATGTTATCTTCTTTGCCTTAGAAGTCATCAATGTCTCTTTTTTGGGAGAGATGAATCTGCACAGTTTTTCAAGGAAAATCTGAGAAATGGAAATCAGTTTGCAACACTACCTTTTTTTTTTTTTGGCAAATGGAGAAAAAGCGGGTTTCCATGGAAAGCAATTTCATTTGCAGGGTTAAAATGTTCCCTAACACCCCCTAAGTAATGTTGGTTTTTTTTTTTTTGTATGTGTCCTATTGTGCCACTTTCTTATGGGAGAAATGAAACCTGTGTGCTGCACACTAATTTCCTTATCTGGTGTAATAACTCTAATTGGAGTGGTCATAGTAGTCCTTGATCTGGACTATTCATCTCATGGACCTACCATGGATGGATCATATCCTAAAATTTGCTAGATGAGATGAATCTATACCTTTCCAATTGAACTATTTCGTAAGGAGTGCTGTCCATTTCCACCATTTTTTTTTCTACCACTCATTTGTAGGTGGGCAGTTGGACAGCTAAGATTGTCCAACCAGTAATATTTTTGTTACGTTGCCAATCCATTTGGGTCCACCTGCATCCAGTTTTTTTGGTAGCTAACAGCCTAACACATAACATCATGCATGGTGCATGGATTCGATAACCTCTTTTTCCTTGTTGACATAGGGCCTTTCTTTCCTGTTTAACGTATTAACTGTTTTGTGTCTCTGCGAATTAATGTTTAGGAATTTGGACAGACTGAATATTCTGTTCAAATGCATATGCATAGAAAAGTGCATGAACATGTACACATGCATTAGCTTTTATGAATGGCTATGCTGTTGTCATGGCATTTTTCTCTCCCCTCTGTCATTATCATTCACTCCTGCACATAATGTCCAAAGTGTAATTGACTCGCAAGCTCTATGTTTGATGTTCTAAAACTCAGGCCCAACGAAGAAAGCAATCCTTTTGGTTTCCAGTTTCGTTAAAATACAGCCAAGTTGCTTTTGAAAAAAATAAAAAATTTAATGCAGCCAAGTTGTTGTCTACTTGTGACATGGCAATTTTCTTGTGAAAGTAGAATTTAGGTCAGGCGTGTCGATTGGTCCGCCACTTTGTCCGCTTAACATGAGAGCATAATTTAGCAAGCTTAATGAGACAACTACATTTTCCTTTCCTTTTGGATCTTTTTTTTTCCCCTACTTTTTTAATATGCATTTGTTGGTGATTGTATTCGAGAAGTCAAAGGAGGAATTCTGTTTCCCATTTCCCACAAAGATGTACGAGAAATGTTTTCTATGACATCCATGCTTCCTGGAATTTCATGATGTCAATACTGACCAAAAAAAAAAAAACTCCATCACACTTTTGACACTTTCGTGCATTGATCAGGATCATAGATTTGGTGGGCCATCATGTGGATAGGACTTATGAGTACAAAAATCCTGATGACAAGATTATGATAACCATTCCAACAGTGGTCTGAATATGGACAATTTTGTCACCAAGTTGAGCTAAAACTATGCATTTGTCAATGCAAATGTGAACGTGATGGACTGATCTGGATCCATGTTCTTTTGAAATCGTTAGCTAGAAATGTTGTAGAATAGTCTCCAAAGATGAAGTCGCTGTGGAAATGATTCCCACCAGCCCACTGGTCAAAACTACTGGTCAATCAATCTCCTATGTTTCAACCAGAGGCAACACATGCCAAAAGGGAATCAACACGCTAAACACGAAATTTTATTAAAAGTAACCACAATGTGCTGTTACACACAAAGCCAAAGAGGCAGTTATCCTTTGGCAACTAAAGAAAAACCTATTATAATAAGAAATGACCAAAATGCCCTTGAATCTCATCACAAACATATAGGCTTATCTTAAACTGGTTGTACGTCACATAAACTGTATCAGAATTGTATGATCATGGGATCCTTCTGAAGCTGGCTTGATAGTGACCAATTTCATGACGTTCTAATATTGTTATGCCCAGAAAGTGGCCCACCAAAAAGTGACGAAATACCAAAGGGAAACTTGTTGAACCAATACTGACTCAGTCTAACCCTAAAAATTAATTCAAATAAATAAATCCTATGAATTCAAGGACCATTTGTTTGATCGCATGGGCCCCATAATATATATCTGGCTGTTCATCTCATCAAACTTTGGATCAGACATAGATCATCAATCAAGACAATATGGATGGTTGGAGTAGTCAGGTCTTTGGTCAGCCAGATTTTGTGGCCTTGTGGGTGCAGCAAATGTCCACATTCAATGGGAAAAACTCAGAACATTTGGCATATGGACCATTTCATGGGTCACAGTTTTTTATTCCTTTCTTTATCTTCTTGTAATGTATATAGTTTTAGCAGATTCTGTAAGTATGTTGTTTACTGATTATCTTAAAGAAACAGATAACTGGAGTGTGAAGGCCATTACGAGGAAGACAACCGGAATGGGAAGGATGAGGTATTTACATCATGTGCCTCAAAGGTTCAAGTGCAATTTCAGAGAAGGTAGTCTTTGCTTCTTCCATCTTTGTCAAGATTGAACTTCTTCCGAGGAAGACAACTGCTGCTGCATAGCGGAATTGCTTCAGTTTTGGGGCATGTCTCAAGTATCCAGTTCCTGTATTTGATCTTGTTGAATTTTATCAATTAGGTTCTTTTACACTGGAGATATTGCTATCTTCTATAGAGAATAGACTTTTCGACATCTTAAATTGCTGAATAAGCATGAAGTTTTTGTATTGGGATAAACCATTCTTTGGTATAAACATGAAGTTTTGATGTTGGGATAAACCATTCTTTCCTTTTCTGTATATTTGCCAGTTGCATTTTCCAGCTCAAGCAGGAGGATTTCTGTTGACCCTTTCGATAGACCTAATGCCCAAGAAATCAGAAAGAGCAAAAATAGGTTTGCTGGTCTTATGTTGAATGTTCACGATCTTGGTAAACCTTCAGTGACAGTTTGTGTCTTACCTAATATTTTTAGAAATTGAGTTTTCATTTGTAACTAGATGCATCATCTTTCATTTCGCTACTTAAATCATGGGTTTAGGGCCTGCAAGATGTTGCAAATTGTATGAACTTTAACCAGTTGTCACTTTTCGTCTTTTTGTCAGCATTACATGTTTTTTATATACCTAATGCATTTACAAGTTATTACTGATGCTGCTGTTAAACATCAATCTGATGTTCACGTGTTGCCTGGTTATTAACTTCCTAATAGATGTTTTGACTTCCTTACCTATTCTCGCCTTGGAATCTGCTATAGATAAAATTATTTAGTAACAACTAGCAATATTATCCTTCTAGCATGTTTGGCTTACAAATGCAGGTTGTGTTTCAGCTTTGACTGGTGAACTTGCATGTTCTTAATAAAATGGTTGACTTGTGTTTTTAGTGAACTGACCCATTTCACCGAGGAGTTTCAGTCCCAGCCAAAACCCGTCCTGTTTCTGTGATGAGTTTTGATCCCAACCAATCCAACAGTCTGGTCCATTCCAGGTAAGTAATCACCGGTCATTGCTGAGGCTAATCAAACTGGGAGCTCCTCATTGATCAAGTGAGTTCCATGTGATATTTTTTCTTCCTCTTATGGTTTCTGGATGAATTTGATTATTTTTCACTTTAGCCATACAATTGATGTAAATGACTCAGCTAGTTAGAACATCAGATCAGTGAGATAATTGATCATCTGAATCAACTTTTCAAGAAACTACCTTCCAAAATTGATAATAATATTAATAAAACTAAACTAAACTAAATGAGGTCTGAAACTTGAGTCAGGCCTGCTGCTACCATAAATATCCTGAAATGATAGCTTTGTAACTATTTCAGTTAGGATTAGCATCCCAAATCTGTCAATCTTCACCATCCTGAGAGATGTTCTGAACACAAAATCCTGACCCTTGCCACTTAATATGGAGGGTATTAAGAATATAATTTGGTTGTCTTGGATAATTGAAAAGCCAGATCAGTCTTTGCGCATCTATGTCAATCCTCTTACGTGCCTTGGATAAATTAAGAAAAGAAGAAGAAGAAGAAGAAGAAGCAGCAGCAGAACCCTGGAAAGTCCTTTCAGAAGGCTCTCGCAGAGGCATTCATAATAAACAAAGGCTTATGTGGTGAAGTGCAAGGTTTGAGACCCTGCAACGCTCCTTCAACAAGCCATGGTGATGCAAGAAAAGTCTGTCAAGTTGTCATCTTCATTGTTCTTCCTCTCTTGGTGGTCTTGTTTCTTTTATTTGTAATCATCAACTTTTCTTCCCTTTATTATCAAATAAGAAGAAAAATAGAAAGAGGGGTTCTTGAAAGGAGAAGCGGAAATCCATTTTCAATATGGAATTATGATGGAATTACTATGTTTGAATACATCGTGGAAGCGACAGAGGGTTTTGATGACAAATCTGCCATCACAACATAGTGAAGATTTATGGTTATTTTGTTTTCCCATGCTCAATTCTCATTTCTAGTTTATGGTTACATGGAAAGGGAAATCTTGGCTAACATCCTAAGCAATGATGAATGAGCTGCACAGTTGGACTGGAATATTAAAGTGAAGGTTATTAAAGGTGTCACCCATGCATTATCTTACATGTACCATGATTGCACTCTGTCCAATTGTCCATCAAGACCTATGATGCAATAACGTTCTGTTGAATTCAGAATTTGAGGCCTGTGTCCCTGACTTTGGCACTGCCGGATTGTTGATACCCGATTCGTCCAATTGGACCACGCTTGCAGGCAGTTATGGATACATTGCTCCAGGTTCGTTGCTCATTCATTCTCCATGCTTTTATAGTTATTTTAGCAACTGGTCTTTTATTTTTTGTAAGATTTTCTATTTTTTGTTGGAAATTACACAGTAAAGTTTGTGCATGAGTTATCATACTGTTGTCAAATGTGGCACTCTAGGGAAACTGGAAGATTCCTTAATCCAACAGTCGTAAGAGGCCTTGCAAAGAAACAAAAGGGATTGTATTGTTCAAATCCCCAACTTTGTTTAACTAAAAAATTGTAAAGCATCTGTGAGTATTTAAAACTAATATATAACCATGCAAATGAAGATACTGTGAATAATGTTTTTCCTTTGCCGCACTTGATGTCCATCATTTTTTACATTATGCATGATTGAAGTAATGTGGCTGCATGGTAAGAGTGACCAGGATTCATGTTACCCAACCAACTTAACCATATGTTATCACCTATTAAATTCGTGGCGCTCTCCATTTTCCATAGCTGTCCATTTGTTGGCCACCAATTGTATGTATAGAATCCTCCAATAAGTGTAATCTTGGGATATGCTCGGGCCATATATTCAGATGGTCTGGATAGATTTACATGGATACCAAGTATAGATGGATGAGTCATCACTATTTAATAAATGATTGAAAAAGTTCATTGCTTCTAGCCCATACAAGAAAATGTGAAAATGATGCATAAGGGCTGGGTTACTCCGTTGCACAAGGGTTAGACATCTCTATGATCCAAACTGTTGATGTGATGCCGCACACAGTGAATGCCCCACACAAACAAAAGAAGTTCCAAGATTGGAAATTCTTAAAACATGCCCATATCACCCAATCCTTGCCAATGAAATGTGGAGATACAACGATACCTATAGACGCATCAATACACTCTAGATTACACATGCCAACTTCTCATGTGTTTGGGATATATGAGGCACACATAAAGGTAGGCCTAACCATGCAAATGACCAAACACAATGATTAATCTGGTCTTCTTATCAGGCAGGCCATCAACACATGAAAACAATGGATAGTTTTGAGAAAAAATGTCAATAGTACACAATGTATGCATGTGGCATGCCTTTTAAGTAGACCATCCTAACTTACAAGCAAGATCATCTAAAAGTTTTAGCATATCTTATGCAACTCCCAGATGTGCCACACACATGGCAATTGGCATATGCACAATTTGTAGAGATGCCTTGGGGTTAACAAGCAAAATAACCTAGAAGATATGAAACCTAGATTAAGAAACCCCTGTGAGTTTGATATATGCTTAATAGTTTAGCTATTGATGATTAACAAAGAGAAAGAACATGACTAAACTGTCTTCCTTTTTGCAGAGCTAGCATATACGTTGAGGGTGACTGAAAAATTGAAAAATGCGACCTATATGGCTTGGGTGTCGTGGTACTTGAAGTGATGATGGAAAGGCATCCTGGGGAGCTCATCTCCTCTTTGTCATCATCACCATCACCTCTACAAAGATCAAACACATACACAATTTATGCGGAGTGGTGGAGGGAGGGACTAGTTTGGGGTACAACCCATGGACCCGTGACCCGATCCTCACCCGTTTATTAATTGGGTTTAGAATTTAACATGTAGTCCCACTTGATAACAAATTATTAGGCCCAAGCACCACTCCTTCAACCCATTTACTTAAGGGCTTGTATTTCAAGCCCAGTAATGACTTTGTAATATTTGGGAATTGGAACTTTTTGTTAACACTTACGTGCATACTGGAAACGGTTTGATATAGGAATGAGCCAGCCATAGCCTGATTTATTTACCTTAATAGCCTTTGTTTTCATGCTGAAACCAAAACATAGCCCAATAAGTACACCTGAGCCCAAGTAATAAGCAAGCTTGGTTAGTTGGCTAAAGGGTTGACTAGAGTCACAGGCCCATTGCCAGCCTAATTTATTGTTCTACTTGAGATTGGGCTGTGCAAAATAAAAACTTAGACTTTGACATGACAAGCCCATTGCTTGGAACTGGATGTTCTCAACAAAAGATGATACTCGACTCTAATAGTAGAATTTGAGCCAAAACTCATATGGTCCCAGGCTCACTCTTTGAAATCTTGATGCTCCTCACAAAAGAGGAGACTTGAATCTAAAAGTAAAATCCGAGCATATTCCATGTTCGTTTGGCCCACTTGAGATTTGGATCAGCCTTGTTTTTGGTCCCATGCCCCAAAATGAGGTGGCAAATTAAATAGATAGATTGAACAGATTTGTCACAAACATCATTGTAGACCACACCTATAGTCAAGCAACTCTCACCCTCAAACTTAAATGTCCACCAATCTCTAGCTCTCACATTGATTGACGTGTTAACCTAGTCTTGATCGTACATGGGGCCACTTTAATGTTTGTGAGAAATTGACTGGTACATCTATTTTTCCAGCCCATTTAGGTGACAGATCAAAAACTGAAAATGGGCCATGCGATAAAATGAGCAGCCAAAATAGATGGACTCGGCAGATTTGTCAAAAACATCATGCGACTCTATGACTATTTCATCGGATTGACCTTTAATTCCCATACTTTCATAGTCGTACGTTTTGCCTACTTGAACTTTAGATCGGCCTCATTTTTGAGTCCATGCCTTAAAATGAGGTGGAAAATAGATGGATAAAGTGGCTTTGTCACCAACATCATTGTACGGTCAAACAACCCCCGCCATATATGCTTAACTGTCCACCGGACCTCTGGCTGGCCCTTGATTAATGTTGCCAACCTATCTCAAACTGTACTTGGGGCCTACCTTAATGTTCGTGAGAAGTCCAATATTCCGCCCATCAATTTTTCAGTCAATCTGAGGGAATGGGCCCAAAAATGAGGCAGATCTGAAGTTGACAATGGCTCTAGGATGTTTCAAGGGTGGATGTTCAATCTCACCATTTCCTGTCATGTGGCTCACTTGAGCTTCGGTCTTCCTCATTTTTGGCCATTCACTAAGAAAACAGATGGACTGAATAGATTTGTCAAGAACACCCTGTGTCCTCATCATGCATGTTTCAACAGTAGATGTTCAATCTCCACTCTTTCCTGTTGGTTAGCTCAAGCTCATGTGGATGAGATCCACCCCGTTAATCAGGTGTGCTGCTCTTTATTTGGACCCGGGCCAAAAATCAGGCTGATTCAACCATAGGTGCACACCATGTGAAATAGCTGAGATAAGAAGTCTCATTATTATAATACTCCAAGTTATATGTGATGTCCACTTTTGTGCGTATAGACCATCCAATCCACTCATCTGACGTTTCATACCAAGATTATTAAATTCTTCTAATACTCATGTTGTTTAAACCATTACCTATGGTGAAAAACCATTACCAAGATTATTAAATTCTTCTAATACTCCAAGTCTCATTATTATAATACTCCAAGTTCATGTGCATCATATTTGCTAGCATACTAAATACTTTCAGGCTAAAAATGAAGCGCAACGCAATATGCATGAACTGAGGCTGAGTACTGGACATCCGTCCTATGGGCTGACAGGGTCAAATATCATTGCTGGCTCTAATTTAACGGTCTCCTGAAGCGTGGGCTATGCAAAATAAAACCTTGTAATATACTAGGCTTGAAAAGCCCAAACAAACCATCTTACAATTAAAATCAAACCCATAAATCCATGCCCCACTCACCCAACAAAAAGGACACTTGACTCTAAAAGTCACTCCATGAGCCCATTTCTACTTTGAATCCAGCTTTCAAATACTAGCTTGGCCCATGGGCAAAGCTTGGGCCTTTCTGATTTTGGTTTGGGCCTGGGCTCAAGTCATTTTAGACTCACCTAATTTCATTTGCTCCTATAAATATCCCATTCTAGTCATCCGTTAGACAGCAACCCATTCTCACTGGTTTCACTTCTCTGGACATCTATTTCATTGTGTATGTGTGCCCCACTTGATCAAAGGATATATTAGCAACATTTAAGTGGAAAATAGTGATTTTACCAAATTTGGGCTGGGCAGGATCGAGTTCGGGCCTAACTAGTTTTTCGAGCTCAGGTTTGAGTTACTCTGCTGGGGCTGGTGTGGGCCATAGGTCATAAGTGTAGGCCCGGCCCAAACACGGCCATGCACAAACCAAATTTGAGTCTAAAGTGGGCATGGCCTGAAGCCCAACGGTGCTTTGGACACCAATATAAACTGCTAAAGAGAGCATCGGAGTGGTTGGGTTGGAGAAAGGTTGTAGGTTTCTCTTCTCCCACTCCAATCATCTCGAAGATTCCCTAATCCAGTAGTTGTAAGACACCTTGTTCAGTGACCACTGCACATTTCATTGCATTGAATTATTCCCCTGCCTTTATCTGGTCAAGTAATCCAAAAACATCCCCAACAGTGATAGCAATAGGCATGGTTGGGTACACTGCTTAGAGAGGTGGTATCATGCAATGCTCGGCTTAAGAGTTTAGTAGACCTATCAATGATCCTGGCTGGCCTGGCTTGGGGTGGCCCACTAGGCGCAAGGTTCAGATCTGGGCCTTAAAAGTTAAACCTGTTTAATAATTGGGTCGGGCTCAAGCTCTGTTCAAGAGCCCATTAGCCGAGCCCAGCCCTTTTAGAATTTCAAGGGAAATTTTGTCATATATCATGCGTGATGAGATGCATTATACGAACATAACAAATCTTGTACAAAAGGGGGTAGTCGGGATCCAACTTGGTCAGAGGTCATGCATAATCACCATGGCTTGGTTGGTATCCTGCATAATATCGCAGGCTGGGCTTGAATCTGTTTACTGGGGCCTATCATAAGACCAAGCTGCACTCAGGCCTAGGTTCTACTTTGTGGATGAGCGTGGACAGGACTCTGCCCAGTCCAAGGCCAGGCCATTGATAGCTGTAGTTTCTAACCAATGGCAATGGTTGATTCTCTTTTATTTTGTAAAGCGTCAATGATTTGGTGGACCAAATAGCCGATATGATGTTGCAAACAGTGGATGGCCATGCACCAAAAGATAACCCAATATTAGAAGATCCTATCCATTGAATCTATTTCATTTTTTTATTTTTTTAAATATTGAATATGGACTGCTTGCTTTATTTTCTTTTCTGACCATCTACTTGCTTGCCTCTGATTAAAAGGCTAGGATTTCTGATCCGCAGAATTATTACTACATGTGCCATCAGACAGGCCACCACCATATGAAAGCAGCAGACAGTTGAAAATGTTGGCCCACAATTCTCTCTATGTGTATCATCCATCTATATTTAATCTGATTCACTGTACACGTGGGATCATCCATCTATGGTCCCACTATACATGTACTCATGTATCATGCCTAGCCTACTTTGCAATCCATCTTTGTACCTCTCTTTGTATCATGTATCTCTCTTAATTTGTATCTTGTATGGCCTGTTATACATATGGGTTAATTACGCATGTATGTCTCCTGCGCACATATGGCCATGTACACATGGCCAACATATATAGGGGCATTCTACATGTGGAGCACTGTACACATTGCTCATACACTACATGTGCATGCAAATTAATAGTTAATTGTTTACATTCAATATTTTCTCATCATAAAAGGGAATTTGAATTAGTGGGCCCACTTCTATGGCCCACCAAATGATCGATTTATCACGAGGATCAGCTATAGCTTTATTGAGTGGGCTTAACTCAATGGTCTATCTTAAATGAATACTTTTTATGTAATTTGATGATTTCTAAAGGATGTACCACTCCAAGCTCTATCATGTGTGAATAATTAACAAGTTATTCATTTGTAGCCAAGTTTACTGTAATAGACTAGGCTTGACAAGCCCAAATAAATCAGTTTAAATCCAGATCAAACCCATCCATTCACGGCCCCACTTCTTGGAAATTTGCAAAACCCGACAAAATAGAGACTTTGACTCTAAAAGTCACTAGATTGTTTGTTCTAATTATGCAACCATGGATAAGAAAAAGAAGTAGTGCGTATTGGTTACAATAAAGGTGATCCAATCACTGGATTAGCTACAGATGATGTGGAGTCCACTGGGGAAAGGATGAGAGAGACGAGAGATGGGAGATGAAAGAGAGTATATGAAAATGACTTGAAACTTATAATTCTAATTAGGATTCTAAAAATTAAGAAAATAAATCACTATGCAAGCATAACACCATAACATTATAATACCAATTAGTGTTCCGAACCCATTTTATTAACATAATGCGTTATGCTATAATGCATCATTTTTATAATTTATAGTTAGGTAGATGATTAGCAATCCAAATGGGCCCTAGAAGCTGCAACCTGCATTCTCATTTTACTTGGAGGTTTTAGGTAGGGGATCCGGTAAAATTGAAATTGAGGAATGAGCCATTGCCAAAGAATCCTCTGTACCACTTGTTGCAAGCAGAGCATGCAACAATCGATGTCATGTCATCAATTGTGACCTATCGACATTGACTCCATTCATCAATTGTGCCACCTTCGGCAAACCATTAGGCCCTATTTATTTTTCCTCCTATATCCTATGTAGCTTATAATTGGTTTGAGGGTCATTGGATGGTAATATAATTTCTATTGGGAAACTACACAACTTTCTCTTCTATGTGCAAATTAATGAGATTAATAATATAAGAGATTTAATGGATGATAATCACTTCCAACACAAGCAAATCATCGAATATGTAAAGTGCAAGAGACAAATTTTATACATGGAAAATCCTTCGACCAGTTCGGTGCAAAACAACTATGTTAGAGATAATAAAAGTTCCATCATCAAGAGAACAACTCTCTTAGATGCCCTAATAAATTACCCAAAAGTTGAATTTCCAGCAACAATAAAAGAAAGAATTTTGTCGCCAAATAAGGATTGTACAAAATTCCAACACAATTTTGAAGAAGACAATCGAAGAAATTAGTGTTGTGAATGGACTCTCACAAACCCTGAGATAAAAACTCATTCTTATAGTCAACAAGAAGTTTGGAGAAATAAGAGACCTTGCTCATCTTTTTCCACCAACTATTCTCCTCTTTATCATTAAGAATGAAAATCAAAATATAGCAACAAGTCTCTCTAGATAGGAAAAAATATATATTATTTTTCTCTCCTTTTACTTGTTTTAAAAAAATAATAATAAAATTGAAAATAAAAATACCCCCATACACATGCTTAGAGGAAATACTACTTAAGGCCATACATGTGGGTCCCATTTCCACATGGAGAAGGACCCTCAACAATCTCTTACTCATCTTTCAAGAAAGGCAGGTAATATATATATATATATATATATAATTTAAAACTATCTACTTTATCAGCCACAATTTAGTTGAAGGCTGTTAGTGACTTTTTCTTTTTAGGACTGAACCATTCCTAGTATTAAAACTGTTCATTAACTGGATTATTCCTTGCTGCCAGCTCTACCTAATGATTGGATCTTGCACACTTCTGTTGTGATTTGGGGTGTCAATAAGTCGAGCTTGGACTGGGCACAAAGCCTGACCCTGACATGAGCCTAGCACCACAAGCCCAATTTTACTAGGATCGATCTAACCCAACCTAAAAATTGATGTCAAATGTTCCTAATGCATCCATTGAGAGGAGGGTCTCACATGCAAGGTGATATAGACATTGTAAAAATAAAAACCAGCTATTTAGGTGCAAGATGTAAGCATTGCCTAACCTGCAATGGGAATGTATATTTATAGGACAAAACACTTGCTAAGGCCAGGCTAGGCAGAATGGATCATGCAAATATGACTTGAGCCCAAGCTGGATTAGGGGCTTGTGTAGGTCCAAGTGAACTAGGTTGAGTCTAATCCAATTTAGTGCTTGTTAGCACTGAAAACATGGGTGACTTTGTGATGTAGAGCGGGTCACTGACACTTTCATGGCCAAGATGGATCAGAAAAGGCTCGGTCGATGATAAAAGTGATCTGGACCGTCAAAATTTAAGACGAACGTATCTCACAAACCGGGATGAACTATTGGACTTACCATATATGATTTTGCAGTAGGATGAGCTACTTTAGCAACATTGGGTTGTGCAAGCCAAATCTGTGAAATACCATCAGATCGACCGTTGAATTCCTGTTTTAATTTTGTTTTTACTATTTATAGTAAATTTTAGTTTGAGTATAACTCTTCATCTGTTGGGCTTTAGAAGTTACGCCCAACATTAAAAGTGATTAGAATAGCTAGGGGAACATCGTGGTTTGGCCAAATAGGACACTTACTATTTTTGGCCGAAAACCATGCACACTAGTATGAATCATGACCGTCTATAAATAGTAAGTTTACTATTTATAGTAAATTGCGATTTATAGGAGTTTCAGTTATAGTATGATTCCGAAACTTCTCCCTAGGGTTCGTTGCCTTATTTAAAGAGTTGTAAACTTGTTTTTCATCATCAATAAAATTATTTCGAATATTTTAGAATTATTTTTATTTTCTTTTCCTCGTGGATTCGAGGTGTCTCTGTGAGAAGTCTATAGAAGTTCTGTGAATTTGAAACAATTATCCCCCTAAGGAAGACAGTGCTCAACTTCACGTCCTTCCTTGCATCACTTCACCAAACCAGCCTATTCACTCAAGTAGGGCTACGTAGCATGTAGCCTTTTGTTTCAGATTTGGGTATGAGGGGTATATGAAAGGCAGGCGTGGGATGTTCTCTGCGCTGGCCCTGATTTTTAGGGTGTCCAAAGGGACACCCTGATGGACAGGCTGAATGCCATATACATATGGCAGTTGGCCCCACGTGCAACTTTTCTAAAATAAGCTCATGGCACAACAAGGACTTGTAAAGGAACTGCCCCCCAACTTCCAAGGCAGATTGCAAGGAATAAGAATGAGACTGATTGCAGTCACGGATACACCCACCACTTGGATGTGACCTCTAATCAAAAGGTTGGATGGCAAATAAATATTACAGTGAGCCTTAGGAAGTTTTTAATGGTGGCCATTCAATCACAATTGTTATCTGTGGTGTGGTCTACCAGAGTTTCGAATCTACCTTATATTTAGGCCCATACCCTAAAACCAGCTGGCAAAATAGATAGATGGTGTGCAAAAAACACATACATCATAGTGGGCTTACAGAGCTTTTCCAGCAGCAGACAGTACCACACAACCTGAGTCAGCACAGGATAGGTTGTGGGCCCATATGTTGAATTGGTTTGCTTTTGCTTGTCGGGTCGGTCCAAGTTATTATTTTACAAGGGCAGGTCACTCAAAACCATCGGGGTTGAATGGTATGGCTTAAGAACGAGAAAACATGGACAATTTAGACAGATCTAGCCTAAAAGCATGTATTATATGGCCCCGATTGTGATAATGGGCGGCTCCTGTCCTATATCACTGGTTTGAACCTTAAGCTCAGTGTTGCAACCTTGCATTCTTGATCACCTCTATAATGAAATGAAATTTAAAAAAAAAAAAAATTTAAAAAATACACATTTTCAACTAGTGGAAGAGGGTGGGATTTGTTTCTGGCTAAGTTGGCCTGGGTCTGACTTACCTACCAAACAGGCCAACAATTCAAACTCTTACCCATGTTGTAGCTCATGACCCACGACCCAATCCTCACCTATTTACTAATTAGCCTTAGAACTTAAGGGTGTTTCCCACTCATAAACAGAGTATTACGCCCAACTGCCACACTTTGATTCATTTACTTAAGTGGCTCGTTAGTGACTTTTTCTTTTTAGGACTGAACCATTCTTATGTTGGAAATTGAATTTTGAAAAACTATTTAAATTATATAAAATTAAAATAAGAAAGTTAAAAAAAACTTATCAATTTGTATAAGTCGAGGCGTGACATGAGTCACTCGGCTTGAAATCGAATTTGCTCCCCTTGGACAGCGTCCCAAGTGCAACAGGTTTCCAGAGCAATCGACCTCCAGGATACAACGACTATGACCCGGTCCCAGCGGTGCACTCACTGTACACGGGCTCGAACCACTTGTAGTTTTAACCCGAACTAGAAAATACTTAAACACATTTTTTAAGAGGAAATCTGATTTTGCTAATCCATATAAAAACTTAAAATCAGAAGCTATTTATAGACTTTGTGAAGACACCCTTTCATAAAGGGTAGTGACTATTGGGTTTAAACCCAAGTGGTGCGACCCTTAGGCTTCAAAAGACAACTTTTCAAAACAAAATTTGAAAGGATATAACCTTTCAGTGAAAAGACGCATCCGTAGGATATTTTGAAACACTAAATTATTTTAAAATAATTTAAAATACAACAATCCCCTATATATTTCAAAATTTTTGACATTTCAGGTTAAGATGGAAGAGTTGTGCAATGGTGCCGGTGTCACATAGACTTGAACCGACATTAGAGTAAACATGACAGGTCTACAGGAATCAGGTGACACTATAGTCTTGAACCTGATTCCTTTTGATGTAGATCGCAAATACATGCCACTCACACAACTTTTTCACTACAAGTGATTCTGCGGTTCGGTACGTTTCGGCCATGCACCATTACCTGGATTTCATGAGTGCTCTAGAGAATTCGCCTAGATTCTCATAGGAAGCGGCCTCCACCTCCACACCCATATAGGTGAATTCCATCAAGTGTATACAGCAACTGTACACACCACCAAATATATGGCTATGGATTCATTAAGAGTTCTAAAAACTCATCCTTCTGCGTTGCTGCTCGCACTGTATACCATAGAAGGGGCTTATTTACATCAGTGCAATCGTCTACCTCATGTCTTGTTGTTTACCCATTGAACCTATCTAATAGGATCTCTACTCATATAGGTTGGGTTGCCAACACTGATAGCTCATATATTAGGCTCAGCCCCATTTCCTTCGATGTATCATTGACAAATCTTTTAGATAGTCACTTGGTCAGAGGATTTATGACCCATAGGCCTTTTACCTCCACCAGTCATTGTTCTATCAGGCTTCCTTCTCATATAAGTTTGGCCATTTCTTAGTCCCATTGTAGCTAATCATCATTTCAGATCAGCTAGGGATCATCATATTGGCAAGTTATTGCCTTACGAACTAGCTACTCATAAATGAGTTTCTGCCTAGGCTGATTCCTCCTTTTGCTCCTCAATTAAGTCTTTGACAATCAGTTGTAACCTTTTTTATTATTCATATCTTAAGCCAAAGCACACTGAACTCATTTCTATCCTCACAGAGTCAACAATTATGACTCCATCAAGTAATAAATACTAAGCATCACTTTTATTATGATAGTTGTCGTATCACCAACTCTAAATACAACCAACTTTCTTAGCCTTGAATGTACTCTTACAATTCAAGCAACTTCACTAGCCCACCATTCAACTAACTGGTGGTAAAGTCAATTGACATTATTGTATCTGCAATACAAAGAGGTTGGAGTAATCTGTCATGCATAAACATATGACAAGTAAAATAGAGTATAGCTTTCATGTAATCATATCGCAACATTATCATGTTATCGTATGTTCCCCAACACATGAAAGGTTAGCCAATTTATCAATTAGTGATTAAAATTCAATACAATCAATGAATATTTGACAACTGAATATGGAGGAGAAATGTTCAAGTTCATTATCAAGTATCTTGATCGATGGATTGAATAATGGGCTCCATAGGTTCATAAATTTGGCCAATAGATACATTTGTTGATGGTAAAACAACATAATTCATCAAATAAACTTATAATCTCATATGAATATCAATCTTAAATGTCCAAATCCAACCTCCAATGAGAATAAAATATAGCCTGAAAATCCCATTAACCCAACATTCATCTTTTAAATTCAAAACACTAACAATTTTCTTTTTGACCATTTATTTAATGGCTACCAATTAGATCATCAAAACATGTAATCAGCTTGATTCCAGATATCTTGTTTCAAAAACTTACATGATGTCAATGTAACATATGTGAATATTGATCCATAACATTCATCATATACCTTTCTTGGTACAAACCTTCATGTCAACCCATTTATCAAATATTTATTGACTAAACTTGTACTCCATGGGTTAAGTGGTTTATCTAAATGCATTCAAGTGCAACCCCACAATTTCAGATTTAGGCTAGACAGATATATCTATGGCCTACCTGATAAACCTATTAACTAAATTTTGAGTTTGAAGATTTCATAGGAACTATCATATGAATTGACTAGATTTAACACATGTGTCCTCTATTGGCATATGATCGGATGAAAATAATATTTTTTAAAAAGTATTGGATCCTACCATAAAACGATGTTGATGATGGATGTGATTACAAGCGAATTTATTCATACAAGAAGAAAATGTGAGTATTTATATAAGAATATAGTTATAACTAGTCTCATGGTTTAATTGACTCAATTATCGATCTGATTATGTCCATTGAAGTCATTCCAAACAAGGTATGTGAGAACCATCATTCTATAAAACAACCATTGATAAGCCACATCTAAAATGAATTGTAACTATAATCCAATTGTGATTTAGCAGTGAATTCAGACTATACATTTAGTGGATCTTTCCAATCAATTCCCCTAGTTGAAAACCATAAGAATATTTTTATTTTTATTTTTACTATTCACCTTTTGACCTTTTGCCTTCACATGATGCTACTTCCATCAATGACTAGTATTGATGCATCATCTACATGTGTCATGCGTCCGATATGAATACCCCTCCATTTAGGCCATTAAAGGCAAAACCCACTAAATAATATTTTCACTCTTACATGTACCATATGAAAATGATATGATTAAGATTGATATTTTGAATCATGGATTCTATGCATGCAGTAGGCACCATAGATAACATAAACATGATCTAAAGTTATAATTCCAAATAAGCATGAAATCATGTGACAGATAACTATTCAGCAATGAAAAGTGTTATGCCTATTTTACATGACTTGCAACACATGTGTGAGGGATCCGATCTAAGCAATATATGCATTTGATTTTAGACAATGTCCTATCCCATTTGGCCAATCCACTTATCATATATACTTGTAAGAGAATGCCTTTCTTATCAGCGTTCATGTTTGGCTTTTAGATAGAGCCTGTTTATTTATAGCCCTACTTGGTAGATGGTCGGGATCTCTCACACATGCACCGTACTAACATGAGAACTTTTAAAATCTTTCCCTATTTGAGAGTGTTGCATTTCTCAATTAATCAACAAAGAAAATTGTTGAGTTATGAGTAACATCACCTAACTGCATGTTAACGTCAACATAACTTAAATTATGCTAAATTAAACAGGATGTATACTACTCATGTAGCAGTTTATAATAACAATACTAGAGATATTGCTTTTAAAGGGTTAACTCCTGCCCACCAAGAGATGATTATGACCGCTTATTTGGAAATTCTTAGGATAAAAGTTTAACAAACTTTGTGCCTAATATAAAGTCTTAGCGAGAATCAATACCGTTCCCTGATCAAGACAACATTACATTATAAGGATGGAGCATCAACCAGTGATCCAAATGGTTCATCTAGTAGACTCTTATGGGTGGACAGTAGAGAATAATCTCAGCCATCGATTGATAAACCTTTTTTTTTATTACATGAACCGTTTCTTATTATATAGTAACTAGAGATCCAAACATGATATTTTGACCCCATAACATGACATCAAAGGACACACTTGATGTATGTAACGAATATTAAGCATCAAGAATTTTAGTGCATGCAAAAGTTCAACAATAGACATAACTATAGGATAGACATTAGAATAATCTTAACCGTACAGAACCTTGGAGATGAAAACAGAAATGAGAAAATCTTTTATTTTTTCTTTAAAATCTTAGGGCCTTGAAGCCATTAGATCCCTCCACATTCACAACTGTCATCCATTCTCACAACGTTACAAATCCGGAATCCGGGTAGGGATTTATACATACAAACAACAACAACAAGCTCGAGATGAACAGTTTGGATTATCATGTGTGTTTGGCATAACCAAGCAACGACTTGAGGGAGGATGATGTTGAGGGTCAAATATTGCATATCAGACCCAGTTGTTACCTGGATTTACATAGTATTGTTTAACGACCTAATTTAATCATGTTTGTGATGCAGGGTGTATTCACGAGCTTGGACTGGAAAAGGGTACTAAAAGCATGGATTTAACACTCTGATGACATTCAAGGGAAGGGACGGACTCCAGGAGACGAAGATCGATAGAATTATGCATCAAGGATCCGAGGAAAGCAGGTCATTCACGTTAAAGAGGCCCGAAATTGGTGAAAAATGCAAGATCACATAGTTCTTGCCATCTGATTGACTCAAAACTTCATACATGGCCTGAGGGCTATAAATTAACCGTACATATCAAATTTCAGCCCTCGGATCACTATGAAAGTGCTCCAACTGACAGATCAGCCCATAAACTGTTGATTCTGGGCCCACCTGATATCTGGAACTTTCCAACTTTGGTCTCGACGGTTTAAATAAGATGGGAAAATGAATGGATGGATCAGATTGTTGAAAAACATCACAATGTGGCCCGTATGTGATGTGCGTGTGCACAGCACACGTGGACCCGAGCCGCACCGAGCCAACAAACGCGGGTCAGCAGCGCTGACCCGCGTCTCCTTCCCACGCACGGCACTTGCCATTTCACACGCAAAATGGACGGACGCTGTCCGTTCCTTCGGACGCTAGTGGGCCCCCACATTGTCCCAGTGGACAATCTAAACCGTCCATCGTGTAGAGGGCCTCGACTACTACGAAACCTTGTTGAACTTTTGGACCCATGCAAGCACACGTGCGCGATACAGAGGCCACAAACAGGCGCTCCTACAACATTCAAAATGAATTTTGGCATGATTTCTTCTTTAGGCCTCGTGAATGGACGTTCAAAACCACCCATTCTTGACCGAAATTTCGTCCTGAATCCAATGGACGGGGTGGATTTCCTCGAAAATACATCTGTGGGGCACCACCAACTCGTCAGCGAACTCCTCCTTGCGCAGGCTCTGTTTCCGCATCCGGTCGAATCCGGAATTTGCGGGAGGTAGTGGGTCACGATCATTAACATTTTGAGTGATCCAGACCGTCTAATGTGTCTACAGGGAAGCCAATACCCTAGCCAAGATTTCAAAATTGTCAGGTAGGTCGATATCACGCCGCAAATTCTCTCCAAACGCAAGTCGTTTTGCGTTTTTACTGCGCATACGAATTCAATTGCGAAAACAAACTGCGAAAGCTTTCGTGGTGCGGAAGGGAAACTTGGACTGAAGTTGTACAGGGGGTCTGCTATAAAACAGGAGGGAGAAAGCATTGAAAGGGAGTTTTTTTTTTGGACGTGAGCACGAGGGGCTCGGTTTTGGTTTGTGCGTTTTCTGCTGGACCGTGGGACAGTTCTACTGGACCGTGGGACAGTTTTGGAGGAGGAGCAAGAGGGTGAGGCTTAGCTTTGAAGGAAGGAAGAAAAGGAAGAAAAGGAAGAAACGTGAAGGTGCTGGCAACGTCGCTTGGGCTGGACCTGGACCTGGTTTTTTTTCTTCTTGTCTCTTTCTTTTCTCCTTCTTCTATTTTTGATATTTGAAGTTAGCCCATTCATATGTGGCTAAACCTCTTAGCTAGGGCTAAGAGGTGAAGCCTGTAGCGAGATGGGAGATTCTACTTTGTGCCTTTAATTCATAAACTGAATTTGATAGTCGTTTGATTATTTAAGGAATATTTTTTAGTCTTTTATGGTCTGTTGTGACTGAAATTACAATGGGGTTTGCAATGGCTTTGAGTATTTCCTTTCCCTTTTTATGTTTATGAAGTCAGGAAGCCCTGTTGTTCACCATCGTCTCCTGGGCATGGTTGGATGATAGTACTCTTCCTAACTTTCATGTACTTTTGATTGGTTGGCAATCAGTTTAATCCTGTTATTTTCTTTGTCTCCTGGGCATGGTAGGATGATGGAATCCATTCTAATTCATATACCTTTCATCTCTTGAAAACCAGATCAAGTAAGTTCAGTTTGAATCCTTGATGCAGGCATAAGATCTCCCTGATCTCTACAAGTGGATCCTCTGAATCCCTAATTTCCTTCCTCAGAATTCCTTAAAGTTTTAGATAATTATTCCACAATTATTTCTTAAATTCTATTTGGTTTAGATCACATCTTAGTCTAGTTCTAGATCTACTTGGTTTCAGATAACGTAAAGGTATCAGTCCTTGTGGATTCGACCTCGGTCTTACCGAGTTTATTACTACATCACAACCCTACACTTAGGGAGTGAACAAGTTTTTGGCGCCGTTGCCGGGGACTGACGGTTACGTTTTTCTGAAATTAATTAGTTTTAGAATTAGGTTAGGATTAGGATT
Source organism: Magnolia sinica (assembly GCF_029962835.1). Classification (NCBI taxonomy): domain Eukaryota; kingdom Viridiplantae; phylum Streptophyta; class Magnoliopsida; order Magnoliales; family Magnoliaceae; genus Magnolia; species Magnolia sinica. The sequence goes on from NC_080575.1 coordinate 106,691,375, forward strand.
TTACTAACTTTAGGTTAAAGGTTTTTATTTTATTTTATTTTTAGAAACTAACCTGTTTTCCTGTTTTGTAGGATCCTGAAATAACTTCTAAACTGGTAATCCCTTTCTAATTCCTCTATTTTTTCTATTTTTTTTTTTTTTAGGATTTGAGTTTTGAAAATTTTCTATTATTATTTTATTTTTATTATTTTATTTTTAGGAACTAGTTTATTTTTAGAAACTTTCCTCTTTTGTTTTTAGAAACTAACTTTCTATTTTTATTAACTTTCTAATTCTAACTCTTTTAGAATCTAACTTTGTTTCCTAATTTATTTTTAGAAATTTTCTAATTGTAGACTTTTTGTTTAAAAAACTAACATTACTTTAGAATTTTTAGATTTAGAAACTAATTTCTGTTGTTTTCTTTTGCAGGATCTTAATATAAGAATCTCTAGTCTGGTAACATCTTTCTAACTTCTCCTCTTACTTTATGTATTGCTGTAGGATTCTTCTTTTTCTAAGATTAGACTCAGAGTTAGGGTTCTACCATGGAAGCGTGGGTACGTGCATATGCCAAGATGGATAAGAGATATTGGGGAATGCCTGAGGGTTGTGGAATTCAACGTATACCTCAAGATTTTTCTCCATCAAGAACAAACATTGAGAACCGACTAAAACGTTATGTTCCATCTGTTTATAGGGCCGTATATGATCGTAATTATGGAAACGAGGATTATTATCAACCATCATATTCTCCCATGTATGATCAGTATGACTATTACCAGGGGAAACATCAAAATTTGGAAGATGAACTAACTATATGTTATAATGATTACCCTCTTGGATACCCTACCATTGATATCCAACTAGAAACAATCCAAGAGGATTTAGCTCAGCGTAGCCTGGCCTATCTCACGGAAATGAGAAAATTGTTGGAAGCGCTTAATTCGCGCCTTGATAAGATAGAGGAGGCTCGGTTATCTCAACCACAATTCATTCTAGAAATACAATGCGAGAAAAGTGATCCTAACTCGCTTTGGAAGAACTCTGGAATTACAAATGAGGAGTTGAATTCTATCAATGAGCATATGGTTCAATTTCCCGATGAGTTGATCTCAATGACTGTTCAAAGGAATGGTCAAGATGCGTGGGTATCTTTCAAATACAGTGATGATGACACACTTTCCTCACATGACACACAGGATCTCAATGATGACGTAGAGGTTAGTTTTTTCAAACCTCAACCGAACTTAGGTGTAGAATGTGAGGAGAGCGACCCCATCCCAAGTGTGTATTGCACGGAATTAGACAATGATGCTTATTGGGATGATGATCATGAATATACAGCCCAAAGTCCCCTAGAATCAATCTCAAGTTTGGTCCAGGTCAATGATCAAGATGTACATGAAGTTGTCGGTTATAATGAGCCACTCCCCTCACCTGACATGTCTAATTTTAAGGTAGAGGATGAGCTCCTTACAATTGACCCTTCTAACTCTTGTGAAACATGTTTGGACCACTCCTTTGAATTAAATGATGATGTGATTTGGGAGAAGGACGAGTTGCTCGCTACGACCTTGGAAATTGAAACCACTAAGTTGAGGCCACCATCTGAGCTGTACACATTTAACAATTCAACACCTCGATTGAGAAGTTTCAATGAACAAAGTGATCACATCGATGCTTCCCCTATTGATTTTCAATCTATCTGTGTAGGGCTGGAGCAAGAGAGCACACCTCCGTTTACCTTTAAAGACAATGGATTCCTTGGACAGATCATCACAAGCTTAAATGTGGAAAATGAGTCACCCTCAGCTGAATGTCCCAACTCTTTTGATGATTGTTTGGCACACTTTGCAGATTCAAATGATCCCATGATAAGAGACATAGTGAATGCATTGCAAGACAACATCTCGGTAGTCATCACTGACCGAGAGAACCCTTACTTTGAAACCCCTTCTTCCACAGATCCTGAATGTTTACCATTAAGGGAGGAAGAGCTGAAAAGTAAACCGAAGTCTGACACTTCAAATTTGTTGAGACTACATTACTTCTTGTGAAGTTTTCTAAACTTTATCTACTTGGAGTTTCTGATTCACTATGGGATACTAACGTTGAAACTTCTTTTGTCACAGGTGAATCGTATATACTATGGATACCTCAAGCACTTCAACGAAAAATTTCTTATGAGGTACATAAGTTTCTATGGAAAGTCAAGCTCCAGGGCATTCAAGCCTATTGCAAAAAGGGCTTTTGGATGATCCTGTTGAGAAACTTACTGAGAAACTTATCACGATACTGGCCGGAAGAAGAACCTTGCGACATGATCGAGTAGTTTTTCCCTGCTTTCATAGGACTAGGGTAGTTGCTTTATTTGTTTGGCTGAAGACGGTAAACTTAGCGCTCCTGAGAGGCAACCCAGCTCTTCATTTCATTTCGTTTTTATCATTAGTTAGTTCAATGTTTGTGGGTAACATTACTGCAAACCCTCACGAGACTACAACTCGTCCACTAGGGGTAACCTAGGGGTTTAAAGGCTTGTTGCATATGCTAAATGCAATCGAGAGTACCTGCGAAAGTGGTGTAGGTAGGATTTCATTTTTGTTATTTTTATTTTATTTATGTTGGTTTCTCTCTTGTGCTGACCCGCTCTTACGTAGCTATCTTTGGAAAGCCACTTGATTCTTTTCGTCCAGGTACTATCTTTCCATCACTCCTATTTTTCCGTTGTCTCATGTGTATTTCATGTCTATTTCTTTTTACATTGAGGACAATGTAGATTTTTGGTTGGGGGTGGGAGATTAGGTTTCCTAATCAGTGTTTTCTTGGTCCTGAGCAAAAGTTGTGAAAATTTTTAATTTTTCAGGATTTCTGATGAAGTCGAAGTGATTTTAACAGGCCATCTAGGGCACTTAGAATTTCAAGATGCGTGATGTTGGTACTTCATGACTCTTGGATTCAGTTATCTATTAAATTTCACAGCTAAGTTTGAATTGTTAATCCATTATTAGAATTGTGAACATTGGTTGAGTCATGAATTCGCAGGACACATCTCGCTTGCATATGAAGGTTTCAGTTCGATATTAAAAGATTAACTTGGTAATCACTAAACATGAAAGGAACCAACTTGAGAAATTGAATGGATTGGGTGAACAGTCTTTACCATAGGTTTGCTCCATATAAATGAGGATTCGTTTTCCCATGAATGATATGTGAAAAAGTTGGGTGAACAGTCTTTACCTTAGGTTTACTCCCTGTAGGTGAGGATTTGATCCCTCTTCTTGACGTTACTCCTAATGGAAAAAAAAAATCAAAAATTAAAAGAATAAAAAGATAAGGTGTAAGCCAAGTTGGGTTATCGTGATTTCTCTTATTTGTTACCAATGATATCCTTAAATATCAAGGTGAATCTTAATGTTGACAAGTCGAGATTGGACTATACATCCATGGAATTCAATATTTAGAATTATACTAATTGATGGACTAATATTTTGAACTTGATTATGAAGTTTACCATGAGCTTGATTTCAGGAAAAAGTAATGCCAACATTCATGAATCTTAGAATTCGAGTTTCTGAACTATTTTTTATAAATCCCTTGAGTTGTAGAAATTATCCTGTAATTCTCAATTTATTTTTCGCATACTTTGCTCGGGACTAGCAAAATGCTGGTTGGGGGTTGTGTTGAGGGTCAAATATTGCATATCAGACCCAGTTGTTACCTGGATTTACAAACATAGTATTGTTTAACGGCCTGATTTAATCATGTTTGTGATGCAGGGTGTACTCACGAGCTTGGACTGGAAAAGGGTACTAAAAGCATGGATTTAACGCTCTGATGACACTCAAGGCAAGGAACGGACTCCAGAAGACGAAGATCGATGGAATTATGCATCAAGGATCTGAGGAAAGCAGGCCATTCACGTTAAAGAGGCCCGAAATTGGTGGAAAATGCAAGATCACATAGTTCTTGCTATCTGATTGGCTCAAAACTTCATACATGGCCTGAGGGCTATAAATTAACCGTACATATCAAATTTCAGCCCTCGGATCACTATGGAAGTGTCCCAACTAACAGATCAGCCCATAAACAGTTGATTCTGGGCCCACCTGATATCTGGAACTTTCCAACTTTGGTCTCGACGGTTTAAATAAGATGGGAAAATGAATGGATGGATCAGATTGTTGAAAAACATCACAATGTGGCCCGTATGTGATGTGCGTGTGCACAGCACACGTGGACCTGAGCCGCACCGAGCCAACAAACGCGGGTCAGCAGCGCTGACCCGCGTCTCCTTCCCAAACACGGCACTTGCTGTTTCACGTGCAAAACGGACGGACGCTGTCTGTTCTTTCGGACGCTAGTGGGCCCCACACATTGTCCTAGTGGACAATCCAAACCGTCCATCGTGTAGAGGGCCTCGACTACTACGAAACCTTATTGAACTTTTGGACCCATGCAAGCACACGTGCATGATACAGAGGTCACAAACAGGCGATCCTACAACGTTCAAAATGAATTTTGGCATGATTTCTTCTTTGGGCGTCGTAAATGGATGTTCAAAATCACCCATTCTTGACCGAAATTTCGTCCTGAATCCAATGGACGGGGTGGATTTTTCCAAAAATACCTCTGTGGGGCACCACCAACTCGTCAGCGAACTCCTCCTTGCGCAGGCTCTGTTTTCACATCCGGTCGAATCCGGAATTTGCGGGAGGTAGTGGGTCACGATCATTAACATTTTGAGTGATCCAGACCGTCTAATGTGTCTACAGGGAGGCCAATACCCTAGCCAAGATTTCAGAATTGTCAGGAAGGTCGATATCACGCCGCAAATTCTCTCCAAACGCAAGTCGTTTTGCGTTTTTACTGCGCATACGAATTCAATTGCGAAAACAAACTGCGAAAGCTTTCGTGGTGCGGAAGGGAAACTTGGACTGAAGTTGTATAGGGGGTCTTCTATAAAACAGGAGGGAGAAAGCATTGAAAGGGAGTTTTTTTTTGGACGTGAGCACGAGGGGCTCGGTTTTGGTTTGTGCGTTTTCTGCTGGACCGTGGGACAGTTCTGCTGGACCGTGGGACAGTTCTGCTGGACCGTGGGACAGTTTTGGAGGAGGAGCAAGAGGGTGAGGCTTAGCTTTGAAGGAAGGAAGAAAAGGAAGAAAAGGAAGAAACGTGAAGGTGCTGGCAACGTCGCTTGGGCTGGACCTGGACCTGGTTTTTTTTCTTCTTGTCTCTTTCTTTTCTCCTTCTTCTGTTTTTGATATTTGAAGTTAGCCCATTCATATGTGGCTAAACCTCTTAGCTAGGGCTAAGAGGTGAAGCCTGTAGCGAGATGGGAGATTCTACTTTGTGCCTTTAATTCATAAACTGAATTTGATTGTCGTTTGATTATTTAAGGAATATTTTTTAGTCTTTTATGGTCTGTTATGACTGAAATTACAATGGGGTTTGCAATGGCTTTGAGTATTTCCTTTCCCTTTTTATGTTTATGAAGTCAGGAAGCCCTGTTGTTCACCATCGTCTCCTGGGCATGGTTGGATGATAGTACTCTTCCTAACTTTTATGTACTTTTGATTGGTTGGCAATCAGTTTAATCCTGTTATTTGCTTTGTCTCCTGGGCATGGTAGGATGATGGAATCCATTCTAATTCATATACCTTTCATCTCTTGAAAACCAGATCAAGTAAGTTCAGTTTGAATCCTTGATGCAGGCATAAGATCTCCCTGATCTCTACAAGTGGATCCTCTGAATCCCTAGTTTCCTTCCTCAGAATTCTTTAAAGTTTTAGATAATTATTCCACAATTATTTCTTAAATTCTATTTGGTTTAGATCACATCTTAGTCTAGTTCTAGATCTACTTGGTTTCAGATAACGTAAAGGTATCAGTCCCTGTGGATTCGACCTCGGTCTTACCGAGTTTATTACTACATCACAACCCTACACTTGGGAAGTGAACAGATGACTAGCAAGATTTATAACATAAAATAATCATGATGTTCTTTACTTCTGGTTTGCACATGTATAATAATGTTCGTGTAGTACTATCATTAGTTCACATGGTTCCTATCATTTATATTTTAAATATTCTATGTGAAAGTGGCTCTCCTTTGTTTATGCATAAATGATGGTTAAAAAGGTTCCTAATACTTGTGTCCCACCCTGATATCCTAGTTTTATATACATCGCAGATCAATCCTCATTGTACAGAAATGGTGAATATTAGTGGATACCTACTTAGTGTGGCACCACATATGACTTGATCTTATTGTGTGTGATAGACTGACATTGTCAATGACATAAACATAAAAACAATCAATAGGCTATAGCATAGTGCATAACTTTAAGCCTTTTAGATAATTTGTACAGGTGGTCCAAAAAATATGTACACCAAATATGTATAAGATCCTAACTATTAGATAGTATATGATGGTTCCAGATTATATGGGTTGATCTTTATTGTACAGGGATGTTAAGATCAGTGTATATCCTACTTAGTCGGTGCATACGTTCACTTTTGTACATGTGGTCCAAAGAACTTATATAATAAGTATCTATAAGATCTTAACCATTATGTGAGATATGACAACTCTAGATTATATGAGTCATAGCCCACAAATCGGGTTGGTGTGGTTTCATTTTGGGCTATTCCAACCAAATAAATGCAACCGTAATTCTTAAATAGTTTTCCAAACCAAAATTCGATTTCAAGATTGTTGGAAATTGGATTTTGGAAAACTATTTAAATTATATAAAATTAAAATAAGAAAGTTAAAAAAAACTTATCAATTTATATAAGTCGAGGCGTAACATGAGTCACTCGGCTTGAAATCGAATTTGCTCCCCTTAGACAGCATCCCAAGTGCAACAGGTTTCCAAAGCAATCGACCTCCAGGATACAACGACTATGACCCAGTCCCAACGGTGCACTCACTGTACATGGGCTCGAACCACTTGTAGTCTTAACCCGAACTAGAAAATACTTGAACACATTTTTTAAGAGAAAATCTGATTTTGCTAATCCATATAAAAATTTAAAATCAGAAGTCTATTTATAGACTTTGTGAAGACACCCTTTCATAAAGGATAGTGACTATTGGGTTTAAACCCAAGTGGTGCGACCCTTAGGCTTCAAAAGACACAACTTTTCAAAACAAAATTTGAAAGGATATTACCTTTCAGTGAAAAGACACATCCGTAGGATATTTTGAAACACTAAATTATTTTAAAATAATTTAAAATACAACATCTTAGAAGTGGTTTTAGGTGGATAGTTGAGAAGCCAGAGGTTAGCCCATCTATATTATACATGACATTAGAAGCATTTGGACATTTCTGCTCATATAATTAGTTTCAGGGGTTTCAATATACAAAGGATATAAGATAACTTTTTAATTAAAGGCAGGGGTATTTTAGAAACTTAAAAATATAGCCGCTAACTGAATGACAGCTCAGATTTCACCAGCAAAAGCTAACTAATACCTTATCTTCTACCTGCGAAAGTCTTTCCACCCGAGACTCTCTCTCTCTCTCTGATTTCTGAAATGCAGCCTATGAATTTGTGTGGACATCAAGACTTTTGTTTGACGAAGATGGAAGGAGTTCATGTGGATGATATCCACCCCATCAATTAAGTGTGCCACTCTTTGTTTGGACTAGTGGCCAAAAGTTAGGTTGATTCAACAGTCAAGTGGTACATACTACGGGGAAAAAGTTGAGACGAAAAGTCTCATCATTAAACTGCTGCAAGTTACATGTGGGGTCCTCCGTGGTGTGTGTATACCCATCTAATCCACTCATCTCACATTCCACCCCAGGATTAATTGATTCTCCAAAAATAAGAACATTCTAATGCTCATGTTGGCTAAACCATGTGAATTTAAAGCATTTAGTAATGATTTTACACCCTTCCCTATAGTGCGGCTAATGTAAGTCTTAAATTTCTCCGAATTTCTAGATACATGGTGAAAATGTGATGGCCCAACTGATGGACGGGGTGGATATGATGCGTGTTTGTCCACACATAGTGATTAATTATTTAACTAGTGCAAGCCATCCTCTCCATGTGCCTATGCAATTCAGGCTATTGTAATCCTGTTCTCTCTTCCATCTTCTCTCCATGTTGTTGCACGCACATCTCTTAGTTTACTTACAGTTTAAGGCCAAAAATGAAGCACAAGTCAATAAGCATGACTTGAGAATAACTACTGGCCATCTGGCTCTTGGATTGACCAGAGTCAATGACCACTGTCAGCTCTAATTTAATGGCCCTTGAGTTTGGGTTGTGCAAAATAAAACCTTGTAATAGACCAGGCAAGCCCAAACAAATCAATTAAAATATAGACTTAATCCATCCATTCTCGGGCCCCATTCCTTGGAAATTTGCAAAACCCAACAAAAGAAACGAGACTTGCCTTTAAAAGTTACTAAAGTTGATTGTCCATCCGATCCTGGATAGGAAAAAGGAGCAGTACATATTGATTACAACAGGAGAGATCCTATCACTCGTTTGGACTAAACCTGGTGTGAGTTCCACTAGGGAGAGGATGAGAGAGATGTGAAAGAGAGGAAGCGAGTATGAAAATAACTAAAAGCTCAGAATTCTACTTCGGGTTTTTAAAAATGATGAAAAGAAGTCATGATGCATGCATATTAATACCTTATGATTTTAATCGTAATGTGTGTTCCAAACGGTTAAACATAATGCATCATTTTAAAAATTTATGTTTAGGTACATAACAAGCTATCTAAGTGGGCCTAGAATTCTTGAAATTATTGAGGGATCCAGTCAAGTCTCTGCTTTGGAAGTTTAACCCAAAACTCAAGCGAGAAACAATGTTCTTTCTTTGCCTTTCCATCAAAGCTCATTTTATTGTCAGTTCATGACTTCACTCTCATCTGTTTTACTTATAGGAATGCTAATTCGAGCACCTCGCACATGGAATCAATCCATACTTATAGGATCCTACATTTTCTACTGATGTTTCTCAGTTTGTTTTATTCGAAGGGTGGGACTAGTTCAGTGTCAGTGGCCCAGCTACAAAACAGACCAAACCTATGGAACCATGACTCGATCCTCACCCATTTACTAATTAAGCTTTAACATTTTACCACATGATCCCACCCCATCAATAAATTATTAAACCTGAGCACCACTCCTTTGACCCATTTACTTAATGGGCTCTTACTTCAGGCTTGACTCATTTACTTTAACACGACTTGTTTATCGGCTGAAACCGAAGAACAGACCAATAAATATACCTTAGCCAATGTTAAATGCATGCCCGGCCAGCTGGCCCATGGGCTGACCAGCGGCACAAGCCCATTGCCATACCTATTTATTAATCCACTTCATCCTGGGCAGTGCAAATATAAAACTCAGTGCCAAGCTTCACTCATTTGGAATCCACAGCACCTAACAAAAAAAGTAGACTTGACTCTAAAAGTAAAATTTATCCCTAAACCCATCCTTTAAAGGTCCACTCCTTAGAATATTGATGCTCCTCGCAAAAAAGGAGACTTGAGTCGAAAATTAAAATCTACAGCATAACTCATCTTAGACAGGTGGCCCACTCTTTTGAATATGGATGCTCCCAATAAATAAAAGATAAATAAGGAGACCTGACTCCAAAATATAGATGACTTGCCTGTAGGAGTCCCTGTAGCCTTGAGCTTTGTGGGGCCTGTCGTGTGCCAGCCCACGTTAGGATATTATCTTAAAAAATCACAAAGACACAAGAAATATTTGGTGTCTTCTTAAAGTTTGCTTCTTATCATGTCAGGAATTATATTGCATAATTAGGTTAGAATTTTCTATTTTTAGTAAGTTTTATTATTTTAGAAATGTTTTACTTAATTTGTAACGTTTTGTTTTATTATTATTTAAAGGTTTGTAATTTCATTTGAGAGAGAATTGGTTTTTTTTTTTTTTTTTTTTTTGTTTGTAATTTCATTTGAGAGGGAAATTTTTTAATAAAGTATTTTTGAATTTTCTTGACTCCGGTGGATTCAAAAGCCATCAGGCCGTGTGAATTCAAGGTCATCACAGAGGAAAGATGTGGAAGATTTGATTCTCTCAATCTGCTTGCCTTCATTTGCGGATATCAAGTCAAGCATTTCAACGGCCAATGGAACAAATGTGCTGCACATGTCTGCTGAATGTGGACCATCAGTAAGTTCCTCTTACTTATTCATTTGCTTTTTACACGCACGGCCCACCTGGGGAGCAGACAATCCTCGCTTTCAAGTTAGAGCAAATGAATGATGGATCCATATGATGAGCGGCTTAGATTTCACACGAGGTTGCCACGTTGCCATGTGTGAGCTGAAATGTAGAGGGAAGAGCGGAACTGCAGCTACCTGTAACTGAATGACACGAAGGGAAGAGGATTAGTTGTTACCTTACCGTAGTGCCCCACTTTGATGATGTGTTCTATATCCACACAGTCCTAAAATGAGATGGAAAAACAGATGAACAGCGTGAATATACAACAAATGCATTAAAGTGGGCCCCACACGGTTAGGGTAACACCCACTAATGTGTTACCCCACTTTGATGATGTGTTCTTTCAAGATTGTTGGAAATTGGATTTTGGAAAACTATTTAAATTATATAAAATTAAAATAAGAAAGTTAAAAAAAACTTATCAATTTATATAAGTCGAGGCGTAACATGAGTCACTCGGCTTGAAATCGAATTTGCTCCCCTTAGACAGCATCCCAAGTGCAACAGGTTTCCAAAGCAATCGACCTCCAGGATACAACGACTATGACCCAGTCCCAACGGTGCACTCACTGTACATGGGCTCGAACCACTTGTAGTCTTAACCCGAACTAGAAAATACTTGAACACATTTTTTAAGAGAAAATCTGATTTTGCTAATCCATATAAAAATTTAAAATCAGAAGTCTATTTATAGACTTTGTGAAGACACCCTTTCATAAAGGATAGTGACTATTGGGTTTAAACCCAAGTGGTGCGACCCTTAGGCTTCAAAAGACACAACTTTTCAAAACAAAATTTGAAAGGATATTACCTTTCAGTGAAAAGACACATCCGTAGGATATTTTGAAACACTAAATTATTTTAAAATAATTTAAAATACAACATCTTAGAAGTGGTTTTAGGTGGATAGTTGAGAAGCCAGAGGTTAGCCCATCTATATTATACATGACATTAGAAGCATTTGGACATTTCTGCTCATATAATTAGTTTCAGGGGTTTCAATATACAAAGGATATAAGATAACTTTTTAATTAAAGGCAGGGGTATTTTAGAAACTTAAAAATATAGCCGCTAACTGAATGACAGCTCAGATTTCACCAGCAAAAGCTAACTAATACCTTATCTTCTACCTGCGAAAGTCTTTCCACCCGAGACTCTCTCTCTCTCTCTGATTTCTGAAATGCAGCCTATGAATTTGTGTGGACATCAAGACTTTTGTTTGACGAAGATGGAAGGAGTTCATGTGGATGATATCCACCCCATCAATTAAGTGTGCCACTCTTTGTTTGGACTAGTGGCCAAAAGTTAGGTTGATTCAACAGTCAAGTGGTACATACTACGGGGAAAAAGTTGAGACGAAAAGTCTCATCATTAAACTGCTGCAAGTTACATGTGGGGTCCTCCGTGGTGTGTGTATACCCATCTAATCCACTCATCTCACATTCCACCCCAGGATTAATTGATTCTCCAAAAATAAGAACATTCTAATGCTCATGTTGGCTAAACCATGTGAATTTAAAGCATTTAGTAATGATTTTACACCCTTCCCTATAGTGCGGCTAATGTAAGTCTTAAATTTCTCCGAATTTCTAGATACATGGTGAAAATGTGATGGCCCAACTGATGGACGGGGTGGATATGATGCGTGTTTGTCCACACATAGTGATTAATTATTTAACTAGTGCAAGCCATCCTCTCCATGTGCCTATGCAATTCAGGCTATTGTAATCCTGTTCTCTCTTCCATCTTCTCTCCATGTTGTTGCACGCACATCTCTTAGTTTACTTACAGTTTAAGGCCAAAAATGAAGCACAAGTCAATAAGCATGACTTGAGAATAACTACTGGCCATCTGGCTCTTGGATTGACCAGAGTCAATGACCACTGTCAGCTCTAATTTAATGGCCCTTGAGTTTGGGTTGTGCAAAATAAAACCTTGTAATAGACCAGGCAAGCCCAAACAAATCAATTAAAATATAGACTTAATCCATCCATTCTCGGGCCCCATTCCTTGGAAATTTGCAAAACCCAACAAAAGAAACGAGACTTGCCTTTAAAAGTTACTAAAGTTGATTGTCCATCCGATCCTGGATAGGAAAAAGGAGCAGTACATATTGATTACAACAGGAGAGATCCTATCACTCGTTTGGACTAAACCTGGTGTGAGTTCCACTAGGGAGAGGATGAGAGAGATGTGAAAGAGAGGAAGCGAGTATGAAAATAACTAAAAGCTCAGAATTCTACTTCGGGTTTTTAAAAATGATGAAAAGAAGTCATGATGCATGCATATTAATACCTTATGATTTTAATCGTAATGTGTGTTCCAAACGGTTAAACATAATGCATCATTTTAAAAATTTATGTTTAGGTACATAACAAGCTATCTAAGTGGGCCTAGAATTCTTGAAATTATTGAGGGATCCAGTCAAGTCTCTGCTTTGGAAGTTTAACCCAAAACTCAAGCGAGAAACAATGTTCTTTCTTTGCCTTTCCATCAAAGCTCATTTTATTGTCAGTTCATGACTTCACTCTCATCTGTTTTACTTATAGGAATGCTAATTCGAGCACCTCGCACATGGAATCAATCCATACTTATAGGATCCTACATTTTCTACTGATGTTTCTCAGTTTGTTTTATTCGAAGGGTGGGACTAGTTCAGTGTCAGTGGCCCAGCTACAAAACAGACCAAACCTATGGAACCATGACTCGATCCTCACCCATTTACTAATTAAGCTTTAACATTTTACCACATGATCCCACCCCATCAATAAATTATTAAACCTGAGCACCACTCCTTTGACCCATTTACTTAATGGGCTCTTACTTCAGGCTTGACTCATTTACTTTAACACGACTTGTTTATCGGCTGAAACCGAAGAACAGACCAATAAATATACCTTAGCCAATGTTAAATGCATGCCCGGCCAGCTGGCCCATGGGCTGACCAGCGGCACAAGCCCATTGCCATACCTATTTATTAATCCACTTCATCCTGGGCAGTGCAAATATAAAACTCAGTGCCAAGCTTCACTCATTTGGAATCCACAGCACCTAACAAAAAAAGTAGACTTGACTCTAAAAGTAAAATTTATCCCTAAACCCATCCTTTAAAGGTCCACTCCTTAGAATATTGATGCTCCTCGCAAAAAAGGAGACTTGAGTCGAAAATTAAAATCTACAGCATAACTCATCTTAGACAGGTGGCCCACTCTTTTGAATATGGATGCTCCCAATAAATAAAAGATAAATAAGGAGACCTGACTCCAAAATATAGATGACTTGCCTGTAGGAGTCCCTGTAGCCTTGAGCTTTGTGGGGCCTGTCGTGTGCCAGCCCACGTTAGGATATTATCTTAAAAAATCACAAAGACACAAGAAATATTTGGTGTCTTCTTAAAGTTTGCTTCTTATCATGTCAGGAATTATATTGCATAATTAGGTTAGAATTTTCTATTTTTAGTAAGTTTTATTATTTTAGAAATGTTTTACTTAATTTGTAACGTTTTGTTTTATTATTATTTAAAGGTTTGTAATTTCATTTGAGAGAGAATTGGTTTTTTTTTTTTTTTTGTTTGTAATTTCATTTGAGAGGGAAATTTTTTAATAAAGTATTTTTGAATTTTCTTGACTCCGGTGGATTCAAAAGCCATCAGGCCGTGTGAATTCAAGGTCATCACAGAGGAAAGATGTGGAAGATTTGATTCTCTCAATCTGCTTGCCTTCATTTGCGGATATCAAGTCAAGCATTTCAACGGCCAATGGAACAAATGTGCTGCACATGTCTGCTGAATGTGGACCATCAGTAAGTTCCTCTTACTTATTCATTTGCTTTTTACACGCACGGCCCACCTGGGGAGCAGACAATCCTCGCTTTCAAGTTAGAGCAAATGAATGATGGATCCATATGATGAGCGGCTTAGATTTCACACGAGGTTGCCACGTTGCCATGTGTGAGCTGAAATGTAGAGGGAAGAGCGGAACTGCAGCTACCTGTAACTGAATGACACGAAGGGAAGAGGATTAGTTGTTACCTTACCGTAGTGCCCCACTTTGATGATGTGTTCTATATCCACACAGTCCTAAAATGAGATGGAAAAACAGATGAACAGCGTGAATATACAACAAATGCATTAAAGTGGGCCCCACACGGTTAGGGTAACACCCACTAATGTGTTACCCCACTTTGATGATGTGTTCTATATCCACACAGTCCTAAAATGAGATGGAAAAACAGATGAACAGCCTGAATATACAACAAATGCATTAAAGTGGGCCCCACACGGTTAGGGTAACACCCACTAATGTGTTACCCAGGTAACAGCTAATCCGCTCCCGACACAAGTCGGGCCATATTAATTATTTGTTATGACTACCTTTATAAATAAAACAACACAACGTGTTTCAGAAATGCTTCTGTTGATCATGTGACTTCGTCTGTAGTGGAATGGAAAGACGAAATGACTGTAACTTTCACAAAAATTCTGATGCACGACATACCAACACGCTCTTCTGTTAGTTCACCACTCACTAAAAAACATAACGTGGCTTCTGCTTCCTGCAGTGGAATGAAAAGTGGATATATATCTTTGTGATACACAGCATGCCAAGCTGATGCTCTGTGAGCCCAAGAATGATGTATGTGTTTTATCCACACCTTCCATCTATTTTTTTGGCTCGTTTTAGTGAATGAGCCCAAAATAGAAACATATCCAAGGATCAAGTGGGCCAGACCCACAGGAAACAGTGGGAATTGAATGCATACCATTGAAAAATCTTGGGAGCTAAGAAAGTTTGGATCAAATGATATTTGTGATTTTTCTTCATCTATGTCTATGTGATCTTATGAACAGGTTGGATGACAAAAAAACATCACCGTGGGTGTCATTATCCCCACTATTTCATGTGGTGTGGCCCATTTGAGATTTGAGATTTGGACACGCTTCAATTTTGGACTCATGTCCTAAAATGCACTAATATCTTGACATTTGGATATGCTTAGATTTTGAATTCATGCCTTAAAATGCACGGGTAAAACCGATGGATGGCCTGAATAAGACACGCATAGGTGCTCCCTACATTTTATTTTTTTTTCACACGCACACGTACCCACCGCCAACACATACTCATGCCTTAGTGCTATTTCATCACCTATGGATACTCGAACCCTGAACCCTTGACCGGGTGTTGAAACTCCTGGTAGTCTACCACCGGAGCAAGAATAAGACACGCATCGGTGCTCCCTACATAGTTTGCTCAGTATCCAATAGTGTACCAAGTCACTCAGTACGGAATCTGCGTTCTTAATTGTCTAGCTTTAGGTAATGCAATGGAAAGGGGAACGCTACGCGTTTCACAGAGGGTCTGATGGCCCGCTTTTTGCGGTGGAATGGAAAGGTGGAAATATTCGTAAATGGTCACGCGATGCACGGCAGACCCAACGAGAATGATTGCGGATCCTCTGTTTCTAGCTAACAGTGCCTTCCCGTGTCCTGATATTTAATTGGTCCACGCCATTTGTGCTGATGTCAGCGCAGCACTTTAATAAAATAAAAACTATTTACGAAATACCACTCGATTAACCAGAAAGGTTACGTTTCCAGCACCTGAATCAAGGATAAGTTGCTGCGACCAAGGATCCAGTGACGTCGGTGGAACCTGGCCGTGACCCACCTCGACGCCCTCCATCCGTTTTTCTACAGTCATTGTCCCAAAAAACGAAGCAGATACAAATCTCAGGTGCAACACACCACTGGAAACAATGGTCATTGAACGGCCACCATGGAAAACTTCCTACTGTCTACGGCGATGTTTATTTGTCATCCAATCTATTGTTGATGAGGTCACATGGACCACCTGAAGGTAAAATACAAATATCAGCTAGATAGCTCACAGAAAAATTTTAATTGTCAATGACTATTATTTCTTGTGGTGCCGTCAACCTAAGATTAGTAATTGTTTCGATTTTTTTTCCATTCCCTAAAATGAGCTGGCAAAACAAATACACAGCATAGATATACAATACAAACATTAAAGCGTGCCCCATGGTCAGGCCCCACTCACATCCTTGGATAAGGGGTTGCAACAAAGCTACGTTACTTTTTCAATTGGTAGTCAGACAGCAACTTGATGGTTTATTATTTTCTAATGTTAATATCAAAAACTAAACTTATCTAGGATGGAACAAAATTACTAAATGTATAGAAGAAGAAAACGGGAAGTGCTTAAAATTATGGGTCTACTAATCAGATTAGCCATTACCAGTATCACCAGAATTGATGGTTTGGCTCAACATTAGGTGTGGCCCACCTAATGAGTCAATTAAATTGATTTTCGAGAAGGGTGATCTTCATGGTGGGGTCTACTTTTTTTCATGGCATAAATACCCCACACAATTGTCATGCTAGTCAAAAAGTTGGTATGTCACCAAAAGAAAGTTGTAGTGACCTGTTCTGGCATGAAAAATGATTTGGATGATAAGTTCAATGCTGCATTTAGATGCTCTATGGAATTGAAAATTTGCCCACCTGATTAATGGATTGGCTTATCTCTCTTTGCTGGCCCCACCTAACGATTGGATCTTGCACATGTGTGCTGTGATTTGGGGTGGTAATGAGTCAGGTTTAAACTGGCCACAAAGCCCGACCTTGGCATGAGCATAGCACCACAAGCCTCGAGTTCATTGGGAACGGGTCCGACCCAGCCTGAAAATTGATGAAAAATCTATTCCAAACGTTGACGAGGGTCTCACATGCATAGAGAAATTGACTCTTAAAACCAGAGTTGTCTCTTGAAACCAAGATTACAATATGTGGTTTCTGCCCTATGTATCATAAATTCCACAGAATTAGATTTAGAAAATCATGGGCATCACTTTTCTTCAATTGGATGCAGAGAGTGTTAACTATCTTTGTTTGAAACAATCCCTTGGATCGGATGTCTAAGATCAGGGGATGGGTATGTGTTTTGAACCATAAAGAGCACAGAAAATTAGATAGACGGTTCTGATTGATTCTTCATCTAACAGCATGTACTGTGGAGAGATGAATCTACTGTATTCCCATGTCACTAGCTCTACCGTGTCAGCTTGCTAGCATACGATAGCATTCGCATTCCCCACTCGTCTTTATTGATAGACGGCTGATACCATCCATGTTAGTGAACATAGACATCATATGTGTGTCATAAATGTGGGATGTGGAAATCTTGTTACAAACTGCATGCGGATAGACTATAAGCCCAGAATGGAAGTCTAGATCATGGCAAATGCAGTCTGTATGTATGTAGCTGAAATTTGCATGTTATCCACTTTTACAATCTCAATTATGATCTGATTCCCAGACCCCTTCTCATTAAATCATTGGCTGTATTTCAATGTTATCTGCAACTTGCAGGGCTTAGATTTAAATGGTTATATTCGTTCAATGCCACCCATTAAATGGGTCCCAAGATTCCCAACAGATGAACTGTCTGGATCACTGTGATTACCCTTTCTTATATCATGATTCACCTCTGTTTAAAAACCTATTGATATGTTTGTATACTGTTGCATTTCTGGGTCAAATATATATTGCGTAATGCCATCCAACCCATGTATTAAGTGAAAATCACCATGACTAATGGAATGCCCCTGAAAACAGGCCTATCCAACCATTAGGCCGGCCACACTATAGAAAACAATGTCAACCACCTAAAGGGCTCCAAATTTAAGTGGTGGCCCACCTGACAGTTGATTGGATTATTTTTGGGGTGTCCAATGGAATGGATCTGTAGGAGAGGTTGGATGCCATACACATATGACGGATGGGTAGAAGCCATAGCTTGGCCCACACACACACAAGAAGCAATTGGTCATTTCTACCCCACTATTAATTTAAGGGGTTCTAATATTCAAAGGGGTATTTTATAAATTAAAAAATGTGGCTGTTAATTGAAGGACGGCTAAGAATTTTAGCTGCAAAAGCCAACCAATGGCTCATCCTTTACCCCCGAGTAAGTAGTTCCACTCAAGTCTCTCTCTCCAATCTTCTCTGCCCGATTTTCAAAATGCAGTCAGCAACTTTCTATGTATGCGAGGCATTACTTTCATTTAATGAGGACCATGTTCATGTGGATGAGATCCACCCCGTCAATCAAGTGTACCACTCTTATTTGGACCAGGGTCCAAAAATCAGTCTGATTCAACACTCAGCACAGACCATGGAAAATAGCTGAGATAAGGAATCTCATCATTTAAATAGTCCACTTTAGATGTGGTGTCCACTTTGGTGTGCATCCACCATCCAATCCACTCACCTGACATTCCACAACAAGATTAATAATTGATTGTCCAAGAATTAAGGAATTCTGATAGTCATGTTGGCCAAACCATGTGAATTTAAAATTTTTAGGAATGATTTTACACTGTTCCATGTAGTGAAAAACCCTCTTCCCTATGGTGCGGCTGATGTAAGTATTGGATTTTCCTATTGTGTGGATCTGATGCATGTTTGTCCCATAGGGATTAGTTAGTTAGCACATGTCATCCCTTCCATGTGCCTATGCAATTCATGCCATTGCAGTCCTAATTTCTCTCTTCCTTCCTCTCTCCGTGTCATTGCACGCCACATCTCCTAACCTACTTAGTAGTTTCAGGCTAAAAAAGAAGCACAACACAGTATGCATGACCTGAGGCCGAGTACTGGCCGTCTGGCCCACGGGCTGACAGAGTTAAAGAAATTGCCAACTCTAATTCAATGGTCTCTTTCAATGTAGGCCATGCAAAATAAAACTTTCTAATAGACCAGGATTGACAAGCCCATACAAACCAGCTTAAAATCTAGACCAAATACATTCATTGATGGCCCCACTACTTGAAAATTTGCAGAACCTAACAAAATGGAGACTTGACTCTAAGTCACTAGAGTTGATTTTCTTAACCAAACCTAACAAAATGGAGACTTGACTCTAAGTCACTGGAGTTGATTTTCTTAACCTTCCAAAAAATAAAGACAGCATGGATGAAACACATGCATCATGGTGGGGCCAAGAGAGCACCGACGTGTAGGTGTGGGTCTCACCTTGTTTCGGCTTTCAAGCCATAGGATCCATGGTTCAATGGTGTGGGTCTCACATTGATGTATTTGTTGTATATCCATGTTGTCCATTTGTTTTCCATCTCATTTTAGGACCCGATCCTAAACCTTAATAAGATCCAAATCTCAGGTGGACTGTATCACTAGAAATAGTGATGAACGACCATTAAAAGCTTGTTGTGGTCCACAAAAGTTTTGGATCAAGCTGACCTCTATATTTTCCCATCATCCAGATCTTCCCGACATTATTAACATGTTAAATTTCAAATAAACAGTATGAAAACCTTTCGATGGGCCCTTTGGTAATTTTAATGGTGAGGCACTCAATCACTGCTGTTTCCTATGAGTGGTCCACCTGAGATTTGGATCTTGGTAATTTTTGTAATCCCATCCTAAAATGGTATGGAGAAACAGATGAATGGTGTGGATATACAAAAAATATCAATATTAGCCCCACGTTAAGGGTAACACCCTGTTCCCCGGGTAGCACTAAAGGCTTTTAGCATGAAGCTGGTCGGTGCTTTGAGGCCCCACTATGATGTATGTGTTTTGTCCTTGTTGTTCATCCATTTTTCCAAGATTATTTTAGAACTTGATTTCAAAAAATGAGACAGATCTAAATTTCAGGTGGACGACATCACAGGAAACAGTAGTGTTTGAATGTCCACCATTAAAAGCTTTCTAAAGCCTACTGTATTGTTTATTGGACATCCAACTTATTGGGTTAGGTCATACAGACCTGGATGAATGGAAAATTAAAAAATAAAAAACAAATATCAACTGGATCCAAAAAATTTCCAATTCAATCAACTCTATTTCCTGTGATGTGGTCAACTTAAGATTTGGATCTACTCATTTCTAGGCTGGTACAATACAATGATCTGAAAAAAAAAAAAAAAGAAAAGAAAAAAAAAAGACAGCATGAATGAAACACGTACATTGTGGTGGGACCAAGAGAGCACCCACGAGTAGCCAGTAGCAGCGTCAGTAGCCAATCCGCGTCCTTGGCATGCAAAACTTATCCACACAGAGGTGAGATAGGTCCGACTAGGGCTGTCAATGGGCTGCGTAAATCTGATGGGCCTTTGGGCTTGGCTCATTTGGGTCAGGTTTGAGGTAGTGTATTAGGCCCGACGGTCAGGTCAGGCGTAAATAAAGAGTCCAATTGTAAATCACACTAGTATTGGGCTTAGGTCTCCAAATCCCATAAAGCTGGCCCAATTTTTTTTTTTTTATTTTTCTAAACCTACTTTTCTCCCTTTTCTTTCATTCTCTCCCTCTTTCTCACGCATGGCACACCAAAATATCATTTATCTGCAGAGATATTCCGGGCAGGACGAGCTTTATGTAATTGTCCTGGGCCGGACTCGAGCTAGACTATTTCAGCCCGCCAAGCTAGATTTGGGCTTAGGTTCATAATTACAGGCCAGGCATGGACAGATCTCAGCCTGGACCTAATCCGGCCCATTGACAACCCTAGGTCCAACGGATCTAATTTCAGCCATTATTCGTTATCTAAGTTAGGGTCCACAAATTGGAGCGTTTAGATCGTGTGCGCACGCATTTCTACTGGAATTCATATTTTTCAGCGCCTGTATCAATCAACTCTTCTCTTTTTTCTTTCTTTCTTTCTTTTCCTTTTTCGTAAGGGTAAGACAAGCTGTTCTTGTCCAGAGTAGCATCAACCTCCTTCTATAAAACCCCATCCATCGTAAGTTAGTAACAGACCATAAGCAACAACAGCCATGGCCATACAGAAATCTCTCTCTCTTGCTTTTCTTCTTTTATTATTAGAATTTCTTTCTTCCAATGCCTTTACAACAGCACCAGCATCCACACTTGGAGAAGCAGAGGCTCTCTTGGAATGGAAAGCCAGCATCTCCTCACCACAAGCTCTCCATTCATGGTCACTTCCATCTGCTAATTCTAGTGCCAACACAATCTCTCCATGCAAATGGTATGGGATCTCCTGCAACGGCCTTGGAAGTGTAATTGAGATAAGCTTACCGAGTGCAGGCTTACAAGGTAAGCTTCATAACTTGAGCTTCTCGTCATTTCCAAACCTCCTCCGTCTCAATCTCAGTGACAACACACTCACTGGAACCATCCCAGCTGATATTGGCACTCTTTCCAGACTTGTCTCCCTCGATATCTCAATGAATAATCTCTCTGGAGTTCTACCTCTTTCAATGGCTAACCTTTCTCACCTTTCAGAGCTCGACATCTCATCTAATGAAATAAGAGGCGAACTAGCTCCAAGTTTCTTCACCAACTGGACCAAACTCATCTCCCTTCAGTTCCAGAACAATCAACTCACTGGGAAAATTCCATCTCAAATCGGCCTGTGTAAACATCTCCAGATCCTACGACTTTGGGGAAATAAAATCAGTGGTTCAATACCTCTAGAAATAGGGAATCTGCAGAGTCTTACTAGGTTAAATTTATGCAGAAATCATCTTAGTGGGCCTATTCCTCCATCTTTAGGTGACTTGACCAGGCTGACAATCCTCTACCTATTTGAAAATCAAATTTCTGGTTCAATTCCTGCACAATTAGGGAATTTGATAAATCTCAATGAGCTGGACCTGGCCCCTAACCTTCTAACTGGTTCCCTCCCTTTCACATTAGGAAACCTGACAAAGCTTACATACCTGAATCTCTCTGCAAATCATATTTCTGGCTCCATTCCTCTGCAGATGGGAAATCTTATGAATCTGAATATGCTAGACTTGTCCATAAACCATCTGGATGGTTCCATTCCTTCAACGTTAGGGAACTTGACAAAACTCACCATCTTGTACCTTGATCAAAATCGAATCTCTGGCTTCATTCCTCCACAGATTGGGAATCTACAAGATCTGGTTGTGATGACATTGTTCCAAAACAATTTGACTGGTCCAATCCCTCCTGCTTTAGGTAATTTGAGAAACCTTACAATTTTGTACCTCTACAGCAATCAAATTTCTTGTTCAATTCCTGCACAATTAGGAAATCTCAAGAATTTGGTCAAGTTGTCACTGCAGAATAACAATCTGACAGGTCCAATCCCTCCCGCTTTAGGTAATTTGACAAACCTTACAGTTTGGTACCTCGACAGCAATCAAATTTCTGGTTCAATTCCAGCACACTTAGGAAATCTCAAGAATTTGGTCAAGTTGTCACTGCAGAATAACAATCTGACAGGTCCAATCCCTCCTGCTTTAGGTAATTTGACAAACCTTACAGTTTTTTACCTCTACAGCAATCAAATTTCTGGTTCAATTCCTGCACAATTAGGAAATCTCAAGAATTTGGTCAAGTTGTCACTGCAGAATAACAATCTGACAGGTCCAATCCCTCCTGCTTTAGGTAATTTGACAAACCTTACAGTTTGGTACCTCCACAGCAATCAAATTTCTGGTTCAATTCCTGCACAATTAGGAAATCTCAAGAATTTGGTTAAGTTGGACTTGTCGAACAACAGTCTGACAGGTCCAATCCCTCCTGCTTTAGGTAATTTGAGAAACCTTACACTTTTGTACCTCCACAGCAATCAAATTTCTGGTTCAATTCCACCAGAAGTTGGGAATTTAATGAATCTGAACGATCTTGAACTGTCAGACAACCTTCTAACAGGTTCTATTCCTTCCACTTTAGGGAACTTGACAAAACTGATGGAACTCCAACTCCAAAGAAATCAAATTTCTGGTTCAATTCCTCTAGAAATTGGGAATTTGGTAAATCTCAATGGGCTTGCACTTGCTAATAACCTTCTAACAGGTTCTATCCCTTCCTCTTTAGGAAACTTTACCAAGCTTGAACGCTTCACTGCATTTGACAACCATTTAAATGGTGAGATCCCAAAAAGCTTTAGAAATTGCACCAGGTTAACTAGAGTTCGACTAGAGAGAAACCAGCTCATTGCAAATGTATCAGAAGTCTTTGGTGTGTACCCACATCTCTATTTCATGGATGTCAGCAACAACAGGTTGTTTGGTGAACTCTCACCGAACTGGGGAGAATGCCGAAATTTGACAAGGCTACAGTTATCTGGGAACAGGATCACTGGTAGAATTCCTCCCGAGATTGGGCAGTTGAAGCAGCTACGAGTACTTGGCCTTTCTTCAAACCATCTAGAAGGAGAGGTTCCGAAGGAATTTGAGAGGCTAACTTCTTTGTTCAACTTGAGTTTAAATGATAACCAACTTTCAGGTCAGGTACCAAAAGAGATTGGAAAACTCTCCAATTTGGAGGTTCTTGACTTGTCAATGAATCGTCTAAGTGGTCCAATACCACCTCAATTAGGGGATTGCTCCAAACTCCGATATATGAAATTGAGCGAAAATGATTTGAATGGAAGCATTCCATTTCAAATTGGTAACCTGGTATACTTACAGGATTTACTAGATCTCAGTCATAACTCGCTCAATGGAGAGATATCACCACAACTTGGGAAATTGCATGTGCTGGAAAAGTTAAACCTCTCCCACAACATGTTGTCGGGCTCCATTCCACCTTCTTTTGAAGCATTGTTCAGCTTGCAATCTATTGATTTTTCATACAATGCTTTGGAAGGTCCTCTTCCCAACAGTAGAAGCTTTCAGAAGGCTCCTGTAATAGCATTCATAAAAAACAAAGGTTTATGTGGTGAAATGCAAGGTTTGAGACCCTGCAACGCCCCTTCAATAAGGCATGGTGATGCAAGAAAAGGCCACCAAGTCGTCATTTTCATTGTTCTTCCTCTCTTGGCAGCTTTGTTTCTTTTATTTATGGTCGTCGGCGTTTCTTCCATTTATTACCGAAGACGAAGAAATAAAGAGAAGGTTCTTGAAAGGAGCAGCAAAAATCCATTTTCAATATGGAATTATGATGGGATTGATGCATTTGAACAGATCGTGGAAGCGACAGAGGGTTTCGACGACAAATACTGCATTGGAATTGGAGGGTATGGAAAAGTTTACAAAGCAAATCTACCATCAGGCCAAGTAGTAGCTGTGAAGAAACTTCACCCACTCGAAGGTGGCGATCAATCTGATCAAGGAAATTTTAGAAATGAGATTCGAGTATTAACAGAAATCCGCCATCGCAATATCGTGAAACTTTATGGTTTTTGTTACCATGCTCAATTCTCATTTCTAGTCTATGAGTACATGGAAAGGGGAAGCTTAGCTAGTATTCTAAGTAACGACGGAGGAGCTGCAGAGTTGGACTGGACTCTAAGGGTGAAGGTTATTAAAGGTGTGGCCCATGCATTATCTTACATGCACCATGATTGCACCCAGCCAATTGTCCATCGAGACCTATCAAGCAACAATGTTTTGCTGAATTCAGAACTTGAGGCCTGTGTCTCTGACTTCGGCACTGCAAGATTATTGGTACCTGATTCGTCCAATTGGACTACGCTTACAGGCACTTGTGGATACATCGCTCCAGGTTAGCTATTAATTCATTTTCCACGCTTTAAAAGGTTAATTAGCAATTGGTCTTTTATTTTTTCTTAAGCTTTCCTTCTTTTTTTTTCTTTTTTTTCTTTTCTTTTTTTTCTTTTTTTTTTTCTTTTTGTTGGCAATTACATAATAAAGTTTGTGCATAAGTTATCATACTGTTGTCAAATATTGCAATCTAGAGCAACTAGAAGATTCCTTAATCCAACAGCTGCAAGGGGCCTTGTAAAGAAACATATATGGGTTTGTATTTTTACAATCTCCAAAGTCAAAACTAAAATAGTAATGCAAATGAAGATAAACGTGAGAATGTATTTTCTTTGCTACACCTGTGGTCCATCATTTTACATTATGTATGGTAGAGATAATGCGGTTGCATGGTAAGACTAGCCATAGTTCATGTTACCCAAGTAACATATGCATATTTTATCAGCTATTAAATTTGTGATGCTGACCATTTTTCTTAACCGTACATTTGTTGGCCACCAATTGGATGGATAGAATCCTCCAATAACTATAATTTTTGGAACCTATTCCATCTACAATATGGGCCATGCTTTTAGATGGTCTGGATATATTTACATGGATATTCCAAGTGCATAGATAGATGTGTTATCACTGTTTAAGAAATGATTGAAAAAACTCGTTGCTTCTGGCCCATACGAGTAAATGTGAAAATGATGCATAAGGAAATGAATGTGGAAATGATGCATACGGAAATATGGCATGCTTCAATGCTCGGCCAAGAGATCCCAGAGGATGGTTGGGTTTTCTCCATTGCACAAGGGTTCGACAGCTCTATGGTCCAAACCGTTGATGTGATGTCCCACATAGTGAATGCCCCACACACACAAAAAAAAAAGAAAAAGTAGTTCCAAGATCGAAAATCCTTGAAACATTGCCCATAGTACCCAATCCTAGCCGATGAAATGTACAACTACAATGATACCTACATACAGATCAATGACTTGGTTTACACGTGCCAACTTCTCATGCGTTTGGGATTCCCGAGGCACACATAAAGGTAATCCCAAACATGCAGATGACCCAACACAATGATTAATCTGGTTCTTTTATTTGGCGGGCCGCTGCCATGTGAAAACAATGGATAGTTTTAGAAAAAATTGCCAACAATACACGATGTATACGAAACAATGGACCATCCAGACTTTTTCGATAGATCATCCAAAACTTTGGCCAATTCTCTGCACCTCTCAGATGTGTTGAGTATGTCTTATTTGGCATATGCGCAGTTTATAGAGATGTCTTGGGGTTAACAAGCACAAAAACTTAGAAGATATGAAATCTAGATTAAGAAATAGAGGTGGGTTTGATATATGATTAAGAGTTTAGCTATTAATGATTAAGAATGAGAAATGATCATGACTGAACCATCTTCCTTATTGCAGAGCTTGCATATACAATGAGGGTAACTGAAAAATGCGACGTATATAGCTTTGGCGTTGTGGCACTTGAAGCGATGATGGGAAGGCATCCTGCGGAGGTCATCTCCTCTCTGACACCACCAAGAAGACAAGATACACTGCTAAAGGATATGTTGGACCAACGTCTCCCAGACCCGACAACTGTAGTTGCACAAGAAGTCATATTTGTGGTGTCCATGGCACTTTCATGCATTCGGCCGGATCCAAATTCTCGGCCAACCATGCACCACGTGGCTCAAGAGTTGTCTATTGGTGGGTCTTCCTTTTCTCTAGGGCCATTCCACGCACTTACATTACATCAACTCATGGATCTTAAGGTATAGTTGGGTGGATGAAAATCATCAAGGTCGAGGGTGTGTAGTGGCAAGAACATTAATATTGTGTGTTTATTGTATGAAAATCATCGTATATGGAGAAGGTATTTTTCTTGCTATGATATGTATGTAATTTTAGTGTGTGGAATTGGTGTTTATCTAAAATGTAGATTTTCAGGTGAAGCTTCTCTTTCTTTGTGGCTCCCACTTGAATGTTTGTATATCTTTTTTATTGTATCAATAAAGTTACAGGTGGTGTGCTCCTACCTTTCTCTTAAAAAATAATAGATTTGTCAAATTTTCTGTTATCGTATTTCTTTCATACTTTCTTTTTAAAGATATTGTACAAATATATAGGGAGATTAGCAACCTTATTCTTGGCTATACATAGATATTGTACAATCAATTAATGACTTATACAATCACGAATATAATCTTTCTGATTTTCTCTTAATTGACAAGTCATTGATTGATTTGACAACAACTCATTGATTGATTTGACAACTCACGCTAACACTCCCCCTCAAGTGAAAGCATCCAAATCTTCAATGCGCAACTTCTTTAGTAAGTTGTAGAAATCCTTTCTTGATATGGCCTTTGTAAGAATATCCATCAGCTGGTCTTCGGACTTCATGAATGGAAACTGAATTATTTTAGCTTCGAGACTCTCTTTGATAAAGTGTCTGTCAACCTCCACGTGCTTGGTACGATCATGCTGGATCGGATTGTGAGCAATGGCGATAGCTGCCTTGTTATCACAAAAGAGGTCCATCTCGGATGTAGGAGCAAACCCAAGTTCAGTTAGAAGTCTTTTGAGCCATAGGAGTTCATAAAGTCCTTTAGCCATTCCACGGAACTCTGCTTCAACACTTGATAATGCCACCACTTTTTGCTTCTTACTTCTCCATGTAATAAGATTCCCTCCAACAAACATGAAGTATCCTGAAGTAGATCTTCTATCTGTGGTATTCCCTGCCCAATTTGCGTCTGTATAACCATTAACTCTTAAATAGTTATTTTTTGAAAACATAAGCCCTTTTTCCCAGAGAGGATTTCAAGTATCGTAAAATCCGGATCACCACCTCCATATGATCCTTACTAGGTTGATGCATGAATTAACTTACTACACTCACTGTGTAAGCAATATCTGGACAAGTATGAAGTAAATAAGTTTACCAACTAATCTCTGATACCTTCATTTGTCCGTTGGCATTTGGCTTGAATATTCTCCGAGCTTATGGTTCTGAATGATTGGAGTGTCAGTTGGCTTACAATCCAACATTCCAACCTCACATGGTAAGTCTAATATATATTTTCGTTAAGAAAGAAATAGCAACCTTTATTCCCAGGAAATATTTGAATCCTCCTAGATTTTTCATCTCGAACTCGGCCGCCAATTGTTTCTAAAGCTTAGCAATTTCCTCCTTATCATTCCCTATGATGATCATATCATCGACATATACAATTAAAGTTGTTACCTTCCCCCGTTGGTAATTCAAAAATAATGTATGATTTGAATTACTTTAGTGGAAGCCATACTTCTTCATTATCAGACTGAACCTCCCAAACCATGCTCGAGGTGATTGTTTTAATCCATACAGTGCTCGCTGCAATTTGCACACAACTTCAGCTTTTGAAGATGTTGTATAGTCTGGAAGAGTATCCATGTAGACTTTCTCTTCATGATCACCATGGAGAAATACGTTCTTTACATCAAACTGGTGCAATGGTCAGTCCAAGTTGGCTGCGAGAGATAACAGGACCCTGACTGTATTTAACTTGGTTACCGGTGAAAAAGTTTCTTAATAATCTACGTCATATGTCTGAGTGTATCCCTTTGCAACTAGCCTTGCTTTATATCGTTCTATAGATCCATCTGCCTTTTGTTTAACAGAGAAGACTCATTTGCACCTGACTGTTTTTTTTATTCCTTTGGGCAATGGAACCAGGGTCTATGTTTGATTCTTTAGTAGTGCTTCCATTTCTTCCTCTATTGCCTATGTCCACTTGGGATCAGCTAAAGCTTCCTAAACTGTAGTGAGAATATGACATGCGGACAGTTCGTGTGAGAATGTCTTGAGAGGTTTAGGTAGTTTTTCGGTGGAAACATAGTTCGCAATTGAATACCTCAACTTTCTTTCTTCAATGTCTAGAGAGTATCTGTTTGGTGGCTTGCCACGGTTATGCCTGAAAGGTAAGTTATACCCAGCAGACGTATTTATGTTATTCATAAATGAGGGTGTAGTGAAATTGCTTACCTCAGGAATATTCTCAGGAGATGGATTTGCAGGCACTGAGAGATGGGAGGATTCGGGTTCTTCTCCTGATGATGTGAGCTCAGTTGCCGAAAGCCCTCTAGATTCAGAGGATATGTCAGGCCCTGAAGATGTATTTGTCGATTCCTCGCCAATCATTAGTGTGTCATTCTAATCTTCAAGCTTGTCAAAACTCAGCCAATTCAACTCTTCATCTAGTGTCTCCCCCTGAAGAGAAGAAGTGGATGCCGAAGAAGGATAGAACGGTTCGGATTCCAGGAAGGTGACATCCATAGTCACATAGGTACGCTTGGTAGCAGGATCATAGCAGCGGTAGCCTTTTTGATGCGTAGCATAGCCCAAGAAGAGGCACCAAAGGGCACATGGGTCGAGTTTGGTGCGCTGGTTCTTAGGGAGGTGTACATATGCCGCAAACCCAAATATGCGAGGAGGGAGCATTAGGGTCGTAGGTAGAGAGACCAAGGCTAACAGAGACTATAATGGGATCTTAAAATTTAATATTTTGGAAGGGAGGCGATTGATTAAATGTATGGCAGTGGTAATAGCATCGGGCCAATGTCGTATGAGAACATGAGCGCCTAGAAGGAGAGCCCGGGCAGTCTCAAGAATATGTCGAATCTTCCGTTCAGCGACTCCATTTTGCTGAGGAGTCTGAAGACATGAGGTCTCGTGAATAAGACAATGTTGTTAAAAATAGGAATGAAAGTGGTGATTAACATATTCACCACCATTGTCAGAGCGGAGATCCGAATATGAGCGGAAAACTGGGTCTGAACCATAACATGAAATGACTAAAAGATACAAAACACTTCATCCTTATGTTTCATCAAATATAGCCAGGTCATCCGGGTGCAATCATCAACAAATATCACAAACCACCGTACACCAGATATAGTAGATAAAGGAGAGGGTCCCCATACATCAGAATGAATTAAAGCAAAAGGTGTATCACTTTTATTCATACTTAATGGATAAATAGCACGATGACTTTTGGCTAAAATACAAATATCACAGTGAAATTTAGAAGTCTCCACATTAGAGAATAAATCAGGAAATAAATGTCGTAAATACCCAAATGACGGATGTCCTAAACGACGATGCCACAACTAAATCTGTCGAGCCTTAGAACCGAGTGTAGAAGACATGTGATGCGCACGACCCAAACTGAAATCTTCCATGTAGTATAATCCCCCCTCTTAGTACCATGCCCAATTATCTCCTTGGTGAGAATATTCTGAATAAGACAGAATCGAAAAATATTAACACTACACAATTTAGATCTGTAGTAACTTGGCTAATAGATAATAGTTTATAAGATAAAGAGGGAACAAGCAGAGTGTTGGGTAAATGAAGAGAGGGTGATAGGGTTACAGATCTGGCTCCTATGACAGGTGAGGTTACTCCATTAGCATTCGCAATGCTGGTGCGCCTTGGAGGTGAGTGATGGGAGAATCTGTGGGATCAAATGTCATATGATTTGTGACCCCAAAGTCGAGGAGCCAATCACTATTGTCTACATCATGACGACGACTGAGCAAGGCATGACAGTTGTTACCTAGATCCACAGGAGAGAAGTCCGATTTAGGTGATGCAGTAGGCAGGATGAGAGAGAGATAAGGTTCTGTTGCTACCATAACAGCCTTTCATTTTTTTCTGGCTTGAAGCTCGTGCCACCAATCGGGGTACCCATGCAACTGGAAGAATTTTCACGTGTATGCTTCGTATTGCCACAATGAGAGCATTTAAGACCATCAGATGAGGTACGGGCTTTAGAGGAAGATTTCCCAGTATACTAAGAAGTCGATCCAGATAATCCAAGCTTTAGGCCCTTCGAAGCAAGCACCGCCTCTGGAGGTGGTTCGTGGTCGCCAGCGTTCATCACCACCTGGCGAAGAGCCTCCCTGTGGACATGGGCATATGCTTGCTCCACGGTGAGAAACGGGTGCATCTGCAACACGTCGCTACGAATATTTTTCAACTTGTCATCAAGACTATCCAAGAATACAGACCCGATCTTCTTAGAAAAGATTATTATAACGTTCAATATCGGCAGGGCACTTCATCGGATTGGGACGTCGAAAATCAATCTCATGCCAGAGGCCTTCCAAATCAGTGTAGTATTTTTCAGGAAGCCACCTGCTTGGCAGAGACGTGAGACACGCCACCGGAAATCATAGACTTAAGAGGTATCGCCACCATCAAAATAGGTGGTAGCAACTGAATCCCAAACCATTTTGATCGTGGAAAATTGAATGAAATTGCCGATTAACGCCGGATCGATGGAGTTAATCAGCCATCCTTTAATAATGGCGTTGTTAGTACGCCATTTGTGGAAGGACAGATCGGTCGGAGATGGCAGAGGTAACTCACCATTGATGTAGCCCAACTTGTCTTTGCCGTATATGTACATCTCGACAACTTGGGACCATAAAGCATAATTGGAACCATCCAACTTGATGCCGATCGGGACAGCAGCAGGTTCAGAAAGCACGGTCGGGGCCTGAGCTTTGGACAGAGCTTCGGCAATTTTTGTGGTGAATATTTTAGAGAGGAGCGTATTATAGTCGATGGAGGAGTCACCAGACTTCATCGGGGTTTCGGTGTCTCCCATATGTGAAGGTGGCGGCGGAAGAAAGCTATGAACAAGGGTTAGACGTAAACCAAGAGCTAGAAATCGATTGTCTCTGATACCATGTCAAATTTTCTATTATCATATTTCTTTCATACTTTCTTTATAGATATATTATACAAATATATAGGGAGATTAGCAACCCTATTCTTGACTATATATAGATATTATACAATCAATCAATGAGTTGTACAATCACGAATATAATCTTTTTGATTTTCTTTTAATTGACAATTCATTGATTGATTTAACAACTCACGCCAACAAGATTTCTAGGATTGGTGATCAAAACCCAAATGTTATAAATGTATATATGTTGAAAGAATAAAAATGTTTCATTGTATGTGTGATGGTTATCTTCTAACTGAATGTCTTCTAAACCGAAAGCAAAGAATTTACCTTTAGGAGATGTTATACTTTTTTGAAATAATAGTTTTCTACTAACTTATTATTAGGAGAAGAATGGGCATATTTATTAGTGAGAGAAGGTACCAATTGTGGTTTTGTTAATTGAAAAGGAAAAGAAGAAAAGAGAAAGAAAAAAGAGCAACGACTTCACACTCCAACAATGTGACTCAAGATAGTTATACTACACCTCAAGTCAAAGTGTCTACTAAATCTACTCCAATCTAAAAGACACAATTTGTTGCTTGGCCCTTTCTCTACATTCAAACCTGATGTTAAGACATCCGAAACTATCATTAATTAATAGGGCCTTATGTTTCATTGATATATCTCAATTCATATAAATTGAATAAGCATCCTCATTTTGGTACATAGGTTTTTTTTCCCCTAAAAGACTAGGTGCTCTAAAGAACTTCAACTTAGATGTGTATTTTTGCTTGTATAGATGTGCATTTTTTGTTAGGGATAGCACGGAAGCAAACCTGAATTCTAATCAAACAAGTGGAAATCAAAGCACACAGAGAACACATGAATTTACGTAAAAAAATCCTAGTGGGAAAAAAACCACAGCACAAAGCGATAAGCAATCCATTATGAAAGTAGTATTACAAGATATGGAAGCACTTACACCGATGAGAATTCCTTCGAATCTCTCCAAACCCTTGCCTTTTCTCTCTAAAATCCTTAAGAATGCCTTAGAATCCCCTTAAAAATACCCTAATTCCGATTACACCTGATATATATATATATATATATATATATCATACCGTCCGGAATAAGAAATAGATCATGCACTTACGAAGAACCACGTGCGCCGTCAGTCGACTGACATCGATCGATCAGTCCTTGATTGATCAAGTAGACCATGTTTGATCAATTAAACATGCCAAAAATAATCCATAGAGTTAATTAAGATTTTTCAAATTCTGTCGATCGATTGACCCGACAGTTCGGTTGATCGAGAATGTTCAAAACTTGTCTAGAGATCAATCTGTATAATTCAAAGTTCACTCGATTGATTGAACCTATATTTCATATACATATTGAAGACATCTAACAACAATCTCCACCATGGATTCAATCTTCATACTCCACTCTATCATCACCATCTTTAAATGCCTTCTATCATAGCTTCATCGTGGCTTCACGTGCACACTCCATCTTCATTAAACTTTTACCAAACTTAAAAAAGTTGCACAAAACTTGAACTTCTCTATAAGAACCACCTTTGTAAGCATGTCAACCAGATTCACATTGATCTTCTTTAGAGTCACACAGCCTTCCTCAAGCACATGTCTAATAAAATGATGACGAACATCAAGATGCTTAGAATAAGAGTGTGTACTCATGACATGGGTGTGTACTAATAAGCTAACCCCCCCCCCCCCCCCAAAAAAAAAAAAATGCTTAGAATAAGATTGATAAACCAAGTTTTTTTTTTTACCAAATCGATTAAACTTTCATTGTCACAATTAATCAGCATAACCTCTCACTGATGACCAAGCTGAATTATCATTCCTCTCAACCAAGCACTTTTTTTTAAAGCCTCAGTCACTGCCATATATTAAGCTTCGGTTGTGGAAAGAGCAATCACATACTGAATCTTTAATATCCAACTGATAGCTCCATTCGCTAATACAAATGAGTAGTAAAAAGTTGACCTTCTATTATCCACATTTTCTGTGTAATCAACATCTACATAGCCTACTAGCTTTTTCTTTGATTACTTAAATGTTAATACATAGTCCGATGTATTTTGAATATACTAAGGTACCAATTTCATTGCCTCCTAGTGTTACTTGTCAGAGTTTACCATGTTTTTGCTCACAACACCCACTACATGTGAAATATATAGTCTTGTACAGACCATGACATATATCAAACTGCCAACTGCAATCGAATATGGCACACGAAATATAGCCTTCTTTTCTTCATATGTAGTCGGACATTGCTATGAAGAAAGTCTAATCTAAATAATATGGGGTGTGCTAACCGGTTTCGCCTTATCCATACTGAACTTAACTAATACCTTTTCAAGGTATTCATCCTATGATAATCGTAACCTGCTTTTATGTCTATCTCTATGTATGTCTTTGGCGAGAATCTTCTTTGCAGTCCCCAAATCTTTCATTTCGAATGTCCCTGATAATTAAGTATTCAATGTTTTAATTTCAGAGACATACTATGACCAGTGATGAGTATTTCATTAACATACAATACCAGGACAATGAGCTGTCCATCATTCAGTGTCTTAAAGTATACACAATAATCATATTCACTTCTGATAAATTACTGACTCATCATAAAAGTATCAAACCTTTTATACCACTGCTTAGCGATTATTTCAAGCCATATAACGACATCCTTAAACTGCAAACTTTATTCTTTACCCATTTTCCTTCAAATCTTTCTAGTTACTTTATGTAGATATGCTCTTCTAACTCCCCATGTAAGAAAAATGATCTTCACATCCATTATTCCAATTTTAAGTTGTATTAAGCAATCAATGCCAATACAAATCTGATAGATACATGCTTAACAACCGGCTCAAATATCTTACTGAAGTCCACGCCTTTCTTCCGAGAATATCCTTTTGCGGGCAATCTTGTCTTGTATTTATCATGTTTCTTCTAGTAAATCCACTTACAATCAATCATTTTATGCACAACTAGAAGCTCCACTAGTTTTCATGTCTCATTCTTGTATAAAGAATCCATCTTGTTCTCCATAACCGTCATCCACTTCTTAGCATCCGCATCATCTAGTCTTTCATGGAAGGTAGACAAATCCCCCTCATCCGTAATGAGGGCGAATGCAATATTCGAGTCATCTTTGTATCCATTCAGTAACTTGCGATATCTCGGCGAATTTCTTTTTAAAGTTAGCTTCTCCACCTACTACTATACCTCTGCCCGTGTCTCAACTTTTTTAATTTGGACTTCAATCACTACTAACTTCTCAGGTTCCTTGTGTTCATCTTTACGGTTCAAGGAATCTTAATCAAACCAAACGCCTTGGCTAATTATGATTTTGTGTTTGACCCAGTTATATAATCCATATTCCTTTACACCATCATCATAGCCCACAAAAATACTCTTCTTCGCCATTTGGTTTATCTAATCTCTCTCAATTGACGGTACATAAGAGTAAACATCGCAACCAAATACATGCAACTGTGAATAGTTCACTTCCTAACTACTTCACACTTCTTCTAGAATTTTACAATCTATCGCCATATATGAGGATCAATTCACCATGTAACAAGTTGTATTAATGGCCTCAATTCATAATTCCTTACCCAATACAACATTACTCAACATGCTTTGGGATCCCTCTAAAAGAGTCTGATTCATCCACTCTGCCACATCGTTTTGCTCGACTATGTGCCTATCTGTATTATGCCTCACAATCCCATCGTCTTTATAAAACCAATTAAATTCCTTTAAAGCGAATTCATCACCATTATCTGTCCTTAATACCTTCAATTTCTGTCTTATTTACTTTTCAACCATCACCTTTTACACCTTCAATGTGGTGAAAACATTAGATTTTTTTCCAAAGAAAATAAACCCACACTTTCCTAAAGTAGTTATCTGTGAATGAGATAAAAAAGGATGACCCCCCAACTGAAACAACGAGTGACGGGCTCATACATCTGAATGCACATACTTAATGATTCATTTACATACATGTTTTTTAGTCTTAAAAGCTAATCGTGATTGTTTGCCATATATACAATGCTCGCATATATTAAAATCAATATTTTAAAAAATCAATGAGAACCCCTCTGTCAAGAATTTTTTTCATATGCAAATTGTCAAGTTTTGTTCATATGCTTGTGGTGGTCTTTTGATGCAAGACATTATAAAAAACATTATCCACTAGACACAATTGGATAGAGGTAGTAGCCCTCTCATCAAGTTTATCCCACTCTTCATCACTCATAAACGCAAGACATTTTGCATTGTCAAGGAGAGCGTGTTACAATTCTTGTTGAACTAAAATGCTTCTCGTCTTCACATTTTATAATTCAAAGTTATTTCTACCAGTGAATTTCTCCATTTCATACTTCACGTCGGTCGACATGTTCTAAATTCTAACTCGAAACTCCAACATTAGCTCTGATAGTACTCGTTGGGGATAGCGCGAAAGCAAACTTGAATTCAAATCAAACAAGAGGAAATCAAATGCAACCAAAGCAAACAGAGAGCACACGAATTTACATGAAAAAACCCTCCTAAGAAAAACCACGGCACAAAGCGATAAGCAATCCACCATGAAAGTAATATTACAAGAGATGGAAGCACTTACATCAATGAGAACCCATTTAAATCCCTCTGAAACCCTAACGTCTTCTCTCTAGAACCCTCAGGAATGTCTTAGAATCCCCTTAGAATACCCTAATCCATATTACACCTGTTATACATAGCATAACATTTGGAATAGGAAAAGATCTTACGAAGAACCGCCCGCACCATCGACCGATCAATCGATATCGTTCGAGCAATCCTCGATCGATCGAGCAGGTCAGGTTTGATCAATCAAACATGTCAAAAGTCGAGAGAAATAATTGGGAATTTTCAAATCCTATCTATCAATTGACTTGATACTTTGATCGATCAAGACTATCCAAAACTTGTTGAGAGACCAATTCATATAATTTGAGATTCACTAGGTTGATCGACCAATGTGGTCGATCAATCGAACCCCTATTTGTTCACTTGATTGATTGACCAGCATGGTCGATCGATCGATCGAACCCTTGTTTCATATACAGATTAAAGACATATGACAACATTTCCAAGACTTGTCAAGGAGCTTTGAAAATACATGAGACAACTTTGCCATATTGAGATAATATTAATATTTGAGGGTAAAAAATTAAAATTCACATTTTCATATAAAGTAAAATATGATTCTATTTGGGAGCTCAAAAA
The DNA here is from genome assembly GCF_029962835.1 of Magnolia sinica. Taxonomy (NCBI): domain Eukaryota; kingdom Viridiplantae; phylum Streptophyta; class Magnoliopsida; order Magnoliales; family Magnoliaceae; genus Magnolia; species Magnolia sinica. Next base: position 106,728,080 of record NC_080575.1, read on the forward strand.
GCTATAAGAGAGAAAGTGACATTTCTTTGAAAGCTGTGTACCAAGAAAGCATTTGGAGAGTGGGAAAAAAGGAAAGGGTAAGGGATTTTCTTTTTATATATACTTCTTCTATGAATTTTTATAAAAAGAGGCAATGTTTAGGAGCTAAGAAAGTATTTTGGGTGGAAATGTTTTTAAAGAAAATATCATTTCCCTTTATTGTAGGTTCACATTTTAGTGCAAAACATTTCCTAAGAAAGCTTTATATATATATATATATATATATATATATATAAAGTCTTAAAAAATATTTCCAAGCATCATGTAATTTTTTCGCACCTTCCTAAATGCTTACTTGGAAAACAGCTGGCCTGGACTGATCCAGACCGAGTCCGATCCGGTTAGAAGTACCGAGTCAGGTCGAGTTCGCACCGAGTCAGATTGAGAGATGAGGGAGGGAGTGGAGAGGAGAGAGAGGAGGAGGAGGAAGAGGAGGGTGATGGTAGTGGGTGGTTGTCGGGCTTGGAAGAGGTTTTCACCGTCCGATCCCATGACATAATCAAATAAAAAATTAACAAGATTCCTAAATGCAATCAATGACAAAAGCAAAAAAGGTGAACAAATACAGACATCTCAAACATAAATACAATAGATTTTTCTACTCACTACATAAACAAACAAAATAAATAAATAATTCCAGAATAGTTGAAATAGAAATCTAGAAAAAAGGAATATAATATAATTTTAGGAGGATTGATCACATACAACTAGTTGTAGGTGAACTCCAACTACATCCGATTTTTACAAGAATTTTGTTTTTTTTAAGGGCAAAAGTGGCAACAAAAATATCAGAAAGAATTCAAAAAAAAAGGTGTACCGTACTTCCGGTTGTAGTTGAACAATTCTTTGTATAGCTATATCAAGAAAGAGGAAATTCCTACATGAAACAGAGTTGTCGATCTTGCCGACTTGGCGAATCCGATCCAAGGTGAGAATCAATTTGAGAGAGAGAGAGAGAGAGAGAGAGAGAGAGAGAGAGAGAGAGTAGGGCACGAGAAGAGGGTGGGGGAAAGTGAATGAGGGAAAAAGGAAAAAGCGTGGATAGGTGAAAAAATGCAAATCACAAGAAGAAGCACGGATGCTTCTTTCTTCTGGAGAGAGAGAGAGAGAGAGAGAGAGAGAGAGAGAGAGAGTAGGGCACGAGAAGAGGGTGGGGGAAAGTGAATGAGGGAAAAAGAAAAAAGCGTGGATAGGTGAAAAAATGCAAATCACAAGAAGAAGCACGGACACTTCTTCTGAAGAGAGAGAGAGAGAGGGGGGGGGGGGGGGGTTTGGAATTGGGTCGGGGTAGGGTGCGGCGAGTAGGGTTAGAGAGTCGGGTTGAGTCGAGTTTCGGATCGAGTCAAGTCTAACCGGATCAAGTTTTGGGTCGAGTTACTGAGCAACTCGAACTCGACTAGGTTTGAGTTTGGATTGGGCGAAGCCTACTCGGTTCGGACCGACTCACCCATTCGGTTCGGGTCGAGTTATTGGGCAACTCGAACTCGACTCGGTTTGAGTTTGTATTGGGCAAAGCTTACTTGGTTCAAACTGACTCATCCATTCGGTTCGGGTTAAGTCGGATCTAAATGAGTCAAACAAGTCGAGTTAACTGGATCAAGTCATCCTGTGCCCACCTCTACTTTTGAGTACCCTCCTCTCAGGCACCACTACAGTCTAGGTCACACATCTAACCTGGAATGCTTGCTGGACATCTAAATCATATAAAAGGTAGCCAACACTGATGACCTCACACAAAGATTAGGCTGCTCATCGGGCAGGCCACCACCATTTGAAAGCAAAAGACATTTGATAATGATGGCCCACAATTTAGATCTTGTAACTACGAAGGTGATTGAAAAAAGCTACGTATCTATAACTTAGAGTTGTAGCATTTGAAGTGACAATGGAAAGGCATCCTGAGGACATCATCTCCTCAGGTGGCCAAGGTATACTCCAGAAGGAAGTATTTGACACACACCTCTTGCAACCGACGGCTAAGATTGCAAAGGAAGTCGTATTTGCAATGTTAATGACCCTTTCTTGCATTCGGCTTGATCTAGAATCTCAGTCAACTATGACACATGTATCACAAGAGCTGGTCAAATGCCTCTCCAGAGCCTTTTCATGCGGTTATAATGCGTTAACTAAAGAATCTCATAGTATAATTGGATGGATGAAACCCATCAAGTTTGTGAATAGTGTTGCAGCGAGAACATGATTAGAAAAGGAATTTTCTTGATAACATTTTCAAGTGTGTAGTATGAATAATTGGTAGGATTCGAGAGCTGATGCTGCCTGCTTTCTTCACCCATTATGTAAAGTAATAAGTACGCATGAGTTAATCAGGAATAACATAATTTCACAACAAAGCTGGACCACATTCCTAATATTTAAATTAAGGTGACCTCATAAGCTCCATGAGCCCATTTCTATTTTGAATCCAGCTTGAAAATACTAGCTTGGCCCATGGGCAAAACTTGGGCCTATCAGTTTTTGGTTTGGGCCTGGGCTCAAGTCATTTTAGACTCACCTAATTTCATTTGCTCCTATAAGTATCCCATTCTAGTCATCCCCTAGACAACAACCCATTCTCCATGAATGCATACAGCTGGTTTCGCTTCTTTGGACATCTTTTTCATTGTGTATGTGTGCCCCACTTGATCAACAGATAGATTAACAACATTTAAATGCAAAATAGTGATTTTATCAAATTTGGGCCAGGCAGGATTGAGTTGGGGCCTAGGGGTGTATGTCGATCCGAACCGAGTTGAGCTGGCCTTAGCTCGACTCGGCTCGGCCACTAGCTGACCTTAGCTTGAACTCGGCTCAGCTCGGTCCTTGAGCCTGAATGGCCAGCTCGGCTCGGTTCGGTCAGCAACTCGGGCGGAGATTGAGCCGAGTTTGTCTGTGCGACATTTCCACAAACACCTGGACTGCACCTTCAAAATTCCACTATATATAAAACAACAACAAAGGTTTTTCAAGTATTTTATCAAATACCTTCCAAGCAATAAAAAAAATCCAGAAAAAAAAAGGGTTTTTGTTTCATATACATACCTTCCTTGCTACCAGCCACACTTCGTTAAGTCATTTCATCAAACACTTGGTGTGCAACATCAATATCAAAGTAACCGAGTCACCGAACTGATTTTATCCGAGTTCGATTCGATCCAAGTCGAGTCGAGCTAGCTCCGTTCATGCACACTGCCATCGGCCTAACCAATTTTCGGGCTCGGATTTTGGTTACTCTGTTGGGCTGGTGCGAGCCATGGGTCATAAGTGTAGGCCCGGCCCAAACCCTGCCTAGACAAACCAAATTTAAGTCGAAAGTGGGCCTGGCCCGAAGCCCCACGGAGCTTTGGACACCAAAATATAAACGGTTAAAGAGAGCATCAGAGTGGTTGGGTTGGAGAAAGGTTGCAGGTTTCTCCTCTCCCACTCCAAAGGGGCGACCAAGAAGAACACAGTCTCATGGAAGCCTAATATGGTAATTTCACTAATCTCTAACTCTAATCTCATAGTCTTCCATTTCCTCGTGTAAGGAAAAAGAAAAGAAAGAAAGAAAGAAAATAATGAATTTCCATTTTAATTTATAAGGGGAAAGGGACGGGAAGCTTTGGGAAGAGAAGGAACAAGACACACACTCTTTGCGTGCGGTGCGGGTGCCGTAGCTTTCATCTTTAGAAGAGCTTATGCGCTTCTTGCGCTTATCCTGCTAGCCGTATCCACAAGTGTACGTAATCTACCGACCCCTGCTTTTTTAATATTTCTCCAATTTTGGAAGCTCAATTCGGTTTTTATGCATTAGTTGGGTTTGGATACTCTGCTTAATCATTCTTTGATTATTATTTTTCATGCGTTTTCGTGCAATCTCTACATTCGATGTGGATTAGATATTTGTGAGCTATAAATAGACGGTTAAGAAGTGAATTACAGCAACGGTTCACATTCTGACTAAGGCAAGTTCCAAGCCTAATAGTGGGGTATCATCTAATCGAGGAGGTTTTTTTTTTCCTTCTAGGGGTGCATGGTCCATTGACTGTGGGTTGCAACACCAATGGTCTAGATCGCCGAACAATTGGGACATTGTTTTTAGAAATGAAAGTTTCTTTATAGTGTGGAAATAATTGTGTCTCGTTTTCATGTTATGCTTCTAGTTTTTATTTGTTTTCCTTTTCTTTTCATGTGTTTGAATGGAAGGATAACTATTGAAAGGGGGGTATGAAAATGTAACTTGAAATCATCAAGAAATTGAAACCATGGTTTCCTTTTTCCTCCCTTGTTTGTTTTGGATTCCAATTTTACAGCGATTCGATGTTCTGTCACCTTATGTTATCTTCTTTGCCTCAGAAGTCAGCAATGTCTCTTTTTTGGGAGAGATGAATCTGTATAGTTTTTCAAAGAAAATCTTAGAAATGGAAATTAGTTTGCAACGCTACTTTTCTTTTTCTTTTTCCTTTTTTTTTTTTTTTTTTGCAAATGGAGAAAAAGCGGGTTTCCACAGAAAGCAATTTCATTTCCAGGGTTTCCATGTTCCCAAACACCCCCAAAGTTATGTTTTTTTTTTCGTATGTCTCCTATTGTGCCACTTTCTTATGAGAGAAATGAAACCTGTGTGCAGCACACTAATTTCATTATCTGGTGAAATAACACTAATTGGAGAGGTCATACCAGTCCTTGATCTGGACTGTTCATCTCATGGACCTACCATGGATGGATTGTTAGACAGGCTCACATGCCTTGTATACCATATATACCTTGTACAGTTCGTTTCCATAGGTAGAGGATTCTGATTTTATTATTTTCCTTGTATAGATGACTGTAATCTCTATATATTCAACCCCTTTGAGTTGTCTCAAATACAGAAAATTTTTCAGCTCTTCTCTGTTTTCATGGTATCAGAGCATTACTAATCCAAAACTGGCACCACCTGTTAGATCCGGTCACCCCTGTTGCTTCCGGCCACCATCCCTGCTCATCTGATCGCCCCTGCGTCGTCCAGCCACCCTTGCTGCGTCGTCCGGCCATCACTGAGTCGTCCGACCACCCTACAGTGTCGCCCCTGCTCGTCCGACGTCATCCAACCACCCTACGCTTTCACGATGTTGTTACAGGTGCTGACTTTACTCAAAGTAGTCATGACCTATCCTTATTTTTGCACACCACTGCTCGTGGAATTGTCATTGTTCTCGTCTATGTTGATGACCTGCTTCTGACTGGTAGCAATGCTACTGGCATCTCAGCTTTAAAGGAAGTTCTGCAATCATCCTTCAATATGAAAGACCTCGGCCATCTAACATACTTTTTTGGGCTTGAAATTTTACGTTATAAACATGGGATCCTGATCAGCCAGCGTAAATATACCAAGGATCTTCTTGCCTTAGCATCATTAACGGATCATAAGACAGTTCAGACTACCTTAGAACTTAACGTTCAATATGGCCATAACGATGGTGATCTACTTGCACAGCCCGACTTATATCGCCGTTTGGTTGGGAGTCTGGTTTACTTAACTATGACTCGCCTTGATATTACCTACGTTGTCCAAGTCGTCAGTCAGTTTGATTCTACTCCTCGGACTCTTCATATGACTGCGGTTTTGTGCATCCTACGGTACCTACTTGGAACTCTAGATCGATCATTGTTCTTCTCCTCCACGGCGACTTTGGACCTTCGTGCTTATTCGGATGCTGGTTGCGCTCTCACACGACGATCTACCACTGGCTACTATGTTTTTCTTAGTACTTTTCTCATTTCTTGGAAGTGTAAGAAGTAGACCACTGTTTCCAAATCGAGCACAGAAGCCGAGTATCGGGCTATGTCCGCTGCGTGTAGTGAGCTTGTCTGGTTGCATGGATTTCTTTCTGACTTGAGCATTCCTCTGCAGAATCCTACTCCACTCCATATCGATAATCTAAGTGTCATTCAGATTGCTTCTAACTCGGTTTTTCATTAACGGACGAAGCATATTGAAGTTGGCTGTCACTTTATTCGCGAGAAATTTCAGTCTGGGCTCATTTTTCTTCCACATGTTGCATCCAATGATTAGATTGCCGACATTCTCACCAAGTCCCTCACTTCTGCACGTCACTCATTTCTAGTTAGCAAACTATTACTTGTAGATGACCAGCATTAGTTTGAGGGAAGATGTTACATAGGCTCACATGCCTTGTATACCTTATATACCTTGTATAGTTCGTTTCCATAGGCAAAGGATTTTGATTTTGTTATTTTCCTTGTATAGATGACTGTAACCTCTATATATTCAACCCCTTTGGGTTGTCTCAAATACAGAAAATCTTTCAGCTCCTCTCTGTTTTCATGGATCACATCCTAAAATTTGCTAGACGAGATGAATCTATACCTTCCCAATTGAACTATTTCGTAAGGAGTGCTGTCCATTTCCACCATTTTTTTTCTACCACTCATTTGTAGGTGGGCAGTTGGACAGCTAAGATTGTCCAACCAGTATAATTTTTGTTACGTTGCCAATCCGTTTGGGTCCACCTGCATCCAGTTTTTTGGTAGCTAACAGCCTAACACATAAAATCATGCATTGTGCATGGATTCGATAACCTCCTTTTCCTTGTTGACATAGGGCCTTTCTTTCCCGTTTAACATATTAACTGTTTTGTGTCTCTGCGAATTAATGTTTAGGAATTTGGACAGACTGAATATTCTGTTCAAACGCATATGCATAGAAAAGTGCACGAACATGTACACATGCATTAGCTTTTATGAATGGCTATGCTATTGTCATGGCATTTTTCTCTCCCCCTTTTCATTATCATTCACTCCTGCACATAATGTCCAAAGTGTAATTGACTCGCAAGCTCTATGTTTGATGTTGAAAAACTGATGTTGAGAAACTGAGGCCCCACGAAGAAACTAATCCTTTTGGTTTCCTGTTTCATTAAAATGCAGCCAAGTTGCTTTCAAAAAAAAAAAAGCAGCAAGTTGATTGTCTACTAGTGACATGGCAATTTTCTTGTGAAATCAGAATTTAGGTCAGGCGAGTCGACTGGTCCGCCACTTTGTGCGCTTTACATGAGAGCATAATTTAGCAAGCTTAATGAGACAACTACATTTTCGTTTTCTTTAGGATCTTTTTTTTTTCCTACTTTTTTAATATGCATTTGTTGGTGATTGTATTCAAGAAGTCAAACGAGGAATTCTGTTTCCCATTTCCCACAAAGATGTACAAGCAATGTTTTCTATGACTCCCATGCTTCCTGGAATTTCATGATGTCAATACCAAAAAAAAAAACTCCACACGGGTGACACTTTTGTGCATTGATCAGGATCATAGATTTGGTGGGCCATCATGTGGATAGGACTTATGAGCACAAAAATCCAGATGACGAGCTTATGGTAGCAATTCCAACAGTGGTCTGAATATGGACATTTTTGTCACCATGTTGAGCTAAAACAATGCATTGTTAATGCAAATGGGTACGTGATGGACTGATCTGGATCTATCTTCTTTTGAAATCTTTAGCTAGAAATGTTGTAGAATAGTCTCCAAAGATGAAGTTGCTGTGGAAATGATTCCCACCAGCCCACTGGTCGAAACTACTGATCAATCAATCTCCTCTGTTTCAACCAGAGGCAACACATGCCAAAAGGGAATCAACACACGCTAAACACGAAATTTTATTAAAAGTAACCACAATGTGCTGTTACGCGCAAAGCCAAAGAGGCAGTTATCGTTTGGCAACTAAAGAAAAACCTAATATAATAAGAAATGACCAAAATGCCCTTGAATCTCATCACAAACATATAGGCTTATCTTAAACTGGTTGGACCTCACATAAACTGTATCAGAATTGTATGATCATGGGATCATTCTGAAGCTGGCTCGATAGTGACCAATTTCATGATGTTCTAATATTGTTATGCCCAGAAAATGGCCCACCAAAAAGTAACGAAATACCAAAGGGAAACTTGTTGAACCAATACTGACTCAGTCTAACCCTAAAAATTAATTTAAATAAATAAATCCTATGAATTCTAGGACCATTTGTTTGATTGTATGGGCCCCATAATATATATCTGGCTGTTCATCTCATCAAACTTTGGATCAAACATAGATCATCAATCAAGACAATATGGATGGTTGGAGTAGTCAGGTCTTTGGTCAGCCAGATTTTGTGGCCTTTTGGGTGCAGCAAATGTCCACATTCAATGGGCAAAACTCAGAACATTTGGCATATGGACCATTTCATGGGTCACAGTTTTTTATTCCTTTGTTTATCTTCTTGTAATGTATATAGTTTTAGCAGATTCTATAAGTATACTGTTTACTGATTATCTTAAAGAAACAATTAACTGGAGTGTGAAGGCCATTAGGAGGAAGACAACCGGTACGAGTAGGATGAGGTATTTACATCATGTACCTCGAAGGTTCAAGAGCAATTTCAGAGAAGGTAGTCTTTGCTTCTTCCATCTTTGTCAAGATTGAACTTCTTCTTCTTCTTCTTCTTCTTCTTTTTGTTTTTTTTGTTTTTTTTTTTTTTTTTTGTGCCTAGCAGTTTGATAGCTTTTGAGACTGATTTTCTCCTTTTTTAGGGACCCAAGTGGCTCCGAGGAAGACAACTGCTTCTGCATGGAGGAATTGCTTCAGTTTTGGGGCATGTCTCAAGTATCCAGTTCCTATAGTTGATCTTGTTGTATTTTATCAATTAGTCTTTTACACTGGAGATATTGCTATCTTCTATAGAGAATAGACTTTTTGACATCTAAAATTGCCGAATAAGCATGAAGTTTTAGTACTGGGATAAACCATTCTTCGGTATAAACATGAAGCTTTGATGTTGGGATAAAACATTCTTTCGTTTTCTGTATATTTGCCAGTTGCATTTTCCAGCTCAAGCAGGAGGAGTTCTGTTGACCCTTTCGATAGACCTAATGCCCAAGAAATCAGAAAGAGCAAAAATAGGTTTGCTGGTCTTATGTTGAATGTTCAAGGTCTTGGTAAACCTTCAGTGACAGTTAGTGTCTTACCTAATATTTTTTAGAATTGAGTTTTTATTTGTAACTAGATGCATCATCTTCCATTTTGCTACTCAAATCATGGGTTTAGAGCCTGCAAGATGTTGCAAATTGTATGAAGTTGTCTCTTTTCGTTTTTTTGTCAGCATTACATGTTAGATCTAAATGTGGAATTGCCAAAGGATCTTACTGTGCATTGGATATGGATAGAGCTGTACACGAGTAGAGTATACTCGTTAACTCGCTCGACTCGACTCGGAAAAACTCGACTTGACTCGGCTCGAAATGAGTTAGAGCCGAGCACGAGCTGATTTTTGGTGCTCGAAATGAGTTCAAGCCGAGCACGAGCTCGACCCTGCTCGACTCGAATAGTACTCGAAATCGACTCGACTCAGCTCGACTCGGTACAGGGACCAAGATATATTTACCCTTCTAATTTCCAAAACAAAAAACCCTAACCCCATCGCCCATCCTAGCACCCGTTCAAAAAAAAAAAAACCCTAACCCTTCAAAAAAAAAAAACCCTCGCCCTCTCTCAGATCCTCCACAGCCAATGGATTTTCTTCTTCGCCATTTCTTCTTCCACCTTTCTCTTCTTCTTCAAATCTTTCACAGCCGATGGATTTTCATCGAGCGGTCGCTTCATCTCTTCGATTGGGAACGGACAGGAATCTCTGAAGGAGGTTTTTCTTTTTCCCTCTTCCTCTTCCTCTTTCTCCCCAAATCTGCCTTTTAATCTCCGAAACAGGCTCGAACTCGGACTCGAAAACTCTGCTCGAACTCGGCTCGAAATCTGCTCGAACTTGGACGAGCCGAGCACGAGCTGCTGTTTTGAGCTCGAAGGCCGAGCCAAGCCGAGCACGAGCTGGGACTCGAGCAGTCCGAGCCGAGCACAAGCTGCTGTTCTGAGCTCGAAGGCCGAGCCAAGCCGAGCACGAGCTGGGACTCGAGCAGTCCGAGCCGAGCACGAGCTGAGCAATACTCGACTCAGCTCGGCTCGTGTACACCTCTAGATATGGAGATCTGAAGGACTTAATGGCTTACCTTGTTGGGACGCCATTGCTGTAGATAGGATGTTGAAGTCTTCCTCTCCTTACACCCTTAGAGAAGCTGTGATGGACTATAGCTCCTGTCGATGGTGTTGGATTGGGGACCCCGCCCTGATTTATAATTGCAGAGGGTAGAGGAGTTTGAAACCCATCAAAACTCCTCTCCCTAAAGGCTCCACACGAATTAGCAATCCCAGTTCCACTTGAATGCTATATGTGTATTATAGTTCTAGCATCCCACCCTTACACGAATTTCTGGATGTATCACAACTTAGTGGAGCCCACTGGTACACCTGATCACATTATCCAACCCTTAGGATAATCCAAACCATTGATCAATAAGGCCCACCTTGTAGAGTTCTTACATTACACACTTTTTATATACCAAATGCATTTACAAGTTATAACTGATGCTGCTGTCAAACATCAATCTGTTGTTCACGTGTTTCCTAGTTATTCACTTAGCCCTTATTACATGGATATATTGTGGAAAAGGCATCTAACAGATATTTAACTTCACGGAGTGATGAAGTCTCATAGTTACGTTTTCATTCTGTGTCCACATTGCCCATTCCTGTCAAAATACACCCTCTTTTGTTGGAGGAAAGCTACTAGCAGGTTTTGGGCTTTTGCAATTCAGATTATTGGATTCTTTGTTATTCTTTTTCATGGTCTTGTTGCATCTTTTGCCCTCTGGTAGTGATCTATGTTGTGTTAAGTCAAATGCATGCCAAGTATCCATTATTTCCTTATAGAACATCATTGAGTTCAAGTTCAATTTGATTTTGATCTCGTTGCCTGACCTGTATTGACTCTCTAACAATTAACAATCTCCTTTTGATAGAAACCTCTTTGATGATGAATAGAGAGGAATTATCGGATACGCAACTCAAGCTTTGCGTGGTATTCAACGGCTTTTCAGTTGTTTCCTTCATCTTTTTTCACTTTTTTCTTTAAGGTAAACGTTTTTTTCAGTTCTGACAGCAGAGTGCATGCTTCGGTTATTTGGATCACTGGTTTGTTGTGTCCTACTGTGGAGAAGAGAAACAGAGCAGTTGTCCACACACCTAAAAAATGCCAAAAGATTGGTTGTTAGGATCTTCCGAACAGATGTTTGACTTCCTGACTTTTTCCGGCCCAGGAATCTACTGTAGATAATTATTAAGTTAATAGCAACTAGCAATATTATTCTTCTAACATGTTTGGCTTGCGAATGCATGTTGTGTTTGAGCTTTGACTGGTGAACTTGCATGTTCTTAATAAAATGGTTGACTTGCGTTTTTAGTGAACTGACCCGTTTCACTGAGGAGTTTCAGTCCCAGCCAAAACCCATCCTGTTTCAGTGACGAGTTCTGATTCCAACCAATCCGACAGTCTGGTCCATTCCAGGTAAGTAAACACCGGTCATTGCTAAGGCTCATCAAACTGGGAGCTCCTCATTGATCAAGTGAGTTTAATGTGATTTTTTTCCCTCTTATGATTGCTGGATGAATTTGATTATTTTTCACTTTAGCCGTACAATTGATGTAAATGAATCAGCTAGTTAGAAGATTAGATCAGTGAGATAATTGATCATCTGAATCAACTTGCCATGAAACTACCTTCCAAAAATGATAATAATAAGCTACCATAAATATCCTGAAATGACAGCTTTGTAGCTGTTTCAGTTAGGATTAGGATCCCAAATCAGCCAATCTTCAACATCCTGAGAGATGTTCTGCACACGAAATCCTGACCCTTGCCTTGACCACTTAAAATGGAGGATATTAAGAATATAATTTAGTTGCCTTGGATAATTGAAAAGCCTGATCAGTCGCTGCGCATCTATGTCAATCCTCCCATGTGCCTTGGATAAATTAAGAAAAGAAGAAGAAGAAGAAGAAACAGAACCCTAGAAAGTCCTTATTGGTCGTACATTGTAGAGAGAGTAAATCTTGAATTTTATCTTTGAAGCTGTTATGTTGCCCTTCATCTCTGCCATTGCTGAGGTATTCTTTCGGTTTCCTAGTGGCAATATGTGCTGGTATACTTCCTGAAGATGCAGTAAAAAGTCTTACTTGGGTTTCTATTTTATAAGCTATGCAAACAGGTACCATTCTATATTGTTGCCGGCATTGTCGAACTAAAACCCATTAACCATGAACTTCTCAAAAAGGTCAGCAACATTGTTGCATTATCACTTTTTCATCCCAAATTCTCAGCTGTAACTCAAAGAAATAACACAAATGGTCGATGGTGTGGTGGTTCTAGTGTTCACCTTCTGAATAAAGTTCATGGGTTCAATTCTCCATATTGTAACACATTATAGTCGCTAGCATCGCTAGCATGCCTTCAACTCCTAATTGCATTTCTAGAGGTCCTTGCTGTGTTGATTCATTCGTCGGGCCTCACTGTATATATTGTTCTTGTCATGGTGCGGCCCAACTTATCCACTGCTCAGATGTTTAACACAATTCAAAAACTCAATGTCTTACCAGGTTGGAGCAAATTGGAGATTCAACAATGTCGTCCTGATTCGATATTTTATAACATGTTGACAAAACTTGAAAATTGTTGGAATAAAGTAAATAAAATAACCAAAAGAAAATGCAGTTGTGCTGTTTGGCCTGCTGCTATAAGCGGCCATTAAAATGACACTGGAACAAAGATAACCTATATGCAGTGGGATAAGCTGGATAAACATTAGAAGTAATGGATTGGATCGTCTCATGGCTTTTTATTTTAAAATGTGAGCAATCTGTCTATATGTGTGGACCTGATCAATACATAAACCTGCCATGTGTCATATTGTTAGATTGCTCTACCACAGTACAGTTTTTAACAGTTCTATGTATCATATCCCTTCAACAATTCCCCTCATTAGCAGAGCTAATTAAATCGGCGATCCAAATTACTAATCCACAGTCGCACCAATAAAGGATATTGGGATGACCCACCTTGAGATTGCTGTAGAGAAACCTTTTGGGTTGGGTGTTAGATGGGCTTGGGCTTGGGCTTTGGCTTGCCATGTTTAGCATGAGTCCGGATTTAGAGCCTAGTTAATGATCATATAGTCTTTTCATTTTATTTATTTATTTATTTATTTATTTGAAATTATTATTTATAAATATGGCATTGGAATTGTTGTGGTGGTTTTGATCATGAACAAAATTAGAGGCCCTTTGTTTTAAATGACGTGTAGAGTGAGCTTATTCTACTAGTGATTCATCTGCTTGCGAAAACTCATTCACCTTGCCTACGCACCAATTCACCTGTGTTACCTGTGTAAGGCCCATGTTGTGTGTATTCTATCCAATTGATGCATTAAGTCAGCCATACCATGATGATGGAATGCTCCAAAAATCAGGTATATCCAATCATTAGGTGGACCACACACCATAGAAAACAATTGAACACCACCCAAACAACAGTAATCATAATAATTCAGAGAGCCTTGGATATAGCTCCCTGGGCAGTAATGTACTCTTAAGATTGGTCAGAATCTTTTGGGTTTGGTGCTTTGTTGCCTTCTTTGATAGCGGGAAGGGCCCGTTCTTTCCTCGGGAAAAGAGAAATGTTGTTGCGGTTTAAAGGAAAGAAGACAAACATAGAGGAGAGTTGATGAGAAACAGGAAAATGAAAACAGATGAGTCAATTGCCCATCTGTTTTTCTTACTCTAGCAAGTGAAAGAAAAATAAAAATATTACTACGTTCTTTTATTTTTGTTTTTAGGATATTGTTTGAAGATCCTAACTTGTCGTCTATGGTTTCTATGGCAAGGAAATAGGTCGAGTAAATTATATTTATTACTATGGTTGGATGGAAGGTACACGTGATGTGGACCCCACATGGTCATTTCTCTTTATGTCAGCTACCCAGCTGCCATTTAGCTGGCTTTCAGAGGGTAGAGTTTGATCGGATCCTAGAGTTCCAGGACCTGGGCTGACGGGGTTCGGGTCTAGCTGGGTCCAATCATATTCAGGTACCCGTTTGGTTTTTGTACCTTGGTTTGGAATCGTGTCCAGCTTTGAGTCCAGATTAGGTCCATGTCAAACAAGGTTAGTTACATGGAGGGACCCACCTGAATGGATGGATTTGACCACATGCACACGTGCACTGATTTTCTAAACTTGAAGGCAAGTTGGAGACTTCTCCTTTTTAAAGTATTATCCTCCACAAACACGGTTCATCTTTGATGAAATCGTCAGGAATGAAAATGCATTAGATGGGGACCTGAAATCCTCATTTTGTAACTAATTCGAGCCGTGCAAAAGGTCAGCCATCCGGTAAAGACCTGGGCTGAAATCAGATCACTTGGCTCAATCAGTAGGCCATACCAGTACCTTGAGTCAGCCCATCGGCTGCCCACTGATTTCAATGGTTTAGCCTACATATAAGTTGACCATCCTGATTTTCACTGCATATGATCTTTATCCTTTGGCCCACCTTTCACTTAGGATGATTCACACTCAACTAACAATTCGTGGGGACCGTTGATCACCCTCTCCCAAACGAATAGGTTTGGTATCCTTAATTCCAAGAGCAAGTTCAACTTACATAAAACCTGTAGATCATATCTAACTGTGACATGTCATCAGAGTCCGTTGCCTCAAGACACCAAACATTTACACTCTTGAGTGGGTGGTGGGCCCCAACGCCTCTTCATCATATTTCATAGACACCATAATGCATGGGCATTTTCACACCGGCTCGAGTGGGGTAGCCCGTGGAATGCGGGGACACACTTGGGGTGGGTGACCTATGTGATTTGAAGCCCATGGGGGAAGTCTCGTGTTCGAGACTCCTCACTGGGGGTGATTAATGCGCATTTCACACTGGGCTCGAGTGGGATTGCCCGATGCGGAGACACATTCAGGGTAGGCAACCCATGTGATTTGGAGCCCACGAGAGGGGTTCGGCCAAAGTCCTAATCCATGAGATGTGCCTGGACTATGAAATAAAGGGATTAACTCGTCATACTCTAATAGTTCAAGCTTTTAGAGCAACTGATTAATCATCCTGCATCACACCATCCAGTCGATGTCAAATTCCTTACAAGTCCAATCCCTTTATTTATTTTTTATTTTTTTAAGTGAAAGTAATAGAGCTGGACAGTACTTACTAACGCGGAGAATCTCAGCTAAAAATTGTCATTGTATTACTTTCCAGTCGGATCCCAAAGGAATGAGATTGAGAACTTTCCAGTCGGATACGAAAAGAATGAGATTACAATGAGAGAGAGAGAGAGAGAGAGAGAGAGAGAGAGAGAGTAAAGTGGCTTTGAGCTTTGAAAATCTAATCTAAAGTGATTGTGAAAATGGAGAAGCATTATTTTTTTGGAACACATTCAAAAAACCACATGGCATCTGAAAAAAGCCAAAATCCCCTTTCCCCGTCACCCAAGAAGACAAACATTCATTCCTCCTTTCACACACCAAACACCCCACTTTTAGCTTCTCAACAAATTCCTCTCGTTCCTCTATAAAATTAAAAACAGAAAAGAAAAAAAGAAATACAAAAAGCCCAATTGCTCCTCTCCCAAAATTTCCACCCACATCAAAACCCCCCATTGCATCTCCAACGCCACCATCACAAGTCCCACTTCCATCCACTCAATAATCTGAACAAAATCAAAAAAGGCACAAATCCATCATTTAAATAAGAGAAACCAAATTTTCCAAGTTAGAATGACCCAATTCATTTGGAAGCCACTTTTTTCACCCATCCATATTAATAAACACCCTTTTTCTACCATTATCAATGAGGTTGGATCCAATACAAAGCTTTGTATGGTACAAAAGGGCATGTTAGGTGCATTTAAGTGCATCTAAGTGCATTAAAATGGGTCTAAGTGTATCTAAATATACTTAGACGCACTCAGACATACTTGAACGGACTTAGACACCCATTATACACACCCAAAGCTTTGCATTAGATCCAGGCTCATTGCCAATACAATGGTACAACCTTGTGCTTGCAACTGCTGGTAGAAAGAAAAGGGGTTGTATCTGTCAAACAGGATAGGTGTAGATAATAATAAATTCCCATACTCTTTTTACTAGGCACACTTACCATCATGTTTCCTCCGCAAGGATCTAAGGAAAAGTAGACAAATAACCACGAAAAACAAAGCAAAAGCTCCTCCAAAGACAATGGCCACAGTCTTCCCTGTGCTCTGCTTTGACCCTAAAATACAAACAGCAACAAAACCACCAATCCTTTTCAAAACCACAAACACCCAAACATTGATTCGAAAGACCAATGTCTAAATCAGATGTGCTCTTTCAGTTTGGTGTTCCCAGAGAAGACCCATCTTAATAAGAGGGAACATTCCCCTGTGTACACCTACACTCAATTTACAAAACCATCTTTGCCATCCAATCTTCATTGGTACATATGCCCATCAATCCAAACCGTCAGATGGACGGCATAAATTCAGTATGGATCAGACATTTAAAAAGAGCACCCATTGGATATTCCTAACAGTTAGATAAAATGTCCTTCGGTCTTATGGTTAGGATCATTTTTATAGGTAAGCTGGGCTCGAACTTGAGACCTCTATTTAAATGCAGACCCTCTACAATTGAGCTAGAGGCTTGAACCCATTTTATGGTTGCGATCATTGGACAAGTGTATTTTTTTAACTATGGCCCATTCAAGATGATTTATACTTAAGTTATAGCGTAGAAATCAAATGTCCGATCAGGGCCATTGGATGAGACCAATCGTTCGATTAACATCAGTACAACCGATTGCCTATACCCCCAGGCCACAGGAAGTTCCTGTGGTCGCAGGCTATGTGGGGTCCACAGATTTCCGTGAGGTATCCACTCCGTCCATTACTTTCTCCACCTCAAAATGGGGCAGGAAACCAAAATTCAGGCATATGCAAAAATCATGTGGGCCACACAACAGGAAACAGTGAAAACAGAACTGTTCACTGTTGAAACCTTCCTGGAGCCGGCTGTGATGCTTATATGCCATCCAAACCGTTCATAAGGTTATTACCACTTAGATAAACTGTAGGCACAAATATCATCTTGATCCAAAACTTCCGCGGCCCACAAAGTTTCCAGTGTAGCCATTCGTCCCTGCTGTTTCCTGTCATGTGGCCCACCTGAGTCCTGGATCTGCCTGATTTTTAGATTCTTGAACTATTGTGAGATTGAGAAATTGATGAACGGAGTGGATTTCTCACGGGCATTTCTTTAGGCCCCACATAGCTTCCAACCAAACGAACTTCATGTGGCTGGGGGCACAGGCAATCAGCATCCTAGATGAACGATATGCATTTATACAGTGAATTTCAGTATAGTCCACACAAGAGATTATAGTTGAATCAAGCTGTTGAACCCAGCCAAATCTTAATTTGAATTCTCAATCAAAATGCAAATCGAAATGAATATGAATTTCGCATTCTCAATCCAAACACCTAACTCAGGCAATTCAAATTCTCGAAAAAAAAAAAAAAAAAAGAGCACAAAAAGGGAATCGAAATCATCCAGAAAACAACCAGAATCTGCAAAAAGGAAATGGAAAAGCTAGAATTTCACCTGAAGAATGCCCGGGAATCCCATGTGGGTAATAGCTGTAGCTCATATAGCACCTGTTCAAATAAACCTGCCCTGCAATTGAGTTCCCGCACTCCACCTCGGCACGCTGCACCGCCTCTTTCACGCACTCACTGCAATCCGCCACACTCAAATCCCCCTCGCACTGCGCAATCACATACACTGAGGCATACGTCGTTGCATAGAACCCGCTCCCGCCTGCAATTCCACTCTCCAACGCAGCGAAGGCAGTATCCCTCTTCTCCTCAAAACTCTCCCGTGAGCCGCTACACGTCTTGTATAGCAACTCGGTCCCAGAAACCTGCTGGGACGCGGCGATCTCATAGTGCACATAGCACCCAGCGAGCTGTATCCGTGCAGCGATCGACTTGCCGCACAAATCACTGGACTTTTCTGCAATCTGGCGGATGCAGCTGCTGCAATCGGCGTTGCTGAGATCGCCACGGCATTGGAAGAGGCCCAATACAGAGTTCTGGCCGCTGCCGGAGGAGGATTTGAAGAAGTGGGCGCTTGAGGATTGGGAGATAAGAGCACTGAAGAGAGCAGTTACAGTATCTTGAAAACTGCTGTTGTCTGAAATAGTCTGCTTTGAACAGCCCTTGAACGCTAAGGAGAAGATGTCGGCAGCGGAATTAGCAGGAGTGAGGAGGGAAAAACCAGTAAGGAAAACCAGGAATATAGAAAAGAGCGTGGATCTAGAAAAACCCATCTGTGGGTTTTGCTCAAATCATGTTTGGGAAATTGGATTTTAGGGGGTTTGGGGAGATGGGTTTTTGCTTAAGAAAGTAAAGGGAGAAAACAAGGGTGCAGATTTTGGAAAGCCCATCTGCGCTTTTGTTTACTCCATGGCTGGGAAAGGGTTCTTGTGGGGTTTTTGGGTTGTTTTGAGAGATGGGGTTTTGGTTAGAAATGGTAGAAGGGCTGTTTGGGAAGATTAGCGTGTATTTGTATTTTGGGGAGGTGGGTTTTATTGGGTGGCCTACCTCTGTCTAACTTTTTAGGAGAGTTGGGTGTCCTCTGGTATATTGTGGAATTAAAATAATGTTGTGTGTATGGGTCTGTAAAGCTTGGAACTTCTATAATATCTTTCTATATGGATTGTGAAGAATGAGAATCTAGTTTTTGATCTTTTTTATGTTTTAAAATTCTGCAGATTACATGTTTAGGTCTTAAGAGAATCTGATCATATTGAATTAAGGGAGAGAGAGATGTACTTTGACCATGGGGTTCATGTGTTTGGGTTGCTTGTTCGTTTTGATTTTGAATTTTTTTTTTATTCTCTTTTTTCATCTTTCATTTTAGGGGTGTTATTTGATACTCCCGCTGTGTGTGACGCTTGATACTCAGGCATCCAGAAATTATAGATGGCAACAAATTAAACGGACTAAACTGTGGAATTAACCGTGTCTAAGTGAAAGATCCAAAATCAAGTTGATTGAATAATCCTAACCTCTGATTGGTGGACACTTGTTTGTTCAAACGGAACCATTGGATATTTTTCATTTTAAGCCCTCCCTTAGATGTCCACCAATACGAAGTCCCTGTAATTAAATAACCTTAATTATTGGTTCATGGTATATCTGAATTGGGGGCTTGGTTTGAATAACTTGAATGACTGCAATTTCCAAGTGCCTGTGTATTATCCTCCACAATCTTCCAGAGTATGAAAGTTTTCTCACCGGATTCGGTGGATCCAGGAACTACCAAGGTAGGTAGATCCCTGAATGTGGGGCTCACTTTGATGTATATGTTTTATATCCATACCATTTATTCACTTTGAAATCTCATTTTAGATCATGTATCAAAAAACTAGGTATATAAAAACCTTATATGGATCACACCAGAGGAAAAAGTGATGATTGAATTCCACCGTTAAAAACTTCTTGTGCGCCACAAAAGTTTTATACGGAGCTGATATTTATGTTTTCCATTCATCCAGGTTTGAATATATCAACAGGTTGGATGGCAAATAAACATTACGGTTGGCCTTAAGAAGTTTTCAATGGTGGTCGTTCAATCACCACTCTTTCCTATGGTGCGGTCCACCTGAGAGTTGGATCTGTTTCATTTTTTGAATCATGCTCTAAAATGAGTTGTAAAAACGGATGGACGGCGTGACTATAAAACACTTACATGAAAGTGGGCCCCACAGTCACGGATCCACCGACCTCGGTGGTTAACGGATAGAACGAATCCGTGTTCGCTTCATGTTGTTTTGATGAGCTGCTTGAGTAACACAATCTGTGCATGTGCAGACAGTAGGTATGATCATGACACATGCTTCTCAATCTGAACCGTCCAAATCACATAGGGTACCAGTCAAAAGTTGATGAAGTAGCTGAGTGGATAAGTATAAATTTTCAATTTATGGCAATCATATAAATATTATGAAATGAAAAGAAAATTGTTAAGATTCCAAAATTGTCAAATTGAGATAATTTGAAATTTGTGGATGTAACCGTACAACATTGCCTGCGTGAGTATGGATGATCATACTCTGCTTGAGTACCATTATTTACTTATTAAATAAGTTTCCAAGGCGGGGGGGGTTTGAAATATGGAGGGCCCAAATGAAAACGTGATGGTTCTTGGGATTGGGAGCGTGGAATTTAGGGTTAGATTTTATTTTTCGGCGGAAAAGGTTAGGAAATTTTGAAATCCTGTCTACTATTTCTTGCTTGCCAGCCAACGCCATTATTCTCTCTACCTCTCTTTCTTCTCGTTGAAGACTACTAACCAAACTACAGTTGAAAATGTAAAAACTTTTATACGTAAAAGCTAAAAATAAAAAGGAGACATTTTCATTCTAAAGAACATTTAAGAGGACGTGTGCAGAAGCGGATTAGGCCAACCCAACTGACCAAACCCGATTATTAAATGTGTCGGGTCTAGAAATCTCCCAACTCAACCCAACTGCATTTTTATGATTTGGGGGAGATTTATTGTATAATGATATGGACAGTATACACTTTTTTTTTTCAAATCGAACTAGTGGGGTCCACTGTTCGGCAACCCATAGGAACAGTATGGTATGCTCCACCATTTACCATGCCTCAGGAATCTCAATCTGAAGCATGTGATCTGTCGGGGACAGAGATAAATAGTCAAAAAGATGATAAAGATGATACAACAAATGGTACTTGGTAAGAGAAAAATGTAGAGATATGGACATCTTGTAAAACCGTATAATCGTGTGTAAACAGTGCAGAGGATATATGTTTACAGTGGTGGACAGACAAATGGTTTCGATTACGGAAGCATGGCCCACAACTGTCATAATTAAAAGCCAATGTATGCCATTGAAAGATGAGGACCACCGCGTACCCTAATAATTCCTACTGGATCACACGCTCACACCTCGGAATGCGGATGAAGGGATGTCCTTTCACATTTGAAGATGCAGTTGTTTTGATATACATACTTGGAGTCATGCTCACCGGTGCACCTATGTATGTGCGCACCTTTGCACACGTGTCATGGCCGTCTAATCCGAATAGTCCATGTGATGCAGAATCCCATGAAACCCTAAAGAATAAATTTTCACCCTGATATAAAATTTTGACAGGCCATAGAAAAGAAAAATGCAAATCAAGGGAGGAAACTGTTTTCATTTTTCATGGCCCACCAGAGTTTAGGGTCAAAGTAAAAATTGAGCCTAGAAAGTTTCATGAGGTGCTGCTTCACGTGGACCGCTCAGATTTTGGAGTCACATCACATATGATGAGTTTTCAAAAATGTTGGCACAAGTTATGTGCAAGCTGGTGTGCAGTTTAGAATAGGAGCGTCCGATGATGAGGTCGAGCTATGTGGGCCCCACCGTGATGTGTGTTGAACATCAACACATGCATTTGCGGGTCCCCTTTAGATTATGGGATATCCCAAAGATTAATCCAAATTCAAGTAGGCCATACCATCTAAAACTATGGAAAGACATACCTAAAAAAGTATATAAAAGCACTTGGTGAGGCCACCTAAAATTTGGATGAGGCTGGAACTTGGTATGACCCCTCATCCTAACGGGATGCACAATTTATGTGCTGGATTTGTGAACCACTTCTTGATGGGCCCAATAAATGATTATGAATATTTTAATGAGAGGATAACTCCTCTCAATTGTTGTATGTGACAGGTGGGCCACCTTAGAATGGTGTATCTAACTTATGGTGTTGATGTTATATATATATATATATATATATATATATATATATATAGAGAGAGAGAGAGAGAGAGAGAGAGAGAGAGAGAGAGAGAGAGAGAGAGGAATGCTCACCTGTGATGTGGGCCCAAAATATGAATCGTTCATGTGATGAAGCACCTCATGAAACCCTTAAGGCCCGACTTTCACTTTTGATCCAAAACTTTGGTGGGTTGTGACAAAAGGAAATTGTTTTCTTATTTCTCTCTCTCTCTTTCTCTCTCTCTCTTTTGCCATTGCCCACCAAAGTTTTGTATAAGGGTAAAAGTCAGGCCCCATGGGTTTTATAGGATGCTGCATCACATAGACGATTCAGATATTGAGCCCACATCATGTGTGATGAGCATTCACACACACACACACACACACACACACACACACACAAATCTTATTTCATTTAAATATAAAAGTTCAATTAATCATTTAATGCTCACTCAGGTAGGATCTTATTACAAATATCTAAATTTACAACATGAAACGTAAATAAAGAAATAAAACACTAAACTAAGGTGAAAGCATCGGCAACATCATCCAACATCACTCGAAGTCTTCCATGGGGAGATCATCGCTCATATCTTTAAGCTATGTATCATATATATCATTTATATGGTTGGAGAAAGTCAATGTCTTTTAAAATTAACAGAATTCAATTAATTTTTCGAAGTAAGGCAATATAAAAGTTATAATACTTTCTGTACTTTATCACTACGAATGGTATCGATATGCACAACCAATCTATATGAATGCATGTCTATCATAGTGCACGCAGCTCATCATAAATAGTGATCATTTCATTGTGGAATATAATTCATAAAGATCCGGCTCACTTTGCATCCCATAATTATAGAGATTTGTTGGCGAGTCTACCACTACTATGGATTTACGTGAACACATCGAGATGGTATAACACATGAATCAAATAAATTACGTAACACGATTTGTTCATGAACCAACTATTTATGACATCCAATCCCGGAAGGTAGTGTAACATGTATTGTGGATAACTTATATTAATTTGTATACCACTACCCAAATCCATGGATTTATGTATCGACTAAGATGGTCACTACCCAAAGTGCATTATGTCTACAGTAAATATATACAAGCCACTAGTTATAAAACCTTCAATACATCACTTGTATCAATAGATAATTAAATCAAACAATGAGAGTCTTAAAACTCCAAGACACATGCTCAAGCCATAACATAAGAAAAGTAGCACCAGGCTAACCCAATAAAGGGAAACATAATGGCAATAAGCTAACTTCATAAAAAAAAGAATAGTAGCAAATAAGCTAACTTAACAATATAAGAGAGCTGAGAAAAAGCCAACTCAATACAAAGTAGAAACACGTGTCGCTCTCAAAATTAGCGAAGGGCAAGGCATATCCATCACTACACATGAATTCATAAAAAGTCCAGCGATGTTTTCATGGAATAATTAATATAGAATTATAATAAAATATACCCAATAAGGTAGAAAATAATACATACACATCAAAGTGAATCCATAGGCACAACAGTGCGATTTCGAGTCAAACGGGTCACCTAATAAGTCCAAATTATTCCAAAAGCGAGTCCTGCTATCCTAAGGTTTAAAATATAAATTTTAGGTCAGAATAGTATTAGTAAAATCATATGATTTTCTAAAGTAACTATCCAGTCCATTGGATGTGCAAACTATGCACTGCTCGAGACCTGAACGAGTTTAATTTCACGATTTAAGGCACAGTTTTGTGATCCAACCCACAAAATATGTACAACATGATTAAAATCACATCTCAAATATAATTCCAATATAAAAAAAAATTCATAATTATCCAAAAACTTATTAACATAGAAATCGCATTAAAAATCAAACTATACACAAATTTTACGTGAAAATAAGAGAACTACATATAAATTCAACTTAAATTAGTATAAGCTTAAAGGAATCCCTCACCTTAGCTTTAGATGTAAACCTTATATAAATCTCAATGTAGAAAAGATTATACATGAACCACAACGTCGCTTGAGTAAGAGAGAAACATCACTCGTGTGGAGAAGGATCTCTCTCTCTCTCTCTTTCTCTCTCCATCTCTCTCTTTCTACCATGGATGTGGTAAGGTGAGTTTTTTAGTGTAGAAGGGATGCACACACCCTTTATAAAGGGGTGGGCGTGAGAGGTGGTGTGTCACATCCCACTTAAATTGGGTTTCTCCAATTTGTCTCTTCTGGCTATCTTTCTTTAAATCTAATTTATTCACGGTGACGAGATCATTGAATAGGGCCATTGTACATAATTTTTCTGGTGATCCAAAATTTAGTTTGGTTTATCTTAAAAATTTTCCTAACAGGTGCCAAAACATACTTGATCTCAATTAGCGACCCATGCTTAATGATCAGGGCCCAATTTTAGGAGAAATGTGTAGTCAAAATAGGCAAGTGAATGGACAAATTTTGATGATTGATCGATGGTGAGAAATGCCTAAATCTAAAATTTCACCTGTCGCACCAATAAGAAGGAATTAGTTTAAAGCAGTCATCATTCAATTGTGTAGGATCATAAATCAGGGTCTAAATTTTGTATGATCTCATAGTCATATGAGGTCAAAGTGCGGATAAATTTTAGTTGTGATTGACGGTGAAAAGTGGGTAATTTGGAAGACCCAAAATTAGAAAGAGTTGGTAAGCCTTTTAAGGTAACTTCGCACCTAAGAAAAAACCTATAAAGGTGGAGTTCTCACATTTCACACTCGGTCCATATGATGGGCAATCCAAGTCGTTCATATGAAGGGAAATATCTTACTACGACTACTCACAATATTTTCTCATTGGATGGACACCAAAATTAAAGGTTAATGGGCTGATTTGTCAATTGGATCACTTATAATATGATTTAATGGTTGAAATTTAATGTATATAGTTAATTTATGATAGGCAAATATGGTATAAAATTTCACATCAAACGGTTCATAAGAAACATTTCATCTAGAATTCAAGGATTTAGGTTAATGACATTTTCATAATTATTGATTATTTGAGAGTTTTGGAAAATTTAATCATTCTACTTGGTAATAGGTACATTTTTTTAGCAATTCTTATAAAAGAACTCATATCTAAATCATTATATATATATATATATATATATATATATATATATATATATATATATATAAAGTTATTCACCAAATATGTTAAAATTATCATTAATTAAGGTGAGATACATATGTCAAACAACATGATGGATGGTCAGATGACATGTTTAAAATATAGAAATTTGATGGTTAGTACTTTGACCATGTACGCAGGTGGATTTATGGTTACTTTCGTAAATGGATGAGTTAACACAAAGTGAGTTTTTGGAGTGATCAAGAGGTAGAACATGTATACCATTAGATTCAAGTGACTTGTTCACATATGTAAGTTCATCATATTATAGTTTTGATGGTGGGTTAAGCATATTCATAGGTAGTGAATAAGATGAACGGATTAACATCTCGATTTGATATGTGTATGTGCGGATGTAAAGATCAAGTAGTTAATTTACTATGATCGGGTGGTCCAAGCTCAAAGTGAACGGTCAGATATCTTTACCTATCGGTGAATAGTTGACTGAACGGTATGTTATGATGGACAAGTGAGAATACTTGGATATAGGATGATCTTATCTTAAAAATCAATGGTCAGATGACTTGATCTATGGATGATGATTATTTTCAATGGTCATATTTAAATTAGAAAATATATGTAAGATTAGGATAGGCTAAATTGGTGATATTCACATGTATATACTAAAATTAATTTTATGATAACACTCAAGAACTTTCAATACTCGAGTATTGAAAAGTTTGGAGTGTTACAATCTGTTCCATTAAATAAAATTTCATCATCAAAATCTAACTACTTCTACCATGCATACGGATTCATTATATTTAATTTTCACTGTATTCCATTTGATGTAGATATATATGTCTAGGTGGGTATAATTGTGTATAATTGGCTACACGATATCTGGGCGCTGTAATCTACCCCTCTTAAACAAAAATCTCGACTCCGAGATTTATATGCATATATTTTATTTATTTATTTAATTTTATATTATTTTACACATTAGTTCCCTCACTATACAGAGTTTTTTTTTTCCTAATATTTGGAGCAACACAGAAAAATGGTTATAATAGGGCTAATCCCGATACACTGAAATCTTGCCTGACAAAGGCAGTGAGCTCTTTGGTAACATCCATTCCAAGTGAGTCGCAAACTTTTGCTTGATCAGGGTATTGAGATCATTGGTTGGTACCAGAGATTTAGTGTTTAGATTAAACCACCTATACCTTGATTGAACATGGTTCCTTAAGTCCATGATCCTGATCGTTCTAGATCCTTGAGGAATATCATGTAGTTTTTCATTTCACCATAAAAGTGCCATAGGTTTCATAAAAGATAGGCCTAAATGGTCCATCCCTTATTGAACCTAAGCTTCAATGTTTTTATTTATACGAACAATTGCAAATTTCCAAAATCGTTTTATATTGACAGCCCATCACTTTCAGATTTTTAATTTCTAAATCATATATTAGAATGAGATGAAATTTAAAATTAAGTTCCTAACTTATTCTTAGAACTACAAAAAACTTTCGAAGTAAGATTCCACAGTTTGGTGAGTGTTTCATCTCTATAGGGTGCAAAAAGGTTTGTTGTCCAGTAATAATTTTTACAAAATTTTGCCACTATTGGATTTTATTTTTTAAATTTTTTTAAAAAGAAATTTATACAAATCTAATAAATATGAAATTTTAGAGAAAAGTTTATGTAAACGTAAATAAGTTATCAGAAAAGTTTCAAAATTTTCTAATAAGTCCACCTATTGAAACCAGTGGAGGTTTCCTAACGTGTCAGGTTTTCACCGAAACGACAACAAATTTTGCGAAAATTGAAAAAACTCAAATTCCAATTTAGAAGACTTGTTTTTTTTTTTCCCTTGTTAACTCCATTCTAAGCTAACATTCAATTTACATAAATTTATTAGGAGTTTTGGGAATATATATACGAATTCTCACTTGAGCACCTTCTTACGTGAGCACCCATGCACACCTCTGCATACGAGTCGAAGGTCTTAAGTACAAAATCTGAATAGTCCATGTGATGCGGCACCCTTTAAACCTCACAAACCCAACTTTATGCCCGACACCAAACTCCGGTAGCCCATGGAAAAAGGAAACAGTTTCCTTCATTGATTTGCATTTCTTTTTGCTATGTCCCGTTAGAGTTTTGGATTAGGCTAAAAATTAAGCCCATATAATTTCATGGGTGCCACATCACGTGGATCTTTGCTATGGCCTGCTAGAATTTTGCATTCCTCTCTCTTTCTTTTATATATATATATATATATATATATATATATATATATATATATATATATATATATATATATATATATATATATATAAAGTGTGTGTGTGTGTGAGTGTGGACCCGGCTAGAAATTTTACATGCTACCTTATCAATTTCCTTGTGCAATATGATGCACAAAATTGGAGACATGACATTACAATCAATGATCCAGCCGCTCATCAGTTAGGTCCCGTCATAGATGGATTATTACCGGCAAATAGAATCAGATAGGACCGTCCAACTTACCTGATTGGTGGACCGTTTCATTTTCAATGCAGACCACTGCCATACCGTCCATCAGTAGGTCTTGGTTTGACTATTTGGATGGTTCCATCCGCATGGTTTTTCTCATTCCATTCTTTTTATTATTTATTTATTATTATTATTTTTTTAGTCACCCCCCAAACACCACGCACTCACGGTGCAGAGGGATTTCACCACTTATGACTGCTGGAACACAAGAACTTGTCTTAAAACTTGGGAGGGTCTTCTACCAGTACCGAGGAAAAGACCCACTAGCAGCAGATCATGGATGACTGTGCCAGATGTCCAAGGATCATCCGTGCACTAAATACACGGCCTGAAAGCTTAGGTGATTTGGGTCAAAATATTCTGTGTAATTTTAAGCAAAGAAAAATAAATAATTTCGAGCTTAAATATATTGGAATTTGGATTATTGCAGATTTTTAGCAGACTGAAATATAGCTAGAAATCTGATTTGAAATCCGTTCTCCATGTGGAGAAAACTCGCAGCAATGACGAAACGAGAATAATGACAATATGTATTATACAATACACCTGGCGCGCATATTTGCAAAGAGCTCACCGTTTTTTTAAAAAAATCCGACAGGTGGGCCCATGCTTGGGTAATCCCTTTTATTGGTTATTGGGGCGCGGATTCCGCACTACCCTGGGGCGCGGATTGCGTACTAGCCCCGCCTGTTCCTAGCACCGAGCAGGCAGTTCTGTCGGCGGGCCCACCGTGATGTATCTGTACATCCAATCCATCTGTCCTAAATGGACCACACCACAGATAACTCTTGCATTTAATGCAACTGACATTTAATGCTCTATGCATTTTAATGCAACCAAGCTTTTTATTTGGTGTGTTCTACTTGAGCGTTGGATCTGCCTCATTTTTGTATTCATACCTAAAATAATAGGAGGAAAGGGATAGACGGATTGGATGTACGGATACATCAAGGTGGGCCCGCCCACATAACTGCCCATTAGGAGCTAGGGACGGGTGGGGTAGTACACAATCTGCAGAGCTCAGCTGGACGGGGCACGCGGATTGCGTACTACCCCGCCGGTCCCTAGTTCCGAACGGGCAGTTCTGTGGGTGGGTCAACCGTGATGTATCTGTACATCCAAGCCGCCAATCCCTTTTTTCATATTATTTTAAGGCATGAGCACAAAAATGAGGCAGATCCAACGCTCAAGTGGACCACACCAAATAATAATCTTGGTTGCATTAAAATGCAACCAACATTAAATGTCAGTTGCATTAAATGTAAGAGTCATCTGTGGTGCGGTCCACTTGACCATTGGATCTGCTTCATTTTTGTTTTGATACCTTAAAATCTGAGAAAAGGGATAGACAGCTTGGATGTACAGATACATCACGGTGGGCCCGCCCACAAAACTGCCCATTCGGAGCTAGGAACGGGCGGGGTAAGTATGCAATCCGTGTCCCATGACGGGCTGGACATGTAGCCCCTTAATTAGTGGAGATTGGTTATGTCAGATGGCAGAGGACACGTCAGCAAACGGAATGGAGTTTTCCAAAAAAAACTCCTAACGTTTCTTCTTCTTTTTTTTTTTTTCCGTCTTCCATGTTTTTTTTCTCTCTTCTCACTCCCTCTTTCTGTATCTTTTTGATTTCTCTTCGATTCTCTATCTCTCTCATCAACCCATTTGCAGGCCGCTATCATCTTGATGGAGCTCTCATTGTACCTCTGCATATAACGGGTAGGGTTTCTGCCCTAGATTTTTTTTTTTTCCTTCATCCTATTTAAATGCTTAGATTAGATATTTAAAATTATGACTTTTCTTTTAAAAAAACATTAGGATTTTGTTTTTTGTGATTGGAATTTAGAGTTTCTAGTTTGAAAATGCAATTACAATTAGGATTTTGGGATTGAAATTAGAATTGAGATTAGTAAAAATTCTCTCCTTTTATATAATCTCATCCATTTGATTAGTGGCCTATTCAAAATTCAGTGGGTAAAAGAAAAATCCATCAATCGTAATGGGCATGCCCTCTTTGTGATGGATGATATTTTTAGGGCATGACCTATTTGTGATGGGCCTCAATGGAGAGCTCACTGTACAATCAAAAAAGATTCTTATTGAAATTTGTACTTTCTATAATCTAATTTTTGGTGCATGGCCTGTTATGATGGTCCTCACTAGTGAGTCGATAGATTTCATTCGTTTGGGTTATATTATATTTTGGTGGGCCCTACTTCATATATTGGATGGTAGAAAGGTTTAATTATGTGCATCATATGACACTTATGCATTTTTATGTTTATGGCAATATTTGGCAATTTTTTAAATTTTAAACAATTCATTTTTTTAATCAAGTGCATTATTGTTACTAAATGAGATGAGAAATAAAATTAAAATCATACATATAATAGATGATTAGATCCTCATATATATATATATATATATATATATATATATATATATATATATATATATAATATTATATATTATAAATGATTTTTGGAATGGTGAATGATTTAAATACCCTTTTCTTTTGAAGGTTAATTAGTGAAATAGATAATGATATCTTGAAGACTCAAGCATATTCTCAGCCATTTCGAAAGTCACAGTTTGATATGGAAATAAATGATCAAAATGCAAACTAACAAGTAGATGAATATGAAGTAAGACAAGATGTATTGACCAGTACAGATGATGAGTTAGATGAAGAGCCAAAACGAGGAATGGAGTTTATTTTTAATGATAATGCATACAAGTTTTACAATAG
Source organism: Magnolia sinica (assembly GCF_029962835.1). Taxonomy (NCBI): domain Eukaryota; kingdom Viridiplantae; phylum Streptophyta; class Magnoliopsida; order Magnoliales; family Magnoliaceae; genus Magnolia; species Magnolia sinica. The sequence continues at coordinate 106,758,264 of NC_080575.1, forward strand.
GTATGCTAAGAAGAAGGGTTTTAGTACTCGAAAATCATGGACAAAAAATCCGATGATGGTGTCATAGTTAAGAGACATTTTTGTTGTTCCAAAGAAGATAAAAGACGTAAAAGGAGACATATTGATCAGCCGAAGTTTATCCGTCCAATCACAAGAACTCAATGTCTAGCAAGCATAACTATTAAACTTCATGTGAATGGAAAATATCGTGTGACTAAGTTTGTGGCAGAGCATAACCATTAAGTTATTGCACCATCAAAGGTGCACATGTTAAGGTCACAAAGAGGCTTGACCGATGAACAAAAAATTGAAGTAGATATAGCAGATGCTTTAGAAATAACACCCAAAGCAGCTAGAGAATTGATGAGTAGACGAGCTGGAGGTCAGGAGAACCTAAGTTTTACACCTATCGATCACAAAAATTACTTACAGAGAAAACAAATGAAAGCAATAGAAAAAGATGATGCAAGAGCTGTTCTAGAATACTTACAAAAAATACAAGTAGATGATCTATCTTTTTTTTATGCAATACAAGTAGATGAAGATGATCAAATCACTAATATGTTTTGGACAAATATGAAGTCAATAATGGATTATAATGTTTTTGGTGATATAGTTTGCTTTGATACCACATACAGGATAAATAGCTATGGACGATCATTTGCCCCATTTATTGGGGTAAATCATCATAAGTAAAGTATAACATTCGGTGAGGCCTTGCTATATGATGAGACAATTGAATCGTTCAAGTGGTTGCTTTAAACATTTTTAAGTGCGACATTCGGAAGACAACCAATAACATTTTTGACTGACCAAGATGCTGCAATGGCTTATGCAATAGCTTCAGTGATGCCAGAAACATATCATCGTTTATGCATTTGACACATCTACCAAAATGCTGTGAAACATCTTAATGGTGCATTTAAAGCTTCAAAAAGTTTTGAATATGATTTTAATAGGTGCGTGTATGATTATGAGGAGGAGGAAGAGTTTTTAGTTGTATGGAATAACATGATTGAGAAGTATGATTTAATACAAAATAAGTAGCTATAGGATTTGTTTAAAGAAAGAAAAAAAATGGACTTTGGTTTATGGAAGAAATACATTTTGTGCTGATATGAAAAGTACGCAATGAAGTGAGAGCATGAACAGTCTTTTGAAAAAATATTTGAACTCCAAATACAATTTATTACGTTTCTTCACTCAATATGTTGAGTACTAGCTGATCGATGATACCAGGAATCCATGGCTGATTTTAGAATGAGGCACCCCTGTACTATTTCTTGATGTGAATATGCTAAAGGAAGTGGTAAAGGCATACACTCCAAAAGTGTTTGGAAATTTTCAAGATGAGTATAAAAAAAGTCTCAGTTATTCCATTTTTAAATGTAGTGAATTTGGTACGATTACAGAGTTTTGAGTTACTTATAACAAAAAAGATGAATGACGTATTGTAACGTCTCAAAAAAATTCGTACAAAGACCCGAGTACCACCTTAGGCAAAAATCACATAGGACCAAGTCCTTTAGAAATTAGGCTAGAATTGACTAGTACTAAACTAGAGTACTTGTGAAATTAGCACTAATTGCTTTAAATATGATCTGCAAGACTCAAACCATGCAGTATCATTGACGTTACATTATCCTGAAATCTAGAATCCATCCCTAAACCCGGTTGCTCTCGGGAGCAAACCGAAACTCCGTATCGGACCTGGACCGCACGACGAAAGTCCGATGACCGCGAAAGTATACAATTATGACTGCATTACTGGACTTGAAAACCCCCTCGAAAATCAAGTCTTAATTGTGTCTAAAAATGTACAACTTGAGCCCGGAGCAAAGTGTGTGAGAAACGTGAATATCTTTACAAATAAATTTCGAATTTAAGTAATCTGAGTCGTGTCGCTGGTGGGCCAAAATAAGGATTCAAATTGTTAGAATGTAACCCAAATACACCCTCGGATCAGGAGAAATGTCCCACACATGGCAATGCACTTGTGGTCCCGATCGAGTGACAGTGACCGTTAAACTGAAACTGGTCCGCCACGGCTGATCTGCAAACCCGATCAGAATGAAAACTCTGCCTGACTTAGATCCATGGTCAGGGAGTTTAAGTCCGACCGCACGTAGAAAAGGGGCCACCAGAAGTGCTCCGTTGGGCTGAAATAGACGCCCTTTGGATATAACCTAAGTTTACCTTGGCCCTGGGGCTATTTTCATCAATCCTGGGCCTATATAAGGACCTTAAACCCTCTCTCTCTCACCTCATACGAATTTGAGGAACCCTAGGGGAGAGAGGAGAGAAAAGATAAGGGAAAAGGAGAGAAAGTGAGAGTGAGAGTTAGAGATTCTTCCTGGGATTCGATCCCGCTATTCCACGCACTCAACCACCATTCCTGTATTACTATACAGGCGATTCCGATTCCGTTCATAGGTAAGAAAACCTACCCTAATCTATTTTAGGGTTTCAGATAGTGTAAGTTATAAAATAGCTAACCTAATTCATGCTATAGGTTGTCAATCTGCCATCGATAAAGACTGAGTTTCTAAAATGAATCCGTTACGTGTTTACCGGCGTAAGGTGCGGACTATAAATGTATAGGTTATGATTTTCAAGGCTTTCAATGTCAGTTAATGATTTATTACTGATGTGGGTGTTATTTCACATGTCAAATGCGATGTTTGTTTCGCATTTCAGATATATATGAACTATATAGAGTTTAGTGTATTCCATGTATTTGTAGAAAAGATCGTAAACGTATGAAATTTGAAAGTGTATTTGTCATGATTAATTATCTTGTGTTTATACTAGTTGTATGTGTAACAACTTATTGGCGAAAGGAACCTCCATTGATACATTTGCTTAAGGATGTTTGATTGTATTGTTTTATCATTACTGCTTGACTGAATTGAGAACGTGTTAACTTTTGCTTTATTGTTCCACTAAGTTGATCACTCACTCCCATGTTACGGGACAATGTTTTAAACACCAACCAGACTCTGTCTTAGTTGCAGATGGAGACCCGACTGGCGAGGTAGAGCCAGATTTCAAAGATGAGGAAGATGTTTTCTCGTATATGCAGTATTCAGGCGGGTTTACATAGACCGTTCTGATCGGTGGGGCTTCAGGGTTATACTTGTAGTGGACTATTACATTTTTGACATTTTGTATTTTGAAACAATACATGTAATTATTGACCTGGCAATGCATACATACTTTGGGGACCTATATTGATTTATAAAGTTATACATATTTGAGTCAGTCTTCCGCTTGCCTATTACAACTGTCCCTGGATTATGTTTTGCTGATTTGGCTTAATCTTATTCATGTTTTATGCACTAATCAGACAACATTTAATCATCATTAAATATATTGCATAAGTGATGCATTGGAACTCGGGAGTTGGACTTCTACTCGACTCCCGATTTTCAGGGCGTTACTCGTATTGTTAAATTTAACTCATTAAATAGTACCGTGACCTGTAACTACAAGAACTTTGAGTTTATGAGTATCTTATGTAGGCATGCATTGAAAGTTATAGATCATCATAATATAAAAGTGTTTCATCCCTATTATATTCTGAAAAGATGGCGAAGAGATGCAATGGTAGATTTTGCTAAAGATCATACTTATAAATTAACAATACACGGTGACTGCAACGTTGCTTTAGATAAGCAGAAAAAATATTAATGTCACAAACTTCTTAAAATTGCAACAATGGTCGGGGAACATGACGAGGTTTTTAAATTTGCAGATAGATATACAGATAAATTTCATGATGAAGTTATCGGATGTATAAAAATGATCAAGGAACCTCCATTGATACCATCTCAAGTCGATGACGAAAGTGTATATACTGATTGTGCATGCCTTCAGCCGATCGAAAGTATAAGCAATGAACTTGCACACACTAAGATGACCAAAATTGTAGATGCTGAACGCGCACACTTTAAGCCAACTGAAAGTGCATGCCTTGTTTTTTTTTTTTTTAAAAAAGCAAATTACTTTTGTAGATAGTCTGAGTTCACAAACCGCAAGTGGCATTAAAGTAAAGCCTGGAGTTAGAGGTAGCTGTTATGCGTTTAAAAAACCGCTAGATAAAATAAAGAAGAAAAAATCTCAAATTAAATCTGTTCAGCCATAAACAAATCATGAGAAGCAGACAAGGGCAGATGCATCAAACATTATGCACCATCATTCATTTCAACCATCACTTTATCCATTTGCATTCCCCCAACTGGGTTATTTCAATCCAGTATTGTTGCGAACTTGTTTATTAAAGCTTATCATGGTATGTGGTTACTTCGTTAAAGTTTCTTATTCTTTTTTTTTTCTTCTCTATTAGGGTTCACATATTATGGTGATGAATTCTTTTGGATTACCAAGTGGATACCCTATAAGACATGGTCATCAAATGGTGATGAGCTACACTCCTAGCCCTAGTGGATTCACTAATGCTCCAATGCCTCAAAGTGGGTACCAACTACCTAATGTTCACATGTTTCAACAAAATCCTACCAACATTCGACCTCAGGTAAGAATAACATTTAATTTAGTAGTTTTGTAATATTAAATATAACATTTGTATCACTTGTGCTAATTGAAGTTTTTATTATTGTGTTTTTGCTTTATCAGAGTTCAAATGTTCCTAAAGGGAGTCATTGCGGAATACCTGGGAGTGGTCCAAGTGGATTCATGAGTGCGCCTTTGGCCCCTTATAACCACCAACCAAGCATCAATTTATGTAAAGATTCAACACTATATGATAACAATCAATCGGTGGGGTGTGAAGATCACTACCTACACTCGAGTAAATAGATTTTCTTTTATGAAATGTGAGCATATATTATTGTCTGCAAAGAGGAAGAAAATTACTCAATGTTAAAAGATTCTCCAGCATTTTTTAAAATATGCATTATATGTTTGCTTTATCAACAATTTTGGCTTTGTAAAAGTTAGATTGGTTGTATGAACTTCTTCTTCTTCTTCTTCCCTCCCCCCCTTTTTGTTGCTTCCCTTAACTCTATGCCGATAAGTACTTTCAATTCTAATGAAATTTCTACAATGTTATTCTAGTATTCCTATGTTGCGAGTAGCTTGGTGCTATCATGATCCTATTTGTTTTCAAGTCATGGTTCAATTAGGCTAGTTGCTATGTTGCTTTATCTGCATGCTAGCAATTGGATGGTTTTGTGTGCGGTAGTGTTTTTGGAGAAAAATTTTCAATGGATACGTGGTAGTGCTGCGAGTTGCAAGCTAGCGTTTGGGTGTTTCATTAAGTGGTTGGCAGAATGTTTTGTCTTCTTAAAATTTTTGTTAGGAAGTTGTCTTTATTTCTAACATATGATAGGCATGACTCCCATTTTGTTTTTATTTTATTAGGGCATGCCCGCATTCTTTTTCCTATTTTATTTTCAACTTTGCAGAAGTTATATTTGTTTTCATCATATGATAGGCATGACCCCCTTTTGTTTTTATTTTGTTGGAGCCTATTTGAAAAGTTGTACAATTAATTTAGAGCTTAAGAAAACTCAAGGACATTCTTACATGGATTATAAGAGTAAAGCTATGAGAAGTCTAAGAGCTTATGCATTCGGGTTATAAAGCATTGTCTTCCTTTCACATGCCCGGCGGCAAATGAGGTACAAAACATAAATCAAGTTAGGCTATTAAATCTTTGGGATCGAAACAAATACATGCATTAAGGTGAGTCTTATGGCTAATTTACCACCAACATCATTGGTTCCAGGGTCCAAGCCCAAACACGCCCTGATTAAACAGTCTAAATTCCATTTTGAGCAGCCCCTAACTCCAATTTGTGGAGACTTATTGGAGGATTGATGCAGTAAGAAATTAAAAGCCAGCTAGTAGCAACATTGCATATTCAGATTGTCTAGTGTTACACTTATGGTATGCCTACTAAGCATATTTAAGCAGTCTACAATTGTTGTACAAAGAATTCTTGCATTGATGTATGGAAAAATGTTGTACAAGGATTGAAAGTTGTATGAAAAATTGTTGTAACATATAAGAAATGAAAGAGTGGTAAATTATTATTGAGAACTTGAGTTAAAAAGTCATGAATTGGGATGATTGAACTCTATAAAAACATCATTTAAACCAGACCGTCCAAATATCTGGTCTAACTGTGAATGGTACATCCCTGAATAATTTGCACTTACAAGACAACATTAACGCTCTGATTATTTTTTTCTATAAATTTGAAGGACTCAATATTTTACTTTTAACCATCTAATTGTCATTGTGGAGAGTCTACTCCCAAAACATATTCTAAATAAATTACCCGCCCCCCCCTCCCCCCCCCCCCAAAGAATATAAATTTACTACATAACTTATCATACAGTTTAATTCCAGGCTGTCCAAATTGTTGAGATGAACCGGTGTTAGACCTTTTCAATTGTTTAGCACCATTTAAATCTAGACCATCCAAATTGTTGAGATGATAATAATACCCATGTTATATTTACTGTCCAATTATTAACCATCTATTTTCTACCAACTAAATTGATGGTCAGGATTGCTTCATCATTATAAATCTAGAAATATGCTCCATCCATAATCTGACACAACTTAAGCCGTTGGATTATCACCGTTCTAACATTGGTCTAGCTTTAACTTACTTATATTTTTGAGAAATTATAACCAATGTACACAATTTTTTGAGTGAATCCTGCTTATCCACGGACGAGGATTAGATACGGACAGGTTGAGTAGCCAGATTGGCTATTGAAGTGATGTCATCAACTTATGTGGGCCCCACCATGATGTATGTTTTGTATCCACACCGTCCATCCATTTGGAGAGATAATATTAAGGCATAATACAAAGACTGAGTCAGATCCAAAGATCTAGTGGACCCGACCACAGAAAACAGTGGGGAAAGTGACGCCCACCATTAAAAAGTTCTAAGGGCCATGAAAGTTTTCGATCAAGCTGATATTTATGTTTTCCCTTCTTTCATGTCTACTTTAGCACATGAACAGGTTGGATCTGAAATAAACATCACGGTGGACCGTCGGAAGGTTTCAACAGTGGACATCACTCTCTCCCCTGTTTTCTGTGGTGGGGTCCACTGCAGCTTGGATCTGCCTCATTCTTTTTATCATGCCCTCAAATGATCTCTGAAAATGTATGGACAGTGTGGATACAAAACATACATCATGGTGGGCCCACAGAAGCTGGTGAAGTCACTTTGGTAGCCAGTCTCGCTACTCAACCTGCTGGTAGCGCTAACTTGCGAATCCCATCCAGGTAATTGCAGGAAGCGGATTGCTTACCGAGTAACGTACGCTAACCGTACTCATGCGTAAAGTCTATGGGGTCCACCGTCGTTGGGCTTTAACCCAAATATTAAGCATATCCAAATCTCAAGTTGACCACGCCACTGAAAACAGTGTGAATTGAAGTCTACCGTTGAAAAATTCTTAAGAGGCAACATAAGTTTTAGATCAAGCTGATATTCGTGTTTTCCCTTCATCCATGTCATTGTGATTTTATGAACCGTTTGGATGACAAATAAACATCACTGGGCCTTAGAAAGATTTCAACGGTGGAAATAAATAATTCCACTGTTTCCTGTAGTACGGTGTATTTAAGCTATCGATATACTTCAAATTTGGGTTGAACCCCTGAAATGATCCGCAAAATCAGAGTCAACGTGGATAAAACACATGAATTGATAGTGCCCCCAGCAGAGTTTACTCAATACAACGAGCGCTTTTTTGGGTTTCTTGGAATGCACGTTATCTATTTGGTGCGCGGATTCAGCAGCCATCTATGAAGTGACGTTACCCAGTTCTATGGGCCCCATCATGATATATGTTTTGTATCCACACCGTCAGTCCATTCGGAGAGATCATATTTGGGCATGCCCCAAACAATGAGTTAGATCCAAATCTCAAGTAGACCCCACCATGGAAAACAGTGGAAAGAGCAACGCCCGTCATTAAAAAGTTCTAAAGGCAACAAAAGTTTTTGATCAAGCTTGTCTGAGTTAATACATGAACGGGTAGGATCTCAAATAAACATCATGATGGACCTTCGGAAGGTTTCAACAGTGGGCATCACTCTCTCCATTGTTTTTTGTGATGGGGTCCATTCTAGCCTTGGATCTGACTTATTCTTTGTATCATGTCCTAAAATGATTTTTCCAAATGTATGGACGGCATGGATATAACACATGCATTATTGTGGGGTCCACAAAACTTAGCACATCACTTTAATAGTAAGTCTCGCTACTCAACCTCTGCGAACGGAAAAAGTAGACAACAGAAAAATAGGAGACGGTTGGAGTTCCCTGTAGACCGAGTATAAACGCAAGCTAACGCCTAAGTTTGCTGATGTAGCCTCGTGCCGTCAGACATAACCACTTTTCACCAGTCAATGAGCAACGCGTCCAGCCCGTCCTAAGCTTCAGAGGACGCGGATTGCGTACTACCCTCGCCCGTCCATAACTCTGAACGGGCAGTTTTGTGGGCGGCCCATCATGATGTATCTGTACATCTAAACTGTTTATCCCTTTTCTTAATTTATTTTAAGTCATAAACACAAAAATGAGGAAGATCCACTGATCAGCTGGACCACTCCAAAGAATAAGCTTGGTTGCATTAAAATGCACAAAGCATTAAATGCCAATTGCATTAAATGTAAGAGTCATTTGTGGTGTGGTGCAGCTGATAGTTGGATTTGCCTCATTTTTATTTTGATACCTTAAAATAATCTGACCAAAGGAATAGACAATTTGGATGTACAAATACATCATGGTGGGCCCGCCCACAGAACTGCCCATCCGGAGCTAGGACGGGCAGGGGTAGTACGCAATCGGCCTCCAGCACCAGACGGGCGGGGGTGGCACCTAATCCGCACCCGGTTTATTGAGTCCCAGCTTGGATGTAGTGGATGTGGATTGGGTGGTGAACCAACACCACCCACTTAGGGTGGTGGCGATATGTCACCCAACGTGATGCATGTATTTTATCCCGTTGTTTATCCATTTTTTCAGCTTATTTTTAGGCATAAGCTAAACAACGAAGTAGATCAAAAGCTTTAAGTGAAACACACCAAAGAAAACATTAGTATACATCTACTAGGAAAAACTTCTTACAGTCCACAAAAGTTTTAGATCAAGTTAATATTTGTGTTTTCCTTTCCTTTCGTCAAGGCGTGTGTTACCTTATCAACCGATTGGATGACATATAAATATTATGGTAGCCTCCTCGGAAGGTTTCAACTGCCGATGTCATTATCCTCGCTACTTCATGTGCTGTGGCCTACTTGAGCTTTAGATTTGTTTCCTTTTTAATTAATATATGTCCTAAAATAAGCTGATAAAATGGATGCACGGCATGGATATAAACAAATACATCATGGTGGGCCCTACAGCGCCCAATGCCACCTAGCTGGATGGTGTTAGGTCACCACCCAATCTGATTCCGGATGGAGCAACATCATGATCCGAAAATAGCTGAGATTGAAAAGTCTCCTAGCGGCCAATTAAGGACCCTTTTCAGTTGAATGTAGACAACTTTGTTTAATTTTCTCTTCTTAGCCGTCTATCTTTAGGCAACAAATCTATAGGCGAAGATTGCCTCATCAAGTAGATATTTGAGGCATAGTGCATATGTGGTTGGGCAGAAGACATCAATGGTCTGGATAGGAAAACCATACACCCACTTGCCAGAATTTTAAACACATGCATGTATACCATACAAAGATGCCTGCAAAGTACTGTATAATTCCTTCGCATGCATTTTTCTTCTATTTTCTTCTGTTAGGTAACATAGGCTGGATCTTTGACATCTACAAAACACTGCCTAGTATTTAAAATAGAAAATAAAAAAAATACTACACGGTTCAACCAACACCATTTATTTTTTACGTCACATGCACCATCATGTCAATATAGGCCGCCCAAACTATATGAAACATAGACCAAAATCACACTGAGTGAACAATCCTAGCCATCCAATTAGTGTGCTATCAAATAGACGGTTAAAAGTACAGTAGTCAATGATCCAAATTCAACAAATTAAGAAACTAAGATGTATTTATTTGGCATACGCTCCATCTTCTTGGACACTCGTATTACAGTGCATAGGGTCCTTACTCTTGCCCCCGCTGTAGACTCACAAGAGTTTCAACACTAGTTCAAGGGTTCGAGTAGCAGTAGGTGGTGAAATGCCACTCATGCGGTCCACGGGGCGTATGTGCATGAAAAATAATAATAATATTAAAGACTACATATTAAAATAAATGGTGGTGAACCATCACCATACTCTTAACCATTACTACGTATGAGGAAACACGTATAAAAATTGTATAATATTATCAATGAAGATCACGTGCAACATTCTTTTCCCTTTTGGGTATGCATGGTGTAGTCAAGTCATGCATACTTGCATTTGGATGCATAATATAATAAATAATTTAACTATTAAATTCTAAATGCTAACATATGTAACTTACTAAACACTTCCATACACGTGGCACAATTGCAGCTAAGATCTGAACGGTTCATTTCTTGGGCCATGCGGTGAATGGAATGGATGGCTTTTGTCAATTGATTATACTTCCAAGTGCTGCCTTAATAATCAAGAAAATCATTTTAGAGTTGGCAGCCAATTTGGTGCGCAACACCCCTTTTGTAGAGGGAAGATCCTGAGCCTGGGTCCTGCTCAAGCAACGGTCTTGATCTGCTTGATTTGATATCTAATCCACCAAAAAGGGGTAGTTTTTGTTATAAAAATAGGTTGGATATATCGAAAAATAAAAATGAAATAAAATAAATTTCAATTTCTTCGTTTTACTTGGCTGAATCACATAAAATGGTATGCTGTCCTTAAAGCGTGATTCACCCCCTTATCAATTGCTGATGGATTATAGGCGAATAACTTCCAGGATAAGACGAGTCTATCTGGATTCGGCATGCAGCAATCACGATGAGTCCACTTAGGAAAATTCAATGTAGCGGAATGTCTGACAGAATCAACCTGTGGATATATATTAACAGTATTCTAAAATGAACTGCTTTCTGGAGAATCTAATGGATGGGATAGATTTGAGTTCGAGTTAATGATTTTTGGACTGGAATGGTCTAGTTTATATATGCACCAGGGAGTAGACCATTGCTAAGTGGCCATAAATGGTTCTGAACATTTGAAAAATGTTTCTGACCGTTGATCATTAATTTCGGCCGTTTCTGATCGTCGGATCGGAAGATCGAACTGTTGGATCATCAAGGCCCATCTGTTTTCAGACCATTGTAGCTTTCAAGGCAGCTAGCCGTTTTTAGAAACGGTTAAACGTTTCAGATTAAGGATCCGACCATTCTCGGTCGCCCATAAAGCGCTGACTCATGTTAGTTGATGGATGTGCGAAGTGCAAAGTGCTCCAATTAGCGCCACTATAGCCACATTGCCCACGCTTGTGCCCTAGCCCGTGCATGTGCCCGTGTATTCTAGTGCTACATACTGGAACACGTAACCCGAGCGTCTCATCCTCCAAAACTTTCAAGTAAGAATACTACACACACATCCATATATAAACCCAAAAACTTCTCCTATCATTTCTGATGTGGGACAAAAGCAGACATGATATCGCACTTTTTATTCAAAAATTTTTGAAAATCATTTTGGCAGCAAAATCCTAAAATTTTGAAATTTTGAATTATTTTTTCAAAAAACCACCAATTTCAACAGTTTTTCTTTTACAAAAAGGAAGTTTGTGAGGGTAATTTGTTCATTTCAAAATTATAATTCCTATCATACAAATTGAGCTCACGGATGTTGTAGGTTATTGAATTTTGATAGGAGGGGCGCACATTACTACCCTCAGGCAGGGCCTATTTCCCACTTCGGATGGTACACAAGTTAGAGATTTGGGATGCCCGTTAGGTACCATGCATGCTGAACATGCCATATTTCAAAATTCAGGACAGTCTACTCATAGCCTGAGCAAGAACTCAATTAATCAACATGATCCGACCAGAATCTAATAGCATGAACTCAATTGATCAAGATCCAGTACCATAAGGTTGTGGATATTTATGCTAAACCTATAATATTGCAGCGATGGCATTGGACAATAGTGATATATGTTAATACTAGGCTATGTTAAGATAAAACGTAAAGGTAAACATAAAGAAGATAAATAAAATGTGTTTGCAATGGACTTTAAGATCTTCATCGCATGCTTCTTTTATATATATATATATATATATATATATATATATATATATATATATATATATATATATATATATATATAGTGTTTGGATTGGTTCGAGGTCTTCATTGGATTTCCTTGTTAGTTAAGGTATATATATATATATATATATATATATATATATATTATATATATATAATATATAATATATATATTATATAATATATATATATATATATATATATATATATATATATATATATATATATATATATATATATATATAGTGTTTGGATTGAGCTTCGAGGTCTTCATTGGATTTCCTTGTTAGTTAAGGATCCATCGCATCTATGGCTTGTAGTCTTCTCATAGAGAATTCGTCTAAATCTGAAACCGTTTGTTTTCACATCTCTTCTTTTATGTGGATGATCTCCTATCAGAGACCTTTAAGACAATGCTACATATAAAAATAGCTTGATCGGAGCCATCTCCATCATTCTTCCCTTTTGATTGTGGAACTGGTAGGAACGGATCTACCAAATCTTGATATCCTATCCTCTTGATTCCAATTCATTCCAATATGACTTGTGTTATGATCCATCTGATTAAATATTGGTTTGATCTTCAACTATTCAAAATCTTCTTATTCACTCAAAAGCTCTGAATATCTCCGCGAAGATATCCCATTTTGGAAGGATTGTGTGAGACGGCCTCACCCAGTATCTCATATTCAGATTCATGATAAGATTCCGAATGTCCTTTGCCTTATTCAAATGTTACATGTATTATAGCCACATGTCGTTCAACATGTTTATCTCTTAAAGGCATGTGTATGGTTTTGTGACACCACATTAATAACGGAAGACATATCACCATATAAAATTTTGAAAAAGATATCTTCAAATACGAGTACAATTTTGTAAGCATCAAACTCATATTGACGATACGTGATTACTTATTGACTTATGCCAGTACACTGAAAATGAGTCTAAACAGAAAGCTGTGTGGAAATACGAGGGCACTAACAAAAATTACTTTGAAATGGCCTAGTTACTGAGCGGGCTATATATATATATGTTGTGCATCCATTCTTAGAGAACTTGCAATCTGAATAGTCCAGATGATGCGGCACCCCATGAAACCCTAAGAGCCCAACTTTCAGCTTGATTCAAAACTCTGATGGATCATGGGAAAAGGAAACAATTACCTTCCTTGATTTGCATCTTTCTTTGCTATGGCCACTAAAGTTTTGGATTAGATTGAAAATTGGCCCGTTAGGGTTTCATGGGATGCGACATCACATGGACTGTTTGGATTTTGCACACAGGGGCTCACCTAAGAAGGTGCGCATATGAACATAACCACATATATATATATATATATATATATATATATATATATATATATATATATATATATATATATATATATATATATAATGCTAAGCCCGTGTAAGATGCTTGGTACCCAGACACCCACAAATTTCGTGAGGAGTACTTTTTCCGTTAAAAGGACTAAACTGTGGATCCACTGTTGCCAAGCAGCAGTCTCAAATCATATTCGTTAAATGTCTAATCTCTTATTAGTTGGCACCTGTTTGTTGAAATGGAACCTCACGGTAAAATAGGATCAATTTCTCCCGAGGCCTTTTCTTTTTTTCATCATATATATGTTGAAATTGAGAAATAGAATTTGAAGAGTTTAGGTGGACAAATTTACATGCTGGGTGTATACAATTCGTATGTTGGATGGTTGGATCTGAGCGTGAGTTGTAGGAAATAAAATGAGAAAACGTCCCTTCAGTTATAGAATGTTGAGAGCTTACCAATTATGTAAAGGATTACCCTTCAGCTTATCCTACGTTTAGAGATTAATGATCTTTTATCTACCTCATCAGGTAATAGTCGGACCATTATAGAATGTTCAGAGCCTCTCAGTACTTGTGCAAAGGACTACCCTTTAGCTTGTCTTGAGCTTAGAGACTGATGACCTTTCATCTACCTCATCAGGTCGTATGAAAAAGAGCTGTCATCTTTGAGGCCAATAGCCCAAGCTGGCCTCACCGCATGCGAAGTGTGCCACTGAATCGCCATAGCCCATTACTTATGCGCACTCGATCGGGTGTTTCATACCTTGCTAGTCAACCATTTACTTGGTGAAATCTTAATTAATAATTATATATAAATAACATTTTAACTTAGAAAAATTTTTCAAAGCAAAGCTTTTATATATATAAAAAAATAAAATTAAAAACTAAATTAACAGGAGTTTTAAAGCCAATAACTAATTAAGCTGAATCTGGTTCTCTGCCCTGAAGACTCAACAAGGTGGCTTGGGTGTTGCGCTGAGTATTTGGCTTGTGAGGCTACATCCACTAAGGCCTGGTTCATGATCTAGTGGCCTGGGGCCCGGTTTAAAGGATTTGGAGACCACCATCCGACTCACGCAGCCTTGAGTTGAGTCATGTAGTACCTCACCCAAGGTGGGCTGAAGTGGGCCTACCCCTGCTAATGCACAATAATAATCTGGTCACTCTAGCTAGGGGACAATTCAAACCATTATTTTCGTAGGACTGGGATGAGTGGATAGAATGCTCCCATAAAGAGGGCCTGGACTAATGGATGGTCTAGAATGATGATTGGACTGTCCATGTGCCCAAAAGCACTGACGCGCCTCCATTAATCTCCCTGGAGTTTATATGATCCTCAAGCTGCGTATGGTGATTGATACACAGGCTGTTAGAAATTGTACACTTGTTTGTGAAAATAGGACCGTCAGATTTTTATTTTATTTTTTCATTTTTAATCATCTAATAAATGTCCAGCAATCAGTCAGATGATTAAATAATCAAATAAGTGTAATGTTTTAGTTCATCATACATCCACGACTGGAAACTGTAATTTGAACAGTTCAATTTGACTTGTCTCCCACGTGGGCTATTCCTAAGCACCTGCATATCGTCCATCAGACCCTGCCAGAGTATCAAAATTTTCCTCTTAATATCTCAATAAAAGTGAACCCGATCCTCATGGGGTCCCAAGCCAATGAGAGAAATGGACATGATAAGAATTGAGAGGAGACTCAACAGACAGATGGTCTTGATTTGCGTGGGCCCCGCTCTCAATGATCCTAATTAACTATGCCTGGCCCCTCTCCTTCTCCCTCTCAACAGACCAATGGGCTTGATTAACGAACCGTGGGCTCTACTGTAAATGGTCTTGATTAACGAACCGTGATCCCTACTGTAAATGGTCTTGATGAGCCAACCGTGGGCCCTGCTGTAAATGGTCTTGATTAAACAACCGTGGGCCCCACTGTCAATGATCTTGATTAATGAACCATGGGCCTGTCATTTATTCTCCCTCCCACGTACAAAGTGCAGAAAGCACGCTCCTCAAAAGATCAGTGGGGCCCATAATGATTTCAGTTACAAGTGAATCTTGTGAGCCAGTGAATTTGAGACCCCACAAACAACAAAAGGAGACTCGTGGCGGTTTACGGTCCATCCCATTTTTACTGTTTCCTCTCCTTTAGCGCGTGTTCTCTCTCTCCTCCCTAGCCACCTTTCTCGACTCTGGCAAGTGGCACCATGGCACACTCCAACTAGATCCAAGCCGCTCATCAGCTGTCTCTCCATGGATATTCATGGTCCCAAAAATCAGCTTGGTCTGCTCATTCACTAGGTAGGCCACACTTTGCGTGTGGCCTGTTGGATGTGTTACCCTGTGGGGATTGAACATAAGGAATGGTTTAACAATAGACTTATTTTCCCATTAATGATCTTAACCATCGATTTTGTAGACTATTGACCTGATGATTCCAATTATCAGATTGGTATGATTCTTGCTCGATCCGAAGGATTAATTAACAAAATGTATTTTAAATTTCTATGTGGGCGCATGTGCCAACTTGTTGACGATGTATGCGCGCACCATGAGTGGGCTTACTTATTTTTTGTCGCGGCATATTGAGTGTGTAACTTATAAATGGTTCAGGTTTTAAGAATGGATTTCCACGCCACCATGATGCATGTGTTTTATCATGCTGTTTATCTATTTACCAGCTCAGTTTAGAGTATGATTCCAAAAATGAGGATAATGAAATCCGCCGTTGAAACCTTCCTAGGGCGACCATGGGAAAATACAAACACCGATTGATCCAAAACTTCCGTGACCTCGATAAGCTTTCAAAGGTAAGGATTTAACCCCACTACTTCCTGTGGTGTGGCTACTTGAACTCTGGATATATTTTAATTTTTATTTTGGGCTCATAACCAGGATAAGCTGGAAAAACGGACGAACAACATGGATAAAACATATACAATATGGTGGGTCCTAGACAGTCCTGCCACCAAAGAGTACCACGGTCGAAGGTCACCGTGCAATCGAGGTCCCGGTGAGATAGAAGTAGATTGCCGGTGTTCCACAGAGATGTCCATCACAAAATCTACCCTATCCATGTTTTTTAAGGACCACAACAGAGCAGGAGTCTAAAAATCAGGCAGGTCCAAAACCTCAGGTTAGCCACATCAACAAAGCAGTGGGAACAGGAATGTTCACTTTCCCAGAGCTGACCATGATGTTTATGTCATCTAAACCGTTCTGATCAGATAAACTGTAGGCAAAAATATCATCCTGATACAAAACTTCTGTCACCCCCAGGCGTTCAATCCCCACTGTTTCATCTGGTATGGGCCACATGAGTTTTGGACATTCTTGTTCCCACTCTTTTATGTGGTGTGGCCCACATGAGTCTTGGATTTGCTTATTTTTTAGGCTCCAGTCCTATTGGGGTCTTTCAAAACAGATGGACAGAGTGGATTTGTCACGGACATCTCTGTGGGCCCTACACAGCCCCAGACACATGAATATCTCTGTGCCGGGTCACAGGAAATCCGCTTCCACGTTAAACACTTCTCTCACTGAAGCATTAGAATTCAACAGGCAATACAGTATAATCGGAAGCATCAAAATGTACCGTTTGTATCAGTTTCGAATCTGATCTGGTGTAAAAGAAGGTATATGATCATATGTTAGGAATGTATGGTGAATGGATCCTTCCTCTACCTCGGGTGGTAGACTCTTGGGAGTTTCAACACCCGGTCAAGGGTTCGACTATTGCGTGTGTGAAAAAGAAAAAAAAAAGGATGGATGGTGAACAAGTCATGTTATTGAACCTTGCTATTTCCCTGTGTTATCTGAACCCATTGTGGATGGGTGGTCTGATGATCAGGACCGTCCATTTGCTCTATCACGAACTAATCCCCGTCTATTTACGTGACGTTTTTCTACTGAAGTCGTTATCACAACCGTACTTCAGTCAAAGATTCGTGCACCAGAAAATTGCAGTAAATCTCCGTTGTTGCATTCTTCACGCGGAAAATCTTACCTTTTCTTTTACATTTATTAACCCAAACGCGTAGTACAGTCTAAAAAGAGAGGGGCACATGTTCCCCCAGCAATCATGCAATTGAATATAATATCTTGGTCCACATGCTACGTAGTTACCGGTACGTGTATTCAATGTCACAATTACCAAGAACATACTCTGGTGAAGTGTGATTATTCATACTCATGCACTAAGAAATTGTACATGTGGCATATGAGTAACTCAAATTAAACCGTCCAGATCGTGGGACCTAATGTAGATATATCATGAACCATTAAAAATAATGGAGGTTTCAAATGGACAAGTACTCATGGACACTTAATGGATGGTTGAAACGAAAACCATTCCAAGTTTAATAATCAACTGTATGTCCATCAATTGGAATTTAGAATCTCTTAATCTATTGTATTGTGAGCTTATGATCTATTCATGGTGGGTTTCATGATCCCATGGTTTAACTTTAGTTCATGTACCCACGTGTGATATTTTTAACTGTCTGCCTATCAACCGGCACACTCTCCTAGAGTGTCAAATAACTCCAAAATAATAATTCCAGGGGACGAAACTTTTATACTCTGGGAGAATCTGATGGATGATACATAAGCACTTATGCCCGTTTGATTTTCCAAATCCAATGCAAATGTCCTGCAAATATGTAATTATTACTCTTCTACCATGTTTAGAAATGCGCTTGTATTTTTACTTAGAAAACCGGTCTAAAAGAACTGGTTTAAATGTTTGGGCCCCACCTTGATATATATGATGTATCTGGGCCGTCCATCCATTTTAGCGTAATATTATGAGGCATAAGACAAACAAAAAGGAGGCAGATCCAGCACTCAAAGTAGCCCACACCAAAGGAAACAGGACCCAAGAAGTTTGTAAAGGTTGGTATTTGATTCCTTAAATCATGTAGTGTGGTCCACTTGAGCTTTGGATGCGCCTCATCTTTTTGGTAATGCCCTAATTCAGCTGGAATTACAGATGGACGGTGTGGATAACCCACATACATCACAGTAGGCCTCACATATATTTGACTGTGTCCAAAGTTTTAACGTTAAAAAATGTAAGCCTTAAAATCAAGCATCCGTATCTCTGCCAAAAATGATATAAATCCATGCTCAAGTGAACCACACCACATAAAAGAGTTGGGATTGAGTGCTCACCGTTGAAAACATTCTAAGGCCCACTATGATGTTTTACCTGCCATCCGACCTGTACATAAGGTAGCACAGACATTGATAAAGGAAAACACAAATATAAGCTGGGGCCTAAGGAATTTTTAAACGGTGGGTGTTCAATCCCTACTGTTTTCTGTGGTGTGGTCTACTTGAGCTTTGGATCTGCATAATGTTTGGTCTCATACTTAAAACGTGCTGGCAACGTGCTGGCAAGACGGAAGCATGGCGTGGATAAAACACATACATCACAGTGGGTCCCACAGAGCTTAGGCCACTTCGTGCACAGGGATATCCAATCCGCTTTCGATCCCCTTACCTTGGGAGTTGCAACACGGAAAGTCACAAGAGCACGTATGCATTGCAAACCAAGGCGAACGCTCCAATTTCAAGGGCCATCTAACATTTCACAACCCCTTGAATGGCCATTAAATTCGTGTAAAATGTAGTACTGTACGGGAGCTGCGCTAAGTACATCACGCACCGACAGTGACCTGAGTGGAACTTCATGAGATCCACCCCATCCATCAATCAGACATACTACATCATATCAATATTGGATTCCAAAAATCATGACCATCCAGAACTAAGATGGGCCACATCCTAGGAAAGAATTTGGGATGGAACGTCCACCATTGGTTTTTTAAGGGCCCACGTATGTTTATACGCAATCTGATCTATTCGTCCGCTGTACCTTATCTGGATGAAAGAATTACCTAAAAATCATAGTATTCCAAAACTCAGGTAGGCCATGCTAATTTAGAGTCTTCTATAATTTTATGGGGTGACCCACCAGAATGTTGGATCAGTCTAATTTTTTGGATCAAGGCCGAGCAAGGGGTAGTACACCTGACGACCTGGTAGGTTTCATGCACTTTAGCTCATTTGGCATTTGCCCAGCGTCAGAGAAATAGGTACCTACGCAAGTTACGCAAGGCTCCGATTACTTGACAGGAAATAGATGGTTATGAAGCAAATACAACTATTATCCACATTCCAGGGTTAGAATGAAAAGATCCAGTGTCGAGGATCTTCCACTACGGGATATTGTTAGTGCATGGAGCATCCACAATGGGGCATGTCGTATCAACGATTTATTATTCTCTGAAGTAAGGACCCGGCCACTTGCAAAAGCTTCAAGACCGATTGAACCATACAAGGTATAAGGTCAAACACTATATATAGCACAGGTGCTCCTGCGTGTGCCTAAGCTTTACCTATGCACCTGGAACTTCTTGAGGTGCCGACCAGTCCAATCATCAATCTAAATCATCTACTCCACACACCCTTCATTTGATGGCCACCATAAGAAATATACTCATATATCTTCTCCATTCCGTTGATGCACCTTACAAAAAGGAAAGGTATGATGCACCGAAAATGTGTGGTCATCATTTCAGGCCTTAAAATCGGGAGAGGCCACCTTAGATGGCCTATTGTGTAGAGAAGCGTTGGACAAAATGGCTATAACGGTCCAACATTGGCCAGTAGAGCGACTTGTTTACAAAAAGATAGCTAACTTTCAAATGGTCAAGATTCAAAGGGAGCTTTAAATAATTTTTTTTAAAAATTTTAAACTACTTATTTAACATATGGAATTTATATTCTGATAATTTTTCAAAAGGTTTTAAAAAAGCTGTCTCATCAATCAATATAATTATCGTTCAATTGGACTGTACCATAATGTTTATGTAAAATTTATCCGGGCTGCAAAGTACATTACCCTATGTTAGCCCAAGGGCCCATCTCTGATTTAGGTTGAATACATTATTGGAAATAATATAAAGGGTAATGCTTACCCTTCAAACTATTTTCATTAGTGTGGCATATATGAATCTAAGATGGGTATGGTTTTCAGTACATGTGCCTAAATTTTTGTGTGGTATCTAATGGTCGGAATGGATTTCATATAATTATCATCCTGGGCCCTCTAAAAATTAAGGGTGAATATATCTCTTCCAACTATTTTCTTTGGTGTGGCCTGCTAGAATCATAGGTCAGCCTCAGTGTTTTTTTCTTTGGCCTAATATGAGATTAAATATCTAATAGTCAGGAGTGGATCTTACATAAACACCATGACAGGCCATGTCAAAATCAAGAGTGGCCTCCACCATCTCTTCCTTTTCCTAAATAACATGTGTATAGTTGGAGAGGAAGACAGGACTTGATTTTTGGTGGGGTCCACCATGATGCGCATGTGAAATATGCTCTGACCATTAGATGCGTAATCCTACCTTAGGTCCAAAATAAACAAATCAAGTTGATTCGTAATTCATGTGGGCCACACCAAAGAAAACAATTAGGAAAGGTATGTCCACCTTTGATTTTTATAGGCCCCACTGTGATGATTATATAAGATCTACTCCAACTACTAGATGCCACACACAAAATTAGGCCTGGGACCTAAAAATCAAGCCCACTTGTGATTTAGGTAGGCCATACCAAAGGAAGCAGTTCAAAGGGTGATCATTGCCATGCACACTGTTTCCAATTATGTAATCCACCTAAATTAAGGATAGGGGAGAATTCTAAGCCCTTGGCCTAACATGAGGTATGACGCACCTGGTGGGTAAACTTTACATAAAGATCATGGCGGGGTCTACCCAAGCAGCTGACCCATTTGCTTCCTGGCCCACCCAACCATTATAAAGAAATGTAAGGTTGAGGAATGATAATTATATTGACTAATGAGATGGGTTTTTGAAAACCTTTTTGAAAAAAACAAAAGATTGTAGAATACAAATTCCATATTCATAGGTGATTTTAAATTTTTTTTTTTTTTTTTCTTGTTGTTGTAAAAGCCCCCTATTTAAATCATGTGTCCTCATCCAGCAATGATGTACATAGTGAGTCATTTATCAGCATGGAAACAAATTGTTCGAAAGGAATTGAAGAAGAAGGGGTGCTTTGGGATCTTGAAATTTGGAGGAAATGAATTTGAGAGAAATTGAAATACTTCAAATGCACGCTTTTTTTAAATCTTAACCCAATTCTAGGATATAAGATTTGAGAGGATTTCCGATGGTTATACTGTTGGAAGAGATTTTGACTTAAAAGGGTATTCTCACTCTCCTTCCCTGCAACAATCTCTCTCTCTCTCTCTCTCTCTCTCTCTCACCTTCTCCTGCTATCATTGTAGCATTGTAGGAGTCCACCAATCATCAGAATCCTCCTCATCACCAAAATTCACCGTCATCCATCTCTCTCTCTCTCTCTCTCTCTCTCTCTCTCTCTCTCTCTCCCTCTCACCTTCTGCTGCTATCATTGTAGCATTGTAGGAGTCCACCGTCATCTGAATCGTCCTCATCACCAAAATTCACTGTCATCCATCTCTCTCTCTCTCTCTCTCTCTCTCTCTCTCTCTCTCTCTCTCTCTCTCTCCAACTCGAGATACGTGCCTGATGTAGAGTGGGTCGCAGACAGTTACATGGCCAAGATGGATCAGAAAAGGCCTAGTCGACGATAGAAGTGATCCAGACCATCGAACCTTAAATCGGGCGTATCTTGCAATCCGGAATGAGTTATCTGACGTAAAATATATGATTTTGGGGTATAACGAGCTACTGAAGCCAACCAACCCAGCTACGCCAGGTTGCGCAACCCGAAATTGCGAAAAACCCCTGGATCGATGGTCGTTTCCCTGTTTTAATTTCATTTTTACTATAAATAGTAAGTTTTAGTTTGATTATAACTCTTCATCCGTCGGGCTTTAGGAGTTGCGCCCAACATGAAAAGAGCTTAGGATAATTAGGAGAACGGGTTGGTGAAGCCAAATAGGACACTTACTATTTTTGGCCGAAAACCTTGCGCACTAGTAGACATCACGACCGTCTATAAATAGTAAGTTTACTATTTATAGTAAGTCGCGGATTCTAAGAGTTTGAGTTGTAGTTTGATTCTAATTTCTTTCCCATTGCTTGGTACCCCTATTTAAAGGGTTGTAAACTCGTTTTTATTAATCAATTAATCAATTTTGAATTTATTAGAATTTATTTCTATTTTCTGCTTTCTTTCCTCATGGATTCGAGAAGTCTCTGTGAGGAGTCCAGAGAAGCTCCGTGGATTCGGAGTAGTTATCCTCATCACGTTCATCCCTGCGTCAATGCCTCTTTTACCCTCTCCCCTAAAATGGATGTGGATTGCCTGCAGTGACCAACGCTTTATGGGACCTACCATGGTATATGTATTATATCTACAGTAACGTCCATCTGTTTTCCTAGCTCACTTCAGGACATGAGCCCAAACATGAGGCAGCTCCTAATGTTAAGTGTACCTTACCACAAAAAATGGTAAGGATAATGATGCTTACCATTGAAACCTCCTTACCTTCATAGGGCCCACCATAATGCTTATTTACCATTCAACTTATTCATAGGTTGACTCCTACTAAATGAAGGGAAAATAAAAATATCAATTGATCCAAAACTTCAATAGACTTCGAGGAGTTTTTAATGGTGGGCATTCAATTCTCATTGTTTACCATTGTGTGATTCGTTTGAGCTTTGGATCTACCTCATGTTTAGGCTCGATCATGCCTTAAATTGAGTTGGTGAGATGAATGGATGGGTGGATATATTTTTGGGGTTATGCCCTTGGAAACCAATGTTATTATACCTAAATTTGATAACATGATGCATTCATTTTTGAGATTCTCATGGAACATATTTGTGTAAACTTGACAAGTAAACTTTTGATATTCTTGGGCATTTGAGATTAGGCTTTGTTTACACTCAATCTTGATACACTGGTGTAGACTAATAAGAAGTCACCAGGTGTTAACCTATGGCTTGGTAGTCAAGAGAGAGTTATGATCCATGGATCTTTTTGCCCTAGCCATAACCATACAGGATCCTGATCATACATATGATATAATTAGATGGTCCTCTCATGTGATGAAGGGACAGGATTGTTGTAGTCTCTAACCATTGGGGCTAATTTGGTATTGGTTTGCTATCCAATGCATGTGTGTGTGTGTGTGTGTGTGTGTGTGTGTGTGTGTGTGTGTGTGTGTGTGTCGTGAATAGTAAAGCCCTTGGTCACTTGTGTTGCAATGATCTCTCAAAAGTATCAAGGTTGAGAGACCCATCATGCATGGACTTGAATAGGATTGTGGTTACATTAGCTCTGTCAAAAGCCTCGTGACACAGGGATGCGTCGATGGAGAGTCCATAATTAATCATGCCTGGACTCTTCTTACAAGTCTAGTGCATTGCCATTAAAAGTGGGTATAATTGGGTGTCTTCAATAGGATCCTCAAAGTACAGACGATCTAACATGGAATTTGCTTATACACCCGGAGCATGAATCCGTAGCTTGATCTTAAAGTTAGTTCCATCTATTAAGTATTTAAAAGGTCAACAAATGCCTTTGAGGTTTCTAAGTGGTTAATTGTGATTTTTTAGCTGTTAATTTTTATTTTAAATACTGATTTGTTTTATATCATGCTTGATGGACATCAAATGACTAAGTTCTAATTTGATCCATACATTAAGTGGCATAGGAATTACCTACGGGTGGTGACCACATACAGTCAAGGGATTTGAATAGTTAGGATGTATGAGTTAGGAAAGTAAACATGCTTTCTTCCCAGTAGGGTATATAGAAGTTGTCATGTGAATTACTATATTTCTTAAAACTATAAAATTTTTATTATATGAGATTCTATTTCAAGGGCAGAGAGTAGGAGTGTCTAGAGAGAGAGAGTTTGGACATCCACCCCCTTGGGCGTCAACCCCTCAGCCAAAATTAAAGAGAGAGAAAAGTGTGAGAGAGAGGAAATAAGTGGGCCACGCCTACACCTCCCTTCTTCATCACCGTTCACATATTTATGGGGTTTGTTACGAGATGGTTCTAGTCGAATTTGATCCCTATTAGAATATTGACGAAAGCTCTCACTTCTGCTGATCTAAAATAGATCGAGGAGAGACGATTCATTTTGTTAGAAGATGGACACAACAATGATCAACGCTGATCTACTTTAGGTATAAAATTTGAAAAAAAATAAAAATAAAATTCCTTTTTCATGAAAGGTTGGGCTGATGATCTAGACAAAGATCCTGTTAATATAAAATTGTTGTTGTTGTTTTTTTTTTCTTTTTTTTCTTTTTTTTGAAAACCGTTTCACATGGAAATTCATCAGATATATATATATATATATATATATATATATATATATATATATATATATATATATATATATATATATATATATATATATATATATATATATATATATAATAGAGACATCACTGTGGACCGCATAAAGCTTTTACTTGCAAGAATTCTTGGAGCTAGGATTGGTAATCGTGTCGCTGTTTATTGCTCCAACACCTTTAGATCACTATATAAGCTATAGCTGTATTGTGTTATTTAGACAGTTAATTAGTCAATCTAAATTTTTTATTATGTTTGAAATATATTTTTTGTGATATAATGTGAAACTCACATTGATCACATAATCCAATCCATACTTGATTTAACCTTTTTCTTTTTTTTTCTTTTTTTTTTGTAGCCATCCTTTTCTTAGATGGGATGGTTAAGATTAACTAACCACATTGATCCTTTACAATATCAAAAATCCATAATGGGCCCTAATAAATACATGGATCAAATATTTTAATAGGCCTATTTTCTTATAACTTGAACTTTGCATGGGTTTGGACAGTATATACATCGAAATGAGTAGCTTTCATTATCTTGAATAAATAAGCTTTTGCTTCGTGTATGAAATCACTAGTCCTAATCTTGTTGACCATCCAAAACTTGAAATTGTCTCATTTTAATTAAATGTATAACTCTTGTTGGGACTTATTATAATGATTATCAAACATGTTATATATATATATATATATATATATCCATGGACGCAAAATCTGAACAGTTCACGATGCAGCACCCCTTGAAACTTTATGGGCCCAACTTTCAGCCCAATACAAATTCTGGTGGGCCATGGCAAAAGGAAACAGT
The DNA here is from genome assembly GCF_029962835.1 of Magnolia sinica. Lineage (NCBI taxonomy): Eukaryota > Viridiplantae > Streptophyta > Magnoliopsida > Magnoliales > Magnoliaceae > Magnolia > Magnolia sinica. Next base: position 106,783,979 of record NC_080575.1, read on the forward strand.
TTCCTCCCCGTATTTACATTTCTCTTTGCTATGGTCCACTAGAGTTTTATATCAAGCTAAAAGTTGACCTCGTAGAGTTTCAATGAGTGTCACATCACATGGACTGTTCAAATTTTGTGTCCATGACACGCGTGTAAAGGTGCACACATGAGCATTCATGTATATGTGTGTGTGTGTGTGGAAATGGTACTATGAGGCCGGCGTCATGGGAGCATCCCATGAGGTCGAGCTATGTGGGCCCCACTGTGATGTGTGTCAAACATCAACACCATGCATTTAATGGGTCCCCTTTAGGTTATGTGATATCCTAAAAATCAACCATGTACGGAACTCAAGTAGGTCATACTATCTAAAACCATGTGAAGACATGCCTAAAATATATAAAAGCACTTGGTGGGGTGTACCTGAGTTTTGGATGCAGCTGAAACTTGGTTCAACCCCTCATCCAAGTGGGATACACACACACAATGGATGGGCTGGATTTCTGAACCACATCTCTTTTTTCTTTTTCTTTTTCTTTTTTGGAGAGGAATTTTATTTATAATCAGCCAAAGATGTACAATCTTTCAGGCGAGAACCAACAAAAAGGATTGGGCCTCGCCTATCATATACTAAAAACAACTGAGGCTATTGACAAAAAGACAACCGGACTATCCACAAGAAAAACTGCCCAAACAGGGGCCAACGGGGGACCAATTATGAAAGTCTGAGGATACTAATCCCCGCATTGTCGAGGACCAGAGAACCCTTGATGGTTCTCGGAAGGTCAGCCCGGGAGGTGTAGAGGCGGTTGGCTCGCCCCTCACTAGCCAATCTAGCCAAAGCGTCGGCCACTGAGTTTCCTTCATGGAAGATGTGACAAAAGGAGAGGTTGAGAGGATGAGTCAATTGATGAATGATTCCCATCGAGTACCAGATATTTCATGGGTAATGGGCCGAGGAGTCGCAAGCTGCATCCACAATGATCTTCGAATCTGATTCAACAATAATGTTTAACAGGCCCAATTTGGAGCAAATGACGATGCCATCAAGCATTGCCTGAGCTTCAGCGATCGTATTTGTGGCTTTGCCGTAGCCTCTATGGAAAGCAAAAATCAGCCTCCCTTGATGTCCCACTTCCCCGATTTCCACGAGAAGAGCCATTTTTATTCAGCTTAATCCACCCACTTCTTGGCTTGGCCCATTTGACAATGGAGGGATAACCTGGATGAGGGGAGAAGGATTTGTCCAAACAAAGAGTTTGGCTCGTGATTGCTTCCTTGAACGAGGATCTGGCCTGATATGACAATAGGCTACCAATTTCCTGAATCCATCTAGTAACGTTGGAGATGATCTGCTTTGATGACATCTTCATGCCTTCGAATTTGGATGCATTCCGGCTCAGCCATAGTTCCTAGGAGATGAAACATGGAGTCTGTCCCAACAATTGCTTAAGGCGAGAAGATTTGGACGCCTTGGCTGTCCACAGACGGATTCTGTTTTGGATGGACTAATTAGGGACTAGGGGAATATCAAAAATGCAGGAGAAATGCTTCCACACCTCACACGCTATCCAACTAAGATAGAAAAGGTGGTTGAGGTCCTCCACTTGAAAAGAGGAGGCATGAGTAGAATGAGAAGGCTGATCCGGCTGAGAGTAATCCCTGCAACATTCACACCTGGAGACTATGTTCACGTCCAAATTCTGAACCGCGCAATCCACAGGGACAGCATTGCGCATGATCTTCCAGAGGAACGAGCCAATTTTTGGCGGGACCACCTTGTTCCAGGCCCACACTGCCCATTTCTGCTTCAGGTGGTGTTGCCTGTAACCATTCCAGGTTGATTTCAAAGAAAAGTTGCCTGATGTAGTCAGGTCCCACGCCAAGAGATCTTCCCTTTCAGAGAGGCCTACGTTGCTATCTTTTAAGGACTGGACGATCGATGAAGGGAGAATGGGTTGGATATGAGATAGGTCCCACCTACCAAAGATCGGGCTGAAGTCCCTGACCAACGCATCCTGAAGATGGGGCGGAATGGGCCCGATGGTAGCACCAGCCAAGAAACCTCCTCCTGACCAATTTTGATTCCAGAAATTAACCTTTCCTTCTCCTATGAGCCATTTAGAATGACGGAAAGCAAATGGGAGCATTTTGAGCATATCCTTCAAACCGCAGAAGCTGCCGCAATGTTCCTACCTTTGGAAAGGAAGAATTTGCTGACGTACTTGGCAGATATGAATCTCACCCAAAGGGATCTCCCTTGCAGAGGTTCCAACCTATTTTGATTCTAAAAGCTTGCATAACGTCCACTAGTCTTCTGATCCCCAGGCCTCCCTCAGAGAAGGGCAAACAAATTTTGGACCATTGCACCCAATGTTTCTTCTTACGGCCTTCTGCATAGCTCCAGAAAAAATTTGCGAAACCTGCTTCTAGAGACTTGCAAACAGCGGAAGGGGATGTTTAGGGCTGACAGGACATGAACGGGAATGCTAGACAGGACGTGCTTGATCAAGATAATCTTCGCTGCTGGGTTCAAGAGTCTGGATTTCCAGCCCTCGATTCTGTTATGGATTTTCTGGACAATTGGCTGCAACTGGGGGCTGCGTGTTATTCGTCTGTTTAGAGGGGCGCCTAGACACGAGCACGGGAGGAGAGCTTGATTAAAGCCAATCATTTGGTTAATCTTCCGGGCCTTGGATGTCGGCGATTTCTTCGGGACAATGAAGGAGGTTTTACCCACGTTCACCTTTTGACCTGAGGCATTCTTGTAATCTCCAAGGAATTTGAGAAGCGATCGCACTAAGGCGAGCCTTCCATTAAGAAATAAAATTGCATCATCAGCAAATAGCAAGTGAGTTACCATGGGGCAGTTTTAAGGGAGTTTGTATGCTTGGCAAGACCCTGAAGTGAATAGATTGCGGATGCCGCGGCTTAAGACTTCAGCTGTAAGAATGAACATGGTGGGAGATAGAGGATCTCCCTGTCTTAAACCTCTCAAAGATTGGAAAAATTCATAAGCTCAACCATTAATGAGGATGGAGAACCAGTTCCCAGTCCAATAGCGTTGCGCTTGGAGAATCCATCGTTGATCGAAGTCAAACTTTTTAAGCACAAGAGCTAGGAATCCCCATTCTACACGATCATATGCTTTTTCCATGTCAAGCTTCAGGATCAGGTTGCCTCCAAAGACCTTGTGATCCAGCTCATGAATCATTTCCCTAGAGATGGAGATGCTCTCTGCAATGGATCTACCTCTAACAAAGGCTCATTGTTCTTTTGATATGATGACAGGGTGCTAGAAGCGGAGCCAATCTGGAAGCAATTATCTTAGAGAATATCTTCATAATCCCATTACAAAGGCTGATTGGTCTGAAGTCTGCAATCGCTTTTGGGTTGCTCTTCTTCAAAATGAGGCAGATATGAGTGCATTGGAAGGCTCTAGGCAGGGGTCCACTATTGAAAAAATCCATTGCGGCTTCGAATATGTCTTTGCCTATCACATCCTAGCAGGATGAGAAAAAGGAACCACCGAAACCATCCGGCCCAGGAGTGCTATCAACCGGAATCGAGACAGCCGCTACCTCGATTGGGTAACCCCTCTCAGTGTGAATATTTTAATGGAAGGGCATGCAACCCCTCTAAACTGTTGTATGTGGTGTGGCCCACCCAAGTCATGGATTGACTTGATCTTTAAGCTTGTGGCCAATGGAATGGAATGATGCATCTAACTGATAGGGTAGATGTTCGACACACATCACGGTGGGGGCCATGCAGCCCGACCTCATGGGAAGTTCCCATGAGGTCGGCCTCATAGTACCATTTCCATATACACACCATTTAAAAATATTAAAAATACTTTAATTCACCAAAATTATTATCATGTGAATATATTATAAGATATCTTTTTAGCTAAAATTTAGGCTGCCAAAAACAATTATTCAATTTGAATTTGAATTTGCCCGCTCCCCTAACTCAAGCGTACCTTGGATATATATGCTTTCATATAATTCCTCCATTACCACATTATTACAGTCGATGCTAATATGCTGCCGCTGCATGGAAGTTCCATCAAGTTACCTTTTCACAGGATTTGTTGCGAACATATCTGGTGACAGAGACTCTTGATCTTGTGGGCCACCATGTCTGTGGGCCATAGGTCAAGAGGACAAATCTCACCATCCACATTTTGTTGGTTGGATGCACACTGCTGCTACAACCATTTTGCATGCAGGGAACTTCTCTGATCAATACCAACCTCCAATCGTGTCGCACTTTTCGATATGGACTACCACATGGTGGCCCACCAGATCAACAGCCCCGGTCACCAGATCATTTCCACACGTGTACCGTGATGAGCGAATTGCAAGGAAGTTTTATGCAGGTGATCTGTATGGAAGCATCACTTTTTGTCTCACGCATTTGTAAGCACTCCTGATGCATCATCCCAATCACCCAAAAAGTCCAGACGCGTAATCAGAACCCTAGGTTTCATTGCTTCAATGAAAAAAAAAAAAAAAACTGAGGTCGATTCCTCTAGTAAAAAGAGCTTTTCTACAGAATGGTGTGTGGGGCCCACCATGATGTGTGCATGACATTAAATTCATCCATCATACGCACCCCTCATGTTCTCCTTTGTGCTAAAAAATCAGGCCGATCCAAAAGTTGGGTGGGCCACACCTTGTAAAGTCATGCCCGAAACCTCTAAAATTTACTTGGTTACTCCACTAGTTTCGAAATGGCCTGCTTTTTGGTGTTTCTTCATGATGGACTGCATCCTTCAAATGAATTTTATGGCAAATACAAAACATGATAGACCCACATACTCTGGGCTGGAAGGTTTTAATGGTGGTGTCCCACGTCCACTTGAATTTTCAATCGGGCTGATTTTCAGGACAAGGACGCACGCTCCTTTATAGAAAGATATGATGTGGGTCCCACTCTCCCTTTAGTAGAATAAGCTTCTACGAGCCTTTCAGAGGAACCGTCCTCAAGAAAACTTAGTGAGGAAGCTATGACCTTTTCTAAGTAGCCTAAGCAAAGAGATCACACACCAATCAAAGTGGGCCCACAATGTATGTTGGTCTTCACTCATCCCAAAAGTCCTGATCCAACTCTTCTCCAATCTGGACTGCCTTTTGCTGGTATACATCACGCGTGTGCCGTTTGGAGATACGTGGCCCATCATCCAGAGTGCTGGGATTGTGTCGACTTCTACCATAATAAAGGATTCTTGGAAAACGAAATTTCATCAAAGAAATTGTAATGCCCGATTTAGATAGGCTGTGCATGGAGTCAGAATACGTGATGAGGTATGCTGGAGAGACGGGCAGAGTAGATTTTTTGCATCCATCTGCCGGTGATATGATGGTGAAGATGATATCGCTGACAGGTTTGGATTCTTCTACTGACTCCAAAGTTACCAAATAGCATGCTCGGCCTGAACGGATGATTCGGGCATGCTTGTAGTTGAATGTGCACCATTGAAGGAAGTCTTTGATGTTTCATATTCAACTCCGGAAATCAACGGTGAGGATTGATATTCCAGGATAATTTAGAACTATCGGCATCACCAAGTTGGACAATTATGGCAACCATCAATGCATGTGGGCCCCACGGGGCAATGCATTCCGAATGAACATTGCAACGTATTGAAAATTCAGGCCTAACAATTTTACTAATAAAATTCAGGATGGATATGTGACCTGGCCCATTCATTTAGCAGGATAGAAATTTCAGTGTGAAATCCAGTACGCCAGCTGTTAATCACATTGATATAGAAGGTGAAAGGGGTTTTTAATCTATTAACTGCCATGTCAATGTCCCTTAGTTATTCTTTGCCCAACCACTGGAAACTAATCAATTTAGAGGTCACTCATGCAATCATATGGAGATTGATAAGTGACAATGACTTTTGGGCCATGTGGTGCCCCACGGCATCAAACATCTGGATCACCCTAGATGTGTGTCGTGTGCTAAGAAGAGACAATGGTGAGGACAAGCCCCCCAGCTGAGCTAGCAAGCTCCGGCATTTTTTTTCCAATGAGAGATCATCGGAACCTGAACCAAGATTATGAGCGCTGCAGCATAAGCCATTTAGGTCATGTTGTCTTATGCCATTCTGGAGTAGCTATCTTGTTTATTATTTGTCAAGCACACTGTAAGTAAAGATGTATTGTGACACATGTGGATTTTTTCTTTTTTTAAACTTTATTTAAAATGTACAAATGTGCGAATTTGCTTACATTTGCTATATAGTCTATGTAATTCAACAAATTTCGATTCTAAGATTGTTAGAATATTTGGTTGAATTAAATAGGCTATTAAAATCGAGAACCAAAAAAGGAAAATAAAATTTTGAGAAAGAAGAACTTATTGAATTGAGTCGAGGCGTGACTGAGTCACTCGGCTTGAAATCGAATTTGCTCCCCTTGGACAACGTCTCAAGTGCAACAGGTTTTCAAAGAAATCGACCTCCAGGATACAACGACTATGACCTAGTCCCAGCGGTGCACTCACTGCACACGGGCTCGAACCACTTGCAGTTTAATCCGAAAGTGCTGAGTTGACTCCGCGATGAACTCAGTAGAAAAATGTTTAAAACCGAATATCAAAGAGCGTTTTATAAAAGAAGATTTTTCGTATCTTTGAAACTGGAATCGGAAGTCTTTATATAGACTCCGAAGTGGTGCATAAGCACTCTTTACAAAAGGTTAGTTCCATTGGGCAGGGGCGACCAACCGAAAGGGATACATCTCTCTGGTTTAAAATGAAAAAGCGCAAGTGCGATACAGTCCTGCGAGTACCCATATACACACCCACGCGAGTACACTCACACCGCACCCACACCAGTGGCGCGGGTCGACACAGCTCGGTTCGGCACGCGCGCGCATGTGGTCAATGACATAGATTATAGCTATTGGCATAGTCCCCTAAAGGACCAAATTCACATGTCCCCTGAAAGGGGCTCAAGCCCTAGGCAAAAAGACTATCTTATATAAAAGATAGTTTACTTTGTCAAATCCAATGTGGGACAAAACCCATAATTCAAAAGTACCATAACTTTTTAAAAATGAAGGAAAATCACCGAAAATTTGAAAATTCAAATTTTAATATCATTTTAAAACAACATATAACAAGTTTAACATGACGAATCAATGGTCAGGATTGGCCCTTCTAACATGACATCACGACTATATTTCAATATAATCAACAATTTAGATGATGATCCTAACCATCTCTGCTTCTGGGCCCCATGTGGCCATGCATTCTGAATGATCATTGCAGCCTGTGCTGAATGATTACGGCAAAACTGCTGAGGTAGCTTGCTTAGTTGTGTTTGAACAGTGGTTCAAACAGGCTTGGCTGGGCTGAACCGAGTCCTAATCAAACCCAAATCATAGTATGACCTAATCGTATTTGAGTTAGGGAATTCAGGCCCAATGACGTCTACTTTAAAAAAAGATCAAATAAAAAAAAAACGGTAAAAATGGTCAGGATAAATCTGTGGCCCTGGCCTATCTAGCTGGATAGAACTCTCAGCCAGGAATATATCCAGTAGGCCGGCTGTCCATTACATTGACAGAAGGGAGATGTGGGCTATCAGGGACCTACCATTTTAATGGCCCATGCTTATTCTTTGCTCGACTTTTGGAAACTAATCCACTTGCAGCCCACTCATGACATTACTGGGCAACCATGACTTTTGATCCATCTGTTGTCCCACGGTATCAATGAACTGGATTATCTTAGTAGTGTGGCATGTTCTCAGCATAGATGCGGAAGGGTGTCATCCAAACTGAGCTACAGTTTGTAAGACACCGTGGAGCAGTAAGTAAATGTGAATTATGGCACATGTTGGAAGCTTAAGATTGTAGGAGAGATTGAAGGTGGCATATGTAGCTCTTATGGCACATGTGCACATTCACATTGCACATTGCGACATATGGTGAGGTGGCACATTTGACACAAGGGGGCAAATGAACGTGGAAGCTTGTACATTTGGCATAGTTGATGCATGAACATTACGTTCCCACTTAGCCAAATTAAGAATAATCTTCTCTCATCTGTCTTCCACCTTTCTCAACAAATATGTTATCACTGCTCATCGGTTATTTTTTGGGACAGCTTGTGCTTATTCCCAATTTTCGTGCATAAATGGGTTAAAATAAAACATAGACAGGCTAAGGAGCCATTTGGATGGGAGTAAATGTGATGTAGAGTGGGTCGTGGACAGTGTCATGACCAAGATGGATCAAAAAAGGCCCAATCGGAAGCAGAGGTGATCCGGACTGTCAGAACTTAAAACGGACATATCTCGCAAACTGGAATGAGCTATCGGACGTACCATATATGATTTTGGAGTAGGACAAGCTATTTTAGCCACCCAACCCTCTATGCCAGGCTGCCCATGCCAAATTTGTGAAATAATATTAGATCAATAGTCTAATTCCCGTTTTATTTTCATTTTTACTATTTTTAGTAAGTTTTAGTTACAGTATAACTCTTCATTCAGATAGGTCTAGGAATTGCGCCCAACATGAAAAGTACTTAGAATAATTAGGAGAATATCATGGTTCGGTCAAATAGGTCACTTATTATTTTTGGCCAAAAATCATGCACACTAGTAGATATCACGATTGTCTATAAATAGCAAGTTTACTATTTATAGTAAGTTGTGATTTCTAGAAGTTTTAGTTGTCGTTTGATTCTTAAACTTCTCTCATGGCTTAGTATCCCTATTTAAAGGGTTGTGAACTCATTTATTTCATTCATCAATCAAATTATGAATTTTATGTAATTTATTTTCTATATTCCTTGTTTTTTTCCCTCGTGGATTCGATAAGTCGCTATGAGTTCAGAGAAGCTTCGTGGATTCGAAGTAATTATCCTTGAGGAAGACGGTGATCAACCTCAGCACGTCCATCCCTGCGTCAAAATGGAGGAATTGGGAGTAAATAGACAAATGACATTTGAGATACGTTTGGATGAGGGTAAATACATGGGAATAAAAATAAAGTGGGCCGGAGTAAATGTTTCTATAAATAAGAGAGGATTTAGAAGTAAATGGGGTGAAATTCATTTTTGTGCTCCCTTGAAGAGTTGCACGAGTAAAAAAAGGTGCCACTATGCACATATCCGTCAAACGTATGGTGCACTGATGATACTCTGAAACAATTTTATTATTGGCTACATTATTAAAATCACACTAATAGAATGATCCAAACCATTCAGAGATTAGCCATCTAAGTGGACGGTTAAAAAACATTGGCAAGTTGCTTGTTTGCAATCCTTATGTTTGTACCCACTTGAGCCTCGAGATTTTCTTATTTTTGGCAAAAGTATAATACTTCAACGGGTTTATTACAGTTATTCTATTAAATATCAAATATGTACACTAATTTGAGATATTAAAGTTGAGTGAATATATTGAAAAATTCCAACATTCTAATTCTTCCCATTTACTCTCATCCAAAAGCAACTAGTAAGCCTTTTACTCCCATTTCATTTACCTATGTTGTATTTGAAACAATTTTACTTGCATCCAGACAGCCACTAAGTTAAATCTGGATGCACCATTATCATGATCAAGTCACTCCGATGTTTTGGGCTGAATTTGGCGTTGATGATATTTTTTGTTGAATCAATGTAATTCCACTGCTGATTTCGTCTCTTGTACGAGATGAATGCTGGAACAGTGGGATTTCCTTGGGTCACCAACCTCAAAGAGGGTTAACTCAAAGGCTTACAATTTCAATTCATTAACACGCATCATGTTGGATCAACTTGTATGCTATAGACCCATCAGTTGAGTCAATCACCCGTCGTGATTGTGGTCAAATCTCGCCAGCCGCTCTTCTCAATCTTATCCGTACTTGTAAGAACTCGAAACTCATTGATGTTAAGTACTGTTCTGCTGCCTCTGCATCAGTGATAGAAGAAATGGGTCGAACTTGTCCAAGCCTGGTGGGCCTCAATTTGGGCCGTCTACTACTGACAGAAGAAATGGCCACAACGATCCGGATATTCATGCCAAAACTCAAGTGGCTCAACCTCAACAGTGCCTCTATATCTTGTGAAGTTCTCTGTAGCATCCTAGACTCGTGCACTGAGCTAGACTCCGGTGGCGTTCAATGGTGCGGTGGACTGATCATGAAGGACGAGCTCAGGAGCAGGGCTAGCAGAATTACAGAGTTCAAGCCCTCTGAGCAGTGGATTAGTAGATTGTCAAACAACCAAATTTTCTAAAAGCTCGAGCCATTAGAAGACGGGCATCAATGTATATCAAGGGACTTTAGCATTCTCTCGCAACTCCCCACGGGAACATACTTGGCGACACTAACAACTCACACGCAGGTGGAGTGACACTCACAACTCACACCATAAACAGCCCCTTGTGACAGCAATTACACATGCGACGAACTTTTCCGAGGGGAATATTACCACAGACATTATCTTTGGTATCCTTAGATATGGATTGCTTGTAATTTATATCACGCTTCCAAAAGCTTGGGTGATTTTATTTAGCAAGATTATGTTTTTACTAAATCCCAAGGTTGTGTTTCAATGCACTACTAAGCTCATTAACAAATGATACATGCTTAAATTACAATCTCCGAGTTCTCAAAATCACAACTCGCTTCCAAATAATCGTATTCATCATAGCCATTAGACACATGGAAAAACAAGCCCTCAAAGAAATCAGTAAAGATCCATTGACGTGGTCATGAAAGGAGATTCAACTTGGGTAAAAATCAGAATTAGTTTTTGGAGAGTTTTAAATGGGAATGGAGAAATTGAGATAACAAGATGCACAATGGTGGAGGAGAGGGTTCAATACATGTACATATTACATAATACAGCATTCATAAGGTTTGCAAATCAATCATGATTGAATGTTTTCATTGTTCCCTTTGGTGTGGCTCATTTATGCCATGGATGAGGCTGGATTTTGGCATGTAGGCCTAAGATGGCGGAGAGACCCAGATGCATAGTTTGGATTCCACATAAACATCATGGTTGGGACTATAAATCTCAAATGCACAGCAGGTCCATGTTCAAATGATTAACATCCATTTACATCACTGATACCCAATTACAACCACTAGCACCACCCATGACAGCTAATTACATCCATATAAACTACCCACTGATAGTTAATTACACCCACTGGCACCTACTTGCACCTACTTACACCACCCAAAGACACCTACTAACACTCAATCAGCTTACATCCACTGACTGTTATTTCCTTATTTATGAATTTGTACTGTACATATATAGTATAACTTATGTTCTGCAATCAATTCCATGATTTGCACTTACATGATTATTTGATCACACCATACCACACCACACCACAATCTAGTGAGGAGATGCTTACCAAGGAACAATCATCCCAAGTCAATGAATCTAAATCTCTTCTCTTGATCATGCAAATCGGGCGCTATGCAAGAGAAACCCGCCTGGCTGAAAAAGGTTGCCTTAGTTTGGATCTAAACGCAGAGCGTGACTGCAATCCCTCGCTACAAACCTCTCTGGATTCATCATGAAGAATGGTATAATCACTGCTACTCACATTCCTGAAATAGCAACCTTCACTGCTCTCATATTTGTATACTTGCTGTGTACTTCCCAATGCACCAACCACCAAATTCCCTTCTACAAGTGTATAAGCCTTCCCATCCTGCTTGTTCGAGAGAGAGCTGAATGAGAAGTCCGGCCCCGGCCCCACAAACTGATCCTCGAAGAATCCCAATGAGATGTTCGCAAACGAAGCGTAGCTGCCATTGCCTTGATCAACAATGCCTGAATACAGATAAAGAGGAAACCTCCGAAGCACTCGCTTCAAGTATGCATCCCGAGGTCGTTGTATGACATACACGCCATAAGCGGTGTCAATGGTCTGATTCACAACCTGCAGATTTCCATCGTCTCCGAACTCAATTGAATTTTTGTAATCAAACGCATGGAACGATAGCGTTGTGATCTTCCCATGGGATGATTTGACCCATCCAGTGGAAGATATAGACCGATTTGCTGTCATCAAGAACAACCCATTTAGACCCTTGAAGTTCGAAACCAAAGAAGGTGTGAATGGCTCTGCTTTGTGTTTGATCAGTTCACCCTCTGTTTTCACACTGTTGTTGTCCAACCAAAGCTGCAAATTGGCATCTACATACCAATAGCTCAAACCGTCTGTCACGCTGAACCCGAATTTATGTTTCTTCCCATCCAAAATCTTCCCTAAGAATGGCGTAATCTCAATATTGTAAGTTGGGAGATCAAAGGATCCAATGCCCGTAATAGGACGCCAAAGAAGGGGATTGATACCGCCCGTGTAGATCACTGTAAAAGGCCATACTGCCCCAACTACCTCGCCATCCAAAGTAATGACCACCTCCCTAAAGGGACCATTGCCAGCCACCCCAGTCAGATTATTCGCTTTTATATATTCGTTTGGTGGATTCCCATACCAGAACTCATCGCTGGAATGGAACGAAACAAACACCTCCAAAATGGCGCGGTATGCATTCGTGGGGATCTCGAATTCCTTCACCTGAACATCCATCGAATTCTCTATCAAGAACCACAGCCCATCATTCAATGGTAGATTCCGTGAGATGGGCAGTATCAAATCAGCTGGAGAGCCAAACCCAAGTCCTGAAATCGCACGGTTTGGTGTAGTTTCTTCTTCTGGGTAGAAATGGAATGTCACATTAACATGGTAGACTCCAGTGTAGGTACTGTCGACGAGGTTTCCGAGATAGACGGCGAGTGTTTGGGGTTGTTTGAGGAGGGAAGAGTAGCTGGTGATGTCCTTCTCAACGGTCCATACAATGCCACTGGCGCGGGGCTCAGCGGTGCAGGAGCGTAGGAGCTCAACACCACTGAGCCATATGCCGAATATCCGGTCGAACTGCCGACCCTTGCAGGAAGCAGACCAGACGAGGATGATCTTGGAGAAGGAATTAGAAGGGCAGTCGGAAGGAGGATTGTAAGGGGCTGTTACAGGGGGTTTTGTGTAGGTAAAAGCGAAGGAGTGTTGGAGGATGAGAGAAGAGCATGGGTTGGATTTTGGGAGGGAGATGGGTTTTGTTACTTGGAAGAAGGTGGTGGGAGTTTCTGAGGATTGCGGTTGCTGCTGTTTGAAGAGGTCTTGGGATTCCAAAAGGAGAGATTTCGTTTTCTGGAGATTTGCATGGGAAGGGATGGCGTTTTGAGAGAGGAGGAGAAAGAAGAGGAATGAAAGAGGAGAGAGAGGAGACGAAGCCATGCTAGAGGGCGGAGTTCTGCCACCAGCGATTTATAAGATATTGGGCCCATCGATTATTGATCTGGACCGTTGGCATGCTCGGAGATTATGTGGATTAGAGTGCCGTAAAATCTTTCAAGATCGGATTAGCCTAGTTGTTGTAAGTTTGGATCTTAAGTGTCTTTTACCCAACCGTTCATTTTTCAGCGGGTTTTGTACCCATGCGTTTGAATGCACGTTAAGCTACCGTGATGTTTTGTGGAATCCGAACCGTGACGGGCGCTCAGCTATTTCGTACCTAGATTCTAAAATCCTGCATGATATACAACTATAGTATCCATCATGTTTTGTATATACCATCAAAACCATTCATCTGATGAGAACCACAGGGGCGAAGGTACATATCATAACGCAGGCCTTTCAAAGCTTAGGTGTGCCACATCAAAGGCACTACTTATATAGTCGACAGGATGTATTCTGGCAAACTTCGTTGGATTAAGATTAGCGGTGTCAATGGACTGGGTTGGCCCACGGGCATCAGGCTTGGCCTGCCTCCGGCCGGGCTTGGGATAGAGTATTGAGCCGGATGGCTATGTTCAGGCTTAAAATCAGGCCGGACTTGGGCTTTATGCCCAAAGGCCAGTCAGCTTGGCCCAACCTCTCTCTTTGGTCTAGGGTTTCCAAAATTTTCAAATATTTAAAAGTAGGGAAACCTTTTTCCAACATAATTGTTTACCTGTTGGAAGGTAAATATAAAAACTCCATTTACATGCCCTGCTTGGCCATTTCTCTTCACCCTGCACTCTTCTATTCTTCTTTTTCGTTTTTCTTAGTTCTCTCTTCCATCCGGCCAACCTAGTTACTCCCATGCCATCGTACCTATGCACCCTTGCCGTCATTGTAGTAACAACAAGCAAACAATGATTGTAGAAGAAACAGAGAAATGCCCGTTAAAGTGGTGATCTCTCTCTCTCTCTCTCTCTCTCTCTCTCTCCAAAAATTCTGGGCCGGGCTTTGGTTGAATTTGGGCTTGGATTGAAAAATGCAAGCCTAGCTTGGACAGAGCTTGGCTTGGCCATGACCTGGCTGTTGACACCTAGTTAAGATACTTGTCATAAATGATTGCGAATTACCTACAGAAGCCTTTGCAGGAACTTCCGTAGACGGGAAGCTAGGTGGGTTCCACCGTGATGTTTACATGCATCCATACCATTCATAAGTTCTTTTCAATTGGGATGAGCAGAAAAACAAAGATATTAGCCTCATCCAAACCTTTTGTGGGTCCACGAAGGTTTTAACAGTGGACTTTCGGTTTCTTGTGGTGCAGCCTACTTGAGCTTTGGATCTCCCTTATTTTCATGCACATTTCCTAACATGAAATAATAAAAAAAATGATCGGGGTGGATTTCTTACAAACATCACTGTAGATCCACTGAACTTTCCAGTGCAAGAAGTTCCTTTTCGCCGGCAATCTGCATCCATTCAGAAATGGAATTACAGTTACCTCTTAACCTAGAGCATATATACTTGCCTGCACTACTCTCTTCCCACGCGTTGACTATACGTTTTGTGTAAACAAATGGTGGTGATTATATGAAATCCAACTCATTCATACTTTTGATGTGCCCTCATCAGGACGAAAGAATTATCTAAAAATTAGTCATCCAAAAATTAAAATTAAAATTAAGTAATTCATATCCCGTCAGTTTAAAGGCAATAGGTATAATTTAATAGGGTGTCTAAACCAAGTGTTTAATGAGCTTATTGTGGGGATTAAGGCTGCCCAAATCACATATTTGCAATGGACCAGAATTGTTGCAAAACGCAATTAATGACGGACTTAATCTGTTGTACGGTCAGCCAGTTTGCTGTGTTGTAAAAATTAAGACTCTACGACGGTTTAAGTCCGTCACAAATAAACGACGGATCCATTTTTTGCCACTAACTGCAAAAAAAATAAAAATAAATAAAAAATCACTATTATAAAATTTGGCGACGGATAAACTCCATTGTTGATCCTAGGAGAAGCGAAGGACCTCAAATCTGTCGTTGATTTTCGACTTGTTCAGAAATTAGTCTGAGTCCGGCCCGGGACATTTACACAAAGCTTGACCCAAGCCCTTAACCCAATTTACAATTGACCACTTAATTTAAGCTTGAACCCGACCATCGGGCCTAATACAACCGACCCAATATGGCCTAAGCCCAAAGGCCTGTCGGGACTACTTGGCCCATTAACAGCCCTACCCCTAGGAATTTAAGCATGTAGTAATACATGAGATAAATGTTCAAATGTAGTAATAAAATTGTAAACAATAGATTACATATATCAAACTAATATTTAGCTTAGTGCCAACATAAATTACAAGTGAACTGATGAAATCAACACCAAATAATTCTCAACCAAAATGAATCAAGTCATAAGTTCAACAACATTAAGTCAAGTAGTTTTTACTTAACCAAAACAAGCGAATAATATCACAAACATCAGATTGGACATAATAAATACATCAAAATTATTTAACTCTAATAGAGAGGAAACATGTTGGGATCACTCACCTGTAACTCAGTGATGATTATTCCTATATATTAATCGAGTTAGAGTGACGTAGAAATCCCTAATACAACTATATAATTGAAATCATAAAACTGATCATATTAACTCTTGTGGTGGGGCCCACTTTTAATTGATCAATTTTTCACAGTGGGGTCCACATGAAGGATCCCACGCTGTCCAATCGAACTCCTTCGGATCCAACCCTTAACACAGAGTTTGTAATTATCACAAGCCAATGTGGGACCCATTGATCACATCATAGGTGCTGACCACCATCTAATGACATTTAAATGGTCTAAACATGTATAATTTACTCTAATCTATAATTTTAATGGTTCATTAATTAAATCATATTCCAATTGCAGAATCGAACAGATCTGTTTCGATTGTCTATTGATCAGATCAAAGGCACTATCAATTGAATTGATGCATTGTCGATTGAATTGACGGTCTATTGATCAAATCAACACGAATAGAAAATGAAATTGACAGTCTCTAAACAAAATTGACATTTCGTCAATCAAATCGAAAGTCTCTAGATTTGATCAGTTTTTGACGAACCAAATCGAAGTTTGTTAATTTTTCCTTAATTTCATTTTTAGACTCCGATTATGCCTGTTGGATAGATCCAAACCGACCATTGGCCCTCTCCTGATCAATGAAGGGAGAGAGGTTCATTGATTAACTGGTCTGAACCACCCATGGTTGACATCATTCAAAACTATATGATTTGATAATAGTTGATGTTCGATCAGAGTGGCCCACCAGATGGCAGATCGATATGATATTCTGGATATCAAACTAGTCAATCCTAGAAACCGGATAGACCATCTAGATTCAATCTCACACATCTGATAACTCGACAAAGTATAAAATACGTGAGTTATCTAGAATGTCCATGTAATCGGTGTGGCCCATCTGATGATCAGATCAATCTGATATTCGGGGTTCTAAGATTTTGACCTTAGAAATTAGATGATTCATACGGATTTGATCCCACGCATAAAATAGCCCAACATGATTCTCTGCACTAAGTTGCAAAAGCACTTGCGCAGAAAATTGTGTCCTTTTGCTAGATATTCCAAACACATCAATACAATAAATGTATGGTTAATTTGAACCGTTTGTTGTATAGATTTAATAAAAATAACATAAATTTACAAAAATAGAAGAAAGAACAATGAGATTACCATTGATCAGTACCGTCCATCAAATGGTTAGATTAGCTTGGTCTTTGAGGTTTTTCCATATCTCAACCTCGAAAAACTGATGGATTGTATAAATCTAACTTCACAAGTCATTATAGGCTAACATCATTCTTTACATCAATTTGCCAAAAGTGATTGCACTGATGATGATGTCTCTGTACTATACATGACGAATAGATCGATGTGATTTACACGCAACTAATCCAACCCGTTCATTGCATAGATCTATCAAAATAGACCTAGATTATAAGAAAATCAAAGTAAATGGACCATATTACAAACCTGGGTAAATTGAGCTTATGGTTTCCTTGTAGCCTCTCCTATCTCCCTCGTTCCAACTCTCTAAAGTGTTTTTATTAAAGAGGCCTCCTCATGTATCCTCCTTAAGAAGGAAAAACCATTAGATAAGAGAGAGACAAAAGATAGTAGATAAGGGATAGGAGGGATGAGGGAGAGATTTGTTGTTTCTCTCTCAAATTTAAAAATCAATTTTAAATTTAAATTTGGATTTATTTTATTAATGTACAGTCGTTACAGCCATGACCCAATCCTCACCCATTTGCTAATCGGGTTTCGAATTTTAACACATGATCCCACCCGTCAACAAGATATTAAGCCTGAGCACCACTCCTTCCAACCATTTACTTTAACAGGCATTGTTTTCATGCTGAAACCGAAGCACAGCCCAATAAGTAGTGCTAGCTTCAGTTAGAAGCAAGACCAGGCAGCCGGCCCACACGCTTAGCACAGTCAGAGGCCCATTGCCCACCCTAATATAGTGCTCCACTTAAACCTGGGTTGTACAAATAAAAACTTCCAATAGACGGCCTCACATGCCACACAAATTAGTAAAAGATCTGGGTCCATATCCAGTCTCAGTCACCCTCGTTCGAATTTGGCAGCACCAAAAGATGAAAGGAGACTTAAGACTCTAAACGTAGAATCTGGGCCAATCCCATCCCGTCGGGTTCCCACTCACACCCAAATAATAATAATATTATTAATATTAATAAA
Source organism: Magnolia sinica (assembly GCF_029962835.1). Classification (NCBI taxonomy): domain Eukaryota; kingdom Viridiplantae; phylum Streptophyta; class Magnoliopsida; order Magnoliales; family Magnoliaceae; genus Magnolia; species Magnolia sinica. Next base: position 106,801,991 of record NC_080575.1, read on the forward strand.
TACCAAAGACTTGACGCTAAAAGGTGTACTTGGGCCAACTCATTCAGTCTTGAGGCCCACTCCTTGGAATCTCCACGCACTCATTAGGGAGGAGACTTGACTATACACGTAGAATCCCCACTCAAACCAACAAGTGCTGGGTCCCACTCCTTGGAATATCATAGCCTGGATATTTGATTCTAGAAATAGAATTTTGACCCAAAGCCATCCAGTCCCATTCCCATCTCATTGTAATCCTGAACACCAATAAAAGTAAAAAACAAAAAAGGGAGCCTTGACTTTAAAATAAGAATACGTTACAAAACCATCCAATCTTGGCCACCACTACTTGGAATATCATAAACACAACTTGTGTGTAGTCCCGAGCACAAAAATAATACCGTGTAACCTTAAGCTATGTGGGGCCTATCATGACTTCTAATTTATATGCACTCCATTTGTTGGGCCAGCTCATGTTAGGAACTTAGGATGTCGATGTAATAACTTTAGATGGGCCACACCATAAGAAGTAGCGGGGAGGAAACATGCATGTTGAAACTTTCCTAATACCCACCATGTGATGGTTTATACGCCATCCAACCCATTTATAAGTTGATTACACAGGGATGAAGGGAACACCAATATCGGCTTGATCTGAAACTTATGTGGCTCCCAAGAAGGTTTCAACAGTAGGTGTACAATCACCATATATTGTTCCTTGTGGCGTAGCCTACTTGAGATTTAAATCTACCTTATTTTAAAATCACGTCTTAAAATGAACAAGTACAGTGGCCCCACATAGCTTAGGGGAAGGGTTTTTTTTTTTTTAATTTTTTTTACACACACACACCCCACACACTCATGCTAGTGGAATTTCACCACCTATGGGTACTCGAACCCTTGACCGGGAGTTGAAACTCCTGGGAGTCTACCACCCGGGCAAGAGTAGGGACCCGGGTAAGGGGAATTTATGTCACCCCGATTACTTTTGGATTGACTATAATGTATCCACTACCACTTTGATGTTTGCGAGAAATCCAACATGTCCATGCGTTACTTCCATATGCCACACTTCAAGAAATAGCAGGGAGATGAAAATACTCACTGTTGAAATCTTCCCGGGCGCAACCTGAGGGCGTGGATTGGGTATTTACCCACCAGAACCTAGCCAGAAACGGACGGTCATATCAATCCGCACCCATGTTTATTTGCTTTACAAAGCATTCATTAAGGTCATTTGCCACAGGGATTGATGGAAAACACAAACATTGGCCTGACTTAGCAGGATGCGGATCCCGTGGTGTTGCCCACACCGCCCTAGCAGTTATTCGGTGATACGTTGGGTGCTGGGTCTATTGCAATGTACGTACGTATGTGTTTTTATATCCACACTGTTCATTCCATTTGCCAGCTCTTTTTTGGGCATGAATACAAAAATTAATCAGATACAAAGCTAAGTGAACCACACCACAGGAAATAGTGGTGACTAAACACCCACCTAAAAATGTGGGGCCACAAGCGTTTTGGATCATGCTAATATTTGTGTTTTCCTTTGTTGTTATCCGTGTAACGTTATCAATGGGTTGGATCGCAAATAAACAATATAGTGGACTCCAGGAAAGTGTCATTATTCCCACATTTTTCTTATGGTGTGGTGCACTTGAGCTATAGATTTGCTTCATTTTTTCATTCTCTAAAATAAGCTGGGAAAATGAATATAGAGCATGGATATAAGACACGCCACTACACTGATCCACGGGAAGTTTTTGCACCAGAAACTCCCACTATAATGTTTGTGAGAAATCTACTCTGTCCAACTGCTTTGTGAGCTTATTTTAGAATTTATAGAGACAAAAATTGAGCTGTATCCAAGACTTAAGTATGCCGCACTAAAGGAAAAGGTGGGTAGAAAAATTCTCACCGTTGGAACCTCACTAAGGTCGACAGTGATGTTTACGTGCCATCCATACCATTCATAACTTCATTTCTATTCTTAATGAGATAATTGAAAACACAAATATTATCCTGTTTCAAAACCATGGGACCCATGAATATTTTAACTTTGGACATTCAATCCATAAGTTTTCAGCTCATTTGATTATTGGATCCGGCTCATTTTTCATTCCATGTCCTGAAATGATCTCAGGATATGCATGGAAAGGTGTATTTCTCACAAACATTAGGGTGGGCCCAGCTAGGTTTTCAGACAGGGAATTCCTGCGAGAGACTTTCGCTGGAAATCCGCGTCCTCACCACGCCCCGCCGTAGTGCAGGCAACGCGGACGTGGAAAAGGATTGGCTACTCCCCTGACAGATGGTCGGTGCTACGTGGGCCCCACCATGATGTATGTGTTTCATCCATTCAGTTTATCCAATTTACAGATCATTTTAGTGATTTATACCACAAATTAGAGGGATATAAATCTCCAGTGGACCACACCACAGTAAAACAATATTGATAAGATATCCACCATTAAAATCCTCCTAAGGTCCACTGTACTGTTTATTTGACATCCAATCTGTTGATTAGGTCATACAGGCTCAGATGAAGGAAAAAAAAAAACACAAATATAAGCTTGATCCAATACTTTTGTGGCTCAAAAAAATTTTGATGGTCTAAGTTCATTCAACACTGTTTGCTGTAATGTGGTCCACTTGCGGTTGGTGTATACCTCATTTTTTTTTTAATCTTATACCATAAAATGATCTATAAAAATAGATGGACAGAATGAATGAAACACATACATCATGGTGGGTCCCACAGAGCACTAACCATCAGCCATCGGCAGGTGGAGGGGAGTAGCCAGTCCGTTTCCCGCGGACGCGGATTGCGTCCTACCCCGCCCGTCTCCATCTGGAGCAGGGAGGAGCTCGGGCGCGCATTGGATACTGACAAGGTCAGTAGCCAACTCGCTACTGAAGTGACATCACCTAGCTATGTGGACCCCACCATGATTCATGTATTGTATCCATACCGTCCAAACATTTTTAGAGATTGTTTTATCTCATTACAAAGAGAATGAGATAGATATAAAGTTCAAGTGGACCCACCATAGAAAATAGTGGGGACAGTGACATCCACCAGTCAAAACTTCTTAGGGGCTACAGTAGTTTCCGATGAAGCTGGTATTTTTGTTTTCACTACATTTATCTCTATGTTAACTTATGAATTGGATGGATCTCAAAAATACATCACTGTGGGCCCTATAAATGTTTCAAAGGTGGGTGTGATGGCTCCCATGGTTTTCTGTGGTGGGTCCACTTAAAATTTAGATCTATCTCATTCTCTTTGTAATGAGATAAAACGATCTCTACAAATGGTTGGACGGGATGGATACAACACATGCATCATGGTGGGGTCCAAAGAGCTTGGTGACGTCACTTCAGTAGCCATTTGGCTACTGACCCTGTAAGTATCCAATCCACGCCCACTTTGAGTGGCTACCTTGATGTAGGGGTCTTATCCACACCGTCCATCCATTTTTATTTTTTTTCATATTTTTTAGGGTATAATCCCAAAGCCCAAAAACAAGGTAGATCCCTGGCTCAAGCGGACCACACCACAAGAAGCAACGGTGATTATGACTTTCACCGTTGAAACTTTTCTAGGGCCCACCGTGATGTTGATTTGCCATCCAACCTGGTCATAAAGTTACATAGATCTGGATGGAGGGAAAACACAAATATCAGCTACATCCAAAGCTTCCGTGACCCGGTAAGTTTTGAACAGTATGAGTTTAATCCCCATTTTCTGGTCTACATGAGCATGGATCTGCCTCATTTTTGGACTCATGATAAGACCCATGCATCACGGTTGCGAAATCGGATTGCGTACTATGTTACTAAGTAGGTTTTCATTGTACTGAGTAAACTCAGTTGGGCCCACCGTGAATTTATATGGTTTATCCACACCTTCCATCTGTTTTTCCATCTCATTTTAAGCTTTGAGCCCAAAATTGAAGCTTATAAAAATCTCAATTGTACCATACCAAAGAAAACAGTGGAAATTATGATTTCCAACCACCACATTAAAACAATGGATAGTTTCAGAAAAAAATTCCAACAGTACACAATGTATGCATATGGAATGGCTGATAAGTGTACCATCTTGACTTTCTAGCAAGATCATCCGATGTTTGTCCCATCTTATATATGCACCTCCTAGATCTTCCAAGAACATCTAAATTGGCATGTCCTTATTTTTGTAGAGACCCCTTTGGGTTTGCAAGCACAAAAACCTAGAAGGTATGAAACCTAGATTAAGAAACCCAAATGAGTTTGATATATGATTAAGAATTTTTCTATTAATGATTAACAAAGATAAAAAGACTTGACTGAACCACTTCTTCCTTGCAGAGCTGGCATATACAATGAGGGTAACTGAAAAATGTGATGTATATAGTTTTGGTGTTGTGGCACTTGAAGTGATGATGGGAAGGTATCCGGGGGGGGCTCATCTCCTCTTTCTCATCAGCAAGTAGACAAGATACACTGCTAAAGGATACCTTGGACCAACGTCTTTCGAATCCAATGGCTGGGGTTGCCAAAGAAATTGTATTTGCAGTGTCCATTGCACTTGCGTGCATTCGGCCGGATCCAGACGCTTGGACAACCATGCACCGTGTGGCGCAGGAGTTATCCATTGGTGGGCCTTCTTTCTCTTTAGAGCCATTCCATACACTTACATTGTGTCAACTAATGGATCTGAAGGTATAATTGGGTGGATGAAAATCATCAAGGTTGTGGGTGTGTAGTGGCAAGAACATTATTATTAGGTGTGTTTATTGTATAAACATCGAGCACAGAAAAGTTGTTTTTCTTATTATGATATGTGCATGATCCAGGTAAAATAAAAGTAGATTATAAGAATAAAGATGTTTTGTTGTACAATGGTTATATTTTAATTGCAGGTTTTCGAGCCAAAGAATTTACCTTTTAGTAATCGTAATCATTTTCCATAACACTAATTTGTACTAACATAGTATCCAAAGTAGAAAGATGACAATGCTGAGGGTTTCAGATCTGGCATTGCCATGCTGAGGGCTTGGTAATAGGGTTTGATGGAAATTATGGAAGAGGGTCTGGGATGGCAGTTTGGAAGAGTTTTGCTGCGACAAGGCCACAGAGTTGCAATTTTTCTGCGACATGTGGTCTCATGCACGCAGTGAGAGGCATTGAATCTGGTTTTGTGGCCAAGATCTACCAATAGCAGCACCATTTCATGGCCTTGAACTTTCACAGGTGGTGCGGCAGTTGTTAAAAGCAAAGGCCAACAAGAGCACATTGGGAACAGAGATGATGGATTCTTGCAACAAGATTAAAGCCCCAAATTGTGGCTCCGATACCATGTAATTATAGAGAATTTGAGATGATTCTTTTCTTTTCATTTTTCATTAATTTATAATAAAGGAAAATGTACAAATATGAAAAGATACAAGCTAATATGATACATAAGCTGCAGACTACCAAAAATTCACAAGCGAAGGTATAGGTTGTGACTTCTTTAATTAGACGAGAAGAAAAAAGAAAAAGAACAATGAATTCGAACTCTAGCAATGCGACTCAAGAAGATTGTACCATAGCTCAATCTAAAGTGTCCATTGAATATACTCTAGTCTACAAGGACATTATGAGTAGCCTGAGCATTTCTTTACATACAACCCTAATGTTAAGAGGTTTGGAACTATGTCAAGAGTACCTGAACACATAAATTGGATAAGCCTACTCACTTTTGGAACAGAGGATTTACTCTAAAAGAGGGGGCACTCCAAAGAACTCCAGTTGGCTTTATTATAACCATTTTTTTTTCCTTATTAAAAAGTCCTTTCAATAAAATGATTACCTGTGAAGCTAGTATATTTTTAAGGCTTGTCATGGAGCCTTGGGAGAGCAGGGTAAGGTCAGTATAGGAGCTCAAAGAGTATTTAGTTAGAAAACATTTTCCAAGAAAATGAGATTTTCCCTGATTGAGTTCACATTTTCTGGGAAAACATTTTGTATAAAAGGTATTTCATAGAAAAAGTCCTAGAAAATATTCCCAACTATCCCACTTTTTTTCTCCCAAAATGCTTGCTTTGAAAATAACTTTCAAAGAAAAAGTTAGTTTTTCTTCTTTTAATTTCCAAGCTCCAAAAGGGTCAATTGGAGAGCTAATAAAAGGAGAGATTGACATCTTCTTTGAAAGTTATTTTTTAAGAAAACATTTGGGAAAAAAAAAAAAAAAAAACTTACTGAGGCCCAAGACTTTTCTTTTTGAAAACATTCTTGGAAAATATTTTCCACCAATAAATGAACTCCCAATCAAGGAAAAATGTCACTTTCGGAAAGTATTTTCCACCCAAACAGGTTTAAAAGATATTTATTTTCTCAGACAATTCTCTCTAAAAATTTTCTCACCTCCGATTTTTTTCTTTTCGTTTTCCTTGTGTTTTTTCTCTAAGAAAAATTTGAATTCCTAGTCAATGGAACCCACAGAAAATAGAAACAACAGCACCAACGAAGGTAAGATCAAAGCGAATTGTGTTTAAAGTAATTTTTCCAGAGAAATGGTCATACTGAAAAATAATTACTAGAGGTATTAGACTGTCTTGCACACACTTATTTGAGAGAGTAAATAACAAACCAAAATGCTCTCCTTCCTCCTCGTAACTCTAGTCAATAGCAAACCCTCCATTCCATCTTAACTAATTAAAATCTAGATTAATAACTAAGCTACCAACATAAATAGAGAACTAATGCAAAGACCAATAGAAATAAAGAAAACACCAAAGAAAAAAATCCTTGAACACGTAGCTATGTTCCAGGTGGGGTTTAACCCAAACATGCCTTGTCAAGCAGCGAGGTTGGTCCACTTGTCATGCAGGCTGCACTCATACGTTTAATATAGGCTACTATTTTGATGAATTTTCCTCTTAGCTGTTTATTTTCCTAGTACAATTGCGACCCACCTAATTAATGAATGAACCTAACTTATCCACCAACTAGAATTGTTCAAGACCAGCCCCAACTGTCTAATATCTAAGTAGAAAGTGACTCCAAGTTGGCTGTTGAGGGCTTTTCAGGAGAGAGCAATCAGGTGGCATATTCTAGCTGAGATTGGTGGTAGGAGGCACCCCAATTCATGTAGATTGTATGGAGTTTGTAAAGCTTGGAACTTCCATAATATTTTTCTATTTGGGTTGGGGAGAATGAGAATGGACGTGACTTTGGTGGATTTCCGTGGATCCCTGACTTTTCCCACTGTGATGTATTTGTCTTATATACACACGGTCCATCCATTTGGCTGGTATGAATCCAAAAATGCATCACATCCAAATCTCAGGCAGACCACACCACACAGGAAACAGTGGTGATCGAACACCTGACATTAAAAGCTTCTTGGGGGCATTTTTCGGTTCATTGTTCTTTTTTGGTGTTTTCTTCTCATGCACTGACCTTTAAGTCTCCACTTAGAAAACTGATAGGAACCTTCACATCTTCAGCTTGTCTGGGTTTGGATTGGAAGAGTTGTAGAACATTGGTAACAGATTCTGAATTCTGAAACCACCATCCTGTTGCAACTTGGATCTCCTTAATTTACTTGCATTATATCTTTTTCAGAGTTATTAGAAAAAAAGAAAAAAAAAGTGATGAACCTCATTCAGTTATCTGTTTGTGTAAAAGAAAGTGATGGTGAGAATGTATCTGTTGAATAAGTCCAGATCCAATTATGAAAAATGCGCTTCATCTAATTTTTCCAAATCTCTGTATCTTTCGGACTGTGGTTGTCCTATCAGACAGATCCTTCAAAAAAAATGCCAGTGAATAATTTATACAATCCACCAATCTAATTAGAATGATCCATTCATGGTTAATCATATTATTAATTATAGAATATTTTTCTTTTTATTCAATTCATATACTTTCCTCAATCCAAATAAAATAAAATAAAAATTGGATTTAATTTTGCAAACTCTTTTATTATTCTTTTAATAAATATAACTGTTTTGAGAATCTATCTTGTTTTTTCTTTTAAGACTCTTATAAAACCATTTTGTTAGCTTGTAGAACTAGTAAACATTTCTTTTTCACCTCTCTCTCTCTCTCTCTCTCTCTCTCTCTCTCTCTCTCTCTCTCTCTCTCTCCCCAAACTGTAAAAAAATAAAACAAAAATTGACGTAAAATATTATGATAGTAATATTGTTTTCAGTACTTTTATAATCTGACAGCAAGTTCTATTATTCAGTGGGATTCATTCATTAGGAAAGGATGGGTTTCAGCCTTCAAGAGTGATGTACATTTTAGTACTGATGGAATTCTACTTTGCAGCCCATTTGAGTTTTAGTGATTTTGTCAAAATTCAGACTAGCATGGTCCTGATTGTAAGGATAAAATTGGAAAGATGGGACCTGCTCCACGACGGCCCTTAGCTAGCATGCTCACAAATGTAGGAGTAAAATGAGCAGTTTGCAAAAATGACCAATAATCCATATCCAATAGGCAAATGTGGCCTACTTGATGAATGAACCAGCTTATGTTTGGTAGCTGATGAATGGCACTAATCTGTTACATGTGTGCTATGCATGCATGAGTTGAATGAAACCCATCTCAATTATCTGATTAGTGAACTCTTTCTCATTGAACAATTGGTAGTATTTTCATCTTATCTACAACTAGGAGGCCATATTGGGTGGTTATATATATTCATCCAATGCCACAGTAATTATTTGCCATTCCAACCTGATGCAGGACATGGAAAATTAAATATGATATGCAAGATTGCAGGCTTAGATCACACCAATTCAGAAATAATCACACAAATTCCACATCCCACATGAAAATCCAAGCATTCAATTAAAGAGGAATCTATGCGGGTCCAAGCCGACACAGGCTAGGACTGGACCAATAAAATTATAAACCAAACAATGTCAAAGGGAAATAAAATCAACTACTCATGCATAAAAATCAGTCCCTAATCCAAGGGATTCCCTAATTTCAATTCAAGGAATCCTAAGATGATAAAAAGGGGCAAATCAATTAGGGATCATGTAATATAGGGTTAGGATTCATGAAAAAAACAGCTATGAGAGGATAAAAGAAGATAAAAACCTGAACCAAAATATGATCCCGCGTGTGGACAGCAACAATGGTCCAGATGGACGTGTGTGTGATCCCGGCCGCACGTGTGTGGGACCTACTATTCAGAAAAAGGCCACCTTGGCCCTGGTCGGCTAGGGATGGACTCCAAAACCTCCAAATTTCAGCTCGATCCGATGTACGGTTTGTGCGTAGTGCTCCGCCGCGAAATCTGAAAACCTGCTTCAATGAAGAAATCTGATGCAACAAAAGGACAAATTTGACATATGGATGGTGGGGGAAGATGGAAAAAAAAGATGATGGAAGATGGGGGTGAATTGGGATTGATGTGGCTTCGCACCACGGTAGTTAGCCCTTCGAAAAGGGAGGGCTTCACATCCACTTTTGAATTCTTCCACAACTCACGAAGAGAACAGAAAAATAAAGCAGGAATTTTTTTATAAACTTCAATGAATCAAAAGAACTACAAAGGATGCCTATTTATAGGGAGAACCCTATACCCAAGAAATCGCACCCATGTGCGACACCTATTACTTGGCGATGAAGTAAACTAAAATAAAAACCAAACAAGAAAATCTAAAACGTTCACGATGTTCTAAATAATAACAATAAACAAAACTTAAAATATAAAACCAATCCGACGAGTGGGCCACGATCATGAGATCTCATGGTGGGCTTTTCTTGACTATCGGGCCACTTTTCTGAACCAAAACTTGTCTTCTAGATAGGAGGCCATCCCTGGACGTCGTCATCGAGCCAGATCGATGGTGGGGTCCTCCTTCTGCGTACATACGTGTGTAGGGGTGGTAGTGTGCGGGCGTGCGTGTGCACGATGTCCTCATCACAACCATTCAGAGTGTCCCAACAGATGAACTGTCTGGATCACCGAAAGATTAGCCTTTCTTCTAAGTGATGCTAATCTAAATGAACACTTCCAATGCAATTTGCGCCAGAGATTGACAAGGTGATTGACAGGACATGTCTATGGACCATGCCGTGCAAGATCTCTGCTGTTCATGAGCTGTGTTCACTGTTAGCATGTCCTCTCTCAAGAGTTTTGGGCTGCTCCAATCACGAACTGTGTCATGTCTAATATAGGCCAGTGGTCATGTTATTGTAACGGTCTATTTTGTTCATGCCTACGGCCAACCTCATTAGTTAAGGGTCCTATTTTTGGGTCAATGGATCTTCATACTAGGCCTTCTCTACTTAAGGGCCCTTATGTCAGGCCAGTTAGCTAGTAACATTTGTGAGAATTAGGATTTGAAACCTTTCGTTAATACATGCACGCATCCTAGAAACAGTTTGAAACGGGAATGAGTCAGCCATAGGACTCATTTACTATAACAGGCCTTGTTTTCGTGCTGAAACTGAAGCACAGTCCAGTAATTACACCCGAGCCTGAGTTAGAAACAGCCCAGCTGGTCCACGGGTTTACCAGAGTCACAGGCCCATTGCCCGCACCAATTTTGGTTTCTACCAATGCCTGGAACATACAAAATAAAAACTTCCAATAGACTTGACCTCAAAAGCCTAACAAATTAGTGAAAATTCTGGGCCCATGTCGAATTTCAAGTCCCATTCCTCGGACTCGGATTCGGTAGTGACCCTTCCAGTACGTCAGAGCTGGAAAAGCTCTGTTGGCCTTACCTTGATGTATGTATTTTATCCATAGGTCCATCCATTTTTCAGCTCATTTTAAGGCATAAGCCCAAAATTGAGGGAGATCCAAATCTCAGGTGGGCCACACCACTAGAAACAGTAGTGATTGAACGGCCACCATTAGAAACTTCTAAGGCCAAACCCATCCAATCCTGGGTCCACTCAGAATTTCGCAGCATGAAACACAAGAAGGTCCTACTCCTTTGAAATCTGGCAGCACCAATTGACTTTAGAAGCCGAATCTGAGCCTAAACCCATCCAGGCCTAAATGTAGAATATGGATACAAACTCAATTTTTGGGTTCGTGCCTTAAAATGAACAGGCAAAACTGATGGATGGCATGGACATAAAACACATATATCATGGAGGGCCCCGCAGTGACCAACACATCACCACACCATCCATGTGGGTGGTTTTGGCAACACCAACTAATCCTCTCTATTTTACTTAGCCAGGGATTAGATAGGCTCTGCAAAAGTGCATTCAAAACTGGGTTTGGCCACATCTAGAACCCACACCCAGGTTTACCCAAATAAAAAAAATTTAATTAATTACAGAAGAAAAGAAAAGAAAAGAAATATCTAATCATTCAGGCCATCCATGCTCGAATATCTACTCTATCAGATTAGTAGCAATCCAATTGGTACTTTTGCAGCCATACGTTCACATCTAATGGTGGAAAGAATGACAGATTAATCAAGCAAATGGTCGAAATCCTCTGATGGGGAGATTTTCTGTATTTCCTAGGTGTCTCCCATCAGCAATGGGCCCACCATATATATACACATTTTTAGATGTCATGAACATGGTTTGGTTTGGGTCATGACCAAACCGTTGTATGTTTCCTAAAAAAAAACATCTGCTAGGCGATTGGAACGATGAATTATAGCAGTTCCTATCCAGAATAGACAAGAGTGGCTGGTTGATCATTTCTACTTGGGCCCATCGTCAATGGTGGTATATCTATCCTAACAGGTGGATCATACCTCCAAAATCTCCTAGGTCGAACTATTCTAAATTCTCAATTTGTGGCCGGACCATGTTGAAGATAAACAAATCAATGGTCCACGTTCAAATGACCAGACCACTGCTGCAACCTTTTCCATGCTGGGCACTTACCAGATTGATACCGGAAGTCCAATCCTCTTCTCTTTTGTATATAGCCTACCCACATGGTGCCCCATAAGAACAACGGTTCAGATCACAAGGCCCATTTTCCTCATGTGTATCCTAAGTAGGAAGCTGCATACAACGTTTATGCAGTCACCTGCATGTTATCATTCCTTCCCACCCAAGCATATCCTCGTGCGCACGCATTTGGACGCACGTGTGCGGCGCATAATCCAAAGCCCCATAGTATTGGAATCGGATTGTGTAGCTCTTATCGTACTGAGTAAACTCAGTTTGGCCCACCACGAATGCATGTGGTTTATCCACGCCGTCCATTCGTTTTTCCAGATTATTTTATGGGTTCAACCCAAAATTGATACATATAAAAAGCTCAAGTGGACCATCCCACTGGAAAAAGTGGAAGTATTGATTTCAACCGTTGAAAACTTTCTAAGGCCCCCAGTGATGTTTATTTGTCATCCAACCTGTTCATAAGATAATAAAGACATGGATGAAGGGAAAACACAAATATCAGCTTGATCTAAAACTTCTGTTGTCCCCAAGAAATTTTCAACGGTAGATGTTCAATTCACACTGTTTCCGGTGGTGTGGTCCATTTGAGGTTGCATATATTCCATTTTTTGGATAGAGTCCTAAAATTATGTGTTAAAAGATATGGACGGAGTGGATATAATGCATGAATGACACTAGGGCCCACGGAGTTTACTCAGTACGCTTACCGTACTGAGTTGCTCAGTACACAATCCGCTTCCCATGGTGTTCATCCCTTTGGGTGAAAACAGAAGTTATAATACATGCCGATGCATCGCACTATAATGCATCATAATTTTAACCCTTCAATCTGGGTCCACATAGAATGATCCAAACCGTTTACATGATAGTATCAGTTTGATATTGATGGAAATAAAATTATATGAATCCATGATATTTTGATTCTTTCACAATCAATATGAACTTTAAATATGAACTTTAAATTATCAAACGGTTTTCTTGCTAAATTCTAAATATTCTTTTGTGGGACATTCCCATCCAAAGTGAATACTATCATATAAACGGTCTGATTCATTCAAAAGAATTCAAATCCTAATAATAAATTCATGATGCATCATATTCTAATACTTCAGAATGTATTGTAACAAATTTCAATCGATAATAACAAACCCACCTTAGTGATGAAGACATGACCCTCTATAAAAAGGAAAGGAGCAAACAAATTCCACGCAAGAAGGCATAGTGGGCGATGGATAACCGGAACCGAAATGTATGTTGGGGTTCGGTGATTGAAGAAGTCCTGATCGAAATCTTCTCCAAGCTAGACTCTGATTCGCTGATAACGGTCGCAAGCGTATGCCATTCGTGGCGCTGTGTGGCCCATTATCCAGAGTGCTGGGATTGTGTCCACTTATTCAATCGTGAAAAGTTCTTAGACAACAACATCAAAGAAACGATAATGCCCATTGATCGATATAGGCTGTTCAGGGAGTCTGAATACATGATAAGGCATGTTGGAGACAGAGCCAAGTCGATTTGTGTCCACCCAATTGCTGATGACACAACGGTCCGGATGATCGCTGACAGGTTTGGATTCTTTGACTGATTCACGGTGCCAAACGCTTCCCACTGTAAGCCCGGGATGCAGAGATGGTGGAATGATCAGAACTGTTCATGGATGGTTTGAGCAATGCATATGGTGGAATGGGGACAGTTGAAAAAGGAAAGTTTAACACAATCAATCAATGGTTAAGGTTGCCCTTCCAGCCCACAATTTGCATGATCATCCCAAGCATCTCTGCTTGTGGGCCATTCATTCTGCATGACAATTGCAGCCTATGCTGAAAAAATCATATCTAAAACACTGAACCAACACCAAAACTGTTGAGATAGCTGGCTTGGTTTCAAACAGGGTTGGCCCAGATGAACTGAGGCCTAACCAAACCTGAATCATGGTGCGACCCAGTCCAAATCCGATCCATGAGTTGGGGAATCAGGCTCGATAAAGTTTATTTACAAGAGAAAAAAGAAAAGAAAAGGATGAATAGTCTGGCCAATCTATTTAACAAGATAGAAATCTCAGGCAGGAATCCAGTAGGGCAGCTGTGAATCACATTGATAGAAATGGTGACGTGGGCTGTTGATCAAGGCTTACCATGTCAATGGCCCATACTTAGAAACTAATCCACTTCAAGGCCACTCATGCCATTGTTGTATAACCGTGGTACATTTGATGCATGTGCATTGAACATTATGCTCGGGCGTGAGGCTGGTTTTGGGAGCTTGTATTTGAATGCATTAACATCCAAATCACAATTATACTTGAGTCAAGGTGATTCCGAATCATTAATTGGATTTGACAGCTTATAATTGAAATGCATTGGAATCCAAACCTTATACCCGAGAGCTTGTGTTTTGAATGCATTGAAAAATCTTTATTACATTCCCGGAGCCCTGATTTTGATTAACTATATCATCTTTAATATCTCAAATTGATATGCATGTGATATTTGATAGGATGATTAAAACAAGCCCATTGAGATACATATTTTGATCGAAAATGAAGAAAATCCAAAGCTTAGGTAGGCCACAAATGTAAGGATCACACAAGTGACTAGTTAATGTTTTTGAACCGTCCATTTATATGACTAATGTTTGGATTGCCTAGATCATTCTATTGATGTAATTTTATTGTTGCAACTGATAATTAGATTGTTTTGGAGTATCATCAGTGTGCCATATATTCATATCTGAATCATAGCAAAAAGGTGTGATTTCATACCACACCAAAAGTATGTTTTTCAAATACTCTTAATTTCTTTTACCTCCAAATAAAGGAGCACCAAATGATCAATTTTGAGGCAAAATCTCCTCAAATACAAGGTAACCAACGGCTTCTTGCTATGTTAAAGAATCTTTGTTGGAAACAATTTTGCTTGCATCCAAATAGCCTCCAAGTTTAATATGCATGCACAATTATCATGATAAATCACTCATCTTTTTTGGGGTGAATTTGGTGGTCCTAATATATATATATATATATTGAACCAATGTAAATCCACCATTGATAGCAGTTAATTTTTATTTTTGTTTTATACAAAAGTGAAATCTATTACAAGGAATGGTGGAATTTCTTTGGGTCATCAACTCCATCAAAGGGGTTTAACACAAAGCCCTACAATTTCAACTCATTAACATGCATCATGTTGGATCGAATTGCATGCTAGATGCCCATCAATTGAGTCAATCTCCCTGCGGGAGTGTGTTCGAATCTCACCAGCTTCTCTCCTCTATCTAATCCACGCTTGCAAGCACCTGAAACTGATCGATCTTACGTTCTGCTCCGCCGTCTCCGCATCAATGATCAAAGAAATGGGGCAATCTTGTCCAAACCTGGTGGGACTCAATTTGGGCCGTCTACAAGTGACAGAAGAAATGGCAAGAAAGATGGGGAAATTCATGCGGAAACTCAAGTGGCTCAACCTCAACAATGCCACTATATCTTCTCGAGATGTGTGTAACATCCTAGACTCGTGTAATGAGCTACACCACGTTAGCCTCAGATGGTGCCATCAACTGATCATGAACGACGAGCTCCATAACAGGGTCAGCAGCATTGCAGAGTTCGTGTACTCCCCTCTGCCGATTTGCAGAGTTCCATCCCCAGAATTGTCCCGTTATCCAATCTTTTATCCCACGAACCTTTTCCCCGTAGAATAATTTAGAAATATATTGCATGTAAAAATAAGTCCATCCACATTTTATTTAATCTTAAATATTACGTAATAGACGTACATTATTACTGGGAAAATGATATTTTCCCTTATATATTAAGGTAATTGTTATTTTCCTTATATTTCTTATCATTTTGTCAGAGTTGATTGAGACAATTCTTCTTGTATAAATTTAAGGATATTCAGCATGAAAATACACAAGAAAATTATCCAAGTCCTGTTTTCCCTATTTTTCTAGTTTTTATTATGGTATCAGAGCCTCTAATCTAGAACTCTTGAATGTTGGACGCACTCTCTATGCCAGAATCCGGCATTTTCGTATTTTTCCGACGATCTCCATCTTAAATCCGGCAAAATCCAAGAACCGTCTTTTGCCGAATCGCTGTTACGTACTGGCCACCATCTCGAATCGCGGAAGCGCCATCTGTTGCGGTAGGTGGGGCCCAGATCCATTTTGTGGGGTCCTTCTGATTGTGTAGGTCAAGATCAGGGGATCAGCCCCATTGAGCCATCAATGTGATTCTCTGGACCGTCATTTTGTCCCACCTTGACGAAATCATGGTAGAGTGGCATCTCTACTCACATAACCCTTAAGGGCCTGTTTGTTTTTCTATTCACCAGTGTAAATAGTGGTAAATAGGTAATTATAACCTATTTCTATGGTTTGGAAGAGAGGAAATATAAAGGGTAATTATCCCTCAGAATTTACTTTTTGATAAAAAGGGTAGGAATGATTGAGTGAAATTTTTGGATCTCACCATGATGTATGTGATCTATCCATGCCGTCTATCTATTTTATCAAATCATTTTAATGCTTGTGCCAAAAAAATAGGTAGATTATAAGCTCAATTGGACCACAACGCAACAAACAAGAGGATATTGACATCCATCGTTGAAATGTGAAGCCATCTGTAGGTCCCACACTGATTTGTATTTGTGATCCAACCTATTCATATGATCACATAAACACGAATGAAGGTAAAACACAAATATCAACTAGATACAAAACTCCTATGGCTCACAAGAAGTTTTAAACGATGTGTTTAATCTCCGTGTTTCTTTTGTTGTGGTACACTTGCACTTTGGATTTGCCTTCATTTTCAGTTCACCCTAAAATGAGCCGTTACAATGAATGGACAGCTTGGACCATTCATTGGATTAGACACATATATGGTGGGCCCTGCAAAATTTTGAATTTTTTTCTTGATTTTAGTGTCAAGTCAAATCAAAACTAATGTGTATGGATGGCTGCCGTATATTTTTTATGAAAAATAATGATTATTTATTTACTTTTATTTTCAATTGTAAATAAGAAAACAAACACCCCCTAAATCTTTTTCTTTTTCTTTTTTTACAAACTCCACACAGGATTATGATGTTAAGTCCCTTACATTACTAACTGTGTTTTCATAATAATAATTTGTTTTTTGTTTGTTAGCCAACTTATCAAAAGTTTCAATTGTACTATAATATTTTTTTTCACATTCTCTGTTTTTAAGGCCGTGTCATCGAAGAAGTTGCTTAGAGTCGATGAAGTACAACATAGACTCTACCACTATCGTCCATCCCAATCTTTACACCGTTGTCCATGCCTCTTGTTCAGTTACTATCAGTCTTCAAGCTTGAAGGTTGGGAAGAGATTCACATCAAGTTCTCTATGTAGGCATGGGCTTTTATAAATGTATCATGTTAAGTGAGACTGTCTATGATTAGTTTTTAAATGGGAGATTATTAGGATATGTGAAGCTTGAACGATCATCAAAGGTATACTACTCATCTAGCCATTACTTTCGCTACTAAAGCTTCACACTGGACTTACTAGGAATCGTAGAGGGGCAACAACCCCTTGCTTGGGGGATGAGGGTATGACCCATGGCTCGAAGGACAATTTCAAATTTTCATATAATATTTTATGCAAACTCTATTTTATTAGGGGTGATATATACTTTTTTCATGAGGTAGACAGCCATTATTATGTTGAGAGGTTACTATTTCATTTTTTATCTTTGAGCATGGTGGATCAATGTGAATCTATGAACATATCGAAAAGGGAACTATATAATTCTCTGTGTTGTGGTTTGCATATATTTTCTCGTTTTCTTTTGATTGATATTAGTCTATGTGCAGTTGAAAGGAGATCTCCTCTCCCAACATGTTTTGTATGTGTGTGATGCCTACCATTATATATAAATGGCATCCAAACCACATAAAAGGGTCGCTATACCATAAAAATGTATAAATACCCAAAGAACTCCAAATACATACCGTGGTCCAGCTGATGGTTGGATTAGTTTGATCTCTAGAGTACCCTTTTTCATGCTGTAGTAATGTGCTGAACCGATCAGACGACATGCACTCCCAACAGAGGCCGACCTTTCTACAGCTAGTTGCAAATATGAGATAGGGATAAAAGGGTTAATAGCTAAATGATGATGGTGATATCTCCTTATGTGGGGGAACCTACAAGTGATATTTAAAACAGTGGGAAAGTATACAATCCAAAACGGGGAAGAGGTATTTAAAACTCTCATCAAACAAAAGGAGATATATGTTATAATCTAAAACAGAGCAGAAGTATTTTAAATTCTCGATAGAATAAAGGGGACATGTTTAAAATTTTCATAAAATAGAGTAGAGGAAGTTTATAATTAAGCCCAGATAAAATGAGATGAATTCATTTTTAAGTGGCTCATTCGGATGCACAAACCAATTGAATTGCCACAATTAGCTCCACATAGAGTGAGAAAATTGTAGTTACCTAAACGTTATGTTTGGGAGAGTAGGCTCGTTCTTAGGGGACCGCAAAAGCTTGGATCAAACTAATAGTACTGCTTTCTTTTCATCAAGTCTATGTGACCTTATTAACAAGTTGGGTGGCAAATAAACATGAATGGCAGTGGTTGTTAATATTATTCTGATTGCTTCATGTGGTGTGATCCACTTGAGCTTATGATATGCTTCATTTTTAAGTTCATGCCCTAAAATAAGCTAGTGAAACTGAATAGACAATGTGGATATAAAACAAATTAATACACAACGATGGGCCCACAGCACCCAACACATCAGTGCACCGCCGCTGAGGGTGATGCTGGGAACACCTCCTAATCTGTGTCCGACAAGGGAATATGGCAATGGGCCCACCGTATACATATTTTGTGCTGCCATGCACATCACCTGCTGTACAGATTACCTGGATCTAGCATAGGAGCTCAGAAGCTAGGTAGAGGCCATGGTGATATTCGGATGGCAAATAAACATTCCGGTGGCCCCCAATAAGTTTTTAATATCAGGTATTCAATCACTACTATTTCCTGTGACGTGGTTTACTTGAGATTTGGATCAGCTTCATTTTTTGGATCATGTCCTAAAATGAGCTTAATGTAAGACAAATACATCATTGTGGCCCTACATTCAAAGATCCACAAAAATTGTGACCCATGGCCTGTCTGTACAAATGCATTCCATGTTTCCTCAAATAAAAAAAATGTGCTTATGGAGTGTTTATCTTTTGAATTACATATGTAAAAATGTAGGTAAAATGCTAATAATGACTTATGAATGGTGTTTGTATGAGAGAGAAGTATATACCTAATTAGACCAAAGTGATGTGCTAAAGTGTTGTGGTGCATGAAATCTAAAACCGATGGGGCACCGTTAAAATCCATGGGTCCCAAAGTGGTGCGTGAGTGTGATCCACACTGTCTATCCATTTTACCATCTAATTATTTTATCATCTAATTTTATTGTACAAGTCCAAAATTGAGGCAGATTGGAAGCTCAAGTAATGACGTGGACTCCTTAAATTGAAATTGATTTTGTGGCTGATAAGAAATTTTCAATGTTAGCTATTCAATTTCCACAATTTCCTATGCTGTGGTCCACTCGAGCTTCAAATCTCCCTCATTTTTTGGCTTATGGCCTAAAATGAGCTGACTGAACAAATAGATGGCGTGGGTAAGATACATACATCATAGTGGACCTTACAACTTTTCCTCGTGTGTATCGTGAGAATGAAACCGTATACCGTTCCAATCTAAGCACATCCCTCGTCAGCACGCATTTGGAAGCACGTGTGCGGCGCATTATCCCAAAGTCCAGATGCGCTGAGCTTCATTTACTACGAAACCAAAAAAGCTAAAATACATGTCGGTGCATTCCACTATCATGCTTCGCAATTTTAGCCGTTCAATCTGGGTACACATCTATTGATCCAAACCGTTAGCATGGTTATCTCAATCCTTTGTAATTTGAATATTTTATTGGAAATAGAAGTATAATCACGAACTTTATATAATCAATTAGTTTTCATGTTAAATCCTTTTTTTTTTTTTTAAACATCCCCATCCAAAGTGAGGCTGATCACATAAACGATCTGGTTCATAGAAAAAAATAATCCAAACAATAGTAATAAATTCATGTAACCAATATCAAAAGATAATACCAAAGATTCGCCTGTTAATGAAGCCATTACCCTTTATAAAAGGGAAGAAGCAATGAGAGCAAGCGCAAGTAAGCATAGCGGGCCATGGATAATCGGGCTTACGATGTATGTTGGGCTTTGCTCTTCGAAGAAATCCTAATACAAATATTCTCCAAACTAGACTTTGAATCGCTGATATCGGTTGCTAGTGTGTGCCATTCGTGGCGTAGTGTGGCCCATTATCCAGAGTGCTGGGATTGTATCCAATTGTATCATCAGGAAAGATTCGTAGATAACTGCATCAAAGAAACGGAAGAAACCGAAAAACCCGAGTATCAAGATAGGCTGTTCAAGGAGTCTGAATACATGATAAGGCATGTTGGAGGCGGAGTCAAGTCCATTTGTGTCCACCCGATTGCTGACGACACTATGGTCCAGATGATCGCTGACAGGTTTGGATTCTTTGATTGATTCATGATACCAAATGCTCGAAACTTTGGGCTGGGATGCAGAGATGGTGGAATGATCATAAAAAATCATAGATTTGGATGCCCTTGTAGCATAACTTTAGGACTATCAAAATCCAATAATTTGGATGATCATCCCAACCATCTCTGCTCTCATGGCCTTCTTAATGATCATTGAAGCCTGTGATGAATTTAAATCACCCAACTAATGCCAAAAGCTGCTGAGATAACTGGTTTGGTTGTGTTTGAACGGAGGCCTAGCCTGAATCATGGTGTGACCCAGTCCCATTTCAGTCCATGAGTCAGAGAATTTAAGTCCAATAATTTTTATTTATAGAAAATGGATTATTTATTTATTTGGCTGAAATAACCTCCTACTTTTCACATCTTCTTTCTGCATACGTTCCAAAAGAAGGGGATTTTGAATTTGACCAGACACAGGAAATTCATGTGCCGTCGCTTCTCATTGCCCACACTAGCTCACAAAACACACAGACTCTCTCCAAAATAAATTGCGTCAATTCATACTACACAACATAACTTTTAACATGTGAAACTTTCTTGAGTTCTGACGCAGGGATGAACATGATGAGGATAACTACTTCGAATCCACGGAGCTTCTCTGGACTCCTCATAGAGGCTTCTCGAATCCACGAGGAAAGAAAGCAGAAAATAGAAATAAATTCTAAAAAATTCGAAATTGATTAATTGATGAATAAAAATGAGTTCACAATCCTTTAAATAGGGGTACCAAGCAATGGGAAAGAAATTAGAATCAAACTACAACTAAACCTAGAATCCGCGACTTACTATAAATAGTAAACTTACTATTTATAGACGGTCGTGATGTCTACTAGTGCGCAAGGTTCTCGGCCAAAAATAGTAAGTGTCCTATTTGGCTTCACCAAGCCATTCTCCTAATTATTCTAAGCTCTTTTCACGTTGGGCGCAACTCCTAAAGCCCGACGGATGAAGAGTTATAATCAAACTAAAACTTACTATTTATAGTAAAAACAAAATTAAAACGGGGAAACGACCATCGATCCAGGGGTTTTCACAATTCCGGGCTACGCAACCTGATGTAGTGGGGTTGGTTGGCTTCAGTAGCTCGTTCTACCCCAAAATCATATATTTTATGTCAGATAACTCATTCCGAATTGCAAGAAACGCCCGATTTAAGGTTCGATGGTCTGGATCACTTCTGTCATCGACCAGGCCTTTTCTAATCCATCTTGGCCATGTAACTGTCCGCGACCTGCTCTACATCAAGTTTCCCTATGATTTATGTGTTATATTCACACTATCCATCAATTTTTTCAAATAATTCTAAAGTATGAGCCTAAAAAAATGAAGTACATCCATGGCTCAAAGCAAAGTACACACTAAAGAAAGTAATTAGAATTTAACGAACTATCATTGAAATCTTTCTAGAGTCAACTATGATGCTTATTTACCATGTAAATTGTTCATAAGGTCACACAGTCCTGGATAAAGGAAAAACACAAATATAAGCTTGATTAGAGCATTGTCTGGTCCCAAGAAGCTCTTAGTTGTAGGTGTCCAATTCCTACTACTTCCTATGATGTGATTCACTTAGTGTTTTGGATCTACCTTCTTTTTGGGGTCATATCCTACAATGATTTCAAAAATTTTATAGACAGTGTGAATAAAAGAAATACATCGTGATGGGGCCGCCTAAATTAAACATGTTAAGAAATTTATTGCTTGCTATGTAGTGCATCATATTCTTGGGAGAGAAGAGAATCAAAAGTGTTGACATGTAAAACTCCCGTGGCCTCATCATGTATATGTCAGATCCACACTGTCCATCATTGTTTCCATGTGCATGAGATTAAAAATGAGGCAATCCAAGGCTCAAATGGGCCACACTACAAGAAATAGTAGGAATTGAATGCCCATCATTAAAATAAATAAATTAATTATTTTTTTTTAAAAAAAAAGTCTACAAGAGGCTTTGATTATGATGGCAAATTAACCTCACGGTGGATCCTAAGAAGGTTTCGTCAGTAGTAGTTCAATCCTCATTATTTTTTTATGTTGTGGTCCAATTAAGCTTTATATGTGCCTCATTTTTGGGCTCATGCTCTGAAATGATCTGCAAAACTTGATGGCAGATGTTGATTTAACACATAAATCATGGCAGGGCCATAAAATTTCCACACATTAAAAGTTGTGTTGTGTTCATAATCTATTTGGGAGACAAATTTAGGTCCTCATCCTGGCCTCGGTGGTGGACTCTCGGGAGTTTCAACATGAAGTCTAGGTTTGAGAGCCTATAGGCGGTGAAATATTTCGGCTACGGTGTGTGTCAAGTGCGTCTGTTAAAGAATTAAAAATAAAAAATAAAATAAAATAAAATAAATAAATCTATTTGAAAGAGACAAAATCAATATTTAGTCAGCCAATGTCATCTGTGATGGCATGAACCAATGAAAGGTACGACACAAGATCCACACTCTATGGAAAAGTGAAGAGCTGTTAATGGTTGTTGGGACATTCCTACCGTTATGAAGTACCCTTTAATTTTATCATTTTAACCCTCAACGAAACAACGCGCGAAAGCATATTATGAGGTGTCACATGTGGCACAAGAGGACCGTTGAATAGGAAAGGCTGCACATTTGGCATATTTGATACATGAGCACTGAACAGTGTGTTTCCAAGTGACCGAATTAAGGATAAGCTTCTGTTATTTTTCTTCCACCTTACTCGAGAAACATGTTATCATTGCTAATCAGTTATTTTTGGGGCACCTTGTCCTCAATTTTCCTCAGTTCTCATGCATACTGTTTAAAACAATGATAGACAGGCTAAGACATTTTTGCGTTGGACACAACTTCGTTTGCATCCAAACAGCCTCTCAGGGCCTATTAGGATACCACCAAATAAGTTACTTTTTCTACTTACAGCAGTAAATAAGTAACTTATTTCATATAAGTTTGGTTTATGATAAGTTATAAGTAATTTTTTTTTACTCAAAAGTAGTTAATCACTTCAGCTTTTTTTTTAGCTTTTCTACTTTTCCTAAGTTGCTGAAGAGAGGCATAAGAGAGACGAAAGAGAGGAGAAGCTGATAAGTATGTTGTTTACCAAACTGTGAACGCTAGGAGATCGGTGCCCACGCTTTAGGTGATCTGTTTTGGTTTTTGATTGTGTAGGGGGTGTGACTTTGATTATAAGTTTGGAGTCGCCACTATCCACTTAATCTCAAAATCCCGCAGTCGAATAAAACCTCCAGAATATGCAGGGCTAGAGAAATCCGAAGACTCTCTTTCCTTAAGTTGACTCCTGGTTTGCAATCCGGCATTCTGAGTAAGGGGCCTCAGTTACAAAGAGGGAAGGTGTTAGGCATCTTCTTTACCTGTACAAATGTACAGTCTCTACTTGTAACATTCCGAATTTTTACGGCTAGAGTTTATACTTGTGCCCAAGGAAACCGAGTGTTATAATGTGAAACTTAGATGCTTTACGCAAACATACTTATCTTCTTAATAAATAAATAAATAAATAAATAACTAAAATAAGTTACTTATGACATAAGTAACCTATCTTAAGCAACTTACCATCCAAACAGGCCCTAAGTTAAATATGACTACACCATTATCAAGATCATAGCACTCCCCTCTTCTGGGGTAAATTTGGTGGTCCTGATATTGTTTGTTGAAGCAATGTAATTCTGCCATTGACATAACAGTAGAGATTCTTTCTACTTGTGCAAGAAATGCAGTCTATCACAATGAGCTGTGGGATCCTTTGGGTCTTAATTAAATTCTGTCAAATGGGGTAATTAAAACTCGTACAATTTCAATTCATTAACATGCATCATGTTGGATCCAATCGAATGCTAGATGCCCATCAATTGAGTCAATCTCCCTTCGAGATTGTGGTCGAATCTCACCAGCCGCTCTTCTCAATCTGATCCGCACTTGCAAGCACCTGAAGTTCATCGACGTTAAGTTCTGCTCTGCTGCATCCGCATCAGTGATACAAGAAATGGGTCAATCTTGTCCAAGCCTAGTAGGCCTCAATTTGGGCCATCTAAGAGTAACGGAAGAAATGTCAACAGGAATCAGAAAATTCATGCCGAAACTCAAGTGGCTCAACCTCAACAGTGCCACTATATATCGTGATGTTCTTTTTAGCATCCTAGACTCTAGTACTGAGCTAGAATACGTTAGCATCCGATGCTGCCATCCTCGACTGATCATGGATGATGAGCTCATAAACAAGGCCAGAAGAATTGAAGAGTTCAAGTACACCCGTGAAATATATGTCGGACTTCGATTCCCATCCATAAGGATCCCTGCATGCATACGAAGATCCCATCAACCTGATCCTCGTAGAAGACTTCCACAGTCATGAGCTTTGGTATCTTTAGGTATGTATTGCATGTTATTCAGAGTTCAAGTACTTACAATAGCTACTGCCAAGATTGTGTCTCTATCAAATACTGAGAGGGTGTGTTTGATGCGACTTACAAATGAGTTCTTCTAATTTTACTTAATCGTAATTATGTAGTAGAGATCATTTTATTTTTTATGGGGATTAAAATATGACCAAAAATTTATATAAACTACCATCTCTAGTATGTAATTGATATTAATCAAGAGGAATAATTTTTACAACAAATGTAAACACAATTCCATTATATAATGGGGCCCACCATTATGTATAAATGACATCCAACCTATATAGTAGGGTTGGTCTGCAAAAATTGGAAGTCCAAAAGCAGGCTAATCCAATCAAACCCAAAGACCACCAGATTCATGATGTGGGCCTGCTGGTGGTTGGAGTAGCTAGATCTCTGGGGTGCCCCTTTTCATGGTGGAGTGATGTGCTAAAACAATCAAATAACATGCAATTCCTATGGTGGCCGACATGTCTACAGCTAGTTGCATATGAGATGGGGATAAAATGATCAATTGCTAAACGATAATAGTGATGTTTACTTATATGGGGGAATGTACCGCAGATCTTTGGAAACAGAGAGGTGTTTAAGATTCTTCTAAAACAGGAGGAGGTATATGTCATAATCTAAAACAGAGGAGAGGTGTTCAAAATTCTCCTGAATAAAGAGGACACGTTTAAAATTTTCTTAGAGTGGAGGTGCTTTCAATTATCCTTAACTAAAATGAGATGAATTCAAATTTAAGTGGCAAACGAGCAGTCCTAAGGCAGCATTTGGATGCACAAACCAATTGAATTGCAACAATTAGCTCCATATAGAGTGAGAAAATTGTAGTGATTTAGAACTAGAAGTGGCCTAGAAAGACGTTGTTAAGAGAAGAACACAGTAATGGTAACAGAGAGAGAGAGAGAGATTCTGTGAGGGCTCTCTCTCTCTCTCTCTCTCTCCCCTCCCCCCCCTTACCACCACATAGATTTTGATTGATACATGATATTGATGGTCTGGGTAAATTTAAAATGATGTCTAAGTGCTCGTGTATGCTCTCCTGTTGCAGTTTGTGGGATCAAGTCTTAGAATATAGATGAATTAGTGTTTTGATAAAAAAAAATTTAAAGTTAAATATAGATGCACCATTATCATAATCAAATCACTCTTTGAACGAAAGTAATTCTGCTGTTGATAGCAGTAGAGATTGCTTCTACTTTCATCTCACGAAATCAATCACAAGGAACGGTGATTTCTTTGGGTCATCAACTCCATCAAAGGGGGTTAAACTAAAATCCCCACCATTTCAATTCAATAACATGCATCATGTTGGATCCAATTGCAAGCTAGATGCCGATCAATTGAGTCAATCTCCCTTCCAAATTGTCGTCAAATATCGCCAGCTGCTCTGTTCAATCTAATTCGCACTTGCAATCACCTGAAACTCATCAACGTTAAGTTCTTCTCCGCTGTCTCCGCATCAGTGATCGAAGAAATGGGTCAATCTTGTCCAAGCCTGGTGGACCTCAATTTAGGCCATCTACTCTTCAATTGGGAATTTCATGCCAAAACTCTTAAGTTTCTCAACCTCAACAATGCTACAATATCTTGTGAAGTTCTTTGCAACATCCTAGACTCGTGCACTGAGCTAGAACACGTCAGCATCAAACAGTGCCCTCTACGAATCATGAAGGACGTACTCAAAAACAGAGCCAGCAGAATTGCAGAGACTCCCCTCTGCTGACTTGCATGTAATTCAGATTTCGAATACTTCTAATAGCTACGGGCAAGATTGTGTCTCTACCAAATCCTAAAGGTGTGTTTGATGCCACTTAAAAATGAGTTCATCACATTTTATTGATCATAATTACGTATTTGAGATCACAATTTATAAAAACTAAACTGCAATCTCAAATACAATAATCAATTGATATTAATTAAGAGACCTACCCAGAAAACGTATCGGATGTAAAAGGGTTTACAAAAATAAAGCATAATTCTAATGGCTTTCTTGACCGTTACAATGATCGTCTCATAGCCAAAGGATAGCCAAGGAGTATAATCAGAAGACAGGGTTGGATTACCATGAGACTTTTGCTCATGTCGCCGAAATGGTCACTATACGTTGTCTACCAGCTATTGCTATCATTCAAAATTAGCATTTTTATTAGCTCTACATTAATAATGACTTTCTACATGGAGATAAAATCTAGAATTTAGAAAATTAATTAACTGACTGTAGAATCAATTAGCCAGCTGTGGGATCTGTAATATTCTTTTCCTTCTTTTTTTTTTTATCCTTCTCTTTTCTTTTCTGTTTTTTAGATAAATTGTTGCAATTCAATTGAATAGTGCATCCAAACACACCTATATTTAGTCCTCCGTCGGAATCTAAAGCATATAATACAGAAATTGGTGCCTTTAAAAAAAAAAAAAAAAAAATGAGGAATCCGAGACTCCTTTCTTTGAATTGAGAAAGCTTCTTTTCAAAAGAAAGGGAGTGATCAATTCATGGTTGGCATTCTCAGATATTCAACATCACTCCACGGATAGGCCAGTATCTGCTTGCAGATGACGCCATCAAGCCTCAAGTTACCGAGTTCTATCCATCAAGGATGGGATGGAGGTGGGGCCCACCTTGCACTACATTCAAACTCCTGGGCCCATTCGGTTAGTACTTTAGAAAGTCAACTTCATCACTAATACAGGCAGCTCAATCATTCCATCAGACTCCTGGCAAGTGATGATCTTGGAATCAACCTAACTGCGCCATCCTAGCCATCAATCAACAAGATGCCAGAAAAAAAAAAAAAAAACACAAGGCCAATATCAGGCAGATAATAGGCCTAATCATCAACTGTCAATATCTATGCAGTGGGCCCCACTTTGCATTTCTTATCATACTAAAGCCGCACCTTGTGTTAGATGATGCCAACTAGGGCTGCCAATGGGCTGGGCCGGCCCGTCGAGCTTTTAGGCCATGCTTGGGCTTCAATACAAGGCCAGCCCACTTTGGACTGTTAATACAAGGACCGAGGGATCGGTACAGCCCTGAAATTTGAGCCCGTTGCCCGTTTAATCACCGGGTCAGGGTTTGGCTTCCTTTAATTGCCCATCAGCCTGGCTGGCCCGTTTTAGGATTTCGAGGGAAATTCATCAAATATCATGCACATGGGACCCACTAAATGAACAGCCCAGGCTGGCAGTAGAGCTGTACATGAGTCAAACCGAGTCGAGCTCGACTCAGCTCAACCACTAGCTTACTCTAACTCGAACTCGGCAGTCTCCTGACTGGCCAGCTCGGCTCGGTTCAGTCAGCAGGTCAGGCCAGTTCAAGTCAAGTTCGAGCCAAGATCGAGCATGTGCGGCATTTTCTCAAACCCATGCACCTTCAATTTCTCGCAGCACGTAAAACAACAGCAATAATTTACCCGTATTTCATCAAACACTCAGTAGGCAACATCAAAATCAAGATACAAGGGTATTTGTTCATCGTATTTCATCAAACACCCAGTAGGCAACATCAAAATCAAGATACAAGGGTATTTGTTCATATCCATACCTTCCTCACCACCAGCCAACACTTCATTGAGTCATTTCATCAAATACTTGGTGAGCAACATCAATATCAAAATAACCAAGTCACCGAAATAGTTCGATCCGAGTTCAATTCGAGTTGGGGTTTGATCTGAGTCGATTCGAGCTTCGACAAGCTGCTCGAAATTTTTTCAAGCTCCAAAAATCAGCTCTACTCGGCTCCAACTCAGTTTCAAACCGAGTCGAATCGAGCTTTTTCAAGTCGAGCTAAGCGAGTTAACAATGCTAACTCGAATCGAGCTTTTTCGAGTCGAGTTGAGCGAGTTAACAAAGCTAACTCGATTCGTGTACAAACAAGCTAACTCGATTCGTGTACAAACGGCGGAACCCTGACCGTGTGGCCAGCGGTGGAACTGTGGGGCCCACCGTGTTTATTTTTTATTTCTCTTAGAACATGCGGCACATCTGTTTCACCAGCTCATTTTAGGGCATGAGCCCAAAAATGCTGCAGATCCAAATCTCAGGTGGACCACACCTCAGGAAACAGTGGTGACTGAACGCCCACCATTAAAAACTTCTTGGGGGCCACCAGAATGTTTATTTGCCATTAAGCCTGTTGTTAAGGTCACAAAGACCTAGAAAAAGAGAACACACAAATATCAGCTTGATCCAAAACCTTTGCGGCCCATAAGAAGTGTTTCATGGTAAATCACCACTGCTTCCTGTGGCGTGATCCACCTGAGATTTGGGTCTGCTGTATTTTTCGATCATGCCCTAAAATGAGCTGGCTAAATGGACGGCGAGGATAGAGGAAAAATATATCACAGTGGGCCCCACAGTCAGGGATCCACCGACCTTGGTGCATGGGGCATCCACCCATGAGTCCCACTTGATCTGCTGATCGTTAGTAGAGCATCATTAGCCTTCTCAAAGGTCTGCATGACCTTTTCACAAGCCCACAAACCTACCATGCATAGCAACACGTAGCAGCAATCTGGCACGTTCGTACCAGCATCCAAGCCCCACAAGGAAGATCTGCATGTTCAAACCGTTGGCCTTTTTTCGTTCCTAAACCTCTGGTGATTTCGGGGCCTGATTTTGTGTGGGATCACCCACCTCAATGCACGGCTGAGATGCCCCATACGCGTGGCCGGATACATAAGTGGGATCACCCACCTCAATGTAGAGGCTTATCAAAACTTCTCCGCTCAATACGCAACCAGAATAGCGATTTTGCCTTGTGCACGGGAGAAAATGAACTAAAAATGGGAGCCGAAGAAAACAAAAGCTCGAAGGCTAGGTCGGTACAGCAGTGTAGAGATCATAATGACATTTCATTTTCAAAATAATAATGGGTAACAGATGCTCAGCCACATTCAATTAAAATACAAGTACAATATATATATATATATATATATATAACAAAACAAAAACAAAAAATACACCCAGGAACTGTTTTAGACTGTTTAATATTTTATACTTGCAGATGACTGATGACAAAAAACTACATTACATTATTTCAGCTTCTCAAAATTTAATGGATCATTGAATTGTTTATGATTGATTTCTATTCATGGCTTTAGCACTTCTCTGCCTAGATAAGATATATCTATAAATATTCACCTTGCTCATTTTGTACTAGAAACTAACAAAAATGTTACATGTGGGCAACATGCTACAAGAGTCTAAATGGAAAAAAAGGAAATCTAATGCACGCTTGCCAGAAAGCTGGCTATTCCGTTCCCTTGCTGGCCTTGTATGTGTTCACCAGTTGCATCTGTACATCCTGGGGAACCGGCAGATGCTCTTTGTATTCCATCGTAAATTCACCTTTTCCCTGCACAAACAAGGGCTAAAATCAATCAACAAAACCCAACATAAAGAGTGTTCTAAAGTACCTTCCATCCATGTGTACGTGCATAGATGGACATGCTACACTGTCACACGTGCATACATGCATCAAGTGACGCAACCACGTTTTGATGGAGCTTGTGTGAATAAATGCATGCAACCTACCAAGATAGTTCATGTTTAAAAGAACCGTCACCTGTGTCATTGAGCGAAGGGACGTCGAGTATCCAAACATGTTATTCAAAGGGACCTGAAACTCAAAAAAATAAATAGATTAATAAAAATCCTCATGACTGCACTTCACTCATTGACTGGATATAATTCAGCGAAGGTCGTCTTCTCTTCCAGGCTATGTTGTAATTTCCACTTTTTGCTTAACAGTCCCAAGCAGGAGAACAGTCTCAAACAGGAGTTGGATAAATAGGAACATGACAAGCAATTAAGACATTGCTTTAGGGCGGATGAACTACCATTTGCCTATATTTCACCTGTGTTGAATTTCTAATGAAATGTGGTTTGGATTGGAATGCATGGGAACCCCATTGCACTATTGAACTAAGTTCGTCGAACCGGCTAAGAATAGCAAAGCTGAATGCGGCAGAACCGAACTGGGCACAATGGCCTTTTCAGCCATGGTCATTGCACTGAATGCATAGTAACTTCCAAACACAGCCTATAGCACAATCTCATGTAACAAACAGTGGGGTATGTGATGTCATATGCAACAGCGTGTTGCCTGCTCTAAATTTCAATCATAGAGATGTAATTAAATAAAATGAATATTACTGAACTATGTGAGATGCAGAAACAAAGTACATAATATCAAGAAGTAATTAAATAAAATGAATATTACTGAACTATGTGAGATGCAGAAACAAAGTACATAATATCAAGAAGTATAATAGGGGGCAACATTAAAAGACAGACGAGGCCACAACCGTACACTGAATTAGACATTCGCAGCACACGGTTGTCCAGACCTGCTTCTTGGTTGCAAATTCTTTTAGGGACCATTTGGAAGCACCCTCCAAAGGGGTTTTTGGGGCTGAAACGCTGTTTTGATCCAAACAGTGGTTGTTGTGCATTTCGATGCATTTTACAAACCCCCGTCTCCTCTCCTGCTTGACACAACAGCCGCTAAAACACCAAGTTGACCGAAAAGGTAGGCTTAAAACCCCCTCCTTTCAGAATCCCTTCTGAGGAAGTGCGTCTAAATGGGCCCTTACTGAATATGGTCGAATTTGAGTTAGTACCAAATAATTTGCAGTCCTGTTTTAGGGTAATAAGACAAGCAAGAAACATCCAAGTTTCTATGGATGCTAGAAAATCTGAGATCACCAACCAATAAAATGCTTTAATTCCCAGGAAAATATACAATTAAAAATGGAAGCAAAGGAAAATCTCCAGTTTGCAAAATCAGAACAACAGTGGACAATTCAATTGTATTTCATTGCATACACAGCAGCACAAGAGCTCTGCAAATAATTTGTCAGAATATATTCTGATAATAGTGACTTTCCTGTGTTGTTAAGTATAAGATACCAAAGCAGACTGAAAAACATACTGAATAAAGATGCCTCTTTGCCCTTGTTGTGTACTGCTACAAATAGCTAATTATTGGCAATATCAAAGCAGTCCAATTAATCAAATAGAAAAGGGCATGTACATACATGAGCTGTGATTACAGAATCATCTCCATCCTGGTCATTTCCGACAATCACCCCTTTTCTCCTACAATCAGGAAAACATTGAGAAGTTTCAATTCCACGATTTGGTCAGAAAACCCCCAATGACATGCTAGTACAATAGAAAGACATTTAAAAGCACTCACTTATTAATGTCACCAGTAACAGTACCCTGGAATTCCGTTGGTACTTTCAATTCCACCACCATAGTGGGTTCCAGTATGACTGGCTTAGCTGCTGCATAGCACTGTTTCATAAAGTGAATGCTAATGTGAGAATTCGAGTGCCAAGTAATCATGGTCTATACAGGACACAAATGAATGTGCAAATTCACAGGCATTAGCCATCTCTAGAAAGGGAATTATGTGATCCTCAAGGATATTCATAGTATCCTTACCTTTCAGTCTGTACAAGTGGGTGCCAAAGTTCAATCCAGATAGTTGATATGTTGCGTCTCACCATGAATGGACAATGCTCCAACAACAAAAAACAGGAACACCACTCCAAGGATGGAAGATCCAAGCAACAGATCTGGGGCCCCCTTTCAGTTGAACATGCAGTACTGAATGGTTGCTATATTTTTCTTTTTAACTGCCTATTTTGTGCAGTACTGAATGATTGCTGTATTTTTTCTTTTTAACTGCCTATTTTGCAGACCATAACTTCACATATGATATTGCATTGTCCTATTAAGTATTTCTGGGACATGGTCTACCCATGTTAAGACCCATTGCCCCATGGTCAGAAATGCTGAACCATGGGCCCACTTGCATGAACTGACAATCCAAGGATATCCATATTCTCAGGTCATTTTTATACAACATACGTACTTGTGTGCATTTACAGCAAAAATCACCAGAAGTTAAGAGAAAGGAAGTCAACCTGTCTAAATGCATAAATTGCAGCTAACTTAAAGGCAAGTTCGCTGGAATCCACGGCATGGGATGCACCATCCGTCAAAACAACACGAATGTTCTCAACTGGATGCCCGATCAGCGAACCTCTAAACAGGCATTGATAGAAGATTATACATCCATCAAAAACACTATACAAAACAAATAAACATGTACACAGCCTTCCATAAGAAACTAGGATACTACTCACGAATTGCTTGCTTCCTTAAACCCCTTCTCGATTGCTGGGATAAAGTTTGAAGGTATAGCCTGCCCTATAATCAGGTTCTCGAACTCAAATTTTGTCGATGACCCAATCGGTAGTGGCTCAACATATCTGCCGAAAAAGGGGGGAAAGTTATACATTGCTTGGCATCAGATAAACATAATTAAGCTAGTCATTAAAATCCAATGTTGCTATAGTAGAAGTCACATCATGACAATTCCTGCTAAGGTGTTATCCTCTCTAAGCTTTTGTGCTCTTTTAATAAAATTGCCATTACCTTTCAAAAAAAATTTTAAAAAAAAAGTTATCCTCTTTAACAATTTTTCTTTTTTTCTTTTTGGAAAGATGACGAGATTTATTTATAAAACAAGGCCGAAAGGCCAGCAATACACAGTAATGTAGAGCAGCTATACGCAATCTCTAGGAGAATTGAAGCACAAGAGATAAGATACACCCGAGGCCCCAGGCCATTATATATATATAAAGACAAATTACAGATCGTTCCAAGAGGAATGAATCGAGGTACAGTCCTTCAACGAGGGCAAAGAGGCTGCCCGCTCAATAATGTGAAGTTTTGCCTTGGAGAACACCACCAAAGCAGTTCTAGATAAGTTGTTTAAACACCTATTATTCCTTTCCTGCATATTGCCCACAAAACTGGTAGCAAAAGTAGCCGCCAAACACGTTTTCTGGTCTTGCCAACGCCACCCCCGTGCCAGACCATCAGTAAGTCGAGTAGGAACTTTGGCTTCACCCAGGGAACTCCACACAACGACAGGAAATTGACCCAAACCACGCGTAAATGTGATTAACCAATTCGTTGTCCATGCAACTTAATGGACAACTGTTGACTAGGGGAAGGCCTCACTTGTGGAGATTGTCGATAGTAAGGATCTTGTTCCAACTAGACAGCCATACAAAAGCAGCGACCTTCTTCTAGGCACCGTAGGACACCAAATAAAGGAAGAGTGTGCCGGTTTGAGTCCCGAGTAGGATCCAGATAGCATCAAGTAGAAGGGTTTAACTAAGAAAGAACCCAACTTGTCTAGAGTCCAACACATTGAATCCCTTTCCAAACTGAGTTTGATTCCCGAAAGTCACTCCAAAAGCGTGAGGTGCTCAGCTTCTTCATCTTCCTTAGTGCCTTCTGCACGGTGGAGTCCACACCTGAAACGAGCCTAGATGAGCGAAGTAACTTGCACTGAAATATCCAGATCTGAAGAAACCAAAGCTAGAGCTGGGAACGATTCCTTTAAAGGCCAACTCCCCAGCCAAATATCTTCACAAAATTTGACAAACTACCCATCCCCCACGGAGAAGGATATCCCTGCCCTAAAGCTTCCTTCCATCTCGACTATTGCTTTCCAGTCTTATGGCCTTGTACAAAGTTGATTTTCTAGGCCACCATCCTATCTCCTCAACCCATATTTTCTCACAATAACTTCTTCCTAAGACTCTTGTTTTCCTTTATAAACCTCCAAAGCCACTTGCCCAATAGTGCTTTATTGACAACAGCCATCTTCCTAGTCCCTGCTCCCCCGTTTTCCTTCAGACGGGACACATCATCCCAATTCATTAAGTGAAATTTCTTCTTTTCCTCAGCCCCTTTCCAAAGAAAGTCCCTTTCTAAGCTTTTCCAACTTTTTAATCACTCCCATGGGACACTGAAAAAAGCGGCAAATTTGATAAGGCTGTGTTTATCAGGATGTGCCTTCCACCTAGAGACAGATATTGGCGCTTCCAGAAAGATAGCTTCTTCTCGAACCTTTCAATTACCCAAACCCATAGATGTATTGGAGGTTTTCTGATACAAAGTGGGAGCCCCAGGTAAGTGGAGGGAAAAGAGCATGTTTTGCATCCAAACACCTCTGCCATCCTCCCCACAGTCTGAAATCCTTTAGACTGCCAGCTCCCTCCTTAAGGATCAAAGCTATAAATGAGGCACCGAATTCCTTCGCAAGTCTACCACTCTCAAAGGATTCTGGATGAAGGCTTCTACATCTGATTTTACTGAATCGCAAAACACTTGAAAAAATGCTAGCAGAAAACCATCTAGACCCGGTGCTGTCTTTACCCAACTCCCAAACTGCCCACTTGATTTCTTCCTCAAATACATGGCTTTCAATAGAAGACACAACCTCTGTCGACAGGGAGCAGAACGTAAGGTTATCAAGCTTGGGTCTTAAGACCCCCTCCCCCGATAGCGGCTTCTTGTAGAAATCAACTATAACCTCTCCCACATTTTCTTTCTCCTTCACCCTTCAGCCAAATAGCCCTCGATCTCTGTCTCCATTTTATCTCAACTTCCCTTAAGCGGCACTTGTATTCCAATCTAAGAGCCTCTTCTTTCTAGCTAGCTCCTCATCAGATAGTGTTAACCCCGCAATGTCCAATGCATGTATTTCAAAGAATAAAGCCCCTATCTCCTCTACCTTTTTCCCATGAACTTCCTTCTTCCACCGCGTAAGCTTCCCCTTCAAGAGTCGCATTTTCTGAAAGAGAACAAAACCCGGGTAACCCTCCACCAAGAAAGAATCCCACCACTGCTTTTACCAACTCTTGGAAACCCTCAACCTCCAGCCACTCAAACTCTAATCTAAAGGATCTGGAACCCCAATATTCCTCCTCAACCTCGAGAAATATCGAGCAATGGTCAGAAACAGTTTTTGGTAGACCTCGCCAGTTCAAGAGAGGAAACATATCAATCCATTCCGCTGAAATGAGGAAGCGGTCCAGTTTGGACTGAATAGGCGTAGCCGGACCATTCACCCATGTGAATTTTACATTCCCCATTGGAAGATCAACGAGCACATTTTTCTATACCCGTGCCGAGAAATCAGTCATGCTTCGTGAGATACAGGCCCCCATAGATTTTTCGCAAGGGAATCTGACTGTCTTAAAGTCCTCTCCTACACACCACAGCACTTGCCACTTGTTTACAGCCACATCCAACTCAATCCACAAGCCACCTCGCAACGTAGGAGAGTTTGGACCGTGCACATTTGTAAAGGCCCGCCTGAAGCCAGTTAGCATGTTCCTCAAGAGAACTGAAACAGCCCCCTGGACCACCAATCTTCCTTAAACCATATAGAAGAGTCCCAAAGGGTTGGCATTCCACCTGCCGACCCCTCAGCGTCCTTCCACACCCAGTCGTTTGATTGACCACACCAAATATCCAACACTAATTTCTGATTCAATTAACAGAGTTTCTTTTCTTGTATCGCAGCAACTTGAGGTTTGAAACGCCTGCAAAAAACACTAACTTGGGCTCATTTCTGGGAGCAGCCCAGCCCCCTCACTTTTCAACACAGAATCTTCTTTGGGATACCTTTCCTTTTCTCCCCACTCCCCGTCCAACATACAACGTATGTGTCTCGTAATTAACTAAATATGCCAACCTTTTCAGTTCCCTAGAGCCCATTGGAGATTTAGAAACCATATTGTGCCAGCATTGTCTCCTTTTCAAGGCATCTCCTCTCCATTAGGTGAAATAGTTCTACATAATCCTTGTGACAATCCCCGAAAGTGACTCCGATAAAACAACCCATTCCCTCTAGGGCATCCCTAACCCATCTCATACCTTTCGCCGCCGAAACATGTGTCAAACAACCACTTTCTCTACCTCCACCTTTGCCCAGTATGTTCCCGTGAGTGTTGGAGTGTTAAAAGTCCCTTAATATACATTAATAAGCCCTCCTCTAACGGCCCAAGCCTTTAGAGAAAGTGGTTATTTAACATGGTATCAAAGTGGAAGGTAAAGTGTTCGAATCTCGAAAATAGCAAATATTGCACCAGAATATATTTTCCCACGGAGGCCATCTATAGTGTGAGTTGAGTGTTCCTCCACCATTGCTCAGTATGTTCCCGTGTCGAGTTCCACCGCGCATGTGTGGGGGAGTGTTGGAGTGTTAAGTCCCTTGATATACATTGATACACCATTCTTTGACGGCTCGAGCTTTTAGAGAAAGTGGTTGTTTAACATGGTATCATAGCGGAAGGTCGTGTTCGAATCCCAGGAGCAACAAATATACCTCCCTAATATATTCCCTCATGAGGGGCCGTTTATGGTGTGAGTTGTGGCTGTCCCTCCACCTTTGCCCAGTATGTTCCCATGTGAAATTTCACCACACACATGCGGGGGAATAGAGTGTTAAAAGCCCCTTGATATACATCAATACACTATCCTCTAACAGCTCGAGCTTTTAGAGAAAGTGGTTGTTTAACATGGTATCAGAGCGGAAGGTCGAGTGTTTGAATCCCGAAAGTAGTAAATATGCCACCGGAATATATTTTCCGAATTGAGTCTAGTATGTTCCCATGTGGAGTTCAACCCCATGCGTGCAGGGAAGTGTTGGAGTGTTGAAGTCCCTCGATATACATTGATACACCATCATCTAACGGCTTGAGCTTTTAAAGAAGGTGGCTCAAAAAATATATTCTGGTGGCATATTTGCTACTTTCGGGATTTGAACACTTAGACCTCCACTCTGATACTATGTCAAACAACCACTTTCTCTAAAAGCTTGAGCCATCAGAGGATGGTGTAACAATGTATATCAAGAGACCTTAACACTCCAACACTCCCCCGCACGTGCAGGGTGGAACTCCGCACGAGAACATACTAGGCAAGGGTGGAAGAACAATCACAACTCACACCATAAACAACCCCCCATGAGAGAATATATTAGGGAGGCATATTCGCTGCTCCTGCGATTCGAACACAAGACCTTCCGTCTAATACCATGTCAAATCACCACTTTCTCTAAAAGCTCGATCCGTCAAATGATGGTGTATCAAAGTATATCGAGGAACTTTAACACTCCGATACTCCCCTGCACGTGCGAGGTGAAACTTCGCATGGAAACATATTGGGCTCAACTCGGAAAATATATTCCAGTGGCATATTTGCTACTTTCGGAATTCAAACACTTGACCTTCCACTCTGATATCATGTTAAACAACCACTTTCTCTAAAAGCTCGACTGTTAGAGGATGGCGTATTAATGTATATCAAGGGACTTTTAACACTCCAACAATATGACTGCCATGTGTTGCGGCCACCAGCCCTTACTCATCATCAGTTGTAACCATTGCCTTCTCACCCACCCACACAAGGTGGGCAATTGATACTTGAAGAGTCAAGGCATCTTCAGTTTCTGCTTCTTGGAGATATGTGACCATAGCCATCTCTCCCTTAGTTGCCTTAAGACCCGAACCCACATCCAATGTCATCGACGTCACGGCATCACATATCCAAACCCTAACAATCGAGTAGTCCATCTCCAATTGATGAGGGACCGGTGCCCACTAAGGTCAAGTTTCTTTGCCCTTAGAGAGGGACCACGAGATCTCCTTTGCCGCATTCGGGAGCATGCATACCCTCAACTTCCATAGGCTTACCCTTTTAACACACTTGATGCATGTCGCATTCTGATGCTCCCACAACGAAGGTCGTGCTCCCCAAAGCACCCTACTATTTTCCTGTTCACTATACTTCTCCACGAGCTCACCTACCACTGCCCCTATTGTTGGTTGCAACATGCGTACTTAAAACAATTTGGTGCTCCGCCGAAGATAAACATACTCCATCATCTGCCATATCTGCTTCCAATGCACTCGTCCCCTCCTACCTTTCCCCAAGCTCGTCATCTCTTGATTGAGCTAGGCTTGTCTCCTCCCAAGACATTCTCCTTACCCTAATTGCTTGTTTCATGTCATCGACGAAAATGGTGACATTCTCCGGTACCGACGACAGGCGACATCTCCTTACACAGAGATGCACCACCCAGAGATCAACGAAATTCTTCATATGAGAATCCATCGTCACCACCTCCCCAAAAACTCGCCCACCTTCATCAAGGCCTTCTACATTCACGGTTCAAGCGGCAGATCTTCGAACCACGCCTCCTGTCTAAGGACTTGCCAAAACTCTCACTTACATAAACCTCGTACCAGGTCATCCCGATACAAACCCCACGCCAACAACACCTTATTAATCTCCTCTTCTACAACATCAGGAGCACACTTCCGATTGGTTCAACCTTCTCAAAATTTCATTCTCATTCACATCATAATTTTCCTCCATCCACCTTTTCACCTATGCTATAAAAGCACCCTGTCGAGTGGAGACCACCATCGACCTTTGAAATTGCTCCCCCAATTCTGGAAGTTTTTTTTTGGATGGACCCGAATTGTCAGACCATCAAAGTCCCAGCTAATCCACACCCATCCAACTTCCTTAGACCTGGCTAATATAACCTGCTTGCCCATATCCCCCTCCCATCTTCTTAACCACCCCAATCTACACCCTGGTCCCCTGACTCTCCTCGCTTTCCTTACCCACAACCATATCCACCCCCCTTCTCATTGTCACCCGAACTTCCACTCACCTCACACAAACCTCCCTCCTTCACCTTGAAAGCTTCCCCTCCACACTTTTACTCCCTAAAACCACATCTTTGAAGGATCATGGCCAGTCGATTAAGACACCCTTACCATCTCCTTCCATAACCCCTCCATAGTCCTAATACAAACAGCAACCCTCACCTCCCGTCAACCTCCTTGGATGTTGCTTCCTTGTTAGTTACATCTGGGCCAAACTTTGCCATCTTCGGAAGCAGTTTTCTGCGTTGGTATGCCTTCCTGTTACACAGCAATACTACAATTTGCCTCATCCTGCGTCGACATGTGAACAAAGGCGAAGTGATGAGGACATTAAGCACTTTTAGAGTTTATTAGAGATGGAGGAGAGCTACCCTTGTTTTGTAATGGCTAGATGATCATTACATGGGGCCCAGTGTACCCAATTTAAGTTTCTAACCCCGTTGAAGACCCCACATGCATGATCGTCCATCTTTAAAGATCCTACACTAGGAAGATACATGTGGGTTGCTTAGTTGGCAGTGTTGGACCATTGGATTTCACACATGGACCGTTGGATTGTGACCGTGGACCATCTTGATCGTGGCCTAATTGGACACGATGGAACCATTGGGATGGCCAAGTTTAGCTATTTTGTTTATTTATTTTAGGTATTTTGGTTTAATTTATAATTTAGTTGAAATAAAGGTGTTTTAGAAATTTTATATGCAATAGGGAGTATTTTTGTAAAAACACCCCATAAAGACTATTAAAGGTTTAGGCATGTGAAGCCCTAGGGGGATTGCAAACAAATTTTTATTCTTTGTTGCTTTAAGCAAAGAAAATGCTCTTGTGATTGGAGTTTTGTGTGAAGCCAGAGTGTGATTCCAACTATCTTCTCCCTATTTTTCTTTTCTTGAAGGTATTCTTTTTTACTTTTTTCTTCTTATCTCTCTCTATTTCTTTCATTTTCCTTTGTTTCCTCACAAATCCCATCCCCACCTTCCCCAAAACCCTCTAGACCTAAACCCTACCCAACCATACAACCTTACGGACCACCCCTCACGTCTGTACGACTGTGCGGACGCAGTCGTACGGCCAGCCTCATCCCCTCACCTACCCCATTCGCGAGGGACATTGCCGATATACAGCGTCGGAAGCTCTGTCAAACCCTCCTCGTGACAGGATCCTTTCCATTTTTAACATAATTCCATCCTCAAACCTCCATCCACTCCGACAGTTGGGCTCCGTGCTTCATTCCCAAACAAGCTCCGCTAGTCTCAAGGTTGTATGCAAATCTTCTCCCTAATCTACACTCGGCATGTTGATGACCTACCTTTCCCTCGGCCCCTTGTCGCCTTGTTTACCGACGCATGTCGCTGTCTGCAAGTTCTCCTCCGGCTGCTCCTTCGGCTTCTCAATGGGAAGCCGCTTGTCTAGAAACCCCTAGCTTGCTCTGCCATCACCATGCTTGCAGCCGGACCAACATCAGGATGATCCATATCCTCTTTAACAATATGACCAAAAAAAAAAAAGATTACATATCAACTGTCTTGGGGCACTCGGTTAATAAAGCATTTAAATGCATTTTTTGTACATTGTAACCAGGTATAATCAGAAAACCAGAAAAGGACAATATCAGACTTAGCAAACTTTTTCTACTCAGTGACCTTCCAAAAATGACTAATGGAAAATCCTACAAATGCATGTGGTTTAAAATTTGATGTCCATAAAAAGAACTTCAAGAGAAACAAAATCGCTCATCTGACAACTATTAAAGATACTCCATTTGGCTAAATTGAAATCTATTTCTAATCTTCAGCTTAAGCATAAACTCTATGCTGGACAAATGCAATCCATGTCAACAAAAGATGC
Source organism: Magnolia sinica (assembly GCF_029962835.1). Classification (NCBI taxonomy): domain Eukaryota; kingdom Viridiplantae; phylum Streptophyta; class Magnoliopsida; order Magnoliales; family Magnoliaceae; genus Magnolia; species Magnolia sinica. The sequence goes on from NC_080575.1 coordinate 106,843,291, forward strand.
ATGCTTACCCACAGACCCTTCCATATTGACCTTGACCTCCACTTTGCTTCTTATGCAAGTAATCAAATTCAGCACGCTGAGTGACAGTCTCTCTGAAGTTAACACGAGGCTTTCCAACAACTGCATCAACCTTTATAAAGGGTCCACACAAAAAGCCTTAAGTCAACATACCAAACTTTCAAACCTGTCATGGCTAATCAGACTTAAAGCTTAGCTTCTTATCCTCTGAAAGTTATAGGCACCTTATACTCCCTTCGTATCCGTTCAACATAAATGTCCAAATGCAACTCTCCCATCCCAGAAATGATCGTCTGTTCACACAATATTTACTATGTCATTCTAAGGCATGTAAAAGGTATTCCCAAGAGATATGAGATCTGAGCAGACCTGCCCACTCTCCGCATCCAAACCAACACGAAAAGTTGGGTCCTCTCTCTGAAAGCGATTTAAAGCTTTTGAAAACTGACACCAGAAAAGAAAAAATGACAGAATGAGTACCACTTGCATATTCAACATGTAAATGGGAAAGAAAAATAATTGATGAAAACCGCTCACTTGTCCTCCAGAATCTTTAGATACAGGTGAGACAGCCAAAGACATCACAGGTTCGGGGACATTCATAGAAGTCATGGTGTATCTAACTGAACCATCAGTGAAGGTATCGCCTGAGAAATGGATGATAAAGTTGAAATTCAAAAAGAAAAAAGCGAAAATAAAGCACCAAAACATTAAATCGAAGAAAACACAGAAATATGGATGGTACCTGATGCACAATCTACACCAAAAACAGCAACAATTTGCCCTGCATGGGCCTCTTGAATGTCCTGTACCCAGATACAGAAAATTAGTAACAGTAAAGATACTGGAAGAACTTCATAACCAAAAGAAAATTGCTAATAGATGAAAATGTCACTGATTAAATTTGAAACTGATAGAAACTTGAAATGTGCAGCTTAGTTATTACAGAGGGCATGCCTGTCAATGTTTGAATCCGGATACTTTTAATATATTTAATAGGTGCGCTAACTTCCTTTGAAAGAAAACCTAACGCGTTTGCAACTAAAATGTTTTTTAAGTTATCCACAACCCCACTCTCTTATATGCCACTGGTTGCATGTAGGCCATCCAAACAATTCATCAAGCTGCCGGAGGATGAATGCCCGCAATTCAAAAGCCATAACTGATCAGACAATCCTAACCCTTCGACTAGAGGATTTTCAAGTGGGGAAGAAAAACCGTCAATGGAAATTTGAATGACTTCTTTCTTAATCATCCATGTCCTCCACCCAAAAGTCTATCACTCAAACCATTAGGACTATCCAATCCAGATGAGCTTTGGGCTATGGCCCATAAAAAAGGTCAAACCTACTGGATGATCGGATTCAAATTCATACCATGAAATGTAGGAAAATAAAGGTACTGAAAACTTGAGGGAAAAGATGGACAAACATGGTCATATGGTCATTTCCTTGATGTTCTTTTCTTTTCTAGAGGCCATTTTCTTGCTATAAATTAATGTGGGGTAAATATAAAAATCAACTTACCTCCAACTCATCTGAATGCATCCGAACTAAGCGAGGAACCTGAATGGGAAATACAAATGGAAGCATAGTCATTAAAGAAGATACAAAGTTCAGAATACACTAACAGAGCTATTCATTGCCTAAAAAAGTGATTCATGCTTCTAAAGAAAAGTAAATTAATTTTTAAGTATTCGCTGGCCATCTATAATATTGCAGACAAACTTTCCAAGAAAAACCCTTTGTTGCAAATTCGAATTTTAAACATAAAAATATGGCGAGCAAGCATCTTTCCAAAAAAAAAAAAAAAAGTCGTGAGTAAACCTAGCTAACAGGAAGATGAATGGGCACTCACTTCCAAAAATATAATATGCATTTATCTTTTTCAGAAACATGTCTTCATTAAGAAATAATTTGGCTCTGTTCAAACCTTGTTTAGAGGAAGATGAATAGGAGCTCACTTCCAAAAATGTTATATGCATTTATCTTTTTCATAAACATGTCTTCATTAAGAAATAATGTGGTTCTGCCCTGTAGCATTATGTAATTAAATCCTAATCGGGAATGAAACAGTTTGGACCAGTCCAAGCAGTAAAAGAACATGTTATGTGGCCTTCAATAATGCCATACAACAGGGATGGTTGTACAAATGCAATGGCGAGGAGAAACGTGAACAGGAGTGGAAGCAGGAGTGGAGAAGTGGTACCCAAAATGCCAAGAAGAGAATATGCCTGGGAAGTAGGAACAAGAGTAAGATTCCAAAGTGGGAGCAAGAGTGATATCTCAAAACAGGAGAGGAGCAACAAACTGAATACAAGGGTTCCTACAAATTATGTGACCCTTGAGAATGGCAAGGATCATTTAGGTAGATAGTAAAAAAAACTCACAACCCAAATTCTAGATACAGATATTGCAAGGATTGTTTTCTGGTTGTAAGTATAATCACGTTAACATAGTTCTCAAACAATATCACAAGTTGACTTTGTTGCCCAAATGGTATGAATAAATGCTAAATAGCTAACAACTTTATGGTTCAAAATCTCAGTAGATCTAGACTTCAATCTGGAAGAAGGGCATCCCTTACCAAGTATCTGACTCAGGTACTCATAGAAGGATCAGAGTATTATCGCCTACAACTAAGAGCAGAACCAAAAGCCTATGGTAAGTTGGTAGAAACTTTGAAGGAGCTTTACAATTCAACTTGGACAGTATCTCGAGAGGTAATATGGGTTAGGCATGTATTGCTGAGCAGTCATACAAGATCAAAGGGAGAAACCAAACTAGCTTTCTCAGGTCTGGTTGGCTTTCAATGCTCCAAAGCTTAGTTGCACGATCCTTCTAACTAGGTGCTGCTCCCGCTTTGAATCCCCACTTCAGATTTTTCACTCCCGCTCCTGCTTCTTACCTATTTGTACTCATTTATATTTTCAAAGAGATGCTTCCCCACTCCTGCACAAGAATTTCTTGCCACTTTGCTTCATGCTTCATGCTCCAAAGAGGCAGAAATAAGGGTATCTTTCTATCTTCTTTCCTGACCCCTTGTTGGCTTGGCATAACTAGGCAGACGAGAATACAGCTGGGTCCTTGCTTGCCAGGATGATTCATTCAACTGACCACCTGTATCTTTCTTTTTATCACGAGTTGAGAGATGCTAAGGAGGTTACTAGTTCATGGGCTAGTGGCATCATTATTTATTGGGGATACCTCAGCCCTTGATAAAGTCTTTGGCATGTGCACGTGTTCTTATTTATCTTCATAAATTTATTTTAATACAAGAAAAACCAAATATCATGGATGGAAAAATCAAAACAAGGTAAGGTTCAACATATGCCTGCAATTGAGGGGTGTTTTTTTTTGTCATTAGAGAAAAGCATACAACAATGTGCATTAACCTTTCAAAAGTTTAACTACTTCCTATCATGCAAATGTATCTTTTCAGACCTAATTTCATAAGCTCAAAAGTCATTAATGATCTCAAACCAAGAAGTCATATGACCAAATCAGAGCTTACTTTGATCTTCTTGCCTGTATTTACGTTGATTATAAAATTACCCTTCCGAATAACACCCTCATAGATTCTGCCAGAAGAAATCACCAAAGGATTTATCATAAATTTGCACTTGGATATATCACATACTCTATTAAAGCAGATAGCATTAATGGAGGTTAGGAAGATTAAGAAAACTGCATAGGTGAAAGGAGCTGCATCAGTATCAATTTTTTTTTTTTTTGAATGAATGGGAGCTGAATCAAGTTGCAACAAGATACTGGTGGTTGAAATAAAAAGGAAATAAATCAGTTGGCCAAAAGAAAAAGGAGCATTTTTTTTTTCTTTAAAAAATAAAATGGAGCTAAAGTGAATGGTAATACCTTAAATAAGTTAACTGACCAAAGCGCCCCTCTTCCAATTTGAAAGCCAATGCAACAAGAGGTCCATCTGGTGTTCCAGATAACAAAACCTAATGGCAGCAACTCCAGGAGGATATAGTTTAGTCCATGAAATGAACTTCATTTTTTTTGAACAGTCAAACAGATTTCAGTTCAAAACAAAGAAACTCAAAATTGAAATACAACTCATGAAGGTATCAATAACACTTGGTACCTTCTCTTCATTCTTGTTTTGGTCAAGGGCATGATTACTAACTTCAATGGGACAGGGCAAATAATCAATCACCCCATTCAGCAGAGGTTGTACACCCTGTATATAAAAAGGCAGCAGATGAAAATTAACTCAATAAGTATCCAATCGCTGCACAAAAATATAACATGGTTATTGCAGAAAATTATGTGCACATACAAATTCAATCCATTATCAAACCATCAAATCTTTTTAAAATGGTACAGCTTCTTTTTTCTTTTTTTTTCTTTTTTTTTTGGGGGTGGTGAAAAACAAATGGTCAACCATACGCATAATGACAATAAAAAACTAATAGATTAACGAATATGAAACACAGTATTTAAAAAGGATTAAAGGATTTTTCCACAAAAGAAATGGGAATTGCTCATATCAACAACCATATTCAGTTGCAGGCCGAACCATTATGGTATGCAAATGGCTGTTTGCATGAAAAATCAGTAGTTTTAAACATCAACCATTAATCCTCTACGTGGTTTCTTGACTACCATTTTATACTAAACAAGCAAGAGAAAAATACATCGGATTCCTAGAATTTCATACATTATTTTTGACATAAAAGTAAGGGATGATTAAGCATGAGGCTACAACCTACAAGACCCTTTCTACACGAGGACATTAATTTCAAATTATTCTGCAGTAAGTATGAATGCGTAATGAATTTCGAATTATTCTGCAGTAAGAGTAAATGTGCAATGAATTATCATAAAGTAATGAACCAATATCCAATAATTTGTTTAATTAAATCTTGAATAATATTAGGAAAAATTGCCATGACAAAGAAGGTAATTTTATATGCCATGAAAAACCAATGCCAACAAAAAGACACCACTTTCATATCTTCATCTCAGTTGCATTAGCATTCCTTGGTAAATTTTGACCACGTTAACTATCAAAGATACATTCCTGATAAACAATAATCTCAATAACAAATGTCTGCAACATAGAATAAACAAATGAAAATAAAACTCACAACAAATTTCTTCCAGGTACCTTGTTTTTGAAGGCACTACCCATGAAAACTGGTACAAACTTGCGTGATATTGTTGCCCTGCGAATCGCCATCTAATAGAAGGAAGTCAGACGCTTGTAATAAGCACAAACAAATACTTGTTCAGAAATAAACAAAAGAACTGCAACAGAAATAAAAGACTAAGTTTGAAATGGAAATTGAGATTGCATGGACAATGTACACAGTCAGAGAGATCATCAGATTTTCTTTTCTTTTGACAGTTATGGATGTGTAAGAAAGAGAAAATGAAAGAATGACATGTGGGATGAAGGAAAAACATTAAGTTGTGTAAATTCCAAGATAACAAGGATGATGAGTAGAAAAGGGCAAGAAAAGTATGCAAAGTAGCCAGGCCAAACAGGTAAAGAGCATACAGGTTAGGGATTTCCAAGTCAGAGTCCAAAAGTTATTGCAGTAGGATTGCCAGCAAATGACAGAAGGCCTTACATCAACAAAAGGGGTATGAATTTGCAAAGTCCAAAGGCAACCATCCTCCTACCAACGCACCTCAAGGTCCGTGGGGGATATGGGCTCGTCACTGAGAAATGCTTCAGCAAGTTGATCATCCACTTCTGAGACAACTTCTATAAGTTCACGCCTCTTTTCTGCAACTAGTGCCTCCAAATCAGCTGGAACATCACCAGTGACAACTTTCTCACTGCAAAAGGTAAATACAAAAAGGGCAAAAAAAAAAAAAAAAAAAAAACCAAAAACAAAAACAAAAAAAACAAACAAACAAACACACAAACAAACAAATCAAGGAGACAAGTAACATTCCTTTTAAGGAAATCATGTGGATCAATTAGAATTACGGAACAAACCCGCTGGAACCATGAAAGAAATAAGACTTCAAATGTACAAGGTCCACAAGACCCTGAAAATCTTCCTCCAGCCCAATTGGAACTTGCACTGCTGCACTGTGATGCCGAAGCTTTGCTCTTGCCTGGAAAAGGGTCTCTAAAATATTAACAGGTGACTGTTAAAACTGAGTTTCCAAGTTTATCATCTGCCATTTAAGACTAAGTTGAATATTTAGAAAGGGAACACGCATTGATAAGTATAAGGATGATAATTTTCATTAAGATAAAAAGATCAAGTAAGAAAGAGAGGCAGCAAACTAATGCCATCACTGGCGGCAACCGCCTAGTTCAACTCTCTACAAACATGGACAACAGAATGTTATCATGGGAGCCAGACCATGAATCTCCTCAAAAAATAGAAGACATCTTCCAAAACTCCAGCCAATAAGAGAACGAAAAGTAGTACAAATGCATATTTTTCAAAGGAGTACACAAACATTAACCAAAGCAACAAGCCAGGTTCCTAACTAACGCAGTAAATTGTTGAAAGAAGTCACAAATGTATCAGTGAACCATCACTGTCAGAACAGCATCATGTCAATACAGCACAAGATGTTAGGAGTGGATGGAATAGCAAGTGTTCTGTGATATTATCCCATTTATTTTCTACCGACAAACTGAGTAACAAAACTCAAACCACCAATCCTTGATGGCAAGACTATACTGTTGCATGACAAATATAAAAAGATCATTGCATTGAAATAGCTGAATTGAGCCATTGATTAGAGCCCTAAAGGCCGAAGGCACCCAGTCATTGCATTCTCAATCATGAGGTTTGCTAGGACTATATGCGCTGAAAGACATGACTTCTCATCTTAAATCGGTTGAACAAAATTGGAAGAAACTCAATTTAGAACATCATATCTACACCAATGGTTTCTAGTGAGATCTACAATACGTCCACATGTTGCAGTTAGGATAAGTCGGGACCAGTGTTTTAAATAGCACGCAACACATTGCCCAATTAATTATCTCCTCAGCTTTCGATGCAAGTGTATATGCATCGGACATTTTAAAAACATCTTTAAAGGCTGGTATATTTCTAATATCTGGATTAAGATCATTCACATATTTTGAAATCTTTTGGTCTTCATACTCACGAAACCTTGCCCCATGATGCTAAAGTATGGAACTCCTCGAAGTATTCATTTACCAACTTATTCCCTTCGTAAATTGTGACATATTTGGTAGAGATCCCGGACCTAAGTTGCAGGTAGTAACTTCCCTTTTAACAATTTTTTCCATCTTTTCCCAAGAATTTATTTTCTCCTTGCCTTGATAGATTTGTTTGCCTTGGAGATCATCCAACCATGCGAACGCATGACCAGAAAATTTCACAACTACTAACTTCACCTTCAGATTACCCGTGACTTCCTTGTACTTGAACACCTTTTTCCACCTTGCTCAACCAATCGATGAAGTCATCAACATGCAACCAGTCATAGAATTCCAAATTTTTTACCTTAATTTTGGGCTCTCTATCACGTTCCAACAATCAAAGGATTCAATCATTGGTGTCTTTACAAACCGGGGTCACCCGTTGTTAGTTAGAACCTTAGTGGGGACCTCCCCCTACATGTCCACGTGCTCCAACTTCGATTTCTAGATTCCCTCCATGCCGAAGCTCTCCCACATAATTAGTAAAATTGCATACAATATACGTGAGTTGATCTACTTGCTTTATGAGTGTGCAAATCAATTGAGTTACTGGTACAAACTCTTCCTATGTCACCCTTTCGAAGCCATTAGGGGATGATATAGAGTCAATAAATCCCCAAAGACAACCAACTTTGATACCAAAATGGTACAACCTAGTTATCGAGTCAATGAGATCTCAATACCCAAATTGCAAATATATATATATATATATATATATATATAGAGAGAGAGAGAGAGAGAGAGAGAGAGAGAGAGAGAGAGAGAGAGACCAACAAGAACAATGGAGTAGAAAGGGATAGAACTTCATTGATATCAATCTTATTCTTTTACAAAAACTTTAAGAAAACTCATACTTAGAAAAATATTCGAATGACTAACTCCTATGCCCCTGCCCCCATTTATAGATCCTAAATGAATCTTTAATTAACATCCCACAATTAGGAGATTGATTTTAAATCAATCACAATTTATTTCAATGTAATCTTCTTTAAGATGGTGAAAGCCTAATAAAAAGCAAACATGGAAAGTAATTATCTCTAAAATCAGCTCACATCTTCAATCATATTAATTACATTCCCTTTATATCATCAATCACATCAATCACATATTTAAATCACTCCCTAATTTTCCAAAAATAGTAAATTATAATCCTTGATTTAGGCCCCCAAATTTGTAAATAATCGACCCAAAAATCAGTACATGTTGGGCCTATGGTGGGCTATGGACCTACATCTTGTTGGGCCATACATTGGGCCTAAGTGAGTTGGGCCTGGATGGGCCTAACTAGGCCACGAGCTTGCATCAGACCTCTATCATTCAAAAAGAAGGAACAAAAAATTTATCATCTATTGAAAAAGTGATGTGATGCAGGATAATTAACCACTTGCTCTAAAAGCTCGAACTGTTAGAGTATGGCGAATTAATCCCTTTATCTCATAGCCCAGGCCCCACATCCCATGGGTTTTAAGACCTCAGCCGAACCCCCTTCATGGGCCCCAAATCATATGGGCCGCCCACCTCGAGCGTGTCACGGCATCCCACGGGCTACCCCACTCGAGCCCGGTGTGAAATGCACATTAATCACCCCTGGTGAGGAGTCTCGAACACTAGACCTCCTCCATAGGCTGCACCTACCACGAGTGTGCCCCTGCATCCCACAAGCGACCCCACTTGAGCCCAGTGTGAAAATGCTCCTGCATTAATCACCCCCTGTGAGGAGTCTCAAACCTGAGACCTCCCGTTCTGATACCAATTTGATGCAGGACAATTAACCACTTGCTCTAAAAGCTCGAACTGTTAGAGTGTGGTGAATTAATCCCTTTATCTCATAGCTCAGGCTCCACATCTCGTGGGTTTTAAGACCTCGGCCGAACTCCCTTCGTGGGCCCCAAATCACATGGGCTGCCCACCCCAAGCGTATCCTCGCATCCCACGGGCTACCCCACTCGAGCTCGGTGTGAAATGCACATTAATCACCCCTGGTGAGGAGTCTCGAACACGAGACCTCCTCCGTGGGCCGCACCCACCCCGAGTGTGCCCCTGCATCCCACAAGCGACCCCATACGAGCCCAGTGTGAAAATGCCCCTGCATTATGATTAGGGGTGCACACGGGTCGGTTTGATCCGGTTCTGGGGTGAAACTGGAACCGAACCGTTCCTAACGGTTCTACAATTTTTGGAACCGGAATCGAACCGTTAGCACCCTAGAATCGGAACCGGACCGTGAAAACGGAATGGAACTGGAACCGGCGCATGAGACAAACAAAGAAATGAAAACAAAAAAATGAAAAAAAGAAACTAATAAAAATGAAAACCCATTTCAACGGAAAAAGAAAAAAAAAAACTAATAATCGTACCTCAACTGCCATTGAAGGAAATGCGATGGCCGTCCTTCTCAATTCTTAGTGTCAAAGAGGAGAGCAATGCACATGGGGTTTGCGGGTGGCATGTGCCGCCGCAGCACCCAGATACGGCGAGAGAGAGAGAGAGAGAGAGAGAGAGAGAGAGTACATCCATTGATAATGCCAGAGATCTAAGGCTTTTCTACAGGAGGAAAAATGAGGTGAAGATTTGATGATTTGAAGAGTGGCGAAAGCGACCAAGGTCCATCGATTTCCTGTTTTCCTCATTCCCCAAATACAGAAACGAACAAAACCTCGAGTAATTCCAACCAAAGCCCTAGTTACGAAACCCTAATTCTTTCCTTTTCCTAGACGAAACCAAATCAGACGAGATCAACATCGAAAATCGGATAGAAAACCGGAATCGAACTCTATCGATCGATTTCGACGAAGAATGCACGAAAATCTGTGGAAGTCGGTCGAGATCTGGTCATTTTCGGCGATCCCGACCTCGATCGGGCGAGCAAAAAGGCAGGATTTAAACAATCTAGGGTTTATAGATGAAAATTTGTGGAATGTATACAGAAACAGAGAAATTACGAGAGAAAAAAGGGGCCTCAAACTTCGTTCTTGTGGAAATTAACAGATATTGGGGAGATTTGATCGCCTAAGACACCAAAACTGAAGCTCTAATGGCCGGCAAGCATGCTTTCATATCTCTCTCCCTCTCTCTCTCCAAATCAACACTTCATCCCTACTGAAATACCAAAGCCAAAATGGATTGGCTAGGGGGGGGGGGGGGCGCAGGGACCGCCGGACTGGGACGAGATAGAGAGAGAGAGAGAGAGAGAGAGAGAGAGAGAGAGAGAGAGCGAGCAAAGGTAGGGCAATCAAATAGGGCAAGGGTAGGGCGCTCAAATAGGGCGGGCGCTCAAACAGGTTTTTTTATGTTTTAAACTAAGTTGGATCTACGGTTCAAATCCACAGACCACGGTTCCTGTCATGGTTCGGATTTACGGTTTGGATCAACGTTTCGGTTCTAAAGGACTCTAAACCAGAACCGATCCATAATCAACGGTTCAAAAATTTTGGGAACCGGAACCGGACCGTTAGTACCCTGGAACCGGACCAAACCGGACCGATCCAACGGTTCCAGTCCAGTTCCACGGATCCAACAGTTAAATGTGCACCCCTAATTATGATGACAGTAATTTCAAATGTTGGAGAGTAAAATTATTATATTGCCCATAAGTAGAAATATTGCGAGGCATGGGAAGAAGAATATGGATTCCACTAAACAAAGATTTTCACAGTTTTCATGGATTTGCAAAACAATAGAATGTACCTGGCTAAGAACTTTCCATGGATCAGCTCCCATCCGATCAAGTTTGTTAATAAACGCTAGCCTCGGAACCTCATATCTTCTCATCTGGCGATCGACAGTGATTGATTGGCTTTGCACTCCACCAACACTACAAAGGACAAGTATGGCACCATCAAGAACACGCAGAGCTCTCTCAACTTCGATTGTGAAATCCACGTGGCCCGGTGTATCAATTATATTAACCTGCATTCAAATAGCTATAGATTTGTCACGAAAGCTCAAAATCAAATTCAGAACTTATGTTCAAAATGATACCAATATTCACGACCATCAAAAACATATGTTCTAGTTGAGTGGTATTGTAGCATGATCAGCCCAAATTGCCACATTTTCATGTGGACCAGCACTCAGCAAGGTGGGCACAATCTTTAAATCTTCCAGAACGTTCAATTGGAGGACCCCCAACATCCACAGAAGATGCACCAAAAACTCCTCCGAAGAGATCATAGACATCAGATGGATAGAATTTTTTCCACTTGCATATACACCATTGGCTACATTTCCCTTTTAACGATCAATCTGTAGGCCATTTATTGAATAGCCATGATCGTCCAGGAAGATTTATATCCTATGCGCAGCTGTCTGATGGATCACGAATCCAGACCATTCATCAGGTAGGTCCCACAATCACTGCCTAGCTTAAAACAACTGCACAGATAAGACAATCCTACCCATCCAATCGTTGGACGTTTACCCATTCAGTGCCAATTGCAACCAATATTCTTTCACATCATGCATTTGTAGCTCACTAATGGCACAGCTCCAATCTTCCAATCAGCAAGATTTTTCTACCGTAGCCCATTTAGCTTGCCCATACGAAATGAATATTTTCAGATCACAGACAACCATTTTCCCACATATCCAAATTCCAAAGAGTAGACACGATAACCAAACCCCTGCACTGCACAAAATTCAGTCCTCCCTAGAAATCCAAGGGGTTGTTTGGCAAACTGGAAAACTACACTGCTGGAAATGGAATCCTTAAGTAGGGAAAATCCTTGCATTTGGCAATCTGGAAAATGTAAGAAATGGAATCCAATTCCAGCAAAAGGCCCGTTTTTTAATTCCTCGCCAGAGGGTAGCTTGCAAATTCCAAGGGAATGAATTCCCTCCCAACAGCCATATTTCTTGAATTTGTTTAATAAAAAAGACTTTCAAATGGAATGCATTCCAAGTACCCAAACCCAGTTTCTGGATCCCACAAAATTACATTCCCAGTTGTCAAACATGACTGGCAGAATCAGTTTCTCCGAGAATTTGTTTACCGAAAGTAGATTCTTTAGTAACTTCCGAATTGAGGTGGCCAAACCACCTTTTAAAACAACACACGCAACCAAACATCAGAATTACTGTTGGATTGAGCGGTTTTCCATTTTCATATTTTTTAGATTCTCTCTAATCAAACAAGCCCTAACAAAAAAGAAAAGAAATGAGAAGAGAGAAGCCGACGATGTGGAAACCTGAAAACCGTTCCAGGTGCAGTAGGTGGCGGCAGATTGGATGGTGATCCCCTTCTCTCGCTCGAGGTCCATGGAATCCATCTTGGCACCGACACCGTCCCTTCCCCTGACCTCGTGGATCTCGTGGATCCTGCCCGTGTAGTAGAGAATTCTCTCGGTCAGCGTCGTCTTGCCGGAATCGATGTGGGCAGAGATCCCGATGTTCCGAAGCTTCTCCATCGCCTCTTTCCACCATGCCTCCTTCTCACGTGCCACGTTCCCGGCCGAAGAGAACCTCCGGCGCTGCGCATTCTCGAAGACGAGGAGAGCGAAGGATGGGGAGGAGGATAGGATGGGGGTGGTCGAGAGGGTGTTCTCTGCGCATAGGGCGTAGAGTAGACGGGTTGCAGAAGATCGCGCCATCGTCATCTTCTTCTTCTCACTTTCTTCCCTCCTAAAACCCTAACCCTCTGCAACCCTCTCCGTATCGGCGCACGATAAAACCAAGAGAAGGACTTTGATACACGGGCACAGTGTGATGGACCGGTACCATGGATCCCAGATGTATAATATATAAGGAAAGTGAGATTTTATGATTTGCGGCTGTCGGTCCGATGGATATTTATTGGACGGTTAAAATGAAAAATATCCAATGATCCCATTTCAACAACAAAAAGGTGTCCACGAATCAGCGGCTGGGATTATTCAACCACTCTGGTTTTGTGACTCTGACCAATTGACAGTGTATTATCCAATTTAGTCCGTTTGATTTGAGTTAACGTATGCCACGTATGCGATTTCTGAGTGCTTACATGTCGAGCATTGTACGTATGCGATTTCTGAGTGCTTACATGTCGAGCATTGTACTATGCGATTTCTGAGTTAACGTATGCGATTTTTGAGGCAGGGCAGAATTCACTGGAGCCAGTCAACGAATGGTCAGGATCTTGCATGTGCCCCAGCATGCACAACGCAACCATCCACGTCTTGATTCATTCAAGCGCCCAACACAAGCCCACGGCTTTGGAGGAACAGCTAACGGTCTTCATTCGACATGCATGTGTTGCTTACCTGACGGGTCGTGAAATGTCAAATGAGAAATGATCAATCATCTGAGCGAGTTCAACAAACAAATGTCCAATGATCAGAGGTTTGGATCGTCAAATGGATCTGATTCTAGGATATTTTGGATTTCGGCCCATCTAGGGTCTCATCATTTTTAGGGTTTTAATTTTCGTAAAACGTATATTTGTTGGAATGATATTAACGGTGTCAAAGGACCGGGCTAGAGCCTGAAAAGCAGAATTTTGAATGGACCCAGCCCAGCCTAAAACAGTTCAAAATCTGGGCCAAGACCTACCTCAGGGCCGGCCTGTTGGCAGCCCTAATGATAAGTAGATTCAAAGTCGGGAACGGACTAGGTGTAACACCTTAGTGGGTTTTATCCTAGGGCCACCTTGATGACGTGTTGTATATCCACGGTGTCCATCCGTTTTCCCACCACATTTTAGGATGGATCGAGATCTCAAGTGGACCACACCATAGGAAACCATGGTGATTGAGTGCCTCACCATTAAAAATTCCAAAAGGCCCATTGTATAGTTTTTATGATGTTTATTTGCCATCCAATCTATTGATAATGTCAAAAAGACCTGATGAAGGGTAAATACAAAGATGGGATTAATCCATAACTTTCGTGGCCCACAAAGTTTTTAATGGTCATTCATCACTGATTCTAATGGTATGGTCTATCTGAGATTTGTATCTTCTTACGATTTGAGATCGAACCCTAAAATGTGATGGAAAAACAAACGTTATATATATACACACCAAAGTGGACCCATGCGGTTAGGGTAATAGCTAATATGCTCCCTTCAAAGCCAAGGGCACTGTAATGGGGAGGTAGATTGCATCAGGCAAGGGCTCTGGGCCACTGTATTTTATCCACATTCATCGATATTTGGCTGATCATTTTAGGGCGTGGACTCAAAAAGGAAGGCAGATCTAAGGCTGAAGTGGACCACACCACAAACAATGGGTGACAACGACGCTCACCATTTAAACCTTCCTAGGACCCACTGTGATGTTTATTTTCCATCCAAAGATGAAAGGAAAACACAATTATCATCTTGATCTTCCGTGGCTCCCAAAAGTTTTTAATGGTTGGCTTTCAACCCCCACTGTGCAGTACATTTGAGTCTTGTATTTGTCTTAATTTTTGACTCATACTATCAAATGATCTGGCTAAATTATGGATAAAATACATTCATCACAATCAACCCCATATAGCCTTGCCTTATCAAATCCATCCAAGCAAGTTATGCTTGGAGGACCAATAAAATAGTGCCACATCATAGCCCAATCAACTCACTGTTACCGTGCCACACTGAGCTTGGCAAAAAAAAAAAATCTAACTTCTCATTTATATTCCTATTTTAAACTATTTTATCATTTATAAGGAGCCTTAGTCTTAATAGGGTCCTTACACTTGCTCCGGTGTAGACTCTTACGAGTTTCAACACCCGGTCAAGGGTTCGAGTACCTATATGTGGTGAAATTCCACCCTGGGGTGAGTGTGTGGGGTGTGTGCGTGTGTACAAAAAAAAAAGCCTCAGTCTTAATATTAGCCATTTGAAAATTATTGGCCACCTGAAAATTACAGAGAACTCGGAGCGATTGGCACAATCAAAGTACCAAAATCCCGTGGACACCAATTTTCTACATCCCATTACCGGGAGCCCATATAACTGCACCCACCGTGATGTGTTTATACACTCCATCTAGCCACTGTGCAGGTGGGCTAAAAAAATCAGGCAGATTCAAGACACAAGTCGTATAGACCATAAGAAACTGTGGGAATTAAACGCCCACCGGTGAAACCTTTTTAGCCCGGCCCCACAGTACTAAAACGGACTGATATTTGTGCTTTCCCTTAATCCTGCTGGGGAATCACCTTATGAATCAGTGTTTTCCCTTTACCCTGCTAAGGGAATCACCTCATGAATCAGCTGGATAACATATAAAGATCATGTTAGCCTGAGGAAGGCTTCAATGGTGGGCGTCTCCATCCCCATTGTTTCTTGTGATGTGGCACACTTTTAACGCTTTGAAAACGCCTCCTTTTTGTTCCAACATGAGCTTTGAAAATGCTAAAAAAATGCTTGGGCTAATGTCCCAACGTGAGCTAGCAAAATTGATGGACATTGTGTGGGCCCGACACAACTTCTGGCTACAGAAGGGTTATGGAAACTCGGCCGGGAGTCGACAAATACCATCACCAACCTGAGCCAATGATCGCACCCCCAACTATTCGAAATCATCGGTGTTGAGGACTCTACCATTTTCCTTTGTTTTAAGAAAGGAAAAAAGGAAAGTGACAAGAGGCATGCTTGCCTTTGTGCAGAAGAAAGGAAAAAGGAAAGTGACAACAGGTCTGCAGATTCTGAGCCATTCATTAGATGGGCCCCACAACCAATGTGCCTGGCCAATGATCAATCTCCACTCATCACTTGGGCCACACATGTCACATGAATTTGATCGTTGTTCATCTCTCTCTTTATCTCAGTCTTTTATTGGATCATGTTCCCTTCCCGTGGCTGGTTCCAGCTGCCCTGCGGTTTAATTGTTCCAGGGTAGAAAGCTCCCCTACCTTCTGCTACATAGGCTCATCACCAAAAGGGATTCTCCGTGACCTCTTGCTACACTGGCTCATCACCAAAAGGAGTTCAATCACCACGGGCAGGAAATGGCTAATAAAACGACCTTAATGATGGTACAACTATTTTCATGGGAAAAACCGCGTCATGGTACCGTTTGTCAAAGCAAATGAAGTCACATGGGTACCAGTTCTTGAAGAATTTCGATATGCCCATAATGCTTTTGGATAATTTCAAATATAATGCTCTCGGATTCTCTTCTAGTATTTTTATGATAATCCCTTGATTATTTTGCTTGTGGACTCTGCTTGACCATTTTCTTGTCCATAAATACAGTGAAGAGTTTAATATCGTTCCATTGTCGATGATAATAGACTCAGCATATTGAATGTATGAATAATATGCACTTGAATTGATTCAATTACATTAGTATATTTAACATCCTTCATAAGCTTAGCTTCAACCGATTTTGTGAAGTAATCTGTTGCCATGATGATGAACTTGTGTTCTTTTGAAGATTAGAGTTTTATCATCCCGATCAAGTCCATTGCCCAACCTTGAAAGGGCCAAGACTCTACAATGGGATGCAACTTTGTAGTTGGAACATGTTGAATGGGGCCATGTTGTTGACATGGCCTACACCTTGTGCATATCTAACACACCAGTCCATCATATTTGGCCAATAATAATCATATCTTTGAACTAGTGCTTTTATTTTTCTTCCAACTTGGTATGCTTCACACACACACACACACACACACACACACACACACACACATATATATATATATAAGCTTCACCCATCACTCTCATTACTTCACCGATGATAGTACATTTCAACAATAGACCATTATATGTTTTTTTTAAGAATAATTCATTGTTTATCATGACATAGTAATTCATAGCCATCAATTTAGTCTTTCGATCAATTTTCATGCTTGGGTTATTCAGAAATTGAATTATGGATTTCTGCCACTCAGATAGATCGGCACTTGCTTATATATCCTTACACGAGGTTTCTTTTCTTTGATCGATGGTAACAAATACCTTTGGGCAGAGATGAATTGTTTAACACTCCTACTAGGAGCTTCAAGCCGAATGTGAGTTGTGCCATTGCATTGGCGCCCGTATTCTCTTCTCTCGGTATATAATCTATGATGATTTCATTGAAACATTAAATCAATTTTTGGGTCATAATTAGATATGGGATTACATTATCATTGGTACATTTGTACGTTCCTTTGATCTGGTTAATGACCAACTGAGAATCACCGTAAACTTCTACTGCCTTTTCTTTAAGATCATGCTATGTGTCTAAATCGATTATCAAAACTTTATATTTGGCTTGATTGTTCATGCATTGGAATTCTAATTGAAATGCCCACTCTTGTTTTTCACTGATTGGGTTTGTGATGCTAATTCTTGCCCTCATCAATTGATCTGTTTTTGACCCATTAGACATCAATTTTCATGCTACAAGACTTGTCATACGTATGTCGATTGATTCATTAGCAGTCAAATTTTTATATTTTAGTCAAGTGATCAGCCAAAAATTGGCTATAACTTGTCCTTTTACAATTTTTTTAGGCACATAATTAACGTTGAATTCAGATAAATCTAAAATCCATTTGCCTATTCAGCCTCCAAATAGGCCAAGTTAACATGTATCTAACAAGATCAGAGGAAGAAATTATATTAGTATTAAACAGAAGATAATGTCATAACTTTGTTGCTTAATAGTATAGTGATAAACATAATTTTTCAACCGGTATTCGTTCAATTGCATGCTTAAGTAATAAACAACCTATTCAATAGGCATATACATTAGACATCGTTCAATAAAATATTAGAGTTTTTTTCATGTTATTTTCACTTGGCTGTCTTGGTGTAATCCTTTTTATATATTTTTCCATCTATGAGAGATCCATCTTTTCCAACAAAATAAGGACCCAGTCCTGCATCTACCAAACAGGCCCTAAGCAATCATCCATAATTATGTTTTTTAAAGCAATCAAAGATAGCAGAACAAAAAACCATGCATCATGCAAAATGTAAATGGATTATTTTTCACATCATGGAAATTCATGCAGGACTATCCTACTTGTAACTGAGATCACAAGAGTCAATCTGTGCAGGGATTTCTGACGTCAACGGCAGCTGCGCACGTAAATGGCCGATGGTTCCATGGATGCTAGTGATGAGGAAGGACTTCAAATCTCCACATGTGTGAGTGAGACACGTGTGGAAGAAACTCGTTCACACGCCAATCGCATGAACGCTCACCACAGTTATTGCTTATTTAAAATAAAAAGAAACAGAGGGAGAAGGGGTCTTAGGAATATTGGAAATATTAGAAAAGATTATATTCATCTTTTGTATATAAGGAGTAGTAGAGAAGGAGCCTTCATTAAACTCTCGTGTACAGAGTTGTGAGAGAGGGTTTTTCTCCACACGTGTGGCTTCCTTAACACGTGAGGGGAGTTAGAAGTTCTTCCTCATCAGGTAGGAGATCCTACGTGGACAAGTCCTGCGAAATTCTTGTCAGGGATAGGGCAGCCGGGATCTGCCTTCGGGACGTAGACGCAATTGGAATGATGGGAAGGTGGAGGGAGGGCTCTCTGGAGGGACTGAAATGGGAGACCATGAGTCGGGGATATTCTCAGTCCCTCCAAAGGTCTAGTTGCTTGAAGAGGCTGAGAATTCAGAATCAGGGAGATGAAGAAGTAGGATACAAGGGATGTTACAGTAGAAGGATTTCTTTTGTAAAACTCCATGTTTGAGATTAGGATAGGTTGAAGGGAAGTTTTTCTTTATGTGGGTTTTCTGGTAAAGAGATGGAATGAAAGGAGGAGTCGTTTTAATGAAGGTGATGAGAATGAAAGGAGGGGTTGCTATATATAGAGAGAGAGGTGATGAGGATTCTGGCCTTCAATTTAGAGTAACTACAAGGTCCTGATGCCACTTTCTACATGTGTGCCACGCTTCGGAGTTCTAGAACGCCGATTTCCTGTCGCAGGATGTTCCTGCACTCAGAAGCTACGTGGGGCCCACCCTAATGTTTGCGAGAAATCCACCCCGTCCATCCGTTTTTCTCTCTCATTCTAGAATAAGAATAAAAAAAATGACAGAGATTCAAAACTCAAGTGTGCCACTCAAGAGTCAAAGGTTGGAAAAGAAATGCCCACTATTGAAATCTTCCTGGGGTCCACCTTGATGTTTATCTGCCATCCAAACCATTCATAATTTGATTCCAACTTGATGAAATGAAAACACAAAAATGTTAGACTGATACGAAACTCTTGTGGCCGTATGAATGTTTCAACGGTGGTGGTCGTTTAATCCACAATTTTTGCTTTTGTGTGACTCACTTGAGTTTTGGATCCTACTAATTCTTCGTTCCCTCTTCTAAAATGAGCTGAAAAAACGGATTGCCGGAGTGGATTTCTCACAAACCCCACACAGATTGATCAGACGCAATCCGCGTCCATTTATTGGGAAGGGAACCTCATTGCGTGGTGTGCCGCACACCACCGGTGGTATGTTGACGTCACCAAGTTCTGTGGGCCCACATGATATATATATATATATATATATGTTATATCAAAACCGTCCGTCCATTCGGAGAGATCGTTTTATTGCACACCACGCAATCCACTTCATTAGTAGGAAAGAGGGGCTGACTCCGAAAACATGGTCAGAACTATACATATCTGATATCGTGTTCACCTAAAAATAAACGGGTAGAAATAGTGCTCAGTAACAATCTTAATTAACGGGAAATCTTCCATTCAAAGCTTGAGGTGGGATCCATTATCAGTGGATCGGAACCCAGAGATATAATCCTAACTCTTCGAAATTGCAGCCACTAGATTAGGAGGCGGATTGGCTATGGCTACTGGTCGGTGCTATGTGGGCCCTACCATGATGTATGTGTTTCATCCAGTAGCCAAACCGCACCCATTGGATTAATGAGTGTTTTTTGGATGGGTGGGGTGTTTTTTTTTAATTCCTGGAGTGTTTTTTACTTTTATATCATATCTACTTGGAAGATTCAAAGATTCGGATGAGTGGATGGGTGGGGTAATTTTTTATTTTTTATTTCTCTTTTCTTTCAACTTCAATGATTCAAAGACTCAATAATCCCAGCGAGTAGGTGGGTGGGTGGGGTTTTTTTTTTTTTTTTTTTTCTAATGGTGTTACTTCTTTCGGACAGTATTTTTTTGAATGGGTGGTTTTTTTTTACGAGTGTGTTTTTCTAACTTCTTTCAATTTCAAAGAATCGGAGAGTGGATGGTGGATGTGTGGTATTTTTATTTTTATTTTTTTGCTCTACTTGCATTACTTGAAAGGTTTGATTCGACAGAGCAGAAGCGGATTAGGTAATACCCCGGCCTCACCCAAGACCGAGTGGCCCTTGCCGTGGGTCCACCTTGATTTATAGGTTCTGTACCATGCCGTCTATCCGTTTTTTGTTGGATCATTTTAGAGCATGCATGATTCCAAAATTGAAGAAGATTTAAACCTCAGGTGGATAATACTCTTTGAAACAGTGGTGATTGAATGTCCTATCATAATTTTTTTTTTAAAAAAAACTTTTTAAGGGGCACCGTTATTTTTTGGTAGTGTTTATTTTACATCCAATCCGATGATATGGTCACATATAAGATGAAGTTTAAAAAAAAAACAATTATCATCTTGATCCAAAACTTTAGCTCATTAATGGTCAATCAACACTGTTTCCTATGTTAGGGTCTACTAATAATTGGATCTACTTCATTTTTGGGACAGGGCGCTAAAATGACAGGAAAAAGGATGGACTGCGTGGATACAGAATAGATACATCAAATTAAGTAGGCTCCACTGTACTGGCCGCACCATATTGGGTTAGGCCGAGGTCTCACCTAATCCGTATCAAATCTCACCACGTCACCACCGAAATCGGATTGAACGTACTGAGTTACTCCGTATGCTCTTACCGAACTGAGTAAACTCAGTTGGGCCCACTGTGAATGTATTTTGTTTATCCATGCCGTCCATCCTTTTCAATTGTTGACTAAGAAATTGAAGAATATCCAAAGCTCAAGTGGACCATACCATAGGAAACAGTGGGAATAATGATTTCCACCGTTAAAACCTTCCTATGGCCCACGGTGATGTTTATTTGTCATCCAACTTGTTCATGAGATCACAAAGACATGGATGAAGGGAAAGCAGAAATATCAGCTTGATCTAAAACTTCCGTGGCCTCTAAGAATTTTTCAATGGTACGCGTTTAATTCATACTTTTTTCCTATGGTGTGGTCCACTTGAGCTTTTTATATGCTTCATTTTTTATCTCATGCAATAAAATTATCTGTTTAAATGGATGGATAGAGTGGATAAAATACATAAACTACGGTGGGCCCCACAGGTTTTACTCAGTACACTTAAGGCCTGTTTGGATTGACGTATACTAGTGTATTGTATTATATCCAAGTACTGTTCATGTATACATTCGAGAGAAATCATTATACATCCATATCAACACATGATAAATCAATGTTTGGATTAGAGCGCTTGTTTGGGCAGGTATACAAATGCGTCCAGTGATCAATGTTTGCAAACGACATATTAGGGCTGCGTAGTGTATATACATATAATATTGAGGCCGAATAGAGCTGGCTATTCCCATTGTCGAGCTTCTCAGGGTTGATTGTTAGTGCTATGTGGGCCCCTCAATGATGTCTATGACCCATCTAGGCCGTCCATCTATTTTACAGTTGTCAGATCGTGTTTGAATTAGGGTCATGTACCCAATTAATGTCGTCCGAGTAGAGTATTGGGACACATATAAGATCTAACATCAGCAACATTGTCAGGTTTGGGAGGTAATCCGATTCCAACCGTGCATCTACTAATTGTGGGACCCATCATGATATGGCCCATTATTTTTTATCTGTACAATCTCGAGAAAACCAACATGTAGAATAGAAGTTGATAAATCACGAAAAAAAATAGAAAAAAAATATGTGAAAAATTAAAAGTTGTTAAAACCCTGAACATGTGATCGGATTGTCGATCCAATCTGCTAGAGAGTTGAACGAGTTCAAATGTAAGTTCCAAAAAATGATCTGCTTTTATAACTCTGATTTGGTAAATGAAATCTCACTTCGCCCTGATCCAACTCTCCGAGAAGAGTATCGACTGTATTATGAATCTCAAACCTTTGGAAAAGAACCGGAGGAGCTGGCTAGCCACATACAATAGAAGGTAGATGATCAAGAGTGATGAGGGAGTAGAAATATTTCGTTGTCTATAGATACAAACCCCTGTAAAAGAAAGAAGCTTTCGCATGCGAATACTGCCTCATGAATAGACTGCATTGCATGATGCATTGCTGTTTGACTTTACATTACCGCCGTTTGAAATTTTGATCCTCTGAGGTATTCGCACGCTTTGTACTCCACGGACTTGAACTCCAATTCAAACATTGTATAGTGTATATTTCTACATTTAATATAATGTAATTCAATACCGACCGTCAATCCAAACAGGCCCTTAACGTACCGAGTTACTCAGTACGCAATCCGCTTTCGTCACCACTAAGGGTGATGAGTGCAGGAAGCAGCTTTCTTACAAAAGCCTTTGGTGGAAAGTTGATGCGCTGGGATGTTAGATGGGACTATCATGATGTTTGTGAGAAATCCACCTTGTCCATCCTTTCTTTATAGATCATTATAGGACAAGAAACTTAAAATTACAGTCATTGATCAGGTTAAAACATTTATATAGCCACAAAATTTTCGTATCAAGCTAAGTTTTTGTTTTTTCACTTCATCCCAGTAGGATTGACCTTATAAATGGTTTGGATGGCATATAGACATAAAGTTGGAGACTAAAAAGTTTCAACAGTAGGCAACTCTTTCTCCAATTTTCCCTCCCACATGCCACCTTGATTTTTGAATCCACCTAATTTTTTATCTCGTGTCCTAAAATAATTTGGCAAAATAGATGGACGGAGTGGATTTCTCACAAACATCACAATGGGCCCCACTTAGCATCCTGTAACTTCTTATAACTTAAAAGGCTTTCCCTGTAAATCACAGTGCTAGACTATGAGTCCCACGCTTTTTGTACACGTGTCATTTGTGTGAAAGATAACTGTTAGGGGAAACCTAAATAAGGATAACCAGGGTCGTCCTGAGCTATCTGAATCAGCTATTAAGGCCTGGGAAGGAGAACATTGTGTCAGGTGCGAGCCGACCTTTGAGTTACGCCTATAGGTTGGCCGAGACGAGCTCTCGATCTCGTCTTCGTCTTCGTCTTCGTCCTCATCTGAAGATGACGACATTCAATGAACTCCGACCCCAAGTGTTCCGATGGTAAACTCTTACTGCTATTGCTCGGTCCCAGGCTTAGGCAAGACGAGGCCGAGCCCGGGTGGTGACGCTCCGAGTACTGAGCCTGGGCATTACCCTAAATGCGGACGTGACCGAAGATCTCGCCCGAGAATACACGCCCTTAAGACATGATACGCTACACGACACAAAGATTGCAGATAATATTCCCACGATTACAATATCCCCATGATTGAGCAAATCGTGCCGAGATTAACGGACGCGATCCTCTCTACCCACAAGTATAAAAATACCAAGGGACCCCATTGCAACAGGTACGCAATATCTCACACCCTCTCTCTACATTACGCGACTTAGACCCAGATTCCCTAGCCTGACTTAGGCATCGGAGGGTCCCCTGTTTAAAGTCAGGGTTTC
Source organism: Magnolia sinica (assembly GCF_029962835.1). Classification (NCBI taxonomy): domain Eukaryota; kingdom Viridiplantae; phylum Streptophyta; class Magnoliopsida; order Magnoliales; family Magnoliaceae; genus Magnolia; species Magnolia sinica. Next base: position 106,867,051 of record NC_080575.1, read on the forward strand.
CTTTCCTCAGCTTTTTGTGCAGGACCAGGGTCCGTTCAAGGCTTGCAGCATTGAGTTGAGGGTGGTCCAAATTTTGACCTCAACAATAACTATGGTTATATCTTTGGCCTCAAAAAAGGAATGCGGATTGGGTAATACCTCGCTTGTTTCGAGGCTCGGCACATGCAGGGGCTCTAAGGAGCGACCGTGATGTATGTGCTTTATCCACACCATCCTTCTATTTTGCTGTATCAGTGTAATATATAAGTTCACCATTGAAACCTTTATAAGGCTCACCGTGACGTTTATTTTTAATCTTACCTATTCATAAGTTAGATAGATCTAGATGAAGGGAAAGCATAAATATCAAATATCAGCTTGATACAAGACTCATGTGGCTCCTTAGAAGTTTTCAATGGTAGTCATTTAATCCTAAACTTTTGTTGCTCTAAAGAAGTTACCGTTAAATCCTAAACTTTCGTGGCCCTTAAGAAGTTTTTAACGGTAGGCATTTAATCATTATTTCACTTCAACCTTGGATCTGCCTCATTTCAGACTTATACCATATGGACGTTGGATCTCAAACAAAATTGACTCGTGACTTTCACGGGTGCCTTTTTCAAGGGCTTTGGGTGTTTGAGTATTTGAGAGTATTTGACTGAGTCGCCACTAGTCAATCACTCTGTCTCTATAATTAGCTAGACCCTATAGAAACGTTATGGCAGAAAGGATCCAAAAATACTTCTCCCTAAAGTGAGTTTTTGATTTGTATTCAGAGATTTAAGGTAAGGATTACGGTTACAAAGAGGGATTGTGTTAGGCATCCGCTCTACACGTACGAATGTGCAGTGTCTACTTCGTAGAATTGCTCTGGCTCTTGTACTTTGAATATGTATAGTCTAATGCTAGATGTATAAGTAAGAACAAATTTTTTATGGGCATGATCTGATTATATCTGCAAGCAACAGAACATACATTTGTATCGATTGGATAAACAAATGGATATGCGATGTGATGCTTCTGATGTCATAACTATTGACCAAGGCTTCTGATAGGCAGGATCCGATTATATCGACAAGCCACAGGGCATATGCCTTGACTGACAGAGTGAAATGCAAAAATAAGTGATCATACCAAGCAACGGGGTGGAGTGGACAATATTGTCGCAAGGATTAGTTTAAGCAGCTCAAATTGAGATTTTGTTAGCTTGAGAAGCTAGGATTAGGGTTGAACTAGGAGTAGGCTCTCTTTCCTCGCTCTCACTCTCCATAGTGGAGGGATGGGATTACTAAGACTTTAGAGGCTATGAACTTGTTAGATGCTTGTTGTTATTGAAACGAGAAGGGGAGGGGCGAGTACTTCCTAGTAAGTCTAGGTTCAATCAAGGGTGAATGGTTGAGATTCTAAAGTGCCATGTGACATGATCTGAATGGATAGATGGCTTAGTAAAAGTGTGATTTTGGGTTCAAACAAGTGACAAAGAGGTAATTATGCATTTTCACTCATGCATACATTACAAGGGGAGGTATGGCACTAGTGGAGAGCTCCCTGCCGAAATATGGGGTATGTGGTAGGCGGCAATTAGACCGGTCCCCAAGGCATAACTTTTCCCCTGTTTTGGCTTTGGGGGGGGGGGGTCCCATATGTGTGTGAGGGACCTTTGTCTGTTGTGATGTTCACACATCGTCTAGGTTACAAAATTTCTATTGAGCTTATGGGTTTGGACTTTAGGCTTGGTCTTGGGTTTGTCTAGGGCTTGGGTTGACTAGGTGAGTTGACTCAATGGGTTAACTCGGTTGAATCAGGTCTTGAAAGTTCTAGGGTTTGAGTTTAATTATAGGGGTCTAGGATTTAGGATCTAGGTTAAGGTTTTTAGGATCAAGGTTTGAGTTTGAGGTTTAAAGTTTAGGGTTTGCATCAATGTTTAGGTTTAAGGTTTGGATCTATGTTTGGGTTAAGGGTTTGTCTATCCTTCAAGATCGTCCAATTTTGTTAACTTGTTAGCATAAGGTGGGGTGTCTACATAACCCAAAATGATATGGGAAAATGAATAGACGATGTGGATAAAACCCATATATCATTGCCCTTCGAAGCAAGGGTTGTCAATGGGTTGGGCTGGCCTGACAAGTTTTCGAGCTTGGCTTGCCTCAGGCCAGGCTCAGGTTCGGGAACTAGGCCCAAGGATTAGGTTCGTACTTAAATTTTAAGTTCATTTTCCAAGCAGGCTAGGCTTGGACTTAGCCATCCAAAAGCCCGTCAAATCAGCAGCCCGTTAATTTTTTAATCCATTCCAAATTCTCTCTTACTTCCTTTTCTTTATATCGACAGATGATCTCCGTCATGAGGTCCGTCATCTTCGGACATTGAATCAACAGACTAGATCTTTGTCCTCCCTTCACATCCACTAGTTGGATTTCTGTATCCATTTTTTTATTTTTTTTTGCCATCGGTCTCCTTTCTCTACTCCTTGGTGGGTGTACGGAGTCACAAAGGAAGAGGCATTTTGGGACGAGGACGATGAAGACGAGAGCTTGGAGTGGCAAAGATTGAGATCAAACCGAATCCTGTAACTAAGATCGAATCCAGTAACTAAGATCCAACAATGAAATACACATCTAGAAGAGGTAGAGATTGAGCTTAGAACAAAAGAAGAAGAGGTCCAAAGGAGAAGGGTTAGATGCCCTTAAATGTGGTGATCACACTCTAAAATTTTCTTTTTCCAAAAACCTTAATGCATCATAAATGGGTTGTGCTTAGGTGGGCCACAACCTGATCTCTAGGTGAAGTTTCTTTTTTCTAAAAACCCTTCAAATCAAGTTTTTTCAGAAGTAGTTAATGTCATTTTTAAATATTACAACAACTCTATTGTAAGAGCAATCCAAATAGTTGTTTTTTGTTGATCTCATCATAGATGACCTATGCCCCAAATGACAAACGAATTGATGACTACAATCTTCATATTTTAAGACAATTGGGCCATCTATTATCTTGTACGTTATATGTGGATCAACCATATATGGAGCCCACCTTTGATGTGTACCGTCTATTGTGTGAGCCAAACCTTTAAAGTGGGTTGTCCATCATATAAGGCCCCTCTTAAATGTGAAGCATTCATTGTTAGGAGCCTACGCCTGGTGTGACCCTATGCATTGTAGAATACCTCCTACATGAATATGGCTACAGATACTTATTAACCTCCATCACAGAAAATGCATTCGCAACCTCAGCAGACATGTTCAAGTATCTATCCAGCAATGGCTTCTGGTACCAAAAAATCCAATGGCAACAGTCTGAGAATTTATTTGATTAAAATAGTAAATATTCGGGGGAGGAGACACAAGCAAGCCACTCACTGAAACCTTTGCCTTGATCAATTTAAGCTTTTGAAACACACTCGCAAAAGAATTCACAAAATCCAGGTGCCGTTAACAAGCATGCAAAACACAAGTTCTTACCAAAAAGGACTAACGAATAAAAAAGCATATCAGTATTCCTTTTTTCCTAAATTTTTGCAATTGGACGAACAGGATGATGAGGTCGTTGCTGCAAGAAGAATGCATCATAAGATTTCTGCGGAACTTATGATTGAATGAAAGCAAAGTTAGAGTATATGCGTGTCGACATGTACATGCACACACAACTATAACCATGACGAATGCTTAAAGCGTCGTTTGGACTAAAACACAGTTCCAGTGTGCCGTGCTCACAGTAAGTTGGCATGACATAGAGTGGTCGCAGATACTTTCATGGTAAAGATGGACCAGAGAAGGCCGGATCGTAGGTAGAAATGATCTGGACTGTCAGAACTTTAAATTGGACATCTCACAAAACGGGTAGGAGAAGCTACTTAAGCCAGCCAACCAACCTGCTACGCAGGGTTTTTTTTTTTTTCGGTTAGCTTGTTAGTACACCCATTGTTAGTTCACACTTCACTGTTAGCCACCCCCACTAGGGAATCGATACAAACACCTTAGTGTTGAAATGAGGTATCTTTCACTCGGTCTACGCGGGCCATGCCGGATTTGCAAGATTTCATTCGAATATAACTTTTGAAGTTTGAGTTGTAAGAGTCTTGCCGACTGGCAAAAAGGGCTTAGAAAAGTTAGGAAAATAACGTGGTTGGGCCAAATAAGTGAGTGCCACACGGCATATAGTTAGAATGGCGTTAAGAGTATCTGGGGCTGGACTGGTGATTCCATCGCTGATGAAGGGAAAACAGAAATACAAGTACTATCCAAGACTTCATGGGCGGTAATATCTGTATTTCTAAGGTGTCTACCATCTGCAATGGTTCCGCCATATATTCTGCGATGCCAGCAACATCCCGGTCGTGAATGGTGCTGAGTGATCCAGACCACTTCTATTTGGGCCTGGTCGTGAATGGTGGTATATCTATCATAACAGGTGGGTCATGCCCCAAAAGTCTCCTCTACAGAACAATTCTAAATTCTCAATTGTGGCAAGAAAATATATAAACAAATCAACAGTCCACGTTCAAATGATCAGACCGCTGCCACAACCGTTTCCCATTCTCGGAAGTTACTAGATTGATACCCAAAATGGAATCCTCCTTTTTCTTTTGGATAGACCTTACTTACATGGAGTCCCACGAGAACAACAGTCCCGATCACAAGGCCCATTTTCCCAATGTGTATCCACACGAGGAAACTGCATACAACGTTTATGCAACCACCCGCATGTTAGCGATCCTATCAACGCATATCCCTTATCGGCATGCATTTGGAAGCACGTGTGCGGCGCATAATACCAAATCCCGGAAAAGTCCAGATGCTAGGAGTCATCGTTCAGGGCGAAAACAGAACTTAGAATACATACAGATGCATTTCCCTGTGATGCTTCGCAATTTTACCCTTTCAATCCGGGTTCTCATTCAAAGATCCAAACCGTTTATAAGATCGTATCAGTTTGTATCTTGAATAGAAATCTAATTATCTAAGCTCGTGATAATTTGGCTCTTTCATTGTTAAAAGAAATGGTAATCATGAACTTTATATAATCAAACGTTTTCATGCTAAATCTTTGAAAGTTTTTCAATTTTGTACATCATCATCTAAAGTGAGCCATATCACATGAACGATCTAGTTCATTGAAAAGAATCCAAATCCAAATAATAAATTAACGATGCATCATATTGCAATATGTAGGGATGTATTATAACAAATTTCAAAAGATAATTCCAAAGTTTACCTGGTTATGATCGCCATGATCCTCTATATATGGAAAGAAGGAAAGAGAGCAAACGCAAGCAAACATAGTGAGACATGGATAAGGGGGCCGGCAATGTATGTTGGGCATCGGTCATCGATGGAGTCCTGATCGAAATCTTCTCCAAGCTAGACTTTGATTCGCTGATATCGGCCGCAAGCGTGTGCCATTCGTGGCGCTGCGTGGCTCATTATCCAGAGTGCTGGGATTGTGTCCACTTCAATCATTATGAAAGATTTTTAGACAACTACATCAAAGAAACTGCAATACCTACTGTTAATCGAGAGAGGACGTTCAGGGAGTCTGAATACATGATAAGGCATGTTGGAGCCGGAGCCAAGTCAATCTGTGTCCGCCGCATTGCTGATGACACAACGGTCATGATGATTGCGGACAGGTTTGGATTCTTCGATTGACTCTAAGTACCAAATGGTCAGCCCTGAGGGCTCGGGATGCAGAGATGGTGGAATGATCAGAATTGTTCATAGATTATTCTAGCAATGCAATAGTAGTCGAATGGGAACCGTTTAAAAACGAAAGTCGATGATCAGGTTTCGCTCCAAACATAACTTTTAGGACTATCAGCATCCAGAATTTGGACGATCATCCCAATCATCTCTGCATGTGGCCCCACCGGGTCATGCATTGCTTGTTATAAACGAGTCATATCTAAAACACTGAACCAATGCCAAAACTGCCCAGATAGCTGGCTTGGTTTGTATTTGAAAGTGGTTAAATAGGCCTGGCTAAGCAAGCCTGAATCATGGTGTGACCCAGTCCAATTCCAGTCCATGAGTCAGGGAATTCAGCCCCAATCATCTCTCTCTCTCTCTCTCTCTCTCTCTCTCTCTCTATATATATATATATATATATGAAACGATAATAAAAGGTTGACCTCATGGGAACTTCTTGTGAGGTCGAGCTGTGTGGGTCCCATGATGATGTGTCTCGTACGGAATCGGATTGCGTACTGAGTTACTCAGTACGCTCTTATCGTACTGAGTAAACTTTGTTGGGCCCACCGTGAATAAATGTAGTTTATCCACGCCGTCCATCCGTTTTTCCAGATCATTTTAGGGGTTGAGACCAAAATTTAAATATATCAAAAGCTCAAGTGGATTATACCACAGGAAAAAGTGGAAGTATTGATTTCCACCATTGAAACATTCCTAAGGCCCACAATGGTGTTTATTTGTCATCCAACCAGTGAATAAGATCATACAGACATGGATGAAGGGAAAAAACAAATACAAGCTTGATTTAAAACTTCTATGGCTCCCAAGAACTTTTCAACGGTAGATGTTCAATTCACACTGTTTCATGTGTTGTGTTCTGCTTGAGTTTTTGATATCATTCATTTTTGTGATGAACCTCTAAAATTATCTGGTAAAATGGATGGACGGAACGGATGAAATGTATGAATGATAGTAGGCCCCACAGGGTTTACTCAGTACGCTAAGCGTACTGAGTTACTCAGTACGCAATCCGCTTCCGTCTCGGACGTCAACACCATGTATTTGATGAGTCCCAGGTTATGGGATATCCTAAAAATCAGTAGTATATGGAACTTGGTGGAGCCCACTTGAATTTTGGATGTGTCTGGAACTCAGTCTGACCCCTCATCCAAGTGGGACACACACAATGGATGGGCTGGATTTGTGAACCATATCTCAGTGGGCCCAATAAACGATCATGAAGGTTTTAATGTGAGGGTAACCCCTCTCAACTGTTGTATGTGGTGTGGTCCACCTAAGTCATGGATTTTATCTGATTTTTAAGCCTGTGGCCCACCATGGAATGATGCATCTGACTGATGGGGTAGATGTTCTAGTACACATACACACACATATATGTTTATGATTTGCATTTCTCTTTGGTCTGGCCGACCAGAGTTTTGTATGGGACTGAAAGTTGGTGCTCACGTAAGAAGGAATGCATATAACTGGTACCGGTTCTCACCAGTTCTGCTTATAGTTGGAACATTTTTAGAAATCATTTCTTGTGATATGAGCTCAAAATCTGAACCGTCCACGTGCTGCAGCACCCCAGAAACTCTCTTGGCCCAACTTTCACCCTAATTCAAAACTTTGATGGGACATGAAAAAAGGAAACAGTTTCTTCCCTTGATTTGGGCTCACATCACAGGAGATGAGTTCTAACCAAGTGTTTGAAACAAATTTTAATTACTTGCATCCAAACAGCCTCTTAAGTCAAATATGGATGCAATATTATCATGAACAAATCACTCCACTCTTTTGTGGTGAATTTGGTGGTCCAGATATTGTTTGTTGAACCGATATAATTCTGCCGATTCATAGCAATAGTGATTGTTTGTACGTATCTTACAAGAATCAAAATCTATCACAAGGAACGGTGATTTTTTTTTTTTTTTTTTTGGGGTCATCAACACCATCAAAGGGGCTTAAAGCCCTAAAATTTCAATTCATTAACATGAATCATGTTGAATCCAATTGCATGCTAGATGCCCGTCAATTGAGTCAATCTCCCTTCGAGATACAGATCGAATCTCACCAGCTGCTCTTCTCAATCTAATCCGCACTTCCAAGCACCTGAAACTCATCGACGTTAAGTTCTGCAAGGCTGTTTCCGCCTCATTAATCGAAGAAATGGGTCAATCTTGTCCAAGCATAGTGGGCCTCAATTTGGGCCATCAACGTGTAACAGAAGATATGGCAACAGCGATCGGAAAATTCATGCCAAAACTCAAGTGGCTCAACCTCAACAATGCCACTATATCTTCTGAAGTTCTATATAAGATCCTAGACTCGTGCACTGAGCTAGACCACGTTAGCGTCATACGGTGCCGTAAACTGATCATGAACGACGAGCTCAAGAACAGGTCCAGTAGAATTGAAGAGTTCAAGTACTCCCCTCTGTATATTTGCCGATCAGGGGCGGCTCAACATTTTCGGAGGCCTTAGGCAAGTCATAAAAATAAGCCCTTTTAGTTTAAAAAATAAATAAATAAAAATAATAAATTCAAAATTAAACAAAAAATTTGCTTCTTGCCTTTTTAGAATTTAATTTATAAAAATGACGTTAGAATTTAATTTTTTGAGAACTTAATTAACAATAAAGTAGGTACTTGTGATCCTAAGTTTTTGGAGACGAATTTATTAAGAATGATGCTATTATTTTGAAAAGAAATGATAGAGTTAGACTGTTATTATTGATAGTGCTAGTTTCTAGGATTTGTTTTTTATTTTCAATTTCAAATTTGCAAACAACTAGTTGGACTGTCCAACTAGTTGTAACTTAATGCTAATTAATGTTAATGAAGGGTGCCCATGCAAAAGATACTTTAAAGAGGAAAAGGAGTTACTGGCTGGGATGGCTCCACCACGGTGTTCATGTAAAATCCACCTCAGCCATTAGCTAAGTTACCCAATACTGCACCCAGGGCTCTTAAATCAGCAATATCAGTGGTTTAGATTGACCACACGATTAAAAACAATCTACAAAGAATGCTTACCCTGAAAATTGTTTCCCTTGGTATGGCCTCAATTCAATCATTTATCAGCTTTCATTTTACTCATCAGGCCTAGAATCTGGTGTGGAATCCAATGGTTGGAATGGATTTCACATGCTCATCATGGTGAGCCTGGTAACAATCAAGGGAGGACGTCTCTCCCAACTGTTTCTATTAATATGGCCCACTTGAATCATGTATCAGCCTTATTTTTTGGCTCTGTACCCTGCACATGATTACACATCCAATGGTTAGAGTAGATTTCGTGGTAAGCATAACGGTAGGCCATGTGCAAATATAAAGGGTGGACCTTTTGTACGGTTGGTTCCCAAAAACGTCGGACATTCTCGAGATTGGTGGGGGAGTGGATCAGTGTTACCGGGTAACAAAGCAGATGGTGTTTAACTGACCTTGGGGCCCACGGCATCTGTGCGCTGTATATCTACGCCATCCAACAGTTTTTACACATCATTCCAGTGTATGATCTTAAAAATAAAGTAGATCCAAATTTTAAGTGGATCACAACACATAAAAGAGTAGACATTGAATACCCACCATTAAAAACTTCCCAAGGCCTATCATAATGTTTTGTAGGGCCACCATCTAAACTAATTTTTAGATGCTAATATTTTGTAGGCCTTTCAATGAGTTTTATTTCAAAAGATTTAGGCTTTTTTTCTTCTTCTTAATTTTAATTTTGTCATAAATAAGACCTTCGTAATTAAGAAATTTTAATTTTGCTATAATACAGGGCCTTCATAATTAGGGGGCCTTAGGCGTTTGCCTCACCTGCCTAACCCTTTGAGCCGCCCCTGTTGCCAATCAGGAGGTAGGTAATAATGGTTTGTGATGACAATCGTAAAGGTACCTCCTTCCATTATCTATTAGAGGAATATGTACGAAATGAGCAAAATACTATAGTCTGAATTTTGCCTTTGCATGTGTGTGGAGGTGTTTAGAATTCTCATAAAACAAAAGGCAGTGTATGTCATAATCCAAAACAAATGAGTGAGCAGACATGTTTAAAATTTTCATAGAGTGAAGTTGCTTACAAGCATCCCTAACTAAAAAGTGATGAATTCATTTCTAAGTGGCAAACGAGCAGTCCTAATGCTGCATTTGGATGCCGAAACCAATTGAATGGTGACATTTAACTCCATATAGAGTGAGGAAACTGTAGTTAGCAACAAGTTATGTTTGGGAGAGTAGGCTCAAATTTGTAGAGCAGGCTCAAGTTATGATAAAGACTCACCACTCACCATCTTCGCATCGTAGATCGGACCTGAAAGGCATGCAATTGCAATGACTACTTTTGTACCATGAATGGTAAGAAAATTCAGAAGCCCCAGTGCATTAGAACTAGAAGGAAGGCTGACGGACCAATTTGTACAAATGGAGTCCATCAAGATATTTATATGCCATCTAAACTGTTCATATGGTGACTCCAACAGGGATAAAGGGAAAACACAAATATCAGCTTACACAACTGATGGACAAAGCAACAGAGACATCAGAGTCGGTCCGAAGAACTAACTGTTAAAAGGGCTTTTGGGATTACAGACATGTTGTATCCCATGCAAGTTCGAAAACAAATCACGTTACCATGTCCTATAACAAAATCATCATGTGACATTCCATCAATATAGTTATAACCATAAGAATCTTCAATTCAAGGCACATCTTCTGATCGAAGAGGATTTCACGTATACATGGCTGGCCCCAAAATGGGTCGCTCTTGGATTTGGCAGGCTATTGTAGCACATACCAACGTAGTTACTTGGTGGTGCTGGAAAAGCTTTCTGGACCACACTATTGCCTATCCATTTTTTTAGGTTATTTTAGGGCATGATCCCAAAAATAAAGTAGATCCAAATCTTAGGTAGATTACATAGCAGGAAAATGGTGATTGAACACCCACCATTGAAAACTTCCTAGGCCCACTATAATATTTATTTACCTAATCTGTTGATTAGGTCACAAGGACCTTGATGAAGGGAAAAGACAAATATCAGCTTGATCTAAAACTTTTGTATCAGCCAAAAATTTCTAATGGCGGGTGTTCATTACCACTGTTTCAGTATCTTAGAGTATAGTAGTCGGTACTCCTGATATTTGGAACTATCTCATTTTGGGGCTGATGCGGTAAAATGATCTAAAAAATTAGATAGAACGCCTGGATAAACACATATAGCATGGTGGGGGGCGCCATTGAGGTTTTACACCACCACACGTCACCTTTGGTGCTGCGTCATACACTACCCTTGACTTAATTACGTATGTCATGCGTGATTAATTTAAACTGTAAATTAGACTTTTCACTTTGAGGAATCTTGGGTAACAAATTAGCCCTATATCTTATTCTTATCACATTTAAACTCCCTACCTCTTAACTCTCTCTCAAATTTAAATTTTAATTAAAAAGAAATTGAAAAGGGATTCTGAGATCCAAACTCTCTCTCAAATCTAAATTTGAATTTTTTTTTTAAAAAAAAACCTAAAAATTTCTCTTATTAATTGATATTACTACGAGAAAACGGATTTGCATTTGTCACGTAATGAAGTTATTTGGCCCCACCATGATGTATTTAGTAAATCCACACCGACTACTATATGATGTGTTTATGAAATCCAGACCGATCACCAGTTGCATGAACTAATTTTAGGTGTAAGTCTAAGAAAATCTCTATCCTTGAATCAGATGGTCCAAATGATTGAAAAAGGGGTGATACCTACCCTCCAAACTACTTCCCTCGATATGGCCCATCTGAAGCACAGATTGTCTTGAGTAGATTTTACCTAATCATCACAATGGGCTCAATAAGAAAAATCAATAGTGGATCTCTCTCCTAGTTTCATTTGATATGGTCTATTTGAATCACAGATAAGCCTAGTTTTTAGCCTTGGATCCAGCGCATGGGATTAAACATATAATGCGATTTCACACACCCACACACACATCATGATAAGCAAGAGTGGCAGCTTATAATTTTTATAATGTGGAAATGAAAATCTTATGGTATCGTGTAGTACTTTAAAACCTTTGTGGGCGTCATCATGATGTATGTGTTTTATCTACGCTGTCCATCCATTTTTTTTATTATTATTTTTTTACATCATTTTAGGACTGGAACCCAAAAATGAGGTGGATCCAAATCTTTAGTGGACTGTACCATAGAAAACAGTGGTTATTGCACGTACACCATTAAAAAATAGTGCTTGGCCAAGAAGATCAACCGATGTGGTAGGAGGGTTTTTGCTGATCGAGAAGAGGAATCGGCCTTCCCCGAGGTTAGATATCATGGAGGCCAAAGCTATTTCTTCCGAATAACCGTCCACCTACACTACCTCCGCATTGAAGCAAATGATGTAGTCCTTCAGCAGCTCGTCTTCTCTCTGGGTAATGGTGAGGAGATGAGTTGCCGGCTTTCTTCCATCTTTTCCAATGATGAACTAGGTGATAAAGTCTTTACCGAGCCATGTGAAATAATTGATGGATCTTGACTTCAGTTGCCTATATACTACTTTCATGCTGCTCCTAATAAGGTCAAGGAAATCATTAGCAGAAAAAGGGGCAAAGGCTAGGGATGAAAACCGTGGCTAAAGATATATGGCTACGGTTATCCTCCGTAGCATGACCCGTAGCCATAGGTTTGAAATCTATGGCTATGGATTTCATCCGTAGTGATAGATATCAATGGCTATAGACACAATCAGTAGCCTCATTTTTTGTAGCGAAATGTACATACAACTACGAATGATCTTTGTAGCTAAAAGTATGACTAGATCTGTAGCTATAGGACAAAGTTGGTAATGCTGCAATTGTAAGATCTCGAGCTACGGTTAATAGCCGTAGTTATTGTCTATTTTTTTTTAAAAAGAAATAATAATGCCGTCTCTTACTGTAAGACCCGTGTCCTAGCTCGTACTGTTCCGTAGGATTTCGTGGTCTTTCCGGTCGAATTCTGGTGACCCGCGATCTTTTATCGGCAGTTGTGCGCGACCCCGATTCGTATTTTGTATTCCAGAGTCGGCTCGACCCGAGACTTGTACCAGTGCGACCGCGCCGTTGCCGCGGTTCCGATGCCGCATCTCGCACGTCGAGGTGATACCCTGGCCAGGAGATGTGGGCCCACGTTCAGTTTGAGAAAAACACTGCGCATTTGTAAACCCAAGAAAGATTTCAAATCATGTCCCATCAATCCCATCAATCACACCCATGTCAAGTATACATCACCCCATCCCCAAGCAACCCCTAAAGTCAACACCCTCTTACACAAAGTACACCCATCACTCACCTTTTCACCCATCACACCTCTCTCTCTCATCTCTCTCTCTCTCATTTTTTTCTCTCCCAAGCCACCCACGTCCATGACTCTCCATGGGAGAAGCTTTGTGTGGCCCACTCCCTACCACTTTATCTCTCATCTCCACCCTTGGATCATCATCACCACTGTTAAAGGAGCACTCTTGGAGCATTGGAAGGCTAGGGAGGAAGAAGAATGAGAGGTGGGTGCTTCTTTCTCCCTCTTTCATTATTTTGGTATGATGATGTGGCCGTGTGGCCCACCCGGATGTAGTCCATCATGATGTATGTCTTATCCAACCGTCCAAGCCATATGGACCCTACCCTTGGTGATGGGAAAACATAAGTATCACGTTGATCCAATCAAGTGGGCCACGTCCACATGGGACCCACCAGCTGTGGTCCCCACACGTGGGGCCCACCTTGATGCTATGAATACCCACGCCGTCCGTCCAGCGTCTAGGGACGCTAGATGTTGTGGAGAGTGAACTGAGTGAACTTACAGTGACGTGTTCTCCCTGGAAAAAAAAAAAAAGACAATCTGTTTTTTTAAGGCTTTTGGGTGGGTCACTCATATAGGCCTTACCTTGATGTATGAACCTTATCCACTCCGTCCATCCCCTTCCGAGGCTCATTTTAGGCGTTGAGCCGAAAAATGATGTAAATCTAATTTTTCTGGTGGGCCATAGTACAGAAAATGTTGATTTTTACTGTTAAAAATCGAGTAGGACCCACTTTGAGCTAAATCATACTGGATATTGGACTCTTTTGGACGGTATCAGGCCATGGAATCCAGTGACTGAGGTGGATTTAGCTTAAGCGGGCCCCATATATGAAAAACTGTGAAAAATCTCAATTTCAAAGAAAAAATAAAATTTGCAACAGCAGCATTTGCTGCTGCTGTGTCAGAGGGGCAGGCAGCGCCTGCTGCTGTGCTACTGTGTAGGGGCGGACGGGCCAGGGGTCACGGCCCCACATGTGGGCCCCTCTATGATGTTTGTTTGTCATCCAACCCATTCATTATGTGGGCCCCTTCCTTCAGTAGGCCCCACCCAAATATCAGCCCCATCTAAGGCTAAGGTGGCCCACATCATAGTAAAGAGTGGGGTTGAACCCTCTGCCATTGAAATCCGTTTCTAGGTTCACAGAAATTTTGTATCAAGATGAAATTTATTTTTACACTTCATCCAGGTCTGCGTGACCTTATGAATGGATTGGATGGCTTATAAGCATTATGGTGGGCCCCACGTGGGACCCACAGTGATGTATGTATTTTATTCACACCGTCCCCAGCACGGGACGGTGGAACCCACCCTGTGCATTGTGTACGTGTTCTCTCCACGCCGTGCAGTGGATGGTGAACTCCACCATGATTTAGGTGTTTTATGACAGTGGGACCCACTGTAATTTACGTGTTCTATCCATGCCATCCAGCCATCAATTAGGTGGGCCACACAGCAGGGAACAGTGATGATTGAACGCCAGCCGTTGAAACCCTTTTGGGTTCCTGCACAAGTTTTGGATCGAAACGAAAATTGTTTTTCCTCTTTATTCTGGCCTATGTAAGCTTATGAATAGATTAGATGGAAAATAAACGTTATATTAGGCCCTAAGTGGGACCCACTTACTGTGGACGTAGAATGGCTAGTGTACCGTGCAGCTACACAGCTCACATCAGTCAGCTCTGTAACGCCTGGGTGCTGGAGCGTTAATGCACGTGTATATATATATATGTATATAAATGTATATACTATTATATATAATTACTATATTTACATATAATGCTATGTGGTGGGCCCCACGTGTGGGACCCACCTTGAAGAAAGTATTATGTGTCCCACCGTCTAGAGGTCTGGACAGTAGGCATTTGATTATGATTATAATATTATGAGAGAGGGATGTTGTGGTGGGCAACTGCTATGTGGGACCCACCTTTATCATGTTTTATGCACCGTCCAGAGATGCTGGAGTATGGGCAGCCTCCTGCCACTGTATAATTATAATATTATATATATATATATTAATATTAATATAAGATTATATTGGTGGGCCACTACATGGGCCACACCATGATATATGGTTATATCTGCACCGTCTAGTTACCGGACGGTGCAACAAGCATGACAGTCATGCCGTCCATCCATTTTTATGGGTGGAGCCCACACATGATGTATGTGTTTTATTCGCACTGTCCATCATCCAGCAATGGGTGGTGGAGCCCTTTGATGTAAATATTTTGCCCACTCTGTCCAATCCAGGGGACGTGGACCCTACCCTGATGCATGTGCTTCATTCGGTGTCGTCCATCCCAAGGGTCCACCATGATGCTTGTATTTCTCCAAGCCATCCATCTGTTTTGCCAGTATGGGACCACCTAATGTATTTCTTTCATCCACACCCTCTAGATTGAAATGGACGGTGCTGGACAAGGATTGGACAGTGCTAATCACATTAGTGAGCCATGTACCCCTATGATAGTGTGCAGTGATACACATGTTGCACCTGCCACTATTGAAATGATTTTAGATGTAATCTAAGCTCCCACCGTCCATCAGGACGTTGGACCCATCGTAATATATATGTTAAATATATTCACACCGTCCATTCATGTGGCCCCCACGTGATGTACGTGTTTGATCCGAGCTGTCCATGTCATGCAACCCACTTAATGTGTTTGAGGCCCATTAGTGCAGCCCATTGATGCAACCCACTTGATTGTGTTTGAGGCCCATTAGTGCAGCCCATTAATGCAAGGCCCATTGTGATATGTATTGGGCCCATGATGCGTAGCCCATTTGATGTGTTCAAGGCTCAGATACGTGGCCCATTTGATGCATATGAGACCCATGTGTAGGGCCCGCATGTTATGTATTTGAGGCCCATGAGCAGGGCCCACCTGAGGTGTATATAAGGCCCATTGATGTGGCACACTTGTTGTATTTGAGGCCCACGGATTGTGGCCTATTATGATGTACTGGGGCTCATGGGTTGTGGCCTATTGAGATGTATTTCCGGCCCATATGATGCGGCCCATAGCGATGTGCATTAGGCCCATGTAATGCGACCCACTTGATTTATGAAACCATTGTGTGGGCCACTCGTTGGGAGCAATGTTGGTTAGATGTCCACATTGAAGGACAATGTTGGTTAGATGTCCACATTATGACCTTCCCTTAGGCTTTGTTAGGCCCATTCTTATCATTCTCTTAGTGGGTTAACCCTAATCAGTGGGCCCCATTCACCATAGACGGATGACTCCGTGCTATCAGATTTGATATAACCACGGTTGAGTGTCGATCTTTATACTATGGTTGATCGGCCGATCACCTATAGACCCCACTTTGTTTATCTACGAATTATCGGTGCCAGTTATCGAGGCCAACGCCTATTATCGACCCTGATTATCGGTCCCGATTGTCGTAACTAGTTTGCCGATTCTGATTATCGATCGATTCCGATTGTGGTGACCGATTGCCAATTCTGATTGACGAGATCGATTTGCCGATTTTGATTATCGTTCGATTTCGATTGTCGTGACCGATTGTTGATTGACATGACTGATTTGTCGATTCTGATTATCGTTCGATTTCGATTGTCGTGACCGATTGTTGATTGACATGACCGATTTGCCGATTCTGATTATCGATCGATTTCGATTGTCGTGACCGATTGTCGATTGACGTGACCGATTGTTGATTTCGATTATTAATCAATTCCGATTGTCGAGGCCGAGTATCGAGGCCTATGTGATGAGGCCCATTGTGATGCATTTGAGGGCCAGGTGATAGAGCCCATTGTGATGTATGTTAGGCCCATGTGAAAGGCCCATCGTAATGTGTATTAAGCTCTTGAGTGAGGCCCATGGTATTGTATATCAGGCCCTTTGTGAGGCCATGGGTCTACTATATGTTAGGCTCTATGTGGGCCATTCCTTGAGGGCAATGTTGGTCAAATGTCCACAATGTTGAGGCCGATTGTTGATGCAGGTTATTGATACCGATTATGAGTATGTGGCAGCATAGGATCATGATACATGCTCATATGCATCATCTGCATGTTGTTATGAGATGTGATTGACCATTGCATATGTCATTGGGCATGTTGTTATGAGACTCCCTGATAGGCGGAGATTATTTTACATGAGTATACGATATGTGCAGGATTAATGCATGACTGGATTGTATGACTCATGCATCTTGCATTATGTATTGTGATTACTGTACGCCCTAGCGACATCAGGGTCGTAGCCTCCACAGGTATTTCATGGATGGCCAGATGGGACACCGAAAATCTGTTCTACATGGGGTGCTATAGATATCCCTGGGTGAAAGTCCCTAAACCCTCTTGGTTCTAGAAGTTGCTCCAACGTCTAGACCGAGTGGATGCATGAGCGCATGAGGGCCGCATACCGTTAGGCCGCGTCTCCCACTGTGTCGTGGTCGGTTGGGAGGGGGTACGACCTTACCTGCTCGAGAGGAGGGGGCAATGCTAGGCTGAGTCTGACCAGCTCGAGGAATGGGTCTGCTATCGACGAGCCGGGCCGATATTGGCAGGCAGATAGTGAGGTCTCTTTCACTCACCTTATTGCGCGCGATGGGGCGGCAATCTGGTTTGTAGTGTAATAGACCCCGGTGATTTTCTAGAGAGTAACCGTACTGATATGTGGACTTATTGAGCAGGAATTGCATATTCATTCATTCATTCATTCATTATCCACTTGGGCTGGTGGTGCGTAACTATTTGTTACGTGTACCTTCGCATGGCGAGAATTTCGGTTGGGCGCGTGACTAACCTGAGATCAAGAGTTTACCACATTGAGTCTGACTATCCAAATGTAGGTATGAGACTGGTTTGGATAGAAGTCCCTTGTGGTGGACCCCGTAGCCTGCGATACTACGTACTATCATCCCGACTTCACACTCCAGCATGGTCATTTCATTCGCATCGCATATTGCATTACATCCGCAGGCATATGACATTTTGGGTTGCTATGTTTCTGCACTTATATGGCCTAGACAGACTTAGCAGGATTTGTATATTGCATTGCATCCTTGACATCTGATATTTGGCTCGTTATGACTCCTTATGGCATAGCTGTTCTATATTACGTATTCTGATATTGATTTACTTATGGACTTATCCATACTTTCGCTTACTTTGTCATCGTATGATTTATGATCTCGTCAGTATCTCTGCTTATTCCGATAATGTACGATTTATGGATTACCAGTAATTTCGGTATTGTATGATGATGGCATTGTATTGAATACTTGACACTTACTTTGTGCACACACTTACACCACCCTCTAAGCTTTCTATAAGCTTATGCACGATAGATGCGTGCAGGTGATGTTAGGTTCCAGCAGTGTTGAGCTTGGAGCATGCAGCGGTCTTCTGGAGATTGATTCTCGATTCATGTATTTTCCTTTCAGCATTGTATTCAAATAATTATATTAATGGATATGTGATGATGATGTTGCCTTTGTGAATTGGGTAATCTTGTGGTTATGCTTATTACGAGTTAAATGTAAAAAAAAAAAAATCCTCCTTGTGGGATCCCAGGATCGGAATCTGGTGTATGGACGTTAGGAGCCGAGAATGGGGTACTACGGAGGCTGTCGGCACCGGACTTGGCAATCGTGATTCCTATGAATCCGATTTTCGGGTTTGGGGCATGACACTTACCATTGCTAGTAGAGCTGTACACAAGTAGAGTAAGCTCGGTTACTCGCTCGACTCGACTCGAAATTACTCGATTCGACTCGACTCGTCATGAGTTTGAGCCGAGCACGAGCTGATTTTTTATACTCGTTTTGATTTCGAGTAGAGTACGAGCTGGGCAGTACTCGACTTGTACTCGACACGGTACTTGACTCGTACTCGATGGAATATACAGCCACCAAAAAAAAACCCTACGCCCCCTTTTTCCTTCCAGTCATTTTCAGCAGCCCGCCCGTTCGAAAAAAACCCCTTTCCTTCCCTCCCAGCGCCTGTCCGAAAAAACTCATTCCCTCTCTCTCTCTCTCTCTCTCCCCCCCCTGTTCGGCGGTGCTAGTCCCTGCAACCTGCTCGGTGCCCCTGTCCAGTGTCGCAGCTCGTCCCTACCACTCGTTCGTCATCCCTGCCCTGCACGCACAGTGCCGGTTGTTCCTGCCGCAGCTCACCCGGTAATGTATGGTGTTGATTTATTATTATTATTTTGTATAAATTATTAATATATGTCAGAAATCAATTTATTATTATTATTTTTTTGGAATATTGTGTGGTGTTGATTTATTATTATTATTTTGTATAAATTATTAATATAAGTCAAAAATCGATTTATTATTATTATTTTGGAATATTGTGTGGTGTTGATTTTTTATTATTATTATTATTTTTGTATAAATTGTTAATATATGTCAGAAATTGATATCATATATTGTTAATATATGTCAGAAATTGTTAATATATGTTAAAATAGCTAATATATGTTACTATAGAAATTGTTAATATGTTAATATGTATTAATATAACTAATATATGTTAAAATTGTTAATATATGTTAATATACCTAATATACGTTAATATAGAAATTGTTAATATGTTAATATAGAAATTATTAATATAGAAATATGTTAATATGTTAATATATGTTAATATAGTTAATGTATGTTAAAATTATTAATATATGTTAATATAGCTAATATAGCTAATATATGTTAAAATTGTTAATATATGTTAATATATGTTAATATAGCTAATATATGTTAATATAGAAATTATTAATATGTTAATATAGAAATTGTTAATATGTTAATTATTGTCCTCTACTATTTAAGTCCTATGACTTAATAGTTATTTTTTCCATGTTTGTTAATTTACTTTATAAATGACAGTTTACTTGTTACTTTGTTAGTGTTGAATGCTACCACTTTAAGATGTCTTTGATTTTTCATTTTATATTTTGTTATTAGTTAGCTAGATGATGAATGTCAATTTCAGCCTGCTCCTTTGTTTGCATAGATATGAATTATTTGTGTTGTTTTACTTGTAGTATAGGATAATCAGTTGCCCATTTGAGGATTTCTATGTTGCCAGACATAGATTCAGTGTGTTCTTGGATGCATTGAAATTCTCAAATTGTCCCTTTTTGGACAGTTTAGGGTTAGATAGATTGTAACGTTTTCATTTATTCCAATTTAAATGCATATGCCTGTTCTGATTTTCTCTCTGGATATATTTTATATATTTATTTCCGTCGTCAAATGTCCACACTTTGTGTTGATGATTGACATGAGAATCAAATACAAGATTAATATATTTTGGAGAGATAAGGGGAGATGCTGCCGAAATTTCAACGAGCATTTAAATTGAAAAATGAAGGCATTACAATCTATCCAACCTTGAATGGATGACTGATTTAGACAGTTAAGTAAGTATGCCCGTCTAACGGTCTAGCCATCTAGGTATAGCCGTATAACATATCGAGAACTTTATTTTATAGATGATTAGTAAAGACGAAAGCCCAAATACCCATGGAATGGGTGCATCAGCCACATCTCCTCTAATCGTAGAGGGAGACACAGACACGTCAACTGCACGCAAAGGGAAGAAGAAGAGATCAGCAGTGTGGGATGATTTTAAAGATGTGACAGTTAACGGTGTACAAAAGATAAAGTGTAATCACTGCAAAGGGTTATACAGCAAGATTCCCGGAGAATCTGCGACACATCTAAACAGACATTTGAAGATGTGTCCTAAGAGACTAAAACTCCCTCCTCACGGCCATTAGTTGCTGTCATTTACGAAGTCAGAAGGGGACGACTCACAAGGCGTAGTGTCCACTCATAAGTTTGACAAAGAGAAACTGAATGAGTGGTATGCTAGATTAGTGATTTTGGAAGAAAAATGTTTTAGAATGATAGAAAGTAAAGGGTTTAGGGCTTTCTATCAATTTCTTAGCCCTCGGCCTGAGAATGTCTCCCGCGTCACAGTGCAGAGAGAGTGCACGAAGATGTACACAAAGGAGAAGATGAAACTGAAAGAAGTTTTGGCTTTAGTGTCCAGAATAAGTTTGACGCCTGATTTATGGACGACGTCCAATTAAAGAAAAAGATACATTTCATTAACTGCTCACTATGTCGATAAGGATTGAAAACTCTACAAGAGAATTTTGAACTTCCGCAACCTTCCTCCTTCACATACTGGTTTACTTATTTCAGATTGCATCTACAGTTGTCTAGAAGGCTGGGATATTGAAAAGAAAATTTCAGCAATAACTTTTGTCAATGCTTCTGCAAATGACAGTGTCATTTCATACTTACGTAACCAGTTCAGGGCTACAGAAAATTTATTTTTTGAAGGAAAAATATTCCAGGTTAGATGTTGTGCCCATATTGTAAATTTGATTGTACAAGAAGTGCTGAAAGAAATTGACAACACTATAGAGAACATAAGAGAAAGTGTGAAATATATAAGGGGGTGTCATTGAGACTGAGTGTATGAAATGACATCATCCAATGTTTGAAGTGCCATCTAAAAAAACATTGAAGTTGGATGTGTGTACACATTGGAACTCGACCTATGAAATGTTAGATACGGCAATGGAATTACAACTTACATTTCCTGAATACGCGGCGCGTAACAGAACGTATTCTTGGTTGCCGAGTACAGATGATTGGACCAAAGCAAAACAAGTTCACACATTTCTTAAAGTTTTCTACGATTGTACGAAGATTTTTTCTGGGAATCAGTATGCAACTGCGAATCTGTTTCTTCCGTCTCTTTGGAAGATTAAGGATGTTCTATAGAAAAATGCCAGTGCGAGTCCAGATTTCATACGCTAGATGACAGTTGATATGAAGACGAAGTTCAATAAATACTGGGACGAATGTCATTTGTTGATGTCCTTGGCAGTTGTTCTTGATCCTCGTTGTAATATGGGGTTGGTTAGCTTTATTTTTATAAAACTTTATCCTACTGAAAGAGTGAAAATAGAGACGTCCTAGGTTCCTCAAGCCCTTGAAGATTTGTACAAATCGTATGTTAGTACTTTACCTGCAGCGGGTGTTGAAGAAAGTAGAGATGCGGATATTTCTGTACCTGGTAAACCGGATGTACTAAATAAATACATATCATACTTGGCACAAGCACGAATGGGAGTTGATACTAAAGAATCAGAGCTAGAAATGTACCTCAATGAGCCAATCGTAGTGCGATACGAATTTGATATGTTGGAATGGTGGAAAATGAGGGTTAGTGAATCAAAATACCTTAACATTATTTGTGATGGCACGAGACATATTATCAATACCAATTTCAACAGTGGCATCAGAATCAACATTCAGCACAGGGAGCAGGGTTGTGAGCAAGTATTGAAGCTCACTTTCGCCAAATACAGTTGATGCGTTGATTTGTACGGAAGATTGGTTGCGCCTGATATGGGGAGGAGATATGAATGATGATGATGAAGAAGAGGAGATTGAGATTCGTGACGAGTCTCTACCTGCAGATCAGTAATTATTTTCAGTTTTTCAATTCTTTTAGTTGAAAGTGAAATGATCTATAATATTATTTCACTGCAACTGCAAACATGAAAGTGTTGGAATATGGTTTAGTCGTTTGGAAGACTTTGAATCTTTGATATTTATTTACATATGTCTGTTCATTTAATTTTATTTTTGATACATTTATATTGCTTTATTTTGTTCTTATATCAAGTTCAAATTATTTATCAATATTCTGATTTTTTTATATTAAAAATTAAGTGTAGATATGTTGTCATCTGACACATCAACAAACATTTGGGACTACGCTTCCCTAGTTGAATCCACCCAAGGTTTGGAAAAATAAAGATTAAGTGCAGTTTGTGTAGCGCAAAGTTTGTGAACAAGACTAATCGGTTTCAGTTACACTTGTCATATCGAGGTAATGATGCAAAACCATGCTCCAATGCCCCCTAAGGATGTCCAAATTCTTTTTCAAGCCCTGTTAGATTCGAATAGAAAACCTTCCACTTCATCTAAACCTTTCTGCTTCTGGATCTACTACACGAATGACATCCACAAAAGATGTAGAAGAGGAAGCTAGATTAAAAGCTTTGGAGGAAGAACAATTCCAACTCACCTTAAAACGCTGTATGGAAGAAGTTTCTAGACTTCAGCGATATTCGAGTCAAAGACAATACGATGTTGAAGCATGATCGAGTACGACAAACAAGAAGAAAAAAAGTAACAAATTCAAATTCCTGACCTATCTCGATGAATTTTATACGGCAGTGGATACTACATACAATTCTTCACATAAAGAAAGTTTGAAAAATCTAGTTCAAATTGTAAAAGAGCACGAAGGAAATATCTCTTCGCCTTCTGACTCAGAGGAAGTGAATCAATATGTATATGAAAAAATAGATAGCAGTTCCGATGGATCAGATGACCATTGCATACACAACAAATATGATTTGGTTTTTCTTCCCTCTTCTCATTGACTATTGTTTGGATGATTGGATCTTACAATCTTAGGGATCTTTGAAGCTAGCATCCTCAGTCAAACTTTAAGCATGCAGGTCCCAATGGCTTGATTGTCACAAACGTTGCACCCTGCATAACATATGGAAAATCAAGAGAGATAAAAAAATCAAATGATTACATATAGAAAAAAACCAATATATAGATCAGCCCAACCCAAAATCTCCATCCTTCTATCAAGAATTCAACTCAACAAACATCGAAATACTATCAAACAGATCCCAAACCAATTTCCAAATAAACCCAACTTCAATTAAATCAAATCATCAATGAAAACAGGGAATTCTGCATGAAAAATCATTTTAAAAAAATGAACATTTTCTATAGAAATTCAAATAAAACAAACCCAGCAGATGAAAATAAGTGGCATCTAACAAAAATCCAATTCACTAATTAAAAAATAACACCAGATTCCCCATTGAAATCATAATTTTCTATATTTGTATTGAGAAAGGAGGCACAACAAATCAATCATTTGAAGCAATTTATGTTGAAAATCCACGTTGTACATCCAAATACCTGTTTTGGGCATATTGAGCAGGAATAAAAATAAATAAATGAACAAACAAAAGAAGAAGCATTCATCCTCAAGTACATATGCATATGTGAACACCTAAGAAGCAGGTTTCTGAAATGTGAATAGGAGCAGGGCCTTGTCTAAAAAGGGTCCTGCAATAAATCCATGACATCTGCAACAGTGTTCATCATAGTGATACTAAATAATGAAAATCGTCTATGTGGCTTTTCATTTCCAATGATAATGTACATCAACAAGGCCCCATGGCACAAAATGCAGGCTAAAGGCTAACAAAATGAAAGGAGCTTTGCAAAGCCCACATTTGCATGCAAGGCAGCTCATGCACATGACATTGTGTCTCAAGATTCTCAACAGAGTGTACAGGTGCAATATCCAAACCGTCTCAAATGGGTTTGACCATGTAGATGATTTTGCATGAAAACAAATCTGGTTCAATCAATAGGTGGACCACAGTTTTCAAAGCAGTTGGATATAGCAAAAAAAAGCTTCAACGAGGAGGACCAACCTGATTCTTAGGCAAGAACATCTACAGTGGTAGAGCTCTAATGAATGGATTGGATCTCATCCCACACTGGCAAATGCATGCATGCACATGAGCTACCTTGTACACACATGTAGGCTTAGCAAAGCACAATTAAAACCGTCTCAGATCCATGTAGGCTTAGCATGCAAATGAGCTACCTTGTACACACACTTGTCTCAGATCCGTGTCTAAGCTTCTAAAACCGTCTTTTTCTAATTGAATACATGTGAAACTAATTCAAAACAGGGAAGAATGCAAACCAACAAAATTAAAACTGGTTTCCACATATTAAATTTTTTTTTTTTTTTTTAAAAACGAACAAAGAGAATGCTCCATACCATGCCTGCCCTTGTTGTTGGAAATGCATCGGATTTCGATTCCAGCTTCATACAAGCCATTTTTCAACAAATCCAACAATCAAAATAGAAATTGAAAGCTTTCAAACAGAACCCGAACTTAAGCTAAAACAACACCTAGTCCCCAAGAATCTACCCTCAAGAGGAGACCTCCAAATTCAAATATTCCATACAATTTCAAAGCAAGAGCTACAAATTTCAGCTGTAAAATCACTATAAATTCCAAAACCTAGTTCTATAACCACCCCAAATGCTTCTGCCCCAAAACCACAAATTTCAATTTAAAAACTGCTTGGCGAATTTCGGCAACTCCAACCACCCCAAATGGAACAAACCCACTTCCAACCCAATATTCTCAGCCCAGAAACCCAAATACAAAACAGCCAATCTCAGCACCAAACCATCCTCAGAACCCTTGAAAAGAAAAAACAAAAGAACAAAGTGTAGCATATGCCCCACAGATTTCTGCCCCAAAAAGCCCTTAAGAAACCCAGATTTAGGACATACCCCACAAACCTCTGCCCAAAACACCTGCTTTTTTAAATGTAGTAAATAACTCACAGATTGTATGTAGACCATAACCCATGCACTTAGCAGGTTAGAAGTTATTCACTGGGTGAACCATAACCTATGAACACAAACAACAAATATGATAAAAGCATTTCCCACATTTTGTTGGCATCACTGTCTTCTCAAGCTCTCATTTCTCATGAGTTTTGGAGCATAGACAATAGCTTTTCATGCAACTGGGAAAACTAAATGAGGGAACTGGAAATGAGGCTACAATTGCAGACTAATAGGAAAGAAAGATATCCTACCAAAGCTGCAAACGAACCGTCTGATCTTCAAGGTACAGTCTTCAACAGGAAATCAATGTCTATTGTAGCCTGCAGTTCATAGAGCAAAGTCGTAAAGTATAAATTCTGAGTTCCCTGGTTTCACTATACGAAAACAGTGTGGTCGAGAATAGAATCTGTACATAATGCTAGAAACACTCGACAAAAACCAATGTGGTTGATCCTCAGGCCAAGTCGCAAAGCTCAAGATCTTGATTGGAACTAAAAGCATGGCCAGTGACTAGAAATAAGTAACATGGCAGTTTTTAAAAGGAAACATAAGGATAATTGGAGGAAAACAAACTTTGAACGCCAGGATACGGGGAGCAGGAAACCACTGTTCAGTGAGCTCCTCTGCCAATGTTCTGCAAGCAGCTGAAGTTGATGCACTTCTTCCTTCCTGAGCAGCTAGTTCAGCACCCTAAAAATTATATCCAAAGAAATTAGTATGTCGAATAACATGGATGAACACAACTGTCAGGCAGAAAGTTCTACAACTATAGAGGCAAATGTATGAGGAAATAAATAGCAAATTCAACTTGCACAACATGTGCATACATGATTGAAGGCCTGCATGTATGCTCACTGGAAGCGAAGTCATTGGGCAATGTCCCAATATATAACTCCCCAACATGCATAACATCCAAATTACTTGGTACATTTATTTCAACTGGTACGATGCAACTCCCAAGGGACTTTAGAGGCAATATTAAAATTTGCATGTTATTTATATGAGTTTAAGTAGATAAAAGAATAACAACTATATTGGGCTTATGATATTCGGACCTTTCCACTACAGGAAATTGCACTTTTACTGATGAATTTTTTTGTCAGTAAAGCATGATTTTTCGTCGGTAATGAGTGTTTAGGTAAAGGCTACCTTTACCGGCGAAAATTTTTGTAGGTGAAAATGTTGATGAAACTTTTAGCTACGAAATATTTCGTAGGTAAAAAGACTTTTAAAACTCTTACCCCTACGAATTTTCATTGGTGAAAATGTGGATGAAACTTTTAGCTAGATTTTTTCGTAGGTAAAAAGACTTTTACCGGTGAGACTTTTACCTACGAAATAAACCTTTTACCTACGCAATATTTCGTAGGTACAAATGTGGTCGAAACTTTTACCTACGAAATATTTCGTCGGTAAAAGACACGTTTTTTTTTTCCCTCCAAAATTCAGGCAAAAATCCCTAATATACACAAGTTACAATATATTTCATCATATTTACATTCACATCTATCCAAACACAAACTACATCTATCCAAACGCAAACTACATCTATACATACACAAACAATTTTATCCACATCACATTCATTCATGTACAAATACATATAAGTTTAAAATTCGTATATAAAATAAATTATAAATAGAATACAAAAAATCATAAAGGTTATAAGTTATAGGTTTTGGTTATAGGTTATAGGTTTAGGTTTAGGTTTGAGTTATAGGTTATAGGTTAGGTATAGTTTGTAGGTTGTAGGTTGTGGGTTATAGGTTTAGGTTTAGGTTATGATTATAGGTTTAGGTTTAGGTTTAGGTTTAGGTTTAAGTTTAGGTTAAGGTTATAAGTTATAAGTTTATGTTTAGCTTATAGGTTATGGGTTTAGGATTTAGGTTTAGGTTTAGGTTTAGGTTTAGGAATTCGGGTTCAGGTTCGGGTTCGGGTTTAGGTTTAGGGATTTGAGAATTAGTTTAGGTTTAGGTTATAGGCTATATGTTATGGTGTAGGTTATACGTTATAGGTTTAGGTTTAGGTTTAAGTTTAGGTTTAGGTTATAAGTTATAAGTTTAGGTTTAGGTTTAAGTTTAGGTTATAGGTCTAGGTTTAGGTTTAGGTTATAGGTTTGGGTTATATGTTATAGGTTTAGGTTTAAGTTATAGGTTTAAGGATTTGAGAATAAGTTTAGGTTTAGGTTTAGGAATTCAGGTTTGGGTTCGGGTTCGGGTTAGGGTTATAGGTTTGAGTTTAGGTGTAGGTTTAAGTTAAGTGAATTAAGTTTAGGTTTAAGTTATAGGTTTAGGTTTAGATTACAGGTTATAGGTTCAAGTTATAGGTTTAGGTTTAGGTTATAGGTTATAGGTTTAGGTTTAGGTTTAAGTTTAAGTTATAGGTTTAGGAATTTAAGAATAGGTTTAAGTTTAGGTTTAGGAATTCGGGTTCGGGTTCGGGTTAGGGTTATAGGTTTGGGTTTAGGTGTAGGTTTAAGTTAAGTGAATTAAGTTTAGGTTTAGGTTACAGGTTATAGGTTTAGGTTTAAGTTTAGGTTATAGGTTTAGGGATTTGAGAATAGGTTTAGTTTTAGGTTTAGGAATTCGGGTTTGGGTTTGGGTTTAGGTTTAAGTTATAGGTTTAGGGATTTGAGAATAGGTTTAGGTTTAGGTTTAGGAATTTGGGTTTGGGTTCGGGTTCAGGTTAGGGTTATAGGTTTGGGTTTAGGTGTAGGTTTAAGTTAAGTGAATTAAGTTTAGGTTTAGGTTTTGGTTACAGGTTATAGGTTCAAGTTATAGGTTTAGGTTTAGGTTATAGGTTATATGTTTAGGTTTAGGTTTAAGTTTAAGTTATAGGTTTAGGAATTTGAGAATAGGTTTACGTTTAGGTTTAGGAATTCGGGTTCGGGTTCGGATTAGGGTTATAGGTTTAGGTTTAGGTGTAGGTTTAAGTTAAGTGAATTAAGTTTAGGTTTAGGTTATAGGTTTAGGTTTAGGTTACAGGTTATAGGTTTAGGTTATAAGTTTAGGGATTTGAGAATAGGTTTAGGTTTAGGTTTAGGAATTTGGGTTTGGGTTTGGGTTTGGGTTTAGGTTTAAGGATTTGAGAATAGGTTTAGGTTTAGGTTATAGGTTATATGTTATAGGTTTAAGTGGAGGGATGGGATTACTAAGACTTTAGAGGCTATGTACTTGTTGGATTATTCTTATTGGATGCTTATTGTTATTGAAATGAGAAGGGGAGGGGCGAGTACTTCCTAGCAAGTCTAGGTTCATTCAAGGGTGAATGGTTGAGATTCTAAAGTGCCATGTGACGTGATCTGAATGGATAGATGGCTTAGTAAAAGTGTGATTTTGGGTTCAAACAAGTGACAAAGAGGTAATTATGCATTTTCACTCATGCATACATTACAAGGGGAGGTATGGCACTCGTGGAGAGCTCCCTGCCAAAATATGGGGTATGCGGCAGGCGGCGGTTAGACCGGTCCCCAAGGCACAACTTTTTCCCTGTTTTGGCCGAATTGGGGGGGGGGGGGGGGGGATGGGGTTCCCATAGGTGCGAGGGACCTTTGTCTGTTATGATGTTCACACATCGTCTAGGTCGCAAAATTCTATTGAGCTTATGGGTTTGGACTTTAGGCTTGGTCTTGGGTTTGTCTAGGGCTTGGGTTGACTTGGTGAGTTGACTCAGTGGGTTAACTTGCTTGAATCAGGTCTTGAAAGTCCTAGGGTTTAAGTTTATAGGGGTCTAGGATTTAGGATCTAGGTTAAGGTTTTTGGGATCAAGGTTTGAGTTTGAGGTTTAAAGTTTAGGGTTTGCATCAATGTTTGGGTTTAAGGTTTGGATCTATGTTTGGGTTAAGGGTTTGTCCAACCTTCAAGATCGTCCAATTTTGTTAACTTGTCAGCATTAGGTGGGGTGTCTACATAACCCAAAATGATATGGGAAAATGAATAGACGGTGTGGATAAAACCCATAGATCATTGCCCTTCGAAGCAAGGGTTGTCAATGGGTTGGGTTGACCTGACAAGTTTTCGAGCTTGGCTCGCCTCAGGCTAGGCTCAGGTTGGAGAACTAGGCCCAAGGATTAGGTTCATGCTTAAAATTTGAGTTCATTTTCCAAGCAGGCTAGGCTTGGACTTAGCCATCCAAAAGCCTGTCAGATCAGCAGCCCGTTAATTTTTCAATCCATTCAAAATTCTCTCTTGCTTCTTTTTCTTTATATAGACAAATGATCTCCATCATGAGGTCCATCATCTTCGGACACTGAATCAACAGACTAGATCTTTGTCCTCCCTTCGCATCCACTAGTTGGATTTCTGTATCCATTTTTTATTTTTTTATTTTTTACATCGGTCTCCTTTCTTTGCTCCTTGGTGGGTGTATGGAGTCACAAAGGAAGAGGCATTTTGGGACGAGGCCGATGAAGATGAGAGCTTGGAGTGGCGAAGATTGAGATCAAACCGAATCCAATAACTAAGATCGAATCCAGTAACTAAGATCCAACAATGAAATACACATCTAGAAGAGGTAGAGATTGAGCTTAGAACAAAAGAAGAAGAGGTCCAAAGGAGAAGGGTTAGATGCCCTTAAATGTGGTGATCACACTCTAAAATTTTCTTTTTCCAAAAACCTTAATGCATCATAAATGGGTTGTGCTCTGGTGGGCCACAACCTGATGTCTAGGTGAAATTTTCTTTTTTCTAAAAACCCTTCAAATTAAGTTTTTTCAGAAGTAGTTGATGTCATTTTTAAATATTACAACAACTTTATTGTAAGAGCAATCCAAATAGTTGTTTTTGTGGATCTCATCATAGATGACCTATGCCCCAAATGACAAAAGAATTGATGACTACAATCTTCATATTTTAAGACATTTGGGCCATCTATTATCTTGTATGTTATATGTGGATCAACCATATATGTGTTGGGGATTTGTGCTGCGGAATCACACAGATCTAGATCTAGGATAGCAATCCAATAACGTCGAGCAATCATAAGAGAACACAAAGATTTAATGTGAAAAACCCTTGCAGGAAAAAATCACGGCACAAAGCGACAGAAATCCACTATGAAATAGAAATTACAAGAGAGAGGACTTACTCGATTCGAACAATCTCGAATCTCACCCTTGCTACACCCTTTGATAACCCTAAAACCCCTTTAGAAAGCTTTAGAGTACCTTAGAATAGCCCTAAGGACCCTTATTTATAGTTTAAGAAACTCTACTTACGCACCTAGTCCAAAAACTGCTTCAAATTTACGCAGTCCGCGCAGGATCTGCATAACCTCGACTGGTCAAGGAACCCCCTCGACTAGTCGAGCCATCAACTCAACTAGTTGAGAGGCACGGACACCAAAAATAATAGCATGCTAGGCTTTGAGTCAAGCAGTGCTCGACTAGTCGAGCGGCTCACTCGATCGGTCGAGAGACCCAAAACATATTTAAGGCATTTGTCTGACAACAATCTCCACAATGCCTTCAGTTTTCAACCGTGTAGCTTGCTGCCCTCTTTTCTTATCTCTGCATCACATCATAGCTTCAATCAACACTTCTCGTGCACACTCTGTCCTTCTTTCACGCCATCGCTAAGCCTAAAGAAGTTGCGTAGAACTTGAACTTCTCTTTAGGAACGACCTTGGTGAGCATGTCTGCTGGATTCATGCTGGTGTGAATATTTTCCAGTGTGACGCCTCCTTCCTCAAGCACCTGTCGGATAAAGTGGTGACGAACATCAATGTGTTTAGTACGTGAGTGATAAATAAAATTTTTAGCCAAATTGATAGCGTTCTCGCTATCACAGTTAACCGGTACGGCTTCCTGCTGAAGTCTCAACTGATTTATCATGCCTCTAAGCCCTTCTTTAAACGCTTCCGTCACTGTCATATATTCTGCTTCGATCGTGAAAAGAGCCACCACGGACTGAAGCTTCAATATCCAAATAATTGCTCTACCCACTAGTACAAACGAGTATCCTGAAGTAGACTTCCTGAAATTTATACTGCCTACGTAGTCAGAATCCACATACCCTACCAACTTTATCCCTGTCTTTTCAAAAGTTAAGACGTAGTCTTTCGTACCTCAAATGTATGGAAGTAGCCATTTCACCACTTCCCAATGTTGCTTGCCGGGGTTTGACATGTATCTGCTCACAACAATGACTGCCTGTGAAATATCTGGTCTAGTACAGACTATGACATATATTAAACTGCCAACCGCATTCGAATAAGGCACATGAGACATAACTTGCTTTTTCTCATTTGATTTAAGACATTGTTCTGATGAAAGCTTGAAGTGAGTCGCGTGGGGAACGCTCACCGGTTTTGCTTGGTCCATCCCATACTTGATCAACACTTTTTTAAGGTATTCTGCCTGTGATAACAAAAGCCTGCTCCTCTTCTTGTCTCTATATATATCTATGCCGAGAACCCTCTTTGTAGCCCCCAGATCTTTCATCTCGAATGTCCCTGATAACTGAGTCTTTAGTACTTTGATTTCAGACATATCATGACAGGCGATCAACATATCATCAACATACAGTACTAAGATGATGAATTTTTCATCACTTGGTGTCTTGTAATAGACACAGTGATCGTATTCACTCCGAGAAAATTTCTAACTCACCATGAAAGAATCAAATTTTTTACCACTGCCTAGGCAACTGTTTCAGGCTGTACAATGACCTCATTAACCTGCAAACCTTTTTCTTTGCCCCTTTAACTTTATAGCCCTTTGGTTGCTTCATGTAGATTTACTTTTCCAATTCCTTATGTAGGAATGTAGTCTTCACATCCATCTATTCCAGCTCGAGATCGTATTGGGCAACCAACGCTAACACGAATCTGATAGATACCTGCTTAACCACCGGTGCAAATATCTTTGTAAAGTCGATTCCTTCTCTCTGAGCATAACCCTTCGCTACTAATCTTAATTTGTATCTATCATGTTTCCTTTTGAATAACCACTTGCATCTGATCGCTTTTCGGCTTACAAGAAGCTCCACCAGCTCCCATGTGTGATTTTTGTGTAACGAGTCCATCTCATCGTCTATAGCCGCCTTCTACTTTTCTACATGAGGCTCATTAAGAGCCTCCTGAATAGTAGACGGGTCCCCCTCATCTATAATGAGGGCATATGCAATATTAGAGTCGTCCCTATATCTTGCCGGTAACCTGCGATCACGCGGTGGATTCTTTCTCACAGGTGGCTGCTCCACCTGATCCTGTACCTCTGTCTTCGCATCTATCTCTGCCTAAGTATTACCTGTGCCAATCTAGATGTCTACGATCACCCTTTCTGGTCCTCTTGCTCCTTTTGATCATTCTTGCAAAATAGGGAGCTTTCATCGAATCTGACGTCACGGCTAGTGATGACCTTGCGTGTGACCTTGTCGAATAACCTGTAACCTTTCACACCAATGCCATAGCCAACAAAGATATACTTTTTGGCCCTATGGTCTAGCTTATCTCTCTCAACTAACGGTACATGAGAGTAAGCCTTACAACCAAATATGCGTAGATCTAAGTAGTCGATTTTCTGACCACTCCATACATCCTCTGGAATTTTACATTCAATTGCCGTTGAAAGAGACCAGTTTACCAAATAACAAGCCGTGTCAACGGCCTCAGTCCATAGGTTCTTTCCCAACGCAGTATTACTTAACATGCATCTGGCCCTCTCTAGGAGAGTCCGATTCATTCACTCAGCCACACTGTTTTACTCGAGCGTGTGGCGCACTGTTTGTGCCTGATGATCCCTTCATCCTTATAATACTCATTAAACTCAGTAGAAGTAAATTATCCACCATTGTTAGTCCTTAAAACTTTTATTTTCTGCCCTGACTGTTTTCCACCATTGCCTTCCATTGCTTGAATATAGTGAAAACTTCAGATTTATGTTTCATGAAGTAAACCCAAACTTTCTTGGAGTAGTCGTCAATGAATGAAACAAACTATGACAACCCCCCAATGGAAACTTTCGGCGATGGCCCCCATATGTCAGAGTGCACATAATCAAGCACTCTCTTACAAACATGTTTTCCAGATTTAAAAGACAGTCTAGATTGTTTACCATACTCGTATATATTTAAATCAGAATTTTTAAAAGTTGGAATCAAATATCGATCAGAAAGTACCTTCATGCCTCGCTCGCTCGTGTGGCCCAGACGAGCATGCCACATACGTAGAGACGTAGAGTCTGCAATAGTTGTTGCCGCTTCACCTGCTGAAGTGCTCTCAATCAACCTGTAAAGGTTTCCGTACCTCTGCGCTCTCATAACTACGAGTGCCCCTTTTGAAATTTTAAGGACACCATGCATCAATACCAGTGAACTTACACCCTATAACCTCGAGTGCACAGAGAGAAATCAGACTTTTCTTCATATTAGGAATGTACTTGACGTCAGTCAAGGTACGCTCCATCCCATCAAACATCTTGATGTTCACTGTACCAATAGTCACAACATTACAGGCATTGTCATTGCTCATATAAACCTGTCCACCATCGCATTTCTTGTAATTGGTAAACCAACTCCAATGAGGAGTCACGTGATAAGATGCTCCACTCTTCTTTATGATTGTTGTGTAAGTAACCAATCATGGAAACAGATAGCCACTACTTGATTCTTCATCAGATGTGACCACATTGGCCTCCTTGGAAGAAGCCGCTGAATTTTCTTTCATCGTTTTAGGATTTCTACAATCCTTCTTCATGTGTCCAGACAACCGACAATTCCAACACTTTAATTTTCCTTTGCACTTGCCCTTGGATTTAGATCTAGGTCTTGAAGACCCTGTACCTCGCTCAGAATTTCTGCCCCTCGTAATCAGTGCATCGGAAGATGCCTCCATATTGCCGTTTAGCTTTCTCATAGCCTTCCTTTGAAGGACTGAGATAACGGTGTCAACACTTGAGGTTTTATTTGTGGTACACATCGTCCCTGAAAGACTCATATGATGCAGAAAGAGAATTCAACAATATACATGCATGTTCTTCATCTTTTACCACTTCCTCCATATCCAGCAATTTGCACATCAATTTATTAAAGTCGCTGATATGGGCTTCTAGATCTCCATCATCTGCCATCTTGAAGGTATAACACTGTAGCTTTAAGTGTAGGCGATTTTCAGAGAACTTCTTTTCATAAATGTTCTCTAACTTCGCTCACAAACTAGCTGCAGTTTTCTCCCTCAAAACATTATAGAGAACCTCATCCATGAGACCTTATCCATGAGACATAAACGAATAGAAGCTAAAGCATTACAATCAAGGTTTTCCCATTCATCATCTTTCATGGTAGATTTCCACTCCTCAAGAGCCTTAATCTCTCCTTGCTTGGTTAACAGGCTAATCATCTTAACCTTCCATAGCTCAAAGTTGTTTTTGCCTGAGTACTTCTCAATATCAAACATGTCGTTTCCCATTATTACATCCTACAGATTCAGATCTGTGCCCCAACGATTGCTCTGATACCACTTGTTGGGGATTTGTGCTGCAGAATCACACAGTTCTAGATCTAGGATAGCAATCCAATAATGTCAAGCAATCACAAGAGAACACAAAGATTTAACGTGGAAAACCCTTGCGGGAAAAAATCACGGCACAAAGCGATAGAAATCCACTATGAAATAGAAATAACAAGAGAGAGGACTTACCCGATTTGAACAATCTCGAATCTCACCCTTGCTACACCCTTTGATAACCCTAAAACCCCTTTAGAAAGCTTTAGAATACCTTAGAATAGCCCTAGGGACCCCTATTTATAGTTTAGAAAACTCTACTTACGCAACTAGTCCGAAAAATTCCAGAGACCGCGCCTCAAATTTACGCAGTTCGCCTAGGATCTGCGAAACCTCGACTGGTCGAAAAACCCCCTTGACCGGTTGAGTCATCCCCTCGACTGGTCGAGAGGCCCGGACACCAAAAATAATAGCACGTTGGACTTTGAGTCGAGCGGCTCACTCGACCGGTCGAGCCAAACGCTCGACCGGTCGACAGACCCAAAACAGATTTAAGGCATCTGTCTGACAACAATATGGAGCCCAACTTTGATGTGGACAGTCTATTGTGTGAGCCAAACCTTTAAAGTGGGTTGTCCATCATATAAGGCCCCTCTTAAATGTGGGGCATTCATTGTTAGGAGCCTACACCGGGTCTGACCCTACGCATTGTAGAATACCTCTTACATGAATATGGCTACAGATACTTATTAACCTCCATCACAGAAAATGCATTCGCAACCCCAGCAGACATGTTCAAGTCGCTATCCAGCAATAGCTTCTGGTACCAAAAAAAAATCCAATGGCAACAGTCTGAGAATTTATTTGATTAAAATAGTAAATATTTCGGGGAAGGAGACACAAGCAAGCCACTGACTGAAACCTTTGCCATGATCAATTTAAGCTTTTGAACAAACACACTCGCAAAAGAATTCACAAAATCCAGGTGCCATTAACAAGCATGCAAAACACAAGTTCTCACCAAAAAGGACTAATGAATAAAAAAGCATTTCAGTATTCCTGTTTTCCTAAATTTTTGCAATTGGACGAACAGAATGATGAGGTCGTTGCTGCAAGAAGAATGCATCATAAGATTTCTGCGGAACTTATGATTGAATGAAAGCAAAGTTAGAGTATATGCGCGTGGACATGTACATGCACACACAACTGTAATCATGACGAATGCTTAAAGTGTCGTTTGGACTAGAACACAGATCCCGTGTGCTGCGCTCACAGTAAGTTGGCATGATGTAGAGTGGTCACGGATACTTTCATGGTAAAGATGGACCAGAGAAGGCTGGATCGTAGGTAGAAATGATCTGGACCATCAGAACTTTAAATTGGACATATCTCGCAAAATGGGAATAATTTTTCAATATATCATATGTGAGTTTGGGTGGGAGAAGCTACTTAAGCCAACCAAATTGCTACGAGGGCTTGCCCATGCCAGATTTGTAAGATTTCATTCGACGGTCAAAAGAAAGTTTTAGTTCGAATATAACCATTGGAGTTTGAGCTGTAGGAGTCGTGCCCACTGGCGAAAAGGGCTTAGAAAAGTTAGGAAAATAACGTGGTTGGGTCAAATAAGTGAGTGCCACACGGCATATAGTTAGAATGGCGTTAAGAGTATATATCTGGGGCTGGACTGGTGATTCCAGCGCTGATGAAGGGAAAACAGAAATACATGTACGATCCAAGACTTCGTGGGCGGTAATATCTGTATTTCTAAGGTGTCTGCCATCTGCAATGGTTCCACCGTATATTCTGCGATGCCATCAACATCCCCGTCGTGAATGGTGCTGAGTGATCCAGACCACTTCTATTTGGGCCTGGTTGTGAATGGTGGTATATCTATCATAACAGGTGGGTCATGCCCCAAAAGTTTCCTCTACAGAACAATTCTAAATTCTCAACTGTGGCAAGAAAATATATAAACAAATCAACAGTCCACGTTCAAATGATCAGACCGCTGCCACAACCGTTTCCCATGCTCGGAAGTTACTAGATTGAAACCCAAAATCCAATCCTCCTTTTTCTTTTGGATATACCTTACCTACATGGAGTCCCACGAGAACAACAGTCCCGATCACAAGGCCCATTTTCCCAATGTGTATCCACACGAGGAAACTGCATACAACGTTTATGCAACCACCTGCATGTTAGCGATCCTATCAAAGCATATCCCTTATCGGCATGCATCTGGAAGCACGTGTGCGGCGCATAATACCAAATCCCGGAAAAGTCCAGATGCTAGGAGTCATCGTTCAGGGCGAAAACAGAACTTAGAATACATGCCGATGCATTTCACTGTGATACTTCGCAATTTTACCCTTTCAATCCGGGTTCTCATTCAAAGATCCAAACCGTTTATAAGATCGTATCAGTTTGTATCTTGAATAGATATCTAATTATCTGAGTCCTTGATAATTTGACTCTTTTCACTGTTAAAAGAAATGGTAATCATGAACTTTATATAATCAAACGTTTTCATGCTAAATCTTTGAAAGTTTTTCAATTTTGAACATCATCATCTAAAGTGAGCCATATCACATGAACGATCTAGTTCATTGAAATGAATCCAAATCCAAATAATAAATTAACGATGCATCATATTGCAATATGTAGGGATGTATTATAACAAATTTCAAAAGATAATTCCAAAGTTTGCCTGGTTATGATCGCCATGATCCTCTATATATGGAAAGAAGGAAAGAGAGCAAACGCAAGCAAACGTAGTGAGACATGGATAACCGGGCCGGCAATGTATGTTGGGCATCGGTCATCGATGGAGTCCTGATCGAAATCTTCTCCAAGCTAGACTTTGATTCGCTGATATCGGCCGCAAGCGTGTGCCATTCGTGGCGCTGCGTGGCTCATTATCCAGAGTGCTGGGATTGTGTCCACTTCAATCATTATGAAAGATTTCTAGACAACTACATCAAAGAAACTGCAATACCTACTGATAATCGAGAGAGGACGTTCAGGGAGTCTGAATACATGATAAGGCATGTTGGAGCCGGAGCCAAGTCAATCTGTGTCCGCCGCATTGCTGATGACACAACGGTCATGATGATTGCGGACAGGTTTGGATTCTTCGATTGACTCTAAGTACCAAATGGTCAGCCCTGAGGGCTCGGGATGCAGAGATGGTGGAATGATCGGAATTGTTCATAGATTATTCTAGCAATGCAATAGTAGTCGAATGGGAACCGTTTAAAAACGAAAGTCGATGATCAGGTTTCGCTCCAAACATAACTTTTAGGACTATCAGCATCCAGAATTTGGACGATCATCCCAATCATCTCTGCATGTGGCCCCACCGGGTCATGCATTGCTTGTTATAAACGAGTCATATCTAAAACACTGAACCAATGCCAAAACTGCCCAGATAGCTGGCTTGGTTTGTATTTGAAAGTGGTTAAATAGGCTTGGCTAAGCAAGCCTGAATCATGGTGTGACCCAGTCCAATTCCAGTCCATGATTCAGGGAATTCAGCCCCAATCATCTCTCTCTCTCTCTCTCTCTCTCTCTCTCTCTCTCTCTCTCTCTCTCTCTCTCTCTCTCTCTCTATATATATATATATATATATATATATATATGAAATGGTAATATAAGGTTGACCTCATGGGAACTTCTTGTGAGGTCGAGCTGTGTGGGTCCCATAATGATGTGTCTCGGACATCAACACCGTGTATTTATGAGTCCCAGGTTATGGGATATCCTAAAAATCAGTAGTATATGGAACTTGGTGGGGCCCACCTGAATTTTGGATGTGTCTGAAACTCAGTCTGACCCCTCATCCAAGTGGGACACACACAATGGATGGGCTGGAATTGTGAACCATATCTCGGTGGGCCCAATAAATGATCATGAAGGTTTTAATGTGAGGGTAACCCCTCTCAACTGTTGTATGTGGTGTGGTCCACCTAAGTCATGGATTTGATCTGATTTTTAAGCCCGTGGCCCACCATGGAATGATGCATCTGACTGATGGGGTAGATGTTCTACACATACACACACATATATGTTTATGATTTGCATTTCTCTTTGGTATGGCGCACCAGAGTTTTGTATGGGACTGAAAGTTGGTGCTACCGTGAGAAGGAATGCATATATGTGGTGCCGGTTCTCACCAGTTCTGCTTATCGTTGGAACATTTTTAGAAATCATTTCTTGTGATATGAGCTCAAAATCTGAACCGTCCACGTACTGCAGCACCCCAGAAACCCTCTTGGCCTAACTTTCACCCTAATTCAAAACTTTGATGGGACATGGAAAAAGGAAACAGTTTCTTCTCCCTTGATTTGGGCTCACATCACAGGAGATGAGTTCTAACCAAGGTTCGAAACAAAGTTTAATTACTTGCATCCAAACAGCCACTTAAGTCAAATATGGATGCAATATTATCATGAACAAATCCGTCCACTCTTTTGTGGTGAATTTGGTGGTCCAGATTTTGTTTGTTGAACCGATGTAATTCTGCCGTTCATAGCAATAGTGATTGTTTGTACGTATCTTACAAGAATCAAAATCTATCACAAGGAACGGTGGTTTTTTTTTTTTTTTTTTTTTTTTTGGGGGGGCGCGCGTTTGGTCATCAACACCATCAAAGGGGCTTAAAGACCTAAAATTTCAATTCATTAACATGAATCATGTTGAATCCAATTGCATGCTAGATGCCCGTCAATTGAGTCAATCTCCCTTCGAGATACAGATCGAATCTCACCAGCTGCTCTTCTCAATCTAATCCGCACTTCCAAGCACCTGAAACTCATCGACGTTAAGTTCTGCAAGGCTGTCTCCGCCTCATTAATCGAAGAAATGGGTCAATCTTGTCCAAGCCTAGTGGGCCTCAATTTGGGCCATCAACGTGTAACAGAAGATATGGCAAGAGCGATCGGAAAATTCATGCCAAAACTCAAGTGGCTCAACCTCAACAATGCCACTATATCTTCTGAAGTTCTATGTAACATCCTAGACTCGTGCACTGAGCTAGACCACGTTAGCGTCAAACGGTGCCATCAACTGATCATGAACAACGAGCTCAAGAACAGGTCCAGTAGAATTGAAGAGTTCAAGTACTCCCCTCTGTTTATTTGCCGATCAGGGGCGGCTCAACATTTTTGGATGCCTTAGGCAAGTCATAAAAATAAACCTTTTTAGTTTTAAAAAATAATTAATAAATTCAAAATTAAACAAAAATTTTGCTTCTAGCGTTTTTAGAATTTAATTTATAAAAATGACGTTACAATTTAATTTTTTGAGAACTTAATTAGCAATAAAATAGGTACTTGTGGTCCTAAGTTGGAGAAGAATTTATTGGGAATGATGCTATTATTTTAAAAAGAAATGATAGAGTTAGACTGTTATTATTGATATTGCTGGTTTCTATGATTTGTTTTTTATTTTCAATTTTAAAATTGTAAACTAATTTTTAGAAGAGAGATGCTTGCGTTGTTAATTAATGCTAATTAATGTTAATGAAGGGTGCCCATGCAAAAGATACTTTAAAGAGGAAAAGGAGTTACTGGCTGGGATGGCTCCACCACGGTGTCCATGTAAAATCCACCTCAGCCATTAGCTAAGTTACCCAATGTTGCATCCACGGCTCTTAAATCAGCCCCATCAGTGGTTTAGATTGACCACACGATTAAAAACAATCTACAAAGAATGCTTACCCTGAAAATTGTTTCCCTTGGCCTCAATTGAATCATTTATGAGCTTTCATCTTAGTCATCAGGCCTAGAATCTGGTGTGCAATCCAATAGTTGGAATGGATTTCTCATGCTCATCATGGTGAGCCTGGTAACAATCAAGGGTGGACGTCTCTCCCAACTGTTTCTATTAATATGGCCCACTTGAATCACCGTATCAGCCTGATTTTTTGGTTCTGTACCCTGCACATGATTAAACATCCAATGGTTGGAGTAGATTTCGTGGTACGCATAACGGTAGGCCATGTGCAAATAAAAAGGGTGGACCTTTTGTACGGTTGGTTCCCAAAAACGTCGGACATTCCCGAGATCCGTGGGGGAGTGGATCAGTGTTACCGGGTACCAAAGGGACGCAGATTGCGTCCTACCCCCGCCCTTCTCTAGCCCCGAACGGGCAGTTCTGTGGGCGGGCCCACTGTGATGTATCGGTTTATCCACGCCGTCCATCCCCCCTCTCGGATAATTCTAAGCTATAAGCACAAAAATGAAGTAGATCCAACGCTCAATTGGACCACACCAAATAATAAGCTTGTGTTGCATTAAATGCACAGACCAGTAAATGCCAGTTGCATTAAATGTAAGGATAATCTCTGGTGTGGTCCATTGGAGCATTGGATCTGCCTCATTTTTGTTGTTATATTTTAAAATGATCTTAGAAGAGGGATGGACGGCGTGGATAAACCGATACATCACAGTGGGCTCGCCCACAGAACTGCCCGTTCGGGGCCAGATACGGGCCGGGGTAGGACGCAATCCGCGTCCGTAACAAAGCAGATGGGTGCTTAACTGACCTTGGGGCCCACAGCATCTATGCGCTCTATATCCACGCCATTCAGCAGTTTTTACACATCATTCTAGTGTATGATCTTAAAAATGAAGTAGATCCAAATTTTAAGTGGATCACAACACATAAAAGAGTAGACATTGAATACCCACCATTAAAAACTTCCCAGGGCCTATCATAATGTTTTGTACGGCCACCATGTAAACTAATTTTTAGATGTTAATATTTTGTAGGCCTTTCAATGAGTTTTATTTCAAAAAATTTAGACTTTTTCCCTTGTTCTTAATTTTAATTTTGCTATAATATAAGATCATCGTGGTTAAGAAATTTTAATTTTGCTATAATATAGAGCCTTCTTAATTAGGGGCCTTAAGCGATTGCCTCACCTTCCTAACCCTTTGAGCCGCCCCTGTTGCCGGTCAGGAGGTAGGTAATAATGGTTTGTGATGACAATCGTAAAGGTACCTCCTTCCACTATCTATTAGAGGAATATGTACGAAATGAGCAAAATACTATAGTCTGAGTTTTGCCTTTGCATGCGTGTGGAAGTGTTTAGAATTCTCATAAAACAAAAGGCAGTGTATGTCATAATCCAAAACAAATGAGTGAGCAGACATGTTTAAAATTTTCATAGAGTGAAGTTGCTTACAAGCATCCCTAACTAAAAAGTGATGAATTCATTTCTAAGTGGCAAACGAGCAGTCCTAATGCTGCATTTGGATGCCGAAACCAATTGAATGGTGACATTTAACTCCATATAGAGTGAGGAAACTGTAGTTAGCAACAAGTTATGTTTGGGAGAGTAGGCTCAAATTTGTAGAGCAGGCTCAAGTTATGATAAAGACTCACCACTCACCATCTTCGCAATGTAGATCGGACCTGAAAGGCATGCAATTGCAATGACTACTTTTGTGCCATGAATGGTAAGAAAATTCAGAAGCCCCAGCGCATTAGAGCTAGAAGGAAGGCTGACGGACCAATTTGTACAAATGGAGTCCATCAAGATATTTATATGCCATCTAAACTGGTCATATGGTGACTCCAGCAGGGATAAAGGGAAAACACAAATATCAGCTTACACAACTGATGGACAAAGCAACAGAGACATCAGAGTCGGTCCGAAGAACTTAAAGGGGATTTTGGGATTACAGACATGTTGTATCCCATGCGAGTTCGAAAGCAAATCACGTTACCATGTCCTACAACAAAATCATCATGTGACATTCCATCAATATAGTTATAACCATAAGAATCTTCAATTCAAGGCACATCTTCTGATCCAAGAGGATTTCACGTATACATGGCTGGCCCCAAAATGGGTCGCTCTTGGATTTGGCAGGCTATTGTAGCACATACCAACGTAGTTACTTGGTGGTGCTGGAAAAGCTTTCTGGACCACACTATTGTGTAACAGTTTTATTCACTCTCTCTATCCATTTTTCTAGGTTATTTAGGGCATGATCCCAAAAATAAAGTAGATCCAAATTACTCTTAGGTAGATTACATAGCAGGAAAATGATGATTGAACGCCCAACATTGAAAACTTCCTTGGCCCACTATAATATTTATTTGCCTAATCTGTTGATTAGGTCACAAGGACCTTGATGAAGGGAAAAGACAAATATCAGCTTGATCTAAAACTTTTGTATCAGCCAAAAATTTCTAATGGTGGGGTGTTCATCACCACTGTTTCAGTATCTTAGAGTATAGTACTCGGTACTCCTGATATTTGGAACTATC
This sequence comes from Magnolia sinica, assembly GCF_029962835.1. NCBI lineage: Eukaryota > Viridiplantae > Streptophyta > Magnoliopsida > Magnoliales > Magnoliaceae > Magnolia > Magnolia sinica. The sequence goes on from NC_080575.1 coordinate 106,910,259, forward strand.
TCATTTTGGGGCTGATGCGGTAAAATGATCTAAAAAATTAGATAGAAAGCCCGGATAAACACATAGCATGGTGGGGGCGCCATTGAGGTTTTACACCACCACACGTTACCTTTGGTGCTGCGTCATACACTACCCTTGACTTAATTAGTGCGTGATTAATTTAAATTGTAAATTAGACTTTTCACTTTGAGGAATTTTGGGTAACAAATTAGCCCTATATCTTATTCTTATCACATTTAAACTCCCTACCTATTAATTCTCTTCAAATTTAAATTTTAATTAAAAAGAAATTGAAAAGGGATTCTGAGATCCAAACTCTCTCTCAAATCTAAATTTGAATTAAAAAAAAAAACCTAAAAATTTCTCTTATTAATTGATATTACTACGAGAAAACGGATTTGCATTTGTCACGTAATGAAGTTATTTGGCCCCACCATGATGTATTTAGTAAATCCACACCGACTACTATATGATGTGTTTATGAAATCCAGACCGATTACCAGTTGCATGAACTAATTTTAGCTATAAGTCTAAGAAAATCTCTATACTTGAATCAGATGGTCCAAATGATTGAAAAAGGGGTGATACCTACCCTCCAAACTACTTCCCTCGATATGGCCCATCTGAAGCACAGATTGTCTTGAGTAGATTTTACCTAATCATCACAATGGGCTCAATAAGAAAAATCAATAGTGGATCTCTCTCCTAGTTTCATTTGATATGGTCTATTTGAATCACAGATAAGCCTAGTTTTTAGCCTCGGATCTGGCGCATGGGATTAAACATATAATGCGATTTCACTGACCCACACACACATCATGATAAGCTAGAGTGGCAGCTTATAATTTTTATAATGTGGAAATGAAAATCTCATGGTATCGTGTAGTACTTAAAAACCTTTGTGGGCCTCATCATGATGTATGTGTTTTATCTACGCTGTCCATCCGTTTTTTTTTATATATATTTTGTTTTTTACATCATTTTAGGATTGGAACCCAAAAATGAGGTGGATCCAAATCTTTAGTGGACTGTACCATAGAAAACAGTGGTTATTGCACGCACACCATTAAAAAATAGTGCTTGGCCGAGAAGATCAACCGATATGGTAGGAGGGTTTTTGCTGATCGAGAAGAGGAATCGGCCTTCCCCGAGGTCAGATATCATGGCGGCCAAAGTTATTTCTTCCGAATAACCGTCCACCTACACTACCTCCGCATTGAAGCAGATGATGTAGTCCTTCAGTAGCTCGTCTTCTCTCTGGGTAATGGTGAAGAGATGAGTTGCCGGCTTTCTTCCATCTTTTCCAACGATGAACTGGGTGATAAAGTCTTTGCTGAGCCAGGTGAAATAATTGATGGATCTTGACTTCAGTTGCCTATACTACTTTCGTGCCGCTCCTGACAAGGTCAAGGAAATCATTACCAGAAAAAGGGGCAAAGGCTACGGATGAAAACCGTGGCTAAAGATCTATGGCTACAGTTATCCTCCGTAGCACGACCCGTAGCCACAGGTCTGAAATCTATGGCTACGGATTTCATCCGTAGTGATAGATATCAATGGCTACAAACACAATCAGTAGCCTCATTTTCTGTAGCAAAATGTACATACAGCTACGAATGATCTTTGTAGCTAAAAGTATGACTAGATTTGTAGCTATAGGACAAAGTTGGTAATGCTGCAATTGTAAGATCTCGAGCTAAGGTTAATAGCCGTAGCTATTCTCTATTTTTTTAAAAAAGAAATAATAATGTCGTCTCTTACCATTGCTAGTAGAGCTGTACACGAGCAGAGTAAGCTCGGTTACTCGCTTGACTCGACTCGAAATTACTCGACTCGACTCGACTCATCATGAGTTTGAGCTAAGCACGAGCTGATTTTTTATACTCGTTTTGATTTCGAGTAGAGTACGAGCTGGGCAGTACTCGACTCGGTACTCGACTCGGTACTTGACTCGTACTCGAGGGTATATATACCCACCCAAAAAAAAAACCCTACGCCCCCTTTTTCCTTCCAGTCATTTTCAGCAGCCCGCTTGTTCGAAAAAAAACCCCTTTCTTTCCCTCCCAGCGCCCGTCCGAAAAAACTCATTCCCTCTCTCTCTCTCTCTCTCTCTCTCTCTCTCTCTCCCCTGTTCGGCGGTGCTAGTCCATGCGGCCTGCCCGGTGCCCTTGTCCGATGTCGCAGCTCGTCCCTGCTACTCATTCATCATCCCTGCCATGCACGCATGGTGCCAGTCGTTCCTGCCGTAGCTTGCCCGGTAATGTATGGTGTTGATTTATTATTATTATTTTGTATAATTTATTAATATATGTCAAAAATTGATTTATTATTATTTTTTTGAAATATTGTGTGGTGTTGATTTATTATTATTTTTTTAGAATATTGTGTGGTGTTGATTTATTATTATTATTATTATTGTATAAATTGTTAATATATGTCAGAAATTGATATCATATATTGTTAATATATGTCAGAAATTGTTAATATATGTTAATATAGCTAATATATGTTAATATAGAAATTGTTTATATGTTAATATTGTGTATTAATATACCTAATATATGTTAATATACCTAATATACGTTAATATAAAAATTGTTAATATGTTAATATAGTTAATGTATGTTAAAATTATTAATATATGTTAATATAGCTAATATAGCTAATATATGTTAAAATTGTTAATATATGTTAATATATGTTAATATAGCTAATATATGTTAATATAGAAATTATTAATATATTAATTATTGTCCTCTACTATTTAAGTCCCATGACCTAATAGTTATTTTTTTCATGTTTCTTAATTTACTTTATAAATGACAGTTTAATTGTTACTTTGTTAGTGTTGAATGCTACCACTTTAAGATGTTTTTGGTTTTTCATTTTACATTTTGTTATTAGTTAGCTAGATGATGAATGTCAATTTCAGCCCGCTCCTTTGTTTGCATAGATATGAATTATTTGTATTATTCTACTTATAGTATAGGATAATCAGTTGTCCATTTGAGGATTTCTATGTTGCCAGACATAGATTCAGTGTGTTTTTGGATGTATAGAAATTCTCAAATTGTCCTTTTTTGGACAGTTCAGGGTTATATAGATTGTAATGTTTTCATTTATTACAATTTAAATGCATATGCCTGTTCTGATTTCGTCTCTCCTTTTTCTCTCTAGATATATTTCATGTATTTGTTTTCGTCGTCAAATGTCTACACTTTTTGTTGATGATTGACATAAGAATCAAATACAAGATTAATATATTCTGGAGAAATAAGGGGAGATGCTGCCAAAATTTCGGCGTAGCATTTAAATTGGAAAATGAAGGCATTACAATCTATCCAACCTTGAATAGATGACTGATTTAGACAGTTAAGTAAGTATGCCCGTCTAGCGGTCTAGCCATCTAGGTATAGCTGTATAACATATCGAAAACTTTATTTTATAGATGACTAGTAAAGACGAAAATCCAAATACCCATGGAATGGGTGCATCAGCCATATCTCCTCTAATCGTAGAGGGAAACACAGACACGTCAACTGCATACAAAGGGAAGAAGATGAGATCAGTAGTGTGGGATGATTTTGAAGATGTGACAGTTAACGGTGTACAGAAGATAAAGTGTAATTACTGTAAAGGGTTATACAGCAAGATTCTAGGAAGATCTGCGACACATCTAAACATACATTTGAAGATGTGTCCTAAGAGACCAAGACTCCCTCCTCCCGGCCAATAATTACTGTCATTTACGAAGTCAGAAGGAGACGACTCACAAGGCGTAGTGTCCACTCATAAGTTTGACAAAGAGAAGCTAAATGAGTGGTATGCTACATTAGTGATTCTGGAAGAAAAACCTTTCAGAATGATAGAAAGTAAAGGATTTAGGGCTTTCTGTCAATTTCTTAACCCTCGGGCCAAGAATGTCTCTCGCGTCACAGTGCAGAGAGAGTGCACGAAGATGTACACAAAGGAGAAGATGAAATTGAAAGAAGTTTTGACTTTAGTGTCCAGAATAAGTTTGACGCCTGATTTATGGATGACGTCCAATTAAAGAAAAAGATACATTTCATTAACCGCTCACTATGTCGATAAGGATTGGAAACTGTACAAGAGAATTTTGAACTTCCGCAACCTTCCTCCTTCACATACTGGTTTACTTATTTCAGATTGCATTTACAGTTGTCTAGAAGGCTGGGGCATTGAGAAAATTTTTTAGAAATAACTTTAATCAATGCTTCAGCAAATGACAGTGTTATTTCATGCTTACGTAACCAGTTCAGGGCTACAGAGAATTTATTTTTTGAAGGAAAAATATTCCAGGTCAGATATTGTGCCCATATTGTAAATTTGATTGAATAAGAAGGACTGAAAGAAATTAATAACACTATAGAGAACATAAGAGAAAGTGAAATATATAAGGGGGTGTCATCGAGACTGAGTGTATGAAATGACATCATCCAACGTTTGAAGTGCCATCTAAAAAAATGTTGAAGTTGGATATGTGTACACATTGGAACTCGACTTATGAAATGTTAGATACGGTAATGGAATTACAACTTGTATTTTCTAAATACGCGGTGTGTGACAGAATGTATTTTTGGTTGCCGAACACAGATGATTCGGCCAAAGCAAAACAAGTTCACACATTTCTTAAAGTTTTCTACGATTGCACGAAGATTTTTTCTGGGAATCAGTATCCAACCGCGAATCTGTTTCTTCTGTCTCTTTGGAAGATTAAGGATGCTCTATAGAAAAATGCCAGTGCGGGTCCAAATTTCATACGCTAGATGACAGTTGGTATGAAAACGAAGTTCGATAAATACTGGGACGAATGTCATTTGTTGATGTCCTTGGTAGTTGTTCTTGATCCTCGTTGTAATATAGGGTTGGTTAGCTTTATTTTCATAAAGCTTTATCCTATTGAAAGAGCGGCAACAGAGACATCCTAGGTTCGTCAAGCCCTTGAAGATTTGTACAAATCGTATGTTAGTACTTTACCTGTAACGGGTGTTGAAGAAAGTAGAGATGCGGATATTTCTGTACCTGGTAATCCAAATATGCTAAATAAATACATATCATACTTGGCACAAGCACAAATGGGAGTTGATACTAAAGAATCAGAACTAGAAATGTATCTCAATGAGTCAATCGTAGTACGATCCGAATTTGATGTGTTGGAATGATGGAAAATGAGGGTCAGTGAATCAAAATACCCTACATTATCTGTGATGGCACGAGACATATTATCAATACCAATTTCAACAGTGGCATCAAAATCCACATTCAGCACAGGAAGCAGGGTTGTGAGCAAGTATTGAAGCTCACTTTCACTAAATACAGTTGATGCGTTGTTTTGTACGGAAGATTGGTTGCGCCTGATATGGGGATGAGATATGAATGATAATGATGAAGAAGAGGAGATTGAGATTCGTGATGAGTCTACCTGCAGATCAGTAATTATTTTCAGTTTTTCAATTCTTTTTTATTGAAAGTTGAATGATCTCTAATATTATTTCACTGCAACTGCAAATATGAAAGTGTTGGAATGTGGTTTGGTCGTTTGGAAGACTTTGAATCTTTGATATTTATTTACATATGTCTGTTCATTTGCTTTTATTTTTGATACATTTATATTGCTTTATTTTGTTCATATATCGAGTTCAAATTATTTATCAATATTCTGATTTTTTTTTATATTAAAAATTGAGTGTAGATATGTCGTCATCTAACCCATCGACAAACATTTGGAACTACGCTTCCCTAGTCGAATCACCACCAAGGTCTGGAAAAATAAAGATTAAGTGTGGTTTGTGTAGCGCAAAGTTTGTGAACAAGACTAATTAGTTTCGATTACACTTGTCATATCGAGGTAGTGATGCAAAACCATGCCCCAATGCTCCTAAGGATGTCCAAATTCTTTTTCAAGCCTTGTTAGATTCAAATAGAAAACCTTCCACTCCATCCAAACCTTTCTGCTTCTGGATCTACTACATGAATGGAATCCACAAAAGATGCAGAGGAGGAAGCTAGATTAAAAGCTTTGGAGGAAGAACAATTCCAACTCGCCTTAAAATGCAGTATGGAAAAAGTTTCTACACTTCAGCGATATTCGAGTCAAAGATAATACGATGTTAAAGCAGGATCGAGTACGACAAACAAGAAGAAAAAGAGTAACAAATTCAAATTCCTGACTCGTCTCAGTGAATTTTATAAGGCAGTAGGTACTACAAACAATTCTTTACATAAAGAAAGTTAGAAAAATCTAGTTCAAAGTGTAAAAAGAGCACGAAGGAAATATCTCTTCGCCTTTTGACTCAGAGGTAGTGAACCAATATATATATGAAAAAATAGATAGCAGTTCCGATGGATCAGATGACCATTGCATGCACAACAAATATGATTTGGTTTTTCTTCCCTCTTCTGATTGACTATTGTTTAGATGATTGGATCTTACAATCTTGGGGATCTTTGAAGCTAGCATCCTCAATCAAACTTTAAGCATGCAGGTCCCGATGGCTTGATTGACACCAACGTTGCACCCTGCATAACATATGGAAAATCAAGAGAGATAAAAAAAAGATGATTACATATAGAAAAAAACCAATATATAGATCAGCCCAACGCAAAACCTCCATCCTTCTATCAAGAATTCAACTCAACAAACATCGAAATACTATCAAACAGATCCCAAACCAATTTCCAAACGAACCCAACTTCAATTAAATCAAATCATCAATGAAAACAGGGAATTTTGCATGAAAAATCATTAAAAAAAATGAACATTTTCTATAGAAATTCAAATAAAACAAACCCAGCAGATGAAAATAAGTGGCATCTAACAAAAATCCAATTCACTAATTAAAAAATAACACCAGATTCCCCATTGAAATCATAATTTTCTATATTTGTATTGAGAAAGGAGGCACAACAAATCAATCATTTGAAGCAATTTATGTTGAAAATCCATGTTGTACATCCAAATACCTGTTTTGGGCATATTGAGCAGGAATAAAAATAAATAAATGAACAAACAAAAGAAGAAGCATTTATCCTCAAGTACATATGCATATGTGAACACCTAAGAAGCAGGATTCTGAAATGTGAACAGGAGCAGGGCCTTGTCTAAAAAGGGTCCTGCAATAAATCCCTGACATCTACAACAATGTTCATCATAGTGATACTAAATAATGAAAATCGTCTCTGTGGCTTTTCATTTCCAATGATAATGTACATTAACAAGGCCCCATGGCACAAAACGCAGGCTAAAGGCTAACAAAATGAAAGGAGCTCTGCAAAGCCCACATTTGCATGCAAGGCAGCTCATGCACACGACATTGTGTCTCAAGACTCTCAACAGAGTGTACAGGTGCAATATCCAAACTGTCTCAAGTGGGTTTGACCATGTAGATGCTTTTGCATGAAAACAAATCTGGTTCAATCAATAGGTGGACCACAGTTTTCAAAGCAGTTGGATATAGCAAAAAAAAGCTTCACGAGGAGGACCAACCTGATTCTTAGGCAAGAACATCTACAGTGGTAGTGCTCTAATGAATTGATTGGATCTCATCCCACACTGGCAAATGCATGCATGCACATGAGCTACCTTGTACACACATGTAGGCTTAGCAAAGCGCAATTAAAACCGTCTCAGATCCATGTAGGCTTAGCATGCACATGAGCTACCTTGTACACACACTCGTCTCAGATCCGTGTCTAAGCTTCTAAAACCGTCTTTTTCTAATTGAATACATGTGAAACTAATTCAAAACAGGGAAGAATGCAAACCAACAAAATTAAAACTGGTTTCCACATATTAATTTTTCTTTTTTTTAAAAAAAAAAACGAACAAAGAAAATGCTCCATACCATGCCTGCCCTTGTCGTTGGAAATGCATCAGATTTCGATTCCAGCTTCATACGAGCCATCTTTCAACAAGTCCAACAATCAAAACAGAAATTGAAAGCTTTCAAACAGAACCCGAACTTAAGCCAAAACAACACCTAGTCCCCAAGAATCTACCCTCAAGAGGAGACCTCCAAATTCAAATATTCCATACAATTTCAAAGCAAGAGCTACAAATTTCAGCTGTAAAATCACTATAAATTCCAAAACCTAGTTCTATAACCACCCCAAATGCTTCTGCTCCAAACCCACAAATTTCAATTTAAAAACTGCCTGGCGAATTTCGCCAACTCCAACCACCCCAAATGGAACAAACCCACTTCCAACCCAATATTCTCAGCCTAGAAACCCAAATACACAACAGCCAATCTCAGCACCAAACCATCCTCAGAACCCTTGAAAAGAAAAAAACAGAAGAACAAAGTATAGCATATGCCCTACAGATTTCTGCCCCAAAAAGCCCTTAAGAAACCCAAATTTAGGACATACCCCACAAACCTCTGCCCAAAACACCTGCTTTTTTAAATGTAGCAAATAACTCACAGATTGTATGTAGACCATAACCCATGCACTTAGCAAGTTAGAAGTTATTCACTGGGTGAACCATAACCTATGAACACAAACAACAAATATGATAAAAGCATTTCCCACATTTTGTTGGCATTACTGTCTTCTCAAGCTCTCATTTCCCATGAGTTTTGGAGCATAGACAATAGCTTTTCATGCAATTGGGAAAACTAAATGAGGGAACTGGAAATGAGGCTACAATTGCAGACTAATAGGAAAGAAAGATATCCTACCAAAGCTGCAAACGAATTGTCTGATCTTCAAGGTACAGTCTTCGACAGGAAATCAATGTCTATTGTAGCCTGCAGTTCATAGAGCAAAGTCGCAAAGTATAAATTCTGAGTTCCCTGGTTTCACTATACGAAACAGTGTGGTCGAGAATAGAATCTGTATACAATGCTAGAAACACTCGACAAAAACCAATGTGGTTGATCCTCAGGCCAAGTCGCAAAGCTCAAGATCTTGATTGGAACTAAAAGCATGGCCAGTGACTAGAAATAAGTAACATGGCAGTTTTTAAAAGGAAACATAAGGATAATTGGAGGCAAACAAACTTTGAACGCCAGGATACGGGGAGCAGGAAACCACTGTTCAGTGAGCTCCTTTGCCAATGTTTTGCAAGCAGCTGAAGTGGCTGCACTTCTTCCTTCCTGAGCAGCTAGTTCAGCACCCTAGAAATTATATCCAAAGAAATTAGTATGTCGAATAACATGGATGAATACAACTGTCAGGCAAAAAGTTCTACAACTATAGAGGCAAATGTATGAGGAAATAAATAGCAAATTCAACTTGCGCAACACGTGCATACATGATTGAAGGCCTGCATGTATGCTCAATGGAAGCGAAGTCATTGGGCAATGTCCCAATATATAACTCCCCAGCATGCATAGCATCCAAATTACTTGGTACATTTATTTCAACTGGTACAATGCAACTCCCAAGGGACTCAAGAAGCAATATTAAAATTTGCATGTTATTTATATGAGTTTCAGTAGATAAAAGAATAACAATTGTATTGGGCTTATGATATTCGGACCTTTCCACTACAGGAAATTACACTTTTACTGACGAATTTTTTCGTCAATAAAACATGATTTTTCGTCGACGAAAATTATTGTATGTTGATGAAACTTTTAGCTACGAAATGTTTCGTAGGTAAAAAGACTTTTAGCTATCACCTACGAAATTTTCGTAGGTAAAAACGTGTACCTATGACCTTTCATGAGGGAAAATGTTGATGAAACTTTTAGCTATAAAATTTTTCTATAAAATTTTTTGTAGGTAAAAAGACTTTTAGCTAGTAAGACTTTTCGTAGGTAAAAATGTGATTGAAACTTTTACCTACGAAACATTTCGTCGGTAAAAGACTTTTTTTTTTTTTTTCAAAATTCAGGCAAAAATCCCTAATATATACATGTTACAATATATTTCATCATACTTATATTCACATCTATCCAAACACAAACCACATCCATACATACATAAACAATCTTATCCACATTACATTCAACCACGTACAAATACATATAAGTTTAATATTCATATATAAAATAAATCATAAATAGAATACAAAAAATCATAAAGGTTATAAGTTATAGGTTTAGGTTATAGGTTATAGGTTTAGGTTTAGGTTTAGGTTTGAGTTATAGGTTATAGGTTAGGTATAGTTTGTAAGTTGTAGGTTGTAGGTTATAGGTTTAGGTTTATGTTATATGTTATAGGTTTAGGTTTAGGTTATGATTATAGGTTTATGTTTAGGTTTAGGTTATATAGGTTATAGGATTAGGTTATAGGTTATATGTTTAGGTTTATGTGATATGTTATGGGTTTAGTTTTAAGTTATAGGTTTAGGTTTAGGTTTAGGTTATAGGTTTAGGGATTTGAGAATATGTTTAAGTTTAGGAATTCGGGTTCGGGTTCGGGTTATGGTTATAGGTTTGGGTTTAGGTGTAAGTTTAAGTTAAATGAATTAAGTTTAGGTTTAGGTTATAGTGTATGTTATAGGTTTAGGTTTAGGTTTAAGTTTAGGTTTAAGTTTAGGTTACAGGTTTAGGTTAAGGTTATAGGTTATAGGTTTATGTTTAGCTTATAGGTTATGGGTTTAGGGTTTAGGTTTAGGTTTAGGAATTTGAGAATAGGTTTAGGTTTAGGTTTAGGAATTTGGGTTCGAGTTTGGGTTTAGGTTTAGGGATTTGAGAATAGGTTTAGGTTTAGGAATTCGGGTTCGAGTTCGGGTTTAGGTTTAGGGATTTGAGAATAGGTTTAGGTTTAGGTTATAGGCTATATGTTATGGTGTAGATTATAGGTTATAGGTTTAGGTTTAAGTTTAGGTTTAGGTTATAACTTATAGGTTTAGGTTTAGATTTACGTTATAGGTTTAGGTTTAGGTTATAGGTTTGGGTTATAGGTTATAGGTTTAGGTTTAGGTTTAGGTTATAGGTTTGGGTTATAGGTTATAGGTTTAGGTTTAAGTTATAGGTTTAGGGATTTGAGAATAGGTTTAGGTTTAGGTTTAGGAATTCGGGTTCGGGTTCGGGTTAGGGTTAGGGTTATAGGTTTGGGTTTAGGTGTAGGTTTAAGTTAAGTGAATTAAGTTTAGGTTTAGGTTATAGGTTTAGGTTTAGATTTAGGTTACAGGTTATAGGTTCAAGTTATAGGTTTAGGTTTAGGTTATAGGTTATAGGTCTAGGTTTAGGTCTAAGTTTAAGTTATAGGTTTAAGAATTTGAGAATAGGTTTAGGTTTAAGTTTAGGAATTCGGGTTCGGGTTCGGGATAGGGTTATAGGTTTGGGTTTAGGTGTAGGTTTAAGTTAAGTGAATTAAGTTTAGGTTTAGGTTATAGGTTAAGGTTTAGGTTTAGGTTTAGGTTACATGTTATAGGTTTAAGTTTATGTTTAGGTTATAGGTTGAGGGATTTGAGAATAGGTTTAGGTTTAGGTTTAGGAATTCGAGTTTGGGTTTGAGTTTAGGTTTAAATTATAGGTTTAGGGATTTGAGAATAGGTTTAGGTTTAGGTTTAGGAATTTGGGTTCGGGTTAGGGTTATAGGTTTGGGTTTAGGCGTAGTTTAAGTTAAGTGAATTAAGTTTAGGTTTAGGTTTAGGTTACAGGTTATAGGTTTAGGTTTAGGTTATATGTTATAGGTTTAGGTTTAGGTTTAAGTTTAAGTTATAGGTTTAGGAATTTGAGAATAGGTATAGGTTTAGGTTTAGGAATTCGGGTTCGGGTTAGAGTTATAGGTTTGGATTTAAGTGTAGGTTTAAGTTAAGTGAATTAAGTTTAGGTTTAGGTTATAGGTTTAGGTTTAAGTTTAGGTTACGGTTACAGGTTATAGGTTTAGTTTTAGGTTTAGGTTATAGGTTGAGGGATTTGAGAATGGGTTTAGGTTTAGGTTTAAGAATTCAGGTTCGGGTTTGGGTTTAGGTTTAGGGATTTGAGAATAGGTTTAGGTTATAGGTTATAGGTTTAGGTTTATATTTCACTACCAAAAAAATGGTCTAAGCCAACGGACTTGGTGTGGCTTTAGCTACGACTAAAATCCGTTGGCTTCACCGACGGCTAAAATCTGTCGGCGAAGGTCACTAATCCATCGCCATAGGTTCAGTTTTGAATGGTGGACGTCCAACCATCTAGATGTTTCTCATTTCGTGGTTTAAGTGAGACTTATTTAGAGCTCATATTTGGGGATCAACCCCAGAATGATCTTGGAAAATGGATGGACGGCGTGGATGAAAAATATACATCATGGTGGGGCCCATAGAGCCCTCCCCTCTCCAAAGATAGGTTTACCGTTTTTTTCTTTTGTAAAAGCCTGTGAGTTTTGTATAAGATGTTAAATAGTGGTGACTCGTTCATGAAATTAGTGACAATGATGTAGAGTTATCCAGACCATTCAAATAATTTGTCTAGTTTTAGGTGTTTAATATTTTTAATTTTCTTATATAATCAAATCTTAACCGTCCATAAATTGGTCCCTCTTGCATGTACGACTGTTAACAGACATTTTTGTTATAAACAATGGTAAACGTACACTATCTCGGATTTGAAAAGTTATCTGATGCAGAAGAGGATTCGGGATATCAAGCGGCATTTGCCCCCACTTTCCCAAATCGCTCGTGCCATTTCTCTCCCAAACCCTTCTTCCCTCGCCCCATCCCCAAATCGCGCACCCATATCCCTAAATCCCGAAAGTCTCTCTCTCTTCCTCTCTCCAACGTCTCTCGATCTCCCTTCTCCACTCCGGCCTCTCTTGATATGGCTTCCATTTCCATTGCTTGTTGAAGACGCGGATCTCTCGGTCGTTGCCCTCCTTGCTGGAACACGCCAAAGTCCGAGAAGGCCCGCAAGAGAAGAAGCACCAGCAACAGCCGCAACAGTAGCTCCCCTTCTCCAATAGCCGCAGCAGTATGCTACTCTCCCTCTCTCTCTCTCTCTCTCTCTCTCTCTCTCTCCTGGTTTCATCATGTCTGAAATATCTTGCAGAGTGTGATGGATGATACGCACGCACTTAGAAATTGCATACATGTCATACATGGTGGAAAAATCTGATCTGCGTCTTGCGGGTGGTCTGGTTTTTGGTTTTGTTCTGGTTTTTTTTTTTTCGGTATGGAGCTCTGCACGTAGAGAGTTTTGTACTCTATCAATAGTAAATACACCTGTATTCTTTTCTTTCCAAGCCTTCAATGGGAACTGAATTAGTTAACATCTGTAAGATGTATTTTTGATTAAGGCTGGGGAAAGAACCATATTTCTAGGATTGAGTGACTAAGACTTGTCTGACTTGTAAAAAAAGACTGTTGACCCTCTGCATGTTCTTTCAGTTCAAGACATTTAAATGGCTTGATTGTAGTTAACTGACAAATGAATGCAGAAATGAAAGCAAGAAACATCTTTGTTTACGATATTTTCTGTAGTAGTTATACAAAAATATAAACAATGTGAGAAATGGGAATAAATAAAGGTAGGCATCCGTAAGGGGAGAATCTTTATTTCCGTTGAATGATTGTTACTCTATCTCCGATTTTGTCAGAGATGTTGCATGTCATGTATGTGTATGAAGTCATTTATCTTTTACTCATGTAACTACATTGTCCATTACCTGCAGCATGCCTACCTTATATTCAGTGCTGGTTTTAAAAACAACTATTTACTTTTGTTGTGCTGCTTTACAGGGTGCCTTTGTTTGGAGTCGCAAAGCATTGGTTTCAGAGGTGAGAGGCATACTCATTGCCTTCACATCACTGCTACTCAACAGATCACTTATGAAGAAGACATTTAAACCAAATTGAGGACCAGTAATTCTTCTTCTTCTTCTTCTTCTTTAGTACGGAAGATGTTCGACTCCATTCCTCAAAAATTGCATTTTTCTTCTCTCCATTCCTCAAAAATTGCATGGTCGTACCAGCCTGATGGATGATTGGATCTCACCCCTATGTTCATGAAAAGGGTGATGTTCTAACTCAATTTTTGTGCCATAGGGAGTATGGAAGATTTCTAGAAGCCATAGCCCGAGAAGGTAGTCTGTTGTTCTTCATTTGGTTTCTTTGCAAACATCTAAATTATCCACCTATCCTATCCAACTTGAACCACTCAATCTTTTGGATGATTGGATCTCACCCCTATGTTCTTGAAAAGGGTGATGTTCTAACTCAAATTTTGTGCCACAGGGAGTATGGAAGATTTCTAGAAGCCGTAGCCCGAGAAGGTAGTCTGTTGTTCTTCATTTGGTTTCTTGCAAACATCTGAATTATCCACCTATCCTATCCAACTTGAACCACACAATCTTTTGTAAAATTTTGAAATTGTTGTGCCTTTATGTTCTCATTGCCTTGGATTCTCTGAAGGCTTCATGAAAAATCACTTCTTAAGAACCAAAAGAAACATGGTGCTTGATCAACGGAGATGTTTTTGGTTTAATCCAGTAATGGTATGTGTGGGGCCAAATTTTGGTAACTGGAGCTTTTGGTGTGGTGCACACATCATGACATGAATCTCTCTCCTGTCAAACGATCTTCGCTACCTGATGAATGTGCAATTACAACTGATGGTTAACAAGTAAAGGGGCCCGGTCTGATGTTTACATTTATTTGATTGTTGTCATGTGCTTTTTGTGGGGGATCACCCATAAGCCATGTGGCCCATCATATGGGTCATTTTATCATCCAAAGGCAAGCCTCATATGTTCAGTTCATTTGCTCATTTGCTCAGACCAAATGTTTTTTGTTGTTGTTGTTGTTGTTGTTGATGGAAGACTAGCATTTTTTTCTATGCCCCAAATAACACCTGCTTCCTTTGGTTTTCTGTAGTTTTTACTCCTTTTTGGCTTTGTTGTGTAGGCCTGCAAGAGGAAGAAGCACCAGCAACAGCCGCAGCAGCAGCTTCCCTTCTCCAAGAGCCAATTAGCACCTTGGTTCTTAGCAGGTAGGTATGCCTCTCTCTCTCTCTCTCTCTCTCTCTCTCTCTCTCTCTAGGTTTCATCATGTCTGTTGGGTGCAATCTGGGAAGCGAAAGGCTGGAACATGCAGAAAGTAACTTCAGAAGCTGGAAGTTGGTGCTGATATCAAAGACACTATAGGTTGGTGGGTTTTGGTGTCCAGAGAGTTGTGTTGGGTCTTCAGTACTCAAGTATGGGCTGGTTAGTTTGGGCATTTTACTTTAGAACATGTATGGTGCTATTGACATAGGTGGGTTATGGATAAATTCCTACTTGGATTTTTTTAGTATCCCCGAAAGCATTGAGGCAGTTGAATTTGGTCATGATATAAACATGCACTAGAAACATATGGTTATAAATGCATGGATTGTTCATATATTTACCTGTTGGTTATTATCTCTGCTATCATTTAAGTACTGTGAGATGGTTTGGCATTCATTTATTGGATTTTTCTACATGAAGAACATGTCATTGTTCTTATTCTTTTAAAATTTTAAAAATGTTTTCAATGTGCAAGCGGCAGTCTCCAGTATGTATTCATTGGATTAAAATGACCTCTTATTTCTTTGAAAACGGTAGGCATGTTATTTGGGCCAATTTGTACTTTTGTAGATTATTTGCTTGTTTTTTTTGTCGTCACTGCCATCAATTTAATGGCCACAATATTATCATTTGGATGGAATTGTCTAATAGGAGTAAAAAATTAGATGACAAATGGGAAATGCTTATCATCTTCCCCACATGCTGCTAAATACACCTTATGCATGTTTGGTGATCCACATCATTAATCTGCTAGATACACCATTGAAGGGGCCCCAAATTGCCTCAAACACAATCCAAATCCAACAAAAAAAGGACAAGTGAATGACCACTACCAAAAAACTGGGCAAAGCCGACGGACTTGGACTTGGGGTACTTGGTAATTTTGGAGTCCTTGGTTAGGGTTTGGGCTGAAAGTACTAGTGCTAGAGCCGACGCTTTCGGAGTCTGTAGTCCGAACTCATTCTTTTGAAAAATAGAGAAATGGGAATATTAGTAAATATGGATTTTCTTGTTAAGAAGAAAATGGAAGATGGATTGAAAAAACATAAAAGAGATTTTTTTTCCTCCTTTTTTGCTTCAAGAGAGAGACGGAGAGGTACTCATAAACATTATGGTATGTTCTCTTCGAAGCAGCCATTGATCGATCTCCCTCCAATAGCTGAAGAGAATAGAAGAAATTAGAGCACACAAAGTGAAAGGTACTCTCTCTCTCTCTCTCTCTCTCATTTTCTCTTTTAAGGGCCAGAAATTGGTACTGCTATGGAGCCCACATTGATGCATGTATTGTATATCCAAGCTATCCATCCATATTTCTGCTCCTTTTGAGGGGAAAAAAAAAGGTACGTCCAAATCTCAAGTGGACCACAGTGCTAATTGAATTCCCACCATTAAAAATTTCGTAGGGCTCAATGTAATACCCGCCGTGAGTTTATTTGCCATCAAACTTGTTGATCAAGACACAAGGACCTGGATGATGGGAAAAACAAATATCAGCTTCATCAAAAACTTTTGTAGCCCACAAAAATTTTGTAGCAGTTGAGATTCAACAACTACCGTTCCTCCAATATGGTTCACCAGATATTTGGATCTGTTTCATTTTTTTGGATTGGTGAACGAGATATTTGGATCTGCTTCATTTTTTTGGATCATGCTCTAAAATGATCTGAAAAAATGATGGAAGATGTTGATATACAATATATACATCAAGGCAGGGCTGATTCAATACCACTGATAAAGCTACTGTGATTGGATCTGCTCATTTTTGGTTTTTCCTATGTAACAGGGGACTTCACTTCTTTAAATTTTACTGCATTGATGCTTGTCCATTTCTGTGCACCCAACAATCCTGTATGCAGCTCATATAAAGATGTTTTTTTTTTCTTTCTAATTGTTTAGCACATTTCATTTCGGTTAACTTGTCATCTGAAGCTTACAGTTCAAGTTCTGTGATATTCTTACATTTGCAACTTCTTTTACTTTTACTTCTTTATTACTTGCATCAACTTCTAAAGTTACCCCCCAGTAATTCCGACAAACCGCTCAGCTTATTTACTGTAGTTTATCTTTGTTTTGCTTTTCTATCAGCAGCTCAGTTATCTTAGCTGTAGAGAGTAACAGTTTTACTGTGAAAACTTATTTCAATGTTGGAAGTCCTTTTATTGAAAGTACCAGTACTGAGTCTAGTGTCTACACCTGTTGCAGGCCCTGGAGATGGAACCTTGCATGCATGGAGCATCAGCAGATGCAATGAGGCTGCCACTAAAATCTTGGCCCGTCAACTCATCCGTCTGAGGTAGCAAATCACCAACTTGCAAGGGAGTTGTGCACAGATCAGAGGGGTAGCAACTCATGCACAGGTCTGAATTTCTAACAACAACACAGTGTGGTTAATTCTCTGTAATTGGCTTTCATTTATCTGCTTCTATAAACAACATTTGATTTTATTTTTATTTTATCTTTTCAGGCCATGTATTCCAATACTTCCATCTCTATTGGAATGAAAGGTGCAAGCAAAGCAATGGCAGCTATGAATAAAGTATGTACTTTTGCTTACATGTAACGGACCATTAGATGTGATTTAACTTTTATTGTCAATGTCCAAAAATCAAATGTAGAGTTCAAGTGTACAGCTTCCCAAGCTTACCAATGCAAGTCATCTGTGTTTATTGTATGATCATTTACCTTGCCTTTTCCTCTCTTAATAGTGAAAATATTGTTTGTCTCCTAGGGTAGTATAATGTTTCTTGTACATTCGCTTATGACCTTCCAAATACATTGGTGTTTTCAGCAAATGGCACCAGCAAAGCAGGCCAAAGTGATGCAAGAATTCCAGAAGCAGTCAGCACAAATAGACATGACGGTAATTTTTGTTGATACTAATTCCTACTCTGAGCTTTCAATACTCTTTATATTTATTAGCTTACACTGCATTTCGATGCACAAGCAAATTGAATTGTGAATATTTCATTTAGTACTCATAGCGAGGAAACTGCCCCAAAATTTAGGACATGGTACATCCCACATGGATACAACATATATGTCATTTGCATGATGAGTGGAATGATAAAATAGGAAAGTATGCATATTGACACAGGTATAAAAAATATCAATGGATGAAGCATCCATAAGCTTTTGACGCTTTATAATATATACGCATTATTCTGGAGACATTTTGTGGAAATATGTAGAAATATGAGAAATATGAAAAGAAACATATATCTGTGGGTTATCAGAATCAAAGTGTCCATGAGGTTGTGGAAGTTTAGTAGAAATATTTAAGAAATGAAAATGCATGTATTGTGACACATCACAGCCTAGTTGTCCCTGAGGTTTTTGTGATGTCCATGTGGTCATCAGATCAATCCTCCAGATCACTTAATCATCTGTCCCACTTGCATAGATCATCGAAGTTGAAGTGCCTGGAAGGTTCTTGTAGTATGCATGGTGGGCCCATCAGATCAACTGCACATATCCCTAAAATTATGAGCCCCCCACTTGTACTCTGTATCAAAATTGAAGTGTATGTGAGTTTTTTTTGGCATCCATGCAAGGGCCCATCAGTTGAATGTGGACTGTGTTTCTAGATTTAAAGCCAAAGACTTCAAGAAAACCCCCACAGGTCAAGCAGTAAAAAAAAAAAAAACAAGGAGACTTGAATGATATGTGGTCTCTTTGTTTTTAAGGCATATATCCAATCCAAATATTTGGAATTTGGATGATATATTTGATTTTGATTTCTTCCTTTTCTATTTTGTAGACTTACCTTCTCAAATAGGTTGGTTCGTTCAAAGCTTTGGAGAAATGGGTATATTTAGTTTTGGATGTGTGCGTTGATTAATATACATTCATAATTAGATATACCAATTTCTCCAGTCCTAATGAACCAACTTATTTGAGAAGGAAAAGTCTACAGAAAAGAAGAAATCAAAATCAAAATCAAATATATCATCCAAGTTCTTATATTTTTTAATTAATGAGAATCGCCGACAGTTTTTAGCCGTCGACAACTCCGACGGTTTTTATCCGTCGGCGAGCATCGCCGACGCACCCTTTCCCGACGGACCTTGCGACGGGTAGCCGTCGGAGAAGGTCATTGCCGACGGTTTTTAGCCGTCGGCGTTGCTCTGTTTTTTTGGTAATGTTCAAGTTGTAGGTTATAGGTTTAGGTTTAGGTTTAAGTTATAGGTTTAGGGATTTGCAAAACACAAGTTCTTACCACTTAGATAGATCAGCACTTGCTTTATATATCCTTACACAAGGTTTCTATTCTTTGATCGATGGTAACAATTACCTTTGGGTAGAGATGAATTGTTTAGCACTCCTATCAGGAGCTTCAAGCCGAATGTGAGTTGTGCCATTGCATTGGCGTCCGTATTCTCTTCTCTCAGTATATAATCTATGATGATTTCATCGAAACATTAAATCAATTTTTGGGTAGTAATTAGATATGGGATTAAATTATCATTGGTACATTTGTACGTTCCTTTGATCTGGTTAACGACCAACTGAGAATCACCGTAAACTTCTACTGCCTTTTCTTTAAGATCATGCTATATGTCTGAACCGATTATCAAAACTTTATATTTGGCTTGATTGTTCATACATTGGAATTCTAATTGAAATGCCGACTCTTGTTTTTCACTAATTGGGGTTGTGATGCTAATTCTTGCCCCAGTCAATTGATATGTTTTTGACCCATCAGACATCAATTTTCATGCTGCAAGACTTGTCATATGTATGTCGATTGATTCATTAGCAGTTAAATTTGTATATTTTAGTCAAGTGATCAGCCAAAAATTGGCAATAACTTGTCCTTTTACAATTTTTTTAGGCACATAATTAACGTTGAATTCAGATAAATCTAAAATCCATTTGCCTATTCAGCCTCCAAATAGGCCAAGTTAACATGTATCTAACAAGATCAGTGGAAGAAATTATATTAGTATTAAACAGAAGATAATGTCATAACTTAGTTGCTTAATAGTATAGCGATAAACAAATTTTCAACCGGTATTCGTTCAATTGCATGCTTGAAGTAATAAACAACTTGTTCAATAGGCATATACATTAGACATCGTTCAATAAAATATTTGAGTTTTTTTCATGTTATTTTCATTTGGCTGTCTTGGTGTAATCCTTTTTATTTTTCCATCTATGAGAAATCCATCTTTTCCAACAAAATAAGGACCCAGTCATGCATCTACCAAACAGGCCCTAAGCAATCATCCATAATTATGTTTTTTAAAGCAATCATAGATAGTCGAAACAAAAAACCATGCATCATGCAAAATGTAAATGGATTATTTTTCACATCATGGAAATACATGCAGGACTATCCTACTTGTAACTGAGATCACAAGAGTCAATCTGTGCAGGGATTTCTGACGTCAACGGCAGCTGCGCACGTAAATGGCCGATGGTTCCATGGATACTAGTGATGAGGAAGGACTTCAAATCTCCACATGTGTGAGTGAGACACGTGTGGAAGAAACTCGTTCACACGCCAATTGCATGAACGCTCACCATAGTTATTGCTTATTTATAATAAAAAGACGAAGAGGGAGAAGGGGTCTTAGGAATATTGGAAATATTAGAAAAGATAATTATATTCATCTTTCGTATATGAGTAGTACAGAAGGAGCCTTCATTAAACTCTCGTGTACAGAGTTGTGAGAGAGGGTTTTTCTCCACACGTGTGGCTTCCTTACCACGTGAGGGGAGTTAGAAGTTCTTCCTCATCAGGTAGGAGATCCTACGTGGACAAGTCCTGCGAAATTCTTGTCAGGGATAGGGCAGCCGGGATCTGCCTTCGGGACGTAGACGCAATTGGAATGATGGGAAGGTGGAGGGAGGGCTCTCCGGAGGGACTGAAATGGGAGACCATGAGTCGGGGATATTCTCAGTCCCTCCAAAGGTCTAGTTGCTTCAAGAGGCTGAGAATTCAGAATCAGGAAGATGAAGAAGTAGGATACAAGGGATGTTATAGTAGAAGGATTTCTTTTGTAAAACTCCATGTTTGAGATTAGGATAGGTTGAAGGGAAGTTTTTCTTTATGTGGGTTTTCTGGGAAAGAGATGGAATGAAAGGAGGAGTCGTTTTAATGAAGGTGATGAGAATGAAAGGAGGGGTTGCTATATATAGAGAGAGAGGTGATGAGGGTTCTGGCCTTCAATTTAGAGTAACTACAAGGTCCTGATACCACTTTCTACATGTGCGCCACGCTTCGGAGTTCTAGAACGCCGATCGATTTCCAGTCGCAGGATGTTCCTGCACTCAGAAGCTACGTGGGGCCCACCCTGATGTTTGCGAGAAATCCACCCCGTCCATCCGTTTTTCTCTCTCATTCTAGGATTAAAAAATAAAAATGAGAGAGATTCAAAACTCAAGTGTGCCACTCAAGAGTCAAAGGTTGGTAAAGAAATGCCCACTGCTGAAATCTTCCTGGGGTCCACCTTGATGTTTATCTGCCATCCAAACCATTCATAATTTGATTCCAACTTGATGAAATGAAAGCACAAAAATCTTAGACTGATACGAAACTCTTCTGGCCGTATGAATGTTTCAACGGTGGTGGTCGTTTAATCCACAAATTTTGCTTTTGTGTGACTCACTTGAGTTTTGGATCCTACTAATTCTTCGTTCCCTTTGCTAAAATGAGCTGAAAAAACGGATAGACGGAGTGGATTTCTCACAAACCCCATGCAGATTTGTTCAGACGCAATCCGCGTCCATTTATTGGGAGGGGAACCTCATTGCGTGGTGTGCCACACACCACCGGTGGTATGTTGACGTCACCAAGTTCTGTGGGCCACATGATATATATGTTATATCAAAACCGTCCGTCCATCTGGAGAGATCGTTTTATTGCATACCACGCAATCCACTTCATTAGTAGGAAACAGGGGCTGACTCCGAAAATATGGTCAGAACTATACATATCTGATGTCGTATTCACCTAAAAATAAACGGGTAGAAATAGTGCTCAGTAACAGTCTTAATTAACGGGAAATCTTCCATTCAAAGCTTGAGGTGGGATCCATTATCAGTGGATCGGAACCTAGAGATATAATCCTAACTGTTCGAAATTGCAGCCACTAGATTAGGAGGCGGATTGGCTATGGCTACTGGTCGGTGCTATGTGGGCCCTACCATGATGTATGTGTTTCATCCAGTAGCCAAACCGCACCCATTGGATTAATGAGTGTTTTTTGGATGGGTGGGTTGTTTTTTCTATTCCTGGAGTGTTTTGTACTTTTATATCATATCTACTTGGAAGATTCAAAGATTCGGATGAGTGGATGGGTGGGGTAATTTTTTATTTTTTATTTCTCATTTCTTTCAACTTCAATGATTCAAAGACTCAATAATCCCAGCGAGTAGGTGGGTGGGTGGGTGGTTTTTTTTTTCAGTGGTGTTACTTCTTTCGGACAGTATGTTTTTTGAATGGGTGGTTTTTTTTTTTTTACGATTTTTTTTTTTTTTTTTTTTTTTTTCTAACTTCTTTCAATTTCAAAGAATCGGAGAGTAGATGGTGGATGTGTGGTATTTTTATTTTTATTTTTTTGCTCTACTTGCATTACTTGAAATGTTTGATTCGACAGAGCAGGAGCGGATTAGGTAATACCCGGCCTCACCCAAGACCGAGCGGCCCTTGCCGTGGGTCCACCTTGATTTATACATTCTGTACCATGCCGTCCATCCATTTTTTGTTGGATCATTTTAGAGCATGATTCCAAAATTGAAGAAGATTCAAATCTCAGGTGGATAATACTCTTTGAAACAATGGTGATTGAATGCCCTATCTTAATTATTATTATTTAAAAAAAAAAAAAACAATTATCATATTGATCCAAAACTTTAGCTCATTAATGGTCAATCAACACTGTTTCCTATGGTACGGTCCACCTGATAATTAGATCTACTTCATTTTTGGGACAGGGCGCTAACATGACAGGAAAAAGGTTGGGCTGCGTGGATACAGAATAGATACATCAAAGTAGGCTCTACTGTAATGGCCGCACCATATGGGGTTACGCCGAGGTCTCACCCAATCCGTATCAAATCTCACCCCGTCACCACCGAAATCGGATTGCGTACTGAGTTATTCAGTACGCTCTTACGGTACTGAGTAAACTCAGTTGGGCCCACTGTGCATGTATTTTGTTTATTCATGCCGTATGTCCATCCGTTTTTCCAGATCATTTTAGTTGTTGACTTAGAAATTGAAGAATATTCAAAGCTCAAGTGGACCACACTATAGGAAACAATGGGAATAATGATTTCCACACTTAAAACCTTCCTATGGCCCACAGTAATGTTTATTTGTCATCTAACCTGTTAATAAGATCACAAGGACATGGATGAAGGGAAAACAGAAATATCAGCTTGATCTAAAACGTACCGTGGCCTCTAAGAATTTTTCAATGGTAGGTGTTCAATTCATACTTTTTCCTATGGTGTGGTCAACTTGAGCTTTTTATATGCTTCATTTTTTTATCTCATGCAATAAAATTATTTGTTAAAACGGATGGACGGAGTGGATAAAATACATAAACTACGGTGGGCCCCACAGGTTTTACTCAGTACACTTAGGGCCTGTTTGGATTGACGTATACTAGTGTATTATATTATATCCAAGTACTGTTCATGTATAGGTTCGAGAGAAATCATTATACATCCACATCAACATATGATAAATCAATGTTTGGATCAGAGTGCTTGTTTGGGCAGGTATACAAATGCATCCAGTGATCAATGTTTGGATACGACGTATTAGGGCTATGTAGTATATATACATATAATATTGAGGCCGAATAGAGCTGGCTATTCCCATTGTCAGGCTTCTCAAGATTGATTGTCAGTGCTATGTGGGCCCCTCAATGATGTCTGTGACCCATCCAGGCCGTCCATCTATTTTACAGTTGTCAGATCATGTTTAAATTAGGGTCATGTACCTAATCGATGTCGTCCGAGTAAAGTATTGGGACACATATAGGATCTAACATCAGCAACATTTTCATGTTTGGAAGGTGATCTAATTCCAACCGTGCATCTACGAATTGTGGGACCCATCATGATATGGCCCACTGTTTTTTATCCGTACAATCTCGAGAAAACCAACACGTAGAATAGAAGTTGATAAATCATGAAAAAAATAGAAAAAAAATATGTGACAAATTAAAAGTTGTTAAAACCTTGAACATGTGATTGGATTGTCGATCCAATCTGCTAGACAGTTGAACGAGTTCAAATGTAAGTTCCAAAAAATGATCTTCTTTCATAACTCCGATTCGGTAAATGAAATCTCACTTTGCCCTAATCCAACTCTCCGAGAAGTGTATTGACTATATTATGAATCTCAAATCTTCGGAAGAAAACCGGAGGAGCTGACTAGCCACATACAATAGAAGGTAGATGATCAGGAGCGATGAGGGAGTAGAAATATTTTATTGTCTATAGATACAAACCCTTGTAAAAGAAAGAAGCTTTCGCACGTGAATACTGCCTCATGAATAGACTACACTGCATGATGCACTGCCGTCTAACTTTACATTACCGCCGTTTGAAAATTTTGATCTCGTGAGGTATTCGCATGCTTCGTACTCCACGGACTTGAACTCCAATTCAAACAATATTGTATATGGTATATTTTCACATTTAATACAATGTAATTCAATCCCGACCATCAATCCAAACAGGCCCTCAACGTACTGAGTTACTTAGTACGCAATCCGCTTTCGTCACCACTGAGGGTGATGAGAAGCGGATTTCTTGCAAAAGCCTTTGGTGGAAAGTTGATGCGCTGGGATGTTAGATGGGACTACCATGATGTTTGTGAGAAATCCACCTCGTCCATCCTTTCTTTATAGATCATTATAGGACAAGAAACTTAAAATTACAGTCATTGATCAGGTTTAAACATTTATATAGCCACAAAATTTTCGTATCAAGCTAAGTTTTTGTTTTTTCACTTCATCCTAGTGGGATTGACCTTATAAATGGTTTGGATGGCATATAGACATAAAGTTGGAGACTAAAAAGTTTCAACGGTAGGCAACTCTTTCTCCAATTTTCCCTCCCACATGCCACCTTGATTTTTGAATCCACCTAATTTTTGATCTCGTGTCCTAAAATAATTCAGCAAAATAGATGGACGGAGTGGAATTCTCACGAACATCACAGTGGGCCCCACTTAGCATCCTGTAACTTCTTACTTAAAAGGCTTTCCCTGTAAATCACAGAGCTAGACTATGCGTCCCACGCTTTTTGTACACGTGTCATTTGTGTGAAAGATAACTATTATGGGGAAACCTGAATAAGGACAACTAGGGTTGTCCTGAGTTATCTGAATTAGCTATTAAGGCCTAGGAAGGAGAACATTGTGTCAGGTGCAAGCCGACCTTCGATACACCTATAGGCTGGCCGAGATGAGCTCTTGATCTCGTCTTCGTTTTCGTCCTCATCTGAAGACGACGACATTCAATGAACTCTGACCCTGATCGTTCCGATGGTAAACTCTGACTACTATTGCTCGGTCCCAGGCTTAGGCAAGACGAGGCCGAGCCCAGGTCGTGACGCTCCGAGTACTGAGCTTGGGCATTACCCTAAATGCGGATGTGACCAAAGATCTCGCCTGAGGATAAACGCCCTTAAGACATGATATGCTAAACGACGTAAAGATTACGGATAATATCCCCATGATTACAATATTCGCATGATTGAGCAAATCGTGCCGAGATTAACGGACGCGATCCTCTCTACCCATAGGTATAAATATTAGGGGACCCCATTGCAACAGGTACGCAATATCTCACACCGTCTCTCTACATTACGCGACTTAGACCCAGATTCCCTAGCCTAACTTAGGCATCGGAGGGTCCCCTGTTTAAAGTCAGGGTCTCC
The DNA here is from genome assembly GCF_029962835.1 of Magnolia sinica. NCBI lineage: Eukaryota > Viridiplantae > Streptophyta > Magnoliopsida > Magnoliales > Magnoliaceae > Magnolia > Magnolia sinica. Next base: position 106,936,104 of record NC_080575.1, read on the forward strand.
TTTGCTCACCTTTTTGTGCAGGACTAGGGTCCGTTCGAGGCTTGTAGCATTGAGTGGAGGGTGGTCCAGATTTTAACCTCAACAATAACTATGGTTATATCTTTGGCCTAAAAAAAGGAGCACGAATTGGGTATAATACCTTCCAGGGCTTGGCACATGCAGGGGCTTTGAGGAGCCACCGTGATGTATGTGTTTTATCTACACCATCCTTCTATTTTGTTGTATCAGTGTAATATATAAGTCCACCATTGAAACCTTTATAAGGCTCACCGTGACGTTTATTTTTAATCTTACCTATTCATAAGTCAGATAGATCTAGATGAAGGGAAAGCACAAATATCAAATATCAGCTTGATCAAAGACTCATGTGGCTCCTTAGAAGTTTTCAATGGTAGCCATTTAATCCTAAACTTTTGATGCTCTAAAGAAGTTACCATTAAATCCTAAACTTTTGTGGCCCTTACGAAGTTTTTAACGGTAGGCATTTAATCATTATTTCACTTCAACCTTGGATCTGCCTCATTTCGGACTTATACCATATGGACGTTGGATCTCAAACAAAATCAACTCGTGACTTCCACGGGTGCCTTTTTCAAGGGCTTTAGGTGTTTGAGTATTTAAGAGTGTTTGATTGAGTCGCCACTAGCCAGTCACTCCATCTCTATAATTAACTAGACCCTATAGAAACGTTATGGTAGAAAGGATTCAAAAATACTTCACCCTAAAGTGACTTTTTGATTTGCATTTAGAGATTTAAGGTAAAGATTGCAGTTACAAAGAGGGATTGTGTTACGCATCTACTCTACCCGTACGAATGTGCAGTGTCTACTTCGTAGAATTCAACTATGTATAAAGAATAGCTCTAGCTCTTACACTTTGAATATGTATAGTGTAATGCTAGATGTATAAGTAAGCACAATTTTTTTATGAGCATGATCTGATTATATCTGCAAGCTACAGAACATATGTTTATACCGATTGGATAAACAGATGGATATGCGATGTGATGCTTCTGATGTCATAACTATTGACCAAGGCTTTTGATAGGCAGGATCCGATTATATCGATAAGCCACAAGACATATGCCTTGACTGACAGAGTGAAATGCAAAAATAAGTGATCATACCAAGCAACGAGGTGGAGAAGGAAATAGATGTTGCACAATTCTAATATTAGAATTGGTCGAAGCTGCCCAGAGTTTAAACGGTTGGATGGACAATATTGTCACAAGGATTAGTTTAAGCAGCTCAAATTGAGATCTCGTTAGCTTGAGAAGCTAGGATTAGGGTTGAACTAGGACTAGGCTCTCTTTCCTTGCTCTCACTCTCCATAGTGGAGGGATGGGATTACTAAGACTTTAGAGGCTATGAACTTGTTGGATTATTCTTATTGGATGCTTGTTGTTATTGAAACGAGAAGGGGAGGGCGAGTACTTCCTAGCAAGTCTAGGTTCAATCAAGGGTGAATGGTTGAGATTCTAAAGTGCCATGTGACGTGATCTGAATGGATAGATGGCTTAGTAAAAGTGTGATTTTGGGTTCAAACAAGTGACAAAGAGGTAATTATGCATTTTCACTCATGCATACATTACAAGGGGAGGTATGGCACTCGTGGAGAGCTCCCTGCCAAAATATGGGGTATGTGGCAAGCGGCAGTTAGACCGGCCCCCAAGGCATAACTTTTCCCCTGTTTTGGCCGAATGGGGGGGGGGGGGGGGGGGTTCCCATATGTGCGAGGGACCTTTGTCTGTCGTGATGTTCACACATCGTCTAGGTTGCAAAATTTCTATTGAGCTTATGGGTTTGGACTTTAGGCTTGGTCTTGGGTTTGTCTAGGGCTTAGGTTGACTAGGTGAGTTGACTCAGTGGGTTAACTTGCTTAAATCAGGTCTAGAAAGTCCTAGGGTTTGAGTTTATAGGGGTCTAGGATTTAGGATCTAGGTTAAGGTTTTTAGGATCAAGGTTTGAGTTTGAGGTTTAAAGTTTAGGGTTTGCATCAATGTTTAGGTTTAAGGTTTGGATCTATGTTTGGGTTAAGGGTTTGTCCATCCTTCAAGATCGTCCAATTTTGTTAACTTGTCAGCATTAGGTGAGGTGTCTACATAACCCAAAATGATATGGGAAAATGAATAGACAGTGTGGATAAAACCCATAGATCATTGCCCTTCGAAGCAAGGGTTGTCAATGGGTTGGGCTAGCCTGACAAGTTTTCGAGCTTGGCTCGCCTCAGGCTAGGCTCAGGTTGGGGAACTAGGCCCAAGGATTAGGTTCGTGCTTAAAATTTGAGTTCATTTTCCAAGCAGGCTAGGCTTGGACTTAGCCATCCAATAGCCTATTAGATCAGCAGCCCGTTAATTTTTCAATCCATTCAAAATTCTCTCTTGCTTCTTTTTCTTTATATAGACAAATGATCTCCATCATGAGGTCCATCATCTTCGGACACTGAATCAACAGACTAGATCTTTGTCCTCCCTTTACATCCACTAGTTCGATTTCTGTATCCATTTTTTATTTTTTCATTTTTTACCATCGGTCTCCTTTCTTTGCTCCTTGGTGGGTGTATGGAGTCACAAAGGAAGAGGCATTTTGGGATGAGGATGATGAAGACGAGAGCTTGGAGTGGCGAAGATTGAGATCAAACCGAATCCAGTAACTAAGATCGAATCTAGTAACTAAGATCCAACAATGAAATACACATCTAGAAGAGGTAGAGATTGAGCTTAGAACAAAAGAAGAAGAGGTCCAAAGGAGAAGGGTTAGATGCCCTTAAATGTGGTGATCACACTCTCAAATTTTCTTTTTCCAAAAACCTTAATGGATCATAAATGGGTTGTGCTCAGGTGGGCCACAACCTGATGTCTAGGTGAAATTTTCTTTTTTTCTAAAAACCCTTCAAAGTAAGTTTTTCAGAAGTAGTTGATGTCATTTTTAAATATTACAATAACTTTATTGTAAGAGCAATCCAAATAGTTGTTTTTGTGGATCTCATCATAGATGACCTATGCCCCAAATGACAAAAGAATTGATGACTACAATCTTCATATTTTAAGACATTTGGGCCATCTATTATCTTGTATGTTATATGTGGATCAACCATATATGTGTTGGGGATTTGTGCTGCGGAATCACACAGATCTAGATCTAGGATAACAATCCAATAACGTCAAGCAATCACAAGAGAACACAAAGATTTAACGTGGAAAACCCTTGCAGGAAAAAATCATGGCACAAAGCGACAGAAATCCACTATGAAATAGAAATTATAAGAGAGAGGACTTACCCGATTTGAACAATCTCGAATCTCACCCTTACTACACCTTTTGATAACCCTAGAACCCCTTTAGAAAGCTTTAGAATACCTTAAAATAACCTTAAGGACCCCTATTTATAGTTTATGAAACTCACGCACCCAGTCCGGAAAAGTCCAGAAACCGCTTCAAATTTACGCAATCCGCGCAGGATCTACATAACCTCAACTGGTCGAGGAACCCCCTCGACCAGTTGAGCCATCAACTCGACTGGTCGAGAGGCACAGACACCAAAAATAATAGCACACTAGACTTTGAGTCGAGCAATGCTCGACTAGTCGAGCGGCCGGTCGAGAGACCCAAAACAGATTTAAGGCATTTGTCTGACAATAATCTCCACAATGCCTTCAATTTTCAACCGCGTAACTTGCTGCCCTTTTTTCTTATCTTTGCATCACATCATAGCTTCAATCAACGCTTCGTGCACACTCCGTCCTTCTTTTACGCCATCGTCAAGCCCATATAAGTTGGGCAGAACTTGAACTTCTCTTTAGGAATGACTTTAGTAAGCATGTCTACTGGATTCATGCTGGTGTGAATCTTTTCCAGTGTGACACCTCCTTCCTTAAGCACCTGTCGGATAAAGTAGTGACAAACATCAATGTGTTTAGTACGTGAGTGATAAACAGAATTTTTAGCCAAATTGATAGCGTTCTTAATATCACAGTTAACTGATACGGCCTCCTGCTGAAGTCTCAACTGATTTATCATGCCTCTGAGCCAAACACCTTCTTTAAACGCTTCCGTCACTGCCATATATTCTGCTTTGGTCGTGGAAAGAGCCACCACGGACTAAAGCTTCGACATCCAACTAATTGCTCCACCCGCTAGTACAAACGAGTATCCTGAAGTAGACTTTCTAGAATATATACTGCCTGTGTAGTCGAAATCCACATACCCTACCAACTTTGTCTATGTTTTTTCAAAAGTTAAGACGTAATCTTTCGTACCTCAAATGTATCGAAGTAGCCATTTCACCGCTTCCCAATGTTGCTTGCCGGGGTTTAACATGTATCTGCTCACAACACCGACTGCCTGTGAAATATCTGGTCTAGTACAGACCATGACATATATTAAACTGCCAACCACATTCGAATAAGGCACATGAGACATAACTTTCTTTTTCTCATTTGATTTAAGACATCATTCTAATGAAAGCTTGAAGTGAGCCACGTGGGGAACGCTCACCGGCTTTGCTTGGTCCATCCCATACTTGATCAACACTTTTTCAAGGTATTCTGTCTGTGATAACAAAAGCCTGCTCCTTTTCCTGTCTCTATGTATATTTATGCCGAGAACCCTCTTTGTATCTCCCAGATCTTTCATCTCGAATGTCTCTAATAACTGAGTCTCCAGTACGTTGATTTCAGACATATCATGACAGGCGATCAACATATCATCAACATACAGTACTAGGATGATGAATTTTTCATCACTTGGTGTCTTGTAATAAACATAGTGATCGTATTCACTCCGAGTAAATTTCTGACTCATCATGAAAGAATCAAATTTTTTATATCACTGCCTAGGCGACTGTTTCAGGCTGTACAACGACCTCATTAACCTGCAAACATTTTTCTCTGCCCCTTTAACTTCGTAGCCCTCTGGTTGCTTCATGTAGATTTACTCTTCCAATTCTCCGTGCAGGAATGTAGTCTTTACATCCATCTATTCTAGCTCGAGATCGTATTGGGCAACCAGCGCCAACACGAATTTGATAAATACCTGCTTAACCATCGGTGCGAATATCTCTGTGAGATCGATTCATTCTCTCTGAGCATAACCCTTCGCTACTAATCTTGATTTGTATCTATCATGTTTCCTTTTGAATAACCACTTGCATCCGATCGCTTTTCGGCTTATAGGAAGCTCCACCAGCTCCCATGTGTGATTTTTGTGCAACAAGTCCCTCTCATCCTCCATAGCCACCTTCTACTTTTCTGCATCAGGCTCATCAAGAGCCTCCTGAATAGTAGATGGGTCCCCCTCATCTATAATGAGGGCATATGCAATACTAGAGTCGTCCCTGTATCTTGCCGGTAACCTGCGATAACGCGGTGGATTCCTTCTCATAGGTGGCTGCTCCACCTGATCCTGTACCTCTGTCTTCGCATCTATCTCTGCCTAAGTATTACCTGTGTTAATCTGGACATCTACGATCACCCTTTCTGCTTCCTCTTACTCCTTTTGATCATTCTTGCGAAATAGGGAGCTTTCATCGAATCTAACGTCATGGCTAGTGATGACCATTCGTCTGACCTTGTCGAATAACCTGTAACCTTTCACACCAATGCCATAGCCAACAAAGATATACTTTTTTGCCCTATGGTCTAGCTTATTTCTCTCAACTAATGGTACATGAGAGTAAGCCATACAACCAAATATGCGTAGATCTGAGTAGTCGATTTTCTAACCACTCCATACTTCCTCTAGAATTTTACATTCAATTGCCATTGAAAGAGACTGGTTTACCAAATAATAAGCCATGTTAACGGCCTCAGTGCATAGGTCCTTGCCCAACGTACCATTACTTAACATGCATCTGGCCTTCTCTAGGAGAGTCCGATTCATTCGCTCAGCCACACCGTTTTGCTCGAGCGTGTGGCGCACTGTTTTGTGCCTGATGATCCCTTTATCCTTGTAATACTCATTAAACTCAGTGGAAGTAAATTCTCCACCATTGTCAGTCCTTAAAACTTTTATTTTCTGCCCTGACTGTTTTCCACCATTCTTTTCCATTGCTTGAATATAGTGAAAACTTCAGATTTATGTTTCATTAAGTAAACCCAAACTTTCCTGGAGTAGTCGTCAATGAATGAAACAAACCATGACAACCCCCCAATGGAAACTTCCGGCGATGGCCCCCCATACGTCAGAGTGCACATAATCAAGCACTCTCTTACAAACATGTTTTCCAGATTTAAAAGACAGTCTAAATTGTTTACAATATATAAAATGCTTGCATATATCTAAATCAGAATTTTTAAAAGCTGGAATCAAATATCGATCAGAAAGTACCTTCATGCCTCGCTCGCTCATGCTGCCTAGACGAGCATGCCACATACGTAGAGACGTGGAGTCTGCAATAGCTGCTGCCGCTCTACCTGCTGAAGTACTCCCAATCAACCTGTAAAGGTTTCCGTGCCTCTGCGCTCTCATAACCATGAGTGCCCCTTTTGAAATTTTAAGGACACCATCAATACCGGTGAACTTGCACCTTATAGCCTCGAATGCACCGAGAGAAATCAGACTTTTCTTCTTATCAGGAACGTGCCTGACGTCAGTAAAGGTACGCTCTATCCCATCAAACATCTTGATGCTCACCGTACCAATAGCCACAACATTACAGGCATTGTCATTGCTCATATAAACCCGTCCACCATCGCATTCCTTGTAACTGGTAAACCAACTCTGATGAGGAGTCATATGATAAGATGTTTCTGTGTTAAGTATCCACTCGTCTTTATGATTGTCGTGTAAGTGACCAATCATGGAAACAGATAGAACATCACTACTACTTGATTCTTCATCAGATGTGACCACATTGGCCTCCTTGGAAGAAGCCGCTGAATTTTCTTTCATCGTTTTAGAATTTTTACAATCCTTCTTCATATGTCTAGACAACTCACAATTCCAATACTTTAATTTTCCTTTGCGCTTACCCTTGGATTTAGATCTAGGTCTTGAAGACCCTGTACCTCGCTCAGAATCTCTGCCCCTCGTAATCAGTGCATCGGAAGATGCCCCCATATCACCGTTTAGCTTTCTCATAGCCTTCCCTTGAAGGGCTGAGATAACGGTGTTAACACTTAGGGTTTTATTTGCGGTGTACATCGTGTTCGTGAAAGACTCATATGATGCAAGAAGAGAATTCAACAATATACATGCATGTTCCTCATCTTTGACCACTTCCTTCATATCTAGTAATTTGCACATCAATTTATTAAAGTTGCTGATATGGGCTTCTAGATCTCCACCCTCTGCCATCTTGAAGGTATAACACTGTAGCTTCAAGTGTAGGCGATTTTCAGAGGACTTCTTTTCATAAATGTTCCCTAACTTCATCCACAAATTAGCTACAGTTTTCTCCCTCAAAACATTATAGAGAACCTCATCTGTGGGACATACATGAATAGAGGCAAAAACATTACAATCAAGGTTTTTCCATTTATCATCTTTCATGGTAGATTTTCGCTCCTCAAGAGCCTTAATCTCGTCTTGCGTGGTTAACAGGCTAATCATCTTAACCTTCCATAACTCAAAATTATTTTTTCTTGAGTACTTCTCAATATCAAACTTGTCGTTTCCCATTATTACTAATCTTGCAGATTCAGATCTGTGCCCCAACAATTGCTCTAATACCACTTGTTGGGAATTTGTGTTGCGGAATCACATAGATCTAGATCTAAGATAGCAATCCAATAACGTCAAGCAACCACAAGAGAACACAAAGATTTAACATGGAAAACCCTTGCGGAAAAAAGCCACGTCACAAAGAGACAAAAATCCACTATGAAATAGAAATTACAAGAGAAAGGACTTACTCGATTCGAACAATCTCGAATCTCACCCTTGTTACACCCTTTAATAACCCTAGAACCCCTTTAGAAAGCTTTAGAATACCTTAAAATAGCCCTAGGGACCCCTATTTATAGTTTAGGAAACTCTACTTACGCAACTAGTCCGAAAATTTTCGGAAACCGCGCCTCAAATTTACGCAGTCCGCGCAGGATCTGCATAACTTCGACTGGTCGAGGAACCCCCTTGACCGGTCGAGCCATCCCTTTGACTGGTCGAGAAGCCCGGACACCAAAAATAATAGCACGCTGGACTTTGAGTCAAGCGGCTCACTTGATCAGTCGAGCCAAAAGCTCGACCGATCGACAAACCCAAAACATATTTAAGGCATCTGTTTGACAACAATATGAAGCCCACCTTTGATGTGGACAGTCTATTGTGTGAGCCAAACCTTTAAAGTGGGTTGTCCATCATATAAGGCCCCTCTTAAATGTAAAGCATTTATTGTTAGGAGCCTACGCCTGGTGCCACCCTATGCATTGTAGAATACCTCCTACATGAATATGGCTACAGATACTTATTAACCTCCATCACAGAAAATGCATTCGCAACCCCAGCAGACATGTTCAAGTCTCTATCCAGCTATACCTTCTAGTACCAAAAAATCCAATGGCAACAGTCTGAGAATTTATTTGATTAAAATAGTAAATATTCCGGGGAGGAGACACAAGCAAGCCACTGACTGAAACCTTTGCCATGATCAATTTAAGCTTTTGAACAAACACACTCGCAAAAGAATTCACAAAATCCAGGTGCCATTAACAAGCATGCAAAACACAAGTTCTTACCAAAGAGGACTAATGAATAAAAAAGCATATCAGTATTCCTGTTTTCCTAAATTTTTGCAATTGGACGAACAGAATGATGAGGTCGTTGCTGCAAGAAGAATGCATCATAAGATATCTGCGGAACTTATGATTGAATGAAAGCAAAGTTAGAGTATATGCGTGTGGACATGTACATGCACACACAACTGTAACCATGACGAATGCTTAAAGCATCGTTTGGACTAAAACACAGTTCCCGTGTGCCGCGCTCACAGTAAGTTGGCATGATGTAGAGTGGTCACGGATACTTTCATGGTAAAGATGGACCAGAGAAGGCTGGATCGTAGGTAGAAATGATCTGGACCATCAGAACCTTAAATTGGACATATCTCGTAAAACGGGAATAATTTTTCAATATATCATATGCGAGTTTGGGTAGGAGAAGCTACTTAAGCCAACCAAATTGCTACGAGGGCTTGCCCATGCCAGATTTGTAAGATTTCATTCGACGGTCAAAAGAAAGTTTTAGTTCGAATATAACTTTTGAAGTTTGAGCTGTAGGAGTCGTGCCCACTGGCGAAAAGGGCTTAGAAAAGCTAGGAAAATAACATGGTCGGGCCAAATAAGTGAGTGCCACACGGCATATAGTTAGAATGGCGTTAAGAGTATCTGGGGCTGGACTGGTGATTCCATCGCTGATGAAGGGGAAACAGAAATACATGTACGATCCAAGACTTCATGGGCGGTAATATCTGTATTTCTAAGGTGTCTGCCATCTGCAATGGTTCCACCATATATTCTGCGATGCTAGCAACATGTACATCCCGGTCGTGAATGGTGCTGAGTGATCCAGACCACTTCTATTTGGGCCTGGTCGTGAATGGTGGTATATCTATCATAACAGGTGGGTCTTGCCCAAAAGTCTCTTCTACAAAACAATTCTAAATTCTCAATTGTGGCAAAAAAATAAACAAATCAACAGTCCACGTTCAAATGATCAGAACGCTGCCACAACCGTTTCCCATGCTCGGAAGTTACTAGATTGATACCCAAAATCTAATCCTCCTTTTTCCTTTGGATATACCTTACCTACATGGAGTCCCACATGAACAACAGTCCCGATCACAAGGCCCATTTTCCCAACGTGTATCCACAGGAGGAAACTGCATACAACGTTTATGCAACCACCAGCATGTTAGCGATCCTAGCAAAGCATATCCCTTATCGGCACGCATTTGGAAGCACGTGTGCGGCGCATAATCCCAAATTCCGGAAAAGTCCAGATGCTAGGAATCATCGCTCAAGGCGAAAACAGAACTTAGAATACATGCCGATGCATTTCACTGTGATGCTTCGCAATTTTAGCCTTTCAATCCTGATTTACATCCAACAATCCAAACGGTATTCACATCCAACCATCCAAACCGTTTATAAGATGGGTTGAAATCAAATTATCTGAGTCCTTGATAATTTGACTCTTTTCACTGTTAAAAGAAATGGTAATCTTGTACTTTATATAATCAAACGGTTTTCACGCTAAATCTTTTAAAGTTTTCTTTTGGGACATCATCATCCAAAGTGAGCCCTACAACATGAACGATCTAGTTCATTGAAAAGAATCCAAATCCTAATAATAAATTAACGATGCATCATATTGTGATAGGTAGAGATGTATTGTAACAAATTTCAAAAAATAATTCCAAAGGTTACCAAGCAAACGCAAGCAAGCCATGGATAACGGGGCCGGCAATGTATGTTGGGCATCGGTCATCGATGGAGTCCTGATCGAAATCTTCTCCAAGCTAGACTTTTATTCGCTGATCCCGGCCGCAAGCGTGTGCCATTTGTGGCGCTCCGTGGCTCATTATCCGGAGTGCTGGGATTGTGTCCACTTCAATCATCATGAAAGATTTTTAGACAACTACATCAAAGAAACTGTAATACCTGATAATCGAGAGAGGACGTTCAGGGAGTCTGAATACATGATAAGGCATGTTGGAGCAGGAGCCAAGTCCATCTGTGTCCCCAGCATTGCTGACGACACAACGGTCCAGATGATTGCTGACAGGTTTGGATTCTTCGATTGATTCTAGGTACCAAATGGTCAGCCTTGTGGGCCCGGGATGCAGAGATGGTGGAATGATCAGAATTGTTCATAGATTATTCTAGCAATGCATAGTAGTCGAATGGGAACCGTTTAAAAAGGAAAGTTTAACAGGACCAATCAATGATCAGGGTTTCCCTCCAAACATAACTTTAGGAATATGAGCATCCAGAATTTGGACGATCATATCCCAATCATCTCTGCATGTGGTCCCACCGGGGCAGGCATAGCTTGTTATAAACTAGTCATATCGAAAACACTGAATCAATGCCAAAAGTGCTGAGATAGCTGGCTTGGTTGTGTTTGAAAGTGGTTCAAATATGCTTGGCTGGGATGGACCGAGGCCTATCAAGGCCGAATCATGGTGTGACCCAGTCCCATTCCAGTCAATGAGTAATGCTCACTTATCCACCGGTTCTCACGAGAACTCATGATAACTTTTTCAGAACTCATCTTCGATTATGAGCCCAAAATCTGAATGGTCCACATGCTGCAGCACCCCATGAAACCCGCAAGCCCAACTTTTAAATTTATCCAAAACTTTGGTGGGCCATGACAAAAGGAAACATTTTTCTCCCTTGATTTGTCTGAAAGTTGGGCCCTTATCATTTCATAAAATGCTGCATCACGTGGACAGTTCAGATTTTGCATTCATGTCACCAGAGATGAGTTTTGAAAAAGTTCTCATGAGTTCTCACGAAAACTGTGGTGTGTAGCTGAGCATTCTATATATAGAGAAAGAGATCAGGATGAGTCATTGGTTGGCCTGGCTTTTTCTATTTAGTATGATAGAAATCTCAGGCAGGAGGAATGCAGTATGCCGGCTGTTAATCAAATTGAGAGAAAGAGTGACAAGGCTGTTGATCAGGGGCCTACCACATCAATGACCCGTCGTATTCTTTGTTCATCCATTAGAAAAATCCACTTGCAGGCCACTCACAATGGAGGATGATAGAACTAGAACATGGAGGATTGGTCATTTGGCATATTTAACTACATGTTTAGGAATATTTTACGTTCCCTCGTGACCAAATTAAGCATATGCTTCTCCTTTTGTCTTGCACCTTTTCTTTAGAAACATGTAATCATTGTTTATTAGTCATTTTTGGGGTCAAAGGGGGTTAAAGCCCTAAAATTTCAATTCATTAACACGAATCATTTTGAATCCAATTGCATGCTAGATGCCCGTCAATTGAGTCAAATCTCACTTCGAGATGCTGATCGAATCTCACCAGCTGCTCTTCTCAATCTAATCCGAACTTGCAAGCACCTGAAGCTCATCGACGTTAAGTTCTGCAAGGCCGTCTCTGCCTCAGTAATCGAAGAAATGGGTCAATCTTGTGCAAGCCTAGTAGGCCTCAATTTGAGCCATCAACGTGTGACAGAAGAAATGGCAACAGCGATCAGGAAATTCACGCCGAAACTCAAGTGGCTCAACCTCAACAATGCCACTATATCTTCTGAAGTTCTCTGTAACATCCTAGACTCATGCCCTGAGCTAGACCACGTTAGCGTCAGATGGTGCCGTCAACTGATCATGAACAACGAGCTCCAGAACAGGTCCAGTAGAATTGAAGAGTTCAAGTACTCCCCTCTGCGTATTTGCGGAGGAGTTCAACACACCATAAGAGTCCCAACATGCACGGGAAGACCCCATATTATAAGAAGAAGCAAGCCTCGCTAGTGCACGTACTCTTCTACTGAGCAAAGCGGCAGTGAGCCTACGCTTCTCGGGCCTACTTAGATTAGGAGCGAGCCTACTTAAATAGCTTATGCTTACCAAGCCTAGTTTACTAAAATAGGGCTACAACAAGCTTTCCCCCTTCGTTTGTTGTGAGTCGCGCCTCACTGCAGGAAAAAGGCACTGAATGAATGAGTGGAGATCTTCCTTCCCCCTTGCTGATTACCAAAGACTTCGTTGCCACTAGTGGCAAAGAAAAACTACATTTCCACCGCCATGAGCTTTCGGATCTTTAGACATGTATTGCATGTAATTCAGAGTCCCAAGTACTTCCAATAGCTCCTGCCAAGATTGTCTCTGCCAAATAAAAAGGTTGTGTTTGATACCACTTAAAAATGAGTTCATCTCATTTTATTTAATCATAATTATGTATTAACGATCACAATATTTTTTTTGGTGGGGATTAAAAGTATGATCAATAATTTATATAAATTATGATCTCTAATATAAAATTGATATTAATTAAAAGGAATAATTATAATGTTTTATGACAAGCATAAAGGTACCTCCTTGCATTATCGATTAGAGGAATATGTACAAAATGAGTAAAATACCATGTCTGAAGAGTTTTGCCTTTGCATGTGTGGAGGTGTTTAGAATTCTCATAAAACAAAAGGCGGTGTATGTCATAATCCAAAACAAATGAGTGGTGTCTAAAGTTCTATGGAGTAGACATGTTTAAAATTTTCATAGAGTGGAGGTGCTTACCAGCATCCCTAGTGAGCAGTCCTAATGCTGCATTTGGATGCAGAAACCAACTGAATCGTGACATGTAACTCCATATAGAGTGAGCAAACTGTAGTTAGCAACGAGTTATGTTTGGGAGAGTAGGCTTAAATTTGTAGAGCAGGCTCAAATTGTAATTAAATCTCTCTCTTTTTTTTCTTTTCTTTTTTTTTTTCTTTTCTTTTTTTTTTTTTCAAATTGGACCTGAAAGGCATGCAATTGCAATGACTATTTTTGTACCATGAATGGTAAGAAAATTCAGAAGCCCCGGCGCATTAGAACTAGAAGGAAGGCTGACAGACCAATTTGTACAAATGGGGTCCATCATGATGTTTATATGCCATCTAAACTGTTCATATGGTGACTCCAACAGGGATAAAGGGAAAATACAAATATCAGCATGATCCAAAACTTTATGGCACCTAAAAAGTTTTCAATAGTGAGCATTCAACTTGAGATAATATCGTAACATGAGCTTACCCAACTGATTTTGGGATTACAGACATGCATGTTGTATCCCATGCAAGTTTGGAAACAAATCACGTTACCATGTCCTACAACAAAATCATCATGTGACATTCCATCAATATAGTTATGACCATAAGCATGTTCAATTCAAGGCACATCTACTGATCGAAGAGGATTTCACATACACATGGCTGGCCCCAAAAATGGGTCGCTCTTGGATTTGGCAGGCTATTGTAGCACATACCAACGTAGTTACTAGGTGGTGCTGGAAAAGCTTTGTAGACAGCACTACTATGTAAGAGTGTTAATCACTCTGTCCTTTTATTTTTCTAGATTATTTTAGGACATGATCCCAAAAATAAAGAAGATCCAAATCTCGGGTGGATTACATAGCAGGAAAATGGTGATTGAACACCCACCATTGAAAACATCCCAGTCCCACTATAATATTTATTTGGCATTTAATTCGTTGATTAGGTCATGAGGACATTGATGAAGGGAAAACACAAATATCAGCTTGATCTAAAACTTTCAATCACCGCTGTTTCCGTATCTTAGAGTGTAGTACACTTGATATTTGGAACTATCTCATTTTGGGGCGGATGCGTTAAAATGATCTAAAAAATTGGATAGACAGGGTGGATAAACACATATATCATGGTGGGGCCATTGAGGTTTTACACCACGACACGCTACCTTTGGTGCTGCGTCATACACCACCCTTGACTTTATTACGTATGTCGTGCGTGATTCTTTTAAATAGTAAATTAGACTTTTCACTTTGGGGAATTTTGGGTACTAAATTAACCCTGCATCTTATTCTTATCACATTTAAATTCCCTGCCTCTTAATTCTCTCTCAAATTTAAATTTAAATTAAAAAAATTGAAAAGGGATTCTAAGATCCATACTCTCTCAAATCTAAATTTGAATTTAAAAATAAAAAATTCAGTGGGCTGGCCCAGGATGCTATTGACGGGATATGGAATTGAACACCATGGGAGTAGTTGAACTCTGCAATTCTGGTGGCCCTGTTCTTGAGTTTTTCGTTCATGATCAGTCGATGGCAAGATTTGACACTAACATAGTCTAGCTCAGTGCACAAGTCTATGATCATACAAAGATCTTCATAAAGATCATACAAGATCATACATAGATCTTCACAAAAATCTATGGGCATCTTAGCTTTAGTGAGTTGAAGACTTTACAACAGAAGAATATGGTGACTGGTCTTCCTCAAATTACATCTCCTTTTGAAGTTTGTGAAGAATGTGTTGTTAGCAAACAACACTGTAATCAATTCCCACAAGGGAAATCATGGAGGGTGAAGGATGCACTGGAGCTTGTTCATTCCGACATTTGCGGGCCAATAACTCTATGCTCTAATGGAGGTAAGAGATATATACTTACCTTCATTGATGATTTTAGTCGCAAAAGCTGGGTTTATTTTTTTCAAGAGAAGTCTGAAGCCTTCCTAGCCTTTAAAAGCTATAAAGCGCTGGTTGAGAAAGAAGTTGGTAGTCTCATAAAAATTCTTCGCACAGATCATGGTGGAGAATATAACTCACATGAATTTGGAAGTTTCTGTGAGACTCATGTAATCAAGAGGCAGCTTACAACAGCTTATACGCCCCAACAGAATGGCTTTTGTGAAAGGAAGAATCACACTATTATAAATATGGTGTGAAGTCTTTTAATAAGGAGTTGTATTCGAAAGGGCTTCTGACTTAAAGCAGATAATTGGAGCATTCATATATTAAATAGAAGTCCCACACTTACTGTTCAAAATATGACACCAGAGGAAGCATGGAGCGGATGGAGACCAGCTGTTGATCACTTCAGAATTTTTGGGTGTGTTGCATATGCCCATATTCCAGATCAGAAGAGGAAGAACCTGGATGACAATGGAGAAAAATGTATTTTTCTTGGTGTTAGTGATCAGTCAAAAGCTTATAAGCTTTACAATTCTAACACTAAGAAAATACTTATCAGTCGAGACGTTGTTTTTGATGAAGATCAAATCTGGGAATGAAGCAAAAATGTATTTGGAGAGCCAATTCCAACTAGTTTTGATGGAGAAAATGGTGATGAAGCAAACCAGCCGCAGCAACACCTTGCTTCAGCAACTGATGCATTTGAGAATCCTCAAAATGAAACTCCTATAGCCTCTGAAGTCACTCCAACAGCACCAGAAGCAGTAGCTGAATCACGTTCTTATCATGTTCGAAGGAGGCCAGCATAGATGTCAGATTATGAGGTAACCGAAATTGATCAATCTGAAGACCAACTCACTCATTTTGCTCTATTTTCAGATTATGATCCTACAGTGTTTGAAAGTGCTGTCAAAGAATCAAAATGGCGGAAGGCTTTGGATGCTAAAATTGCAGCCATCGAAAAGAATGACACTTGGGAGTTATCTAATCTTCCAGAAGGGCACAAAACAATTGATGTGAACTAGGTTTACAAGACAAAGGTGAAGGATAATGGTGAAGTCGACAAGTACAAGGCACGCTTGGTGGCCAAGGGTTATAAGCAAGAGTACAGTGTTGATTATAAAAAAGTCTTTGCTCCAGTTGCTAGGCATGACACAATTAGATTGGTGATTGCATTAGCAGCTCAGAACTCATGGCCTATCTTCCAGCTAGACGTGAAGTCGGCGTTCCTCTATGGAGATTTGAAGGAACTGGTATTTATCGATCAACCTCCTGGTAATTATGTGAAATATGGAAATGAGCATAAAGTGTATAGACTAAAGAAGGCTCTATATGGATTAAAACAAGCTCCACGGGCTTGGTATAATCGTATAGAAACTTATTTTTTGAAGGAATGATATCAAAAATGTCCTTATGAACATACACTTTTCATAAAAGTTGAGGATGGAGGGAAAATGTTCATTTTTTGCTTATATGTAAATGATCTAATCCATACTGGAAGTAATTAGGCCATGTTTGAAAGCTTTAAGAAATCCATGATGACTGAATTTGAAATATCTGATCTTGGCATGATGCATTACTTTTTTGGCATAGAAGTGTTGCAGTCCTCTACTGGCATTCTTATTTCTAAAAAAAAGTATATGAGAGAAATCTTTGACAGGTTTCAAATGAAGGATTGTAATCCTGTGAATACACTGTCTAAGTTTGGTTTGAAGCTAAACTAGGATCACTACAAGAAAACCTACTTTTATCGAAGAAAATATTTGTCGCTGAATGAGATTTTTTTTCGTAGGTAAAACGTTTTACCGATGAGACAAGGTGGGGCTCGGAGCGATTAGAGAGAGGAAGCTTTAAGTTGTGTCTTCTCTCCGGTTTCCTTTTGTTTTTTTTTCTGTTCCGCTTTGCGATAGGTTTTCCTTTGGTCTTTTTTCGGAGGACGACCCGAAGCTTTGTAATTTTTGTCCAAAATGAATATATCTCATAATTTTTGAAAAAAAAAAAGTTTTACCGACGAAAAAATTCGTCGGTAAAAGACTAACGGAAAAGGCTACCGACGAAAATTTGAATCGTCGACGATGGCAAGATTTTTAACGAAGAATTTTTTTCGTTAGTAAAAAATTTTTACCGACGATTTTTTTTCGTAGGTAAAAATATTTCACGATACTTTTACCTACGAAAATTTTCATAGCTACAAATATTTACAAAACCTTTAATAAGTTAAAAATTTTCACCGACGTTATTTTTTGTTAGTAAAAATATTTCACGATACTTTTACCTACGAAAATTGTTGTAGCTAAAAATATTTACAAAACTTTTCCCAACGAATTGTTTCGTTGGTAAAAAATAAGTTAAAAATTTTTCTTAATTAAAATATTGCTTGCTTCGTAGGTGAAAAAGTGGATGAGACTTTTACCTACAAAATATTTCGTAGGTAAAAGTCACTTCTTTTTTTGTCAATTTTTCAGCACAAAATTCTTGATATACACCTGTTACAATATATTCTTCCTGATATACACCTGTTATATAATATATTTCATCATATTCACATTCACATCCATCTAAACCCAAACTATGTAAATCTATCCAAACATAAACTACATCCGTCCAAAAACGATTAAAGGTTTAATTAGTGGATGTGCCTAATAATTTAGTAATTTTATTTTTCACAGATAAATTTCAATTTCCATTTAAAAATAACATTTTTTTTCAAAATGTATATTTTTTCTCTTTTAACAAAATATCATTTTTATTATAAAATATTTCAAAAAAAAATTTAAAATACAAATTCTGAATTTTTATTTTCAAAATCTCAATTCGTAGGTTAAAGTCTTTTTTTTTTTTTTTCAATATTCCAGCACAAAATTCCTAATATACACTTGTTACAATATATTCTTCCTGATATACACCTATTATATAATATATTTCATCATATTCACATTCACATCCATCTAAACCCAAACTACGTAAATCTATACAAACATAAATTACACTCATCCAAACATAAACTACATCCGTCCAAAAACGATTAAAGGTTCAATTAGTGGATGTGCCTAATAATTTAGTAATTTTATTTTTCACAAAAATTTCAAATTCCATTTAAAAATAACATTTTTTTTTTCAAAATGTATATTTTTTTACTCTTTTAACAAAATATCATTTTTATTATAAAATATTTCAAAAAAAATTAAAATACAAATTCTAAATTTTTATTTTCAAAATCTCAAAAAATTTCTCATATTTTAATTTTTTTCTCAAAAATTTCAAAATACCAATTTTCTTCTTCAAAAGCATCATTTTGTTCTCAAATTTTTTTCTCAAACATAGTTGAAATTACTCCACTTCTCAATATTCTTTTTCATGTAATATTACAAATCCTAAATATTACCTTTTAATTATATATAAAAAAAATTTCTACTCATGTGATATAAAAACTAAATATATATATACAAGCATACTACCTTTACTGATGATTTTTATTCGTCGGTAAAAAACATTACTGACGGTTTTCATCCGTCGGGAAAAAACAGTATTCTTAACGGCTTTGGTTCTTCGGAAACCTCTTACCGAGAAAATTTTTAAGTTAAAATTTATGTCATTTTTACCATTGAAAGTTTTTTTCAGCAAAACAGAAGTTTTACCAATGAAATTGTTTTTGTTGGGAAAAACATTATTCCCGACGGCTTTGGTTCGTCGGTAAAACTCTTAGTGGAAAAATTTTCTATCTTCAAAATATAACAGTTTTACCGACAAAAATTCTCTTCGGTAAAAGTGGTTTTTTACCGACAAAAGTTTATTCATCGGTAGAAACATTATTCCCGATGGCTTTACTTCGTCAGTAAAACTCTATGGGAAAACTTTCTATCTTAAAAATATAACAGTTTTACTGACAAATATGTTTGTCGATAAAAGTGGTTTTTTACCGATGAAACTTTTTTCATCGGTTAAAATACTATTCCCGACGACTTTGGTTCATCGGTACAACTCCTAGTGGGAAAATTTTCTACCTTAAAAATATAACAGTTTTACCGACAAAAATTTTCGTCGGTAAAAGTGGTTTTTTACCGACAAAAGTTTATTTGTTGGTAAAAACATTATTCCCGACGGCGACGAAACTTTTTTCGTCAGTAAAAACATTATTCTCGACGGCTTTGGTTCGTCGATAAAACTCTTAGTGGGAAAGTTTTCTACCTTAAAAATATATTAGTTTTACTGACAAAAATTTTCGTCGGTAAAAGTAGTTTTTTGCCGACAAAATTTTTTTTTGTCAGGAAAAAAGTTTTTAATGATGAAAATTTTCATTGGTAAAACTCTTACCGCGAAAGTTTCCAATATAGCGTGAAAATTTTCTATCTTAAATATAACAGTTTTACCGACGAAAATTTTCGTTAGTAAAAGTGGTTTTTGCCGATGAAATTTTTGTTCATCGGGAAAAATGTTTTTACCAACGAAAATTTTCGTCGGTAAAACTCTTACAGCGAAAGTTTTCAAAATAGCGCAAAAATTTTTTATCTTAAAAATATAACAGTTTTACCGATGAAAATTTTCGTTAGTAAAAGTGGTTTTTGTCGACGAAAAGAATTTCGTCGGTAAAAGTGTTGTTTTACCGACGAAAAAAAGGTTCATCTATAAAACACTACTTTTACCGACGAAATTTTTTTCGTTAGTAAAAATTTTGTCGGTAAAAGCTCTGTTTCTTGTAGTGGATGATGGATGAAAGAAGGTTAACAATACTCTTTATAAGCAAATTGTGGGGAGCTTAATGTATTTGACTGCAACAAGGCCTGATATAATGCATGTGGTTCGTTGTGGTTTACTTCGATGATATTTTGACATACAGTCAAGACGAAACCACCCATATGGAACACCTCAAGAAGGTCCTTCAAGTGCTCACTAAAAATAAACTGTACCTCAATTTAAAAAAGTGCAGCTTCATGACTGATAGTTTATTGTTCTTGGGTTTTGTCGTAACATCCACGGGCATTCGGGTGGATGAGGAAAAGGTGAAGGCAATCAGAGAATGGCCGGTTCCTACAAATATTCACGAAGTACGAAGTTTTCATGGACTGGCGACATTCTATCGTCGGTTCATGAAAAATTTCAGTACCATTGTGTCACCAATCACAGATTGCATGAAGAAAGGGCAGTTTCAGTGGACTGACGAAGCCGATAGGAGCTTTGCCGAAATCAAGCGCAGATTATCCACGACCCCTGTTCTTGTACTTTCCAACTTTGACAAACTGTTTGAAGTCGAATGTGATGCCTCATATGTCGAAATTGGAGGAGCTTTGTCTCAAGAAGGTAGGCCGGTAGCCTTCTACAGCGAGAAACTTAGCGATGCACATAAGTGGTCTACATATGAGATCGAGTTATACGCGGTGGTCCAGGCACTGCGGCACTGGCAACATTATTTGATTCAAAGGGAATTCATACTTTACACAGACCATCAAGGTCTCAAATTCATTAATAGTCAAGCTAACGTTAACCGTGTACATGCTAGATAGATCTCATTTTTGCAGGAATTCACATTCGTACTAAAACATAAGTCAGGGCAACAGAACAAAGTAGTTGATGCACTGAGTCACCGTGCAACTTTGTTAGTCACTATGAGCAATGAGGTTGTCGGGTTCGAGAGCCTCAAAGACATATATGTCGATGATGACAACTTCAAGGACGCATGGGTTAGATGCCAAGAGGGTCACCCCGGCGACTTACATATGCAAGACGGGTTCCTTTTCAAGGAAAATCGACTGTGCATCCCAAATAGTTCGCTAAGGGAACAGATAATCCAAGAGCTACATAGAGGTGGCCTCAGTAGACACCTTGGGCGAGACAAGACGCGAGCTCTTGTGAAAGAACGGTATTATTGACCGCAATTGGTACGTGATGTGGGAAAGGCAGTCCAACGTTGTTATATTTATCAGACCTCTAAGGGGCAATCTCATAATACAGGCCTCTACACTCCGTTACCTGTGGCTGACGGCCCTTAGGAGGATTTATCTATGGACTGCGTGCTTGGTCTCCCACGAACACAACGCGGCATGGATTCGGTGCTCGTGATAGTAGATCGTTTCTCCAAGATGGCGCACTTTATTTCATACAAGAAGACTCTTGATGCAACACACGTGGCGAATCTATTCTTCAGAGAAATTGTGCGGCTACACGGGGTTCCCAAGACTATTACTTCTGACCGTGACACGAAGTTCATAAGCCACTTTTGGCAGACTTTGTAGACTCGATTCGATACATGACTTCAGTTCAGCAGCGCCTACCATCCACAGACTGACGGTCAAACTGAGGTTGTGAATCGCACGTTGGGAAACCTCCTTCGATGTATTTCAGGAGAAAAAGCGAAGTAGTGGGATTTGACCTTGTCTCAAGCGGAGTTTGCATTCAACAGCATGGTGAACCGCTCGACAAGAAAATCCCCGTTCCAGGTTATTTATGGACGAGTACCTCGCCACACACTGGACTTGGTCCCTCTACCCAAGCTCACAGGCATAAGCATTGCAGCGGAACATATGGCTGACAAGATCATGGGCATTCATGCGGACATACAAACCAAGCTACAAGCCTCGAACGAAAAGTACAAGGAGTAAGCGGACAAGCATCGACGACAAAAAGTGTTCGAGGTAGGTGACCAAGTAATGGTCCATCCGCGTAAAGAACGATTTCCAACCGGAACGTACAACAAGTTGAAGAATAAAAAGATTAGACCGGTACCAATCATCCGAAAGATCAATGACAACACTTATGTTGTTGATCTTCCAGATGACATGACAATCTCACAGACTTTCAACGTCGCGGACCTGACCGAGTATCATGAACCAACGCAGGATAAGAACTCGAGGACGAGTTCTTTTGAAGTGGAAGGGACTGATGTAGAGTGGGTCGCGGACAGTTTCATGGCTAAGATGGATCAGAAAAGGCCCGGTCGACGACAGAAGTGATCCGGACCATCGGACCTTAGATCGGGCGTATCTCGCAATCCAGAATGAGTTATCTGATGTAAAATATATGATTTTGGGGTTAAATGAGCTACTTTAGCCAACCAACCCTGCTACGCCGGGTTATGTAGCCTGGAATTGCGAAAAACCCCCTGATCGACGGTCGTTTCCCTGTTTTAATTTCGTTTTTACTATAAATAGTAAGTTTTAGTTTGATTATAACTCTTCATCCGTCGGGCTTTAGGAGTTGCGCTCAACGTGAAAAGAGCTTAGAATAATTAGGAGAACCGTTTGGTGAAGCCAAATAGGACACTTACTATTTTTGGCCGAAAACCTTGCGCACTAGTAGACATCACGACCGTCTATAAATAGTAAGTTTACTATTTATAGTAAGTTGCGGATTCTAGGAGTTTGAGTTGTAGTTTGATTCTGATTTTTTTCCTATTGCTTGGTACCCCTATTTAAAGGGTTGTGAACTCGTTTTTACTCATTCATTAATCAATTTCGAATTTATTAGAATTAATTTCTAATTTCTGCTTTCTTTCCTCGTAGATTTGAGAAGTCTCTATGAGGAGTCTAGAGAAGTTCCATGGATTCAGAATAGTTATCCTCTTGAGGAAGACGGTGCTCGACCTCACGTCCTTCCCCTGCGTCAAAAGGAAAGAAATCTAATTTACCTTTTACATCACCAGGCTTTACCATGGTGGTCCATGGAGGTTGTGCATCACCATACGCTGCCCTTGGGCCTGCGTGCTGCGCTCCGACTCGGTCGCTTTCCGGGTTGATTGAAAGCGGCTTAGCTTTATGTATTAAAATAAAAGAAATAAAAAGAAAAAGAAGAAAGAAGTTATAATGCCTGCGGGAGCTCACATGATGTATATAAGTTACACGTGTAATCCTACGTTAGGTCCAAAGCCAAACAATCAGGATGATTGTTGATTTACATTGACCACATCAAACGAAACATTTGAGAGATGGACATTCGCAGTTGATATTTTATAAGGCCCGCCATGATGTGGTCAACACTTGAGGTCTTGGTATCGATCCCTAGCGGGAGTGGCTAACATGGAGTGTGTGTACAAGTTGTGTACTAACAAGCTAACCCAAAAAAAAATAAAAAATTGATCAGACACCACACCAAAATTTAGACCTGACTATAAAAATAAAGACAATCAGTGATTTAAGTGAGCCACGTCAAGAGAAGCAGTTTGGTGGGCGTGCATTGCAATATGCACCTTTTCTAATCATTTTTTAGCCATACACTTAAATTTGAGTCACGCAACTGTAACTGCTGGTCAGTGTGGATTTCAAAAACACATCACACTGCTTTGTAACCTAAGAAATGATTACATGAGGAATTTTCGATTAAAAATCTCTAAATCTTACCCCCATCACATTCGAAATCCCTATTTCGTCCCAATTCTCTCTATCATTTAAATTTAAAGTTTTTATTTAAAAAATTAAAATAAAATAAATCTAAGGAAAGCACTGCAGGGGATACCGTGCACCCACCGACAAGTGGCCCCGAGTAAGACTGACGAGCCTAGGTCCAAGAACCTATAAATCTCACTTGTAGATAATCCTAACCATCCATGGGTCCTTGCTCTTGCTCCGGTCCCACTACGGCGTGAGTGTGTGGGGGTATGTGTGCGCATGTAAATTTTATTTTTATTTTTTTAAAAAGCCATCCCACTATTGCTTGAAAAATATATAAATATAAAAAAAGTAAGTTAACTTATGGATACATTAGACCATTCAATTTGATAAATGTTTATTTTCCATCTAACTTCTTCATATGATCATGAAGACGGATCAATGTAAAAAAGAATTATCATTTAAATCCAAAACTTCTGTGGTCCCTAAAGAACTTTTCAACGGTAAATTCCACGCACCAAACACGCCCTTAATTCACTCTAACTCCTGTGTAGTTCATTTTAGGTTTGGACATGCTTTATTTTTGGCCTTTTGCACTAAGTTACCATGCTGGGAACCAGTTGGGGCCCACTGTGATGTTTGTGAGAAATCCTCACCTTCCATTAGTTTTGTGAGTTCATTTCATTATATGATGTAAAATATAAACCATATCCAAAGCTCAAGTGAACCGCACTGAAGGAAAATGTGGTTAGGGAAATTTCTATCATTGAAACCTACCTGGTTTTGACAGTAGTGATGCTTACGTACCATCCATACAGTTAATAACTTCATTCCTACTGGGATGAACTGAAATTACAAATATTAGCATGATTGAAAACACCTGTGGCCCATGAATATTTCAAGTGTGGATGTTCAATTATCATGTTTTTGGCCGACTTGAGCTTTGGAAATGGTTTATTTTTTGAGCTATGTCCTAAAATGAATTCAAAAAATGGATGGATGGGGAGGATTTCTTTCAAACATCACAGTAAGCTCCACCTAGAACTTCCTTCGAAAGTCTTCCACGGACGCGGACTTCCTACTAAAGCCTTTTGCAGGAAGTTACTGCACTGGGAACCAGGTGGGCCATTGTGATGTTTGTAAGAAATCCTCACTTTTCATCCGTTTTGTGAGTTAATTTCAGGGACCGATACGGAAAATGAACCATATCCAAAGCCCAAGTGGGCCATACTAAAGGAAAATGTGGTTAGAAAAATTCCTACCGTTGAAACCTACCTGGGTTCAACAGTTATGTGTACATGATATCCATATCGTTAATAACTTCATTCCTACTGGGATGAATTAAAGTCACAAATATTAGCATGATTCAAAACACTTGTGGCCCACGAATATTTCAACTGTGGACGTTCACTTGTCATGTTTTAGGCTCACTTAGTTTTTGAAACAGTTCATTTTTGGCATCATGTCCTAAAATTAACTTACAAAATGGATAGACGGGAAGGATTTCTCACAAACATGCTCCACCTGAGTTCTCATAGAAGGAACTTCCTGCGAAAGTCTTTACGCAGGAAATCCGCGTCCCCTCCAAGCAAATCTTTCGTCGGCATGCACTGGAAAGCCCGTGTGCCGCGCATAATCCCAGGACTCCAAAAAGTCCGGGATTCATTGGATACGGCGGTAACAAAAGTTAGAATTAGAATACATGCCGATGATGCATCGCACTATGGTACTTACCATTTTTATCCTTTCAATCAGGGTTCACATCCAACGATCCAAACCATTTACATGATAGCATCAATTTGTATATTGCGTAGTAATCAAATTATCTCAATCTTTGATAATATGGTTCTTTTACTATCACTACAAACGGTAATCATAACTTTCATATGATCAAAGAGTTTTCTTATAAATCCTAAAATTTCTTTTTTGGGAGATTCCCATCCAAAGTGAGCCGTATCACTTGAACGGTCTGGTTCATTGAAACGAACACAGATCCTATTAATAATTTCACGATGCATCTTATCTTATTTCGTTGAGGTGTATTGTAACAAATTTCAAAAGATAATGACAAGCAAGAAGCAGGAAGCTGGCCATGGATTACCGGACGCACAATGTATGTTGGGATTCGCTCTTCGAAGAAGTCCTGATCGAAATCTTCTCCAAGCTTGATTTTCATTCGCTGATATCTGTTGCAAGCGTCTGCCATTCATGGCGCTGCGTGGCCCATTATCCAGAGTGCTGGGAGTATGTCCGCTTCTGTCATCATGAAAGATTCGTAAACTACCACATCAAAGAAACCGTAATATCAGATCTTCAATATGGGCTGTTCAGGGAGTCTGAATACATGATAAAGCATGTTGGAGCCGGAGCCAAGTCCATTTGGGTCCACCCCTTAGCTGACGACACAATGGTCCAGAGGATCGCTGACAGGTTTGGATTTTTTAGATTGACTCATATTACCCAGTGTTTTGGGGTGAATTTGGATGTCTGATATTGGTTGTTGAACCAATGTAATTCCACCATTGATAGCAATAGAGATTGTTTCAACCTTCATCTTCTACAAGAAACGAAATCTGTCGTTAGGAATGGTGGAATTTCTTTGGTTCATCAACTTCATCAAAGGAAATTAATTCAAAGTCCTACAATTTCAATTCATTAACTTGCATCATGTTGGATCCAATTGCAGGAGTCCATCAATTGAGTCAATCTCCCTTCGAAATTATTATCGAATCTCAACATCCGCTCTTATCAATCTAATCCAAGCTTGCAAGCTCTTGAAGTTCATCGACATTACGTTCTGCTCTTCTATTTCCGTTTCCGCATCATTGATTGAAGAAATTGGTCTATCTTGCCCAGGTCTGGTGGGGATCAATTTTGGCAATATAAACATGACGGAAGAAATAGCAACAGCAATAGGGAAATTCATGCCGAAACTCAATTGGCTCAACCTCAACGGTGCTAATATATCTTGTGAAGATCTTTGTATGATCCTAGACTCTTGTACTGAGCTAGACTACGTTAGTGTCAAATCTTGCCATCGACTGATCATGAAGGAAGAACTCAAGAACAGAGCCACCAGAATTGCAGAGTTCTACTACTCCCATGCTCTTCAATTCCAATCAGTGCCCATGCCTATGCCGGCAATCTGCTGGCCTAGCCAATCAGTGCCCATTGCTATGCCGGCAATCGGCTGGCCTAGCCAATCAATGCCCATGCCTATGCCAGCAATTGGCTGGCCTAGCCAATCAATGCCCCATTACTATGCTGGCAATCGGCTGGGCTAGCTAATCGTATGCCGGGCTTCAACAACTTGGCACTCGAAAAGCCTCTGTCTGACCGGTCCCCTTACACCTTCACATTTTTTAACCTATTCTCTCTCTCTCTCTCTCTCTCTCTCTCTCTCTCTCTCTCTCTCTCTCTCTTAAACTTTTTTCGTCTTTTTTACTTTTATTTCAGAGTTGTTCACATATGTGGTTAAGATCATTTATAATAAAATAGGCCCAACCAACAAAGGTAGCCTTTGAAATATACACTGCACTTGGTGAACATACTTGTTAAATCAACTAGATGGACTTCTTGATGCTGTGCCATGGGTAAAAAACAACCCACATCAACAGCTCACAAGGACCAAAGCACTTGTATTCTTGTTTTCGGATAGGATTGTCTACTAGGGGTGATCCTTGAAACAAACAATCCTTGTGGGGCACAACTGATGAATGGTTTCAATCTAATTCATACAACACAGTTTCCTATGGTAGTGATTCGATCAGGTTTGAATTTTTGGATCTAAGCCTAATATTGAAAAGTGAATATATGGACCGTTGGATGACACTACTACATCAGGGTGAGCCCCAAATTGCCAAATTCCTCATGGATAGAATTTATCTACAAATCGGCACTCACTCTTTACACATAGTATAGATCAAGGGCCCAGCATATATCTTCCTTAATAGGTGGGTCGTGGCCAAAAAATATCCTTGACAGAACAATTCTAAATTCTCAATTTGTAGCCTTCAAATAAACCATCTAGAAGATAAACAAATCAATGGTTCACAATTCCAATGATCAAACTGTTGCTGCGATCATTTCCCATTCTAGGTGCTTATCTCTCAACAAGCATTCATTAATAGAGGACCACCAAAGCAACATCTCAATTATTGCAAGAGTTGTAAGTAAGATCTTTTATACACATAGCCTAATATAATTGGCTACATTTACGTGAAAAATAAAAAAGATTTTCATGATTGACTATCCAAAACCCTCTCAATGAAAAATATATATAACGCATGGCCACTACCTTACATAAGCCTATAAAAGCAACATCTTATCACAATGCATAATATCATGCATAATCATTGCCTTCCAAAACTCATAAAAGAAGCATTGAAAGAAGAGCTCTAGGCATTCACCAACTTACATTGCACAACATTGTTTACATAAGCTTCTTCACTTAGATATTTTACTTCGGTCCAACCACACAGCACAAGTCCAGAATCTTTTGTTTAGATTAGATCCACTAATGTCTAACACCATTGTTGTATGCACTTAAGAGTAGATAAAATATCCACAATCTTCATTAATGGATCCCACTGATCAAGTCATACAAGTCACGGCCTGCTACTTTATCCATACAATCAATCATAGGTTTAAAATAAAATAAAATCAAATAAAATAAAATAAAATAAAAATAAAAATTATTCTCTACTTAATTTAATTTATTCTCACTAATTGTACTATTCTTACATCAAAGTAATAAAATTAGCAATCCAATCTTAGTTTTAATCTTATTAGTCTATTATTACAATATTGAGAAACTTGAAAACTGTGATCATTGTTGAAAGGAAAGTTATCAGCCTAATATAAAATAATTCTAGGGAAGGAGTAATCTGACTAGTTTGGCACATGGGATCGCAAGCGTTAAATTGACTAAGTTAAGTATGAGTCTAACATGTCTAATGGTAATCTTAACTATATATATTTGACCAATTACAAGCCGCTCTTTTACATCTATAACCTTGTATTTGATTGAACAACAACAACCTAAAGTCAAACAGAACAACAATCCCAATCAAAAGGCCCATTTTCCTCATGTATATTCTGAGTAAGAAATTATAAGCAAAATTTGTGCAGCCATGCAACCAAAGAAATCAAATTTGGTTAAGTGCCATTTTTAGCATACATGGAAGATAAGTTGCAAATATAATTGGCCCCACAATGTGGATGCCCTGTCACGGGTTCATGTCATGGGCCACGGTGTGGCTTGGTTTAATTGCTAGACAGAGCACATACATTAGGGCCACTTGATGAATAGCATCGCAATGTTCTACACATGATGGCACATGTGAAAACGTGTAAGGACCAGCTATACTCATGTTCCTAGTTGCAAGGGACATTTGGATTGTCCAAGGAATCCACCATGGCTGCCCATTATGTGTAAGAAACATTTTTAGGATGCTGATATAATCACACACATTTGACTATATTAATCATCTTATAGAAAGCTAATAAAATGTGTGGTCAAGATCCTCTACGATCAAATAGGCCTAATCAACAATTTAGCCAAGTCCAATCGTGTCTTGTTTATGAAAGGTCTGGATAGATGAGTCCACAAGATCTAACAGTATCTACATTTGATTTTAACCAAAGATTGATAGACTCCATCCAGCAGTTGGCTAACTACAATGAGAGGATAAAAGATCTGATCACCTCTCGTACTCTACAGTGAGAATAAGTCTCAAATATGCCCACCATAAGTGGTTGCCATGAGTAAACCCCCAACAAGCCAATATCCAATAGCTTATGAATTACACTTGTCAAATAATCCTAACCATCTCACTATCACTCAGGAAAATCTAGATATAAATATAAAAGTGGTGGACCTATGGATACATTGGACCTGTCCTGTGAAATATTTATTGCACTTAATATAAAAGAGCTGATTTTTTCAGATTTGTTTTGATTGATTAGGCTTTTGGGCTATAATTTGCCGTCCTGGGACACAAAAACGCAAGAGTACATTCGAGCATGACCCAAACTGAGTTTGACTCGAAACACTGCCATTGTGTCCAAAAACTCATATTTGGGGTTATAAATAAATAAATAAACAAAATAAAAATAAAAATCTAACCCTTTCATTTGGTCAATCCATATAATTTGATGGTCCATTCTCGAATATCTACACTATCAGATTACCGTAGCAATCCAATTGGTAGTGTGAAAATTCTCTGTTACAGCCCATCTTGGACATCTAATAGTGGAAAGGACGGCAGACTCAAGCAAATCGTCAAAATCCTCCAATGGAGGAAGCCGATTCCCTTATGGCAGTGGGGGCCACTGTGATTTGTGTTATATCAATTCCGTCCATCCGTTTTGGTAGATCATTCTAGGTCATGAGCCTAAAAATGAAGCAGACCCAAAGCTCAAGTGGACTACACCAGACGAAACAGTGGTGATTGAATGCAACAAACATTTTTAGGATACTAAGAAAAAATCTCATTTGAGGATGGTAGTTGTCTTACGAAAAGCCAATAAAACAGAAATCGGATTGCGTACTGCGCTCCTATCGTACTGAGTAAACTCAGTTGGGCCCACCGAGAAGGCATGTGGTTTATCCCCGCCGTCCATTCGTTTTTCCAGATCATTTAATGGGTTCAACTCAAAATTGATGCATACAGAAAGCTCAAGTCGGCCGTACCACTGGAAAAAGTAAAAGTATTGATTTCATCCGTTGAAAAATTTCTAAAGCCCCCAGTGATGTTTATTTGTCATCCAACCTGTTCATAAGATCAGAAGGACATAGATGAAGGGAAATCACAAATATAAGCTTGATCTAAAACCTCTGTTGTCCCCAAGAATTTTTCAACGGTAAATGTTCAATTCACACAGTTTCCAGTGGCGTGGTCCATTTGGGGATTTTATATACTCTATTTTTGACATAAAGCCATAAAATCATGTGTTAAAAGAGGTGAACGGAGTGGATACAATGCATAAATGACACGGGGGCCCATGGAGTTTACTCAGTACGCTCTGAGTTACTCACTACGCCCTGAGTATGCTCTTATCGGACTGCGTACTGAGTTACTCAGTACGCTCTGAGTATGCTCTTATCGTACTGAGTAACTCAGTTGGGCCCACCTTCAATGTATGTAGTCTATCTACGCCATCCATCCACTTTTTCATCTAATATAAGGCGTGGATTTCAAAATTGAAGCATATCTAAAGATCAAGTGTATCTTAGCACAGGAAACAGTGTAGATAATGATTTCCACCGTTGAAACCTTTCTAGGCCCCACAGTGATGTTTATTTGTCATCCAACCTGTTCATAAGATCGTAAATGCATGGATGAAGGGAAAAATAAAATACAAGCTTGATCCAAAACTTCTGTGGCCCCCAAGAATTTTTCAATGGTAGACATTCAATTCAACTCTTTCTTGTGGTGTGGTCCATTTGAACATTTTATATGCTCCATTTTTTGTCTCAAGACTTAAAATTATCTGTTAAAATGGATGGAAGGAAAGGATAAAGTACATAAATCATGGTGGACCTCACAGAGTTTACTCTCTACGCGAAAGCCTAGTTAGTTACTCGCTACGCAATCCACTTCCGTGGTCAAGATCATTTATGACAAAAGAGGCTAACCCAAATGTCCAGCCTAGTCTTGGTCGTAGAAGGCTTGGATGAGTGAGCCCCATAATCCACCGATATCTAAATAATTTTAGGAAACTTCACACAAAGCTTTAGTGTAATGCACCTAATTACTATATGAGAGAGGAAAGGATCTAATCATCCTTTGATTTTATAATTATGATGCCCCTCAACATGATTAACGGTTTAGATCAACTAAAGGCGACTTTCCTGGATGGAGGGTATAGATGCCTACATTTATAAGGAAAAGGAATGGTAAGAGTTGGCGAGAGAGTTTGGATACAGTCATACGGACGCTTATTAGATTCATGAAAAGCATGAGAAGGAAAATTGTTTTTCTTGGAAATTTCTAAATATTTTTTAAAAAAAAAAGTGTGGAAAAAGAAATAATATTTTCCTTGATTATTTTTTGGTAAGATTTTCAAAACAAAATTCTTTTTCTCGAAAAGATTTAAAGTAGTCACGGCCATTTACTTGATTAGCATACGTGGCACATATGGTGCAGGTGGGATGTATAGAGATGAATAGTGACACATGTAACATACACGGCATATGTGAGCACTTGAAGCCGAATTGTGGCATGCGTGATACATGTGAAGTATTTAAAGTTGTATGGTGGCATAAGGGGTACATGGCATGCATTGGAACATTTGAAATGGACGCACCAAGGCTCTATGATAACACTTGTATGCATTGACACCATTGGCATATAGCAGATTTGGAGAATTGAAAATGGATAATGGCATGTGTGGCGCATTTGAGCATGTGGGGTGCTTCGCACATGTGGACCACAAGCTGAATGGTGATACATGTAGCACGATAGCATATGTGGGGTGCAAGAGAAGATGGATGATGACATATTAGCACATTGATGGCTCTTTACACATATGAATTATGAGATAAGCCGGACATGGCACGTGTAGGGCATGATTGAAGATGGACAATGTCTTATTTGACATGTTGCACATATGTGGCGGTTAAACATGAATAGTAATGTATATAAGCTTTAACTCTTGAGAAGTTCATTTTCCTTCAACAATAGGAAAATGTATTTCTTAAGAATGTAGGTAGGAAAATAAGTTTTTTTTTTTTTTTTTTTTTACAAAAATAAATAGTGAGAAATGACTAATGGAAAATGAGTTTAATGGAAAACACCATTTCATTTTTCATACTTTTCATAAATCCAAACAAACCAGATTTTTACTCCAAAATTCCTTCCAATGTTACCAAAAAAATACTTTAACATTGCATATTTAATTATTAAAACATTCGTCTCACCGTCTCCTTTTAAATGAGGATAAATATGCCATTTTAACTTCATTAATTGGTTCCATGTTTTCGGAAAACTAGCATTGGTGGAAATTTTACTCCAAAATTCCTTCTAATAATATATGATATTATGAGAAAATCTTAGACATTACTTTTTGGTAGGGGAAAGGAGGTAATTAAAACTCTTGTTTACACGTGTGAGAGAGAATCTATCAATAACCAGGAGAAGTGAATTGCATGTTGGCCAAGAAGCTACGTGGACCCTACCGTAATGTGTTTCCAAATTTCACACCAACCATCAGCTGTGTGACCCATTTTAAGTATAGGGTTCAAAGACCATCCCCATCCTTGATTCTAATGGGCCAAACGATTGAAAAAGATATCCAAGGCTCCTATCCTCCAAACTGTTTCCCTTGGTATGGCCCATCTGAAATACCGCGATTATATTGATTTTTGTGCCCTAGGACTATTTTTTCTACATGGCATTTAATGGTTCAAATGGACTTTAAATAATCATCACACTGGGCCCACAAAAATCAACGGTGGACATCCAAACTTTTTTCGTTTGGTGTGGTCTATCCAAATCACATGTAAGCCTGACTTCTCGACTGCATGCCTAATTAACATGGGACTACATCTGCTGATCGAAGTAGATTTCGTGTCCACATCAGCGTGGGCCTGCCAAAAATGTGTTGGGAGTCGTTCTTGCAATCGGCTGCTTGCTGCTGCAGCGGCACCAAACCTAGGGTGGGGTGATGTAAAACCTACGTGGATCCCACCATGATGTCTGTCTTTATCCATGCCGTCCATCCAATATTGTAGATCATTTTAAGGCATGAACCCAAAAATAAATTAGATCCAGATTTTAGGTGGACCACACCACAAGAAATGGTGATTGAATGCATATCATTGTGATGTAGAGCGGGTCGCGGACAGTTTCATGGCCAAGATGGATCAGAAAAGGCCCGGTCGACGACAGAAGTGATTCGGACCATCGAACCTTAGATCGGGCGTATCTTGCAATCCGAAATGAGTTATCTGACGTAAAATATATGATTTTGAAGTAGAACGAGCTACTTTAGCCAACCAACCCTGCTATGCTGGGTTGCGCAGCCCGGAATTGCGAAAAATCCCTTGATCGATGGTCGTTTCTATGTTTTAATTTCGTTTTTACTATAAATAGTAAGTTTTAGTTTGATTATAACTCTTCATCCGTCGGGCTTTAGGAGTTACGCCCAACGTGAAAAGAGCTTAGAATAATTAGGAGAACGGTTTGGTGAAGCCAAATAGGACACTTACTATTTTTGGCCGAAAACCTTACGCACTAGTAGACATCACGACCGTCTATAAATAGTAAGTTTACTATTTATAGTAAGTCGCGGATTCTATGAGTTTGAGTTGCAGTTTGATTCTAATTTCTTTCCCATTGCTTGGTACCCTTATTTAAAGGGTTGTGAACTCGTTTTTAATGATGCATCAATCAATTTCGAATTTATTAGAATTTATTTCTATTTTCTGCTTTCTTTCCTCGTGGATTCGAGAAGTCTCTGTGAGGAGTCCAAAGAAGTTCTGTGGATTCGGAATAGTTATCCTCTTGAGCAAGACAGTACTCGACCTCACGTCTTCCCCTGCGTCACATTGAAAACTTCTTAGGGCCTTGTAATATTTATTTGCTATCCATACCATTGACTAGGTCACGCAGACCTAGATGAAGGGAAAACATAAATATCATCTTGATTCAGAAATTTTGTAACCCGAAGAAGTTTTTAATTGTGGGTGTGCAATTACGACTATTTCTTATGGTGTCGCATGTATAATCCACTTGAGATTTAGATCTACCTCATTATTAGAGGTGTACACAAGTCGAGTTAGCTCGTTAGCTTGCTCGGAAAAATTCGACTCGATTCAAATCGAAACTGTGTTTTGAGCCGAGTGGAGTCAGTTTTATTGAGCTCGAAACTTTTCGAGTCGCGTCCAAGCTGGACCTAGCTCGACTCATTTCAGCTCGAATTGGTTTGGATCATTTTTGAGTGTATATATATATATATATATATATATATATATGGATGTCCAAAATAATTTTAAAAAAAACCTAACCCCACAGTGCCCACTCTCGTCTCAGCTGTTCGCCCACCTTAAAACCCTAACCTTAGCTCGAACTCAACTCTCTCCAGCTTGCGAACGGCGACCGACGACTAATACCATTCTCCTCTCCTCTATTTTTAAAAGGGCGAGCTCCAAGTCCTAGAAGGGGGGTGAATAAAACTATGCCAACTAAAAATAAAATGCAAAAAGATAACATAGATAGCAGAAATATAAAGCAACCTCAAATGCACAAGTATCAAGAGGTTGATACAAACGTTGTTCTAAGGACAACCTTACATAAAAAACCAATGACTTATTCTAAAACAACTTAATTTCTAGAACGTCAGTTAGTATCAAAAACTCAAACCGATACAGAGGCAAAAGAAATAAACCTAGCTATTACAACATTCACCACAAAAGCATAAAATATATTACAGTATTCACACACATAATCAAATACAATTATCCACCAAAACTCCAAGAATTATAGTGGTTCGTGTGTGTACACCAACTGTTTGGAAATAGCCACACAACTACTCCACTCCTAATATCCACACCCACGGGATATTGGCTTTCACTAAGAAAGGTTTTCCAAGGATCACTTTAAAACCTTTACAGATGTGTTTTTTAATGGGCTTACAAAATAAAAAACTCCACACTAAGATTTTTCTGGCTGATCTCAGTCAAAACCACAAATAGAGATTTTCCTGACTGAATCTCACAAACCAAAAATATAGAAAATTGAAATATAATACTTATCTGAAGAATGTTCTTCGATGTAGCCGATAGAACTGCTTCTTTGTAAATGATAATGTTCAATGTTCAATTTCACAGAAGAATAGGTTCTAGGTCTAGGTGAATTTTAAATTAAATTTAACCTTAGGCTACTTGGATTCAATTTCTTAGATCTCACAAAGGGTTAAATCAAAATTCACTTTTTAAATTAAATAAAATGGAATCAAGAGATCAAGAAATTAAATAACCAAAAATCTATTAAAATCAAATTTTAAATACCTCACAATAGCTTCATAATAGTGGGGATTTATCTCTCAAAGTGGTGACTTGAATTGGCTTGGAATGAATGAAAAATTCTGAGAAATGTCCACTATTTATATGCAGCAAATCGGTTCACTCGACTAGTCCCAGGTTCGGCTCAACTGGTCCTAGTCGAACGAAAATTTCAAATTTTCTGGCGCGATCAGATAAAACAGACCCTCGACTAATCAAGTTGCTTGCTCAACTGGTCAAGTGGCCAACTCGACTAGTCAAGTGAATAAAAATTGTGTTACTGGACTTTAAGTCGAGTCCTGCTCGACTGGTCGAACCAGACTCCACGACCGATCGAGCAGGGCACTCGATTGGTCAAAGAACAAATAACCTTATCCGATTTTTTTAGTAAAATCCTGGACTAGTCGAGCTAGTGTCTGGACTAATCGAACCAAAATTAGGACTAATCGAAGCAAAGCCTATATTAAGTACGATAATCCAAATTAAACACGTAATGTTAATGGCCTAATCCTAAGGTCTTTCTAGGGTCATGTATACCTTAAATGTGAGTATTGAAATTGAACCATCGGTCGCTTCGGTAGATAGGACACTGTGAAGCACATGAAGCTTGATTTTGAATTCTTGAACTTGTCTTGAACTTGTGTCTTGAGACTTGAGCAAATGTACTTGAGCTCGTTCTTGTAACTAGAGCTTGAAATAGTATACTTGAGCTTGAATTTGAGACTTGATCTTAAGCTTTAACATAAGCTTGAACTTTAAGCTTGAAGATTGAAGTAATGATGTTCTTGAGCTTGAGTACATCGACTTGATGATCTTCAACTTGTTGTTGTAGTTGAACATGCTTACTTGTAGTACATATAACGTCAATGTAGATAACAAAACGCTCATCTTTGAATGAAGGTGAACTTTCCATCAATTTGAACTTGAATGTGAACTTTCCATATATCAAAACAAGTCAATCATACTGAAGTGTTTTGCCACAACAAAATTTGACAACTTAGGGTGTTAGATTTACAACTTAACACTTACATATTTCTCGTCGTTCTCTAGCGCCCGACCGGTGACTACTCTCACTCTTCTCCTCTCTCTCCATTTTCCAACGTCTATCCGGACGACTGACAACTGAAAAGTGAGTCTCTTTCCCCTCTCTCTCTCTCTCTCTCTCTCTCTCTCTCTCTCTCTCTCTCTCTCTCTCTCCATTTTTCCAGCGTCTGTTTGCCCGAGGTGTGGCGAGTGATGAGTGGCAAGCAGTGTTCGTCCGATTAGCAGACCCCACCCGACTACCAGCCAAGTGGCTATGGCCCAATTAGACGATCAGACGACTCAGACCACTCGAACTCGAAACTCGACTCAAAAATTCGAACTCAAACTTGGCTCGAACTAGACCAAGCTGCTAATCGAGCCGAGCTACAATCCAAGCGCGATGACCGAGCCAAGCTCGAGCTCAAGCTAAGGACTCTAGCTGACTGAGTCGAGCCAAGCTGGGCAAAGCTCGGCTCGGATCGACTCGTATACACCTCTACTCATTATTAAACTCATGTATTAAAATGATTTAAAAAGTTGAACAGCCGCGTGGATAAACACATACATCATACATCATGGTGACGTATATGGAAGTTTTACACGTGTATATAAAATAAAATAAATAATAATAATAATATAAGATGATCAAACAAAACACATGAGAGATGATTGCTTACCATTCATTTTTTATAAGGGTTATTGTGATGATTATGTGAAGACACCGCACCAAAATTTAGTCCTGAGCACAAAAATAAGGCCAATCCCTGATTTAAGTGGGCCATATAGAGGGAAATAGTTTGAAAAGTATGTATCGCCATATGCATCTTTTGTAATCATTGTTAACATTTCGCTTAAAATTTAGTCATGCAAATGGCAGTCGGTGTGGATTTCAAAAGCATATCAAAGTGAGGTTCACATAGCTTTGTAGCCTGACAAATGCAATTGGATTGCGTAGGGTGGGAGCCCTTGTCGATCGGTCGATCGTTATTCTAGAGTAAATTACTTAGACGAATTTTCGGGTAAAAATC
Source organism: Magnolia sinica (assembly GCF_029962835.1). Taxonomy (NCBI): domain Eukaryota; kingdom Viridiplantae; phylum Streptophyta; class Magnoliopsida; order Magnoliales; family Magnoliaceae; genus Magnolia; species Magnolia sinica. Next base: position 106,973,603 of record NC_080575.1, read on the forward strand.
TCTAAATTTTGAATGGTATCCCTTGTGTCCTTACTCTTACTCCGGAGGTAGACTCTCTGGAGGTGTAAAAATATATATATAATAATAAATAAATAAATCGTATCCCCGTCACCTTCGAAATCCGTGCTTAATACCAAATCTCTCTTGCTTTAATTTAAATTTGATTTAAAAATAAAAAATTTAATGAAAAAAAAATAAAATTCTAAGAAAAGAACTGCAAAGGATTCCGTGGTACCCACCCACAAGTAGCCCCAAGTAGGAGGGACGAGCCTATGTCTAAAAGCCCGTGAATCACACTTGTAGATAATCCTAACCATCCCACTATGGCTTGAAAAATATATAAATATAAAAGAGTAGGTCAACCAATGGGTACATTAGACCATTCAATTTGATGGAATTCCAGACCATTGCCTATGAAATATATGCTGCATTTAACGTATTAATCAACTAGATGGAGGAGCTTTTGATGCTGGACCGTGATCCATAACTTCTGTCACCCCAAAGAATTTTCAACGGCAGACACTGTTTCCTGTGACGTGGTCCATTTGGGATTTGGATATGCTTTATTTTTGGGATCAACCCCTAACATTATCTGGTAAAATGGATTGACAGAGTAGATAAAACACATATATTACGGTGGCCCCCACAGAGTTTACTCAGTCACGCAAGCAAATCCCTAGTCGGCATTTGAAAGCACGTGTGCGGCGCATAATCCCAAAACTCCAAAAAGTTCGGGATTCATCGCATAGGACGGAAACATAAGTTAGAATACATGCGGATGATGCACCAAACTATGATGCTTCGCGATTTTATCCTTTCAATCTGTATTCACATCCAATTATCCAAACCATTTACATGATGGCATCGATTTTTATGTTGCTTAGAAATCAAATTATATCAATCTTTAATAATTTATTTCTTTTATTGTCTGTATGAATGGTACAAATGAATTTTATATATTCAAGGTATTTTTTACTAAATACAAATATTATTTTTTAGTAAATACACATTTAAAGTGAGCCCTATCACATAAACGGTCTGGATCAATTAAAAGAATGCAAATACTAGTAATAAATTTATGAAGCATCATAGTTTATTTGGTTTAGATGTATTGTAACAAATTTCAAAAGAACAAACTAGAGGACGCAGACTGCGTTCTACCCCCGACATTCTACAGCTAGTAACAGGCAAGAGCTTTGAGCGGCCACTGCGATGTACGGGTTTTATCCACACTGTCCATACACTTCTCCGTATCATTTCAGTATACTATGTTGAAAATGAGGCATATCCAACGCTCAAGAGGACCACACCAAAGAAAGCAACGGTGATAATGATTCTCACCGTTGAAACTTTTCTATGGCCCACCGTGATATTTATTTGCCATCCAACCTATTCATAAAGTTACATAGACTTGGATGAAGAGAAAAAACAAATATCAGCTCGATCCAAAACTTCTGTGGCCCTCAAGAAGCTTTCAACGGTAAGAGTTTAATCACCATTGTGTGGTTCATCTGTTTCTTGGAGTTTCCTCAATTTTTAGTAATATGTACTGAAATGATATGTAAGAAATGGATGGACAGTGTGGATAAAACCCATACATCACGGTGGCCACTCAAAGCTCCTGGTAGGAGTAGAACTCGATCCGCGTTCCAAACTAGAAGCCATCACCTATAAAAGGGAAGAAGCAAAGATAATCCACGCAAGTATAGTGTGCCATGGATTACCTGGCGCACAATGTATGTTGGGATTTGCTCTTCGAAGAAGCCCTGATCCAAATCTTCTCCAAGCTTGACTTTGATTCGCTGATATCGGTTGCAAGCGTCTGCTATTCATGGCGCTGCGTGGCTCATTATCCAGAGTGCTGGGATTATGTCGGCTTCTGTCATCTTGAAAGATTCCTAGATCACTACATCAAAGAAACCGTAATATCAGATCTTCAATATAGGCTGTTCAGGGAGTCTGAATACATGATAAAGCATGTTGGAGCCGGAGCCAAGTCCATTTGGGTCCACCCCGTAGCTGACGACACAATGGTCCAGAGGATCGTTGACAGGTTTGGATTCTTTTATTAATTCATATTACCAAATGCTCTGTCTTGTGGACAGGGATAGGTGGAATGAGCTGCCAACTCATGGTATCTTTTCTAATAGAAATTGTCAGCATCTGACCTAAAATATCTTTTCTATTCTATTTACTATTTGTAACTGACCCAAGTGATCCTATGTCATGTTATCATTGCTTATAATTAGTTTTTTGAGGATTGCTTGTTTTTATTCTTCTCAATTCTCATCTACAGATGGGTAAAAAAAAACATAAACAGCTTTAAAGTTAAACGATTAAATCACTCCGGTGTTTTGGGGTGAATTTGGTTGTCTGATATTGATTGTTGAACCAATGTAATTCCACCATTGATAGAAATAGAGATTGTTTCTACTTTCATCTTCTACAAGAAATGAATGTTAGACTATCAGAATCTTCAACAGAAAATCCAGGAGCATCTGCACCAATTCTTCACTCCATCCATTCTGTTACTAATTCAAAATAATCCAGCTATTGGCGTAACTTTCTCCTACAAACGTGTAATTGATTGTATTTGTATGTTTCCTTATTTTGCTCATATTTGTTTCCTAATTATACGTTTGACAGTTCTCAGTTGTATAGCTATAAATATAATGGAAAACTACACTGCTCAAGTGTGTTAGCCAAACCAAAGATATCCTCTGTATTCATCTTTCTATTGAATTATTAGTATTTTACAGCCATTTGGAGGATGCAGAAGCTGGAGAAAGGATCGGTTGGAAAAGCGTGAGCTTATAGGATGTTAGGCTTTGATACCATGTAAAATACTAACAATTCAATAGAAAGATGAATACAGAGGATATCTTTGGTTTGGCTAACACACTTGAGCCGTGTAGTTTTCAAGCTATACAATTGAGAACTGTCAAACGTATACTTAGGAAACAAATATGAGCAAAATAAGGAAACAAACAAATACAATCAATTACACGTTTGTAGGAGAAAGTTACGCCAATAGCTGGATTATTTTGAATTAGTAACAGAATGGATGGAGTGAAGAATTGGTGCAGATGCTCCTGGATTTTCTGCTGAAGATTCTGATAGTCTAACAATGAAATCTATCATAAGGAATGGTGGGATTTTTTTGGGTCATCAACTCTGTCAAAGGAGATTAATTCAAAGTTCTATAATTTCAATTCATTAACTTGCATCATGTTGGATTCAATTGCATGCTAGATGCCCATCAATTGAGTCAATCTCCCTTCGATATTGTAATCGAATCTCACCATCCGCTCTTATCAATATAATCCAAGCTTGCAAGCTCCTGAAATTCATCGACATTAAGTTCTGTGGTGCTGTCAACTTCTGCTCCCCTCTGTCCACATTATTGATCGAAGAAATGGGTCACTCTTGTCCAAGTCTGGTGGGCATCAATTTGGGGGGTTTACAAGTTACGGAAGAAATGGCAATAGCAATTGGGAAATTCCTGCCGAAACTCAAGTGGCTCAACCTCAATGCTGCCACTATATCTTGTGAAGCTCTTTGTATCATCCTAGACTCATGCAATGAGCTAGACCATGTTAGCGTTAGAGGTTGCCGTCGACTAATCCTGAAGGACGAACTCAAGAACTGGGCCAGAAGAATCGCAGAGTTCAAGTACTACCCTGAAGTTCAACAGATGGAACTGGTGCTGGATTGATGCAATCGTCCCACATCCATGGCTTCTCATTTTTTTCAAATATGTAGATTAGTAAATCTTCTCTTTCTTTCATATCTTTATTTTAGGTGGGGAATAATTTTAGATATTTTACTATCTAAATATCTTCTTATTATAGGCATTTTCTTAATTAGAATGCTTTTCTTATATAAGTATCTTCTTATTTTATGTGCTTGCTTATTTTCATAGATTTTTAGATTCCATATCTTTTATTACAGATTGTAAGTTTGATTATAAATAGGACCCATGGCCTATGAAATAAAACAAGCTGATTAATATTCTCTTTATGAAATTCTCTTATTTCTCCACGATGGTTGTTGAAGATAGGGGGAGTGGTCTCTAGTTTTAGACTAGAGGACTGTTGAATTTGCTCACAGTCTTGCATTTGTGATCTCTGGCATTCAGCTAGAGGATTGTTGAGTATTTGCCCACAATCTCTCTCTTTTCTTATTAATTTATTTGCTTTTACTTTCGGGTATGCATCGTGGATCTTTGTACAGTGGGAAGTGACAACTGATCTTTAAAACTGTGGAGAGGTATATGATCCTAAACAGAGAGCTGGTGTTTAAAATTCTCAGAAAGCAGCAGCCAGTATATATCATAATCCAAAACAAAGGAGAGGTTTTTTAACTTCTCATCAAAGAAAGCAAACATGTTTAAAATTTTCATAAAATAAAGTAGATGTGTTTACGATTAGCCCCAACTAAAATGAGATAAATTCATTTTTAAGCTACAAACAAGCATTCATAAGGCTGCATTTGGGTGCACAATCCAATTGAATTGTGAGAATTAGCCTCATATAGACTCAAGATAATTGTAGTTGCCTAAATTTTATGTTTGGTAGAGTAGGCTCAAGTTGCAATTGAGAGAGAGAGAGAGAGAGAGAGAGAGAGAGAGAGAGAGAGAGAGAGGGAGAGATTTTCGGTCTGAGTAGGGCAGTAATCCGCGTCCATTTCAGTCCACCCTTTTTACCAGCCACCCCAACCGAAACAATGGGAATAGAAACACCAACCGATTGAAACCATAATGGGTCCACTCGTGATGTTTATATGCCATCTAACCCGCTCCTAAGTTGACTCAAACAAGGATGAAAGGAAATCACAAATATTAGTCAAATCCAAAACTTCATGGCCCCTAAGGAAATTTTCAGTTGTGATCATTCAATCTCCACTGTTTTTATGGTGTGGCCCACTTGAGTTTTGAATCATTAAAATGAGCTTGCGTGGCTTATGGACAAAGAAACAGAGACGTCACTGTGGGCCCCACGGAGGTTAGGGTTAGAAAGGGTTAGGGAATTCAAGCTAAATATTAATGTTCTTTTTCTCTCTCTCTCTCTCTCTTTTTTTTTTAGACATTCCCAAACAAAGTGAGCCCTATCGCATGAACTATCTGGCTCATAGAAAAGAATACAAGTACAAGTAACAAATTCATGATGTATTGTAACAAATTTCAAAAGATAATAACAAACATAGCTTGTTAATGAAGCCATGACCCTTACCCTTTATAAAAGGGAAGGGGCAGAGAGACTGCACACAAGTAAGCAAGCATAGTGGGCCATGGATAACCGGGCGGACAATGTTCTCGAATAGTGGGCCATGGATAACCGGGCGGACAATGTATGTTGGGCGTCGCACTCTTCGAATAAGTACTGATCCAAATATTCTCAAATCTAGACTTTGATTCGCTGATATCGGTCGCAAGCGTGTGCCATTCATGGCTTTGCGTGGCCCATTATCCAGAGTGCTAGGATTAAGTCCACTTCTGTCATCATGAAAGATTTGTAGACAACAAGATCAAAGAAAACGTAACACCCGATCATCAAGATAGGTTGTTCAGGGAATCTAAATACATGTTTAGGCATGTTGGAGTTGGAGACGAGTCAATTTGTCTCTGCCCAATTGCTGACAACACAATGGTGCTGTCTTTATTATTATTATTATTATTATTATTCTTTCTTTTTTATAAGAAACGCACTTGCACCACAATGCATATTCAAACCCATGACCTCTTGTTGAAATTCTTGAGAGTCTACCACTGAAGCACAAGTAAGGACCCTACTGAGAAAGCTGGCTTGGTTGTGTTCGAACAGTGTTTCAAACAGGCTTGTCCAGTCTGAACCCTGGCCTAATCAGGCTTGAATCACTGTGTGACTCAAGTCCCATTCCATAAGTAGGGAATTCGGGCCCAATAATGTTTAGTTAGAAAAGAAACTAAAAAGAAAAGAAAAGAAAAAATCAATGTAGTTTCATTGTTGATAGCAGTAGAGATTGTTTCTACTATCATCTCTTACAAGAAACTAAAATTATCACAATGAACTGTGGGACTTCTTTTGTGTCATCAACTCTGTCAAAAGGTGTACAATTCATTAACATGCATCATTTTGGATCTAATTGCATGCTAGATGCCCATCAATTGAGTCAATCTCCCTTCATGATTGTGATTGAATCTCACCAGCCACTCTTCTCTATCTAATCCACACTTGCAAGCACCTGAAACCCATTAACATTTGCTCTGCTATCTCCACATCACTGATTGAAGAAATATGTCATTCTTGTCCAAGCCTGGTGGCCCTCAATTTGGGCCGTCTGGTAGTGACAAAAGAAATGGCAACAGCTATTGGGAAATCAATGCCAAAACTCAAGTGGCTCAACCTCAATGGTGCCACTATATCTTGTGAAGTTCTTTGTATCATCCTTGACTTGTGCACTGAGCTAGACTATGTTAATGGTGAATGGTGTCATCGACTGATCATGAAGGATGAACTCAAGATTAAAGCCAGCAGAATTGGAGAGTTCAAGTACTCCAGTCCACCAACTTGTGAAGTTCAATACACCGGTTTCACAGCATGCTTCTTTCCACATGTTTGTAGAATAAAACTTCATAGGCCATGAGCTTTGGTATCTTTCTTTAGACATGTGTTGCATGTAATTCAGAGTTCAAGTACTTCCAACAGCTATTGGCAAGATTATGTCTCTGCCAAATACTAAGGGTGTGTTTGATGCCACTTACAAGTGAGTTTATCACATTTTGCTTAATCGTAATTATGTATTAGCGACGCAGGGAAGGACGTGATCATGTCGATCACTGTCTTCCTCAGGGATAACTTCTCTAAATTCATGGAGCTCTCTGGATTCCTCAGAGAGTTTCTTCTTCAAAATAAATTGATTGATGGTTTTCAGCCAAAAATAGTAAGTGTCCAATTTGGCCTAACCAGCGTTATTCTCCTAATTTTTATAAGCCCTTTTCATGTTGGGCACAACTCCAAAACTCTTAAGGATCAAAAGTTATGATCGAATTAAAACATACTATTTATAATTAAAACGAAAATAAAATGAACTTTTGACCGTCGATCTAAGTAGCTTATCCTACCCCAAAATCATATATGATACGTTTTTCACATTCTGGTTTGCGAGATAGGTTCTGACGGTCTGGATAATTTCCGCCTCCGATCGGGCCTTCTGTGGTCAATCTTTTCCATGAAAGTGTCCGCGACCCGCTCTACATCAGGATTAAAAATATAATCAAGAATTTATATATACTACGATCACTAATATGTAATTGATATTAATTGAAGGGGGTAATTATTTTTCTTATGACAATTGTAAACACCTCCCCTCTTGTATGAATTAGCACAGGAACCTCCTTCTGTCAAAGGAATATATACAAAATGAGCAAAACACCCTAGTTTAAGAGTTTATTTTGCATGTATATGGGGCCTACCATTATATATATAAATGGCATCCAACCCACATAGTAGGGTCTCTCCACCACAAAAAATTGGAAACCAAAAACAGGCTAATCCAATCATTGGGTGGGCCACACCATACAAAAACAATGTATACGTACCCAAAGACCTCCAAATTCACACAGTGGTATAAGCTGGATTATCTTAATCTTTGGGGTGTTCAACAATTGCTAAATGATAATAGTGATGTTTCCTTGTATGGGGGAATCTACCGCGGATCTTTAAAACAGTGGTGAGGTATATGCTCCAAAACAGAGAGGTTTAAAATTCCAATAAAACAGAAAGTGGTATATGTCATAATCCAAAGCAGAGGAGAGGGATTTAAAATTCCCATGGAATAGAGGGAATATATTTAAAATTTTCATAAAAATAGAGTTGAGGTGTTTTCAAGTATCCCTAACTAAAATGAGATGAATTCATTTTTAAGTCGCAAACAAGCAGTACTAAGGCTGCATTAAGATGCACAAACCAATTGAATTGTGACAATAAGCTCCAAATAGAGTGAGCAAATTGAAGTTACCCAAAGATTACGTTTAGGAGAGTGGGCTCAAATACAGAGAGTAGGCTAAAATTGCAGTTTGAAGTTCTTTTTCCATGTTGGACCCAAAAGAGTGCAATTGCAATGACTACTTTGTACCATGAATGGTTGGAGAAATCTAAAGTCCATGTGCATCAGAACTAGAAGGGGCACCAATAGACCAACTTGTACAAATGGGGCCCATGATTCAGAGGTCCAGACCATTGATCTTATACAACCTTTTGAGTGGATGATTCCTCAAAAATCTCCCACACTAGAGGTTCCTAGCCCTTTGAGTACAGGGGCCTAAAAGGGTATTGTTAAGAGAAAAACACAGTAACAGTAAGGGAATATTTGATGGCTAGTATCATCCATTCTGCAAGGGTTTCTTCTTCTTGGTCAATCAGCCGAAGCTTGTCGTCCACAAACATCTCTCAAAATTCAACTATTTTCAATAAATTCCCATAGTATTAATTTTATGATTTTAAGAGTCTGAGTCTAGTCAACATCTTTATTTAAGTCATTAGGGTTTTGGGTAGGATTAGCCATACTTTTACTATATAAAAAAAGCTTCCTAGTTACAGTTGAATCAGGAATCTCCTGGAATGGAAAGACTCAACATGATGCTTATATGCCATCCAACCCATTCATAAGGTGACTCCAACAGGGATAAAGGGAAAACACAAATATCAGCATGACCCAAAATTTCATGCCCCCTGAGAAGATTTCAATGGTGAGCATTCAATTTACACTGCTTCTTGTGGTGTGGTCCAGTTGAGTTGTGAATCTACTTGATTTTTTAGATGACGACGTAACATGAGCTTGCGCAACTAATGGACAAAGTAACAAAGACATCATGGTTGGCCCCATGAAGCTAAGCCTTACAAGGGAATTTTGGATTACAGGCAGGTTGCATCTCATGCAAGCTCAAAAACAAATCATTTTACCATGTCTTACAACAGAATGGGACCATCTAGTGTGACATTCGATGGTGAAGCAGGATACTAGAAATGGCACACTACCCCTTTATCAACCACAACTGTAACCCTAAGAATGCTTGATTCATGGTAAGAGTAGGACCCATGACTTAACCATGGCTAACACAATTTAAGTTGGGTTTGGGCGCCTCACTACAAAAGGAGCAGAAAGGATCTAATTACCCCTCCTATTCTAGAGTGAGGATGGCACTCGGATATGATTAGCGGTTTCGATCATCTGAAGGTGACTCTGGTAGGCAATAGGTATTATTCTTCTCTCTGAAAAATTCTCTCGATTAAGGATACCTTCATCGAAGGAATGGCTTCATTTATAAAGTAAGGATACCTTAATAGAAGGAATGCCTTCATTTATAAAGAAAGGACTTGAGAGGATTGGGAGAGAATTTGGACTCGATAGAGCTTATCTCTATCACATTCAAACTCTCCACCACATTTCAATTCTCTTTCTTGTTCAAATCTAAATTTGAATTTTGAGATAAAGATTTGGAAAAAAGGTTACAAGTATGGTAGAGGTAACTATGTGGGGGCCACCCCCAAGCCCATAAGTGGTTAGTTGCCACAAGTAAGCCCCACAAGCCAATATCCAACAGCTTGTACTATCATCTCACTCTGGCTTGTAAAATATATAGATATAAAAGACAAGGTTGACTTGGGGATACATTGGAGCATTTAATTTGAGGGATTTTCAGGTGAAATTGCCGAGCTTTCAATGGAGACTCTCGGTCGACCGAAACAGTCTTCGGTCGACTAAGAATATCACAGCGTGGTGGTTCAGTCGACCCCTTGATTTTTTGGTTGACTGAATCGTCCCTGCAGGTAGAATGCAAGGCATCTGCACAACACTTTGCTCAACCATTAGAAACTAATCCACTTTGAGGCCACTCATGTCATTGTTGGGCGACCGTGACTTTTGGGCCATATGGTGCCCCACAATATCAATGAACTGGTTCAACCTAGGAGTCTGACATGTTCTCAACATAGACGAGGGAGGGGCCAAGACCCATCCAAGCTGAGCTTCCAAGCCATGGTATGTTTTCCAACAGAGATTACCTAACCCAAAATATTGGGGTCCTGAAGTTGGACACCCTAGAACTCTCAAGTCATGTTACCATTGCTTAGACAAATCGCTCTGTGTCTCAGAATTTTCTTCACACTCTCCCGACTCTAACTCTCTAGACTCTTTCCCTAGCTCTTGACTCTCGTCCCCTCTATGGACTCTTTGTTGAATAGATGTCTTAAATCTATAAATTCAAAAGTCATGATAGGTTTGATGCCATCAAAATTTTCCGAATTTCCTTCAGTTGGTTGCTGGACATACACCAAGGAGTGTTCAATGGCATCGAAGGTTAAGTTTGATGCCATCAAAGATGAGTCAATGCAATCGAGAATTTTCGGAATTTCATTTTTTGTCTTTGGACAGTTTTGATGTTATTTCGATGACATCAAAGGTGCCATTGAACATACGCGCAGATTGGCGAATTTGCGGGATTTTTTTCCTATTTCGATTGTTATTCTTCTAAAGGCTATATATTTGGGTGTAATGGGGATTAGGAGGTATCTATGGGTTTTAAATTCATTCTAAGGATTTCAAAGGGCTGTAAGTGAGATTCGAGGTTGTTCGGATTAAGGTATTTTCTCCTCTTGTGATTTTCTGCTTTCATAGTGTTTACTGTTACTTTTTCCACGTTAAATTCAAAGTGTTTGCGTTGTTCTTGGTGCGATTAGATTACTTCACTTGATTCTACTCTATGTGCTTCCGTGGTCCCCATACATTCCCATCCCATCTCTGGACCCTCTATCGCTTTGCCTAATTCCTCCGCCTCTTTGTTCTGAATGTGAGCTTCCCTTTTTACAGGCATTCGGCTCAGACTTCACGGTGGTGCTCGTAAGGTTGGTTGGCCAGAACCTGCAAACGGCTGGAGCCACCTAGCCGTTTCCGTGTGAAGACAGTTGAGCGCCCCAAGCAGCATAATTCAAAATTATCAATTTGTGGCCTGCAAATAAACCATCTAGAATCAAGAGTCCACGTTCAAATGATCAGACCATTGCTGCAACCGTTTCCCATGCTTGGCACTTCTATCCAAGCACACACATCTGGAGCATGTGTGCGGCGCATAATCCAAACCCCACAAAAGTCCAGATGCTAGGATTCATCGCTTAAGGTGAAAACCAAAGTTAGAATACATGCCGGTGCATTGAATCATGATGCTTCGTGATTTTAATCTTTCAATCTGGTTTCACATCCAATGATCCAAGCCATTAACATGATGGTATCAGTTTGATGTTGGATACGAATGATCTCGAGCCTTGATAATGTGGCTATTTTACTGACAATATGAATGGTAATCATGATCTTTATATAATCAAAGAATTTTCAAGCTAAATTTTAAAATTAATTTTTTGGGACATCCCCATCCAAAGTGAGCCCTATCAAATGAACGATCTTGTTCATTGAAAAGAATCCAAATCCTAGTCATAAATTCATAATGCATCATATTGTAACAGGTCACGATGTATTGTAACAAATTTAAAAAGATAATACCAATACCAAAGATAGCTTGGTAACGAAGCATTGAACCTTTATAAAAGGGAAGAAGCAAATAGAGCACACGCAAGCAAACATAGTGGGCCATGGATAATCGGGCCGGCATTGTATGTTGGGCTTCGCTGATCGATGGAGTCCTGATCGAAATCTTCTCAAAGCTGGACTTTGATTCGCTGATATCAGTAGCAAGCGTGTGCCATTCATGGCGCTGCGTGGCCCATTATACAGAGAGCTGGGATCGTGTCCATTTCTGTCATCATGAAAGATTCGTAGACAACTACATCAAAGAAACCGTAGCAGTCGATAATCAAGAGAGGCTGTTCAGGGAATCTAAATACATGATAAGGCATGTTGGAGCCGGAGCCAGGTCGATTTATGTCTGCCGGATTGCTGACGACACAATGGTCCAGATGATCGCTGACAGGTTTGGATTCTCCAATCTACTATGGGGAGCGGATTAGGTGGGTGGGACCCCTGAGGGGCTCAGAGATTCAGAGTGATGTATGTGCCTTAAATCCACGCCGTCCAACCATTTTGAAAGTTCATTTTAGAATTTAATCCAAAAATGAAGCAGATCCAAATCTTATGTGGACACAGGAACAGTAGTGATTAAGTTGAATCCCCACCATTAAAAGCTTCATGGGGGTCACCGGAATGTTTATTGACCATCCAACCTGTTGATAAGGTTACAAAGATCTGGATGAAGAGATCACACAAATATCACCTTGATCCAAAACTTTTGTAGCCCACAAGAAGTTTTTAATGGTTGATTACCACTGTTTCCGGTATTATAGTCCACCTGAGATTTGGATCTGCTTCATTTTTTGGATCATGCCTTAAAATGAGCTTTAAATACGGATGGACGGCATTGATGTAGTCAGATATATCACAGTGGGCCCCACAGTCAAGGGTCCTACCCACCTTGGTGGATCCAGGGTCTCACCTAATCTGCTCCCTGACTCATATCTAAAACATTGAACCAACACCAAAACTTTTGAGATATATGGCTTTGTTGTGTTCGAACCATTGTTTTTTTAATAGTGGTTCAAAAAGGCTTGGCATGAGCTAAACCGACCTAATCAAGCATAAATCATGGTGTGACCCAGTCCCATTCCACTTCATGAGTTGGGGAATCAGGTCCAATAATTTTTATTTAACAGAGAGAGAGAGAGAGAGAGAGAGAGAGAGAGAGAGAGAGAGAGAGAGAGCTGTAGCCTGCCCTATCAATTGAGCACCATAGAAATCTAGGGCAGGAATCCAGTAAGCCAGCGGCCAATAATATTGATAAAAGGGTGACATGGGCTGTGGAACAGGGGTTTACCATCTCAATGGCCCATACTTATTCTTTGCTCAACCATTAGAAACTAATCCACTTCAAGATCTGTTGGGTAACCATAACTTTTGGGCCATATATATGGTGGCCCAGGATATCTATGAACTACATCACCTTAGTAGTGTGGCATATGCTCAACATAGACAACGGAGGGGGCAAGACCCATGTCAGAACCTGACCCAAATATTGCGGCCCTGAAGTTGTGTCTGGCACGAAATGGCTGTATCATGTTGACATAGACTGGCTATTCTATTCACTATTTGTAAGACACAGTAGAACTCCCAAGTCATGTTAATTATCATTACTTATGGTTATTTTTGGGAACGGCTTGTCTTTATTCTCCTCATTTCTCAAGCGTAAACAGGTTAAAAAAAACCATAGACAGGCAAACAAAGTCAGACAATTTCTGTAGGACGCAATTTTGCTTGCATCCAAATAGCCTCTAAGTTAAATGATCAAATCAGTCCCATGTTTTTGGGTGAACTAGGCAGTCCTGATATTGTTGGATGAACCAATGTAATTTCACCGTTAATACCAATTGGGATTGTTTCTAACTTGGTCTCTTACCAGAAACAAAATCTATCCCATGGACCGGTAGGATTTCTTTGGGTCATCAACTCCGTCAAAGGGGATTAATTCAAAGTCCTACAATTTAAATTCATTAACATGTATTATGTTGGACCTAATCTCATGCTAGATGCCCATCAATTGAGTCAATCTCCTTTCGCGATTGTGATCGAATCTCACCAGCCACTCTTCTCAATCTAATCCGCAATTGCAAGCACCTGAAACTCATCGACGTTAAGTCCTGCTCTGCAATCTCCGCATCAGTGATCGAAGAAATGGGTCAATCTTGTCCGAGCCTCATGGGTCTCAATTTGGGCAGTCTACAAGTAACAGAAGAAATGGCAACAGCGATAGGTAAATTCATGCCAAAACTCAAGTGGCTCAACCTCAGCAGGACCACTATATCTTGTAAAGACCTTTGTAGCATTCTAGACTCGTGCACTGAGCTGGATCACGTTAGCGTCAAATGCTGCCGTCAAATAATCATGAAGGATGAGCTCAAGAACAAGGCCAGTAGAATTGCAGAGTTCAACTACTCCCCTGGAGTTTCACACATCACATTGAACCCAGAACGCATACTAAGAACCCGTCAACCTCCATGTCGGAGAAACGTTCCACGGCCATGAGCTTTGGTATCTTTAATCATGTATTGCATCTAATTCAGAGTTCAAGTAGTTTAAGGAGCTGGGTCTGGCTCCATGGCTCAGTGGAAGACATTCGCTGTTTCGACACTAAAATCATGGGATCGAATGCCTATGTGAGGCTTGTGGTGGGTGTGGTTGTGTGTGAAAATAATAATAATAATTCAAAAAGCTGCTGGCAAGATTATATCTCTACACTAGTGACATGTTGATGCTATTTAAAAATGAGTTTAACACATTTTATTTAATCATAATTATGTATTAGGGATCCTTTTTTTTTTTTTGGTGGGGACAAGTATATAACCAACAGTTTATTTAAACTACAATCTATTTTATATAGAGAGAGAGCAATGCTCACACACAATTAGTTGGACCTTGGAACTAGTTTGGTTAGTTAATGCCAGTAAAATGTTGCACAAGGAAAAGTTATTTCAAAGTGGAACATGAGATTTTGGTGTAAGAGGGCCCCATAGTAATGTTTAAGGGTGGGGCTCACCTAGATGTATGTATTGTATATCCACGCCGTTCATCAGTTTTTAAATATCATTTTGGCTCATGTTACCAAGAATAAAGTAGAAACAAATCTTGAGGTAACCACACTACAAGGAAAAGGTGGACATTGAATGCTGCATTAAAAACTTAGCCATCATAGTGTTTATTTTCCATCAAATATGTTGATAAGGTCACGGGGACATGGATGAAGGGAAAAAATAAAAATAAAAAATCAGCTTTATCTGAAACTTTTGTAGCCCATAATAGCTTTTAATGATCAATTGCCATTGTTTCCTGTCGCATGGTTTAGTTGAGATTTGGATCTACTTTATTTTTTAGACCATGTCTTAAAGTGAGCTTGGAAAACTGATGGATCGAGGAGATACATACAACACATATCAAGGTGGGCCCATAGTCAAAGAAACACACACTTGGGTCTAACCGACCTAATACCTCATCCATGGATACCTTAAAACGCGTTAGAGGAAAACACCCTCCGTCATTTTTACGGAATGAAATCTCAAACGGAGCATCACATAGAACGCATTGATTTTTAATATGCTCACCTTCATTTATATGTAAATATCCAATCTAATCATCTGATGATCGAGTGGATTTTCTATTAACCACATGGTCGAGCCCACCTTAACCGACAACTCTATTCCTCTTTGAAATAACTTTAAATAAGGCATTATTTATTAGTAATAATTACTCTATTGAATGCACACAACTAAGTTAGACATTGCATTTTCGTCCAGCTAGTTGATTAATTCAAGAATTAATTAATGCTATTTAATAACAAGACTGAGAAAAGTTATTCTTAGAGGAAAAGTAGCCAGCTGTGGTGGCCCCACCATAGTTTTAAAGTGAAATCCACCCCAACCATCAGGTGAGTCACCCCATATTTATTAGAATCATGGATAAAAAATCAGCCTCGTCTATGGTTCAAGTAGACCACATGATTAAAAACAATGTACAAGGAAAACTCACCCTCCAAACTATTTTCATTGGTGTGGTCCACCTGAATCACGTATGCCCCTAATTTATGACATTATGCATAGATTTTTAAAAATTAATAATTTAAATAAATTTTGTTATTAAAATAATCAAAATCATCAGCTTTGGAATTTATTTAATAAATTAGATTATAATTTGATTGATTTAAATCAATTTAATATAAAATTAAATTTAAATATAAATTAATTCTCAAATTGTAAAAATACTTGATTTATATAAATTTTTTAATTTTTAATTTAATATTAGAACAATATAAAAAAAAATTGTTAAGTTTATCTTATAATTAAAATAAATTTTAAATTTTAGAATTTAGTAAATAAAAATAATATAAATATTTTTATGCTAATATTAGTATTATTTAAGTAAAAATTTTGATTTAATTAAAATTAGAATTTAGAATAAAATTTCTTATACATTATTAAACCTCAGTAATTCCTAAATTTAATAATAGTAAAAATAATATTTTATTTAAATATTTTAATTATTAAGGTTTCAACGAAATTATATATAGAATTATTAATTAGAAATAAAAATTTATATTATTGATATTTTCGATTGTTAAATAATGATTCATTTTACATGCATGTCTAGTATTCATTGAGCATTGGTATTAATATGTTGAATGTAACGTAAGCAAATAAGGCGATCATGTCCCTTGAATGGAAGACCTTAAAGCTAGCAAGTAGGGCAATTGTGTCCCTTGGGTGAAAGACCCTATAATCCACTGGATCCTTTGGAGTCTCCTTTATGTACTGCGTATGAGTACAATTATATGCGCAGACATACGTTAGAGGTACAACTGAAGCAGTAGTGTAACAAGCTAATATATAAATGGGTCCCTCACCATGAGGTACCGGTGCGTGGGCGTTAATGCAACGTGACCATCCACTTGGGTACAGTGTTGTAAGCCATGATATATATTGTTTATGAGAATTCATGGAAAGTATCACATCCATAATATATTTATGATTCTAGTACTTAAATTCATGTTCTTTTATTATCTGTATTATATTTTTCTTTATCGATTATAAAAATTTGACATAATTTGAATATTTTAAATTTTGGGTAAAAAATGACCCTACTGGATTATTATGCTCACCCTATTATAAAAAATGCATAGGTGCAGAATTGGAATACTATGAGTAAGAGAACCTCTACTATTAGTTTTTCTTTTTATTGAAAATATAGTTTAGTTTGAATTTCAATTCAGTTTTTGTTCTTTAAGTTTAGTTTGAATTCCAAATTTCGATGTAGAAAAAAAATTGTCAAAAGAGTTGAATTTAGTAGACATTATATTATTTCAGTAATATTTTCCTCTTAGATGACTTTGAATATCTATTAAATTTGATTGAATCATGTGACTTGTAATAAATTTTGATATATTAAAACTCACGAACTTGGGATTCGGGGACCCGAATGACAGGGCGTGACATATCTAACCATGCATACAAGTAATTAAACATTCAATCACATAAGCATAATTAAACAAGTGCGCAAATGACAATCTCAAATAAAAGCATATATAGTAGTTCGGTTTTCCTACTCCACTCCCAGTAGACGCACTCAACTTATGAGTGTATCGAATTTTACTATTTAAGGTTTTAAATCAACTTAACCTCTAACCTTTACAATTCTATATGAGACTTTATATTGTTTTATATAAGCTCGCCACAAACCTCGGTCATACATAAAAATCTACTTATGTACACTCTCGTAAGAGGCTCTCTCAAGAGATTTTAGTTGATTTTCCGTAGGTTAAATAACAACTATGGTTCTAGTTTGAGGATTTATGTTTACTCCCACCGAAGGCTCCCATTAAAACTAACACGTACACACTTGTGACCGGTGGTCTACACAAGGACTTGATTTAAGCCTTACACAAGAGCCAAAGTTGTATACAAAAATCTGGATTTATGTCCTACACAAAATCAGGGAGTCTGAATACATGATAAAGCATGTTGGAGCCGAAGCCAAGTCCATTTGGGTCCACCTCGTAGCTGACAACACAATGGTCCAGAGGATCGTTGACAGGTTTGGATTCTTTTATTAACTCCTGTTACCAAATGCTCTGTCTCGTGGACAGGGTAGGTGGAATGAGCTGCCAAACTCATGGTATCTTTTCTAATAGAAATTGTCAAAATCTGACCTAAATATTTTTTCTATTCTATTTACTATTTGTAACTGACCAAATATGTCATGTTATCATTGCTTATAATTAGTTTATTTACTATTTGTAACTGACCCAAGTGCTCCTATGTCATGTTATCATTGCTTATAATTAGTTTTTTGAGGATTGCTTGTTTTTATTCTTCTCAATTCTCATCCACAGATGGGTAGTAAAAAACATAAACAGCTTTAAAGTTAAATGATTAAAATACTCCAGTGTTTTGGGGTGAATTTGGTTGTCTGATATTGATTGTTGAACCAACGTTATTCCACCATTGATAGAAATAGAAATTGTTTCTACTTTCATCTTCTACAAGAAATGAAATCTATCATAAGGAATGGTGGGATTTTTTTGGGTCATCAACTCTGTCAAAGGAGATTAATTCAAAGTTCTATAATTTCAATTCATTAACTTGCATCATGTTGGATTCAATTGCATGCTAGATGCCCGTCAATTGAGTCAATCTCCCTTCGATATTGTAATCGAAACTCACCATCCGCTCTTATCAATATAATCCAAGCTTGCAAGCTCCTGAAATTCATCGACATTAAGTTCTGTGGTGCTGTCAACTTCTGCTCTCCTCTGTCCACATTATTGATCGAAGAAATGGGTCAATCTTGTCCAAGTCTGGTGGGCATCAATTTGGGGTGTTTACAAGTTACGGAAGAAATGGCAATAGCGATTGGGAAATTCCTGCCGAAACTCAAGTGGTTCAACCTCAATGCTGCCACTATATCTTGTGAAGTTCTTTGTATCATCCTAGACTCGTGCACTGAGCTAGACCATGTTAGCGTTAGAGGTTGCCGTTGACTAATCCTGAAGGACGAACTCAAGAACTGGGCCAGAAGAATCGCAGAGTTCAAGTACTACCCTGAAGTTCAACAGATGGAACTGGTGCTGGATTGATGCTATCGTCCCACATCCATGGCTTCTCATTTTTTTCAAATATGTAGATTAGTAAATCTTCTCTTTCTTTAATATCTTTATTTTAGGTGGGGAATAATTTTAGATATTTTATTATCTAAATATCTTCTTATTATAGGCATTTTCTTAATTAGAATGCTTTTCTTATATAAGTATCTTCTAATTTTATGTGCTTGCTTATTTTCATAGATTTTTAGCATCCATATCTTTTATTACAGATTGTAAGGTTGATTATAAATAGGACCCATGGCCTATGAAATAAAACAAGCTGATTAATATTCTCTTTATGAAATTCTCTCATTTCTCCACGGTGGTTGTTGAAGAGAGGGGGAGTGGTCTCTAGTTCTAGACTAGAGGACTGTTGAATTTGCTCACAGTCTTGCATTTGTGATCTCTGGCATTCAGCTAGAGGATTGTTGGGTATTTTCCCGCAGTCTCTTTCTTTTCTTATTAATTTATTTGCTTTTACTTTCGGGTATGCATCGTGGATCTTTGTACAGTGGGAAGTGACAACTGATCTTTAAAACAGTGGAGAGGTATATGATCCTAAACAGAGCGTTGGTGTTTAAAATTCTCAGAAAGCAGCAGCCAGTATATATCAAAATCCAAAACAAAGTGGAGGTTTTTTAACTTCTCATCAAAGAAAGCAAACATGTTTAAAATTTTCATAAAATAAAGTAGATGTGTTTACAATTAGCCCCAACTAATATGAGATAAATTCATTTTTAAGCTACAAACAAGCATACCTAAGGCTGCATTTGGGTGCACAATCCAATTGAATTGTGAGAATTAGCCTCATATAGACTCAAGATAATTATAGTTGCCTAAATTTTATTTTTGGTAGAGTAGGCTCAAGTTGCAATTGAGAGAGAGAGAGAGAGAGAGAGAGAGAGAGAGAGAGAGAGAGATTTTCGGTCTGAGTAGGGCAGTAATCCAGGTCCATTTCAGTCCACCCTTTTTACCAGCCACCCCACCCGAAACAGTGGGAATAGAAACACCAACCGATTGAAACCATAATGGGTCCACTCGTGATGTTTATATGCCATCTAACCCGCTCCTAACATGACTCAAACAAGGATGAAAGGAAATCACAAATATCAGTCAAATCCAAAACTTCATGGCCCCTAAGGAAGTTTTCAGTTGTGATTATTCAATCTCCACTGTTTTTATGGTGTGGCCCACTTGAGTTTTGAATCATCAAAATGAGCTTGCGTAGCTTATGGACAAAGAAACAGAGACATCAAAATGTTCCTTTTTTTTTTTTTTTTGACATTCCCAAACAAAGTGAGGCCTATCACATGAACTATCTGGTTCATAGAAAAGAATGCTAGTAACAAATTTCAAAAGATAATAATAAACATAGCATGGTCATGTCACATAGCTTGTTAATAAAGACATGACCGTTACCCTTTATAAAAGGGAAGAAGCAGAGAGAGTTCACACAAGTAAGCAAGTATAGTGGGGCATGGATTACTGGGCGGACAATGTATGTTGGGTGTTGCTCTTTGAAGAAGTACTGATCCAAATAAAGCTAGACTTTGATTCTCTGATATCGGTCGCAAGCGTCTACCAATCATGACGTCATTGCGTGGCCCATTATCCAGAGTGCTGGGATTATGTCCACTTCTGTCATCATGAAAGATTTGTAGACAACAAGATCAAAGAAAACGTAACACCCGATCATCAAGATAGGTTGTTCAGGGAATCAAAATACATGTTTAGGCATCTTGGAGTTGGAGAAGTCAATTTGTCTCCGCCCAATTGCTGACGACACAATTGTCCAGATGATCGCTGACAGGTTTGGATTCTTCAAAATAATTCATAGATGATTGCAGAAATGCATATAGTCGAATGGCATTTGAAAGCATAGAAAGAGGAAAGTTTAGCTGGCTTTTTTATTATTATTCTTCTTTTTTTCCTTTTTTATAAGAACCGCACTCACACCACAATGGGTATCCAAACCCATGATCTCGTGTTGAAATTCTTGAGAGTATACCACTGAGGCATGAGTAAGGACTACTAAGAAAGCTGGCTTGTTCAAACAGGCTCGTCCAGTCTGAACAGTGGCCTAATCAGGCTCCAATCACTGTGACCCAGTCCCATTCCATAACTAGGGAATTCGGGCCCAACAATGTTTAGTTAGAACAGAAAAAATAAATAAATAAATAAATAATCAATGTAGTTTCATTGTTGATAGCAGTAGAGATTGTTTCTACTATCATCTCTTACAAGAAACTAAAATTATCACTAGGAACGGTGGGACTTCTTTTGTGTCATCAACTCTGTCAAAAGGTGTTAACTCAAAGCCCTATAATAGCAATTCATTAACATGCATCATTTTGGATCTAATTGCATGCTAGATGCCCATCAATTGAGTCAATCTCCCTTCAAGATTGTGATTGAATCTCACCAGCCACTCTTCTCTGTCTAATCCACACTTGCAAGAACCTGAAACTCATCAATGTTAAGTTCTGCTCTGCTATCTCCACATCACTGATTGAAGAAATGGGTCATTCTTGTCCAAGCCTGGTGGCCCTCAATTTGGGCCGTCTGGTAGTGACAAAAGAAATGGCAACAGCTATTGGGAAATCAATGCCAAAACTGAAGTGGCTCAACCTCAATGGTGCCACTATATCTTGTGAAGTTCTTTGTATCATCCTTGACTTGTGCACTGAGCTAGACTATGTTACATTGAATTGAATGGTGCCGTCGACTGATCATGAAGGATGAACTCAAGAATAAAGCCAGCAGAATTGCAGAGTTCAAGTACTGCAGTCCACTGACTTGGGAAGTCAATACACCGGTTTCACAACATGCTTCTTTCCACATGTTTGTGGAATAAAACTTCATAGGCCATGCGCTTTGGTATCTTTCTTTTAGACATGTATTGCATGTAAGTCAGAGTTCAAGTACTGCCAACAGCTACTGGCAAGATTATGTCTCTGCCAAATACTAAGGGTGAGTTTGATGCCACTTACAAGTGAGTTTATCACATTTTTGCTTAATTGTCATTATGTATCAGCGATGCAGGGAAGGACGTGATCAGGTGGATCACTGTCTTCCTCAGGGATAACTTCTCCAAATTCATGGAGCTCTCTGGATTCCTCAGAGAGTTTCTTCTTCAAAAATAAATTGATTGATGGTTTTCAGCCAAAAATAGTAAGTGTCCAATTTGGCCTAACCAGCGTTATTCTCCTAATTTTTCTAAGCCCTTCTCATGTTGGGCACAACTCCAAAACTCAAGGATCAAAAGTTATGATCGAATTAAAACATATTCTTTATAGTAAAAACAAAAATAAAATGGACTTTTGACCATTGATCTAAGTAGCTTGTTCTACCCAAAAATCATATATGATACGTTTTTTACATTCTGGTTTGTGAGATAGGTTCTGATGGTCTGGATAATTTCTGCCTCCAATCGGGCCTTCTCTAGTCAATCTTTGCCATGAAAGTGTCTGCTACCCGATCTACATCAGGATTAAAAATATTATCAAGAATTTATATATACTATGATCACTAATATGTAATTGATATTAATTAATTGAAGGGGGTAATTATTTTTCTTATGACAATTGTAAACACCTCCCCTCTTGTATGAATTAGCACAGGAACCTCCTCCTGTCAAAGGAATATATACAAAATGAGCAAAACACCCTAGTTTAAGAGTTTATTTTGCATGTATATGGGGCCTACCATTATATATATAAATGGCATCCAACCCACATAGTAGGGTCTCTCCACCACAAAAAATTGGAAACCAAAAACAGGCTAATCCAATCATTGGGTGGGCCACACCATACAAAAACAATGTATACATACCCAAAGACCTCCAAATTCACACAGTGGTATCAGCTGGATTATCTTGATCTTTGGGGTGTTCATCAATTGCTAAATGATAATAGTGATGTTTCCTTGTATGGAGGAATCTACCGCGGATCTTTGTGGTGAGGTATATGCTCCAAAACAGAGAGGTTTAAAATTCCAATAAAACAGAAAGAGGTATATGTCATAATCCAAAGCAGAAGAGAGGGGTTTAAAATTCCCATGGAATAGAGGGAATATATTTAAAATTTTCATAAAAATAGAGTTGAGGTGTTTTCAAGTATCCCTAACTAAAATGAGATGAATTCATTTTTAAGTCGCAAACAAGCAGTACTAAGGCTGCATTAAGATGCACAAACCAATTGAATTGTGACAATTAGCTCCATATAGAGTGAGCAAATTGAAGTTACCCAAAGATTACGTTTAGAAGAGTGGGCTCAAATACAGAGAGTAGGCTAAAATTGCAGTTTTAAGTTCTTTTTCAATGTTGGACCCAAAAGAGTGCAATTGCAATGACTACTTTGTACCATGAATGGTTGGAGAAATCTAAAGTCCATGTGCATCAGAACTAGAAGGGGCACCCATAGACCCACTTGTACAAATGGGGCCAATGATTCAGAGGTCCAGACCATTGATCTTATACAACCTTGTGGGTGGATGATTCCTCAAAAATCTCCCACACTAGAGGTTCCTAGCCCTTCGAGTAGAGGGGCCTAAAAGGTTATTGTTAAGAGAAAAACAAAGTAACAGTAAGGGAATATTTAATGGCCAGTATCATCCATTCTGTAAGGGTTTCTTCTTCTTGGTCAATCAACCGAAGCTTGTCGTCCACAAACATCTCTCAAATTCAATTATTTATGGGGTCAAATATGAGTCTGAAGTCGAAGTTATTATTTTTAATAAATTCACAGTAAGGGAATATTTAATGGCTAGTATCATCCATTCTAAGGGTTTCTTCTTCTTGGTCAATCAGCAGAAGCTTGTCGTCCACAGACATCTCTCAAAATTCAATTATTTATGGGGTCAAATATGAGTCTGAAGTCGAACTTATTATTTTTAATAAATTCCCATATTATTAATTTTATGATTTTAAGAGTCTGAGTCTAGTCAACACCTTTATTTAAGTCATTAGGGTTTTGGGTAGGATTAACCATACTTTTACTATATAAAAAAAGCTTCCTAGTTAGAGTTGAATCAGGAATCTCCTGGAATGGAAAGACTCAACATGATGCTTATATGCCATCCAACCCATTCATAAGGTGACTCCAACAGGGTTGAAGGGAAAACACAAATATCAGCATGACCAAAAATTTCATGCCCCCTGATTAGATTTCAATGGTGAGCATTCAATTTACACTGCTTCTTGTGGTGTGGTCCAGTTGAGTTGTGAATCTACTTGATTTTTTAGATGACTACGTAACATGAGCTTGCGCAACTAATGGACAAAGTAACAAAGACATCATGGTTGGCCCCATGAAGCTAAGCCTTACAAGGGAATTTTGGATTGCAGGCAGGTTGCATCCCATGCAAGCTCAAAAACAAATCATTTTACCATGTCTTACAACAGAATGGGACCATCCAGTGTGACATTCGATGGTGAAGCAGGATACTAGAAATGGCACACTACCCCTTTACAGTATCTTGTGGCTCGACCACAACTGTAACCCTAAGAATGCTCGATTCCTGGTAAGAGTAGGACCCATGACTTAACCATGTCTAACACAATTTAAGTTGGGTTTGGGCGCCTAACTACAAAAGGGACAGAAAGGATATAATTACCCCTCCTATTCTAGAGTGAGGATGGCACTAATTAGATATGATTAACGGTTTAGATCATCTGAAGGTGACTCTTGTAGGCGATAGGTATTATTCTTCAGGAATGGCTTCATTTATAAAGTAAGGATACCTTAACAGAAGGAATGCCTTCATTTATAAAGGAAGGACTTGAGAGGATTGGGAGAGAATTTGGACTCGATAGAGCTCATCTCTATCACATTCAAACTCTCCACCACGTTTCAATTCTCTCTCTTGTTCAAATCTAAATTTGAATTTTGAGATAAAGATTTTAAAAAAGGTAACAAGTATGGCAGAGGTAACTATGTGGGGGCCACCCACAAGCCCATAAGTGGTTGGTTGCCACAAGTAAGCCCCACAAACCAATATCCAACAGCTTGTAAATCACACTAGTCAAATAATCCTAACCATCTCACTATGGCTTGTAAAATATATAGATATAAAAGAGAAGGTTGACGTATGTATACATTGGACCACTCAATTTGAGGGATTTTTAGGAGAAACTACCAAGCTTTCAATAGAGACTCTTAGTCCACTGAAATAGTCTTCGGTCGACCAGGAATATCATAATGTGGTTCAGTTGACCCCTTAATTTTTGGGTTGACCGGGTTGTCCCTGCAGTAGAATGCAAGGTATCCTGCACAACACTTTAAACTCAACCATTAGAAACTAATCCACTTTGAGGCCACTCATGTCATTGTTGGGCAACCGTGACTTTTGGGCCATATAGTAGCCCACAATATCAACGAACTGGATTAACCTAGTAGCCTAGCATGTTCTCAACATAGACGAGGGAGGGGCCAAGACCCATCCAAGCTGAGTTTCCAAGCCATGGTATCTTTTCCAATAGAGATTACCTAACCCAAAATATTGGGGTCCTGAAGTTGTCTGGCACAAACTGAATGTGTCATGTTGGCTATTCTATTCACTATTTGTAAGACACCGTAGAACACTCAAGTCATGTTACCATTGCTTAGACATATCGCTCTCTGTCTCAGAATTTTATTCACACTCTCCCGATTCTCACTCTCTAGACTCTTTCCCTGGCTCTTGACTCTCGTCCCTACTCTTTGTTGAATAGATGTCTTAAATCTGTAAATTCAATGGTCATAACTAGTTCAATGCTAACAAAAATTTTCAAATTTCCTTCAGTTAGTTGCTGGACATATTGGGTGTCATTACAATGACACCGAGGAGTATTTGATGACATTGAAGGTTAAGTTTGATGTCATCAAAGATGAGTCGATGCAATCAAAAATTTTCGAAATTGCATGTTTTGTCTTTGGACAGTTTTGATGTTATTTCGATGACATCGAAGTCTCATCGAAGGTGCCATTGAACGTATGCACGGATTTGCAAATTTGCGGGATTTTTTTCCTATTTCGATTGTAATTCTTCTAAAGGTTATATATTTGGGTGTAATAGAGATTGGGAGGTATCTATGAGTTTTAAATTCCTTCTAAGGATTTCAAAAGGCTTGTAAGGGAGATTCGAGGTTGTTCGGATTAAGGTATTTTTTTTTCTCTTATAATTTTCTGCTTCCATAGTGTTTATTGTTACTTTGTGTTGTGAATTTTTTCTAAAAAGATTTTTTCTCTGCGGAAGGCTTTAGCAGGAAGTTCCTAAGCTGGGAACCTATGTGGGGCCCACCATGATGTTTTTAATAAATCCACCACGTCCATCCATTTTTTGAGCTCATTTTAGGACAAAAGGCCAAAAATTATCCGGATGCAAGGCTCAAGTGGGCTGAAAAGGGGAGAATTAAACGTCCACAGTTGAAATATTCGTGAGGCCACAAAAGTTTTGAATCAGGCTAGTATTTTTGTTTTCAGTTAATACTAGTATGAATGATGTTATGAACGGTATGGATGGCATGTAAGCATCACCGTCAACCCTAGGAGGTTTCAACGGTAGGAATTTCCCTACCCACCTTTTCCTTTACTTGGCACACTTGAGTCTTGGATCCATCTTATTTTTTGCCTCTTACCTTAAAATGAGCTCAAAAACTGAATAGACATGGTAGATTTATTAAAAACATCATGGTGGGCCACACATAGGTTCTCAACGCAGGAACTTCCTACAAAAGCCTTTTGCAAGGATGCTGGGTGGGGCCACCACCATTGTTTTTGGGAAAATATACCCCTTCATCCATTTTGCAAGATAATTTTAGGACAACCTACAAAAAACGAGATGGATCCAAGACTCAGGTGTTTGCGTTATTCTTCATGCGATTGGATTATGTCTCTGTATGCCTCGTCCCATCTCTGGACTCTTGATGTAGAGCGGGTCGCGGACAGTTACATGGCCAAGATGGATCAGAAAAGGCCCAGTCGACGACAAAAGTGATCCAGACCATCGAACCTTAAATCGGGCGTATCTTGCAATCCGGAATGAGTTATCTGACGTAAAATATATGATTTTGGGGTAGAACGAGCTACTGAAGCCAACCAACCCCCCTATGCCGGGTTGCGCAGCCCGGAATTGTGAAAAACCCTTGGATCAACGGTCATTTCCCTGTTTTAATTTCATTTTTACTATAAATAGTAAGTTTTAGTTTGATTATAACTCTCCATCCATCAGGCTTTAGGAGTTGCGCCCAACGTGAAAAGATCTTAGAATAATTAGGAGAACGGTTTGGTGAAGCCAAATAGGACACTTACTATTTTTGGCTGAAAACCTTGCGCACTAGTAGACATCACGACCATCTATAAATAGTAAGTTTACTATTTATAGTAAGTCGCGGATTCTAGGAGTTTGAGTTGTAGTTTGATTCTGATTTCTTTCCCATTGCTTGTTACCCCTATTTAAAGGGTTGTGAACTCGTTTTTATTCATCAATTAATCAATTTCGAATTTATTAGAATTTATTTCTATTTTCTGCTTTCTTTCCTCGTGGATTCGAGAAGTCTCTGTGAGGAGTCCAGAGAAGCTCCGTGGATTCGGAGTAGTTATCCTCATCACGTTCATCCCTGCGTCAATTGGTATCAGAGCGAGGATTTCCCTCAGGCCGATGGCAAACAATGAAGGTATGAATCAAAATCCTGTGGACGGTGATTAAGGGATTCGTTATCTTTCGGAAAGAATGAAAGCTTTCCACCGGGAGAGCCAGTTGACCATGCAAGGGCTGCAGGCAACTCTCGATCGTCTTGCGGATGCGCTACTCCCTCCCCGAGCCCTAGGCGGTGTTCCGCCACCCTTGGTTGCTCCCCCACCCATGGTTGCTGTACGACGCAACCCTGATTTTCGTAGAGCATTACCAGTGGCAAACCGTAGGACTACACTAGATGATTCAAGTTCTAGCGACGAGGACCTTAATAAGGGTTTTGCTCGACGACCAATCCATGGAGGTGATCATCTAAATCGTGCTAAAAGAGACTATCGAGGTAAGGCTGAACTTCCTAGTTTTAACGGTTTATTACGTATAGAAGATTTTCTCGATTGGCTAGCCGAAGTAGAGAGATATTTTGATTACATGGACGTGCCAGATCATAAAAGGGTAAAATTGGTAGCGTTTAAATTAAAATCTGGTGCTTCGCCATGGTGGGAACAATTACAACTTTCACGAGCCCGCCAGAATAAGGCGCATATCTCATCATGGCCACGGATGAGACGTCTTCTTCGATCTCGATCTCTCCCCAGTGATTATGAGCAGATATTATTCCAGCAATATCAAAATTACAGACAAGAAAATCGAACAGTCACAGATTACACTGAAGAATTCCAATGGCTGGCTACGCGAAACGATCTGTCAGAATCTGAGTCACAGAAGGTGGCACGATTTATCGGTGGGTTGCGACCGATAATTCAGGACCGAGTTCAGATGTACCCAGTCGGGACTGTGGATGAAGCAGTTCAATTGGCGGGTAGGGCAGAAACACAACTTGCAAGAGCTCCTGCTCGTCCATATCCTTCAACTCGACCCCCCATGATGGGTCCCACGCAGGATCCAGTGCTGACACGAGGAAAAGACCCAGTACCTCAACTTCCTACAATCGCAAACCGTGATACGGGGAGCGGCTCATCCAGACCTCAACGTGCAGCACCCACAACAGTGGGTCCGAGTAGGATTCTAAATCCTTATGCTCGGCCAAGGTCGAACAATTGTTACCGTTGTGGCTAACCAGGCTACTTATCAAACACTTGTCATCAACGTCCCGCAGCACACTTGACTATAAACGAAGGGGGCACTGAAGATGAGGCCGTAGAAGAAGACCATCGCTTTGATGAACATGAACAAATCACTGAAGAAATAGCAGGTGGCGATGAAATGACGGGCGAGGATCGTGGTGAATTTCTAGTTGTGAGGCGATTACTGTATGCCCCACGAAAGGAATTACATCCACAACGACACAATATATTTCGTACTCGGTGCACCGTCAACGAAAAGGTCTGTGATGTTATCATAGACAGTGGTAGTAGCGAGAATATCGTCTCGAGAGTGATGGTGGACAAGTTACGGCTACCAACGATGAAACATCCTTCCCCGTACTCAATCGGCTGGATAAAAAAGGTGAATGAGACCAAGGTAACTGAACAATGCACTATCTCGTTTTCAATTGGCAAAAATTATAAGGATCAAATACTTTGTGACGTGGTCGATATGGAAGCTTGTCATATGTTACTCGGTCGACCCTGGCAGTCGGACCGTGATGCGACCCATAGGGGACGAGATAATGTTTACGTATTCGTCAAGGATAGTCGAAAAATAATCCTTGCCCCTATGACACCAGAGAACCACTCCTAAGCCTCTAAAGTGGAGGGGAGTTTCCTCTTGACCATTCGAAATTTTATGGAGGAATCCAAGGAAACCGGCGAGGTATACGCTATAGTGGTGAAGGGCGAGGAAGAGGAACTCTCAAACATCCCTCCAAGTTTAAGACTGTTGCTAAACGAATTCAAAGAAGTCTGGCCTGAGGATTTACCTGATGGATTGCCCCCCATGAGGGACATCCAACATCACATAGACCTCGTCCCTGGGGCTAGCCTGCCCAACCGCCCTCATTATCGGATAAGTCCGAAGGAGTGTGAGATACTTCAGGGGCAAGTGGAGGAATTGATCCGTAAGGGTCTCTTGAGGGAAAGCATGAGCCCATGTGCCGTACCAGCATTATTAACGCCAAAAAAAGATGGAAGCTGGCGCATGTGTATCGACAGTCGGGCAATCAACAAAATTACCATCAAATATCGGTTCCCAATACCACGGTTGGATGACATGCTCGATATGTTAGAAGGGGCCAAGGTGTTCTCTAAACTAGATGTAAGGAGTGGGTACCATCAGATTCGTATTCGACCCAGTGATGAGTGGAAAACGGCATTCAAGACCAAGGAAGGGTTGTATGAGTGGCTGGTCATGCCCTTCGGCCTATCAAACGCACCAAATACTTTTATGCGTTTGATGAATCAAGTTCTAAAACCGTTCACTGGCCGATTTGTGGTAGTATATTTTAATGACATATTGATATATAGTCAGGATGAGACGGAGCACAGGAAACATCTCAGGCAGGTGCTGCAGGTCCTACAAATCAACAAGTTGTACCTCAACTTGAAGAAGTGTAGTTTTTTAACTGACAGCCTGTTGTTTTTAGGATTTGTTGTAACGTCCACAGGCATTCGTGTGGACGATGAAAAGGTGCGAGCTATTAGGGAATGGCCGATCTCGACAAATATTCATGAGGTGAGGAGTTTTCACGGGTTGGCGACTTTCTATCGTCGATTTGTGCGAGATTTTAGCACCATAGTCGCGCCTATAACAGATTGCATGAAAAAAGGACCGTTCCAGTGGACCGATAAAGCTGAGAAAAACTTTCATGAGATCAAGCATCGTTTGTCTACAACACCGGTTTTGGTGCTTCCTAATTTCAATAAATTGCTTAAGGTTGAGTGTGACGCTTCGTACGTCGGAATTGGAGGAGTATTATCGCAGGAAGGCAGGCCGTAGCCTTCTACAGCGAGAAGCTCAGCGAAACCCAAAAGAAGTGGTCGACTTATGAGCTTGAGTTGTACGCAGTTGTTCAAGCGCTGTGACATTGGCGGCATTATCTGATTCAAAGAGAGTTTGTTTTGTACACTGACCATCAAGCATTAAAGTTTATTAATAGTTAGACTAACGTGAATCGTGTGCATGTTAGATGGGTTGCATTTTTACAAAAATTCACGTTCGTTCTGAAGCACAAATCAGGGCAGCAAAACAAGGTGGCTGATGCACTTAGCCGTCGTGCATCACTACCTATTACGATGAGCAACGAGGTGGTCGGCTTCGACTGTCTCAAGGAACTGTATGCCGAGGATGAGGACTTCAAAGATTCTTGGATGAAGTGCCAAGAAAGTCACCCCGGTGACCTTCATATGCAGGACGATTTTCTCTTCAAAGAGAATCGATTGTGCATCCCCCAAAGTTCTCTGAGGGAGCAGATTATTTAGGAGCTACATGGAGGTGGCCTCGGTGGATACCTGGGGCGAGACAAGACGCGAGCCCTTGTGGAAGAGCGATATTACTGGCCACAATTAGTACGCAATGTGGAAAAAGCCATACAATGTTGTCATGTTTGTCAGACCTCCAAGGGGCAATCTCAGAATACGGGCCTCTACACCCCGTTACCTGTGCCTAATGGTCCTTGGGAAGATTTATCAATGGACTTCGTGCTTGGTCTCCCACGAACACAACGCAGCATGGATTCGGTGTTCGTGGTGGTAGATCGTTTCTCCAAGATAGCGCACTTTATCCCATGCAAGAAGACCCTCGATGCAACACACGTGGCGAATTTATTTTTCAGAGAGGTCGTACGGCTACACGGGGTCCCCAAGACCATTACTTCCGATCGTGACACGAAGTTTATTAGCCACTTTTGGCGGACCTTATGGAATCGATTCGATACACGACTTCAATTCAGCAGTGCTTACCACCCATAGACTGATGGGCAGACCGAAGTTATGAATCGCACGTTGGGAAACCTCCTTCGCTGTATTTCAGGAGAAAAACCGAAGCAGTGGGATTTGGCCTTGTTTCAAGCAGAGTTTGCATTCAACAACATGGTGAACGCTCGACAGGGAGATCACCATTCCAGATTATCTACGGACGAGTGCCTCGCCACACACTTGCCTTGGTCCCTCTACCCAAGCACCCAGGCACGAGCATTGCAGCAGAACATATAACAGACAAGATCATGGGCATCCATACAGAAGTGCAGACCAAGCTACATGCCTCGAACGAGAAGTACAAGGAACAAGCGGATAAGCATCGGCGACAAAAGGTGTTCGATGTGGGCGACCGCGTTATGATCCATCTGCGCAAAGAGAGATTTCCGACCGGGACGTACAATAAGTTAAAAAATAAGAAAATTGGACCGGTACCAATCATCCGAAAAATCAATGACAACGCTTATGTTGTTGATCTTCCAGATGACATGGCAATCTCACAGACTTTTAATGTCGCGGACCTGACCGAGTATCATGAACCAGAGCATGACGAGAACTCGAGGACGAGTTCTTTTGAAGTGGAGGAGACTGATGTAGAGCGGGTCGCGGACAGTTACATGGCCAAGATGGATCAGAAAAGGCCCGGTCGACGACAAAAGTGATCCAAACCATCGAACCTTAAATCCGGCGTATCTTGCAATTCGGAATGAATTATCTGACGTAAAATATATGATTTTGGGGTAGAACGAGCTACTGAAGCCAACCAACCCCCCTATGCCGGGTTGCGCAGCCCGAAATTGCGAAAAACCCCTGGATCGACGGTCATTTCCCTGTTTTAATTTCGTTTTTACTATAAATAGTAAGTTTTAGTTTGATTATAACTCTCCATCCGTCAGGCTTTAGGAGTTGCGCCCAACGTGAAAAGAGCTTAGAATAATTAGGAGAACGGTTTGGTGAAGCCAAATAGGACACTTACTATTTTTGGCCGAAAACCTAGCGCACTAGTAGACATCACGACCATCTTTATAGTAAGTCGCGGATTCTAGGAGTTTGAGTTGTAGTTTGATTCTGATTTCTTTCCCATTGCTTGTTACCTCTATTTAAAGGGTTGTGAACTCATTTTTATTCATCAATTAATCAATTTCGAATTTATTAGAATTTATTTCTATTTTCTGCTTTCTTTCCTCGTGGATTCGAGAAGTCTCTGTGAGGAGTCCAGAGAAGCTCCGTGGATTCGGAGTAGTTATCCTCATCACGTTCATCCCTGCGTCAACTCTCTATCGCTTTGCCTAATTCCTCCTCCTCTTTGTTCTGAAATGTAAGCCTCCTTTTTTACCGGCATTAGGCTCATGTTGGACGTAGGCCAATGGGGCCCACTGGTGAGCAATCACTAATGGGTGGGTCCCACATGTTTAGGCATCTTCCGGCCTTTCTCCTTTTCGGTTATATTTCAAATTCAAAATTGAATTTGATTTATGATAGGAGATAGGGATAAGACCAGATGATATGGTCTCATCCAAACTCCCCTCCTTTCCTATAAAATGGCATGCGCTCTCTCTCGCAAAAGAGAGATATACAAAATACTGAGAGTATACGGAGAGAGAAACATTGTGCACGAGAGTCTGTCCATCTTAGCTTGTCCTTGGGACGATCTGATCCATAGATCGCAATCCGGGACCACTATATACCGTAGGATCAGAGGTGTGAATAGTTCCATCTGCTCCAGTAGTAGATAGGCGGGCTGTTGGAGCACCGTTCTTCTGCTTTGTAAAGGTTCCAAACATCGTGTAGACCGTCAGATCTTGAGGGCTCACCTTCTGCGCTTCCCTACAGTGGTATCAGAGCGTATTTAACGGCGGATCTCCGATTATATTCATCTAAAAAGGTAAGTGACCCAACCCTTTTTTTTGGATTGGAATCTTTGACTTTCGAATGGTATTGGATCAGCATGTGTACGGTGGATTAATTTTTTGTATACACATATGCCATGTGCATGTAAGCCCGATTATGATGGACCAAGATGATCATGTAGATCTTTATGATTCCATACATCTAAATGTACAACATGTAATTGGTTTATGGAATGGTCCACATATTGTACCCCATGCGTGTACATCATATCCACCAATAGTTGTTTAATAGAAATACATCCACTATTAGTTGTTGTATTGAACTACACCACTTAAAGACATGCTCACCTACGCACCTTAACTCACATGTCATTGGTGTCGAATCCGAATGGTCAATAAGATGTAGAATCCCATGAAACCTCAGGAGGTGAATTTTCACACTGATCTAAGATTCTAGTGGGCCATAGCAAAAAGAAATTTAAATCGAGGGAAGAAAATGTTTGAATTTGTAATGGCCCACCAAAGTTTTGGTTCAAAGTAAAAATTGGTACCAGGGGATTTCATGAGGTTCTGCTTCATGTGGACCGTTCAGATTTATAAGACTCATGAGATGTGATGAGTTATTAATAATAATTAAAAAAAAAAAAAAGGCTAATCTGCAATAGCTTATCTACATCATATAATGTTGTACACGTATTGGCTGCTTCACAAGTGTTGGCTATCTGTACACATGTTGGCTATCTGTATAGCTGTTGTACACGTGTTGGCTATCTGTATAGCTGTTGTACACATGTTGGCTACCTGTATATCTCCTGTACACGTGTTGTACATGTTGTACACGTGTTATTTAGCCACTGTACATTAGCTACTGTACACGTGTTGTACATGTTGTACACGTGTTATTTAGCCACTGTACATTAGCTGCTGTACACGTGTTGTACACGTGTTGGCTACCATTCATGTTAATTATCAAGTTCACACGTACATGCTACCATACATGCTTCCATACATGATCCTGTACATGCTACCATACATGTTGTACCTGTATACGTTAATTAGATCCTGTACATGCTACCATACATGTGAAAGCTTCTGTATGTGCATTAGCTGTTGTACATGTTACCATACATGCTTCCATACATGATCCTGTACATGCTACCATACATGTTGTACCTGTATACGTTAATTACAAGTTCACACGTGCTGTACATGTTGTACACGTATTATACATACATGTGTTATACATACATGTGTTATACATGTTGTACATGTGTACACGTGTTTGTACCATACACGTGTTGGTACCATACACTGTTGATCTATTGCTCATTAGTGAACGAAACGATCATCAACCATGATGATCAATGTTGATGAAAGGATCCATCATCAACAATGATCATTATCGGTAATGATCGGATCCATCACTAATATTCATGATCACAGTTGAAGATTGTGCTCTCTTTATATCTAAGCACTTAATTTTTCCTTTCTGATGATGATGTTAATATGCATGAAAGTATTCGGCTTGATGTGTTTAGATCTAAGCCCCCTTATTTTTTATTGAAAAATATAGAAAAACTTAGTACTTAGATACTCCCTATACTCAAATAAAGGTTGTGCATAACCTGAGTGGGAGTTTATTCTCCTACACCAAATGATGCATGCAACCATGTAATGGAAGGTTACACGTTATATAAATTTATTCTTATAAAAGCATTAAATCTCATCTTAATTAGAGAACTTGATTGTTCTACACCGCCCATTCGGGTATGTGGACTTTCAGATCTCATTAAGATGTGTTAACTGCTTTTATACTTTGAAATTTTATATAACACGTAGAAATGCTGATGATTAGTGTCAATACCTTAGATCATAGCTAAGTAGTGATACTCATGCAATGTAGAGATGGCCTCCAAAGCGTTAATCGCTGAACAACTAAAAGGACAACATTTCGACGGCAACAACTACGAAGACTGGTCCCGCGCAGTGCGATGCCTTCTAGACGAGGACGACATATCTCACACACTTGATGTAGTTCAAGAGGAACCCATCCTGGCTGAAAACGGGAATTTACAAGAACATAGGGTTGCGATGACTCGCTATAATAAATGGCGAAAATAAAATCGTTCAGCCCGTAATGTCCTTCTTAGCACTATGCACAAAGAACTCATACCTATGTATGAAGTGCATGAGACCGCTAAGGGAATCTGAAAAGTACTGACAGATGCCTATGCGCAGAAGTCAGATGCGAGAGTTAGGGCAATGGAATTGAAATTCTAGGAGTATAGGATGCCTGTCGGCTGTCCCATCAAAGATCATATTCGTAAGATGGAGCAAATGATAGGTGCCCTTAGGAATGTTGGGTGCAAATTGACTGAAAATCAGAAGATTATAGCCATGCACCGTTCCTTGTCTGAATCTTGGGCCCAAATCAAAAGAATTCTGAACCATACTGATTCTATCACAACGTTCAGAGACTTTTGTGGCCACTTGGTACGTGAGGTTGAAATGAATGCAATTCAGCCAGGTTCGGCCAAGGCCTTTGTAACAGAGACTCATAAGCGAAAAGCTAACAATAAACGGTCCAAAGCTCGCAAGAAGGCAAAGAAGAATAATCAAGAACAGAAGACCACAACACCTGCTCCAAATCTCAAGAAGGAGAATGGAAAGAAGAAGCAGAAAAAGACAAATGTAATCTGCTTTGTCTGTGGAAATTTCGGCCATTATGCTCGGCAGTGTGCCCACAAAAAGATGGTAATTTCTCAGTCACAAGATACTTTGTATGTAGGCGTTTGTTCTGAAATCCTTTCCGTTGATATTATATCTAACGAGTGGATTTTGGATTCAGGCGCAACAAAGCACGTGACACAGAGTCGTCGAGGACTCGAGGAATTCCAGCCTGTAGCCAAAGGAAGTTATAAGCTGTACATGGGCAATAACGCTGTTGAAGACGTACTAGGGATTGGCGTTCTCCATCTCCGTACGCGCATAGGGCAAACAATAATCCTTCGTGATACTCTTTTTGCACCGGGGATGCGTCGGAATTTAATTTCTGTTTCTAGGTTATTATTTGATGGTTTCGATATTCGATTTTCTGGGACTAGAGTTTCTATGAGACAAAATAACCTCATCTTTGCATGGGGAAATTTAATTTCAGATTTATTTATTCTAGACGTAGATTGTGATAATGCCCATATTGCTTTATCTGCTATGTCGAATAAAAATGTAGAATCTGAATCTCAAAAATGGCACGCGAGGTTAGGTCACATTGGAAAGGATCGTATGACAAGACTAGTACGTTCTGGTCTGTTAGACTCCTTATCCAAAGTTGATTTGCCATTTTGTGAACATTGTGTGTCCAGGAAGACATCGAAGAAACCATTTCCCAAAGCGGCTAGGTCTAAGGGCACACTTGCGATAATCCATTCAGATATCTGTGGACCATTTAATGTACATGCCAGAAACGGATGTCAATACTTTGTCACTTTCATTGACGATTACTCGCGCTATGGATATGTGTATCTCATCTCACACAAATCTGAGGCTTTTGATTGTTTTCTTAAATATAAAGCTGAGGTGGAAAATCAGCTTGAGAAAAAGATTAAAACCCTTCGATCAGATAGAGGTGGCGAGTATACATCTGAAACGTTTAAATCATATTGTGAAAATGTTGGAATTGTTCGGCAGTACACAATGGCATACACTCCACAACAAAACGGTGTTGCAGAAAGAAGGAATAGGACACTATTGGACATGGTTAGATCGATGATGGCACAAGCTAATCTCTCTACCACATTTTGGGGAGACGCACTGTTAACAGCCGTCTACGTCCTTAATAGAGTCCCATCCAAAACCATTCCTAAGACTCCATATGAGATGTGGTCTGGGAGGACTCCTTCTTTAGCCCACCTACGCCCTTGGGGATCATTGGCATATGTTTTGCTACCTACTCAACATAGAGGTAAACTTGATAGTAAAACCATTGAATGCGTGTTCATTAGGTACCCTATGCATTCAAAGGGATACGTTCTAGTTTATGAGGACCATGGACGATGGATTGAGATAGAATCCCGAGACGTGACCTTCGTTGAAGATAGATACCCAAGCCGAATAAAGCAAAAGGTTCCAATAGAACTTTTTGAAATACCCGCTGTATCTCAGGAGAGTGGGAATTCTGCTCCTCACGATGAAGATGCTCCTATAGTTCACCAGGACAGTGGGAGGACATCTCAGCAGGCTCCTGAGTTACGTCGAAGCGAAAGACGTCGAAGCGAAAGAGGATTGATTCCCCGAAGATACTTCGATATTGAGGGGCAAACATTCTCTTGCGTTGCAGTTGATGATGATGAACCTGATTCATATCAGGATGCATTATTATCTTCTAACTCGGCCGATTGGGTAAATGCTATGGACGAAGAGATCGCCTCCATGGAGAAGAATAAAGTCTGGGAACTTGTTGATCTGCCTTCCAATCGCAAAGCGATAGGTAACAAATGGGTACTTAAGATCAAAAGAAAGGCAGATGGTACAGTGGACAAGTATAAAGCACGATTAGTTGCTAAAGGTTTTACACAGCAAGAAGGCATTGATTACGAGGAGACCTTTTCACCTGTTGCAAAGTTCTCCTCAATCCGCATGATCTTGTCCATTGTCGCAAGTTTAGACTTAGAGTTATATCAGATGGATGTAAAGATCGCATTCTTAAATGGTGACTTGGAAGAAGAGATATACATGCAACAACCCATGGGTTATGTGGACAAAAAGCATCCGAAGAAAGTCTACAAGTTGCTAAAATCTATCTATGGGCTGAAGCAATCTTCAAGATAGTGGTACATGAGGTTCCACTTGGCCATCACCACTTTTGGATTCACGATGAGTGAAAAAGATCATTGTGTATATATAAAACGGTCTGGAAGATCTTTTCTGATACTATCTCTATATGTTGACGATATCCTGTTAGCTGGTAATGACATGCAATTGTTAATATTGACTAAAGATTGGCTATTCTCGAACTTTGAGATGAAAGACCTCGGTGAAGCCAACTTTATTCTTGGGGTAAAAATCATCAGGGATCGCCCTAAGAAATTTTTAGGCTTGTCTCAAGCAACCTATATACAAAAGATCTTAGAGCGGTTCAGGATGCAAAATTTTAAAAGTCATTGAAACCCCTATGGATAAAGCTACCAAGCTAGACAGAAAATCGTGTCCCCAGAATGAAGCCGAGAAATTGGCTATGTCCTCGATACCTTATGCAAGCGCAGGAGGGAGCTTAATGTATGCTATGCTTTGCACTGCACGGATATTAGCTATGCGATTGGCATAGTCACCGTTATCGAGTAACCGGCAGTCTCATTAAGAAGTCCAAACGTATATTCCGCTATCTTAGAGGAACAAAAGACCTAATGTTGTATTATGAAGGCACTAGCCTCGAGCTCAAAGGATATTCAGATGCTGCTTGGGGTAATGACGCCGACGAGGGAAAGTCTACTTCAGGATATGTATTCTTACTCGGAGGAGGAGCTATCTCATAGTCGAGTAAGAAACAGACATTCACAGCTCTTTTAACTATGGAGGCCGAGTACATTGCATGTTGTGCTACAGTTAAGGAGTGTGTATGGGTTCGCAGATTTCTATTGAGTCTGGGTGTTGTACCGAGTGTTCGTCAGCCTATATCGCTGAAGATAGACAATACTTCTGCCATTGACTTGGCAAAGGACCCTAAACACCACCAGAAATCTAAGCACATTGAGATCAAGTATCATTACGTCCGTGATCAAGTGAGAGATAAGAAGGTCGCCCTCAGCTACATTCTTACTAAGGAGATGATGGCTGATCCCATGACGAAACCTATAGCTAGAGATCTATTTCAGGTTCACGTCAGGCAGATGGGATTGAGGAAAGCTTGACTGATGTACTTGTTTTGTAGTACCTTTGATCTTTCATTAATGAATAATATATTCCTTTTTATTCAGTATTGAACACTAATATAACTAGGTATGAATATCATCAGCATTTACCTTAAAA
This sequence comes from Magnolia sinica, assembly GCF_029962835.1. Lineage (NCBI taxonomy): Eukaryota > Viridiplantae > Streptophyta > Magnoliopsida > Magnoliales > Magnoliaceae > Magnolia > Magnolia sinica. Next base: position 107,012,686 of record NC_080575.1, read on the forward strand.
TCATGTAGGATTTCTATTTTTTGTCGGCAGGCCGGTCACCCACTCGCACGGGTTGACCAACCTTGAATGTACAAGAGAGGTACATTTAGGGCTATGTTTATACATTGAGGTATGAACTTTCCTTTATTGTGAATAATAAAGGATGAGGATATGAGTGAGTCGTATCTGCCTACAATCTTATAAAGATTGAAGATGAGACTGATAAAGTCGAATAACATAATCGCACCATTCCGTTACATGCGATCAATGTTATGGCCTGAAATTAAAGCCAGGTTATGAGGTTATGAGATGAGTCGTACCTTATGTAGAATAACCTGCGTATTGTAGACCCGACATTCACCTAGTATTGTCTACTTTACGACGTGGATTGTAGCCACGTGCTGGGACCTATTACCTACAGATTGCTTTGATTCGATCTAATCATTGCAACGTGCGAGTAGCCAGTCCCGTAGGTGACTCTTTGTGTCCTTAGCTACCCTCCTCTTGTGTATATGAGGATGAGATTGAGTGTTGCTACTTTAGTATACGATGACGAAAGGTCCTTGATTGGCCAGACTCAGTTACACTAGGAAAGAGCTTGATTAATTCCAAATTACACATCTGCGTGGGGAAGATCCCGTGACAGCTACACCAAGTTTCTAGAACTATAAATACGCACTTGAAGACTTATCCGCCGGCAGTATCGAGTTGCTTTTATTAGACTTTTGTAAACAGTATTTTTCTTAAAAAGCATATATATATAAGTATTGCTTTGAATTGATTTTATTCGAAGTTTGTGAAAAATCAAGTTTTTAGAATAACTCGATAAGTTGGATAAGTGCGTATGTTGGCCGAGTACTCCAGGTCGGGAGTTAACTCCATCCGGTGTGGTCATGCGGACTAGGACAGGCATTGCAAAGCTTGGGTTATTAAGTACTAGTCAGGTGGTCACTTAGTACTTAAGCACCTGTGAGAAGATTATGGTGATCCAGCTGGTCCCACGCCTCTGATTCTTTTGATCGCGATGTTTGATCTTTGATTGTTATTAGGCGAGTTAAATGGACAAATTTATGTGCCTATCCCACAATGTGATTGAGTGGGAGATGTTGGACGTAGGCCAGTGGGGCCCACTGGTGAGCAATCACTAGTGGGTGAGTCCCACATGTTTAGGCATCTTCCGGCCTTTCTCCTTTTCGGTTATATTTCAAATTCAAAATTGAATTTGATTTATGATAGGAGATAGGGATAAGACCGGATGATATGGTCTCATCCAAACTCCCCTCCTTTCCTATAAAATGGCATGCGCTCTCTCTCGCAAAATAGAGATATACAAAATACTGAGAATATACGGAGAGAGAAACATTGTGCACGAGAGTCTGTCCATCTTAGCTTGTCCTTGGGACGATCTGATCCATAGATCGCAATCCGGGACCACTATATACCGTAGGATCAGAGGTGTGAATAGTTCCATCTGCTCCAGTAGTAGATAGGCGGGCCGTTGGAGCACCGTTCTTCTGCTTTGTAAAGGTTCCAAACATCGTGTAGACCGTCAGATCTTAAGGGCTCACCTTCTGCGCTTCCCTATAGCTCAGACTTCACGGTGGTGCTGGTAAGGTTGGTTGGCCAGAACCTGCAAACGGCTGGAGCCAACCGTCTTTACACTAGAACGGCTAGGCTGTAGCCGTTTCCGTGTGAAGACAAAGGGTGTGGGTCTTGCCCAAAAGATCTCCTAAGCAGCATAATTCAAAATTATCAATTTGTGGCCTGCAAATAAACCATCCAGAATCAAGAGTCCATGTTCAAATGATCAGACCATTGCTGCAACCGTTTACCATGCTTGGCACTTCTATCGAAGCACACACATCTGGAGCATATGTGCGGCGCATAATCCAAACCCCACAAAAGTCCAGATGCTACGATTCATCGCTTAAGGTGAAAACCAAAGTTAGAATACATGCCGGTGCATTGTATTATGATGCTTCGTGATTTTAATCTTTCAATCTGGTTCCACATCCAATGATCCAAGCCATTAACATGATGGTATCAGTTTGATGTTGGATACAAATCATCTCAAGCCTTGATAATTTGGCTATTTTACTGACAATATGAATGGTAATCATGATCTTTATATAATCAAAGAATTTTCAAGCTAAATTTTAAAATTAATTTTTTGGGACATCCCCATCCAAAGTGAGCCCTATCAAATGAACGATCTTGTTCATTGAAAAGAATCCAAATCCTAGTCATAAATTCACAATGCATCATATTGTAACAGGTAACGATGTAGTGTAACAAATTTAAAAAGATTAAAAAGATAATACCAATACCAAAGATAGCTTGGTAATGAAGCAATGACCCTTTATAAAAGGGAATAGGCAAAGAGAGCACACGCAAGCAAGCATAGTGGGCCATGGATAACCGGGCCGGCAAGGTATGTTGGGCTTCGCTGATCGATGGAGTCCTGATCGAAATCTTCTCAAAGCTGGACTTTGATTCGCTGATATCAGTAGCAAGCGTATGCCATTCATGGCGCTGCGTGGCCCATTATACAGAGAGCTGGGATCGTGTCCACTTCTGTCATCATGAAAGATTCGTAGACAACTACATCAAAGAAACCGTAGCAGTGGATAATCAAGAGAGGCTGTTCAGGGAATCTAAATACATGATGAGGCATGTTGGAGCTGGAGCCAAGTCGATTTGTGTCCGCCCGATTGCTGACGACACAATGGTCCAGATGATCGCTGACAGGTTTGGATTCTTCAATCTACTATGGGGAGCGGATTAGGTGGGTGGGACCCATGACTGTGGGGCTCAGAGATTCAGAGTAATGTATGTGCCTGAAATCCACGCCGTCCAACCATTTTGAAAGCTCATTTTAGAATTTAATCCAAAAATGAAGCAGATCCAAATCATATGTGGACCATACCACAGGAACAATAGTGATTAAGTTGAATCCCCACCATTAAAAGCTTCATGGGGGTCACCGGAATGTTTATTGACCATCCAACCTGTTGATAAGGTTACAAAGATCTGGATGAAGAGATCACACAAATATCACCTTGATCCAAAACTTTTGTAACCCACAAGAAGTTTTTAATGGTTGATTACCACTGTTTCTGGTATTATAGTCCACCTGAGATTTGGATCTGCTTCAGTCTTCGGATCATTCCTTAAAATGGGCTTTCAATATGGATGGACGGCATGGATGTAGTCAAATATATCACAGTGGGCCCCACCCACCTCGGTGGATCCAGGATCTCACCTAATCCGCTCCCTGACTTATAACTAAAACACTGAATCAACACCAAAACTGTTGAGATATATGGCTTTGTTGTGTTCGAACCATTGTTTTTTTTTTAATAGTGGTTCAAAAAGGCTTGGCATGAGCTAAACCAAGACCTAATCAAGCATAAATCATGGTGTGACCCTATCCGATTCCACTTCATGAGTTGGGGAAACAGGCCCAGCATAAATCTTGGTGTGACCCAATCCGATTCCACTTCATGAGTTGGGGAAACAGGCCCAATAATATTTATTTGAGAGAGGGAGAGAGAGAGAGAGAGCTGTAGCCTGCCCTATCAATTGAGCACGATAGAAATCTCGGGCAGGAATCCAGTAAGCCAGCTGCTAATAACATTGATAATAACATTGATGAAAGGGTGACATGGGCTGTGGAACAGGGGTTTGCCTTTACTAATTCTTTGCTCAACCAATGGAAACTAATCCACTTCAAGACCTGTTGGGTAATCATAACTTTTGGGACATATGGTGCCCCAAGATATCCATGAACTACATCACTCTAGTAGTGTGGCATGTACAAGTGAGGGGGCAAGACCCATGTCAGAACCTGACCCAAATATTGCGGCCCTGAAGTTGTCCGGCAGAAAATGACTGTATCATGTTGACATAGACTGGCTATTCTGTTCACTATTTGTAAGACACTGTAGAACTCCCAAGTCATGTTATCATTGCTTATGGTTAATTTTGGGGACGTCTTGTCTTTATTCTCCCCATTTCTCAGGCATAAACAGATTTAAAAAACCATAGATAGGCTAAGTCAGACAATTTGTGTAGGATGCAATTTTGCTTGCATCCAAATAGCCTCTAAGTTAAATGATCAAGTCACTCCCATGTTTTTGGGTGAATTTAGCAGTCCTGATATTGTTTAATGAACCAATGTAATTCCACCATTAATACCAATTGGGATTGTTTCTAACTTGGTCTCTTACCAGAAACAAAATCTATCCCATGGACTGGTGGAATTTCTTTGGTTCATCAACTTCATCAAAGGGGATTAATTCAAAGTCCTACAATTTCAATTCATTAACATGCATTATGTTGGACCTAATCTCATGCTAGATGCCCGTCAATTGAGTCAATCTCCCTTCGAGATTGTGATGGAATCTCACCAGCCACTCTTCTCAATCTAATCCGCACTTGCAAGCACCTGAAACTCATCGACGTTAAGTCCTGCTCTGCTATCTCCGCATCAGTGATCGAAGAAATGGGTCAATCTTGTCCAAGCCTCATGGGTCTCAATTTGGGCGGTCTACAAGTGACAGAAGAAATGGCAACAGCAATAGGGAAATTCATGCCAAAACTCAAGTGGCTCAACCTCAGCAAGACCAGTATATCTTGTGAAGGCCTTTCTAGCATTCTAGACTCGTGCACTCAGCTAGATCATGTTAGCGTCAAATGCTGCCGTCGAATAATCATGAAGGATGAGCTCAAGAACAAGGCCAGTAGAATTGCAGAGTTCAACTACTCCCCTGGAGTTTCACACATCAAATTGGACCGGGCATGCCTGCTAAGAACCCGTCATAGTGTATGTCGTAGAAGCATTCCACGGCCATGAGCTTTTGTATCTTTAAACATGTATTGCATGTAATTCAGAGTTCAACTAGTTTAAAGAGCTGGGTCCGGCTCCATGGCTCAGTGGAAGACATTTGCTGTTTCCACACTGAAATCATGGGATCGAATGCTCATGTGAGGCCTGTGGGGTGTGGTTGTGTGTGAAAAAAAAGAATAATAATAATAATTCAAAAAGCTATTTAAGGTTGGAACATGAGATTTTGGTTTACGAGGGCCCCACAGTAATGTTTAAGGGTGGACGCCTCTCCTGACTACTTTCATTACTATGGAGCACTTGAATCACTTCTTAGCCTAATTTTTAAATTCTTGGCCCACCATGGCATTACACATTTAATGGTTGGAGTGGATATTACCTACACATCACAGTCGGCTCCCTTATAAAAGGAAGGGTGGGACCATCTAGCTACGGTTAGTTAATGATACACTCGAGAGGACTCGGCTTGGGTAGCCTAGCCTTATAATACGGTACTAAAATCAGGATTTTGTTGACGGGGCAAAGTTCTGTAAACCCTACCACTATGTATGCGTTGTATCCATACTGTCGATCCATTTTTCTAGATCTTACTAGGTAATGAGCCCAAATAATAGGCAGATACAAAGCTCAAGTGTACCACACTACATAAATCAGTGGGGACAATGATCCCATCATTTAAACCTTTCTAGGGCCCACCATGATGTTTATTTGTCATCCAACATGTTCATAAGATAACAAAGGCTTGGATGAAGGGAAAACACAAATATCAGCTTGATCCAAAACTTCAATGGACCAAAATAAGTTTTCAACGATCGATGGGCAGTTCCCACTCTTCTTTGGCGCGGTCCACTTTAGCATTTTGTTCTCCCATACGCAATCCGAGTCCCGAGAATGGTGGGGAGCGTATCAGCTGTTACCGGCAAACACTGCGTAACACTTCGGTCGGTATTTCACGTACCGTGGGGCTCACCTAGATGTATGTATTGGATATCCAGGCCGTTCTTCAGTTTTTAAATATCATTTTGGCTCATGCTACCAAGAATAAAGTAGAAACGAATCTTGAGGTAACCACACTACAAGGAAAAGGTGGACATGGAATGCTCACATTAAAAACTTACTATGGCCATCATAATGTTTATTTTCCATCAAATATGTTGATAATGTCACGTGGACATGGATGAAGGGAAAACAAAAAAAAATAAAATAAATAAATAAAATCAGCTTTATCCGAAACTTTTGTAGCCCCTGAATAGCTTTTAATGATCAATTACCATTGTTTCCTGTTGCGTGGTTTAGTTGAGATTTGGACCTACTTTATTTTTTAGACCATGTCTTAAAGTGAGCTTAGAAAACTAATGGACAGAGGAGATATACAACACATATCAAAGTGGGCCCATAGTAAAAAATACACACACTTGGGTCTAACCGACGTAATACGTCATCCACTAATACCTCAAAACGTGTAAGAGGAAGACACCATCCCTCATTTTTAGGGGATGTAATCTCAAACAGAGTATCACACGGAACATATAGGAGACTAGCATTGATTTTTAACATGCTCATCTTCATTTATATGTAAATCCAATCTAATCATGTAATGATCCGGGGGGATTTTCTATTAACTGGAGCCCACCCAAACTGACAACTCTATTCCTCTTTGAAATAACTTTTAACTAAGGCACTATTTATTAGTATTAATTACTTCATTGAATGCATACTTAATTGTACCAACTTGAATAGTACAATTAAGTTATATATAGAGAGAGAAATGCTGACACACAACTAAGTTAGGCATTGCATTTTTGTCCAACTAGTTGATTAAGTCAATGACTAAGTAATGTTATTTAATAACATGACCGAGAAAAGTTATTCTTAGAGGAAAAGTAGCCAGCCGTGGTGGCCCTACCATAGTGCTAGAGTGAAATCCACCCCCAACCATCAGGTGGTCACCCCATATTTATTAGAACCATGGATAAAAAATCAGCCTCATCTATGGTTCAAGCAGACCACATGATTAAAATCAGTGTACAAGGAAATCTCACCCTCCAAACTATTTTCATTGGTTTGGCCCACCTAAATCAAGTATGCCCCTAATTTTTAGACATTAGGCATAGAGTTTTAGAAATTAATAATTTAAATAAATTTTGTTATTAAAATAATTAAATTCATCAGCTTTGAAATTTATTTAATAAATTATATTATAATTTGATTGATTTAAATCAATTTCACATAAAGTTAAATTTAAATATAAATTAATTCTTAAATTGTAAAAATACTTAATTTATGTAAATTTATTAAATTTTAATTTAATATCAGAACAATATTAAAAAATATATATTTGTTAAGTTTATGTTATAATTAAAACAAATTTTAAATTTTAGAATTTAGTGAATAAAATAATAAATATTTTTATGCTAATATTTAATATTATTTAAGTAAAAATTTTGATTTAATTAACGTTAGAATTTAAAATAAATTTTCTTATACATTATTAAATCTCAGTAATTCCTAAATTTAATAATAGTAAAAATAATATTTTATTTAAATATTTTAATTATTAAAGTTTCAACGAAATTATATCTAAAATTATTAATTAGAAATAAAAATTTATATTGTTGATATTTTCGATTGTTAAACAATGATTCATTTTACATGCATGTCTAGCATTCTTTAAGCATCGATATTAATATGTTAGATGTAACGTAAGCAAGTAGAGCGATCGTATCCCTTGGGTGGAAGATCCTAAAGCCAACAAGTAGGATGATTGTGTCCATTAGGTGGAAGACCTTATAACTTACTAAATCCTTTAAAGTCTCCTTTGTGTACGGCATATGAGTACAATTATGAACGCGGACATACGTCAGATGTACAACTGGAGCAGTACTCTGACCAGCTAATGTATAAATGAGTATCTCACCATGAGGTACTAGTACGTGTGCATAATGCAACGTGGTCATCCACTTGGGTACGGTGTAGTAAGCGATGATATATATTGTTTATGAAAACTCATTAAAAGTATCACATGCATAATATATTTACAATTCTGGTGCTTAAATTCATGTTCTTTTATTATCTGTATTCTGTTTTTCTCTATTAATTATAAAAAATTAATATAATCTGAACATTTTAAATTTTGGGTAAGAAATGACCCTGTCGGGCTATTATGCTCACCCTACTATAAAAAATTGCAAAGGTGCAGAGCTAGAAAACTACGAGCAGGCGAGCCTCTACTATTAGTTTTTCTTTTTATAGAAAATTTAGTATAGTTTGAATTTCAATTCAGTTTTTGTTCTTTAGGTTTAATTTGAATTCTCAATTTTGATTTCGCAAAAAAAAAAAAAAAAAAAAAAAAGTTGTCAAGAGAATTGAATTTAGTAGACATTATATTATTTCAGCAATATTTTCCTCTTAGATAACTTTGAATATCTATTAAATTTCATCGAATCATGTAGATTGTAATAGATACCGATATGTTAAAACTCACGAACTTAGGATTTGGGTCCCGAATATTGTATTCAGGTACCCCAAATCTCATATTCGAGTACCCGAATGTCAAGGCGTGACACATATAATCATGCATATAAATAATTAAATATTCAATCACATAAAAATAATTAAACAAGTGCGTAAATGACAATCCCAAATACAAGCATGTATAGTGGTTCGGTTTCCCTACTCCACTCCTGGTGAACGCACTCAACTCATGAGTGTATTGAAGATTTTAAATCAAGTTAACCTCTAGCCTTTATAATCCTATATGAGGAAGGACTCCCGCAAGAGACTTTATATTGTTTTATATAGGCTCGCCACAAACCTCGGTCCTACACAAGAATCTACTGAAGTACACTCTTATTAAAGGCTCCCTCGAGAGATTTTAGTTGGTTTTTTGTAGGTTAACTAACAACCATGGTCCTAGTCCAAGGATCTACACTTACTCCCACCGGAGGGTCCCATTGAAACTAACACGTACACACCCGTGTCCGGTAGTCTACACAAGGACTTGACTTAGGCCTTATAGAAGAGCCAAGGTTATACACAAGAATCTATATTTAACCCATACACAAGAGTCAAGGTTCTACATAAGAACCTAGATTGGACCCTACACAAGATCCAAGATCTTACACAAAAACCTAGTCGAGTTTAGGTCACAAATTCTAAACTACAAGGAAAAAGGCTATATAGACTCTTACACTTGACAATTTGTTGGATTGAGCCCCTTATGTAGTGCCTTCTTGTGTAGCTTGATCGATGCTCTTTCGTGTTTTAATTAGCTCCATTTTTCTCCCCCAATCATGATGTTGATGTTTTGACAAGACTTCAGCTCCAATATCAAACACCCTACATGTAGTGATCCTAATTTGAGGTGACCAAGGTGATAGGAGGTTCGTTGCATATCTTACAACTAATGAAAAATTGTATTTTCTACAGGATTCATCTAGATGGGTCTTCTAAAGGATTTAGACAATGGTATGCCTATAGAGGTTGAGTTCAATCTCTAGAAAATTGAGGAGTTCAAGCATATTTTTAAGGTGGAGGTTGGAATCCTCATTAAAGTGTTAATCTCAATAAATATGAGTTAAAACTCTTTGGTTTATAGACTTAGGATGAGCGATATTATTATAGAATCACCTAGGCTTCTATTGCACCAAAAATTCATACAAATGGCCAAGAACCAAATACCATTTTATAAAAAGTTCAAGTTCCAACGATCAAAAAATAAGTAGATAACGGCCCTGTCGATGCCATTGAAATGTCTTCGATTACATTGAGACGACCTTCAATACTATCGAATTGTACCTCAATGCGATGAAAAAAATCAGATAATATGATATATTTCTTACTGGACATATCTGAATTAACTTTCAATGTTATCGAGTGATTTTTGATACCATCAAAATGAAGCTTCAATGCCGTCAAAGGATACCTTGATACCATTGAAAAAATCAGATTAAATGATCAATTCTTGCTGGATATATTTGTCTTCTTGTTCGATGTCCTTGAGGGGATCTTCGATGCCATCGAAGACTCCTTGAAGTCAGCTCAATGGGATTGAGTATCACTCGAAAATTATTGTCTTGGGCGTATGTTTTCATAGCAATTTCACACCTCTTCTATCATTATTTATCATCTTTCAATTAGGTTTCTAAGATTAATGGAATATCAATAAAGTTTACTTATTAAGTCAAGATCATCTAAAGATTCAAAGGTTATGTTGAGTCAAGGATTAAGGTTAGCAAGGCACCTCATTTACATATTTTTTACTCCCTGATGTTCTTGTACTCTTTTGTCTTCGGTCTTCAGCTTCCAAAGACTCAACCGTCTATATAACAAAAGGACTCACGTGATTGAGAAACAAATTGCACAAATTAGTACACTAACAAGGCCTACTATCTCAGGTGTTTAAAGCAACAGAGTTGGAATGTATAGACTAAAAAAGGATAGATCTAAAATATAGCTTTAGTTTTGAAATTAAATTTGATTGGAAATATCGAAAGATTAAAAATTATCAAGAGAACAAAGAGAATAAAAGAGATCAAGAGAGATGGAAAGTCTATGTCTCTGTCTTAGGATCGCTGACTAGTCACTCTGTCTCAAAATTGTCTTCACACTCTCCCGACTCTGACTCTCCTGGACTTTCCCTCCCTACCCCTGGACTCTTGTCCCCTCCAAGAACTCTTGTAGAAGCTTTGCCTCTTTGTTCCAAAGGCGAGCCTCCCTTTTTACGGGCATTTAGAAGGATAGCCTCACTTCACGAACCATAGATTTGGTTTGGAGGGTAGGTTAGTGTGAACCATGCCATCCATAAGTCATGCATAGATCATGAAAGGACATCGGTGAGGTTGGTAGGCTAAAACCAATAAACGGTTATAGCCCAACCGTCTTTATACCAAAACGGCTGGGCTACAGCGATCTCCGCGAGGAGACTGTTTGAGCCCCCACTGTTTTGGTGCTGGGGTGTGGGTCTTGCCCAAAAAAATCCCGTAAGCTGAATAATTCGAAATTCTCCATTTGTGGCCACTGCTGCAACCGTTTCCCATGCTTGGCACTTATTTGATAGATACCAACGTTCAATCCTATTTTTCTTTTAGATGGCCAACCTACATGGTGGCCCACCAAAACAACAGTCCCGATCACAAAGCCCATTTTCCTCACGTGCATCCGGAGATGTGAACTGCATACAACGTTTATGCAGCCACCTGCTTGTTAACATTCCTTATCCAAGCATATCCCTGGTCGGCACAAATCTGTAATCTTGTGGGCAGCGCATAATCCAAACCCCACAGAAGTCTAGATGCTAGGATTCATCGCTTAAGGTGAAAACCAAAGTTAGAATACATGCGGGTGCATTGCACTACGATGCTTCTTAATTTCAGCCTTTAAATCTGGTTTCACATCCAATGATCCAAACCATTAACATGGTGGTATCAGTTTGATGTTGCATACAAATCATCTCAAGTCTTGATAATTTGGCTATTTTAGTGGCAATATGAATGGTAATCGTGAACTTTATATAATCAAAGGATTTTCAAGCTAAATTTTAAAATTATTTTTTGTGACATTCCCATCCAAAGTGAGCCCTATCAAATGAACGATCTTGTTCATTGAAAAGAATCCAAATCCTAGTAATAAATTCACAATGCATCACATTGTAACGGTCGCCATGTATTGTAACAAATTTCAAAAGATAAGCCCAATGCCATAACTTGGTAATGAAGCAATGACCCTTTATAAAAGGGCATAGGCAAAGAGAGCACACGCAGGCAAGCATAGTGGGCCATGGATAACCGGGCCGGCAATGTATGTTGGGCTTCGCTCATCGATGGGGTCCTGATCGAAATCTTCTCAAAGCTGGACTTTGATTCGCTGATATCAGTAGCAAGCGTGTGCCATTCATGGCGCTGCGTGGCCCATTATACAGAGTGCTGGGATCATGTCCACTTCTGTCATCATGAAAGATTCGTAGACAACTACATCAAAGAAACCGTAGCAGTGGATAATCAAGAGAGGCTGTTCAGGGAATCTAAATACATGATAAGGCATGTTGGAGCTGGAGCCAAGTCGATTTGTGTCCGCCCGATTGCTGACGAGACAATGGTCCAGATGATCGCTGACAGGTTTGTATTCTTCAATTGACTCATGGGGAGCGGATTAGGTGAGACGCGGAATCTACCGAGGTGGGTGGGACCCCTGACTGTGGGGATCAGAGTGATGTGTGTGCCTTAAATCCAACTTCCAACCGTTTTGAAAGCTCGTTTTAGGGCATCATCTCAAAAATGAAGCAGATCTAAATCTTACATGGACCATACCATAGAAAACAGTAGTGATTGAATCCCCACCATTGAAACTTCATAGGGGTCACCAGAAATTTTCCATTCAGCATGTTGACAAGGTTACAAAGATCTGGATGAAGAGAAGTTTTTAATGGCCGATTACCATTGTTTCCTGTTACCTGAGATTTGGATCTACTTCAGTTTTTTTTTTTTTTTGGGTCAGGGGGGATTAGATACCGACAAGGTCAGTAGCCAAATTGCTACTGAAGTGACGTCACCAACCTCTGTGGATCCCACCATGATGGATATGTTGTATCCATACCGTCCAACCATTTGTAGAGATGATTTTGTGGCATGAGAAAAAGAATGAGATTGACCTAAAGTTCAAGTGGACCCACCACAGAAAACTATGGGATTAGTCACGCCCACCGTTGAAACATATATAGGGCCCACCATGATGTATCTTTTAGATCCAACCTATTCATAAGTTAGCATAGATATAGATGAAGTGAAAACAAAATTATAAGCTTGATCGGAAACTTCTGTGGCACTTAAGAAGTTTTGAACGGTGGATGTCACTGTCCCCAATGTTTTCTATGATGGGGTCCACTTGAAATTTAGATCTATCTCATTATTTTCCTCATGCCATAAAAAGATCTCTCCAAATGGATGGACGGTATGGATACAACACATGCATCATGGTGGGGTCCACAAAGCTTGGTGACGTAACTTCATAAGCCATTTGGATACTGACCTTGTAAGTATCTAATCCGCGCCCAGTTTTTGGATCATGCCCTCAAATGAGCTTTCAATGCAGATGGATAGTGCGTACGTAGTCAGATACTTAACAGTGGCCCCCACAGCCACACCTTGGTGGATCCGGGGTCTCAACTAATAGGCTCCCTGACTCGCGTTACCAAATGCTCGGCCGGTGGACCCAGGATGCAGAGATGTTGGAATGATTAGAATTATGTTTAGATGATTCCAGCAATGCATATGGCCGCCGTGGAATGGGCACCGGAGACCAAGTTTAGAACGACCAATCAATCATAAAGGGTGTCCTTCCCAGCATAACTTTAAGGACTATCAGCATCCACAGCTTGGATGATCATCCCAACCATCTCTGTCTGTGGCCCAACACCAAAACTGCTGAGATATATGGCTTGGTTGCATTCGAACCATTATTTTTTCAATAGTGGTTCAAAAAGGCTTGGCATGAACTAAATCAAGACCTAATCAAGCATAAATCATGGCGTGACCCAGTCCGAGTGAGTTAGGGAATCAGGCCCAATAATGTTTATTTTATAGAGAGAGAGAGAGAGAGAGAGAGAGAGAGAGAGCTGTATCCTGCCCTAGGGTCCTGAAGTTGCGCCTGGCACAAAATGACTGGATCATGTTGACATGGACCTATTCTATTCACTATTTGTAAGACACCATAGAACTCCCAGGTCCTGTTTATTTTTGGGGACAGCTTGTCTTTATTCTCCTCATTTCTTATGCATAAACAGATTTTAAAAACCATAGACAGGCAAACTAAGACAATTTGTGTAGGACACAATTTTGCTTGCATCCAAACAGCCTCTAAGTTAAATGATCAAATCACTCCCGTGTTTTTGGGTGTATTTGGCAGTCCTCATATTGTTTGATGAACCAATGTAATTCCACCGTTAATACCAATTGAGATTGTTTCTAACTTGGTCTCTTACCCGAAACAAAATCTATCCCATGGACCGGTGGGATTTCTTTGGGTCATCAACTCCATCAAAGGGGATTAATTCAAAGTCCGGCAATTTCAATTCATTAACATGCATTTTGTTGGACTTAATCTCATGCTAGATGCCCGTCCATTGAGTCAATCTCCCTTCGAGATTGTGATCAAATCTCACCAGCCACTCTTCTCAATCTAATCCGCACTTGCAAGCACCTGAAACTCATCGATGTTAAGTCCTGCTCTGCAATCTCCACATCAGTGATCGAAGAAATGGGTCAATCTTGTACAAGCCTCATGGGTCTCAATTTGGGCAGTCTAAGAGTGACAGAAGAAGTGGCAACAGCGATAGGGAAATTCATGCCAAAACTCAAGTGGCTCAACCTCAGCAGGACCACTATATCTTGTGAAGGCCTTTGTAGCATTCTAGACGCGTGCACTGACCTAGATCACGTTAGCGTCAACTGCTGCCGTCGAATAATCATGAAGGATGAGCTCAAGAACAGGGTCAGTAGAATTGCAGAGTTCAACTACTCGAAACGCAGACCAATTTTCGGTTCACCTTTATGTCGTCGTAGAAGACTTCCACGGCCATGAGCTTTGGTATCTTTAAACATGTATTGCATGTAATTCAGAGTTCAAGTACTTCAAAGATCTGGGTCCGGATCCATGGCTCAGTGGAAGACAAATGCTGTTTCTACACTGAAATCATGGGGTTGAATGCCCATGCGGGGCGTGTGGGGTGTGCTTGTGTGTAAAAATAAATAAAATAAACTTAAAACAGCTATTGGCAAAAGTGTCTCTACCAAATACTAAGGGTGTGTTTGATGCCATTTTTAAATGATTTCATCACATTTTATTTAATCGTAATTATGTATTAGTGATCACAATTTTTTGGTGTGGACAAAAATATAACCAACAATTTATTTAAACTACAATCTAATATATATATATATATATATATATATATATATATATATATATATATATATATATATATATATATATATATATATATATATATATATTGTTGATGCAGAAATCTGGTTCGTCCTCTCAGGCCTTCGTATACCTGCACGGAAAGAGGACAAAGGAGACCCTGGCTTGAGCAGGGGACCCTCCGATGCCAAAGTCAGGCCTGGATTCTGGGTCTAAATGTATTGAGGGGTTTTGAGAAAGAATTTTTTGCCTTACCTCACAAGACGATGGAGGTTCCTCTTTTATAGCTGCATGAGCATTTAATCATACGAGGATTCTTCTCCTGATTTCGTGTGTAGGATCCTCTCCTCGTATCACGGAGAAAGGATCGTGCCTATCTCCAGTCTTCGTCCGATCCCGTGAGCTACGGGGTCGGGGATCTTATCCCAAGATATTCGGGATGAGGCTTTATCTTGCGCTGGCCGATCCGATAAGAAGATCGGCCCAATGCATGCCCGGATTGCTGATGTGTCGTCCGAGCCGACTCAACTTCTATCTCAGTTCAGTGAACCATGCCTCGGATCTGACACATCCTTTGGCGACCCGAGGCATAAAGTCCGAGTCTCCGAACTCCGTATCTTTTGTCCCCAACAGTAAGCCCCCTTACTCCGTGTGTTTCATATGACACTTAGGAGTAGCGAGTTCTGAGTCGGTTCATAACTCAGTCCGAGACAATAAGTAGTCATTTAATGCATTCTGTGTCGCCTTTGACGGGAGACGGTTCAGTTTCTAACATCGCATGTGCCGACAGCCGTCAAATTGCTCACCCCGCCAATGAGGGTTGGACACGTAGCAAGGGCATTATTGTCGTCAGTCAACGTGCGCCACGTGTCGAGTGGGGGAGTCGATGCAGGCGTCGAATCATTTCCCCATTAATTGCTTCCGCTACATGGCAATCTTATAAAATGGTGGGGGTCCCGCATTTCGAACTTCTACTGCCATTCCCGCTTTGCTTTTCCTTTGGAGCTTTTTCGGTCTTTCGTCTTCTTCCTTTCCTCTTTCTTAACTGTCAGCGGCTCCTTTCGCCATTTCCGTTTTCCTTCCTCCCTCCGGTGAGTCTCCCCTTCCTCTTTATTTAGTGATAATGGCGGCTAGAGGTTCTCGAAGTCCCCAGGAGGGAGTTTCCGGAGACGAAGGCGAAGCGCAACGTTTTTGGAATGTTGCGGAATCGCCTTCCTTACTGACAGAGATAGCAGTTGATGCGAACGCTGCTTTTCTTTCTGAGAGGGTCACTGAAGCTCCGGCGGGGCGACCTGCCTCCGTTGATCCTTCTCGTGGTGGGTCGTCTTTAATAACCCGCCCGGGAAGGCCTAATCTTCCAAGGGGCATGGAGGAAGAAGAGGAGGAGGAAGAGGAAATGTTGATTGCCGAGGGAACCTCTGGGCCGGTTCCTGTTGATGAGTCGGCACACGCCGAGTCTGAAGGAGAAGGATCGGAGGATGATCTAAGCGGCCCGGTTCCTTCAGTTTTAACTGAGGCGGATTTAGACAGAATCCGAATTGGGTATCACATCCCCGAATCGGTTATCACTTATCTCCCCCGTCCAAATGACTTGCCGGATCATCCTCCTGCTGGGGCGGTCGCGATCTACCAAGTCTCGATGCAATGCGGCTTGCGTCTGCCCCTTCAGGCCATTGTCCGGGGAGTTTTATCTCGTATTCAGATTGCCCAGGGGCAAATAGTTCCGAATGGGTGGAGGAACTTATTCGGGTGTGCGGTGTTGTGGGCTGAGATGGAACAGCCACCGCTAACAGTAGACAAATTTCTCCACTTATACCAAGTGCGCGTGAATCCGAACTACCCCGGCTATTATGTCTTCGCTGCTTGGCGGGGCGGAGGCGGCTCCCTAATAACTGACCCTCCCACTTCCAACAAACATTGGAGAGAACGTTGGTTTTGGGCCTGTGGTCACTGGGAGACTGCTGAGTCCGGGTCCTACGAGGCTCGTGTTCCTCGGGCGTTCCAGAGAGCAGGTGACTTAGGTCTTCTCTCTTGCCCTTCTTTATTTTTGTAATATTCTAAGTCTGACGGGCTTGTGTCTGCAGATATTCCGAAGAAGCGGCAAAAGCTCGGCTCCAGTGCTTCAGCTCGTATCAAAGAGTTGAGGACGTTGGATCCGGCAGATAGGTCCTGGAAGGTGCTCTTACAGCCGGAGCGTCTTCATCTCGCAGGTCTAAACTCGGCCGTCACAGGTAATGGAAAAATGTATCTTCATGTATCTTCTGAATTTTTCCTGACTTACTTCGTTTTTTTTTTTATTATTTTTAGATTTGCCCGAAGCTCGACCCCATCTCAGGATTGTTCCTGAATCGGCCCCCTCGGAAATGACTGGAGCTCGTCCTCCTCTTAGGGCGGTTTCGAAGTTAAAGGCTCCTCCGCGATCAGTTCTTCTGTCGGAGCCTCGGCCGCCGAAGAGACAAAGAGTGGTGCGGAAGGAGAAGGAGCCTGCTAGTTATTCTGCCCCTACTGTCGTCGTAATTTCTGACCCGAAAGAAAGGGTGGAAGCGACGGTGGCCGCAGCCTCGGAACCTCAGGCGGCGCCCGACTCGGGACACGTTGCGACGGATGTTCCGAGACGGGAGGAAGAGACTAGGGCTGCGTCTTCCAGAGGGGAAGAAGAGACGAGGACTGCATCCTCCAGAGGGGAGAAAACGAACCAAGAAGGGCCGTCCGTCCTGCAGAAGGTGGTGTCGGGGATGGTTCCCTGGGCCTTAGCCCATGGGAGCGAAAAAGAGTTCATCAGTCTCTACAACGCTCCTTCATCGCAAACCGTCGGCCATGCAGCAAGGGTGCTTTTTGAACTAGCTCCCTGCTTGATTAAGGCCAGCAAAGAGTTATCTTCGACTCATCGGCTGCAGACTCTTCTGTCGGAAGCCGAAGGGCGACGCGAGGATGCCGAAACTCGGGTCGGCGTTCTGATGGGCGAGGCGGCCCTTGCCCGGAAAGCTGCCGAAGACGCAAAAGCAGAGGCGGCTTTCTCCAGGAGAGCCCTTGATGAAGCGCAAGCCGAGGTTACTCGGGTATTGGCTCTCCTTTCCAGAGCTGAAGAAGAGAACCGACGAGTTCTCGCAGTCCATGCTTCTTGCGCAGATGACTTAGCTCGGGCTAAGCTTGAGGCGGCGGAGCATATTCAGCAGGCCAACGAGAAGACTCGGGAGGCCGAGAAGGCTAGGGACCAAGCCGTCCAAGCTTTCCTTGAGTCAGCGGAGTTCGAGGATGAGAGGGATCGCTTGTTCCAAAGCGGATATCTGGAATGTGTCAAAGACATAAAGAAATCTTTTCCTGACCTTGATCTCTCAGAAATCGAGGGAGGAGGAGCCTCGGAATCCGAGAATCCGGACGCCGCTGCCGAAGTCATTGCTGGAGATGAGGCCGGCACATGCGAGAATGCTTCGGGTACCGTTCCTACCGGAGGACAGTAACCAGGGCCCCTTGCGTTTTTTTTTTTTTCGATGTATTCATATGTTATCTCGCATGTGGTTGATGAATGAAAGAAGACGCTTAGTTTTATTCATTTGACTTAGCTTTAATCTTTCTTAGTTCAGAGTATTTAAACATTGAGTACCGAGCTAAGGATAGTAAATCTTGAGGTGCTCAGCGTTCCAAGGATGAGGCAATGATTGTCCGTTTAGATCTTTTAGCCGATACATTCCTGGTTGGATGGTGCCCGAGACGATATAGGGTCCTTCCCAATTGGGTCCCAACGTACCCGATCCAAATTCCTTGGTATTGGAAAATACTTTTCGGAAAACCATATCTCTCATTCGAAACCTCCTGACCTTAACTCGGGTATTGTAGAACCGAGCCACTTGTCGTTGTCGTGCCTCCGTGTGCAGTCGCGCCATTTCCCTTTGTTCGTCCAGAAGGTCGAGCCCGAGTGTGAGGAGTTCTTCATTTTCTTCCGCATTGAACGAAGTGATTCGAGCCGAGGGTAATCCGATTTCAACGGGAGTGAAGGCTTCCGAGCCATACGCGAGTAAAAAGGGGATTTCTCCTATGGCGGTTCGAGCTGTAGTTCGGTAAGCCCAAAGAATTTTCGGGAGCTCTTCGGCCCATGCTCCTTTGGCTCGGTCAAGCTTGGTCCGAAGATTTTGCTTGATAATCTTGTTAACCGCCTCAACTTGTCCGTTAGTTTGAGGATGATGAGGTGAAGAATAGACGTTTCTGATTCCGAGGTTGTCGCACATCTCGCGAAAGCTCCTATTATCAAATTGCCTTCCATTGTCTGTAATAATGGTACGGGGTACTCCGAACCGGCAGATAATATTTTTCCATACAAACTCGGTGATCTTCTGCTCGGTTATTTTAGCTAATGGCTCTGCCTCGGCCCACTTCGTGAAATAATCCACTGCTACCACAGCAAACTTGGTCTGACCTTTTCCCATAGGGAGTGGACCTATGATATCGACACCCCACTGTGCGAAGGGCCAGGGACCAGTCATCGGCGTCAGTTCCTCGGGGGCTTGCCTCGGAATTGCCGCGAACCGTTAACATTTGTCGCATTTTTGGACGAGCTTGCGAGCGTCGTGTTGGATAGTGGGCCAGTAATATCCCTGTCGTAGGACCTTGTGGCGAGAGATCGCCCTCCAGAGTGGTTTCCGCAGATTCCTTCATGGATTTCACGTAGTACATAGTTCGCCTCACTGGGTTTGAGGCACCGCAACAACGGAGCGTAGTAACCTTTCTTATAGAGGATTCCGTTGAGTATGGTGTAACGGGAGGCTCGAATCTTAACTCGTCGAGCCTCGGCACGATCTTCAGGCAGCTTTCCCTTGTCAATGTATTGGCGGATTGGATCGATCCAGGATGGTTCCGAGTCGATTGCATTGACGGCCTCGCTAATCGGTTCATTTATACTCGGCTTATCGACGTATTCGACAGGGACGGACCTGGGTATATCATCTTCATCGGCGGAGGCGAGCTTTGCTAATAAATCGGCTTTGCCGTTTTCTGTACGAGGGATCCGAGTGACACGACAGAGTTGGAATCCATTGATAAGTTCTTTTACTTTCTCCATGTATGCTCTTAATTGGTCTTTCCGTGTCTGGTATACACCGGTAACTTGATTAACAACCAACTGAGAATCGCTGAAAACACTTAGGTGCGTGACTCCCATGCTAGCGGCGAGTCGGAGGCCGAGCAACAACGCTTCATATTCTGCCGTATTGTTCGACGCTTGGAATCCAAGTCGTAAGGCATACTGTATGTAGGTATGATCGGGGGTTTCCAGCACAACCCCAGCCCCACTTGCCTTCGAGTTGGAAGAACCGTCGACAAACAGTTTCCAGGGAATAGGGCAGGGTAGGGTCGGGGGAGCGGTTGTTGTTGGAACTGCAACATCCTTTGGCATATCGTTGACCGGGAGTTCGGTTGGTGGTGTTCCCTCGGCAATAAAATCAGCTACGGCTTGCCCTTTGATTGCTATCTTCGGTCTGCATTGAATGTCAAACTCACTCAGTTCGATAGCCCACTTCGTGAGTCGGCCGGAAGCTTCTGGTTTCTGCAATACCTGGCGAAGCGGAAGATCGGTCATCACGATGATGGTATGAGCATGGAAATACGGCCTGAGTCGGCGAGAGGAAGTTATTAAAGCCAAGGCCACTTTTTCCAAGCTTGGGTATCTCGTTTCCGCTGGCAATAACGCTTTGCTGACGTAATAAACCGGCAATTGCTTTCCTTCGGATTCTCGTATCAAAGCCGAGCTAACCGCTGCCTCGGATACTACTAGGTAAAGGAGCAGGGACTCCCCTGATTCGGGTTTTGATAAGAGAGGTGGAGAACCGAGATATGATTTTAATTGTTGGAATGCCGCTTCGCATTCTTCCGTCCAACCCATTGTTTGTCTTCCTTTCAACTGTTTGAAGAAAGGGAGACATTTATCCGTAGCTCTGGACAGGAACCGATTAAGTGCTGCGACTCGTCCATTCAACCTTTGGACATCCTTAATGGTTTTAGGGGATTCCATATCAATCAAAGCCTTTATCTTCTCAGGGTTTGCCTCTATTCCTCGCTGACTAACCAAGAAACCGAGGAACTTTCCAGAGCCCACCCCAAAGCACATTTACTCAGATTCAGCTTCATCCGAAACTTCCGTAGGATGAGAAACATTTCTTCTAAATCATCCACATGATCTGCCGCGTGTATACTTTTGACGAGCATGTCGTCAATGTATACTTCCATGGTTCGGCGTATAAGCTGAGCAAAGATTTTGTTAACTAATCTTTGATAAGTTGCGCCGGCATTCTTCAGACCGAATGGCATCACTCGGTAACAATAAAGGCCTTTGTCGGTGACAAAGGTATTTTTGATTTATCTGTGTGATGCATTACAATTTGATTATACCCTGAATATGCATCCATGAAGCTAAGGAGTTCATGTCCGGCGGTACTATCTACTAGCTAGTCTATCCTCGGAAGCGGAAAGCTATCCTTCGGGCAGGCTTTATTTAAGTCAGTATAGTCAATACAGACTCGCCACTTCCCGTTGGATTTCTTTACAAGCACAACATTCGCGACCCATTCTGGATAATGTATTTCTTCTATGAAATTAGCCTGGAGGAGTTTGTTGACTTCTTTTTCAATGATGGCGTATCGTTCAGGGCCGAGCGGTCGTCGCTTCTGTCGGATCGGTCGATATGACGGATCGATGTTGAGTCGGTGAGTCACCATAGAGGGGTCGATCCCGAGCATATCTTCATGACACCAGGCAAATACGTCGGCGTACCTACGGAGCAGGGCTATCAGCTTTTCTTTCAAGGGGGACTGTAAAGACGAGCCAATTCGTACCGTCTTGGATCCATCTGTTTCGACCAAGGGAATTGAGATAAGATCTTCGACCGGCTGCCCTCGTTCATGACTCTCGCCCCGAGGGTCCAATGATTCGATCGTTGATATGTTGATCGGACTTTTGTCGGCGGTTCCCTTTACAGCTATCATGTAACAACGCCTCGCATCTTGCTGGTCTCCTTTGACAATTCCTACTCCCGACTCAGTCGGGAATTTCAGTGAAAGATGGTATGTGGATACCACGGCCTGGAGGAGACTCAATGAAGGTCGGCCGAGTATTGCGTTGTATACTGAGGGTTGATCGACGACCAAGAATTCGACCATCATCGTCGTTTGATGTGGGGCACTACCAGCAGTGAGTGGTAACGAGACAATCCCTTCGGGCAGTACTTGTCCTCCGGAAAAATCGATTAACGGGGTCCGAACTGGGCGTAGCATGGATCGTTCGATCCCCATTTTGTCGAATGCCTGAGTAAACAACCCGTCTGCAGATGACCCCGTATCGACGAGTATCCGGAACACTTTTCGCTTAGCGATAGTCAGGGTGACAATCAATGCGTCATCGTGGGGGTGATAGATACCTCGGGCATCTTCCTCTGTGAACGAAATGCAATATCTTTCCCTTTTCTTCTCCTTTGGTAGCCGATCTATAATCATAAGTTCGGACTTAGGCTGACTAAGTTTTCTCGCATGATTCCTTCGAGCATTGTTTGAGTCGCCCCCACCTCGCGGACCGCCGAT
This sequence comes from Magnolia sinica, assembly GCF_029962835.1. Taxonomy (NCBI): domain Eukaryota; kingdom Viridiplantae; phylum Streptophyta; class Magnoliopsida; order Magnoliales; family Magnoliaceae; genus Magnolia; species Magnolia sinica. The sequence goes on from NC_080575.1 coordinate 107,034,994, forward strand.
AATTGTCCGGATTTCTTCCATAGGCTGACTCTCGGTTGGACGTCCCTCAGCTACCCCAGCTTTAACCACATGTTCTTTGAGTCGGCCGTCCTTTATGAGTCATTCGATCTCTTCCTTTAGGTGACGGCAATCACTTGTGTTATGCCCGTGATCAAGGTGATAATGGCAGTATTTATCCTTGTCCCGCCGATTAGGATTACTCCTGAGCTTACTGGGCCAGTTGACAAAGCCTTCGCTTTTGATTTCCATCAATACCTGTTCCTGAGTCTTGTTCAGGGGGGTATATGCGAAAAATCTTCGATCTGGTCGTTTGCCTGACCTTCGCTCATCACGCGCTTGATTATCATTGCGTTTCCTTCCTCCGGCCGAGTCGGCTTCTTTTTTGGCCGACTCTTTGACCAAAGTTTTAGTTTCGCGCAGAATTCGCGTTTCTTCGGCGTTTGCATACTTATCCGACCGCGCCATAAATTCTGCCAGAGTATCGGGCAGAGTTTTGTCTAGAGATGCCAGGAATGGCTTATCTCTAACCCCTTGCATGAGCGCATTGAGAGTCGTTTCTTCTGAATGTTTTCGAACCTGAAAGGATTCGAAATTGAAACGCTTGATATAATCTTTCAATAGCTCTCCCTGCTTTTGAACTATGTTGTTCAGATGTGCAGGGGGCTTCAATTTCTTTTTTCCATCGATGAAGTTGGTGAGGAAGGCGTTGCTCAGCTCAACGAATGAGCTGATGGACTTTGGTTTCAACTGTTTGAACCACAGTCGAGCTACATCGGTCAATGTAAGAGAAAAGGCCCGACACATTACTGCATCCGAGGCATCGTGGAGCTCCATATAGGTTCTGAAGCATTCGATATGCTCCGTCGGGTCGGTCTTGCCGGTGAAAGGAGTGATTTGAGGTAATCGAAACCTTTCGGGCAACCGAGCCTTCATTACCGAGTCCACAAAGGGGGACGCCTTTGCCTCGGATCTGGTCGAATACATATTCCGGCCATGCTTCATGTCCGCCATCTCTTTCGCCATTTCTTCCCGCACTTCTCTTTTAAAATTTTGAATATCGGCTTTCCAAGGTTCACTGCTCTCTGCCGTGCCTTCCATGGAAGGGCGGTTGCGCTTTCTTCGCTCTATCTCGTGTCGAAGATCGGTCGGGGGCAGGGAAGCGTTGGCCGACTGCGCTGGAGATGGTTCTGATTCGCCTTGGGGTTGGCTCGGCCGGAAGGACTGCGGCGCGGAAGGTTGAGGATCAACCGCCGCAGTCGGTACGTGCGCTGTCTCCCCTTGAGGATGCGGGAGTGGCTGCATTTGCTGCTGATACATTCGTTCCAGCATCTGCTTCATCATATTCATATCAGACCGGATTTCTTGAACCTCCTGGTCCAACCGCCCATCGTTGCGACCCCGCTGATTGTTGCTTGTTCTGGTCGCTCCTCGTTGGCGGTTGTTAGGTGGGTTCTGGGCTGCGGGGACCGCGACTGGACCCGCTAGCCCTGTAATCGCAATTTCGTTCAAATCTTCTTCGGGGACCGTCCTTCTAGTCATCACCATGGAATTCAATATAGAAATATGAGATGACTTTTTTGTACGGTTCCCACAGACGGCGCCAAACTGTTGGTGCAAAAATCTGGTTCGTCCTCTTAGACCTTCGTATACCTGCACGGAAAGAGGACAAAGGAGACCCTGGCTTGAGCAGGGGACCCTCCGATGCCAAAGTCAGGCCTGGATTCTGGGTCTAAATGTATTGAGGGGTTTTGAGAAAGAATTTTTTGCCTTACCTCACAAGACGATGGAGGTTCCTCTTTTATAGCTGCAGGAGCATTTAATCATACGAGGATTCTTCTCCTGATATCGTGTGCGGGATCCTCTCCTGGTATCACGGAGAAAGGATCGTGCCTATCTCCAGTCTTCGTCCGATCCCGTGAGCTTCGGGGTCGGGGATCTTATCCCAAGATATTCGGGATGAGGCTTTATCTTGCGCTGGCCGATCCGATAAGAAGATCGGCCCGATGCATGCCCGGATTGCTGATGTGTCGTCCGAGCCGACTCAACTTCTGTCTCGGTTCAGTGAACCATGCCTCGGATCTGACACATCCTTTGGCGACCCGAGGCATAAAGTCCGAGTCTCCGAACTCCGTATCTTTTGTCCCCAACAATATATATATATATATATATATATATAGGTGATATTAATTAAAAGGGATAATTTTGATGTTTTATTACAATTGTAAACACCTCCCTACTGATTTGAATCAGCGTAGGCACCACTTTCCATTTGAGCTATTTGAGAAATATGTACAAAATGAGCAAAATATCCTGGCTTGAGTTTGCTCTGCATGTGCGTGGCGCCCACCATTATATATAACTGGCATCCAACCCATATAGTAGGGTCGCTCCACCATAAAATTGGAAGCCGAGAAACAGTCTAATCCGATCATCAGGTGCGCCACACCATAAAAACAATGTATAAGTCTCCAAAGACCTCCAAATTCAAGTGGTGGTCCAGCTAATGATTGGATTATCTTGACCTCTAGGGTACCACTTTTTTTTATGTGGTGAAGTGAAGTGCTGAAGCGATCAGATGACAAGTGCTCGCTCCAGTGGCTGATATGTCTGCAGCTAGTTGCAAATTGCAAAAGTGTCAATTGCTGAAGGATAATAGCGATGTTTCCTCTTATGGAGAATCCACTGCCGGTCTTTAAAACAGTCGGGAGGTATCCAAAACAGAGTGGATGTGTTTAGGGCCCGTTTGGATAGCACCAAATAAGTTACTTTTTCTACTTGCAACAGTAGATAACTTATTCGAGACAAGTAAGTTTGGTTTATGCTCAATTATAAGTAACTTTTTTACTTAAAAGTTACTTAATCAAATAGCTTAAGTAAACAGCTTAAGTTACTTATGATCCAAAAGTACCCTTAAAAATCATAATCCAAAATGCAGGAGGGGTGTTTAAAGTTCTCATTGAATAGAGCGGGTGTGTTTAAATTTTTCTTAAAATAGAGAGGAGGTGTGTACAATTATCCCTAAATAAAATGAGATTGATTCATTTTTAAGTGGCAAACAAGCAGTCCTAGGCTGCATTTGGATGCAAAAACCAATTGAATTGTGACAATTACTCCATATAAACTGAGCAAATTATAATTACCTAAAAGTTATGTTTGGGAGAGTAGGCTAAAACTGCAATTAAGTTTTCTTTTCCCAAATTGGACCGAAAGGATTGCAATTGCAATGACTACTTCTGTACCATGAATGGTAGGAGAATTCTGAAGTCCGGGCTCATTAGAACAAGAAGGGCTGCTGATGGACTAACTTGTACGAATGGGGCCCACGATTTGGAAATCCAGATTGTTGATCTTATGCAACCTTTTGGGTGGAGGTTGCGTGTGTGTATATGTATGCGGACCATATTCCCTAGCTAAGAAAGGTAGAAAGAAGGGGTTGAGAGCAGATAACGAACTGAAAGCATCTTTTAAGTAGGAAAGAAAGACTTTGAAAGGCTACTTTTCTTTAATAGATAAAATATCTATTTCAGATGATATATATATATATATATATATAGATATATATCTCACAATGGACCCAAACATCACAATTGCAGGTTAACACTAGAAATAAAGGAAGTGCTTCCAAGCATTTAGTTATACCATATTCCCAATACTTGTAGAAACGAACTAAGCCATTTATGTAAGAAAAGGTGAAGTAAGGTGACGTATGATGGTTGATCACCTGAAGTTGATCTTTTTGTTTCACCCGGCAAAACTTCAATTGAGGCCAATAATGTTGAACAAATTGTCAATGACTTCATGGACAATTAAAATCGAAAGAAATCAAACTGAAAAGTTTGATATGAGACGAAGATAGCTTAAATGTGCATTTTAGCTTTCGATAGCAATAACTTCATAATCAGTTATTTATTTCGCACATATAATGTCATTGGAAAGATACTGACAAGATCTACATCTTGGTTAATCAACCAGGGTTCATTGTCAGCTCTCAAAATTCAATTATTTAAGAGATCGAATCTGAGTCCAAAGTCAAATTTATTATTTTTAACGAGTTTCATTTTACTATATGAGGGTTTTAAGAGTCTGAGTCTAGTTCAACACCGTTACTAATGCCATTTGAAAGCTAGTTACAGGTTTGGCTCGGATTAGACATCCCTTCCACTCTGTTTGGTAATTTTCCTATTCCTGAAAAGTTTCATTGTTTCAGCGGGGTCAATACTTTCTAGGGATGGAAGGGTCCTTGCTCATGGCTCAGTGGTAGACTTTGTCGATTTGAACACTGAGGTCATGGGTTCAAGTACCCACGTGCTGCCTATGGATGGGTGTGAGAGTGTGTTAAAAAATTTAAAGAGAGAGAGAGAGAGACCCACCATGATACTTATAGTCAGATGGAAAGACCCACCATGATACTTATATGCCATCCAACCCATTCATAAGGTGACTCCAACGGGGATAAAGAGAAAACATAAATATCAGCATGATCCAAAATTCCATGGCTCCTTAAAGTTTCCAATAGTGAGCATTCGATTTGCACTGCTTCTTTTGATGTGGTCCACTTGAGTTTTAAATATGCTTAATTTTTTAGATAACGTCCTAACTTAGCTTCCACCACCAATAGATAAGGTAACAAAGACATCATGGTTGCATCCCATGCAAGCTTGATACAAATTATTTTACTTTCTCCTACAGCAAAATCAGACCACCCAGCATGACATTTGATGGTAAAACAGGATACTAGAAATGATGAAGCACCTCTTGTGGCTCGACAACAGCTGTAACCCATGAATGCTCGATTTAAAATAAGAGTGGGACCCATGACCAAACCGTAAGCATTCAGTTTCATATTTCCAAGTACCCAAAACAGAGGAACAAGCTCTCAAATTGCAATTACATTCATTTCAGGTACGATTCCAAGGGAAGGTAATTACAATTTAGTACTCCCTCAGTCAATGAATGCAACCAAAGGAATCAAATTTGGTAACGTGCCATTTTAAGCATTTGTGGAAGATAAATTGCAAATGGGTCCCACAAATGTAGATTCACAGGTTCATGTAATGGGCACCTGCATTGGAGCAGCCCGATAGATAGATAGAATGTCCTAAACATGGTAGCAGTTGTGAAAACATGAAAGGACTCGCTATACACATGCTCCTAGTCGCAATGGACACTTGGACACTTGGACGGTCCAGCTGATCCAGCCGCACTGCCCACTAGGCACAACAAACAAATGCTAGGATCCTAAGAAAATCACACACATTTGTCGATAGTAGTCATCTTATGGAAAGCCAATGAAATGTGTGGTCAGGATCACTTATGATAGAATAGGCCTAACCAACAAATCCGGTCCTGTATTGCTTGTGAAAAGCCTGGATTGATGAGCCCATTGGATCTAACGGTCTCTACACAATTTTATGGACTTTCACACAAAACCAAAGACAGACAGCCTCCATCCAGTGAGATCGGATTAGGTGAGACCCTGGCCTCACCCAAGGGGTGCAGCCCTTACAGTTGGGTTACTGTGAAGCCCACCTTGATGTATGTATTATGCATCCTCGCTGTCCATCCGTTTTTTCAGATCATTTTAGAAAATTATCTGAAAAATGAAGCATGTCCAATTATCAGGTGGACCATACCATTAGAAACAGTGGTGATTCCACCGTCCATCCATTAAAAACTTCTTAGGGCGCACCTTAATGTTTCTGTAGTGTTTATTTACCATACAATTGGTTGATAAGGTCACATAAGCATAGATGAAGGAAGCAAACAATTATTAGCTTGATTCACAGCCCATTAATGGTCAATCACCACTGTTTATGATGGTATGGTCCACCTTTTCTTTTTTTCCTCTTAGCTTGTTAGTACACACCCTCACTGTCAGTACACACTCCACGGTTAGCCACCCCCACTGGGGAATCGATGCCATGACCTCAGTGTTGAAACCAGGTATCTTCGTTTTTGGTATGGTCCACCTGATAATTGGATCACAAACAATGGTATGGTCCACCTGATAATTGGATCTGCTTCATTTTTGGAATAATTGGATAGTGTGGATACATAATACATACATCAAGGTGGGCCCAATGAAACCCTATGTTAATGGCCACATAATCTTGGGTGAGATCAAGGTCTCACCAAATCGGCTCTCTTCTATCCAGTGGTCCGCCTAACTACTAACGAAGTAGAAAAGATATAATCATCCTGATAATTTTATAATTAAGATGACCATCGGACATGATTAATGGTTTATTTCCTGTAGAGGCAACTTTAATTGGTAATTGATATTATTCTTATTTCCATTTTATCTTTGAGAATTTTTCTATTGGGAAACCTTTTATAAAGGGAATGCCTTCATTTATAAAGGGAAGAACGCAGAGAATTGAAATAGCATTTGGATACAATAGACTATATTCCTATCTCATCTTAGTCATCTCTTTCATTTAAATCTAAATTTAAAATTCTAGAAAGAAAAAAAGATTAAAATCTTATTACTGGAGGAAACCATGTGGGACCCACCCATAAGTGGCTGCCACAAGTAAGTCCCACAAGCCCATATCCAAAAGTTTGTAAACCACACTTGTCAGATAATGCTAACCATTTTATTATGGCCTGGAAAATATATAAACATAAAAGAGAAAATTGACTTGTAAATAAATTGGATCATTCAATTTGAGGGATTTTCAGGCTGTAGCCTTTGAAATAGATGCTGCACTTAATGCATCATTTATTAATCAACCAGATAGAACTCTTGATGCTGTGCCATGGGTTATGGGAAAAAAATAAAAGAGCCACGTCAACAGCTCACGCAGGCCCGAAGGATTTGTACCTTGTGTTCCACAGCCACTTTAATGTCCACATATAAGGTGAGTAGGATTGTGGGATCCAATTCATGGCTCGGTGGTAGACAGCGCATTTCACCACTGTCATGGTTCGTGTGCCTACGTTGCCTATGTAAAAATTAAAAAATAATATTATTATTTATAAAAAGGAAAAAAAAAAAAAAAAAGTGGATGGAATCGTCCAGTAGGTGTGAGATCCTTGATGCATAAATCATCTTCGTAGGCTACACCTGGTGAATACGTTAGATCTAATTCATGCAACATGGTTGACCCCACATAGACGTTTCTACAGTAGCCATCACTTGCCCCAAAATTTCTCCTTCAGTGTGGCCCACCTATGTTATGTATCAGATTAGATTTTTGAATCTAATCCTAATATTGGAAGTAAAATATAATGGAGCATTGGATGTCACTACTGCGTAACGGTGGGCCTCGCATGTCCAAATTCTTCTTCTGTTCCTTTTGGGACATGGAATTTATACACTCACTCTTTACAGGTATGAAATAAGTGTATTTTTGAACTCATTTCTAAAAAGAACGTGGATTGGATACTACCCTAGCCTCTTCCATCTCCGCATAAGCAAGAGCTCCTAGGGCAATGTATGTATTATTTTATTCTGTTGAAAGAACAAGTCCCTTGTACATAAGGTATAAAAAAATCTATCAGGAAAAACTAACCTATCATTTCGTAACTTGTCTAATTGCTGATCATAACCGATGGTTAAGAGTATAGCTGGATCTTGTGTCCAATCAGCAATCAATCAATCTAACTTGACATGGATTAACTGAAGAAAATTCGAAAAAATGCCTAGTTAGTCCAGCAACTAACTAAAAAATATCTGAAAAATATCAATGGGGCCGAGCACTGATCAATGCCATTGTATGTGACATTGAACAAAATGTCAATGGCATTGACAGACCCTATATCTAACTCAATTTAAGACATCAAATACAACACAAGGTTCATTGTCAACTGTCAAAATTGAATTAGTTAAGTGATCAAATTTGAGTCCAAAGTCAAATTTACTGTTTTTAATGAGTTTCATATTACTATATGAGGGTTTTAAGAGTCTTGAGTCTAGTTCAACACCTTTATTTATGCCATCTGAAAGCTAGTTACAGGTTTGGCTAGGATTAGACATCCTTCCACTCTATGTTTGGTAATTTTCCTATTCCTGAAAAGTTTCCTAGTTTCAGTGGGGTCAATACTAGGGCTGAAAGTCGGGCAAGTTGGGTCGGGTTGGTGCCCAACCCTAGCCAAACCTGAGGTTCCTATACCCCAACCCAACCCAACCTCAAGTTGAGAATTCTCAACCCAAGCGGGTTCGGTTGGGTTGGCCGGGTTGGCCGGGTAGATATATGCTAACATTTACATTATTACATTAGTTTATTATATTTTCAATACAAGTTTTCTTTTTTATACTTATAATTTTATTAATTATATATGTAGTTATTTATCGTAAAGAACATTTTTTTTAAACAAACAAGCTAAAATATAGGACAACTACTCCTTTAAAAGTTGTATTGTATATCAAGCAATCTATTTGGGAGAGAGAAATCCAGTGTATCTTGTTAGCTTGAGTCATCGGAAATGATGTTGGCCAATGAAACCTGGCGGCATTGGAAATTCCTGTGCCTTCAACACAGATGATCCGGACTCAATTATAATTAATTTATAAGGAACTTATATATTGATCGGGTTCAGGTTGGGTCAGGCAACCCAAGACCTCAACCCGAGCCCAACCCAAGTTTTATCTAGTTGGTGTTTGTATGGCCCAAGCCCGAGACCAAACCCGTTACATCCTGCCAAAGCCCAACCCAATGTCGGGTTAGTCACGGGTTGGTCGGGTGGAACCCACCCAACTTTCAGCCCTAATCAATACTTTATGGGGATGGAAGGGTCCTTCCTAATGGCTCAGTGGTAGATTTTGTCAATTTGAACACTGAGGTTATGGGTTCAAGTACTCACATGCTGCATGTGGATGGGTGTGACACTGTTAAAAAACAATATTTAAAAAAACCAAAAAACAAAAACAAAAACAAAAGGGATGTAAAGACCCACCATGATACTTATATGCCATCCCACCCATTCATAAGGTGACTCCAACAGGGATAAAGAGAAAACATAAATATCAGCACAATCCAAAATTTCATGGCCCCTTAAAAGTTTTCAATAGTGAACATTCGATTTGCACTGCTTCTTTTGATGTGGTCCACTTGAGTTTTAAATATGCTTAATTTTTTAGATAATGTCCTAACTTGAGCTTACGCCACCAATAGAAAAGGTAACAAAGACATCATGGTTGCATCCCATGCAAGCTCGATACAAATCATTTTACTTTCTCCTGCAACAAAATCAGACCATCCAGTGTAACATTTGTTGGTGAAACAGGATACTAGAAATGATGAACCACCTCTCCTGGCTGGACAACAGCTGTAACCCAAGAATGCTCGATTTATAATAAGAGTTTTATCCATGGCCAAACCATGGCTAACACGTTTAAGTTAGGTTTGGGTGCCCAATTGAAATGAACTGTAAGCATTCAGTTTCACATTTCCAAGTACCCAAAACAGAGGAACAAGCCCTCAAATTGCAATTACATTCATTTCAGGTGCGATTCGAAGGGAAGGTATTTGCAATTTAGTGCTCTCTCAGTTGATTGCGACCAAAGAAATCATATTTAGTAACCTGCCATTTTAGGCATTTGTGGAAGATAAATTGCAAATGGGTCCCACAATGTAGATGCCCTGTCACAGGTTCATGTAATGGGCACCTGCACTGGAGCAGCCCGATTGATAGATAGAATGTTCTACACATGGTAGCAGTTGTGAAAACATTAAAGAACAAGTCTTCATACATATTACCCTAGCCTCTTCCATCTAAACAAGGGCTCCTAGGGCAATGAATTTATTATTTTTTCTGTTGAATGAACAAGTCATAATAAAAATTTATCAGGAAAAACTAACCTACCATTTCGTAAATCGCGTAATCGCTGATCACAACTCTTAGTTAATAGGATAGTTTGATCTTGTGTCCAATCTTCAATCAATCAAACTAATTCAAAGTTGGTCAATATTGAATCAAATGTTGAGTGCAGTACAACTCTAGCACGCTCGTGCATCATAATTATTCATGAAATCTAAATACAGGCTCTCAATCACATATAATCTTATGTTTGATTGAATTCAGCTAACACTTAATAAATTTTTTAACATTAAACTCTACTCACAGTGGCCCATCTGAACAACAGTTCCGATCACTGGGCCTATTTTTCATGTGTATCCTAAAAGGGAAGTGTATACAGCGATTATGCAGCGCCCTCCATCTTAGCATTCCTAGCTGAGTGCGGATCTTCAATGTTGAAGCCACGTCATCGCCGAAGGCGTTAGCTAAAAAACAAAAAGAATAATGATTGTAAGTATTTCTTCCTTTGACGCGTATTATATTCACACGGATCTTTTTATTTTTTTTCAAATCAATCTAACGTGTTGAGCTAAAAAAGGAAGCAGATCCAAAGCTAAAGTGGACCACACCACAGAAGGAGCCAGGAGGTACTGAACGAGTATTGAGGAAACCTTTGTAGGCCCCACCGTGACGTTTACTTGACACTTAACCTATTCATAACAAATATCAGCTTAATTCCAGCCTTACGTGGCCCCAAGAAGCTTTCAACAATAGGCGTAGAATTCTCACTGCTCCAGTGGTTTGGATGTAACACGCACATCATAGTGGGCCAGGAGAAGTTCCACAACTATTATGGTCCCTACCGTGGTGTATGTATTATGTATCCACGCCGTCCATTCATTTTTCTAGATCATTTGATGGCATTATGCCAAAAATGAGGCAGATCCAATAATGAGGTGGACCATACCATTAGAAAGAGCGGTGATTGACTGCCCTACCATTAAAAGCTTCTTAATGTGTACCTTAATGTTTCAATAGTGTTTATCCAATAAGTTGATAAGGTCACGTAAGCCCGCATGAAGGGAAAAAACAAATATAAGCTTATCTAAAACTTTTTTAGCCCATAAATGGTCAATCAACACTGTTTCCTTTGGTATGGACCACCTGATAATTGGATATATTTCATTTTTTTGGATAATGTTATAAAATGATCTGAAAAAATGATGGACAGCATGGATACATAATACATACATCAAGGTGGGGCCCACGGTAAGGTCCACACGTCTTGGGTGAGGCCGGGGTCTCACCTAATCCGCTCTCCCCTGGGACGTGGTTTGGCTATTGACGCTGAGACAGAAGCGGATTGCGTACCGTGTAACTCGGTATGCCAAGCGTACTGAGTAAACTCTGTGGAGTCCACCGTGATTTATATATTTTATCTCATCTGTCCATCCATTTTACAAGATAATTTTAGGGCCTTAAATAAAAAAAGCGAAGCATATAAAAGGATGAAATGTACCACACCACTGGAAACAGTGTGAATTGAATTTTTACCGTTGAAAAATTCTAAGGGCCACGGAAGTTTTGGATTAAGATTATATTTGTTTTTTTCCTTCATCCATATGTTTTTTGATCTTATGAACGTTTTGGATGACAAATAAACATCACTATGGGGCCTAGAAAGGTTTCAACCCACTGTTTCGAGTGCTATGGTTCACTTGAGATTTTTATAAGCTTCAATTTTTGGCTCAATGCCTAAAATAAAATAGAAAAAAAAGAAGAAAGGTTTGGATAAACCACATAAATTTAAAATGGGCACAACTGAGTTTACTCAGTAGGATAAGAGAGTACTTGGGACTTGCGAGGTGGCTAGTGGTCGGTGATATGTGGGCCCCACTATGATTTATGTTTTTTATCCACACCGTCCATCTATTTTTACACGTAATTTTAATAATCTAGCCTAAAAATGAGGCTGAAAAATATCTCAGGTGGACCACACCATGGGAAAAGAGTAGTAATTGAACTTCTACCATTAAAAACCTCCTAGGGCCCACTGTAAATTTTATTAGACATCCAACCTATAGATACAAACCTGGATGAAGGCAAAAACAAAACTCAGCTTGATCCAAAACTTTTGTAGGCTCAAGAAGCTTTTAATGGTGAGAGTTCAATCAACATTGTGTGGCGCACTTGAGATTTTGATCTACCTCCTTTTTGGATTCATAGCATAAAATTATCTGGAAAAATGGATGGACGGAATGGATGAGACACATACATCATGTTGGGGTCCACAGCACCGACCACTTGCCATTGGCTAATGGCCGGGGGAGTAGCCAATCCGTTTCCTGTCCATTGGTGATGACTTGGACCATGGTGATGACTTGGACCAAAGAGACGCGACGGCACAAGAATCCACCGTACGTGCAGTGGGCGCGGTCGATGGTTCCCCGAGGTCGGTTGATCCCTCACGTGGGGCCACTTTGATGCATTTTCCTTACATCCACACCGTCTATCCATTTTTAAAGCTCATTTTACAATATCATGACAAAAATTAACTAGATCCAAATCTTATGACGGCCACAGTACAGGAAACAATGATGATTGAATCCCCACCATTAAAAACTTTATTAGGCCAAAGAAATGTTTATTTTCCATATAACCTGTTGATAAGATAAAAAATAACTGGAAGAAAATATTACAAAAATATTAGCTTGATCTAAAACTTTTGCTGTCCACTATAAACTTTTAATGATAAGGTATCACTGTTTCATGTACTATAGTCCACCTGAGATTTGGATCTGCTTCATTTTTGGTATCATAGCCCATGATAAGTTTTCAAAACGTATGGACGGCATGGATGTAAGTACAATACATCGAAGTGGGCCCCACAGTCAGGGATCCCACCCACGTCGGTGGATTGCCGCGACTGCCTGGAGCGTAGACTATCCGTACTCTTCTATCCGCACTCTTTTATAAGTACGTGTGCGTGAATCATCCCAAACCCCATCTATCCGGCGTGTCAACGGGCCGGGCTCAATTCTGAACAGGACTGGTGACAGGCCCGGCCCGAAACAGTTTAAATCCGGGCCGAGAACTATTCACGCCCGGCCCATTGATTGCCCTACATCTATTGTGTTTATAAGGTAAATATGAGTTTGATCCAAGCCTCTGCATCCCTGGAAGGAAAACGGATTGGCTACTCCCCCTGCCACCAGCCCGGTGGCTGGTGGTCAGTGCTCTGTGGGCCCCACCATGATGTATGTGTTTCATCCATTCCGTTCATCCATTTTTACTGATCATTTTAGGGATTGATCCCAAAAATGAGAGGGATGTAAATCTCAGGTGGACCACACCACAGGAAAACAATAGTGATTGGGTATCCACCATTAAAATCCTCCTAAGGCCCACTGTACTGTTTATTTGACATCCAATCTGTTGATTAGGTCACACAGGCCAGATGAAGGGAAAAACCGAAGATCAACTTGATCCAAAACTTTTATTGCCCCAAAAGGTTTTTAATGGTCAACGCTCAGTCAACACTATTTCCTATAACGTGGTCCACTTGAGATTGGGATATACCTCATTCTTGGTGTCATACATAAAATGATCTGAAAAAATATATGGACGGCATGGATGAAACACATACATCACGGTGAGGCCCACAAAGCACCAACCACCAGCCATTGGCTGGTGACAGGGGGAGTAGCCAATCTGTTTCCCCCTGGAAGCTTTCAGAGCCTGTTTGGCCAGATGGATTAGGTCGTGATAGGTGGGACGGGATCACACAATCCCGTCTTCTAATTCCATGCGCACGTTTGAACATGGGGGCCCGTTTGGCTGGGCGGATTGGAAGGGATTGGATGGTATTGGAAGGGATTGGAAGTTAATTCCCGGGAATGGCCCGGCGTGCCAAAGAGACGGGGTGATCTGATCCCGGGATACAGCAATCCCATGGATCTTAAGACAATCCACTGACAACACCATCATTACCTTTAAAACCCATCCAATCCACCCTAATCCGTTCAAATTTGCCTAGGACGTGTTTGGTTCAAGGGATTGGAAGGGATGGGAAGGTTTAATCTCGGGATTGGCCGGGCATGCCAAACAGACTCGATATGGCAATCCCATGGATCTTAAGACAATCCACTGCCAACACCATCATTACCTTGAAATCCATGCCATCCACCCTAATACCATTCAATCACTTCCAATCCACCTGGCCAAACGGGCCCTAGGTGTATGGGACGAACCGTCATAACCCATGGGTTAAAGAGGGTTTGACGGGCAAGAGACTGGGTGAAACCTGCGTCCCATCCCAAACCTCAAGCCCATCCTTGCAATCCAAGGAGGGATTTGAGGCAATTCTCAAATCCCATCATCCAGGTCCCACAGTCGGCGCCCTTCGTACCTTATAAAGACACAGATCATCTGGTCTCGTCGTCTACAGTCGCTCCATCATCTCTAGGTAAGTGCGGATGTCGCCTATGTAGAGATGGTGAACCTCTTTCTTGTTGGATGTGTCTGTGCACTAGATAAGGTAAGGAGTTCGCTGCATATTCAGAGGGTTTTACTAGTCCAGGTATGTGCGTCCTTTTTTGTTGATTCTTTGATTTTTGTCGATTCTTTGAGACCTCCGGCGAACTTGTAGATCTGCTTATGACACAATCAATACCCCCATGCTGGCTCCCAGGAGATTCATGGGACTTTGCCGGCACAGGAATTTGAGTGTTAGGGTAGCATATTGGGGTATCGAAACAGGGTTTATCATCTTCACACCCCTTTTGCTGAAGATTCATCGATGATAACAACTGGCATAATGATCGTAGCTGCATGTACAGCTTCATCGTTGATTTGCCATGTTGGGATCCTTTTCTTATCATTGGATTAACAAAGTGTTGTAGACACGAGTTTGTAGTGGGATGGCGAAAGTGTCATCTCTCTTGATGATGGTTTTGAAGCCAACACACCTTAGGTGTTGGCTATCTGTAACAGTAATCAATGTGTTGGGGGCCTTGCACAAAACCTTAGGATCTAGCCTCCCAACACAAACCAGAATTATGGGATAATAAAGCAATGAAATAAATCAAAGCATAAACCAAACCACACAAGAGATTTTTACGTGGAAAACCCTCAAAGAGGTAAAAACCACGGGATCTCGTCCAGATCAACAATCCGCTATAAAGTAGAACATTACAACCTTCTTCACTCATGCAGGAGTGGATAAACAATAAGAGAATAAAAGAAAAACGGAGAGATCTCCTCGATCACGAGGACATAGAAGCGCTAAGATGTTGATTGCACAATAGATCACCTCTATGAGCATAACCTCCCTTACACAAGCTTCCTCTCTCTCTTTCTCTTTTTCTCTCACACCTTTGATAGCCCTAAACCCTTTAACAAACCCTTGTAAAGCTTTATAAAACCCTCTTGCATTACCTAGAAAAGCCTTAGGCACCCCTATTTATAGTTTAGGAAACTCCCTTCCGCACCTTGTCGCGAAAGGCCTCAGATTTTCGCAGTCCGCACAAGATCCGGACTCAAATCTACGTAAGCTCGATTGGTTGAGCCGAGTCCTTGACCGGTCGAGCAGCCCACTTGACCGGTCGAGCACCTTGGAGAAAATACATCAATTGGTCGCGGGACTTTGAGTCGAGCACCACTCGACTGGTCGAGCGCCACCCACGACCGGTCGAGCAGCGCGGTGAACTACTCTGAATTTTCAACCCGCTGCACTGTCTCTCCCCTGAACTGAGGAGGAAAACCCCATCACAATGGATTTAGTAATCTCATTTGTGTGTGATGACTGTAGCAGCAGTCGGTGCACTTATCAAAGCACATGGGCCTCTGTGGTTCATTGGAAGGCTTTGTCTTGTGGTATTGAAGTTCTACTTACGTTTCCTTTATGGGTTTCTACCTCATCATAATTCCTAAATCAGTGTCATGTAATGATGGGAATTTGGAATTGGACCTTTTCTAATATTCTGTTTTTTGTGGGAACCCAGTTTCTTTTCTTGAGGATCCATGTGTGGGTGGGATTTGAAGAAGCATTTTCTAACTATTGTTGATTGTTATTTTCTTTCTGCATGAGAATATTATTCAATGATTTATTTTTTTAATAATTGAAACTAAGATGATTGCTTGTTGTGTGCTCACATCTGGTATTATTGAAACTAAGATAATTGCGTGTTGTATCCTATTAAAACAATGATTTTGGATAGTCAATCTGGTGAAGATTATATTGTTAATCAAATAGGTTACCAGGAGCATTGTTAATAAGACGACAATTTGTTTTATTTACAGATGCCATGACAATGATCAACGGGTAATAGGGACTGTATTTGAGAAGAAAGATTATTAGTAAATAACTCATAGCTGGTAACGGAGAATGATGTAAGTGGTTTTGTTTGTATTAGAAATATGTCCAAGCTGATTGTTTTAAGCACCTCTCGCCAATGTGCTTCTTGGGTCTCCTTGTTGTATAACAATGAGACTCAGAATGGCTAGACTCACTGCTGGTCCTACTTGTTCGTTTGGGGTTTAGGGTTATGTACCTGGGCATTCTCAAGAACATGAAGATTGCTACATGAACCACATAGGAAGTAGGACCTGATAGATGTGTTGTCACGGTCTGTTAGACAAAGAATATGAGGCTGGACATTAGGAGATGTTCTAACTACAGATCATAGCAGGTGCTACCTGGGTCAATGGTCTAATATATAGCCACTGATATCATCCCTAAAGGGTTATAATTACTTCTGTGCAGATTTTTGGGATGAAGCATGATGTTTGTTTTTCAACCATTAGGTGGTCTGCTACCTTTTTTGTGGTAGATTGCTGAGTATGCCTTAAAAACAAGCCTTATTTGTTAGTATTTTTGTAATGATTATTAGCATTACAGCTGTTGGAAATGTATGTTTGTGTGTGTGTGTGCGTATGGGAAAAGGTACTATGCGCTCGAGCTGATGGGACCGTCCCATGATGTCAAGCTGTGTGGGCCCCACCGTGATGCATTTCGAACATCTACCCCATCAGTCAGATGCACCATTCCATCGTGGGCCTAGGTCTCAAAAATCAAGTCAATCCGTGATTTGTGTGGGCCACACCACATACAGAAGTGGGGAGGGGCCGTGCACCATTAAAACATTCATAATCATTTTTTGGGCCCACCGAGATATGGTTTGCAAATCTAGCCCATCCATTATGTGTGTCCCACTTAGATGAGGGTTCAGACCAAGCTTCAGCAGCATTCAAAACTCAGGTGGGCCCCACCAAGTGCTTTTATATGTTTTTGGCATGTCTTCACATGATTTTAGATGGTATGGCCCACCTGAGTTCCGTATACGGCTGATTTTTGGGATATCCCATAATTTAGAGGGGACCCATCAAATGCACGGTGTTGATGGTCGACACGCATCACGGTGGGGCCCACATAGCTCGACCTCACGGGAGCTTATTGTGAGGTCGAGCGCATAGTACCTTTTCCCTATATATATATACTATTTTCGTAATGGTGTTTTGTATACTACTAACCAACTGTGACCCCTATTGATGTATGGTTCTGTTGCTTTCTACTGTATCTAATTCATATATGGCTATATACAGCAGCTTAATAACTGAAGGTTAGCTCTAACTATCCTCTTCTACATTAGTAGGGAATATGGGTGCTTGTACTTTTAAATAAGATGTTTGCACATAACATGTCTGAATGAGGGGTTGTCCTATTGTCTCTTTTTTAAAGTGGATTTTTGTGGTTATGCAGATTCCTCATATACATTCACTGCTGGAATTCTGATCTTCCATATATTTGCAGGTCCTTTCCAAGTATGTTTTAAATTTTGCTAATTTTTTTGAGGAACCACCTGAAGCACAATTATACATGGAAGTTTGAGTATCTACTTCCTTATTGGATGGAATCTTCACTATGAAACATTTATAAGTGGATCAACCTGATTTTCATATCAACTAAAAATCATGGTGAGCCCCACCTTTTGAAATGATTGATATTCTACACATGTGATATGTTGGCCACAAAAACCAAATGTGCTTCTGATCATTTCACTTTGGATAGTACTACTCAATCAAAGGGAATAGGACTCGTCATCGAAAACATGTGAATAAGTGAAAACACTTCGTTTCTTTTCCTTTGTTTTCTTTTTAAAAAATTAAAGAAATGTGCATGCACTTTCTAGTCCACTGCGAATGCTTGTTAGTTGACTTAGACGAGAATGGTGGGCATTTGGTCCTTGAGAGGAAACGGTACCCTCTGCAATGTTACAAACGTTGTCAGTGGGGCTACCATGATGTTTTCATGGCATCCAACAGTCCAAAAGGGTAATCCAACATATATTTGGGACCCACACAAAATCAGGTGCATCCAACCATTATTTTACAACTACTTGAATTGGTGTTTATTTGGGAAGTTGCTCATTATTTATTGTTTTGTTAACTGCATTGATGTTTTTCTATAATCTAATGAACTGAGCTACACCATGATGATGGGATTTTTGAAACTAATTTTTTATGTCCAACATTTATGGTTGGGCTTCATGCCATGAGTAAAAACTACCTAGCTAGATCTGCTAACACTATTGTTTGAGATGATCCTAGCCTGCTTACGAAATGTTCTATGAATTATGCTTATGAATTTCTACAATTACATAAAATGCATTGTTTTCTCTCAAGTCTAGTCGGAGAATTTTCTTCCCATGTGTGAAAACACTTTTCTAGAGTTTCTCTTGATGCAAATGTTAAAACATATCTTCCTAAGTTATTTTTTCTTCTCATGCACGCCTCTCTATAACTCTCTTAATCATCTAAACTTGGAACCTTCTACACATGTAGACATGCACATATGTGAAGCTGGTAAAAAAACACATGTGATTAAAGTACTCAAACCATCTAAAAGTGAGTGGCTTAGACACGAGGATGGACCATACCAAACAATCTCCCACTCCAAACTCATGAATGGAGGACACAACCGTCATAACTCACTCAACACTCAATTCACTCAATATTGTTGTTAACTTAGTATAATTCTTCGCACATATTCACTCATAGAAATATTGGTATAATGCGTACCCAATCTATCCCCAAGCATTTCTCACAACTTCCCGAGTTTTGACAGGTTCACATAAAATGCACACAAACAATATTATAAGCCTTGCAAGTAGGGTTAGTAGCAGGTGAGGCCCTAGTCGTTGTCAATATAGATTATCTACCATTGGCTTTTATTAATATGAAAAATAATGGTATGATATAAAAGATGAATACTTCTGAATTTTTTCTGCATGAGCTAGTTGGGCATATATACGCCTTAATAAGCATAGAAGCAACTTTAAAGTCTTCTACTTCCGCAAATGATGCATAGGTGATAAATAGATGATGGAAGACCAAGATGAGGAAGAGATGGCCGAATCTATCGTTGTTCTTGCAATGGTAGCATGCGTTACAGCTATTGGGGAATACTGTCGGCACACTACATGTTGTGAGAACCGGCTCATTAAGAGGATGATGCACGGGCCAGATTTATCAATTCTATTATTCGGACGGGTGACAGAGACTGTATTACTCAACTCAGGATGAAGCAAGATGCATTTTTCCATCTATGTCAAGTAGTTCGTGAACTAACGACCCTACGTGATACACGAAATGTTAGTTTGGAGGAACAACTAGTCGTGTTCCTATATACACTCGGACATAATGTACGTAATCACGTGATAGGACACAGGTTCTGTCGTTCACGTGAAACTATAAGCTGTCACTTTCACCGAATTCTGGATGCAATAGTCTCCCTATATCCCGAATATGTTAAACAGGCCCGCGCAGAAACCCCAAATGAAATTCAATCAAATCCACATAAAGCCACATACTTCAAGGTACCATTATCGACCAAGGGTTCCTTTATGAAGTTTAAAGTTTAATTTTACATCATTCATGCTAATCTTATGGGCTTGATAACTCCCCCCATATAGGATTGTGTTGGTGCAATTGACGGGACACATATTCCGGCATATATACAAGCAGTACAGCACACAAGCTTTCGTAACCGACAGGGTATGTTGTCTCAGAATGTACTTGTTGCTTGTCAATTTGATATGTCAATATCATACGTGTTAGGCAGATGGAAAGGTTCGGCATCGAATGTAAGGGTCTTACATAACGTATTGACGCCAAATGATGATCCTCTAATTATGTCACCTGGTAATGAATCTCCACCATCATTCGCTCATCATTTGCTGCATAAAATCGTGATGCTGAAAGACAAAGAATAATTCCTGCAATTATGTAGAAAAATATTTCGTCGTCGACGCAGGTTACGCTCATTCACCAGGCTTCATGACCCCTTACCATGGGGTTCGATACCATCTGTAAGAGTATCGTACCGGGAGAGCATCCATGAATCCGAATGAATTATTCAACTACTGACATGCGCAATTGCGAAATGCAATTGAGCGATGTTTCGGTGTGATGAAGGGCAGGTTTCCAATACTAAAGACGGCTGTACAATATCCTTTTGATACGCATGTCAAAATTATTGTTGCTTGTTCTGTGCTCCATAATTTCATATGAAAAAAAGGTGGATCGGACGAATATTGGATTTCAGCCAATATTGACTTCATTGGACTCTACGCAGAAACACCGTGGCATGGAGTAATAACTCAGGTTTGCTTCCACAACTTTTCAAAATGACACCAATGTCTTGTGTTGCAACTGGTCCAAAAGTAGGTTCATGTCCTTGTTTTTATTATTAAGCCTATCAATGGAACAGAACATGTATTACAATAGTGCAGCTGGCACTCGCCTTCATTATATTGCTATTAATGCAAGCTCTAGTTTCCTGCACATGGGGCTCATGGTTCTCACTTCATTTGCTACTTATTTTCTTACCTTCTGTTCGTTTTTGAAATTTTTCTTTTGGGCAGGTAAGATAGTTATGACGGAGAGGAAACAAAGTGGTTATAGGCTTGTACTGAAACTGGTATTGACAGACAAAGAAGATTCAGCTTTGTTGGCACGCATTCTACCGAGAAGCTTTGCTTGTGTTGATTCTTTGTCATGCATTATTTGTGATGTACATCTAAACTGGTGTCAAAGTTAATCCCCTCGTCAATGATGGCTCTTTCAGATTTGATTGTCTGTGTCCTTGTGGTTTAGTCATTTCCCTACCTGTTTATTGTCATTTTCTTAATATATGTACAGGCTCAATTTCTGTATATGCAAGTTACACACCCACATTTACACGTGAACATACCATTTGTTCCTCATATACAGCAGAATCTGTCCTTTCTTGGGTCTCAGATAGATCTGCCTATGACGCATTTCACGGATTGAGATTGGCTGTCAATATATATTGTTTTCCTATTATTTGACTGCAGTTGAGATTTCTATCAACAAATGATGTGGTCACATACCCTATATTGATCTGTTATGATGATCTGAATGGTCTGGATGAAACACGTATATCAGTATAGGGCCCACTGATGATCACCGATTGCAATAGTCGTCAATGCAGATGGACTGGCCGGTCCGTTCACGTAGCCAACTATGATTTACACACATGACAATCTCACAAATTACATGCCAAACGTCCGTCCAAGGGAATCCCGTGGGAGTCTTTCATCTCCATTGCAATCCAAAAACGGCCACCCGGTATTAGGTGGGATGTTAGGTGGAATGTCCACGCAACCCAAACGCACTTGCTGAATTGACTGGTTTACACCTGTCCCAGACAAATCTCTGACAGCCATCAATAAATGCTACCTTCTCATCCCATCCCTTCAATTCTCATGGAATTTGACGGGCCAAACACGGCCTCGACAGTAAGCGTCCAATGTCCACTGTTTTGCGGAAGTGAATCTCACACGTACATGATGGTGAGGCTATAAAAGTTCCACACGTCAACACAGAAAATACGTATATTTTTCTATTATAAGTATTTATATTTTCCTTTTATTTTTCTAAACTGACGTCATTGGTGATGACGTGGACCAATGAGAAGGGAGGGCACAAGAATTCACGCGGCTTGGCTAATGACGTTGCCTGATCCATGTGGTCCATCCATTTTTTCATATCATTTTAGGTCTTTGATCCCAAAAACGAGGTAGATATAAATCTAAGGTGGACCACACCAGAGAATAAAAATAGTGATTGAATGTCCACCATTAAAGCCCCATATGCTCAGTATAATGTTTATATGATATCCAACCTCTTTAATATGTCATACAGAGCTAGATGAAGGAAAAAATAAATAAATAACAAATTGATGAAAAACTTCGTAGCCCTAAAAAGTTTTTAATGGTAGGCGTTCAATCAATATTGTTTCCTTATGATGTGGTCCATTTGAGATTTGCATCTAACTCATTTTTTAGATCATATTATTATATAATCTCAAAAAATGAATAGACGGCGTGGATGAAACACATACATCATGGCGGGTCCATGAAGCACCGACCACTAACATTGGCTAGTGGTAGGGTCATTAGCCAAACCGCGTCCAAGCCGTAGCGTCTAATAGGTGCACGTCATCCCCGATTATGTAGGCCAAATAACAAAAAGAAGTCGAAATACGTATGATAGAAACATTACTTATTTACTCTCCGTGGACCGTCTATGGCCTCACTTTGTTGTGCGTGTAAGATCCACACCATCCATCTATTTTTTTCCAAATCATTTTAAGTGATGAGCCAAAAAAAATTTAAGATAAATCCGAAGCTGAAGTGGACCACACCATAAAAAGTAGTGGGTATTAAACAATTACTGTTGAAATCTTTCTAGGGCCCACCATGACGTTGATTTGCCATGTAAGGTAACGCATAACGCGGATCTATCACATACATCATACATCATGGGGCGTAGATAAGTCCCACACGTCAATTGAGAGAATACGTATATATTTCTATTTTTGTTTTAATTTTGTGCTAACGTCATTGATGATGACGTGGACCAATGAGAAGCGACGGCACAAGAATCCCCTATATCTGCAGCATGGACTCTCCGTAATCTAGCCGATCTCTTGTCCGCATGCTTTTGTAAACACGTGTGGGTGCATCGTCCAAAAACTAAAAAGTCCAAACGTGTAATTAAAAAAACCTAAAAATGAAAGCATGACCCTTTACGAGTGTTTATAAAAGAGAAGTAGGAAAGAGAGAAGAAACAAATAATCAAAGTGGGGTATGGATAATAAGGCCCAAAGTGCATGTTGGGCGTCCATCATTCAAGAAATCCTAATCCAGATCTTCTCAAACCTGGATTTTGCTTCTCTGGTATCGGTATCTCGTGTCTGCCGTTCGTGGCGCTGCGTGGCCCATTTTCAAGAGTGCTGGGATCGTATCTACTTCGCTCATAATGAAATATTCTTAGAAAACAACATCAAAGAGAGCCTAGTACCCGATCATCAAGCAAGGCTCTGTAGGGAGTCGGTTTACGTTATCAGATATGCTGGATTCGGAGCTAAGTCGATTTTCGTCAGCCCGCTCGCCGATGACATGATGCTTCAGATGATTGCAGACAGGTTTGGATTCTGCGATTGATTCATGTTAATTACCTTAAGTAAGGAACGCCCCATCTGTGGGCTCCAAATGCAGAGATGGTTGAATGATCAGAAATTTTCATTAGCTGGATGCTTAAACTTGGGTGGGCCAGGGGTCAAAAACTAACAGTGATTAGATGATTCTGACAATTCTTGAACCGTTGAAAACGAAGCTTTCGATGTTTCTTCGTATTCAACTCGAATCGATGGTTAGGGTTGCCTTTACGATTTCGACCATATCTGCGTGTGGGCCCCACGGGGTTCATGTTGGATGAAGCCTTGCTAACTACGTTTTAAAATCATTTTTATATAAAAAATTTTATAAAAAAATGGATAATTGATTAAACTTTTAAAAGATGGTATTTTTTGGGGGAGGGAGGACCGAATTAAACTCCTTTTTTTTTTCAATAAAACATGTTTTATTCCCAAAAAATAAAAAAATAAAATCTTTTGGGGGGCAATTTAAAAAATAGAAATCATCGGGACCACCGGTAAGTAAAATTGAGTAGAAGGTGATTTTAATTGAGATGATTAATTATATGAAGATTACTTAAAAGAAAGGATTTGAAATAGGCAATAAACTCCATTCCACAGTTTACTTTAAATTTTCTATTTCAACCTTGTTTATATCTAATATAAACACAAATATATATGCCCCTATACAGTTGGTTTTTGTGTGTGTGTCTTACTTCATTTTCTAGTCCAAACTATGTTAAACTTGAAGTATTCTTCAAATTTGTAGCACTTTTGGGTTTTAGCATACCTCTGACAATAGAAACAGAATCAAACACCAACATCTCTGTACCTTCTTTGCAGTTTCCTTGTTTGCTAACTATGATCCAACCCACCAACTAAGAAATCCAGGCCTCCTAATGTTTCTTTATATATATATATATATATATCAAGATGGTTCTGTGGCAGTAGAGATTGTTTCCAGTTTCTATTCATACTGGAAATGACATTAATCAAACAGAAGGCTGGATTTCTTTGGGTCCCCAGCTCTGCAAGGAAGAGCTAATCCAAGCCAATGCATTCACCATTTATTAACATGTATCATGTTGGATTGAATTGAATGCTAGGTGCCCATCAATTGAATCAATATCCCTTCGGGGTTGTGAACGTATCTCAGAAACCGCTTTTCTCAAGTTAATCCGCACTTGCAAGGACCTGAAACTCGTCGACCTTAAACTTTGGTTGGCAGTCTCTGCCTCAACGATTGAAGAAATGGGTCGATCTTGTCCGAGCCTGGTGGGCCTCAACTTAGGTGGTCAGCAAGTGACAACAGCAATGGCAATAGCCATAGGAAAATTCATGCCCAAGCTCAAGTGGCTCAACCTCAACAATGCCATTATATCCAGTAACATTCTTTGTAGCATTCTAGACTCATGCACTGAGCTAGAATATGTTAGTGCCTTATGGTCTCATGGACTGTTCATGTATGATGAGCTGAGGAGCAGAGCTAACAGAATTGCAGAGTTCAAGCACTCACATCATGATCCTACCGACCCTCAAGTAGTTGAATTCTACTACGGCGCTGACCTTTGGTATCCTTAATGTTATAGTAGAGTAGGCTTAATTGCAGTTAAGATACTTTCGAGTTCATTGGACACAAAAAGATGTAAATTTAAATAACTACTGTGCTATCAATGCTAGGAGAAATATTAGAATTCCTGATGCATTAAAACTTGAATTGGGTTCTGATAAACTGGCCTGCATAAATGGGGACCATGATACAGTGGTCCAAACTGCTGATTTTATATATTAATTAGGAGATATTATATAAATGTTTAGGGCCGTTGTCTTTATTAGTACTTCGAAAAATTCTCTAGACTAGAGGTTAATGGCCATTTTGATAAGAGGTCTATGAATAAATGGTCAAGAGAAAAACAAGATATATAATAATGGTCCAAAAAAGAGGCACATTTGATGGCCAAGATCATCCCTCTTGCATGGGTTTTGGGTCACACCCCACCCATAATATCAATTGTTCAGATTAATGAAACCATGATCCTTAATTGTACAAAATGGGTGCATTGGGACATTATTCATGCTCTAAAATATGTATTTTAATTCTGGTCATATTCTCCTCATTGAACTGATTCTTGCACCCTCCCTAAATGGGTTGATCATGTTGTAAGCATAACACACATTTCCATTAAAAAATACACTCATCACCTGAAAAGATCAACACTATGGACGTCCATCATTGGAGCTGTTAGGGTCTCCAAACATAGACTACACCATCTACACATTTTTGAGGCCGCTCCAGTGGTACCACTATCGGCCATGTGTGGGGCCTATGCGATGCATGCAGAATCTCATATTGCCCCTAGGTTTCAAAAATCAACCAGATCGAACACTCAGGTGGGCCATAACAAAGGGAACAATGAGAAATCTGGCATTGATGCAATTATATTGCTCACTTAAGCCCATGACCCACTACAACTGTTTATTTATAGATTCCGGCCCCAAAATACCAAGATTTGCAATTAATATTTGTGAAATATATGAAAATTGATTTAAATTTGTGATTAAAAATATGAGGAGACGTAATTAAATATATATAAGAGCTAATTTAGAAATATAATTGAAGATTTGAATTATTATTTTCTACATTTGCTTTTATTATATTATTAGGCTTTTTCTATCTGATGTAGATCAGATTAATTTGAAATCAATTATGATTAATTTAAAATCATCCCATAGTTGGGGGATTTTAAAATTCATTTAGGTTCAATAAAAAGAGATGACCATTTTGCACTAAAAAGTAAAAACCCATCCTTTATTTGTAAAAGGGTCCATTGTATTTTAAAACCACCGTTCATTCAAACTAGATTAAAAATTGGAACTGCCTATATTTCATATAAACAACGTGGTAGGCCTTCCACCAATCAAGGGTTGGCATTCTCTCCAAAATTACACTCCATCATGTGGCCAACCTGATTCATAGATCAGTTCCCTTCTCGGGATAACACGCACTGATACATCTAATGGGCGGGTTGGATTTCATTCATGCACCACGTGGGCTCAAAATCCTCCCACTACTACAGTAGCTTATTGTGGTATCGGCACCACAGCAACGGTCTCCCCCATCTTAACGATGCCAAGCCACATCGCTCCAGTCTTCATCTAACCATTCTACGTTTCCTCAAATAAAAAGAGAAGGAAATATAGCACTCCCAATGGAGGACGTGCAGAGTAGATGGTTCAATGATCCGGACCATTTACAACACATACATTGAGGTGGGGCCCAGGGTCAGGTCCCACCCACATCGCTAGCTGGATCCGGAGTTGCAGCCAAGGTGAACACGCATTTGGAAGCTGCGCATAATCCCAAACCCTTAAAAAGTCCGGATGCTAGGATTCATTGCTAAGGGTGAAAGCAAAAGTTAGAACCCATAGTCAGCCCTATCACGTTCACTGAAAGGAATCCAATTCCTAGTAATAAATTCATGATGCTCTGTATTGTAATACGTCGGGATGTATTGTAACAAATTTCAAAAGATATATAATACCAAACAACCTATGGTAATCAAGCCATGAACCTTTATTAAAGGGAAGAAGCCTGTAGCATGGTAATTGTTTATATCCATTTTTGGCGCCCAAACATGGTCCAATAGAAAATTGTCATATCGTGACGTTACATGTTTGGCACACAGGGAAGACGTACTCACATCCGAAGAGATCTTTGATAGATTTTTCTTCAGCATTATGCTTTCTGTTATTAATGTGACGGTATAAACCCTTACGCATGCCTTTAAGGGAATGAATCATCGCATGCTAAGTGGCCACGATCAACGTTCTAGGCATGACTATAAAAGACCTACGGAGAGAACGTATCTATCGTGAAACTAGCGATGATATTCTCGATGAGGTCATCTCTCACAGTTCTTCCAAAATGGAATATCTTCTCAAAAACATTCGGAGAACCGACAGCGATTAAAAAGGTTCTAAATATCGGGATATTGAACTTGTGTCCAAGCCAATCCAATTTAGGTTCCAACCTAAGCTGGGAGAGCATCTCATCAACTAATCCCAAGCCATCCATTGATTGGAACAAAAAAAGAATGGGAGAGCTTTTTGAGAAGGTAAGTTTGTCCAATAATAATAAATTAGACAGATCCAGTTCGCCCAACAATGTGGATATCAGAAGAAACAGATATATCACCCAAACACCTCTAGGGTCAAACTTCAATAAGGATGAAGAGTTTGGGAGATCAGGATGTAATGGATCATGTTCATCTATCCTTTCAAACGCTGTAAACCATCCCGCCGTGAATTGTGAAGATGTTGGAGAAGATATGATCCAAACTGTCCAACATCCTAAAGTGGACAAGGTGGACCATCAATAGAGACGTTGAGTAGCCAATACTGATTTGGGTCCAAACCTTGACCTGGTTGTCTTAATTAGAAGAATCTTGACATGTCTAGGCCTGTTCTTTAGTAGACCATGAACATTTTCGTGACAAGTCAGCTACAAAAAGACGATTCAGAAAACTAGAAAGTCCATATCTAACTAGAGTCCCTTTTTCCAATCCAAGTCCCTAGTTCTGGAGGAATTAAGGGGATTCTCATATCCAGAACTGCGACATAAGCGTTAAGAATCTATAAGCAACAAAGAAGGTCAGTAAGGAGTTTCACCATCACAACAAGCTATAAAAGGACCACATGAAGAAGAGCTCAAGGACCCATGCTAAACACATTTATCTATATTTCATTTATCTTTTCTTAGTTTATCTTAGCATAGATAGCTACTATATAGAGGGCTCCCGCTACAATACCTTAGGAGTAGAAGTAAA
The DNA here is from genome assembly GCF_029962835.1 of Magnolia sinica. NCBI lineage: Eukaryota > Viridiplantae > Streptophyta > Magnoliopsida > Magnoliales > Magnoliaceae > Magnolia > Magnolia sinica. The sequence continues at coordinate 107,063,062 of NC_080575.1, forward strand.
TATCTTCAACCCTAAGTTGTAGAATCATGTTCAATTGAGTTTCAATTCAGATGTTCATATCAACTCGGTCACGTCCTGCTGAACACTCTCCTCGATCGTTTGTTGTGATAAACAAATCAGGTTTTTATCTTACTTTAGTTTGCTTTCATTTCTTTATCGAGTTAATTATTATTTTGTTGATTGTAATAAACTACATATTTTAATATCAATAAAGTCGACATTTATTCAGCCATACTTCATTTATTTGTATATTCTTGTTCATTTGAGAGGTATATATATAAATTTAAAAATTAGTGAAAGAAAAAGCTTTTAAGATCATAGGCTCACGTCTATTGTCACAAGGTAAAAAGAACTCATTCGGAGGTGTAAAAAGAACTCATTCGGAAGGGCTAACCCCTACCCTTTCACAAATTGTTTTAGCGCAAATCAATGATCAAGAGGATAACTAGATCCAAATCCTGTCTCCAATCTATCCATCTTGACGTGGGGTGTTGCACTCTGAAATAGGTAGTCGGGCTCTCCAACTTTCCGAGCACTAATCCCAAGTAAAGGGATTAGACTTGGCAAATGGACTCACCAAATTCTCAAACTTCAAATCTATCTCGTGGTAAAGGGATTTTTTTATTAGGTCAAATATTTAATAGCAAGATTCATACATTTAATGGACCATCTTCTATAAATGGGGCCCATTATTTGGAGGTCTAATCCATTGATCATATGCAACCTTGTCGGTGGAGGATAACCCAAAAATCTCTTAGACTAGAGGTTCCTAGCCCTTTTGATTACAGGCATGGAAAGTTATGGTTAATGATGGTCTAGGAAAAAAAAAAAGGAATATTTGATAATTAGGATTGTCCATTCGGTAAGCTTTTTCTCTCTTTCTTTTTTTCACACCTTACCTCACACAAAGACTTTGATTGATGCATAATATTAATGATCTACATTAACGTATAATGATCTCTACTTGGTAGTGTATGCTCTAGAATTGATTTCGACTCCTTTTTAAAAAAAATATATAACAAGTTTTATTCCTCTCCAAAAAAAAAAGACACTTCTACAATCAATTTAAAAAATAGAAGTTTTCGCTACCTATCAATAAAACTGAGTTAAGGTGATTTTAATAAAGATAATTAGTTTATATAAGAATTACTAAAAAGGAAGGATTTGAGAGAGGCAATGAACACCATTCAACTATTTATATATACATTATGTTTATACAAATAAAAATTTTAAGTAAAAGGTCCGACTTGATTTTCCCGCCTGAGGTAGAATATATTACCGAGGCATATTTGCTGCTCTCGGGATTCTTCCGCTCTAATACCATGTCAAATCACCACATTCTCTAAAAGCTCGAGCCATTAGAGGATGGTGTATCAATGTAAGACTTAACACTCCAACAAATATAAAGAGTAGCAATGGCTGTTGATAAGGGGTTTACCATTGACATGGTCCATACTTACTCTTTGCCCAACCATTAGAAATTAATAATCCATTTGCAGCCCTATTGTCATGACTAAGATTGTTCAGTAACATGAATTTTGAGTCATATAATGCCCCATGATATGCATCATCCATCATGATAAAAATCAATTGATCAACTCATTTTTGGTGTTTTCATTTTGTGGTCCTAATATTGCATTGAATCAATCGTAGTTCCATCATCTATGACAGTAGAGATTGTTTCTTGTTTCTATCCATACCAGAAATGGTATCTATCACAACAAAAGGTGGGATTTCTTTGGGTCATCAGCTCTGCAAGGAAGAGCAAATCCAACCCAATGCAGTCACAACTAATTAACATGCATCATGTTGGATTGAATTGCATGCTAGGTGCTCATCAATTGAGTCAATATCCCTTCGAGGCTGTCAACATATCTCCAGCAAACACTCTTCTCAAGCTAATTCGCACTTGTAAAGACTTGAAACTGATCGACCTTAAGCTTTGCTCTGCAGTCTCCAACTCAGTGATTGAAGAAATGGGTCGATCTTGTCCAAGTCTAGTGAGCCTCAACCTAGGTGGTCAGAAATGGCAGCAGCGATTCGAAAATTCATGCCCAAGCTCAAGTGGTTCAACCTCAACAGCACTGAGGAGCAGGGCAATGGCCTTTGGTATCCTTAATGTTATAGGAGAGTAGGCTCGAATTGCAATTAAGATCCTTTTCAAGTTTGTTGGACACAAAAGGATGTTATTTATATGACTACTGTTATGGGAAGATCCGAGTCCCCTCAGTTCTGAGGTCCGAGGCCATCTTAATCTGATCAGATACGTAAGAGGTTGTCTGGAATGGTGAAAACAACTGAAGAGAATGAAGATTCTCGGCTCGGCCCCAGACGTGCTCCTGCTCCGAGGCCATCTTAATCTGATCAGATACGTAAGAGGTTGTCTGGAATGGTGAAAACAACTGAAGAGAATGAAGATTCTCGGCTCGGCCCCAGACGTGCTCCTGCTCCGAGGCAGTCGGTTTAAAGTAATCTGAGGTTGGGGCCGTCGATGCGAACCTCAGACTGAAGCCTACTTATGAGATCCTGGATCACCTCACTACTGTTCGACCAGAGATGGATTATTCAATTGGCCACATCTACGTGTCACCCGTTATGAAGAAATCTAACTTGATGGGTGAAGTTTGCCGCCCACTTTGGGGCTCGGAGGGAAGACCTCGAGGGTACCTGACAAGCGAGCGATGCCGAATCCACCATGAGCTCGAACCGAAACTCGTCTCGACCTGTGGACATTGTCCTGTGTATACTAGTCCAGGTCCAAGGCTCGGAGTCAGGGCCTCTTTAGTCAGAGATCCCAAGCCAAGGCTGAGGCCAGAAGTGAACAGTCTCATGTGCCAAACTGAGAAACTAACTTAAGCGAACACATCCGATTATCCTGCTCGCAGATACGCTACACGATCTCCGGATTACGAACAATATCCCCACGATCATGGTATCCCACTAATAGAGTGGATCGTGCCGAAATTAACGGACCCAGACCGTCCGATAGGCAGGTATAAATACAATGGAACTCCATCGCTACGGGGAGGAAAAATCTTGCACTCTCTCGCTACACCCGAACTTAGACCCCGATTCCCTTAACCTGACTTAGGCATCGGAGAGTCCCCTGCCTAGACCGGAGTCTCCTTTGCTCATTGTGAGTGTGCAGGTTCAAGACGTTGGAGCGGTTCAGAGTTGTCTTTTAAGATTCTTTTAAGATTTGACTTGTCTTTTAAGATTCTTTTAGAATCTATAAAAAGAAAACAGCCTCAGTGGCTGGGATTCTAAAAAAAAAAATGTAAATATTCTTAAATATTATAAACTGAAGTTTGATAACAATAAAATTATTTTTCAGTCTCTGTTGAAATATTCTCGTTAGTATATTCTTATACATTTCTTTGAGATTCGAGAGAGTCGTGATCAACTTGATAACCAGATGCTCATCCTTAATTTACACAGGGCCCATGTGAATTTTACAACAGCCTAAAGTTTGTCCTGATCCTTCATTCAAGCCAAATGAAGGGTTGGAACTGCCTAGATTCCATATAAACAACATGGTGGGCCCTCTGCCACTCATGGGTTGGCATTCTCTCCAACATTGCACCCCATCATGTGGCCGACCTGATTCATGAATCAGCCTCATTTTCAGGATCCGGTTATGACATGCACCCGTGCATCTGATGGCCAGGTTGGATTTCATTCATGCACCAAATGGGCCTCTCATTATCAAGCATTTTTCTAGGGTTGGATAATAAAGAGAATATTTGAGTTCTATACAACAATTATTACTTTAATAGTCAAATTCTCACCTACATCATTGGGGTGAAACTCGAGAGCCAAGCCTAGACTTGAAATCTAGAATGGTGGCCCATTCCGGTTAAATAATTGACCGGATTGTTGTTGTATGGAGTTAAATATCTGCCAGCGATTCTCATTGAAAAATAATCTTGGTTCGGGTTAAAATTCAATGATCAAAACCATTCATATAATAATCATGATAAATCTTTTCGTTAAGGAGATGGCATTGGCCTTTTTGCCTAATTAGAACTAGGACCGGTCGGAACAAGAGCTAGCCCAAGACCGGGTCAATCATAATATTAGCCTATTGCCACTTCGATGTAAGACGTGGCACAAATACATTCCTAGCATGGTTGGACCAAAAGAAGGTGAACTGTAAATTAGTCATAACTTTTGATCTGGCTATTGTTACGAGGCACACAACCCATTATCAATCTTTGGGCCATGCGAGGTGAACCGATGTATATGGTGGGTCGCATCTGTCCGTTTCGCCAAAAAACGCACACTTTCAACTCAAAACAAAAATTTATGAATAATAATAATATTTTTACTAATTCCAATATTTGTAATATTTTCTTCTTTTTTAAAAATAACTTTTAATCATGTTAGTACTCTTCTAGCAAAAGTTTATTTAGAATTTTCATTTTTAAAAAAATTAAGCTTTAAAAGGATTTTACTAGAATTAAGATTTTTATTAGAGTTAGAATTTTATTATTTTTGGTAATTATGAATTTTGGAGTTGGTTTTTTTTTTTTCTTTGTTAATAATGTAACGGGACATCTACCAATTAAATTTTGAATTTTTATAATTTTTTTCTATTTTTTTATTTTCTAACAGGGATTTAGGGTATCTATTTGTGAAGTCCAAAAAAGCTCCGTAAACTGGCAGTAATTATCCCCTTGAGGAAGATAGTGATAGACCTCATCACACTCATCCTGCATCATACTTGAATATAATGTCTGTTACTAGGAGAATGTGATATTTTCATATGCTATCCAAAACCCTTATATAGGGTATTCATGAAATTTTACATTTAAATAATACTCTTAAAATATATGAGAAATCATGGTTAGATAAGTTATTTTTTTCTTTCCCCACAATCCATATGGACCACATCGAAGTTAAGTACAACTTGATGAGGATCAAATGCTGACGTTTGGGTCATGGGCACTCAGAAACCTCATATAGATGTAAGTGACACTTAGTACTGCTACCATCCATCCGGACTGTCCATCGTAATCGTCTCCTCGTCAAATATCAATAGAATGTTAATTCAAACATCATTTATGAAAAATCGGCCTAACCAACAATTTGGGCCATCTGTTTATTGGGTCCAATCATATCTTGGAATTTTATTCGTCGGAGAATTTTAACCATCCCATCCCTAGCTTGGAAAATGCATGGTTATGATAGAGATAGCCAACTTATGGGTGTAATAGATCATTCACCGACCTGGTGGACGGTCCAGATGGCTCAAGTGGACAGTTAAAGTGCCCATGCAAGTAGGAGAACCGTAACTTTCAGTTGTATAAAAAATCAAAAACAAAAATACAGCTCCTCAGCCATCTTATTAAATCAATTTAAATAATTGAATGTTTTTTTTCAATAATTTACATCCTACTGAGTAATGAAACAAATATATATATATATATATATATATATATATATATATATATATATATATATATATATATATATATATTATTTTTAAAAAAAAATGAAAACGAACCGGTTCCAACGGTTTTCAACTACCAGGGTACGTTACCCCGCCGGTTTTGATAGGGTACGTTGCCACCCTACCACAGTATATAGTACGGTGGAAGGTTTTCACACCGACTTGCATCTAAATAATGATTTGAACCGTTCATTTTCTGAACTGTATGCTATACCGGCTGTCTCAAGAAGCCTTTGTTGAATAGATGATTTTATATGTAGATGAATAGTTAATGGCTCATATTCAAAACTAGTATTCAAAGGTCAAGATGGATAATGCAGCATAAGTTATAAACATATAAAAGATTTATGGTAGTAAGAGAGAACATGAACGGTTCAGATCATTCTATGAATGCAATCCAGGGTAGAAAATCTATCAACGAACAATGATACAGTGGCACCGTACCCTATCAAAACCCCATCCACTCGCGGCTGCTGCGTATTTTAGATCCACCGTCCGTCCCCACTCTTATCCTGCGCCAGCCAACCAGTGGCCTGTGGAGCATTTGGGAATTCGAAACAGCGGACGGAGAACCACGTTAAAAACGTGGGATAAAATTTTTGGGTAACAAAAGAAAAGGGAAAAAGAAAATGAGAAATTTTTGCGTATGGATCCTGGGCGCAGGATTAGAGGGCAAAACACCATAAGCGCACTTTAGCAAAGGTGAGTCAGTTGGTACCGTCCCGTCATCACAATACCATCTCCTCGCTCTCAGTCAACCGCGTAGGACCGGCACAAGTTACCATCGGACTGGCTGACATGCATTTTCGTTGCTCTCGCGGCCTTGGGCTTGCCGGAGAAAATGGAGCTTTCGCGGCCGAACGAATCCCTAAAGCAAGAGAACAAGCCCCCTCCACCGTCCGTGTTACTCCGCTTATGGCCTACCGCATCCGTTACCGCGGTGGTCGTCAGCGATTTGAAGCTCCCATACCCATGATCGTAGATCGGAGGCAGCTCCGCCCGCCACCTCTCCAGCTTCGACTTCAGGCCCTCGATGCTGCTATCCTCGCTCCAGTCCTCCAGCACAGAGCTCCCGACCTCCGTCGGCAAGAAATCATCGTCGTCGTTCGTTCGTGCCGCGTCTGAAGGCCTTGGGACCAGCTCCGACTGGGACCAGAGCAACTCGGGCGTTTTCACCACGAGATCCAACCCTTTCAGAGTCGTGGGAGCGGATTTTTGTTTAGAGGGGTGGTCTTCGGCCGTTTGAGAGAAGTACTCGCTCTTGGTACGTCGCAGCTGAGTCTGGGATTGCACGTGATTGTGGTGGGGGTCGTTGTGAGGCTCACCCATCAGATCACGATAGTCGAGGGCGGAGGTCGTGAGTCGCATGTAGATAGGCATGCTGCGCATCGAACCGTCGAGGAGAGCGACGCCGATGTTGAGTATGCCCTGCGGGCGACCGGATGGGCGACGGACCTGCAGCGCGACGAACCGGGTTGGGAAAGAGAGGGGGCGGGTCGGAGGAGAAATTGGGGCGGCGGATGGGAAGGGGGTTGGAGGGACCGGCGAGGAGGGGAAGAGGTTGCTGACTAGGATGCGGACAGTGCCAACGAGGACGTCACGGAAGCAACGGACGGCGTAGATCTCGATGGTGACGGCAGACGTGTCGGATCGGAGGAAGGAGTCGTCGACGCGGAAGACGAACTTGTCGTTCCAGGTGGGGTTGGTTAGGCCGTCGGGGTCCACACGACCGGAGAGCTTGCGATTGGGATGGACCCATCCGATGGCGTAGGCGCGCATGGCCCTAGTGACGGGGGCGAGGTCCTGAGCAGAGATGATGTTGATCTCCAGGAGCTGGAAAGGGAATATGGACGGTGGATCGTTAGGGACTGGCATGGTGGTGGTGGGGCCCGCTAGACCCCTTCCAAACCCAATGAAAACGATGGAAGGGACAAACGGGTGGATTCGGCAGGTGGGTGAACGTGGGATATTAACTGCTCGGGATTTCAGGAGGGTCGTTATTTTCCTGGGGCTAGACGAGTTTCGCTAATTACGGGTCCAGCGGATTCGCGCCGAGTCGACATTCAAGAGGAAAACCGTGCGTTGTGGGTCCCACCATGATGTTTGTGTGACATCTGATCCGTCCATCGTTTGCGCCAGGTCATGTTTGGACTGGAGACTAAAACAACCAAACCGTGGATGCGTGGACGCCCACCATTGAAACCTTCCTGGCGCCATCCAAGTTTTGGATGATGGCATATAACGTCAACCTGGACCCCAGGAAGGTTTCAATCGTGGGCGTTCCCTTTGGTGTGGCCCACTTGGAATTTCGATCGGGCTGATTACAATAAGTGGGGCAGCGATGGAAGAAGTCGATGATACGCACATCACTGTGGGTCCCACAGCATTTATTGCACGGTCAGGCCGCATTCCCCGGTGGGTGTAGCCTACTGTTGTTATGTTTACATGAAATCAACTCCACACATGTGCATCACCCCTAGTTAGGCTCCGGTCTCAAAACCTAACAATTTTTCTGGTTTAGAGGCAACACCCACCTAAAATGTGATCACCCTATTTTTGTACCCGAAGCCAACTTTTTGGTATAACATCTAATGGTTAAAGTGTATTTTGTATAATCACCTATAAAAATAAAAAATCAGAGTCCGTCTCTCTCCCAACTATTTACTGTGACATGGTACCTCACAGGTTAGTTTGATTTTTTATCTTTGAATCTAACATGGTATTATACATATAATGGCCCACAATATGATGGGCCTTGGAAAACATCAAGGGCAACATCACTCTCCAACTGTTCCCGAAAATATCATATGTGTGCGATCCTTGATTTTTATAGGTCCCACCATGAAATTTATATGAGATCCACTCTAATCATTAGATATATGTTACCAAGGTTTGGCCCATGTCTAAAGAACCAAGCTTAACTATAATTTAGGTAGGCCACACTAAAAGAAATGGTTGGGAGAGAGGGAAGGAGATTGCGCGCTAAGCAAGCTACGTGACTTACTAGCCCGATTTACGATAGAAGCCCAAAATTAAAGCATATCTAATGTTCCAATGGACCACATCATCAGAAACAATGTGAATTGAATGCCTATCATTAAAAACTTCTTGGGGGCACAAAAATATTAGATCAAGCTGATATTTGTTACCTTTATCAATGTCAATGTTACCTTATAAATGGGTTAGATGACAAACAAACATTACCGTGGATCCTATGAAGGTTTCAACATATCCCTGCTGTTTTATGTGGTGTGGTCCATTTAAGCTTTTCATATGCTTCAATTTTGAGCTCTTCCCTAATTAAATGAGCTGGTGAGATGAATAGACAACATGGATAAGACACAAACATCATTGTGGGCCCAACAGAGTTTACTCATCACACCCTACACAATCTCCTTTGAGAGAGAAGTTCACCCCGGATGTTTTTGAGGGACCACCATGCTAATTATTTGAAATCCACTCCAGCCATTAGATGTCACACCAAAATTCAGGCCTTAGGCCGAAAATTTAGACCTATATGTCGTTCTAGTGGGGGACACTAAGGGAAAAAGTTTGGAAGGTAAGAGTTGCCTTGTACACTATTTTCAATTGTGTGTTCCTCCTAAATCGTGGGTTGAGCTAATTTTGGGCCCTAGCCTAATACATGGTGACGGACCCGGTGGTTTGGACCCGGTGGTTTGGGTCTATTTCACATAAACCCTGCTAGCACGGCATACCCAGCCTATGTTACGAGCTAAAGGTGCTTAGAATGTAAATTCTATATTAAGGAAGTACTTTAGAATGTAAATTCTATATTAAGGAAGTACTTATATCACCTAGAGTTTTCCTCAGCGTACAGTGTGCGGCTTCCATTGATCGACGATTATGCTGTGGATACGATGTTGATGAGCCACGTGGCAAAAGCTACCCGTATCTTCAATCCCCATAGCTGGACTTTTCGTGATGAATGCAGACTGTTGTACATGGAAGCTGTCATTGGGTTGAGTTTTGCTTGCTGCCCATGTGGGGTGAAGGACCACGAAGCGGATTGCTTACTGAGTAAGTCAGTATCTGTGGGGCCCACCGTCATTCATACATTGTATGGCCTCCGTCCACCCATTTTATCATATAAATTTAGGGCTTTAAATCAAAGATTAAGAATATCCAAATCTCAAGTGGACCTGACGCAGGGATGAACATGATGAGGATAACTACTCCGAATTCACGGAGCTTCTCTGGACTCCTCACAGAAACTTCTCGAATCCACGAGGAAAGAAAGTAGAAAATAGAAATAAATTCTAATAAATTCGAAATTGATTAATTGATCAATAAAAACGAGTTCACAACCCTTTAAATAGGGGTACCAAGCAATGAGAAAGAAATCAGAATCAAACTACAACTCAAACTCCTAGAATCCACGACTTACTATAAATAGTAAACTTACTATTTATAGACGGTCGTGATGTCTACCAGTGCACAAGGTTTTCGGCCAAAAATAGTAAGTGTCCTATTTGGCTTCACCAAACCGTTCTCCTAATTATTCTAAGCTCTTTTCACGTTCGGCACAACTCCTAAAGCCCGACGGATGAAGAGTTATAATCAAACTAAAACTTACTATTTATAGTAAAACGAAATTAAAACAGGGAAATGACCGTCGATCCAGGAGTTTTTCGCAATTCCGGTCTGCGCAACCCGGCGTAGCGGGTTGGTTGGCTTCAATAGCTCATTCTACTCCAAAATCATATATTTTACGTCAGATAACTCATTCCGGATTGCGAGATACGCCCGATTTAAGGTTCGATGGTCTGGATCACTTCTATCGTCGACCGGGCCTTTTCTGATCCATCTTGGCCATGTAACTGTCTGCGACCCGCTCTACATCAGTCTCCTCCACTTTAAAAGAACTCGTCCTCGAATTCTCGTCATGCTCTGGTTCATGATACTCGGTCAAGTCCGCGACATTGAAAGTCTGTGAGATTGTCATGTCATCTGGAAGATCAACAATATAAGCGTTGTCATTGATCTTTTGGATGATTGGGACGGGTCCAATCTTCTTATTTTTCAACTTGTTGTACGTCCCGGTCGAAAATCTCTCTTTGCGCAGATGGACCATGACGTGGTCGCCCACCTCGAACACTTTTTGTTGCCGATGCTTGTCCGCTTGTTCCTTGTACTTCTCGTTCGAGGCATGTACCTTAGTCTACACTTCTGCATGGATGCCCATGATCTTGTCTGCCATATGTTCTGCTGCAATGCTCGTGCCTGGGTGCTTGGGTAGAGGGACCAAGTCAAGTGTGTGGCAAGGCACTCGTCCGTAGATAATCTGGAACGGTGATCTCCCTGTCGAGCGGTTCACCATGTTGTTGAATGCAAACTCTACTTGGGACAAAGACAAATCCCACTGCTTCGGTTTTTCACCTGAAATACAGCGAAGGAGGTTTCCCAATGTGCGATTCACAACTTCGGTCTGCCCATCAGTCTGTGGGTGGTAAGCACTGCTGAATTGAAGTCGTGTATCGAATCGATTCCATAAAGTCCGCCAAAAGTGGCTAATGAACTTCGTGTCACGATCAGAAGTAATGGTCTTAGGGATCCCGTGTAGCCAAACGACTTCCCTGAAAAATAAATTCGCCACGTGTGTTGCATCAAGGGTCTTCTTGCATGGGATAAAGTGCGCCATCTTTGAGAAACGATCTACCACCACGAACACTAAATCCATGCCGCGTTGTGTTCGTAGGAGACCAAGCACGAAGTCCATTAATAAATCCTCCCAAGGACCGTCAGGCACAAGTAACAGGGTGTAGAGGTCCGTATTCTGAGATTGTCCCTTGGAGGTCTGACAAACATGACAACGTTGTACGGCTTTTTCCACATCGCGTACTAACTGCGGCCAGTAATACTGCTCTTCCACAAGAGCTCGCGTCTTGTCTCGCCCCAGGTGTCTACCAAGGCCACCTCCATGTAGCTCCTGAATAATCTGCTCCCTCAGATAACTTTGGGGGAAGCACAATCGATTCCCTTTGAAGAAAAAATCGTCCTGTATATGAAGGTCACTAGGGTGACCTTCTTGACACTTTATCCAAGAATCTTTGAAGTCCTCATCCTCGACATACAGCTCCTTGAGACAGTCAAAGCCTACTACCTCGTTGCTCATTGTAACTAGTAGTGATGCATGACGGCTAAGTGCATCAGCCACCTTTTTCTGCTGCCCTGACTTGTGCTTCAGAACGAACGTGAATTCTTGTAAAAACGCAACCCATCTAACATGCACACGATTCACGTTAGTCTGACTATTAATAAACTTTAATGCTTGATGGTCAGTGTACAAAACAAACTCTCTTTGAATTAGATAATGTCGCTAATGTCGCAGTCGACCACTTCTTTCGGGCTTCGCTGAGCTTCTCGCTGTAGAAGGCTACCGGCCTGCCTTCCTGTGATAATACTCTTCCAATTCCAACATATGAAGCGTCACACTCAACCTCAAACAATTTGTCGAAATTAGGAAGCACCAAGACCGGTGTTGTAGACAAACGATGTTTGATCTCATGAAAGCTCTTATCAGCTTTATCGATCCACTGGAACGGTCCTTTTTTCATGCAATTTGTTATAGGTGCGACTATGGTGCTAAAATCTCGCACAAATCGACGATAGAAAGTCGCCAACCCGTGAAAACTCCTTATTTCATGAATGTTTGTCGGGATCGGCCATTCCCTAATAGCTCGCACATTTTCATTGTCCACACGAATGCCTGTAGACGTTACAACAAATCCTAGAAATAATAGGTTGTCAGTTAAAAAACTACACTTCTTCAAGTTGAGGAACAACTTGTTAATTTGTAGGACCTGTAGCACCTGCCTGAGATGTTTCCTGTGCTCCGCCTCATCCTGGCTATATATCAATATGTCATCGAAATATACTACCACAAATCGGCTAGTGAACAGTTTTAGAACTTGATTCATCAAACGTATAAAAGTACTTGGTGCGTTCGATAGGCCGAAGGGCATGGCCAGCCACTCATACAATCCTTCCTTGGTCTTGAATGCCGTTTTCCACTCATCACCGGGTCGAATACGAATCTGATGGTACCCGTTCCTTAGATCTAGTTTAGAAAACACATTGGCCCCTTCTAACATATCGAGCATGTCGTCCAACCGTGGTATTGGGAACCGATATTTGATGGTAATTTTATTGATTGCTCGGCTGCCGACACACATGCGCCAGCTTGCATCCTTTTTTGGCGTTAATAATGCTGGTACGGCACATGGGCTCATGCTCTCTCTCCAGAGACCCTTACGGATCAATTCCTCCACTTGCCCCTGAAGTATCTCAAACTCCTTCGGACTCATCCGATAATGAGGGCGATTAGGCAGGCTAGCCCCAGGGACGAGATCTATGTGATGTTGGATGTCCCTCATGGGGGGCAATCAATCAGGTAAATCCTTAGGCCAGACTTCTTTGAATTCATTTAGCAACAGTCTTAAACTTGGAGGGATGTTTGAGGGTTCCTCTCCCTCGCCCTTCACTACTACGGCGTATACCTCGCCAGTTTCCTTGGATTCCTCCATGAAATCCCGAATGGTCAAGAGGAAACTCCCCTCCACTTTAGAGGCTTCAGGGTGGTTCTCTGGTGCTATAGGGACAAGGATTATTTTTCGACTATCCTTGACGAATACGTAGACATTATCTCGTCCCCGATGGATCGCATCACGGTCCGACTGCCAGGGTCGACCGAGTAACATATGACAAGCTTCCATATCGACCACGTCACAAAGTATTTGATCCTTATAATTTTTGCCAATTGAAAACGAGATAGTGCATTGTTCAGTTACCTTGGTCTCATTCACCTTTTTTATCCAGCCAATTGAGTAGGAGGAAGGATGTTTCATCGTTGGTAACCGCAACTTGTCCACCATTACTCTCGAGACGATGTTTTCACTATTACCACTGTCTATGATCACATCACAGACCTTTTCGTTGACGGTGCACCGAGTACGAAATATATTGTGTCGCTGTGGATGTAATTCCTTTCGTGGGGCATACAGTAATCGCCTCACAACTAGAAATTCGCCACGATCCTCGCCCGTCATTGCCACCTGCTATTTCTTCAATGGTTTGTTCATGTTCATCAAAGCGATGGTCTTCTTCTGCGGCCTCATCTTCAGTGCCCCCTTCATTTATAGTCAAGTGCACTACGGGACGTTGAGGACAAGTGTTTCATAAGTGGTCTAGTTGGCCACAGCGATAACAATTGTTCGACCTTAGCCGAGTATAAGGATTTGGAATCCTACTTGGACCTGCTGTTGTGGGTGCTGCACGTTGAGGTCTGGGTGAGCTGATCCGTCCATCGTTTGCGCCAGGTCATGTTTGGACTTGAGATTAAAACTAGCAAACCGTGGATGCGTGGACGCCCACCATTGAAACCTTCTTGGCGCCATCCAAGTTTTGGATGATGGCATATAACGTCAACCTGGACCCCAGGAAGGTTTCAATCGTGGGCGTTCCCTTTGGTGTGGCCCACTTGGAATTTGGATCGGGCTGATTGCAATAAGTGGGGCAGTGATGGAAGAAGTCGATGACACGCACATCACTGTGGGTCCCACAGCATTTATTGCACGGTCAGGCCGCATTCCCTGGTGGGTGTAGCCTACTGTTGTTATGTTTACATGAAATCAACTCCACACATGTGCATCACCCCAAGTTAGGCTCAGGTCTCAAAACCTAATAATTTTGTGGTTTAGATGTACCATATGGTTGTAATTAGTATAGAGGCAACACCCACCTAAAATGTGGATCACCCTAATTTTAGGCCCCAAGCCTAATTTTTGGTATGACATGTAATGGTTAAAGTGTATTTGGTATAATCACCTATAAAAATAAAAAAATCAGAGTCCGTCTCTCTCCCAACTATTTACTATGAAATGGTACCTCATAGGTCAGCTTGATTTTTTATCTTTGAATCTAAGATGGTATTATACATATAATGGGGGCCCGGGAAAACATCAAGGGCGACATCACTCTCCAACTGTTCCCAAAAATATCCAATGTGTGCCATCCTTGATTTTTATAGGTCCCATCATGAAATTTATATGAGATCCACTCTAATCATTAGATATGTTACCAAGGTTTGGCCCATGTCTAAAAAACCAAGCTTAATTATAATTTAGTTAGGCCACACTAAAAGAAATGGTTGGGAGAGAGGGAAGGAGATTGCGCGCTGAGTAAGCTACGTGACTTACTAGCTCGATTTATGATAGGAACCCAAAATTAAAGCATATCTAATGTTCAAATGGACCACACCATCAGAAACAATGTGAATTGAACGCGTATCATTAAAAACTTCTTGAGGGGCACAAAAGTATTAGATCAAGCTGATATTTGTTACCCTTTATCAATGTCAATGTTACCTTAAAAATGGGTTAGATCACAAACAAACATTACCGTGGATCCTAGGAAGGTTTGAATATATCCCAAGTGTTTTATGTGGTGTGGTCATTTAAGCTTTGCATATGCTTCAATTTTGAGCTCTTCCCTGATTAAATGAGCTGGTGAGATGAATAGACAACATGGATAAGACACAAACATCATGGTGGGCTCAACAGAGTTTACTCATCACACCCTACACAATCTCCTTTGAGAGAGAAGTTCACCGCGGATGTTTTTGAGGGACCACCATGCTAATTATTTGAAATCCACTCCAGCCATTAGATGTCACACCAAAATTCAGGCCTTAGACCAAAAATTTATACATATATGTCGTTCTAATGGGGGACACTAAGGGAAAAAGTTTGGAAGGTAAGAGTTGCCTTGCACACTATTTTCAGTTGTGTGGTCCTCCTAAATCGTGGGTTGAGCTGAATTTTGGGCCCTGGCCTAATACATGGTGACGGAACCGGTGGTTTGGGTCTATTTCACATAAACCGTTCTAGCACGGCATACCCAGCCTATGTTAAGAGGTTAAGGTGCTTAGAATGTAAATTCTATAGTAAGGAAGTACTTTAGAATGTAAATTCTCGATTAAGGAAGTACTTTTTGTAATATTACCTAGAGTTTTCCTCAGCGTACAGTGTGCGGCCTCCATTGATCGACGATTATGCTGTGGATACGATGTTGATGAGCCACGTGGCAAAAGTTACGCCGTATCTTCAATCCCCATAGCTGGACTTTCCGTGATGAATGCAGACTGTTGTACATGGAAGCTGTCATTGGGTTGAGTTTTGCTTGCTGCCCATGTGGGGTGAAGGACCAGGAAGCGGATTGCTTACTGAGTAAGTCAGTATCCGTGGAGCCCACCGTCATTCATACATTGTATCACCTCCGTCCACCCATTTTATCATATAAATTTAGGGCTTTAAATCAAAGATTAAGAATATCCAAATCTCAAGTGAATCACACCACCGGAAACAGTGTGAATTGTATTCTACTGTTGAAAAGTTCTTAGGGGGCAACAGAAGTTTTAGATAAAGCTGATATTTGTGTTTTCCCTTCATCCATGTCTGTGTGATCTTATTAACATTTTGGATGAGAAATAAATATCACTGGGGCCTTAGAAAGGTTTCAACGGTGGAAATAAATAATTCCACTGTTTCCTGTGGTATGGTCTATTTGAGCTTTAGATATACTTAAATTTTGCGCTCAACCCCTAAAATGATCTTGGAAAAACGGATGGACGGCGTGGATAAAGCACATGAATTCACAGTGCGCCCAACAGAGTTTAATAAGTACGATAAGAGCGTACTACGTAACTGAGTACGCAATCCGATTTGGAAGGACCATGGACGCACTGTGTTTACTACCATAGATGCAAATGGCGTCTTTTAATATGCCACGCAAATCGTCTAGAAAATATTCTCGATATCTAGAATCATTTATGGCCCACCGAATGAATAGGGCAGCCGCTGATTTTTGGGTCAGAATGATAACACGATTAACGTTCAGATGAATGGCCAAAATCTCACAATCCAACAGGCTCGGAACAGACGGCCAAGATGAGAAAAACAGCAACTGCCCACATCTCCGTGGCACACGCAAGAACTGGACCATTAATCACGTGGAGTCTATATACATTGAAGATATCGTGTTCTGTCTGTAATTTTGATATTGCTGGAATAATATCTGCTCATAATCACTGGGGAGAAATCGTGATCGAAGAAGACGTCTCATCCGAGGCCATGATGAGATGGGCGCCTTGTTCTAGTGGGCTCGTGAGAGTTGTAATTGTTTCCACTATGTAGAAGCACCAGATTTTAATTTAAACGCTATCAATTTTACCCTTTTATGATCTTGCACGTTCATGTAATCAAAATATCTCTCTACTTCGGCTAGCCAATCGAGAAAATCTTCTATACGTAATAAACCGTTAAAACTAGGAAGTTCAGTCTTACCTCGATAGTCTCTTTCAGCACAATCTAGATGATCACCTCCATGGATTGGTCGTCGAGCAAAACCCTCATTAAAGTCCTCGTCGCTGGAACTTGAATCATCTGATGTAGCCTACGGTTTGCCACTGGTAGTGCTCTACGAAAATCGGGGTTGTGTCATATAGCAACTATGGGTGGTGGAGCCACCATGGGTGGTGGAGCACCGCCTAGGGCTCGGGGCGGAAGTAGCACATCCGCAAGACGGTCGAGAGTTGCCTGCAGCCCTTGCATAGTCAACTGACTCTCCCGGTGGAAAGCTTCCATTCTTTCCGAAAGATAACGAATCCCTGGATTACCGTCCACAGGATTTTGATTCATACCTTCGTTGTTTGTCATCGGCCCAAGGGGAATCCTCGCTTTGATACCAATTGACGCAGGGATGAATGTGATAAGGATAACTACTCTAAATCTACGGAGCTTCTCTGGACTCCTCACAGAGACTTCTCGAATCCACGAGGAAAGAAAGCAGAAAATAGAAATAAATTCTAATAAATTCAAAATTGATTAATTGATTAATAAAAACGAGTTCACAACCCTTTAAATAGGGGTACCAAGCAATGGGAAAGAAATCAGAATCAAACTACAACTCAAACTCCTAGAATCCACAACTTACTATAAATAGTAAACTTACTATTTATAGACGGTCGTGATGTCTACCAGTGTGCAAAGTTTTCGGCCAAAAATAGTAAGTGTCCTATTTGGCTTCACCAAACCGCTCTCCTAATTATTCTAAGCTCTTTTCACGTTGGGCGCAACTCCTAAAGCCCGACGGATGAAGAGTTATAATCAAACTAAAACTTACTATTTATAGTAAAAGCAAAATTAAAACGGGGAAACGACCATCGATCCAGGGGTTTTTCACAATTCCGGGCTGCGCAACCCGGCGTAACGGGGTTGGTTGGCTTCAGTCGCTCGTTCTACCCCAAAATCATATATTTTACGTCAGATAACTCATTCCGGATTGCAAGATACGCCCGATTTAAGGTTCGATGGTCTGGATCACTTCTGTCGTCGACCGGGCCTTTTCTGATCCATCTTGGCCATGCAACTGTCTGCGACCCGCTCTACATCAGGACCACACCACCGGAAACAGTGTGAATTGTATTCTACTGTTGAAAAGTTCTTAGGGGGCAACAGGAGTTTTAGATCAAGCTGATATTTGTGTTTTCCCTTCATCCATGTCTGTGTGATCTTATGAACATTTTGGATGACAAATAAATATCATTGGGGCCTTAGAAAGGTTTCAACGGTGGAAATAAATAATTCCACTGTTTCCTGTCGTATGGTCTATTTGAGCGTCAGATATACTTAAATTTTGGGCTCAACCCCTAAAATGATCTGGAAAAACGGATGGACGGTGTGGATAAAGCACATGAATTCACAGTGGGCCCAACAGAGTTTACTCAGTACGATAAGAGCGTACTACGTCAATCCGATTTCGAAGGACCATGGACGCACTGTATTTACTACCATAGATGCACATGGCGTCTTTTAATATGCCACGCAAATCGTCTAGAAAATATTCTCGATATCTGGAATCATTTATGGCCCACCGAATGAATAGGGCAGCCGCTGATTTTTGGGCCAGAACGATAACACGATTAACCTTCTGATGAATGGCCAAAATCTCACAATCCAACAGGCTCGGAACAGACGGCCAAGATGAGAAAAACAGCAACTGCCCACGTCTCCGTGGCACACGCAAGAACTGGACCATTAATCACGTGGAGACTATATACATTGAAGATATCGTGTTCTGTCCACTCATCATATGCATGGTCCAGTGTGCATCAGAAAAAATAAGAACAATGGTGGTCCATATTGGACGTTGCATGTGGCCCACGTCATTATTGGACCGCCATAATTACACGCACGTGTGGCACGTATACCACAAAGGAAGTCAATTTGGATTCCTCTTCCTTGTAGCTTCTACCTAACCTTTGAACGCACACCTGTCACGTGCTAATTTTGGAGGAATTTTCTGGTTCTGTACACAGAGGACCAGTCCAGGTTTGTTGCAAAGACACAGTCCATCCGGTTATGGATGATGAATCCAGACCGTTCATTTGGGGGTGTTCTGGGGATGGCCCACAGTGCAAGACAAACCGACTGAAGAATCTGAGTCCTAAGACAAACCAAACTATTGAATAGGGCACGTTGAAAGACAGACTGTTCTACGAGTAAAACAGTAGTATTCTAATTAGGATAATGTGCAGCTGTGGGCCATATCTAATAGTGCTGACCAGATGGATGGTCCGGATTCACCAGTAGGGATAGAAATTTCAGCCCAAGCCCAGGTTGACCCAACCCAAGTCGCACCCCTCTGCATGCCGCCATCCCATGTACAAATGCAATGCACGTGCGTGCGTGAGATCCAAGCCATCCAATGTATGGGTCCAAGCGCGTCCGACCAAAACGGGCTTGTCCACTGATAAGCTCGGCTAGAACTAGCAAAGTGTAACTGTCTTAAAATTTTAGCCATTTGGCAGACACTGTGGGGGCCACCATGATGTATGTGTTTTATCTCCGCCGTCCATCAATTTGTCAGTTCATTTTAAGATAGGAGCCCAAAAATAAGTAGATCCAAAGTTCAAGCAGACCGCACCGTAGGAAACAGTGGTTATTAGACACCCACCATTAAAAACTTCTTGGGGAGTACATAAGCCCGTGCCCTCATGAATCAAGCTGATGTCTGTATTTTGCTTCCGTTCAGGCCCCTGACCTCATGAACAGGTTGGGTTCCAAATAAACATTATGGTGGCCCCTAAGAAGGTTTCAAATGTGGTCTACTCAAGCTTTGGATCTACTTCATTTTTAAGGCTATACTTAAGAATGAGCTGCCAAAATAGATGGACAGCATATATGGATATAAAACACTTACAACACGATGGCCCCAGTAGCCCAAGCAATGCCGGATATCCATGGTGGAAGTGTCATAAGGGAATCAGCATCTATTTTTTCAAGAGGTTTGGCCAGATATATCCTAACATACTATATTAAGATGGGTGTAGATTGGGTACCGTCCCTGCCAACGCTTGCCTCCCTCTTAGCCTGGCATAAAAGTAGGGCTGTCAATTGGCTGGGTAGTCCTGACCGGCCTTCGGGCTTAGCCTGTATTAATGGTCTAGGTTTGGGGTGGTGTATGAGGCCTGATAGTCGGGCGCAGGCCTAAATCAGGAGCCCAATTGTAAATCAAGCCCGATAGGCCTTTTCTAAGTCTAATTTTCTCCATTTTCGTTCATTTTCTCCCTCTCTTTCTCACATGAGGCACACCAAAATATCATTTATCCACAAAGATATCCAAGGATTGGGATTGGGCGTTGTGTAAATTATATCCTGGGCCAACTCGGGTTGGACTACTTCAGCCCATCACAGGACCAGGCTAGATTTGGGCTTAAGTTCAAAATTGCAAGCCGAGCTTGGATAGAGCTTGGCCAGCCCTTACCTAGCCCATTGATAGCCCTACATAAAAGGATTTAATCATATGATAGGTTGCGGCTAGAAATGAGGCCCATGCATGGAAAGATTTAATCCAGCAGTAGGTTGTTCTCAAAGAGATGAAGGCCAGACATGAAAGGATTTAATGGAAGGTAGGCTACTGTCAGAGATGAGTTCCAAAGCATATTTAAATGTTATTCTCAACCATGCTCTATCTTTGATGGTAGCCTATTATCTAATCAAATCCCACCATGTCATGCCAAGGCTTAACTGATGCTGGTAGGTTCAGTACCTAATCCTTGTACCAAAAAGACACTGCAAAAGGCCAATTAAAAAGCCCTCAATTGAATTTGTTTACACTTAACCTGTTCACAATCTTGAACACATCTCTAATAGAAACGTGTGTTGCATCAAGAAAACTAAGATGCTCAAAGACATAAGCACTTTTGAAAACCTAATGCGATCATTCTCTCCATGACATGTACTAGGCAAGCACAAGAGAAGCATATGCATCATGTTTTTGGAAATGTATTTGATGTCGTGATAACACCCAAAGACAACCAAATATGATTAACCTTACATACTCGAAGATATATTAATAGAAGAAAATCATCTAAATCAGAGATGCACCCATACACGATGGTATAATAGTGTAATTTGTCATGTCTCAGAAAAGAAAGATATCAAACATCGAATCCAAAAGCTTAGAGACTACATACAAGGCCACCACCTCTCCTATAAAAGTAGCATAAAATGTATAGCTCTGAGACCTTATCAATTCAATTCAATCAAACTCTTTTCAATTAAACAGTGCCTGATAACCTTTTGTTCCGTATAGACACATATTTTAGTAAAGTTTAGTTTTAGCCTATCCACTTCTGTTCAGCATCATATTGCAGCAAGTCTGAATAAATTAGCTTAGCATAATCTAATTTTCATTTATGTCAAATGAATCAATACAGCAAGTCAATTTAGTTTAAATAAATATCTACAACTCCATCGATTGGATGTCCTCTAAATTCTTAAGTCATTACTTAGGGATTCTCTGATGATCATCCATTCTACAGCCATCTCATCTAACAGAACTATCATCCGTAACTTATTTTTGCTTTATTTACTTTTATATGTCAATTATACTAAATCTTCATTTATATTAATAAAATTAGCATTTAACTTTTAAACTTCAGTTCTACTCTTCTTATATTATTTTTTTTCATAAATTAATACAATATATCATACCACTGCCGTGATAAAATTTCTTGTCTTTAAGGCAAAAAGAAGCCATTCAAGGGAATGACTCTCCCCTTTGTAAAACACTTGATCATCTTGTTAATTGATGGCTGAGTAATCATAGTAGTTAAGTCAATTTTCATAAATTTGGCACCCGGGGTTACAAGGTGTATAATTCAATTCTAGTTGGTTATGATTCTGGCACGCCTGGCATATAGATACTCACGCATACATAAATAAAATTGGATCATTCATTACACATGTGACCGTATATGTGTCTAAATTAAATAGCAATAGATTTATTTTCCTTTGGGTACTTTGGCTTTTTCACTTTTAACATGAATGATCATGGTAGCATTTTGTATCCCAATGGATGGAATCATTCAATCTAAAAGAAATCATTCCTTCCTTAAAACAGTTTTATCATTTAAAAAGGCCCAAGTCCAACTAATAACATTCCCAAGTATCTTAATTTGGTAAAGAGGTATTCAAGCATGTGGAATCAGCAGAACGCTTAACATTATAACTGAACTCACATGCATGATTAAGACACCACTTAAAACAATAACTCAGTCGACCAAAATCCTACTCCAACTTTGATACCTAAAACCGAATATAAACCCAACTTACAAAGAGTTATATAGGTAAGAAAACTTACCAGTCAATTTATTTTAGCCCTACATGTACTTTGTAAACTGTGGCCCACCGTATTAAGGGTTCTGATCTTATTCTTAGGAGAGAGCATCTATATAGTAAATGCATTAGATCTTATATCAATGTGTGGTGCTGGAAGCTGGAATATGTGTGGCGTGTACACAAACAGCGCACAGGTCACAGCCGAGATTGACAGGCTCTCGATTCGTCTCCCCGATGCACTGTCGATAGGAAGAGTTTCTAGAGGGCGTCCTTCAGTCAGGTAGGACTTGTGCACGTCAACCGTCTCCATCAGCTCACGTGCCTGTATTCCAATTAAGAGTCGTTGTGGTAGCCCGTCCTTGCCGTGTCCAAAATGTCGCCATCTTCAATTTAGGTGGACCAGGGTGCTCCCCGTTCTCATCTTTGACACCTTGTCGGGTCCAAAACCCGACGCCGGATCGCCAAGGAAGCTAAAGCGAATTCCAGCACTGCACTTTCGTGGCATTCGTGTTCCACGCTGGCCAAGTGACACGTGTGGAAGACGCAACCCACTCATCAGATATGACCACACGTGTAGAGAGATGATTCGTCTCAAAAATCATAAACTTTGACGGTCGTGTTAGATATGAACTGCGGAATTGTTGGATGGGCTATTCATCTATGCATCAATAAACGAAGATAGATATTTTCGATACCTTGAGGTTACCAACGGAAATCCTCTTCTTCCGCACTTCGAACTTCACACTTCGTCTTGGTAAAGGGACCAAGATATTTATTTACATGAAAGGGGGTTAGTAGCTTACCCAGTGTATTTCTCTCCAGGTCCCCACACAATAGTTTTTCACCTGCAACTTAATAATCGTGTATAAGAATCATGGTTTAAAGGTCCCACCCACAACCTATTTACAATTATCAAATTTATAGTGTAAATAATCAAATTTATAGTGGGGTCCACTGAATCACTAAATTTGAATAATCCAACAATCAGATCTAAATCAATGATCTGATAAGAGTCTTACACGTGGATCCAAGCATGAAGAACGGATAGGATCTTGTACACGCATGCAATCTGCTGAGGCAAATGAATACTCATGGCTTCCACCGCGTCCTTCCCAAGAGATTTTTTTTGTCCCGAGAAAGACGTATGAGGCAGCTGGTTCTAATGTGCGCCACAGCCTATGGTCAACCAAGGTCCCGTGTTCGGCGTTCCAGCTGAGAAGCCCTCAAGACCGTGGAAAGATACCCAAGTCAGTCCAAGCCCCACCCTAGTTCGAAACGGGGTTATTTGATACTTCGGCAGCGTATGACGCTTGATACGCTGGCATTTAGTAATTGTACACGTGGCATATATTAACTCAAACTAAACCGATTAAATTGTGGAATCTGCTGCTGATAACTCACACTTCGAAAATCAGAATGATTTAATAATCCTAACATCCCTTGTGCGTCGAAATTGGATATTTTTTATTCTTAACCGTCCAATAACTATCGAATAATCCAGTGATCAGATAACAATAAAATCTTAATATTTGATCAATGATACATCTAAACTGAGACCCAGAACTTGTACAGTTGAATTTGAATTACTGTATGTCAGAAATTTATAAGCGCCTGTGTATCATCTATGGTGTCCTGCAAGAGTATCACAGTTTCGAATATTCCTTCGCCATCACGTTCCTTTCTCGCCAGCTTTCGAAGCCTGTCCATATAAGAAGGGCCCTCCTCCGTCTCTGACCTTCTTAGGCTCTTTTGCAAGCGCTTTCTCTCTCCTCCCTGTTAAGGTACGCTTTAACCCCCTTTTCTCTCTCTCTTATCGTTCTACTCCCATGGAATGGGATTTTCATGGCGAGCATTTTGTGATCAGAGCTGTTATTCTGGTGGGACATCCAGTCGATAGCCTATATCTCAAAAATCAACGGATATGGACTGTGGTAGCCATCCAACGAGTGATCTGAAAAAGGTGCTGTTAGATCGTCAGAATTTCCCGTCACTGCCATTTTTGGACCAGTGGCCTATTCAGATGGTGGCCCACCATATTAACAGTCCTGATTTGCCTCGCGCACCTTGAGAAAGGGAATTCGTACAAGTTGTATGCAGCGCAAGATGCATACTAGCATTCGTCTTTCTTTATATCTCACTTTGGCCATTTTGCTGTTGAATCACGAAAAGAGAGCTTTCCTAATGCTGATGTCACACGCGTCTGCAATAAAGCTCATGTAAACATGTGCGAGATCCAACTCATCTATCTGTTTGGTCTGACCTTCTGCATGCTTTCCCAAAAATGAATCTGGGCCACTTAGCATGTGAGGCCCAAAGCTGGAAACAAGTGGATGGTGTAAAAAAAAACTTCAGAGAAGTTTTTTTATTGTCATACATTTGTTTTGAAAACGGTGGTCCACCTAACCCGTGGATCTAACTGATTCTTGGGCTAGGACATCAATATAACGGTTTCTTTTGATACATGGATTGGATCTAAAAGGCCTCTGAAGGCCCCCTTGATGATTATGCTTTCAAATATGATTCTGGGCCAGAGAGCTCGGATGATAGACATAGACGAGAGGCCTCTGAAGGCCCCCTTGATATAGTACCCCTCTACCCTCTTTCCAGGAGGGGTAACGAGGCTGGGGCTCGGACGCGCTGCAAGGATGGAGAAAAGGCCTCCCAAGCCCCCTGAGATTCAACGGGGGGGTATACGGAGATGCCCGCGAGTGAGCGAGCCGCGGAGACCATCCCAGGAGGCTCTGTGCTGGTCGAGTCTCAGATGGAATGGATTCGATCAGAATTCAAGATCCCGGACTCCGTCCGGATACGAGCGCCAGATCCCCTTGACACCGTTGGAGCTCCTGCTGAAGGGAAAGTAGGGATCTTCCTCTGCGCCCTATAATATGGACTCCACCTTCCGATGCATCCCTTCATTCGAGCCCTAACGGCTTACTTGGGACTGGCCCCAGGCCAGTTCACTCCCAATGCTTGGAGGATTTTAATATCTTCATACATCATCTGGCGCCAAGTCAAGAACCCGGAACTGACACCAGAAGAGCTGATAAGTTTATACTTTATCAAGTACGATAGTCAGGAGTCGTGGTACTATTTCGCGACCCGGGGCGCAAGGGCTAGAGGCTAGTCCTGCAACTTCCATCCTTTAACAAGAATTGGAAGAACAAGTGATTTTAGGCTTCGGGCGAGTGAAAAGCACCGGCGACGGAGCTAAGGAACCTAAGGACTCGGGTTCCGACCCGATTTACTCTTCCAAGTCGAATTCCGAACAATCTTTTTGCAACATTCCTTTGCTTGTTATACTATGACCAGCGTTTATCTTCATTGCTATCATATAACATTTTCGAGCCTCGTGTTGATCGCCTCGAAGGTAGCCTATTCCGCCCTCGGCGAAAAACTTCATCATTAGATGATATGTAGACACGACCACCCTCATTACATTGAGGGAAGGTCTGCCCAGGATAACGTTGTGCACTGATGGTACATTAACGATGAGAAAGTCCACCAGGAGAGTGACTTGATGCCGTCCTTCTCCCTCGGTCACAGGGAGGGAGATGGCTCCTTCGGAGATCACCCTTTCTCCAGCAAAGCCATGTAGAAGGGTCTTCACAGGTCTGAGGTGTGACCTTAGAATCGTCATTCTTTTGAAAGCTTCTGAGTATATTACATCAGTCGAGCTCCCAGTGTCGACCAGGATGCGGTACACCTTGTGGTTGGATATGGTCATAGTCACCACTAAGGCATTGTCATAAGGCATTGTCATGGGATGTTGAATTCCGCGCACATCGTCTTCCGTGAAGGTCAGGTTGCAAGGGCTTACTCGGAGTTCTTTCCTCAACCTCTCAATCATGTGGACGTAGTGCTCCGGGTCAAACTTCTGGGAGTAGGATTTATGAGCCCTGTTCGAGTCTCCTCCACCGGACGAACCACCAAAGATGGTATGAATTTCGACCGGTTCTTTTGCAACTTTGCTCGGCTGCTCTTCTCTCCGAGTTGTTCTCTCCTCCTTGGTGTATTGGCACAGATGACCCTTACGGATGAGGGTCTCGATCTCGTCTTTGAGATCCACGCAGTCACTTGTATTGTGGTCGTGGTCACAGTGGAACCGGTAATACTTGCGCTTGTTTCGGTGCTCTGCATCGGCCTTCATGCAAACGGGCCAATTCAAGAGCTTGTCCCTTGATGTCCAACAATATCTGCTCTGTAGATGTATTGAGGGGGGTGTGCCCTTAGGCTTCCTGCTCGGCCGACGATCACGAGGGACTTGGTTGTTCGATTTATTGCTGGATAGTTGGGGTTCTTCATTCCTCAACCTCTTCCCTTTGGTTGGCGACTCTGCCACTTGAACATTTCTACGAGAGTTGGAGAACTCTTCGGCGTTAGTGTATTTTTAAGCTCTAGTGACGAGTTCGACCAACGTCTTCGGCGGATTCTTCCCAATGGAGAAGGTAAACTTCCTCTCTTTCAGACCACTGAACATAGCAGAGAGCGTCATTTTGTCATCGTAGTCCTCCACCTGCAATGCCTCCTCGTTGAAGCAGGCAATGAAGTCTTTCAACGACTCTTTAGGCCCCTACTTAATGGTGAACAGATGAGTAGTTGGCTTCTGACTCTTCTTCCACTTATGAACTGGGTAAGGAACAATCTGCTGAGCTCTGCGAAGGAACTAACTAAATTGGATTTGAGTTGCTTGTACCAACTCTGAGCGGATCCGGTAAGGGTGATTATGAATCCCCTACACATCATCGCGTCCGTGGCCGTCTGGATTTACATCAATGAGCGATGGGCCTCTACGTGTTCGGACGGGTCTCCAGACCCGGAGTACTGGATGACGGGGGGTATCCGGAACCTCTTCGGCATCACCTCGCTCATGATTGCAGATGTGAAGGGAGGTTCGTTCTTTTCCATCATTACTTGAACGGCGGCAGGAACGAACGAAGGCTGCTGATTCTGTTGTAATATCAGAACCCGATTATTAAGTTCTGTGAACCACGCTTCCCACGGACCCCCCCCCCCCCCCCCTCCCTTTCTCCTCTCCAGCTCGTGATGGAGATCCGTCAGTGTCAGGGCCGAAGTGACTAAAGCATTCATCAGAGCCCGAGTCGTCGTGTTCCGAGCCGGAACTTGGTTTTGGGTCGGATGGGGGTTCTAGACTGAAGTTGGAACCTGTGCGAATTGATGTTGTGATCCTTCGGGTCTTGCACTCCGCGGTGCGGACTCAACTTCCACCACCAGTCCGATTGTTTCCCGGTCAGGATGCGGCTGTTGCTCCTGTCATTGCTTCATCTGATTGATTTCATCGTGTAAGGCTTGGATCTCGCTTTGCATGGCTCGATACTTACTCCTCCGATTACTAGAACGTTAGGATGATCTTGGAGCCGACTCGGCGTGAAGCAACGAGGAAGACCGAGTCTGATCGTTCTGCTCCGGCTCTACAGTTACGGATTTCTTCTTTCCTCTTGCCATTGTGTCGGAGAATAGGAAACTGACTTTTTGTATCAATTTTCCACAAACGGCGCCAAAAATGTTGCAGACAAAATCTAGAGTACTCTCTGCTCGGATATCCAAACTTCAAGCCGCTTCAGAGACTGACACTACACAACAATGATGAGCAAAGGAGACCCTGGCTTAAACAGGGGACCCTTCGATGCCTAAGTCAAGTCAAGGGAATCTGGGTCTAAGTTAAGTTGTAGAGGGAGAGTGCGAGATATTGTGTACATGTTTCCTCCCCGCAAGATGCTATTTATACCCCCTCGCCTAAGATGGGCATATCCGCATAACTCGGCGCATCTTAAGGCATTTGCTACATCATGCGGGTGATTCGGCTACTCAGTCATTGTGTGGTCATGCAGACGTGGGCGGTTGAGTAACCGTCGCCAATGGTGTGGTAGTGGGACACCTCATGGTCTTCCTCATTAATGGATTCCGATCCAAATCCCGAACCGACCACCTCAACCTCGAATCACTCCGAGCCGACTGCCTCGGCCTCGGATCATTCCACCTAGGGCCTCAGAGTGAAGGCGTAACTGATGTCGAATTGGAAGTCCTTCCCTCTACTATTCTCATAACTCCGAGCTTAATCTTGCGCCTCGAGTCGGTTCTAAAAAGCCTCGGATCTTGGGGTTGAAATGTCTCTAATCTTCCCGTAACAGTGTTATGGTCATGAAAAGCATGTTAGACAGTTATTTGATCGAGTAGTCAAGGGACCGGCCCATCTTCGACCGAGGCTAAGGCGAACTAGACCACATCCAACCAGGACGTACCGCGTCTGCGCCGCTGTGTCACGTTGGGTAGTATCTAATCGGGTCATACCTCTCCAACTTAGATCCAAATCAAATCACACCGCATTACGTCACTGCTGATGTCACCGGCGGAAGTGGGGAAGCGGATTGCCCATGACCCAGAGATACACTTGTGCCCGGGGCTGTATATGGCCCACAGAGATGTCCATGAAATGTCCACTCCGTCCATCTCTTTTGAAAGACTATAATAAGATACGGTTCTAAAAATCAGGAAGATACAAAACTAAGGTGAGCCACACCAGCGAAACAATGGGAACAAAAATGTCCTCCGTTGAAATCTTTGGGGAGCTGATTATGATGCTTTTATGCCATCCAAACCGTTCATAGGGTCATTGCCACTCAGATAAACTTTAGAAACAAATATCTATCATCCTGATATAAAAACTTTGGTCACCCACCAGGCATTCAATCCCCACTGTTTCGTGTAGTATGGCCCACATGAGTTTTGGATCTGCTTGATTTTTAGAATTATGCTTTGTTGTGATTTTTCAAAACAAATGGACGGAGTGGATTTATCACGGACATCTCTGTGGGCCCAACACAACCCCGGGCACAAGAATATCTCCATATCGAGGGGCATTTCTCGTGGATAAGTGAATGAATGAACCATATCCAACATTCAACTAACGTACATGGCCAGCAATTTAGACCGTCCGTATGGTATGATCCGAAAACTGCAGCAAAAGATCGGGCTCGATCTTGACCGTCCAGTTAGCGGCGCATGATTTACAGCAACACTGGAGCAACCCACCGACAGTCGTACACTGACGGAGATGTCTTTTTATAAAGAAATCACGTGCATCCTACTGGTATATCGCTATTTTATTGTTAGGTATGTATAGAGCGGTGGACCCGTGATTTCCACGAGAATCTATTTGCAGCCGCCATTATAATGTAGGTGTCAGATATCAGAAAAAATTACTAGGATCTTTCAAGTTGTCGAAGACCGTCCATTATCTTGGTAGCTGATGAACCGCTCTGATCATTAACAACCCGATATTTTGGCCAAACGGTCCTACGAACCTTATGATACACGGATTGGATGTCCTACACGTATCCCGAGTATGGCACTTTTGGCTGCATGCTGAGGTGCATATGGAAGTAGGAAACTCACATTATCAAACTAATCTAAGAATCACTCCCTTCAATAGAAGTGCAATTGGGATGAGTTTGGTTGGGTGGATGCCCCTCCCAACCGTTTCCTATCATATGGCCCACCTGAGCTTCCAATAGGGATGATTTTTTACCATATAGCATAATATTGAATTTCCCACCTGATGGACGGAACGGATTTCATGTAATAATCACGGTGGGCCCCACAAAGGTCGACACTACTGAATCATTCTCCACTGTTATCTATGGTTTTTTTATACCCTTTATATCTCCTAACTCATATATCTTTCATTGTTCTAAAGCAGTTTCTCTTCTACAAAGAAAACCGAAATCCAATCACAGCTTAGAAAGGATGTTGCTGAGAAGCTCTTCAACTCCCGTTCTTGGATCCCTTCTCTCCTCTTTCTCAGACAGTCCTAACAACTCCTTTGATTCCAACAAAACCCCATCTGACCACCTCAAGAAGATCTCCTTCTCCCACTCCACCCATTCCAACTTCCATTCCTTCATATGCAATTCCTCTCCCATCTCTCACTCCTTCGCTAGCACTCCTGACTTCATTCCAGAATCCGGCGTCAGCACCAAAGGCTTCCGAAGGGCCCACTCAGACGGCAACCTGGCAGGTCTTTCTGCCAACGACGACGATTTCCATAATTCAGTCCCATCCAAGTTGCCCCGGCGACCCAGTCCCGTATTGCAGACGATTCCATCGTTTACGGTGTATGATTCAAGAGGCAATGAATACGACGAAGAAGAGGAAGAAGAAGAAGAGGAAGTCGGTGGGCTTGAAGGTTTGCCGAGGTCTGTTACTATCGGAGAGAATATAATGTCAATCGGAGGAGATTTCAACTTTGCCAATGAAAAAGGCATGGGATTGGTTGGGCTAGAGGAAGAGAATGAAGAGGGTGTGTTTGATACTGGGGCGGAAGCTCCTCCTCTGTTTCTTGCCAGAGGGCTTGGAATTGATGCAGGTAATCCGTCTGATTTCATGACTGGCTGCAGGAGTGGTTTTCAGTTTGCTGATTCCAGCAGAGGGGGAGATGGTTCAGACGTTGAGAATCATTATAAGAGGATGGTTGAAGAAGATCCCTGCAATCCTCTGTTTCTGAGGAACTATGCACAGTTTCTGTATCAGGTGAGATCCGTCCTTCTGATTTTCTTCTTGCATTTTCTTCAACAGCTTAGATAGGTCTTTTCTTCTTCTTTTTTACCCTTCTCTCTCTCTCTTTAATGGGAATTCTGATTTCTTGTCATTATTTTTATTTCTTATACGAATAATCATCAATCAAAATGTAAGATTGTAAGCAAAACTGCCCACTCTGGTGGGCCATGTCCAAAATCTGCACCACTTAAATGATCCCAACCGTTCGATGAATGGCCCAAGTCTTTGCATCCATAAAAGCAGGCTATGACTTATCGATGGAATGATCGGACTGGTAGGGATGCATTTTCATTGGATGCCAATGATGGGGCCTTTCTTCTTATTTTAATTGCATTTCTGTTATGTATTTGGTTTTTCATTTTCTTAATTCTCATGATTATATTAAGCTAATTAACAATTTTCTTATTCATTTTTTTAATTACAGCTTACGTTTCTTTCAAATCCAACTTCAAATTAATGTAATTGCAATTTGTAACTATGACCCTTGATGTGAATGCTGAAAAATTAGGCGTCTACCAAACAGGCCGTACATCTAATTTTATTTAGCCATAATTATGTATTAGAGATGATGATTGTTGGTACATGAATAGTTTTAATCCTTAATAAAATGAAATATGATCTTTGACACATAATTACAATTAACTAAAATGAGATGAACTCATTTTTTGAATGTCTACCAAACAGGCCCTAAGTATTTTAAAGATGATCGCGGACCTAATATTTGTTAAAAGCTAGTAAGTTTTCACTAAATCAAGTACTGCAAAATGCAAATATAGAAAAGAGTTAGGCAATTTCCTCTCTAGTTTATTCAATCTGAAGAATTCTTCTTTCTTTCTTTTTTTGGGTAAATAAAGAATTCTTTACTAAGATAATTTTGTATTATCATGGCAACAGTCCAAGGGAGATTTCGCGAGAGCAGAGGAATACTATTCAAGGGCCGTACTTGCAGGACCAGGCGACGGTGAGCTCTTGTCGCAGTATGCGAAATTAATTTGGGAGCGCCATCATGATCAAGAAAGAGCATCGAGCTACTTTGAACAGGCAGTTCAATCTGCTCCTGAAGATAGGTATGTATTTCTCAGACTAGCCATGAAATCTTCTACAAATATAGAAGATGACTCGTCACCTACAACAGGTTGTAAGATAACCTACAACCATTATTACAAACCCTTTTGTCCTTGAAAATACATGTATTTAAAACCATGTTTTTGCAAGGGCAAAATTGGAAATGAAAATTCTGAAGGCAAGAGACTATGGCTTGTAGGTGATCATTCCCCAGACATAAAGAGGAATCGTCCTATATGTAAAGCATCCACAAGAAGTCAAATGTATGGACCATCTCTATAATTGAATTGGTAGACTTACCCTGCTAATCAAGATCGACTATGAAGTCCACCAATTGGGTCTTTTTTTAACTGTCCAAACAATTGCCTGCCTTTGGAAGGCTCTGTTTGTGCAATTATTAGGCCATGGCCTATCCAAGAGGTGACGCTACAGCTAGACTGTCTGATCAATATGCTTCGACCAGCATTAAGTGTTGGGCCATTTGTTGAATATAAGAGTACATCAAACCTATATGAAGTCTTACCATTAGCATACTGTATCAAACTAAACTAACCTGAACAGATGAAAATAGGCTTGACCCGACTCGACTAAATATTTAATAATTATAAACTAAAATCTTTGTGATAACTAATAGGTATTTAAAATAGGTATAATACCAATAAGACATAAAATACAAAATTAATCAACAGCTCATCAAATAGTGCATTGATTCAATTGCCATACCATAACCAAGAGGCCAAAGTTCGATTCCCTTGTCCTCACCTATGCATTTTGTATGCCAAAATGGGTGACTCGGTTGAGCCCATGTCAAGTAGACCGAGTAGTCGAGTCAACCTGACAAGTCTTGCAGGAACTCAGCAAGATTTCGAGCAATCAGTGAGTTTTAGAACTCTGGTTCCGACAAGCGAGCACAACCATTCATGGTATTGAAAATGCACCGACACATTGAAACCTGGATATCTGACAAGTTTGCAAATTTTCTCTTCTCGTGTGCAGCCATGTTCTTGCAGCATATGCTAGTTTTCTTTGGGAAACAGAGGATGAAGAAGAAGAAAACAGCAGATCAAGTAATTACCAAGGAATACCAGTTTTCCATGGTGCTGTGGCTTCTGCAAGTGCTTGATCATTGCTTCTATGGTGTCTTCCAACATTAGTTTTAAGCGAGAACTTTTAACATGTGTGTTAGGAAGGGATATCATACGCAGACCATGTAATCTCTTTATTGCATTGGATAGAATTTTCTGAATAAATTTAAGGATCCTAAGTGGACATCCTCCACAAGACATTTATGAATCATGGTAGATATATTCATTGTAAAGATTTGGTGGAGACAGAGAATGCAGAAGCATGTTCTATGGTTGATCAGGTATTTTTGGTGTCTTCTGTTATTCACTGGTAAATCTCTCCTTCCAGGAAGGAGATTTAAGGCGAAGATACAATCATACAAACGTGGTCTTGTTTAAGATTTGCAATTCAATTGACGGATGTGGTATAAACATGTTCAGAAGCTTGCAATCTGAGGATATCAAGGAATGTGAAATGTGTTTAGTATCAAGCTTTGGGAGAGTTCATTTTACAAGTTGATACAACCATTCACACTCGGCGTTGAGTTGTGTTAGGTGGCAGTTATCATGAATATGGATTTCAGCCCTTCCAGAGCTGCGTATCTGGCAAAACAGGCTTTCTGGGTGCAATTCATTTTACCAGTTGATATAACCTTTTCAGCACAGGCGCTGTTACAAAGACTTGGAAATTAGGGAGCTCCCATTTCACTCCCCTATTGGAAGAGGGATGCACCAAACAGCAACGTTTCCTTCTTAGATGGAAGCTGCCATCCAAAGGTAGTCACCCCACTCATTGGCTCAAGTAACGGGATCCCCAAACACAGAAGGAACAGTTTAGGTAACTTATGCCAAATTCAATGTCTTAAAGGGCTTGTTTGTGGGCACCATAAAATCATGGTGCGTTCAGTGGTTCCTCCAGATCATCATCACCTGGGCTTTCACTCGGTGTGTTCCAGATGAATGGAGTGACCATCAGATGTCATTATGCACTGCATAGTTTCCCTTTTTTTTCTTTTTCTTTTTTCTTTTTCAAGGGTGCAATTGGTTGCACCAAATTTCATGAAATTTCACACCACAATAAACCTCTCATAACCAAGGGAAATAAAACAAAGAAACAAGAAACTATGATTATGCAAACATCAAAATCAGGGGTGCTGCTGCTCAAACCAGATGGCTAATGAAGCTCCACAAAAATATGGATATATATATTTCCTGAAAATAATATAAATGTGTTAAGATGGAGGACTGCACCTGAAAACCCTAAAGCTCACTCTCTCTCTCTCTCTCCATCCCTCTCCCTCTGCCTAAAGAGATGTACTAAGAGGCTTAGGCCTCTGAAGAGTAAGGACCATTCCTGGATACATGGTTCCCTAAGATCCCCCTTTCTTGCCGCAGGACCCCACCCCGCTGATGGAAACCATTCCCCCTCGGCCTGTTGCTGTAGTCCCTGTCACCAGCTTCTTGCCCATTTCCCCTCCCAAAAGTTCGATTGCTGAAACGCCCCCTGGGGGCCTCTGACAGATAACCACCCCTCCCCTGACCCCTTCCTGCCAAGAACAATACAAGGGGGCACAATAGAAGAAATCAGAAATCTTTTTCTAAGGGAATTGGAAGGTATGGCAAGGCAGATAGCAATAACGTTTAAAATAGCTCTGAATTGAGGAAAAGATGTACAATTTCATGAATTGAATTCGTAAGTATTCCATGTTAGCCATACGTACGCAATTTGGAACTCTAATAGATTTTTTTCTTTTTTTAAAAGGCAGCAGAGATTTGAGCTGCTTAGAGAAAATTGAGAGTAATTCAAGGAAAAGACTTGACAAGTTGAATGAGACAGCACAGCACTACTACAAGACAAGAATAGGAGAATGAGTTCCATTGTTTCTGGAAAGTCTCCCTGGATTTTGTCTGCACAGGTGTATTCGATCAAATCCACAACATGAAGATGCAGGTTCCATAAATTTGGTCAAATCCGAGTATATTTTTTAACAGATATGTAAGAACCTTGATGCAGGACAATTAACCACTTGCTCTAAAAGCTCAAACTGATAGAGAGCATGGCGATTGGCGAATTAATCCCTTTATCTCATAACCCAAGCCCCAAATCCATGGGTTAGGTCCTCGGCCAAACCCTCTTCATGGGCCCCAAATCCATGGGTTCCGCCCCCTCGTGGGCCCCAAATCTACGGGCTCTACCTCACACAAGTCACCCACCTCACACAAGCCCCAAATCCATGGGTTATGCAGGCCGCCCACCCCGAGTGTGTCCCTGCATCCCACAGACCACCCAACTCGAGCCCAGTGTGAAAATGTCCCCTCATTAATCACCCCCGGTGAGGAATCTCGAACACGTAACCTCCCACTTTGATACTAATTTGATGCAGGACAATTAACCACTTGCTCTAAAAGCTTAAACTGATAGAGCATGGCAAATTAATCCCTCCAAATCCATGGGTTCCGCCCCCTCGTGGGCCCCAAATCCATGTGCTCTGCCTCACACAAGTCACCCGCCTCACATGGGCCCCAAATCCACGGGTTATGCGGGCCACCCACCCTGAGTGTGCCCCTGCATCCCACAGGCCACCCCACTCAAGCCCGGTGTGAAAATGCCCCCGCATTAAACCTGTTTCCTTAATTTTTTGAAATACAACAAAATATTGAATTTGGGCAGTAATAATAAATAATGATTTTTTTTTTTTCTTTGAGAAGCAATAATAGATAGATGCGAGAGTAATTTAACTGGAGCAGCAAGATAAGAGGCACATACTTCCTCCTCGAGATGAGCTGCCATTTGCTCTCCGCTCCTCAATGTGTACCTGCCGCCCTGCAAACTGTATTGGAGATGCCTACAAAACCACATGCATATAATGATGATATATAAGGTGTTGGTCCAGTTACAGCACATCAAACCTGATACATGGGGTGAATGTATGTGAATTTTTTTCATCTTTTCTTGGAAAGCGACAGACAACAAAACCAAATACAAGCACGAACATAAAAATGTGTAGGGAGAAAACAAAAGTAATGGCTCGATCATATCACCCAGAGAGCGAGGTATTCCATAATGGTAACAGTGGCCATAATGGCCACCAACATTACGTTTACGATATGGATCGTAACGGCTGTTACGGCCCCCGTAACAGCCATACAGTCTTCTTTTTTTATTGGAAAAAAAAAAAAATCCAGAAAAGCCTGTATCTGCCCTGTAACACTGGAAAAAAAATAATCCGAAAAACGTGTATTTTCCCTGAAATAGACCATTACGGGGCTGTTGCGGCCTTTACAGGGGGCGTAACAGGGCACTAACAGTGGTTACGGGTCATTTTTTTTCCATAACGGTTGCTACCACCATCACAACCCCGTAACGTGTAACAGTTTCCACCGTTACCTTTACATAACAGCCTTTACGGCACACCATGCCAGAGAGGCTATTATTTATATTTTTTGCATGTGGCAGTGAAATCTTTATGTAGTTACTTGAAATAAAATAAAATACAAATAAACATGTGAAAAGGAACCTTGACTGCATTTTGGACACCAAGTGTGTCTTCAAATTCGATGAAAGCATAGCACACTCCAATATCCTGCGTGTCCATAAATTCATGCACATGAGCTAAATGTTAGACTACTTTCAAGGTAGTGGAGGAGGTCCCTAAAAAAGAGGAAGGCAAACGAGGTACCTTGCGGTTCCTCACAACAACACCGTCAAGCTTGATTCTCCCAAAGTTCTTGAACTCCTGCTCAATGTCAGAAGCTGAAACAGTAGATGGCAGGTTTCTCACATAAACAGATCTCGCTTCACCTGACAAGGTTCAAAAATAACACATCATGAATCAAAACCTGAAAGAAAACAGGATCTAAAAAGGATGCACTGGATCTGCAGCATAAAAAAACTTCAATTATTTGTGGTAGTGTATGACCCCAGCACTTAAAAAGGAACCGAGTTTCAGCATTCAGTGGCTATTTTACAATGCTCAAGAAAAAGTACAAAAAAGTTAACATGTATTGATGGTCGATGAAGTTTTGAACGTCATTTTTTTAAATGATGACAGGATGTCCCCACCCCTTTTTAAGGCGAGACTATTCCCTGCAAATGCACCCAATCACCCGCCAACCACGTGTATCGGCTAAATCACGGGGAGGGGAATCGAGCTTGTGTTTGTGGGGAGCAAACCCATGACACTAGCCATTCGCCCAAACCCTGGGCGGGTAATTAAGTTTCGATCATTACAAGCAAATTGACATTATTTAATAATTTTCATGGAAAATTGTCAGCAGAACAATGCCATCTTCACTATTAGGGTATATTGCAGGAAAGCTAACCTTCTTCTGGAATGGCAATTTCTTCCATTGCTTCTACACCAGACCTCTCAGACCCCATTGATGATGCAGGATGCAACTGCTGGGGAGTAGTCTGTGGTGCATGATGATGCCACTCCGAAGCAACTGGAGCAGCATTCTTATGTAAAGGTGCCTGAGGAGATACAGAAGGTCCAGATAGTCCCCTTGCAACCCGTAGCTGCCAATATCACAACATTAAAAACGAAAAGAGAACAGAAAAATCAGTTTCAATCAGAAATGTTTGGTGGAAGAAGATTAGCGCTGTGGTAATGGTGCATACAATCGAAGCATAAGTTTGCTTTGGGGGCTCTCCAATAGGTTCCTCAACAGGAACAGGAGGGGGGTCCCTTAGAGTTTCCAAAGCAACTGGATATGATGATGCAGTGGACTCTTCCACAGGAGTTTCTTCAACTAAGTTGTCAGCTTCAGAAACTTGCTGTTGCAGCTCAGGGATACTGTACTTGTCAACTGTATCATTTTCTTCCACATGAGCCGATGCCACAAACTCCCTGGCCTGAACTTCTCCTCCCAGCATGTAGTCCGAAACTGCCAAAGCCATTAGTTGTTCTACGGTCACAAGACTCACAACATTAAGATGTAGAGTAATTGGCAAGGCCAAAGGAAGTAGAATAGACAAAGCAGCATTCCAAATAAAAAACAATCTAAAAATTTTGACTTGCACAAAGAAAGAAAAAACAGCATTTCAGAAGCTCATAATGCAATGTCTTTATGTAATATTGCTCATGTCTTGTACTTTTCAAAATCATAAGCACTAAGCAGGAGTATGAAATCTTCCACATTTTTAAAAGTTACCCACACCGTAATCACTATCAGGCAGGATAACTGTTATTTCAATGGCAGTAGTTTGTATCCTGAACTGTAATTCACAAACATATTCAGAACAAATAGTCATTTATAAGCCTTCCTGCAATGAGATAGACAAATTCATGGAAAGATGACTATTAGAAACTGTTATTTTGTCGAAAATTGCCCCATTGCTGACAGGCAGCTAGTCAGCCACCGAATTAACTAGTTCTACTAGTGTAAGTTTCAGCAAACTTGATAAAATAAACTCAGCCGACTGGGAAAAATCATTTAGGGGGCGTTTGGGTCATAAGTTACTAAAGTTACTCATGCCTCAAGTAGCTTATCTTAGTTTCTACTTGTTAAGCATATAAGTATGTTTGGTAAACAACATACTTATCAGCTTCTCCTCTCTTTCGTCTCTCCTGATGACTGTCTTCAGTAACTTAAGAAAATTAGAAAAGCTAAAAAAAAACTGAAGTGATTGAGTAATTTTAAGTAAAAAAAATTACTTATAACTAATCATAAACCAAACTTACTTATCTGAAACAAGTTACTTATCTACTGCTGTAAGTAGAAAAAGTAACTTATTTGCTGGTATCCAAACGGGCCCATAAAGAACAAAGTTTTGGAAATAACTTAGAGAAATAGTCCCTTTTTAGTTTTTCTAATAATTTACTGACATTCCCAAAAAAATTTAGTATATATATGCAAGTCATTGTAGTTCCTCCAATCCCTTTATCCCAAATAATTTACTGATATTCCCAAAAAACTGAGTACATTTATCAGTGCAAGTTGTAGTAGTTCCTCCCTCCCCCTGGTAAGACTTAAATTTGTAGATCAACCAAGTAACAACATACCTGGCTCTGGAAGCGGACTCGATGCACGTAGCGTAGGCTCAAAATTTCCATGGGCCAATACAGCTGCTGGGTGCTGAAGAATCTGTTCATCATTGAGGAAGTGAAAGATATCATTGAGAACAAAATAACCTTTCTCCTGAGGAGCAAGGAAAAAGGTCTGTGCAAATTTTCTTCTGCCATCGGAATCCTTGGTTTGCACAGAACCAGAAACCATCACCAGAACACCATCATTCCAAGATTTCAGTGAATGAGCAGTTTTGATCTCAATTCCCGTGAAGTTCATTGACATGATAAGGGAATGAATTTGCTGCAAGATTCAGATCCCAAACTTGATTAATTACCCATACAACATGTATATAACTGATATTTGAAACTACAAACAAACTGGCAAAGAATATGCAGCCTATAGGGTTGGCTACAATGAAACATCTGGAATTCTTGGCTAATTCAAAAATAATAACAATAAGAATGGTGATAATAAACAAGGAAAAGAAACAAATTAAAAAACAAACACAAAAATTGTGTTTTCCCTGATTTGGTATCAAGCATCCAACTGCTTTTATCAGTTGAAGTGTATATAAACCAAAAATAATAAAAGGTGATAAGAATTGTTCAGTGTATCCCCGATATTACGATACTATCCCCAATATTATCCGTATTTCCAGTTTGGTGATACCAGTAACACTGGTAGCGATACCAATAGCACTAGTAGTATCAGAAATTCCCAGTATCGACAATATAACACTAAGTATCACTGGGATAGATGGTTGGACGGGATGGATGGATTGATGGTTGGATGATTGGAGATTTATGTATGGATGAATAATGCACGAATGCATTATGCATTTTTGTTTGCTTGTTAATTGGTTTAATGAGATTTAAGTGATTATTGTGTTGCTATTAGACTGATTTCTCACAACAGCACATACTTACCCCGTTAAATGGAAACTTATTAGGTATGCATTCTTTTTGCGATTTTTTATTC
Organism: Magnolia sinica; assembly: GCF_029962835.1. Classification (NCBI taxonomy): domain Eukaryota; kingdom Viridiplantae; phylum Streptophyta; class Magnoliopsida; order Magnoliales; family Magnoliaceae; genus Magnolia; species Magnolia sinica. The sequence goes on from NC_080575.1 coordinate 107,102,907, forward strand.
CTAAATATGCAAATATGTGTAATTTAGCATGTCCTAAAGTTTCGCTGAAAAATTCCATCATTTCCCCACATTTCCGGAATTTGGCGATATCAATATTGTTTCCGTATCCCTGGGCCAGTGAAACTTGTAGCAATAGCCTAACCAAGCTACCACAGAAACCAACCATAGGCAAAGAGTTTAAAAAATCATGTATCATAGACTGTTGTCAATGGGTTAAGCAGAGCAGCTTACCCATCTCAAATTAGTAAAAATAATCATAGGGAAAACAATATCGACACTGAATCAAAAAATGCAGCAAGTTCTGTTTTTGATAAATAGGAAAAAGAAGAAAGAGATTTGCTTTTAATAAAGGGATACAGGGCAGAGAGTGCTTAACACAGAGCTGGTCCAAATATCCTTTAGAAAGAGCATCGGTTACTTGTCAGCCTTGCACAAGATATGACTAAGAAAAACCTATATCACTGGAAAGATCTGAAATTTTTCTTTTCTTTTCTTTTCTTTTCTTTTTGTGTGTGTGCGCGCGCATGTAAGAAACTGATTTTATTCAAGCCAAACAGGCAAAAAGGAAAAACAAGGCAACAAGAAAAGGAAAAGGAAAAAAAGCAAAGACAACTCAACAAGCAATACAACGAAAAACCCTTTCAATAACCCTTTGAGAAGAACATCTATTGTTCCAGAAGCAACGATCATTCCTTTCACCCCATATGGACCAAATAACTGCAGGAAGCGCAACTTTCCAACTGGTACATCTTTTGACTCTTGGACCTCCCACATGCCAAGAACGAAAGAGGTCCGCAATTGAGATAGGTATTGCACCCAAGACACACCAAAGAAGAGGATAACGTTGTTCCAGACTTCGCTTACAAAGGGGCAATGAATGAGGAGATGGTCTACAAATTCCGCATCCAAGAATAGCAAAGGAGGCAAATATTGGGGATAATCATAGCCCTCTTACAAACATTATCCACGGTCAGGATGTTGTTTCTTCCCTTTATCTCATAGCCTAGGCCCCGCATCCCATGGGTTAGTTCCGCCTCACACAAGCCACTCGCCTCACACGGGCCGCCCACCTCGAGGTGCCCCCACATCCCACAAGCCACCCCACTCGAGTCCGATGTGAAAATGCCCATGAATTAATCACCCCCGGTAAGGAATCTCGAACATGAAACATACTCTGATACCACTTTTATGCAGGACAACTAACCACTTGGACTAAAAGCTCGAACTAAAAAAGCTTAAACTGATAGAACGTGGCGAATCAACCCATTTACCTTATAGCCCAGGCCCCACATCTCATGGATTGGGTCATCAGCCAAACCCTCCTCATGGGCCCCACATCACATGGGTTCCTCCTCACACAAGCCACCCACCTCACATGGCCACCCACCCCAAGTGTGCCCCCGCATCCCACAAGCCACCCCACTTGAGCCCAGTGTGAAAATGCCCTTGCATTACCGCTGATACGACCCACAACCCCCAAGGTAACATCTAACTAAGAGTTTCAGAGATGATAATGAACGGGAATGGGGAGAGGGGGCCCCCTTGTCAAAGACCTCTTGAGGCTTTAAAGAAGCCAAAAAGGGAGCCATTGATGATAACCGAGATTTTGGCCAAGGAGACATGGACCTTGATCCAACTCCATTTGGAACCGCAATCAATTCTACCCAATATATAATTCAAAAAGGTCCAGTCGACATAGTCAAAAGTTTTTTCCAAATTTACTCGTAGATAATTCCTTTACTGCCCTCCCAAGTCCCAATGGCAAGAGTCGAGGGTTTCATGAGCAATCAAAGTGTTGTCGAAAATTTATCTTTCGAGGATAAAAGCGCTCTAGAAGGAAGAGAGAACTTTTGAAAGAACAAACCTCGGCCTCAAGCTCATAATCTTGGCCAGAATTTTGAATGGGCTACCTACTAGGCTACTTGGCCTGTAATCCGAGAGGTTAACAATGGCCTTCAATCTTGGGGATAAGGACAAAAAAGGAATTACCCAAGTCAGGAAGAATGCGACTAGACGCGAAGAACTCATTCACGAAACCCAACAAATTCGGTTTTGATGAGGTCCTAGAAAAATTATTTAAAAAACAAAGGCTACTCGTCTAGACCCAAGGCCTCATCTCTAGCTAAATTTGAAACCACTTCTTTAACTTCCTCCCCCTGAGAAGGCAATTCAAGGGAGTTTGCCTCCTCCGAGGAGATTCTATCAAAGGCTAAATTGTCGAGGGTTAGACTCGTACATTCCTCGTTTCAAGGGAAGAGATTCAGTTGGTCCTAGCTCAAGCACTAGTTGTCCCCTAAAAATTCTTTACTGTCGCCATCTTTCGACTAAATAGCCCTAAAGCATTGGTGCCACTTTATCTCCTCCTCCTTTAGCCTTAGAGCTATAATTAGAAGAGAGCGTGTCTTTGAGAGCTTATCTTCGAGAGTCACCAACAATGAATAGATGATGTGTTGATAATGATCATAATTATGAAAGCCTTGTCCTAACTAGTCGAGGTCAGCTCTCGTTATTGCTTAAATGCTTGGCAAAAGTTTAATAGCAGATTACCTGCCTGACCCCCTACTTAACCAAGGTTTAGGACCACCCAATGCATCACCACCATGAGTTAATGAGCAAATGAACAATAAATCATTAACTAAATAAACTAGAACTTTATAATTTGGGCCCAAAACCTTGATTTCATTAGTACTTCTACCCAACAAGGGCTCAAATAGGCTAACTACACATTACCTTTGTGATGCAAGATGGAATGATCTAACCTAATATGATGCCATGAAATAATTATAAAAAATTAAAATAATAATAATAATAATAATAAACAAGTTAACTAAAGTAGTGGAACAACAAAATAAAGCTAATTTACCATAAATTCAGAAATTTCATATTCATGACATGTCCAAATTCAAGCCTACAATAGTCCTGCAATGCGAATCTCATAAATTACTAATTAACCAGGACCTATGGCAGATTTTAAAAAGAAAAAAAAAAAAAAACCTTCCTAGCATAGGGTAAAAATCTGAATTCAATGGAGATCATGTGTCTTATAAGAGTTTTGACATGTTATGGTTGTTTAAAGGGTAGGGAATGTGGGAAATATTATGGGGTATATATGCTCAGAGGAATTAGGGTTTGGAATATTAAGCTTGAGGTTTTACGAGGTTGCAGGTTAGGATTTCAAATTTTGGGTTTAGGGGAATTAGGATTTAAGGTTTCTAGAATTGAAAATATGGATTTCAAGTTGTGGGAATTAGGGATTTATGATTTGGACAAGGGATTTTGGAATTTGAAAATTTTAGGGTTAGGATTTTGGAGAGATTAGGATTAGGGTTATAGAGATTTAGGGTTAGGGTTTTAGGGTTTTGAGAACTAGGGTTTTGAAAAATAGGTTTAGATGGATTAGGGGTTGTAGAAAGAATAAGAATGAAGGTTTAAAAGCAGAAAAAAGAAGGAAAAAAAAAAAAAGGCGAGAGAGAGAGAGAGAGATGAAGAAGGAAGAAAAGAAGAAAAGATGATACCTTGTTGAGAAGAGAGAAAAGTAAAAAAGATAACTAGAGAATCACTCCACATGGCTTTACACCGCCAATCCAATCACATGATAAAATACACCCTGATCCATAGCTCAAGTGGTAGACTGAGTGAAAGATACCCCGTTTCAACACTGAGGTCTTGGTATTGATTCCCTAGTGGGGGTGGCTAACAATGCAGTGTGAACTGACAGTGGGTGTACTAACAAGCTAACCCCACAAAAAAAAAAAATAAATAAATAATTCACATAATGAAATTTTGCTCAATCTCAAAGCAAAATGTCAGAAATCTCTTCCATTCATAAGATGCATATTGGCTAAGGTGGGGACGTCCAACCCTTTACAGTCTCAGAAAATACTTTTTACAAAAAGGCACTCTTGAATAAGATTCTCGACATAAAGACGGTTAATGAATTAAAAATTGTTCCTAACTCCCTACTCTCAACACAAATATGAGTTATACCAAAAATAACGAAACATGTAAGCAAACCAAACGACTAAATTATTTCGCGGCCCATGAGGGTCCGCAAATATTTGATGATGATGATCCCATGGCCATGATCCAACAGTCCGATCATTGTGTCCACTTGATCCGACAGTCCGATGTGTCCATGAAGCTACTATATGCAGCCCACGTGCATCTTTCCAGTGTGGGTTTTTCAAAGATGCACGAACATGCACATGGGGTCTTCAACGTGGCTAGGAATGTGAATTAGGCAAAGAGAACCCCATGTAATAGTCGTCTAGCCATAAGCCATAAGGAGACTGGCTCAGCCCTCCTCTAGTATGGTGCTCAAATGTCCTCATCACTTTGCCATTCCCAATGGCTAATCCCTAATCCCTGTGTAAAAGGCATGACACCATTTTTTTGGAATGTCCATGTCACTCCATCATAACATATGTTTAGGTCCACACGTCCAATACAAAAGGACAAATATAACGTAGAAAACTAATTGCTTAAAAATGTGCAGCTATTGTTATTGTTTATTTCAATAATACCTTTTTACATATAAAAGGTTGCTTTTAGGTTTGACCATGTCTTTATCTTTTAGGATTTTACATATAAATAGTTACCATATAGCTTTAGAATATAAATTTTATTTTTAAAGGTTTGTAAGGACATGTCAGTGGATCTTACTCCTAAAAGCCACCATGACCAGCAGTCTCACAATTTTAAGGGGGGCTACCCAGTCTCAAGAGGTATATTTCAACTTTAGTACATTAGTCGTTGAGGGCTAAGACTTAGTATCTAGTTAATTGCTGGATAGTACCGTAATAAGGATGCAATTCCTAGATGCTCATAGAGCAAAGTGTAGACCATTTGGGCCCCCAATGAGCATCCATTTAATCGTGCCTAGCGTTCAAAGCATCGGTATCACTACAAGTTTCGATGGTTATGGATACGAAAACAACATTGATGTTGCCGATAACCAAAAATGCAGGGAAACATGGGTAAAACAGTGAAATTTTTCAATGAAACTTCAGCAGATGCTAAAATACATATTTGCATATTTAGGAATCAAAAAATTGCAAAAGGAATGCATACATAATAAGTTTCCATTTAATGGATCCCTAAAAGCGTGTTGCGTAAGAAATCAGTCCAACCATCCCGTCAATCCCATCCATCCATCTAACCATCCAAACATCCATCGATATTTCAGAATATCAACAACACACAATATTTCGCCAAGAAATCGTCAACAATTGGAAAGGAAATGAAAGTTTGTGGTCTTGATATCACCTATGTTGTGACAACAATAATATCACGATATTATTGTCAACAATTTGAACACTGCATAAACCCAAGTGCTCATAAAAATTGAAATGAAAAATTTTTTTAATAAACAATTTTTTAGCAATCGATACATTGGCAATATTGTTGAAATATCGTTGATACACTAGTGATATAAGCAACACTTGGAATTTACACAATCGAAAATATTGGTGATCCATTGGCAATATTGATATGTTGGTGACATAAGCAACAATTGGAATTTACATAATTGAAAATATTGGCAATGTCGATACATTGGCGACTCAAGCAGCACTGGAAATTTACATAGTTGAAAATATCGGCGATACATTGGTGATATTGTTACATTGGCAATACTTAGCAATACATCGCCAGTGCCTAAAATTTTTTATACTACCAATGTTATCAGTATCATTACTAGTGTTATCAATATCATTACCAATGTCATCGGTATCATTACTGTCGTTATCAATATCGCTATCGGTGTTATCGGAATCGTCATGTGGAGATACAGATAATATTGGGGATATTTCAATAATATCAGAGATACTCCAAACAATGATCGTGTCTAATGACTTCTAGTTGTTGTACATGTTATAACCTTGAGGTACATACATTGTACCCAACATGGTCCGAAGCATATCAGCAACTGCTCACAAGCATCTTTGATATGGAATATGTGCATGAAAATATAAAGTGGACTAGAAGATTAGGACAGAAGTGTATGACAAAGTAAATGTGGATTATTTTTTCATGTGTGCCAGGGAGCATTGTTCCTGCCAATTGCAAGTAAAATAAATAGCCAATGTCAACTTGCCATCCGATGTCTCTATCCATACTAGTAGATAAAGATCTCGCCAATGTAATCTCTAGTCATCCAAAGACAAAGTAACAATTTCATACTAAGAATCCTACAAGCCTCAACAGTTCGTGTCCATAAACCCACCATGCTCATTGGACAAACCATCTTGGAAAAGCAACTGGCAGCCAATAACAATAACACATATATAGCACCAACAGTTGGAGAGTATCAGATGCTCAAAGCAAGTGACAAATCTAAAGATGAGCATCGCTTAAATGAGGATGCGTGGCAAGACAAGGAGAGAATTAGAAATGAAAGCATTAGAGGGAATCCTGGAGTAGCACCAATAGGTAACAAGATGAAAGAAGGTAGACTTGGGTCCCCATTTGGACACACCCTTGAAAGGGGATTTTGATGCCTAAATGCCAATTTGAGTCAAACCACTTCTTCAAGATGTGCAATTGGATGCACTTGTCACAACCCTCCTCTGAACCCCCACTCAATGAATAGGCACTCAAAAGCCTATTCGCCGAAAGCCAAGCAGATTGGTTTCAGCAGGTAAACGTTACAGACCTGCCTCAAAAACTCCCTTTTGCGGAATTTGCATCCAAATGGAGCTTTAGATGGTTTGGCCATGTGCAATGGAGACCAAGAACTACGCCGATTAGACGTCAGGTCAAGTTGAAGGCTCTCAAAGGGCAAAGGGGAAGGAGCAAAAGGACGTGAGTGGAGGCACCTATGTAACTGAAGATATGCTCCTTCATAGAGTGGAATGGCATAACAAGATTCATTTAGCCAACCCCAACTAATTGGGATGAGGCTTAGGCAATGATGATGAACTTAAGGAGAAAAATGGATTGCACATTACTTTTTGAGTTTTGACCAATGACCATAAAAGGGACCTTGCGTGTAAGGTTCAAATTAACATGCAAAAAACAGGCCCTCTAATAAGAGCATTCATGTGAGGTAGCCATCTTATAAGTTGATTTCCTAAACCAGCACATGATTTATAAGTTCTAACAGAACATTTGAGATGTTTTATAAGTTACTTTCCTAAACTAGTAGATATCCTATAACTTCTAACAGCATATTTGCTACAAGTTTTTCCTACTATCACATTAATACTTTTACTTGAAAGATGCATCATAAGAAACAAATTTACAACTCAGCGTGCAAAGGGTAGAATGATAGGACAGTGTGTGACAAAGCAGCTAAATACACATGGAGTTTTCCAAATGGCATAAGGGAAGGTAATATCCGATGCAAGTGGAACAAAGGTCTCCAGGAATGCAGCAGGAATCTCTCTAATTGGTACATGGAGAGTGGAATATTTGCTGTTTGTGGCTAGATGATCGCTCATTATATGGACCCTGCCCTTGCTCATGTGATGTACTTTTTACTTTTGTAATTAACAATGATATTGCAATTGGCACTCATATCCCTTTTGCAATTTGCCAATGGATGCATTGAGAGAAGGCAATTCCTTTAAAGTAGGGAGCCTTTCCTATAATAAAAAATAAATAAATAAAAGATTGAATTTTAGGGATTTTTTTGAAAACTGATGTACATGGGGGGTCTGTTAAGCCCCCGCATATTTGGAGCATTTCATCCACACGACACAAGCACACTTGTCAACTGCTAAAAGATGGCAAAGCGTGTGAGATCCAAGCTTTCCATTGGATGGGCCACACTCTTTGGATTTTCCAAAATAAATATCATTCTGTTTCAATCCTCGTGTGGTCAACAATGCACAAAACAAATGGACGGGTAGAGAAAAATGCTTTAGCAGTTCCGTTTGTTTTGTACATTGTTTGTGGCCCACCTTCTGATATAACCACCATGCTTTTGGAGCAAGAAGATCTAATCAGGGTGGCCTGCCTGATGGGGAAGCTTGTTGCTAGCACGTGTGCATATTTCCGCTTGTGTTTACTTGTGATGAGCAGCTCTCTACATAAACGTAGGCTAAACAAACCCTTCTGAACATTTTTTATATGGATTACATAAATTGATTCAGGAAATAGAGAAACAAGTACATCAGCAGGACTCAAGCCCAGGTCTCCCCTCAAGTAAGGCTGCACAATAACCAGCTCACCTAGCAAGCTTGTATATTTTTCTGTGCACATGGCTACAGGTTTCGACAAAATGGCCTTGTAACTACACTCTATTATGCTTTTATTACATTAAATTGACAGAGCATTCCTTTCCCAATTAGTACAAACAGATATGCATATAAAATATACAGATACCACCCTGAAATGTTGAAAAAACATTATTGGTTAGTAGGGAGTTTGCTAAGCCCATAGGCATGTGGAGCCCTGCCCACCCAGATGCCTCCACATGCAAGCACACATAAAATATGGCAGACCTGTACTGGATCAAAGCTTTCCATAGGGTGGGCAGCAGGTGCACTGTTTTGATCTTCTGGTGTTAAAATCAGGATGATTCAAGCCTCAGGTAGGCCATGGTGTATAAAACAAATGTGTGGCTAGAAAAAATAGTGGTTTAGCTGTCAATTTGTTTTGTACAGTGTTTAGCCAACCTGAGGAGTGGGGCTGCCTAAATTTTAGGCCAGAAGTTCTAAAAAGTGTGGCCCACCTAACACAAAGTTCGGTTCTCACACGTGTGCTATATTGGCATGTAAGCCTGAATGTGGACATCCACACGCATGTGGACTCAGCAGTCAGCACACCTCTAGTTAGTAGAGGTTCAACATCATAACAATAAACCACAGAACAAACTTGGTTCCTCACAAATAGTTCATGTTCGAGGTTATGATTAATTTAGAGTATTAGTTACAAGAAGGCCTACATTACAACCATTCAGGGAAACAAAAGGCCCACGTACATTAACTCCTTAATTCCAGGTCATAGGGAAGATATGCATAAATATAGATCACCGCATTTTCATTTGACGTTTCTTTTCTCTGATGCATGCGGCATCATACACTACATTACATTTATGATGGCAATGTCCCTATAATCTACATATGGAAGTTCAAAACTATAAAGATAAGGTACCACCCAACTTCCGTAACATGTCACCTCCCAAGAGATTTATACAAGCAAAAACAAATTCAATAATCAGTGTTCTTATGAAAAAAAAATTATGATCTTTTTTCACATAGGAACAATAATTGCAAATAAAAAGAAACAGGGAGAACAAGAAGATGGAAAACAACAATTCAAATTTCAATCACAGTTGAAACGATCTATTACAAAATAGGGAGTGATGTCTTAGACAGTGATTCACTAGACAGATTCTTTATTCTATTTCATCGAGAAAACAAAACTACACGCTCAAGATGGAATTCAGACAACTTCCAAACCAAAAACAATAAAGAAAGTGGAAATGGAAAGAAACTACGTAATTAGAAAATACGATTGCATGAAAGGATTTCAAACCTCACCAGCATTGCCGTGGCAGTCTCACTCATGTTCCCGTCCACACGGAGCATCGTGCTCGCATCCGTATAGAACTGATGAACTAAATCCGGCTGCTGCTGAAGAACCTGATAATACTGTCCCACAAAATACGATCCCACCTGAAAAGAAACAAAAAACCCAAAACCAAAAAAAAAAAAAAAGAAAGAAAAAAAGACATTAAAGTTTTTTTTCAAGGAAAATGCTTTTTAAAAAAAGGACTTCTTTACTAGTTTCAGTCACCTGAATAGCACTGACGGGAGCAGGAAACGGGGTCGTCATTATCGCGCTGAAAGAACATGCAGGGAGATCGACCTCGAAACCCTAATACGAAGAACACTAGCAGAAACCCTAGATCTAGAACGCCGTCGGAGATCTGAAAGAGGAGAGAGAAACGCCCTAGAGAAAAAGGCTTTCAGAGTTACTGAATACGACAGGATTTTTCAGCAACTGGCAAGAGAGAGTCCGTACATGTGAAAGATCTAGTTTCCGGGGGTAGAGAGAGAGAGAGAGGAAGAAGAAGAAGAAGAAGAAGAAGAGAAACCTGGGATTCGCAAGGATACTGTTTTCGAAAGCTGTTCGCCACTTGTTTTTCTTTGGTTTGAGGAAGCGGCTTCGCTATAACAACGAGAGTCCTGAAACTGAAAGGAGCAGCGCACTCTGGTTTTGATAAGAAAAGAAGCATCCCACATTAAGAAGGGTGTGTGTTTGTACGTGTACACGACACGCGTTGCTAGAGGGAGGAACACACCAACTTGGGTGAAGCCGTGACCGTGGGTCCCATCTTAATATATATTTTGTATATCAACGCCGTCCATCCATTTTTACAGATGATTTTAGGGGATGACACAAAATATTAAGCACATTAAACTCTCATGTGGACCACACTACAGTAAAAAGTATTCATTGAATGTTCCTCATTAAAAACTTTTTGTAGGCCACAATTTTCCTATTAAAATGATATTTATGTTTTCCATTAAACCAGATCTCTTGTAACCTTATTAACATGTTGGATGGCAAATAAACATTAGAGTGGGCCCTAGAAAGTTTTTAACGGTGGGCGTTCAATCACCACTGTTTCCTGTGGTGTGGTCCGTATCTGCTTTCTTCTTCTTTTTTCCTCGAGACGTTAAATGAGCCGGAAAACGGGCGGACAGCGTGGATCTACAGCACATACATCAAGATGGGCCCAAGGTCACGGCCTCACCGAAGTGGTGTTTGGGCCACCGAATCAGCTCTCAACCTGGGAAACCGATTGGCTACTACCTTGCCGCTGGACCGTGGCTTATTGTCGGTGCTCTGTGGGCTCCACCATAATGTATGTGTTTCATCTATGCCGTTCATCCATTTTTACATTTCATTTTAGCACTTGATCCCAAAAATGAGAGGGATATAAATCTCAGGTGGACCACCCCACAGAAGACATTAGTGATTGGATATCCACCATTAAGATCCTCATAAGGCCCACTGTACTATTTATTTGACATCCAATCTGTTGATTAAGTCATGCAGAACTATATTAACGGAAAAAACAAAAATCAACTTGATCCAAAACTTTTATGGGCCCAAAATAATTTTAATGGTCAATGTTCATTCAACACTGTTTTCTGTATTGTGGTCCACTTGAGATTGGGATATACCTCATTTTTTTGTCTTGTACCCTGAAATGATCTATAAAAATAGATGAACCGCATGGATGAAACACATAAATCATAGTGGGTCCCACATGGCACCGACCATCAGCCATTGGCTGGTGGCAGGGAGTAGCCAATCCGTTTCCCTGGACCTGGAGTCGGGTGGGTGAAGGGCGCTGTGGGCGCAGGATAGTGGGCAGCCGGTGGTACGCCTCGGATTCCTGCCAGAAGTGGTGAATCGAAGACGGCTTCTTTTTTACTTTTTAAGGTAGATCTTTTTTTCAGTGGTGGGTGGATTACGTGATTTGGATGGGACCAATGAACCTGCCTCTCGTCACTTAGCAACTTTACACACGTGTGTAATGTCAGGGCCCATCATGACTGGGCCAGGCTCCGGTCCAAAATTTATCTGCCCGTTGATCATCGGCTACGCATGCACACAGATTCTTCAAGTTGCCACCACTGGCCAATGGTCAAGGCCTTGAATACTTGTGTGACCTAGGGTTGCCATGAACCTCCTAACCAATAACATTTGAAAGTTGTTCAATGGCTATATAAGTTTATTCTTGACCATAAGTATGGACTTGGGTTATTCCACTTCGATAAGGTTAAGTAAATATTATAGTTTGACTTGAAATTCGGTTAATAACATATGTGTACACTGTGGGGTGTGCCAGAGCTTATTGTAGTCATTAACACGTGTATGCAGTACGAGTCATGTTGAAATCAATGCAGCTTGATTCAAACCGAATGCCTCTAACCCCAAGCTAAGAAAGAGAGATATTGAAAACTTGACAATTCAACTACCTATTTAGCCACTTGTAATTAACGTTGAGGTAGTTCCTCGTGCATATTTATGACACCTCCTATTAAGAAACATTCTTCTCTTCTTTCGTGTGTATGTATGCATGCATGTAAGGTTGTAATTGCGGTCTTATTTTCTATGACATTCTTCACATTCTATCTCTAGTAGTGGTCTATACAATGAGATGCGCAATTAGAGAGAGATATTCTATTAATTCATTTTTTTAGGTATTTCTTATTTGGAATTCCTTGTACGAGTGAGAGATAAGTAAACATTGTATTTTTATTTCTTTTATTTCCAATGAAGAAGAAAGTTCCGTGTTACTACCCTATGGAGTAGGTATATTATCTAACTACGTAAATTCATATACATCATCTCTTGTTTTGGTTTAGCCTTTTTAGCCCCTTGTTTAATCATTTTTATATTTTATATTTCGACCTCACTTACATTTATCACGTGCCGTGTGTGAGTGTTGTTCTGCAACAATTAAAATTGAGCAATTTTCAAATGAAAGGGTTTATCATTTTATTGAGTTCTTTTCACAATGATTTTTTACTTACTGTGATAGCAAAAGTTTATTAATTAACATGGCATGGGCATGATATATATATGTGTGTGTGTGTGTGTGTGTGTGTGTGTGTGTGTATATATACATATGTATATATACATATGTATATATATACATATGTATACATATCGAAAATAAACATTACAAGTAAAAGAGAAAAATCTTGGCGATATAGCGATTGTGACATAATGACATATCTTAATGCTAAGGTCTTTCTCAATCTAATGACTTGCACCTAAATGAAGAAAATTACACTACAAACTAAGTTAAAGTCAATTCATCGTAGCAACGTAAATAAATTGGATTACATTACTTATATAACAATGTGAATTGACTAAATTACACTAAGAGTTATGATAAGCTAAGAACTAAACTAATATAAGCAGCGTTGTACTGTAGAATTGTGTTGGGTTGGGTTCAAAAGGGCATAGAGCTCTTTAATCTTTCTCATATTTATAGAATTCCTAGGTACTTATTGTAAATAAATTTTCGTAGCCACTCTTTATGGTTGTTAATTTAAAAATAACTATTTGGGCCTCTAAACATTTGTGGCCAATCATGCAAAGCTATGTGTATCAATTGTTTGTTGCGGGTTGGCAATTGGTTGTGCGCATGTCCTCGGTTCACTATACAATACGGGAGTTCTCCATAGGCCACGTATATATAATTGTTATCTTTCCGTATACTTAAACTTGTATTGTGGCCCCTAAAAAAATTGGCTAACTTGGTGTTGTTGTTTCATTGCTACGTAGTTTCTTAAGCAATCTTTCACTGTAAGAATCTTTTTTATATAATGATATGGTGCATTGGTCATATCCATCACTAAATATAGCCGTATTTCAGTCATTACCTATTATCAGTCATGAGGTCGTCAAAATTAGTAGTTGACTCTGACACAGGAGTAGGATATGTGACATGCATCTCATGAAAGTAGGTCAGTAGCTAATTGGACTTGTTTCTTTTTAGATTACTTACGAATTTTTTATTGTGATCAAATTCAACTATCAAAGTAGCTGAAAAGATTTTCCATTTATTTCTTATTGCGATTTCGTTACCACGTAGCATTATATGAGTCGTTATATCTAACATGGTCCAATTAGGCATAAACAATTACTAAATGAATTTAATATTATGGATCTTTTTAATATCATCTATTATATTAGTTTTTGAAAAGAATATTTTATTAGAGAAAAAATGCCTATTAAACCTGAAAAATGATAGGCTATTCAAGGTTTTTTTTTTTTTTTTTAAATGTCATACTGTTTTCTTACTATTAAAAAAAAACTTGACACCTACCACGTAACATTATATGAATCATTATATCTAACATGGTCCAATTAGGCATAAACAGTTACTAAATGAATTTTAAATTATGGATCTCTTTAATATCATTTATTATATTAGTTTTTGAAAAGAATATTTTATTAGAGAAAAATGCCTATTAAACTCGAAAAATGATAGGTTGTTCAAGATTTGTTTTTAATGTTATGCTGCTTTGCTACTACTAAAAAAGAAAAAAACTTGACACCTACTTATTCATGTTACCTTGCATGTTGAACTATTATCTTATAATGCATATTTGATATGTCTCAGTATGCAACAAATCTTGTTATCCATCTTCAAGTGTAATAAATATGTCACATGTAACATGTGTCTATCATATGCTATACTTGTCACATGTGTTAGCTTGTGCTTGCTTTACACATGCTATGTATATCATTATACATCGACAAACACCTTATAAGTGCTACATATTTTACCATACATTTTAAGATCATTACATGTACTTCATATGTCAGTGCATATATTCAAATATTTCACATGTGCCACGTGTATAGAGTTTTCAATATCGATAAGTTATACATGTGTAAAATAATCTTTATTTGAAATGCTTAATAAACATCATTGGAATTAGTCAAGACGGAATGACTAAGATAGACAATATGAAAATAAATTTTGGCATAGACAAGTTACCTAAGAGTAACATTTTATTGTTACCAAATGTATCATTGGTTAAGTAAAATAAAATGTCTACTTGTTAAAACATAATAAAAAATCTTACTCACTCATACATGTAAAGTTAAAATGGGTGATAAATGAAAATTTGTTAATTCATAAGAATTTGAATAGGCAACTTGACACATGTGTCAAATTAGAGTAGTTATACATGGTTTGGACCAATGTATCTGTTGGATATATGTAAACATATCATATCTTGAGGTTGTCAAAAGACCAGATTGGGTCAAGCCAAGATTTGTCTAAACATTGCCTCCACAGTAAAACCATAACAATGAGCCCATGCTTACCCTACGATAAATATATCCATTTGAGTTAATGCCCACCCAAGCCTGAGCTATTTACCTTTCGTGAATGCCCTTCAAATCTTCATTGGAATAAAGAGCTATGTGTACAGACACACACAATTCAACACAAGTTCATTAATGAACAAATTTAAATTTTAGACCTAGCTTGGTCCTATACCTAATATGCCAGCCTAACTCAGAACTAGAGCAGGGCAACTCAAAAACCCAATGAGCTAGCTAACTCGTTGATTGTTATATCCTTTGTTGAAATGTACACTTTTAGACTAATGAATAATATAAATAATATATATATATAATGATTTATTTATTGTTTATTATTCATTATAAATATATATATGTGAAACGAATATAATTAAAGATGGATTTACTGTAAGACTTCACCAAGGTCTATATATCACCAATGAAAAAAATATAATAAGTTCGATATGAAATGTATTGTGAAGATTAACTTGTTTTGATTCTTCATTGGACCTAAAATATTGTTATAGCTAGCAGATAAGTTAGGATAGCTTAATCAATGGGCTTCTCTACATGGTGTGATTGTTGTATATACGGTGATTCTCTACCTCATGATATCATCCCCACACATATGTAGGTGTGTGCATGTGTATAGATTGAATGGATTTGAAAAGTCGAATTAAATTTAACTACTTCGCATTAACTTGCACTTCGTACACTTGTTATGCTTATCCTCGGATTTGAGAGAACTTATGGTCCTAGTGAAAATCTGATCTGCTCAAAGGATCATGGTAAATTAGGTGGTTGATTATGTTCCCATGAAAAATTTCACGAATAATATATAATTACCGTAAGTTCAACCTTATATCAGGAATTGAAATGATTAATCAACATGACCAGCAAATTAAATATTATAAATCACTTTTTATTAAACAAATGATTTAAAAATCATTACATGCATTATTTTATGAAATCAATGGTTTGGATTTATTTATAGATAATCAATCATGGCTGTGAGATATGACATACTTAAAATAGTGAACCTTAAAGCGGTACGTATGAAGACACACACACACACATATACATACGATAGCATGAGATAAGGTAATCATGTATATACATGTGATGAATAAGTATAAATGTTTAAACTTGCACTAGTTTAACTTTAATAAAGTTATTCTGTAACAAAGCAAGTGTATTATAGGTGTTGCTTTTAATTTAAGTAACTTACATGGATTGCTTTAAAGAGATCCATCTGCAATAAGAAAAACTTTATAGTAAAGGCTTATAAGTTTATAAATATATGAGAATAATATAGAAGACCAGTATAGTTTCATACCTTAAAGAAACTTTCTTTGCACATAGTAGAAACTTTTGGGTGATTGGTTTTAAAGAATGAGTAAAAAACAATTAGAGGCAATCATCTTGCATTTTTCATTACAAGTACGTTTTAAGTTCATGTTAATACATGTGTGTGCAAACATTTTTCACAATTTTCACAAATAATTTAAATGTTCATATTTGATGGCCATTAGAACATTAACTTTGGGGTGGTTTAAGATAGAGTAATGGTCACTATTTTAAAATGGGTTATATATATAGTTGCAACTAATCTTCCTCATACGTGATTATTTATTCATTTTACACTGTGGAAGAATTGTGAATACACATTTATCAAACGATGATGATAAAGAAATTTCAAGGCTTATTTAAATGCATGAATTCAATCAATTCATGAATTTAAAAGTTCATTAACTAATCTCTTTGTGAAATTAAAAATTCATTCATTAGTTAATTTGTTACTTCAGATTGTGATTATCAAATTCATGATTTTTTAAAATTATTATTTGATTGGCATGATCAATTTAAACTTTAATAAATGTTCATTCACTTGGAATTAGATGATTCAAACATTCTAATTTATATTCATCAAAATTAATTATGAAAATCAAGTATAGCATAAAGAATCATTGTTGTGGGATCACGTGATTTTTTTGTCATTGATAAATTAGTATCTACTTTTAAATTGTTTATATGTCAGTACCTAAGTTTTTAAAAATATGATTAATACATTGTCTGCTTGACTTTAATTTACAGATGAGTAACGGAAAACTTTATTTTCTTGAAAAAAATCAATTTTACTATCAAGAATATGAAAAGACAGTTTTACCCTTGATTTTATACGAGCAAAAATTGATAATTGCACAAAGGTATATTTGGATAACTAAATTTTAATAGGTTTAAAGGAAGATTTGGATAATACACATACACTCTGGTGGGACCTGCAGAATTGTTCTAATACAATCCAATACCAAAGAAAGAACTCCTTATAGTACTTTTGGTTCACCGGCCTTTATATTTGGAGATGACTTTATAGTCATGCACGCAGCAACCCTATATAGTTAATAATACTTTACAAGTGTGATTTCAGAGACATGCTTCATCAACAATCTTACTCAAAAATTGTATGGTTTGGATGTTACCTACTAAGAAAAAAACATTCACGTATGCCATAATAGATACCATTGATATTCATGCACATGACTTCACATTTTGTATGCTTTTACATCCATCCAAAAGTTGAATATAGAGTTTGACTAATAAAATATTTTTGTTGAGTCCATAGCCACTGATAAGGCTTAATCATCCAATATATGTGATTTTTGTATTGTGACACATCAATGATGAGCCTCATGATATGGACGGTTTTAATCAGTGTACCATATATACAAGGTTTGATACCATGAGACAGATGTTGGCCTATGCCCATGCACACATCCATTACACATGTAGCATACCCGTACCATAATTCAAAATGTCCAAGTCAGGGGGCCTATTGTGGTTTGGTTAAAACAATGAAACCACATTAGGCAGATGATCATCCTAATCGTCTATTTGGTGACCATCAAATGCACGGTTATAGCCAACGAAGTTCCGTCCAAATTCAATAAATGAAATGTCTATTGATCAATAATGTTGTTGGTCCTATCCAATCAATCTGATAATGGATTTGTGGCCCACCATTTAGACCGTTTGGAGTAACACACATGTATCCCATGTGTAATATGGTCATGTCCATTTGTATGGGCAACTATACTTCAATCAAGTGATTAGAGAGTAGAACTATCACATCCATGCACTTGTAGACACGTAGATATGAAAACACTTGTGAGATAAGATCCTTCCATGATGTTGGAAATAATAATTAAATCTTCTACCTAAAAAAGCATAAGAGGAATGGAATGACCCCCCAACATCAACCAACTAGGTGGTGTTGGATGCCATACGGTCCGATGTGATGTACGTGTTTTATATTCACATCACTCATCTATTTTTTCATCTTATTTTAGGGCAAGAGCCTAATAAAAGGCAAATCCAATTACAAGGCGAAGCATACTACGGGAAAACAATGGTGATTGAATGCCTACTGTGGAAACCCTCATAGGGCCCAGTTTGATGTTTATTTTCCACCCAACCTGTTGATTAGGCCAAATAAACCTAGAAGAAGGGAAAACTCAAATATTAGCTTGATCCAAAAGTTTTATTGCTCCCAAGAAGTTTTCAACAGTAGGTGTTCAAGCCCCACTATTGTAGTGGTAGTCAACTTGATCTTCAGATGTCTTTAATTTTTTTATTAATACTCTAAAATGAGTTGCCAAATAAATGGATAGCGTGGATAAAATAATACATTATGATGGGGCCCATAGAGCACTATCCATAAGCGACTCTCGTTACTAAAAGTGTCAATATGCAATTTAAGTTATTAAATATGAGCATTCTCACTATTTACTAACCCATAAGTATTCAAAACAGACTGTGGTCAATAATATGACTAACGACTTGAAATCTTAGGCGCTAACATGAAAATACTTTGAAAGCAGGCGTTGACTTATCAATGGCGAAAGTGGCAGACATGCGTACAATAGTGACTCCAATACAAATTGTCCAATCGTGAGTATGAGACATCCATTATATATCTCACCTTTAATGGTTCATCTCTCCAAAACTACTTTGATTGGGTGAATTTAGCTATCCGATAAATTATTTGGAAAATGTATAGTTCATATACATGCTTGAATGTGTTATAATAAATTTGATCATTGATCTAGCCTATCCATCTTAAGAGCCCTGCCTTTAATTTTTCTTTCATATCAAACCTCACCCCAGTCCAATGATCCCAATCAACTACCAATAACTATGAAAATGGATAGTCCACATTGATTTACTATAAAAGTATTATCATTGATTAGACTACCCTTGATGCGAAGCCCGCCATTGAGTGCCTTTTAAGGAACCACTCCAATGTGATCTTGACCATCTAATCAATGGATGTGAAATGGACAGTCCATATTTATATACTTAAAGAGCTCATATTAGTGATTTAGACCATCCATCAAGTGAGGTTAACTTCTCTTTGTCAATCCTTCATGAATAAGATGATCTTGACTATCCAATTAACAAATGAGAAATTAATTATCCATATTCATTATACCAAAGAAAACACCTAACAATTGTTCCAACATTTAGATCATGCATCCCTCTCGTATGATATGAATCATCTGTCATGTGAGCCTGCTATTAATTTTCACCATTCTTAAAAGTCACACCAATGCTTTTAACTATTCGATTGATGACTATGAAAATGAATGACATATATTAATTACAACAAATAAGCTTTTACATTGATTTTATTTAGCTTGATTAAGGTTGTAAATGGTCAGGTTTATAATGGGTTTAGCCAAAACCAAACCCATCCGTTTACTAGATGGGTTTGGGTCCAAATTTTAGATCCAAATCCTTTTACTAAATGGACGGTCTGGGCCGACTCTGTGTCAACCTCATCAGACCCATTTATAAATGGGTTTGGGTTTGGTAGGGAGAGATCCACCCAACCCTTTATTAATAGGTCAGGTCTAATGGGTCCTGTCCTCTTGCATAGCCCACTTGAGTTTTTTATCCATCATTTTGATGTCATGTCTTAAGTTGAGCCGACAAAATGGATGGACAATGCATATTTCTCACAAACATCATGCATACCAGCACAAGAACTTCCTGCAAAGGTCTTTCACATGCAATCACATACATCCTAATTCACTAATCTCACCATTTTTGATGCATTGATTCGGATTTTGTGGATTCCCGTATTATCAGTCGGACATGGGGTGGATTGCTCATTTTCCCATGTTACTTGTCAAGGTATGAAAGTATTTTTACCAAGTTTAAAATCGAGTCTAGATGGGTCCATTGCAACATAGACCAAACCAACCCATTTACTAAATAGGTTCAGGTCGGGCCTAATATAAAGGAAACTAGATATAGTCCCATTTAGTGACTAGGTTAATTCTTTGACCTAGACCCGTACCATTTAACAAATGGGTCGGGTCTAACTGGGTTGGGTATAAATATCTTGTTGAGTCCATGGGCTATATATGATACATGACACTTTTGGTTGCCTAATCCTCCAAGAAATCACTAAACAATGATCATAACCATTAAATCATAGCCTAATTATGCCCTTATAGGTACATTATTTGCTTGAGCTAACTATGAAATGTTCTTTGTTAATTACTGACAAAATGAGGGGAGAACTAACTACTACCAAAGTGCCAATTATCTTTTTTGTATGCTTTCTTTACTGCAAGAATTTAGGGGAAGCATATTATGAAGATTGTGTCAATTGTAGATGTTCAATTTTGTAATTCCTTGATAGAAAACATGTATATAGTGGCATCTAAATATTGATTTCATTTTTTGGGTTGTCATTGGTATGGACCATGACATGTGTAGGTTAGGTTTTGTCATGTATTTGACAATGGAGGAGGTTGTAAGTGCAAGTATTTGTCAATTGGTGTGTGTGTTGTGTTATGAGTCCAATGAGCTCCCGTGAAAGTTGAAGAATTGAAGACTCGAAGACTTATAACACTCAAAGGCTTAAAGATTTAAAGATCATAAAGCTATGCCTTAGTTGAACCTCAACCTTATAACTCCTAGAACAATGCAAACCCTAAAACATCTCCCTCTAGATGGCCTAAACTTAAAAGTTTTGACTAATTGTAAAAACTTAACAATATTTAAATTGTGATTAATAGGATATGTTCCATTTATTTAGACCATCACTACATTGCTAGACTATAAGTTCTGCTTGAGAGCTTATATTTGGAATACACTGGATTCCAAATCACAGATTAATGTGATTTTGAATCCTCAACTGTGTTTGGTTGCTTATAATTAAACGCATTGGAGTAAAAAAATGCATTGAATTCTGTAACATATTTACAAGATTTTGATTTAATGTATCAACTTTAATGTCCCTAATTAATAGCCATATATGATGTTTGACAGAATGATTGTAATAAATCTATTGAAGTATATACTTTGGCAAGAAATAATGAAATTTTATGCCTTCGGTGGGCCACAAACACATTATCGTAAATGAGCAACTCACCAACAAAATTTAATTATTAATTTATATGGGCAATGCTTAGACCATTCGAGTCATTCTATTGATATAATTTTAATGATCCGGATGATAATTTGATTGTTTTAGGAGATCATGAGCGTCTAACATGTATGATGGATTATAAGCCCAGCGATACATTTGTTACATGCATGACTCACTTGCCTTTAAAAAGGGGCCAAAAAAGTCATTTGATTTTGAATAACAAAAAAAAGAGAGAAATTTCAAAACATAACAAAATTACATAGTTCAAATGCCTCCGATTTCAAATACATATGAATCACGTTGCAAGATGACTTTTAGATTCATAGCGCACTTAAATACATTCAAATCCATGCTGCCAATCAACCCTAACAGCATGATCCATCAATAGCCATACCTATGGGTCAATGTTTGGCTTGCAAAGTAAAATTTAGGCCTGATTCATGATGGAGTAAAATAAATAGGCATGGGACCAGCTCGAGCATGAGTCCAACACTTGTTTTTTTTTTTTTTTGTTAATTGAGGCTATTTATTAAGCATGCTTAAACCCAACCCAATTATTAAACACGCTTAATTTTTAGGCCCGAAGTTGGCTCTCAGGCCCAATATTCCAACTCAAGGATGGCCTGAAGCAGGCTAGGCCAGAAAGGTTAATAAGCTAACCCTACTCATTGATAGCACCATCAAAGTTTTTATTTATTTATTAAATTTTTTTTTTTTCAGAAACAGGAAACAAGTGAATTCCATTATAAATGCAGGCCAATGCTACAAGCCATGCACATGAATAGGCCGTGAGGTCATGCATCCAAGCCGCTCATCAAGTAGGGCCCCAACAGGATGTGGTGAGTTCGAAAGGCCAGTTGGACGGGAAGTGAATTTGCTTCATGCCTTTGCCTAAATGGACTTTGTTCAGGTAGGGGGTCCATGAGGCCCACTATGATATACGAGTTTTATCCGCATCGTCATATTGTTTGGCTCGAAATTCGGTCGTTGATATGTGTGTGCAGCGGCAGGCATGCCAAAGCTTGATATAGCTTGATCCAAATTGAATGCCTTTGACTCAAAGCTCCGAGATAAATTGAGAAGCTGAGAACTTAGCAACTTAGCCATCCATGATCAATCACCTATAATAAAGTTAAGGTGATCTGTGAATGGAAAAGTTCGTAATTCTAATGAGTCCCTTATTCCTTTCACCCGAAATGATTTTTTCTCGTTTGATGACAAAAAATTAACAATTAACACAACATGTGAATGATTAAAATATAAATAAAAGAAATTGTATTTATCAAATATAAACACTTACAAATAAAATATAGAATCTCATATGATCCAACCACTGCGGCATATATGCTGAGGTCATAAAGCTAAAGTCATCATTTGTTAAGCAACTCGAGCGTAAACGAATGGAATTATAGTATAAGCTAAGCTAAAGTCAGTCCAACATAGTAGCATAGGTAACTGAATTATACTACTCCTAACCTAAAGCCTGTCCGACATAACAACGTAAATGGATTGAATTACACAAAATGGCCAAGTCAAACTAATATAAGTAGCATTGCGCTTTGAGATATGTTGTGTTGGGTTAGCGATGGCTTAGAGCTCTTCGATCTTCCTCTTATTTATAAAATCAAAGAAGCACTTTAGTAGAGGCCCAAGTGGTTTATAAACAATTGTTTGAGAGAGATCTTTATAGCCACTCTACATATTTACTAACGTGGAAATAACTATTTTGGCTTGTAAACAATTGAGGCCTATTATGTAATGTTGTGTATAGTTGTTTGTCGTAGGTTGCCCATTAGTTGCACACATCTTTAGTGTATTATACAAGTGGCAGTTCTTTGTAAGACACCCACATGTAGACAATTGCTGTCTTTTTTTTTTCCCCATTTGAATGGACATTGTGCACTATAAAAATAGGCCAACCTGGCATTACTTTTACATTACTTTTTACCTCCTTGAATGATTTTGAACATAAAGGTTTTTTCTATATGATTGTGCATATAGTTTGAATCCGTCATTAGCTATGATTGTATTTCGGTCCGCAAGGCCAGCAGGTTGAATAGCTGGCTCTGTCATGTGACACGCATCCTATATTATTATCTAGGTGAAGGTTGCTTATAATTTTTTGGTTTTTAATAAAATCCGGTATTTGAGGAGGTAGGAAAGATCTTTCCATTCATCTCTTACTCATATTTGTTACCACATGGCATCACATCTAATCGAGCCTGTCAAGGTGAATAGTTGACTTCATCAAGTGAGTGAAAAATGTGATACATGTCCAGTGATAGTAGTTAGTTCTTAAATTCCAACCAAATTTCATCATTGAAAAGGTACGATAGATATTTGCATTAATCTCTCACTGGAATCTATTGTCACATGACATCATCAATGTTAAAAAAAAGAAGAGGTGTAAACACATATTCATACCATTCATCCATTTTCCAAATTATTGTGAAACACGAGTTAACAAATGAGCCAAATTCAAAGTGGAAGTAAACCACACATTATAACTGCCAGCTTTCTTAGCCAAAGGTGATACTTATCTGCCATCCAACTTGTTGATCAGGTCAAGTAGACCTCTCTAAAACGGGAAAACACAATTATCACTTTTGAAACTGGCTCTCACGAAGTTTTAAATGGCCGGCGTTGAATCCCCACTGTGTGTGGTCCACTTGAGCCTAGGATCTGCCTAGTTTTGGGTTTATATCTTAAAATGATTTGATAAAATGAATAGTTCGGCGTGTATAAAAGCCATACATTGTGGTGTGTTCATCAAACCCGTTGTCTGGACAGAGTCCACGGGCGGGGCAGGACGCAACCTCTTCCATTCCGACGCATTTAAGTTGAATCATTTACTAACACCTGTCTAACTTCCTCTAAGCCATCCATTGCTTTCCGTCAACTCCAATGGCCAGAATGTCCCAGAAGGCCCGATTTCTGAATGAATCAGGTCATTGCCAATGCAGGTGGGCCCTGACCGGCTTTGATCTCGAATCCGCATGACGAATGGCGTTGTGTGAAGCTAGCCTGTGAGAGATTCCATGTAGGTTCCCGAGGAAATACTGAAGAAAGAAAGGAGCTCTCGCCGGAAATGGATTGACTACCCCTGCCACCGGCCAATGGCTGATGGTCGGTGCTCTGTGGGCCCACCATGATGAATGTTTCTTATCTATGCCGTTCATCTATTTTTCTAGATAATTTTATGATATAAAACCAAAAATGAGGTATAATACAGGAAACATTTTTGAATGAGCTTCGACCATTAAAAACCTTTTAGGGGCTATAAAAGTTTTGGATCAAGCTGATCATTGTTTTCCCTTTCATCTAGGCCTGTATGACCTAATTAACAGATTGAATGTCAAATAAACAGTACAATGGGCTTTAGGAGGATTTTAATGGTGGATATCCAATTACTATTGTTTTCCTGTGGAGTGGTCCCCTTGAGATTTATATACCTCTCATTTTTGGAATCAAGCCGTAAAATGATATGTAAAAATGGATGAACGGAATGGATGAAACACATTCATCATGGTCGGCCCACAGAGCACCGACTGGTGGCAGGGGAGTACCCCATCCGTTTCCGCTCTTGCCACACTTGGTATTTGGGGGCACCTGTAAGATCCATCCATTCATCAGGTAGGTCCCACAATGTACAGTCTTGGCAAAGAAAATCAGGCGGGTCCAGTCAATGGGCGAAATGTGCACGATAAATATATACGGTTCATATTCGACATGCAGTCGAGGGCCACCTGATGGATGGACCACCCGACTGGGCCAGGGCGGTCCACGTGACGAATGGCGCCTAGCTCGCACACGTGTACCCCGAATCCTCTTGAATCAGCCCTGACGCATCCTAACCACTCATCTTCCTCAAAAGAGCTTCACCCCGTAAGTTCACTTCATCACCAGCACAGCTCGTATTCTCTTCTCCCACCACTTGAGCTACACCACCTTGCGAGCGAAAACGAAACCGTCCTTTTGAAAGCTCTCTCTCTCTCCCTCTTCCTTTCCGTGCGCAAGTAAGTGTCCTTTTCGTTCTCTTCGATCCTCTCTGCATGAATTCTTTTTCTCATTACTACGCCGAAACCCTATTTTCACCTTCTACGACTGCTCTTTTTTAAGGCTTGTGGTTCTTTTCTCTGGTTTTTAGGGTTTTTCATGGATGACTCTATCATTTTTCCTTCGCTTCTCGATGTATCGATGCAGGAATTAGAGTTTCTACAGTTCTTTCTTTCTTGATTCTGCTTCTCGTGTAGTACATGGGCTTATATTTTTATAACACAGAAATCCCTGGGACGCTGAAGAAGCTATAAATCAGGGTTTCAAAATAGGGCTTTGTTAATCTCCTTTGCGATATTTTCCAGCTTTGATCTTGCGTTCGAGTAACAAAGTAGTTTACCTGATTGTATTTTGAGGTTTCATTACTGCTGCGATTTTTTATTTTTTATTTATTTTTTGATTCAGTCTTGCAGGAAGTGTTTCTCAATTGCGACGTCCATTTCTTATGTTTGTTGCATTGCATTCTACGAAGATGCTGATTGAAAATAGATGATTAGACATTAGGGCTCGTTTGGCAGACCCTGAAAATGAGTTCATCTCATTTTAGTTAATCCAAATTATGTGTTAAAGTTCATATTGTTGGTCATTAAGTTCATTTTTAATAATTAACAAATAGAAATATGGTCTCTAATTCATAATTACGGTTAACAAAAATGAAATGAACTCATTTTTAGGGGAAAAAAAGTCGATTTGTTACTTTTTTGTAGTCTACGATTGTCATCATTTGCACTTGGATGCTCAATTGGACTAAATTGCAATAGTTCAATCAAGCACAGAGGAAATAATCAGAATGGAGCCGGGGTTATTTCAAATTGCAGTTTGGTGCTGATTTAGGTGGGAGGTAGCATGATTTTGAATTCTTAACTGCTATTTGGAGCTAGTCAGACATCCCTTTGCATTTTAACGAATTTTATTATTGCAATTCAATTCAATTCAATTGAGCCATCCGAATGCAGCCTGTAAGTTCCAATACGTTTCTTTATCTGTTTTCTTTTTCCCACTGTGCATGCATTGGTCAAAAAGTATGCCAGAGAAGTCTCAAACCTGAAAGTCTGAAACTAAACAATGCTTTGCTTGCCATCCAGAACTTCTGTTTTTTCCCCACATTCAGCTTGATGATGCATTTCTGTTTTGTTTTCCCCCCTTTCTCAAACGCTAAAAGAGATATATTTGCAATTTGTAGCTTATCCACCCCTGGCTTGCGTTGGCATCAACAAATAGAATGGCAGATAGTGAACCTGTGTTTGCACAAACAGCGACTGTCATGGAATATCCACCCATGGGATATGCCTCTGCCGACTACGCTGTGGCCCATTCGACCACTGTTTCCGACGGTGTTTGTACTGCTGGTGCTGCTAGCGGGGATTCAACTGTCTCTGCCGCTCCCACAGATCCTGTTCATCCCGTGCCAGATGGTTCTAGTGTAGGCATCGGAAATACATACAATATGGATCCAGATTTAGTTAAGTCAGAAGCTCCCCTCGACCCAACATACAATGTCAAGGCTGTTGGAGTGACTGATGCCAGCGCGAACGTTGGCAGCGAGGAAAGTGTGGTGGTAGAATCGAATCCTCCCCTTGGTTATGATTCTACAAATGGCAATCATGTCAGTGAAACAAGGAGTTTCGCTGCGGCAGGAAATGGTGAGAATGGGAGTGCTTTGAATGAGGCTGGTGAAGCTGCTGTTGACCCGCAGTTTGAGGAGGGTACTGGTATTTCTTTCTTGCCAGTCATTGACTTGTGGAGTTCTCTTAGCCATTTATTGTTTTTTTTTTTGCCCTGAAAACTGTTCTCCTTCTCCCTTTTCTTTCCCCTCTTTTGTTATGGATTGCGGACAACTGTTGTCCGTATGCAGATTCTCGGATTCTTTCAAATTTAATCGTCGGTTTTTATTTTTCATTATCTATTTGTAATAGACATATTGGTTTAGAGAATCTATTTGGCAAAAGATATAGAAGTCACTCATGGTGCACACAAGGGTGAGGTGACAGTAAAAAAGGTAATGATATTCAATCAAATAAAACCACTATAGATGACTCAAAAGAGTAGATTCACATTCATTCGACTTCATGGATTGATGGTAAATTTGTATATAGTTGAATCAAATCAATTACGTAGAAATCAATTGTAATATATTTAGATAAGCATGCCATTAAAAAAGAAAACTATTTAGGTAAGCAACAGTTAGATTTGCTTGAATTTGGTTCCTAGGCATGATTATGATCTGTGATGTTGTCAAGGATGTCTGAAAATTAGAGTTCTAGTCTTATGAAATCCAACAGTTGTATTTAGTTTATATCCACCCACTACCACAACCACTTCTACTAGCAATGACACATCATTGTACCCTCCCATACATGCATTCGTGAACAACTACCCCTTGTACATTCCCTGTGGTTGGAGCTTGTTAATAAATTTTCAATTCGGATCCATAGCAGCTGGTAGGAATCTTATCATTTGGCTGTAGTTCAACATTGAGATCTTTCCATGCTTTTGTTTGTGATATGGTTCGAAACTTGGAGTCCCTACATTTTTCTAGTACTGACGTCTTGTTTGTGGTCAGACTCAGAGCCTTCTGTTTTTTTTTTTTTTAAATTTTTTTTTTTATAATTGTTATTTTTTTTTAACAACCTATTTTGTGATTAAAAAATCAGGATGATGTTGGGTTTTCTTTGATGGACTTTTTTCATCCTTTTTCCAGCGATTTCTACTGAAGAAGATCGACTATGGAGCTCTGTAAGGGCTAACTGTCTGGACTTCAATTCCTGGACTGCGCTCATCCAAGAGACAGAGAAAGTGGCAGAGGTATCTTTATTCTTCACAATGGAAATGATTCATCCCAGCTTTTCTGTTTGTTATTTTTGTGGATTGGGTTAATCGAAATGAGTCAAATGACTATTGCTCGTACTCATGGTTTAAACAACGACGGTGTATCCATTAATTTATTCCTACTATTTTTCATCATTGCTTCCTATTGTTACTCTGTTATGAAAATAGACTATTTTAATAGCTAGGTGCTGTTTTCCAATTTTTAATAGTTGGTTATGCAGAAACTGTAGGCTGAATTTCTGTGTTGAAATATGTAACGTGTAAGAGAAACCTTGGTTTGACAATGGTACGACTTTGTAACTCTTGTTTGAATTTCAACGGCTACGTAACTCTTGAAAGGAGGCTATTGTCTAAAACTTTGCTTCATGTAACATGCATCAAAGAGGTGTTCAGGGCCTGTTGGCACTTGACAGTTGACATGCTTCTGCAATCAGTGTTTCCTACACCCGTAAAAAACCATTTTCCTTTGGTGTTAGATTCGGCACTACTTTTTATCTATATATCTTTTCTAGGTACTATCCTTATAAATGAATTATATTTCATGAAATGTTTCTTTTAAGAGCATGGTATAACTGTAGGTACACAATTAACAATATGGAACTCAAAATTAGCAAGGTCTGCTCCGAAGTGCAAACTTTCAATTTAAAACAAATCTAAATGATCACAATTATTGATTAAACAGTCATTTTGTGGTTTGCAGCAATTGTGCTTGTATTCATTGCTTCACCTATTCATTGACGGCAACCACATGGCTGCAAGATGATCCATGCACCCATCTGGAGGGCCAGATTGTGGATGCCTCACTCCAATCTTGGTCTGTGAGTAGTGGATTTTCCACATTAAACATGGACAATGCATTTCTTTCATTTCTAAATGTCCGTTCAAGTGGCATTAATCATTAAGTGAGGGTTATCACATCAGCACGATATCAGTCATGACTCATGTGTGCAAAACAAGTTGGGGACCACCAGATGGATGCTTTGGATTATCCGACCATGCATCCACGTGGCCTTCACTGATGGATGGGGTCAAGCCACTGCATGACTGCAGCGATCTCAAGCCCTGCCCATAGAAAACACTACTCTGAAACAAAATGCGAGTACACAGTACACCAAAAGAATTCAAGTTGCCACAGGACTCTAATGTATGCTGCGTAGACAATTTACGAGTGCCTACGTATCAAGTGTCATATGCAGCCAGAGTATCCAATAACTCCCCAAAGTCCAAAATAGAGGGGGTCAGGCCATTCGAGCCATCACTCTCTCCCCCCAACACACACGTGCACAAAAGAGAAAAAAAAAGAAAAAGACAGCAATGAATAGAAAAAAGCAGGCAGAAGAGAGTTTCTACCTGACAATAGGGCTGTCACGGGCCAGGTGTAGGGTTGTCTTAGATCCTCGTTTTGAACTGTTCGGGATGGACCATCTATCACGGGGTCAGGCGACTTGAGCCATCATTCACTCTCCCCCAAACACACACACACGCACACAAAAGAGAAAGAAGAAAAAAGCAGCTCCCCCCAACACACACACACACAAAAGAGAAAAAGAAGAAAAAAGCAGGCAGAAGAGAATTCGTACCTGATACTAGGGCTGTCACGGGCCAGGTGCAGGGTTGTCTTAGGTCCTCATTTTGAACTGTTCGGGATGGACCATCTGTCCAGGCCCATTCAAAATTTCACATTTCCAAGGCCTAGGCCCAGCCCATTGACAATCCTACCTGATACCACTGATTCTGGATTGCCGGAATCTGGACTCTGGTTTACTCACCCTAGGAAGTTGGTAAAATTGCCAGAGAGGGAGGGAGGACCCTTTTCACACATCCAAACAACCCCGTAAAATATATTTACAGAAGTGGGATTTTACCTACATGCAAATGACCCTTAGTACAATCATGTTACCTTCCCTTCTCTTGGCTGGGCCATTCACCAGTAAAGGTATTCCTTTGAAAGATGTCCAATTAGATATGCAATTTAAGCATTTAAAAAAAATAAAATAAAAATGCAATGTAGCTGTGTCTTCACTAAAAGAACAATCTTGAAGCTGTTTGATTCTAGTGGCTTTAACCCATCTATTTTCCTTGTCTGCAGGATAATATATTAAAAATTCAAAAAGTATATGATGCATTTTTAGCAGAATTCCCGTTGTGTTATGGTTACTGGAAAAAGTATGCGGATCATGAGGCACGTTTGGGTGCTATTGACAAAGTTGTTGAGGTGTATGAGCGAGCTGTTCAAGCTGTGACCTATTCTGTCGACATTTGGCTGCACTATTGCATGTTTGCAATATCAACATATGGAGATCCAGATACTGTTCGAAGGTAATAACAGTTTATTTCTTCTCCCCTTCACTTTGGGAGTCGTGTTGCAGGTTGAAGTTCTGTTTTCTTGCTTGGCTTTCTTATTATGACCATAATCTGCTTGTGATTATGTATTGCTTTCTAACCTTTATTTCGGTATGCCTGGAACAGTGATACCTCACATGTATGGGTATGGCGGAAAGGTTTGGTGGGTATGCGCTTTAGAGATACTATTCTCTAATTTGCAAATCCTTGATTCTTTTGAGGCTACTATTTACAGTAGCTGCTTCTATTTCCTTATAGGATTTGATTACATCTTTACATCCTCATTGTGTCCCTTCCCTTTCTCTTTTCCAAAAGGCCTGTCTAGTAGTCTTATAGTCCTGCACGAATTACTGGTGTCTTTAACTTTGACACTCTTGAGGCTATCATGGGTGCGTCACTATACAAAATGCTGCTGGGAAGATCACGTTCAGTTAAAGGCTAAGATGGCCTCTGTGCTCTGCTCCATTTCACGGACATAGTATGGTTTTTTCAGGAAGGTAAATGCAGTGCATTTGTGCCTAACTTTGGAAGTGTGATATATGTTCGACATTTGCGGCAACTGTCTCCCTTATTTGGATGGTTTCACTGGTCAAATTAATGTCAATATAGTTACCGTAACCAGATTACATAATTTCATGGTGTTTCAGGCTGTTTGAGAGAGGATTGGCATATGTTGGAACAGATTACTTATCTTATCCCCTTTGGGATAAATATATAGAATACGAATACTCACAGCAGGAATGGGGCCACCTGGCTATGATATACACCAGGATATTGGAGAATCCTATTCAACAACTAGATCGCTATTTTAACAGGTAATTCCGGTAATTCCTCTTCTCACAAATTTGCATGCTCATTTGTCACTTCATAATACCTGTGGCATTTATGCTTCTTAATCTTCTTTTTTTATTCACATGTCCTGCTGTTTACATGCCATCCCTTTGGGGTCGAAGTGTAAAGTACACTTACAATTGACAGTACTGGAAACATTGTTCCAATTGTAAATACAGCAAAATGTAGCATACCATGACTTCGATAAGTTTCTCTTCAATTTTCTTTCTTTCCCTTTTTTCTTGAAAGATCTCTCCTTTGGGCAACGGGCTATTCCAGAGTTTGGTATTGTTAACCAGTGTTTTAAATAGCGTGTAGCGTGTTGTGTACTGTTCAGCCCTCTATAGCGTGTAGCATAGGCTATATGATACTTCTATTTTTTAAATTAAAATAATAAGGAAATATATGATAACTAGTAAGAACAAATATAAAAAACAGCAAAAAAAAAAAAAAGAAAAAAAAAAAGAACAGAAAAGAAGCCTAAAAAATGCTTCATTTTTACAAGTATAAGCATATGTCAAAACAAGTTATCAAAAGGCAACCTACTTATATCCAAACCAAATCATTATCAGTTCAACAATTTTCTAAGTAAACTATCTTAATTAATGTCTAAGTGAAACCACGGATCACAAGTTTTAAAAGAGATTATAGAATCCCACAAGTCATAAGTTCAAATGGTACAATACTCAAAAGTCTCAAACCATGAAACCCGGACTCTAGACTCTAGACTTGAGGTCACCTTCATCATCTAATAGATCGTCATCATTGTCCTCATTCATTTTGTCGCTAAGCCTTCTATCGTCAACATCTCCATTTGCATCATTCATCTCATGAATGGTCTTGTCCATATCTCCTTTCTTTGCTACAAGAGCAACAAACTGTCCCAAAGGACCACCTAAACATTAAGGAAAGAGATTCATTTGTTACTTCTTTTTTGGAAAAATGTTCATGTAAAATTTAATCTTGGTAGCTATAACTAGAAGTACTCACTTGTAGCCTTTCTTTTTTTAAAGGAAGGGGGAGGATTTGAGGGACAAAGGAGGATTAGAACCACTAGTTGATGTCGATGGTGCACTGTTGCTAGTTGGATTATCAGAATCCAGAATAGTTGCGATGGCACTAATATCAAATGCTATGTTTTGGTCTTTGAGCCACGATGCATCACTTTGGGAAACATGCCCTTCTTTCTTAGCAATACACTCATCATCTGTAGCGATGTGGTCAACCCATATAGCATCCATTGCCGCCCTTCGCTTTATGCTTCTCTCACTCAATTTCATATTGTACGTAACATGTACTAAAGAGTTTATCTTTTGTTACTCTAGCTGATTTCTCCTTTGTGTGGATCTACCAATACCATATGATGATTTATGTCAAAAACTTGTTAATATACTAAATGACAAATTTAGAATATTGAAGTATAAGTCACCTGCTCAAAAGTACTCCAAATTTCTCAAACAGCTAAAAACATTTCATGTGAGGCTTAAAAGCCGGATTGCAAACCCCGTAAACTGTGGGGTTCAATCTCCAAAACGTGCCTATCAATCAGCTACACAAATTAATTAGAAATTAATGAAATCCTTTTACCAATTATAGAATTATTTATTATTATTATTATTATTTTTTTAGAATTATATTATACATAAAAATGCAAATATAAATCACCCGGGGAATGCTTCATTATGGTATCTTCTACCAGCCAAGAGCCAAAAAACCCTTATCCAAATGAATATTAGCATTGACATGCTCATTCTTGTTGGGGATCATCCTATTCATGTACTCTCACAACCCTCTTTTTATCTCTGGTTGAGTAGGGAATTTATTTAAGGATTCAAATAGTACCCAACATCATATAGAGGATGATGAAGCTGGGGAGTCCATCTCTCATATCTTGTTTCAAATTGGAACATGTTTCGTATTTACATTATTGCAATTCAATGCCATCTTCACCTTTGCCAAGCCTATCGATTCATAAATGAAGTCCATTGCAGGCCCACTCCTCTGAATTGACTTCTCTCAAAACACTCACCAAGGGCATGGTGCTCTTAACGCATAAGGCAACTTGCGGCCAAAACTTTGGACCAAACATTGTGATGGCCTGTACTTTTACTCTTGGTCTTTTAGCGTAAGAATATGAGCACCATTGTTATGATGCAAACATGGATTGAAGATCTTTATTTTGCTTATAAATACTTCGTAGGGTGAGATACGCAGTTGTAAAGTGTGTCACCGCTGGGCGTAAAGGATTATTATTGTTTGCTTTTCATCGTGTTGAGGACAATTCTATGTTCATAAATAAACTTGGTAACTGTTCTTTCAATATAACGTTCTTCCCTTCTCCATAGCTTTTTCTCGAACATAGCTCGAGTTGTTATTTTAGATAACCTAAACCGCATTTTCTTCCATGATCTCTTGCACAATATCATCAACATACTTAAACAATAAATTTCCATCCTTTATTGAATATGAAGCATCAATAGATTTGTAAAAATCATTGTTAAAAAAAAGATGTGTAAAAGAAAATGTCGTTAAAAAAAAAAGACTTGTAAAAATCATTCCTAGTCGGACTATTAATCAAGAATTGATGATGCTTCTACTCTTTCCATTTGTCCAACCATTTGACGTCATTGAGCATCCACTCCAAGATTCTTGTATGCTTTCATTAAATTTGTCAATATTATTAACTTCCTCCTTAAATACCTATGCTCTCATCTATTGCATGGATGGTGTCTTCAAACCTTGCCCAAACTTTCTAATAGCCTCTCACATGGTTGGAAAGTGTGGGCTATTGCACAACCCGAATCACAAAGCATTCCTCCCTTCATTATGATGGCCGTAACTTGTGGCCAAAACTTTGGACCGAACATTGTGATGGCTTGTACTTTCACTCGTTTTGGTCTTTTAGCCCAAGAACATGAACATTATTTTACGACAAAAACATGGCTTGAAGACCTTTCTTTTGCTTAGAAATACTTTGGAGGACCCTAAGGGATTTGGGCCAACATAGTGGGTTTGCTCTCTATGGGCGTGGGTTCGACTCCCCTCCTTAGCATTACCCGATGCACTTGGTTGCGGATGATTGCGTGTATATGCAGGGAATGGTCTCACTTAAAAAATGGGTCAGGGACACCCTGTGTTGTCCAAAAAAAAAAAAAAAAAAAACCCTTTGGAGGGTCCTTGTCAATTTTGGAAAAGAAAAATTATTTTTAATTTAAAATTAATAAAAATTATTATTATTATTATTTTTTTGAAACTTCCCTTCAACCAACTGTCAAATGAGAACTAATTTTGAAGTATTTAGGAGTGTTTGATGAAATGATCATCACATATACTCAATGTTATGCATTTAATTTGAATATAGTTGCATTGGTTCAGTTAGACAAAGGAAACCTATTATGTGCACTTCTTTTTTGAGATGTTATGATTTAAAAGTGAATTAAGGTCTTTTTTTTTTTTAATTAAAAAAAATCCCTGAAGTTTCATTAAAAAAATCAACCATTTTCCCAATGTTTCCCAAAAAGTGTGATAAATTATCCGATACAAACCTATATCCTGTGTGATAACCGATATATATTTGTATCCCAAGGGTGCAATACATTACATGATACTGATATTTCGAACACTGCACACACCATAGTGGTCCTCATGCAACAAATGGTTGTAGAACAAGCTTATTCTACAATGTTTCACAGAACTAGCCTTTCAAAATGGAAAAAAAAATGAAAAAAGAGAGTCAAAACATACCCTAAATTAATATTAAATCAATCAAAATAAAATGAAACTTAGTAACTGAGATAAATAGTAAGAGATATGCATGTATTTATCTTTAAATCAACCAAAAAATACAAATCTTCAGCTCCACAGCTGTACGGACACTTGAAATGGGGAATCTTGAACTTTTTTTTTTGTTTGGGCTCAAATGTCCGTGAAACCTTAGCCCCATAATCTTCTCATAGGGCCCTGATCAATCCCTTAGAGTGTTGTTTCCAATGGTTCTCTGGATTGAGAGAATCGACACAATGTTTTTTTTTTTTTTTGGGTTGGAGGGGATACCTGTGGTCAAGTGTTAGGGTTTCGAGAGAGGGCTTTCAAAACCCATTGTTTTATAAGTGGTGTTTGATTACTTTTGTCCCATGTGTGAGGAGGATGAGTCACCACCATTTTCAAGTGCATGTTGAACAAATAGGGAAGAAAAAATCAAAATAATTTGACATACTGAGCAGTGCACGGTACATATTGATGTAGGACACATGATTTAATGCTAGCATGCAACGTGGAGATTATAAAAGAGTCCATAAAGTAATTCAATTGACAAAAGATGCTAATCCACCAAGTAATTAAGAGTAAACAATATGAAATAAAATCTGATTTAACTTAAATCACATGCCCGCATGCTAGGAAATCACATAAATCAATTAAAATTAGGCTCAATGGAAGGATAAAACTTCCAATTTAGCATAGGCATGTTCCACACTCAAGGGACATATTTGTAGGTTTTATGATTATGGTTAGAAAGAAAAAATTGAAATTTGAAAAATTAGGGTTCATGAGAAGTGAGGGTTTCGGAATTTTGGTTTTTAGAAATTGGGGAAAATAGGAAATTGAAGATCTAGGGTTTAGAACGTTGTAATGGAATGGAAAAGAGGAAGACAATAGAAGAAGAAGAAGAATACATTTCGAAGAAGAGAAAGAGGAAGGATGTACCTTGGAAAATCCACCGCCAAACAAGCCTCTACCTTTTCACAATTTAATTGGAATGAATGGTTTTTTTTTTTTTTTAATTTATTTTTTTTAAACCCTAGAAAATGAGGAAAATTCCTTCACACGAGAGTGATGTAGGACATATGATTTAATGCTAGCATGCAACGTGAAGATTATGAAAGAGTCCATAAAGTAATTCAATTAACAAAAGATGCTAACCTACCAATTAATTAAAGAGTAAACAATAGGAAATAAAATATGATTCAACCTAAATCACATGCTCGCATGCTAAGAAATCACATAAATCAATTAAAACTAGGACCGATGGAAGGATAGACCTTCCAATTTAGCATAGGCACGTTTCACACTCAATGGACAGATTTGTAGGTTTTATAATTAGGGTTAAGAAAATGGAAAATCTCAAATTTGGAAAATTAGGGTTCATGAGAATCAAGGATTTTGGAATTAGGTTTTTTTGGAAATTGAGGAAAATAAGAAATTGAAGATTTACGATTTAGAAGGTTGTAGTGTGAAGGAAAAGAGGAAGACAAGAGAAGAAGAACAAGAATACCTTTCGAAGAAGAGAGAGGAAGGATGTAAGAAGAAGAATACCTTTCGAAGATGAAGAAGAGGAAGGATGTACCTTGGGGAATATACCACCAAACAAGTTTGTACCATTCCACAATTCCTAGAAAACAATGAGGAAAATTCCTTCACATGAGAGAGCTTCTCTCTTCTTTTTTCTTATCAAATCTCCACTAGGGTTGGAACTCCACCTTCCTTGTGCTTTTATAATTAAAAATTTGGAATTAAAATCCAGCATAATTACAAATATGCCACTCACTTAAGTAAAGTTGCCCATCATCCAAAATAAGAAAATTAAAAATATATTATCAATCTCAACCATCAAATAACTTCTAAAAATAACAAAAAATATAAAGAAAGCAAGATCAGAGTCCAAGGGGCCATTATCTAAAAGATAAAGTGGCCCGATGGCCGGATCGACAAGATCCAACGGTCGGATCATCATGAAATAGAAATCTTATGACTAAATTGATCTCTTTAGCAGCCCACATGCGTCATCCCAAGGTGGGGTCTTTCCGATGCACATCTAATGCATATGGGGTCTTCAAAATGACCCAACGGGCCCCATCTGAAACTCGTCACCCATCCACAAAGAAAATTGCGTTGATGTGAGAGGTCGTCTTCGTCTCTAGTACATCCAAGTTGGTCCTCTGATGTCCCCATTAGAGAGCTCTAGGGTTGGAAGTCCACCCCCCTGTGCTTTTATAATTAAAAATCCAGCATAATTATAACTATGCCACTCACTTAAGTGAAGTGGCCCATCATCCAAAATAAGAAAACTAAAACATTTATTATAAATCTAAACCATTGAATAAATCTTAAAAATAACAAAAAACATAAAGAAAGTATTATCAAAGTCCAAGGGGCCCAGATCAGGAAGATCTAGTGGCCCGATGGCCTGATCAACAAGATCCAACGGTTGGATCAACACCAAATAGAAATTCTATTATTAAAATGGTCTCCTAAGCAGCCCACATGCATCATTCCAAAGTGGGGTCTTCCTGATGCATGTCCAATGCATGTGGGGTCTTTAAAATGGCCCGACGGGCCCCATATGGAACTCGTCTCTCATCCACAAAGAAAGCTGCGTTGATGTGGGTGGTCGTCTTCGTCTCTGGTATACCCAAGTAGGTTCTCTGATGTCCCCATCACATACGCTACATGCTATGTCACGTGTACGAGATTTGCTCTACTTAAGTGTTTTAGCCACACTATGCTATGTAGCGTACACTACATGGTATGCTACAACACTATTTAAAACATTTCTGTTAGCTTAGAGTGGCAATATTTCTTGGTTCCGCTCCATCTGTGTGTTCTCTAGGTTGTAATGCATACCAATGTATCGTGTAACATGCCCCTTAACTTTTGTGGAAGCAATGTTACCTAAATTGCCTCCTCTATACAAATTGTGCAATCCAGATTATGGGTCGTTTGCTATATGGATTGCTATTTTTTACCGATCTGAAACTATGGTTTGACAATCGTAGTGTTGATTAAGTTGTAAAGTGAGTGGAAAATTATTCTTTGATTTACATGCATACGGTGTAATACTATGCATGTGGGAATTGGGATATCTAATATATTATTCACCATTTCATATAAAAAGCACAATATCAATTTGTATGTAAAGTCATATTGCATATACTAAGTGTATGTGCTAGAGTGACTCACATGATCCCACCCCTAGCGTTCAACATTGGGAAGAAGTACCATACTGCATGCCCATTCCTCCACATACCGGATCGACCCACGATTCAGGTAACCTTGTGTGGGAGCTACTTTGATTCTTCTGAGCAGTGTTACTTGTAGGTAAATGGCCATGCATGCGGTTCATCTATAGTCCTCGGTTCTACAGACACAGCACAAACAAATATGCACATGCGCGCGCATGTGCACAAGCTACACTCCACATGTTTGTTCAAGATAATTGAAACAAATCTTCAGGATATTCTTGGTGGGTACCTGCCTGTGTCCACCTTCCATTCTTAGTAACTATGATACTACTTTAGTTGGAAACCCATAAAAAATGTTTTCCTCAAACACTTTAAGTTATAGATTGTTTATTTATTTATTGTCTAAATTCATCAGAAGGAATAGGATTTTTTTTTTTTTTTTGCCAACTATTCCCTTGCAAATTGCATTTTAAGTTCATCAGTAGTTTAAGAATTGTGAATCAAAACTGAAAATTTGTTCACAGGAGCTAAAGACATTTGGTTTGGGTGCTGTTCAATAAAAAAAAATATTGGGCAATTTCAGGGGCACATTTTTCTGCATCTTTTATGAATAGCACACCTTTTATGTTTTAATCATCATCTTGGTGCTGTTGGTGTTACAGTTTCAAAGAATTAGCTGGAAGTCGGCCCTTATCAGAAATACAGACAGCTGAAGAAGCTGCTGTGGCAGTTGCCAGTTCGAAGACTAGTAGCCAAGGAGTCGATGGCAGTGTTCATCCTGATGGCATGGAACAATCTCCTAAACCCTTAAGTGCGGGCTTAACAGAAGCAGAGGAATTGGAGAAGTATGTCGCCATTAGGGAAGATATGTATAAGAAAGCTAGAGACTTCGATGCTAAGATCCTTGATTTTGAAACAGCTATTAGGAGGCCATACTTCCATGTGAGGCCCCTTGATGATCCACAGCTTGACAATTGGCACAACTATCTGGATTTTATTGAAAAAGGAGACGACTTCAACAAGGTATGTTTCTAGGGTCTCGTTTCGAGAGTTCTGGCAGTTCTCTTGTTCGGGTGTTCAACTGGTCGCATTTTTTGGTCATCCTACTTGTTAAATATATCTTCAACACCATTTGGAATGGCTATGAACTGACAGTTGAGTCATATTTGGCTGCATTATATGCCTTATTGGTTAAAGTGTTGGCTGAAGCAACCTTTTAAAATGCGAAATTGAACTGAGGCTAAAGCATGGGCATATTGTTTGGTTTCTATAAGGCTAAGTACTTCAAACCCTCATATGTTAGTGGATATTCAAGGTTCATAATCTGTGTTCTATTGTAGGTATAATATTTTAAAATTTCAATCTTACACATGCAGGTATCTTGTTATCTACTTAAACATCCCTGTCAGGCAAGGAGGGTCCCTCTTTTCATATTGAGGGGCCTCTCTGATCAGCCAACTGAGTACTCCTTATGCATCTCTTTGCTGTAGACTCTACACACACAAGCCATTGAGAATGAGAATTTATAGACCGTGTATCATTTCAGGTCGTCAAGTTGTATGAAAGATGCCTGATTGCTTGTGCCAATTATCCGGAATACTGGATACGTTATATATTATGCATGGAAGCCAGTGGAAGTATGGAACTTGCGAATAATGCTCTTGCTCGTGCTACCCAAGTTTTTGTCAAGGTATTTTTCTGTTCATCATAACAACTGTATGCATGCAATGATATGTGTAATGTCTAGCAATTTTTCTTTTACAAAATGGTTTTAAGTTGATGTACACTGTGGGTGATTGATTGGGCCAAGAGATATTTTGATGGCAGTAGAACTAGTGGCCAGTTGCTACAAGAACAGTGAAAAGTCATTCAGTACATACTGTACATTTAGTATTGCTCCTCTTGCATGCAAAATTTTAATGTGACATAACATTAATGTGTTTAATTGGCTGCTAAAGATAACTTGTTGTCTTCCATTTGATTTTAAATTTGAATTGATAACTGAACCCTTTTTACCTCCTTGCTTTCCTTCATTTTTTTTTTTTTTTGTTTGAAGCAATAATGATAATTTTATTGAAAAAAGGCCAAAAGCCAAATAATACAAAAAGGAAAAAACATAAAAAACTAAAAAAGGGCCCCTTAAAATTCTAACCAACCAACTGGAAACTGATCAATAACTAATACATTAGTATCCTGCGCCCATTCCATTACAGTCAATTTTACCCTGATAAAAACTTCCGAGATACGGCCCTTTCAATTTTTGAAGCAACAACTGTTTCTCTCTAACCAAATACTCCACAACCTTGCTGATAAATTCAGATGCCAAATCCGCTTCCTGACTTTACCCTTAACCCCTCCATGCCAAGCTAAGAAAAATTGATCTATCGAACTCGGAACAACTCATGCAACTCCACATAAACTGAAAAAACTGACCCAAATCTTCATTGCCAAAAGGCAATGAATAAAGAGCTGGTCGACCGTTTCTTTGTTTTGATAGCATAATAAACACACAATGGGGATAATCATGCCATGCCTTCGCTAATTGTTGATTGTGAGTACCTTTTTCCTTCCCACCAACCATACAAACGCCGCCACCTTTGAAGGAGCACCATAACGCCGAACATGGGCTGTGTGACATTCTTCCTGATCGAGATGACCCGCATCAATCTCTTATAGGGGAAAAAAAGAGAAACCCACACCCTCCCAAACCTTACTTTTAAACAAGTTTAGGGACTTCCACAATGAATTCTGTAGGTGATAGAATGGCTCACGTTCTTATTCACATAATAGATGTGCTTCCTGAGTATTCAGTTCCTTGATGTTGTTCCTAATACTTGGTGCTTTGCCATCGACTCTTTTTTTTTCCCCCTTCTAATCTTGGATAATGAGATTCTTTTGGCCAAAAGGGAAATTCTACTCGAGTGCTGCAAGCAAAAGGTCCAGAAAGCCCTTGACTAGTCTCTCAGAAACAAGCTTTCGAAAAATAAAGAAAATATAAATAGATAAAGGTTTCAAAAAATTACCTTTTCTGTTTAAATGGCCAATGGGCACAATCGAGTGATTTAGATGTGGCTCATGTGATTCACTGGTGCAATTTAGGGACATTTTTTTTTTCTTGATGATGACAGACATGGGCAAGGGATCTAAATTCTGCATTTGGGTAACAATGCTTGGTTTTTTTTTTTCCTGGATGAAAATTGTTTCCAAAGGAACTGTTTTTTTTTTTTTTTCCTTTTCCCATTATGATGTTATTTTTCTTACGAATTATTTATTGGTACCCTTGACAGAGACAGCCGGAGATTCACCTTTTTGCTGCTAGATTCAAAGAGCAGAGTGGTGATATTTCAGGAGCCCGCGCCGAGTATCAGCTCATGTATTCTGAACTTTCACCTGGTCTTCTAGAAGCCATAATCAAGCATGCAAACATGGAATTTCGACTGGTATGATCATCCATTTAACCTGCTAGAGATTCCACTGTTGTTCCTAATATTGTGAATTTTAAGCTATTCTTCTCTGATAATTTTGCAGGGTAACTTGGATGCTGCTTTTTCTGTGTATGAGGGGGCTATTGCCACTGAAAAAGGAAAAGAACAGTCTCAAATATTGCCAATGCTATTTATTCAATACTTGCGATTTCTCTACTTGGTAGGATGACTGTAATCAAATTATGATTTAAATTACTTGACCAAAAACATCTGGTTGACCTTGGATCCAGTACATGAAGCTTAAGTTGCTGAATTGGGGTTTTGTAGGTTGCATGTGGGTGTACCACCAACTTGTGGTTGGTGGAGCTTCCCAAACATAGTCCATATGGTGGGCATTTGGGGCTGCATGGAAAACAGATCCTGCATTAAGCGGGCTAGCTTTTACCTCCCCTTTTGCCCCAAATCATGGTTCGGATAAGATCAGGAAGGTCCTGTTCTATTCTCGACCAAAACCTTGTGTACTGTGGAAACAAAAAAATAACCTCGGGAATCTTCTTTTACACGGAGTTGTCTGTGTTTTCTGGTTATTAGCAGATGTTGCTGTAAAGCTCAAAAAGATGCTTCAAAGATCCTACATTATCTGGAAATGTTCCAGTTTGCAATTCTATGCATCTTAGTGCATTAAACTAGTTGATTGAAACTTTCTCTTTTGTACAATTAACATGTTGAAAGTATTCTTACATGTGCTGAGGGTCCAGTGTACACTATATATATATATATTTTTCTTTCTTAGAATGACTTATCCAAAAGATTTTAAATATTATCATTTAGGGGGTCCATAAGCTAAGCTTCCCTGCGAAATGTAACATTAAGGCAAGGGAATTACTTTAATTGCTCAACCTATCAATGTAAGGAAGTGAAATTGCATTCATATCCCTCCCTTGACTTCTATCTAAGTCCTTCTAGGTCGTTTTCTTGTCCTCGTTTAGGGCCTATTAACCTTGATCAAAGTTCCCTTCCTTACAGGCACACTCTCCAGTTTTCTTAGCACTTCCCTATCTGAATTTCATCTCCAATCGTGATGACCCCCAGGTTGCTTCGAAGAACATCATTCTTTATTCTATTCTTATAGTGCACATCCCTCTCAA
Source organism: Magnolia sinica (assembly GCF_029962835.1). NCBI lineage: Eukaryota > Viridiplantae > Streptophyta > Magnoliopsida > Magnoliales > Magnoliaceae > Magnolia > Magnolia sinica. Next base: position 107,145,727 of record NC_080575.1, read on the forward strand.
AATCCTAAACTTTTTCCCTATGTTATTCCTTCTTAATGGTCCAAACGTCAAACATCTCCTCCATAGCTGATCTAATAGCTGTCTTATAAAACTTTTCCGCAAGTTTAATTGGATTGTGGAGATCACACAGCACTCTAGAAGCTCAACTATTGGGAAAAAGAAGCTCAATATGATGTTTCGGAGTTTATATTATTGGATGCAACAGCAGCATCCGCATAAATTTTATGTTCTGCTATTCTCTCATAGGTTGCCGGTAATGGAGAGAAAGCCAGGGAGATACAAGCTGGAGTTCTTGAACACGTGGAACTCTCAAAACCACTTTTAGAGGTCTTTTTCTCTTCACCCTTGTAATATATTTATATTCACCTAAGGTTTTTAACTTCTTCCATGCACTTTTGTATTTAACCTGTCTAAGATTACCTGAATTGTGCAGGCTGTAATCCATCTAGAGTCAATTCAATCATTCCCGAAACGAATTGATTATTTGGATTCATTGGTGGAGAAGTTCATAACACCCTACCCTGATAACCCGAATATGACGAGTATCACCGAGAGAGAAGAGTTGTCTAGCATATTCTTGGAGGTAATGGTTTGTAGTGTTGTTGGGAGAGCCATGGAAATAATCTCTTTGGTCAGAAGTGAACTACTAGCATGCACTTTCTGAAATCACTCAGCGCTCCTTATTTTCTTCAAATTACAAAGGTTGCTTGTAGCTCCTCGGAAGCATGAAAGTACCTCTAATCATACTGAGGAATAGCATACACACCGAATCCCCTTCGAGTTGATGTTGGTTGCTATGCCTCAGTTAAATTGATTTTAATCTTAAGTATTTCTTTTTTCTGGGCAGCTTTCTCAGTGGTTGACTGATTTGTGCATATGAGATGTGCAATGCCTCTGAGTTAGCTTTGGACTGTGCCTTCTTGCTACCAATTCCTCTAAAAAAACAAGAAAAAGGAAAAAAAAAGGAAAGGAGACCATGTGATTCAATATGTTAGAAATTCTTCTTGGAATATGTTTTAAAGTTGGAGATATTGGTACAAACGTTGGGAATATTATTTCTATTTCTGCAGATCAAGTAATTTTTATTTATTTGTTTGAACCTTTGTTGCAGTTTTTGGATCTATTTGGAGACCCACAATCAATCAAGAAGGCTGAAAATCGGCACTTTAAGCTGTTTTTACACCAAAGGAGTGTTGTGTCAGAGTCTAAAAAACGGCGTGCTGAAGATTTTCTGGCTTCAGAGAAGGCAAAGATGGCCAAGTCTTATGCAGCTGTTCCTTCACAAGCTCAATCGCTCATTGGTGCATATCCAAATGCACAGAACCAGTGGGCTGCAGGTTATGGACTTCAACCTCAAGCTTGGCCACAGGCTCCTCAAGCACAGGGCCAGCAGTGGAATCCTGCCTATTCTCAACAGGTATGAGGTGAACTAGTTAACACACAGGAAATTTGATTGTAAAGCACGTCTTGATAGATATGTGAGCCCAAACATGCATGTCAGCATGACAATGAAATACTAGTATGCTTCACCACTTTTTGCTTCTTTCCACCCTTAGTGAAAGCACAAGTCATTTAATCACTTATTTGTCCATGTATTTATGCATATTTTAACTGAAAGAGAAAAGGAGAGAGGGAGATGCTATTATTATTACTACTATTATTTGGAGATAAGGGAGATCCACTCACTTGGATTTTATTTTCCTTGCTGCCCCGAACGCTCTGTGAATTCAGAATTACGTGACTCTGCCCATGGCCACATATCAATTAAATGCATAGTTTGGCCTATACTTCCAAACACAGCTTAATAAGCTCGGTGAGTTTAAAATGAGATGATCCCACACATGGCCATGTATCAACCAAATACCTATTTTGGGGCATTTGTGGGGTTCTGTTTTCTATATTGCCTCGAAAAGTTTAGTGCATCAAAACAAGGTGCTACACCCGTGGCAGCACATGAACTGAATGCCTGGTAATGCCGGGGTATTTTCATATTGGGCTTGAGTGGGGTGGCTTGTGAGATGCAAGGGCACACTCGGGGCAGGCGGTCCGTGTGAGGTGGGTGACTTGTGTGAGGTGGAACCCATGTAATGTGGGGCTCACGAGGGGGTTCGTCCGAGGACCTAACACATGGGATGTGGGGCCTGAGCTATGAGATAAAAGGGATTGATTTGCCACGCTCTATCAGTTCGAGCTTTTAAAGCAAGTGGTTAGTTGTCCTGCATCAAAGTAGTATCAGAGCGGGAGGTGTCGTGTTCGAGACTCATTACCGGGGGTGATTAATGCAGGGGCATTTTCATACCAGGCTCGAGTGGGGTAGCCTGTGAGATGCATGGGCACACTCGAGGTGGGCGGTCTGTGTGAGGCGGAACCCATGTGATGTGGGGCCCATGAGAGGGGTTCGGCAGAGGACCTAACCCATGGGATGTGGGGCTTGGGCCATGAGATAAAGGGATTGATTCACCATGCTCTATCAATTCGAGCTTTTAGAGCTAAGTGGTTAGTTGTCCCGCATCACCTAGTTTGGGGTGCTTTCAATCACAGCTTGATTAATTTGTGGATGATGATGTCCAAGTGTATAAATAACTGGACAATGAACTTGTTCATGCTTGATTGCTACTGTTCACAGTTATTTCTTTTCCATGCCATTTTAGATATCAGATATAATCTGATGTTTCTTCTTCCAGGCTGGGTATAGTAGTTATGCTGGCTACAGTGGCTATCCCCAGGTATCAACAACAACTCCACAGAGTGGTGCTGCTTACACTTACCCTCAAGCATATCCTCCTGCCCAGGTACACGTCATTTCCATTATAGTCACTCTTTTCTTCTCTGTAAATTAACTGGTGTCCGGAACTACTTCGCCACTCATGAACTCAATGTCTTAAAACTTGGCTAATTCTTTCAACAATTCAGTGGAATTAAAATTATTAATTCTCCTTTAAACAATTACTATCATCTTTGCTAAAAAAAGGTCTGGTTTGCCATTTTGATTGCTCTTTGTGGGCTGTGTATTTGCATTTCATTAAGTCAGCCTTTTGCAAAATAAGTCTTTTGTTTTGATTGCTCTTCATGGGCTGTCTGTTTGCATTTTGTCTCAAGGGGTTTGCACTTTATCACAAAGGCAATATGTCGATCATCCACCTCTGTTCCTGAAAGGATCTCAAGATAGTGTATCTCTTTGCAATGTACTCAAGATGAAAGTACAGATACTAAATAATTATTTGATGGTTTTCAGTTTACACTTGTGATGATTTCTTGATATTGTCATCTCTTTTTCTTCTTTCTTTTGTCGGTCATCTGTGACTAACCTTGAGAGCTCGACCTTGTCAGCTTTTAAAAATCACAAACGGTATCCCACATATTGCTAACCTTCTGCATCTTTACTGCGTGGCCACTTCTTCATGGTACCAGTCACCTGAAATCCAGAACTTAGCAGTGGGAATTTTCTGCCCAAGGGGCTACTCCGCCAACGCTCCAGCTTAAGTAACAAGCTCTCACTTTCAAACCACTTCCTCTATTACCCAAGTATCCTGGCTATGCTCCCATCAACATCACTGTAGTAAAATTTATAATGTTGTTTTATTTTATTTTTTAAAATCTTTGATAAAATTTACAAGTATGCTTTCTAGTTACTCCAGCCTTGTTTGAGAACCAATATTTCCCACTGCTATACTTAGATTTGTCTCCTGCTCCCATTCTTTCCTCATGCAACCACGACCTGGAAGTTGATGGAAGTGTCACCCATGATCATGCAGACAACACTACTAAAACATTATAGAAGATCTTCACTTTATTCGTGTATATGTTATTGGCATGGTTTTAAGACTTGGAGACTTGGACTTGCTCCTTTTGGTCCTGAGTCTCTAGTTGTACCGATCAGGCAGGGCCTGGGGCTGACTCGTTGGAGTCGCCCCTTTTTCTCAAAATACGAGGAAAACATGAAAAAAAGTAGAAAAATATTAAAATAGGAATCTGGGCTAATTTTAAGATAATATCTAGTTAATGCGTGATCTAAAATTTAATGAATATCTTTTTGTTGTGCTGAAATGCTGAATGGGTATCTGATTAATTTTTTTTTAACTGAATAATTTCATCACATTAATTAATTCGTGGGAGGAAATCATCTCTAAAGACTACAATAACCTAGATCTATGGTTTCATTGCGAAATGCTGAAAAATGGAAGAAAATTGTAGAAGAAACAAGAAAAGAAAAGAAATTGAGCCCTAGTCGCACAGGATTGACTTGCTATGAATTTCTTTAGTTCAAAGTGACTTGTTCAAGTTGGCTTGAGTCAGTCTGAGTCTACCAAGCCCTGCAAGTCAAGCAGTGCATCTACTCAACCCGGGTACAACCACGTCCAAGTCAACTTGGTGATTCTTCAAACCATGGTCATTGGGGCTTAGCCTATTCTTGAAAAAGGTTGTCATCCTTGTCAATACCAATGTCGGGTCTTAGCTGCTGCTCCCATGAAGAATTGCCCTCACAAATGTCTGAAAGAATTACTGACACATCGGACAAATCTGTGATGTCATGGAGGATGTGACCTGGTCTCCACTGACTCAAAAAACTCACCCTCTCTTTCCAAATACTCAAGTACCTGGCAGATGAATGTATTCACTTTATTTAGACCTCTTGCACTAAAATCCTCCTGGTTCTTGGAGCATCCTATTCAAATCCCAGAAACCATGTTACCAGCATGTCTTTATTTCATAAAGAAGGCATGTATCTTCTGGTTAGCGCCTGGCTCCTACTGTCAGAATCGGCCATTGCTATCTGCCTCCGGGTTTAGTTAGTTTTGAACTTTATTTGGCCGCTCATAAACCCCATACCTGCTCATGCTTATTGAGGTCTTGTTGCTTCTGGCAAGTGATCCAGTCAACGGGGGTATGGATCTATTGCAACGGGTCATGGGCAGTATGTAGAAAATAAGCATTGGAAAAAATCCCATACGCCTTCTTCTAATATCTGGGATTACCAAGGTCACATCTTTTTGGGCCTGAAGAATCCAGTGTTTTGGCAGGGTATTTACATGCCTCATTTAATAAAATTTGCTATTAATATTTTGGGAAATGGTCCAGAGCAGTGTATGCATCAATCAGTGCACCTGCTTGTTAACAGCTGGTCACGGATTGTTGGCAGTCTCAGCCAAGCAGGTCCTTGAACAGACTGGACATCACACCTGAACCATTTGGTCAGGCTGCAGCAATCATTTGGTGTATATGCATGCATTTGGTCATTTGCCAAATGTTTATTGGTTGTTTTTTATTTTTATTTTATTTTTGATTTGTCAGCAGGCTTTTCCACCACAGAGCTATGCGCAGACGGCCCCAGCTTTAGCTCCTGCTCCACAACAAACCCCAGTCCCTCAGGCATACTATGGCAGTTATTACTGAGATGGCAAGATTATTGAGACAAGCTCTGCCTTCTGTAAACTAGAATGTCTTTTTCTTTTTTCCTGTTCTTTTATTTTTTCCTCCATAGAAATTGAGCTTTAATGATGTTATTAGGATGTCAGTGTGAGTTAGCCACGTAGGAAGGAAAGCTGAGCCGACCTCTTTTCACTCCCTATATCGAGATGATGAGAGGAGGGATGTGGAATCCGTTTTGGTTGCAACTAACCCAATATTTTATGCAATGTAATTGTATTCAGGCTATTTTTATGTTTCCTTCTCACCTCATGTTATACAAGCACACGGGGGAAATGCTTGCATAGTGATGCAGTGCAAGTGGGCCTGACCTATATGGAGGGATGGGATTGGTCGTGGCAGCTGATACCATGGGTTGCATGCGTCCAGGGTCTGCATGGTGGGGTAGGATGATCTCTGCCAACCACGTATATGGCGGACATGCACATGGCAAGCTCATATCCGTTTGAATTCAAAATTTGGTGGGAATACTGAAGGTATTTTGGACATCTCTTGTTTGTGTTTATGTTTAGTTGTAGTCTTGGATAACTAGTTGCAAGATTAGTTAGTTTTTGGAGTTTGTTACAAGGTTGTTGAGTAGTTAGAGGGAATAATATAAATACTTATTTCGAGAATTGTAAAGGGGATTGGATTGAATTTGAATGAAATTTCATTTATTGTAACTAGTGGCTTGAGAACCCATCTGTAATTTGGCCGGGTGACTGGATTGTAATTTGCAATCCAAATACTTTCCGATATCCCCTGAATTATTTCTCGTCTTATTTAGTCCAAATAATCTCTCCTGAATTATTTCTTGTTTTCTTTAGTGACCAAAGCATGGGGTTTGTTGATCTGAAAATCATGTACATGGTCACATTGCCACCTCCATAGGGACCTTAGCATTTTTTCAAAGCTTTGGATTGACTTGTGGGACCGCCTATCATTGATAGCCATGGTGCTAAAATCACATCAATGAGATGATCCTAGCCCTCTGAATGTTTTATGTCCAGACCCCTTTTCAAAGTGCTTTGAAATCCTAAGTAAATCCATGGTGGGTCCTACTGAGTAGATGTTCCATGATGGCAATGGGGCCTCCTTATATTCTCAATCTTGACTGTCCATTTTTATGCCCTGATTAGACGGTTAGGATCATCCAATCGGTGTGTTTTTTTAACAAAATGACCTGCAAATGGTGGTGCGGAATGAATGGACAATCCAGATGGATCAACGGTTCTCCCTCTTGCTTTCTGAAGCTAGAGGTAGACATAGAGATATAGAAGGTTGTCTAATTTGTCAGTGAGAGACGGTTAGGAGGATCGGCCCAGTGATGAATAAGTTTTTTTTTTTTTTTTTATCCTTCTAATTTTAGAAAGCCTTTTATTTTCACGGGGTACTGTTAAAGAGGAAAAGTATCTTCTTGTGGTTTAATGCAATGAGTCGTGAACCCTTCCATTTCATTAAGGATGCTCTCTCTCTCTCTCCCCGGGTGCATGGGCGTGTGTTTAAACGTTATAATCACTTGGTCCCATCTCAGTAAAATTGCCTTGATAAGGATGAAGTTGCTTAGCTTTGGCCTCGTTGGATTTATACAGATATCCCTAATCCAACACCCCACACAGCAAGGCTTTTCTCTTGACCAAAATCTCTAACTTACAAAATATGCAAATCCTTTTTGGTCCGGATTGCTTAAACTGTGGGGCCCACCATCATTTATGTATTTTATCCACTCCGTCCATCCATTTTACCAGGTAATTTTAGGGCTCAAGTGGACTACACAGGAAACAATGTGAATTGAATGTCCACCGCTGAAAATTTCTGGGGGGGCACAGAAGTTTTGGATCGAGCTGATATTTGTGTTTTCCCTTCATCGATGCCTGTGTGATCTTATGAACGGGTTGGATGACAAATAAACATCACTGCAGGCCCTGGGAAGGTTTCAACTGTGGAAATCATTATTCCCACTGTTTCCTGTGGTGTAATCCACTTAAGCTTTGCATATGCCTCAATTTTGGGCTCAACCCATAAAATGAGCTGGAAAAACGGATGGCGTGGATAGGTCACATACATTTATGGTGGCCCCAACGGAGTTTACTCAGAACGATAAAGCCTGGGTGCCCAATCCGTTTTCGTTTGGGTAGGAGATTCTAGTGGGCCACATCCATTCTACACGAGATTAGTTGCACTAGAGCAGCAGTTTACTTAACTGTGATTTCTCAAGTCGTATAAAAGAAAAAAGAAAAAAGAAAAAAGAGAGAGCCCTTAATTGCAATTAAGCAGAGGAAAGCACCACTTTTTTTTTTTTTTTAATGGACAAATTTTATGAAGCTAAAAGGAGAAAATCTAAGAAGGTCACAAACACCCCCAAAGAATTACAAAATTCTCCAATCCTCCCTTCCCTAAGGCCTGTCCACGAAGGCTCCCATAATCATGCGTCCGAAGTGCCCAGTCACAATCATAGCAAGAATTAAAAGGATCTCCAACTGGACCCCTTTGTCCTCAACCACTCCTAATATAGTTCGATTCAATTGTCCTCAAACTCTGAAGATGCCCAAGATCTCTAAATGGTCCATTTCACCATTCCAACAATAGCTCTCTGATAGACCTGTTAAACAGCCATGATATCCCAAACCAATCAAGAAAAAGAGTTTGACCAGTGAATCTGGCGCAGAGGGCATATGACCTGCTTAATCCGATTTTGCAGGATCCCCCACCTAACAGATACTTTATATTTCGCATTTAGTTTAATAACAGTAGATGAATTTGGTTGGAGAAGACTTGAAAGCAAAACATGGTTGGAGCTAAACTGTTGGGATTGCACCAGAAGGCCTAGTATATCTTTACTAATGCAACCTCAAATCCAAATGCACCCTTTGTAAATATCAGCTCATATCCATGTCCTTATTCAGATAATCTAACATACCATAGACTCTATCAATCTCAGGGTGCAATCCATCCCCTGCAAGAAACACATGCACCCTATTCTTCACCTCGATCCAACTACACCCTGGTTGTTTTTTCGCGCCCCTCTCCTTCATCAAAACCCACATCCTCTCTGCATCTCTCTTCCTTCCAACACCCATATACATCTCAGCCAAGATCATATATGCACCAGCATTCCAAGGCTCCATCTCCAAAACTCTCTCTCCTGCCATCTCACCCACTTTCATATTCCTATGGACCCGACATGCCCCCAGCATTGCTCCCCACACGCTTGCACTAGCCTCAATGCCGTCTTCTCTCATTCCATTGATGAACTTCATTGCTTCCTCTACAAACCCATATCTCCCTAACAAATCAACAATACAAGTGTAGTGCTCGCAGGTTGGCTGAAGGAAACACTTGTATCTCATGAAATTAAAATAGTATTGGCCCTCATCGATCATGCCCGTGTGGCTACAGGCTGACAGAACGCCTATGAAGGTTACCTGATCTGGTTTGATGTCAGTTAGTCTCATCCGTTTGAAGAGTTTTAAAGATTCCATTCCATTTCCATGGTGGGAGAATCCACATATGATAGAATTCCAAGAGATGGTATCATGAGTCGGCATGTAGGAGAATTCCATGAAAGCTGAATGAATGCTTCCACATCTAGCGTACATGGTGATGATCGCATTGCTAACCGCAACAAAACAGCCAAGGCCCACCTTGATTATATGTCCATGAGCCTGCGTTCCGAAATCTGAGGATGGTAATATTGAGCAGATGTTTAGAACACTTGTGAAAGTAGCATGGTCGGGAGCCAGACCTTCCGCCTTCATTTTGATAAAAAGTTTCAGGCCTTCTTCACCTTGGTCATTCTCTCCTAGACCAAAAATGGTAGCATTCCACAAAGTCTCGTCTCGATGAGGCGCCATCTCGAAAAGCTTACAGGCAGTGTCAGTTTCGCCTAATTCAAAGTAACCCACGATCATGTTCGTCCATGAGATGATGTCACTAAATGGGTTTTTCTCGAAAAATGCATGAGCTTCTTCAACGAGCCCGCCTCTTATTAATCCTAACAGAATCGAGTTCCATGAACGCGGGCTTTTCTGAGGCATTTCGCCAAAAATTCTCAATGCATCTTTCAACCTTTGACTGCCCACCAATCCATCAATCAGTTCATACCACGAATTTGAATCCCGTTCTGGCATTTTGACAAACAAAGATTCTGCCACTTCGATTCTGTCATTTTCAATGTATCCAGCTACTATCGCATTCCATACACGAACATCTCTTTCCGGCATTTCTTCAAACAGTTTACGAGCCTCGATAATCCGGCCCAGTCCTGCTAGCGCAGAAATCATGATGGTCCATGATGCCATGTCCCGCACAGGCATTTCTTTAAAAATCCGTTCTACAAAATCAAATGAGTGAGAATTCAGGAGCCCAGCCATCACAGTGTTCCAAGAAATGGCATTTCGTACAGGCATCTCATTGAACAAGGAAAGGGCTTCATTCGTCATAGAATTATGCACATAACCCACAATCATTGTATTCCATGAAACTACATCTCTGACAGGCATTTCATCAAAAACCCGCTTAGCCCAATCGACATCACCATACCGTAGCAGCCCCGCAATCATCGTATTGTAAGAGAAGAGATCGCGATGGGGCATTCGATCGAATAAACCGACAGCTTGATCCAATTCGCCATTCTGAAAGTACCCTCGGATCATCGAATTCCAAGTGACGATATTTCGGTGGGGCGTTTCGTCGAACAGCTTCTGTGCCTCTTCGACGAGACCATTCCGCATGCATTTCCCGATCTCTGTGTTCAGAGATATTACGTCGGGGAGGAATTTCCCAGCATGATTTTGCCGGAGGAAAGATGAATTTACCGGGAACATACTTCCCGTCCGGCAGACGGAGAGAATTCCAACGATTTTGATGTATGGAGGGGAACGGTGGATGAAGAACATGCTCCATCTATCTAACGGCCAAGCGGAAGATTTGAAAAGAATGGTTTTATCCATCAATCCATATAAATATAGGCCAGGTCAATTAAAGTCCATAACTAAGTGGGCTTCACATATAGGCCCACTTAGCATTCCTTCCCCAACAGGCCCATTCCCAATGATAGGCCCAAGTACGGTCACATTCGCCAGAAGTTGGGAACTTCCCATGAAATCGAGCTGTGTGGGCCCCACCGTGATGTGCGTCGAACATGTACCCCATCACTCAGATGCACCATTCCATGGTGGGCCACGGGCTTAAAAATAAAGTCAATCCATGATTTGTGTGGGACACGCCACATACAACAGTTGATAGTTGTTACCCTCCCGTTAAAACATTCATAATCATTTATTGGGCTCACATGGATGTGTTTAACAAATCCATCCCATCCATTATGTGTGTCCCACTTCCATGAGGGGTCAGACCAAGTTTCAGCAGCATCCAGGTAAGCCCCACCTAGTGCTTTTATATGTTTTAAGTATGTCATCACATAGTTTTAGATGGTAGGGCTCACATGAGTTCCATACACGGCTGATTTTTAGCATATCCCATAAAATAAAGGGGACCCATTAAATGCACGGTTTTGATGTTAGATACACATCACAGTAGGGCCCACGCAGCTCGACCTCACAGGAAGTTCCCACGAGGTCTACCTTTTTTATATATATATGTGTGTGTGTGTGTGATGTAAATATGTTCATGTTTTCATCTCATGTGAGTGAGGCCATGATCAACGATTAAAACCGTTGATATGAAAGGCCCAACCCTGGATGGCCCATGCAGTTGCGCAGGGAAAATTCCTTAAACTGGAAAATCCTAGCTATAACTTTTGTTTGTTTTTGCGGTCAAATGGGCAATGTTTTGAAGGGTTAGGATTTTTGCATCACGAAGATTTTGATTAATTGGGCATCCTTGGTGGGGCCATCCTCTTCATGGTCCAGATCACTTGACGTGAAGATCCGAACAGTACTGTTCATCTATTGGCCGGACCATCAAATAAGTCCTCTTGCATGATGAATGTGATCTTTTTAGGGTTGGTCCACTGAATAGACGGCCACGATCCATGACTCTCCTCCACAGAGAGAGGTCCGACCATATTAATATAGCCTCTCTGTAGTCCATACGTAACATTTCCTCATCTAGAAGCTCTTTTTTGTTAAACTTAGTTTGCGGGTGCTTCAAACATCTTCCCCACTTATTCAGGATGTAATCTGTAAAAAAAGGTATACAAGGACAAAAAAGTGCAAAAACCAATTTCCTACGTGGAAAATCCAATCTTATCTCAATTTCCCTCAACCCATCCAATTGGACTAGAGCTTGCCACGTCATCCTAGATAACACACACCCCCAACTCTTCTTCTCTCTCCTACTCCAACCATCCATCTTCAGTTCACTGCCATGTGCTCATACACCATAACTAAATAAACCGCCGTCACCACCACTCCCGCCGCCTCTTTCTCATCAATTCCGGCAAAATGGCAGCCATTGGATCTTGTTTCTCTGTGGCCACTATCCGATCAAAGCACTTATCATCGTTGGATAGTACGGTCCTTGGGATCACTTGTCCACGCGCATTGCCTGTAGTGACAACTGTAGCTTACAATCATCCAATCGACTCTGTGTCAATCGGAATCGCCTTGATCAAGTGGCGGGTGTCTAAGATCTCGGCTGCTGTGGCCCAGGAGGAAGTGACAGCTGCGATTGAGACGGAGCCCATCGAAAATGAGGAGGAAGAAGGAGAGGAAGGATCAGTTGAAGAGGGAGTAGAAAGTGAACCTTTGAATACAAAACTTTATTTTGGTAATCTGCCTTATAATTGTGATAGTGCCCAATTAGCTGGGATTATTCAAGATTATGGAAGCCCAGAGATGGTTGAGGTATGTCTCATAATTTTCTATTTTTAATTTAATTTAATTTTAAGTTTTTTATTTTTTTTGGTTTATAGTGGATGCGATCAGCCATGGTTCTGTGATCAAGATCACTTGACTGTTGGGCCCTGCCATGGTCGACCGTGGCTCGAAAATTGTCCATATTCGAAGAACCCAACGAACGATGTTGGGACTTCTTTTTGGTTGATTGATTGTGGATGGTTTTTCTGTTGGGGACAAATCAAAAGGTTAAGATTGTCTTGTGAGTAGGATTTTTGGGCATGGTCCATTGACAGTGAGTAAGATTGTCTTGTGATCTTCATTTTGTGGCCTATGAAATATATGCTGAACCTAGTAGATCCATCAGCCCATCACATAAATAAGTTTGGATTGCCAATGACCTGAGAGAAAGCCTACCACACCAGGTAAGGAATTGGGCTGGGGCCGCCTTGGGCCACCGAGCAATTACTCTGCCCCATTTCAGTCGGGGAAGTTTAGCTGGCTTGGTCAAATTATCGGGTCTCGTTAAGATTCAAGGGACGAGATGAGGTTTGTGAAAGTGCATCCAAACGCATATCGCAGATTGGCATTTGGGTCAAAGCGCAATTTAGGTATCAAATTGCCCTTTTGAGGGTGTGTACTAATGGGGCCTTAACAGCTCTTGTTCTGCTAAATGCTGATACATATTCATGGACTAATGCAACTCCAAACATGTTATGTCATTCTTTCAGGTGCTCTATGACAGAGACACTGGAAGAAGCAGAGGTTTTGCTTTTGTTACCATGAGCAGCATCGAAGATTGTAACGCGGTCATCGAGAATCTGGACGGAAGTGTAAACCCTCTCCCTCTCTCTCTGCATCTGTATGTATGTATGCATTCATGTCTCAGATCACAGGAGAAAACAGTAGAGAGCCATTTGATGGTGCTGTTTTTCAATTTCATTAGATCACAAGCTTAACAATGTCTAGAAATAGCAGTATAACTCAACACATTAATAACACAGCATAGGAGATTTGAGCAGAAAGCATAAGGTGGGAGTTTTATTTTTTATTATTATTGTTTTTGTAGGCCATTTCCATGCAGACATTATCATATGCGGGACTTGAGCCCGGTTTTCCCTCTAGAGAGGGCACAGACTAACCAAGTCCACTATCCCACTGTCGAGCTGGGGGTAAGAACGTTGTGCATTCTCAATGCCCTCAAACTCGCATGATTTTTAGATCTTCAACAACATAGGGAAGACATAAACATTTAAACTAATGGAGTTTCAATGGTCCCATAGTCTCTCTAAATCAGCAGTCTTATATGTGGAGATGAAGGCAGGCAGTTAGTTTTGAACCAAACACCATGTCACAACAGAACCAAACGCCCCTTACTTCATTGAGAACATCAACCATTGCAGAAATCCTCTCAACCAACAGAGAATTGCTGATTACATTTGGATATGCAAGTATGGTGATGAACTTCAAAGGGGGAATGAGACAGGGTTCCCTGATACGGATTCACATTTTTACTACAAAAATCCTTGATATTTATGAATTTCCAAAAAATTGCGTTGGCTTTCCAACGCAAAACAATCTTTTTCGAGGGTGAATAATGAATATGCGCTTTGTCTTTCTTTTCTTTCTTCTTTCTTCTTTTACCTAATTGGGGAAGTCCAGTATTATAAGGCTCATGTAATGTGTGTATGGAATCTAAACTGTCCAATAGATGTGCCTTGCCATGATGATCAGATGACCCAAAACTCAGGCCAATCCAATCATCAGACGTTTCAGGACTCGAGAAAAGTCCAAAGTTTTTACTTGAGAAAATCAGAAATCTTGAGGATTTTTTTTTAAAAAAAAATTATAAATGGTTATATGCATGTGCTTTGTAACACAAGGCCCCCATTAAGTTGGGGAGTAAGTAAGTGAGTGGGTCGGCTTTGAAACTGAACTATTAGTGTTTTGCATGTAAACATGATCAAATTAGCTAATTTTCTGACCAACTTCTCTTAAGAATACAATGGAGCTCAAATAAGACAATCAACCGCAGCAGGTGCATGTTGGAAGGGGAAGAGATTTCTGTCTACTTTCTCTATTGTAAATCTCGAATCAACGAGGTAGAAAAATTTGTAAAAAAAAGAAAAATGAATAAGGTCCATTTACTTTATGAGGTAATTGATATCGTTACTTTCCTGAAATAGTAAACTTTCTTAAAAGTATTAACTTATTAAAAGTCTTAAAGACCTATCGAAACTCTTGTAGAAGATTCAAAACAAGGACTTAAGTGATCATATGATTCTTCAAACCATAAAATAACTAAAAATAGCAAAAAAAATCACAACTTAATAAAATTTGACCCCTGAAACAATTGAATTTTGTAAAACTATTCTGGGACAATAGCCTTTAGCATTGGCCAAGATGTAGAGATCATCGATAGCTTTTGAATGATAATACATGCGCAAAACGAATAATCAATTGGAAATTATGGCTGTCGGAAGCTATAATGCATGCTAGACCTTGGATTGAACTTTCTGGCCCGATTTCTTCTGATCCTCATCATTAATTAGATTGTCTTGACTTTGTCCTACATTAGAATCTAACTTACTTTAATACCATTTTAAGAATTCAAGGATGGAAGAATGTGACGAATATTTCATTTTAGCAGAACTAATGAGATTAGAGCTCCAAGGTGCACAAGGCTTACCTCTCTGAGTAACTTGGATACTGAAACTGAAACCCATTTTCTTGGATAGGAGTCTAAGATCACATTCTGCAAATAATCAATACGCAGCTAAACCAATTGTATTGTAAGAAAACGGCATGCCAAAATGTGCATTACTCGTCTTGAAATGGTAATGCATTGTTCTCTTCTTTGGTTCTAAAGGATGATAGGCAAATTCACCCTTGCAAGAAATTAAAACCCAGTAGTCTTTCTCACCATGTATTCATGTTTTGAGGAATCCTAAAACATGGATGTCTACTTTGTTATTTGAGATCATGAATTCTAGTCTGCTCTTTTTCTCTATGCATGAATTATTTATGTGGAAATCCAACAATACATTTGTTTCCTTTTCGCTAGCTTTTACCATGTTCGAATGCATGCATGGAGAGATTCTGCATTTTTTTTAAACCTCATCATGATCTTTTGTTGTTTGAAAATCTTAAATTCAGGAATATGGTGGGCGGACGTTGAGGGTGAACTTTTCGGACAAACCCAAGCCCAAAGAGCCTTTGTATCCTGAAACTGAGTACAAGCTTTTCGTGGGTAACCTGTCTTGGTCCGTCACCTCCGAAAGCCTAACCCAAGCATTCCAAGAATATGGCAATGTGGTTGGAGCTCGGGTTTTGTTTGATGGCGACACGGGCAAGTCTCGTGGTTACGGTTTCGTATGCTACTCAACCCAACAAGAGATGGAAGCTGCCCTTGAATATCTCAATGGAGTGGTACCAACTTCTCCTTGCATAAGTTCTCCTTACAATTCAGTAGAGACTTCTCTAGTATTTGGTTAGAAGGAATTTTGGGATACTGGGCCTAGTTCGCCGAGATGTGAAATTCCATACCTGTGGGGCCCACCGTGGAACAGGATGCAGTAGAAACATCACTGGAAGACATTAATTAACCCTTTTATCAGTGGCCTACAAATAGACAAGGAAAAAAAAAGGTATGACAGTGGTCCACATTGAACAAAAAATAGGCCAAAGATCGAATGGACTTGATCATCCAATCTGAAAATATTCTCTGGGGGCATTCTCAATAGTTGAGATGAGAGCTCTTGGTTATGGATTCTTGTTGAACATGAGGATTCAAATGACATATGCTTCTCCCATGAATTTTCAGGAGCTGGAAGGGCGAACCATGCGGGTCAGCCTGGCACTAGGCAAGCGATCTTAAAAGAAAGCTAGCCTTGGATTTGGGACATTTTAAGAAGGAAATCCGACTCTAACGACGTCTTGGGCAGATGATGGATGTGTTCTTCCACTTCTACAAAGGCATCCCCCTTGATGGGGAGATTGTTTTCTTTTCATTTTCACTTCCTCTTGTCTATACTTTGTGGATTGGGAGAATTCCTTTGTAGAGAACTCAACAATATTGTTAGTTAATGAAAATGACCATCTCAATCAGTAGCAACCAACAATAAATCACATGCGTCCAAATGCGGGGCCCACCCGCGATGTGAATTTGGAATCCAAATTGTGAAACTGGCCCACCTCCACATGTTCATGGTACTTACCATACATGCCCGGAATCATCCTTATTTACAGGGGGCCTTGTGCAATCTCACCTAAAACCTATATATTCACTTCTGATGAGCCACCTTAGTTTTTTAAAGCGGCTTGAGTTTCGTTGTGTCACTTCATCCTAGTGGGGAACACCTGATGAATGGTTCGGATGATATATACACCAACAAGGTGGACCCCACATTCCATTTGGAAGTTTATCCATTGGATGCCCCCCTCCCCAACGTCCTCGTTGTTGTATGGCTCCACGTGAGTTATGGATCAGGCTGGATTTTGGGATCAAGGCCTAATATGGGGTGCACCTAATGGACAGATTGGATGGCCCTCACACATCATGGTGGGCCCTATAGAGCTTAATTCCCCTTCACTATGTTATAGTGCTCCTAGTTGCATTTGTTCACTTGGAAAATCCAATAGATTGATCTGAACTGTCCATTAAATTCAGAACACAGTTCATGGGCTACCTTGTAAAATTCACACTGATCGGATGATTTAATCAATCCTTAATTTCGCCTTATTTTTTTAACCATCCTTTTTCCAGGCCATGGATGGGATGGCTACAATTGCCTAGCAAAGGTGATTCTTTGAAATGATAAGCAATCCATGACTGTTCTTAACAAATAGATGGATTGAATTATTGATTGGACCTATTTTTGTGTAAATGATCTTGACAATTCATTTTCAAAGTCATTGATCTAATGGGTTTATATTGTTAGAGCAGTTTGATGTCCACAGAATACACCTTTAGAAGTAATAAATAGTTTAGATTAATGAATTAGATTGTATTAATGTCCCAATGCAACTAGGAGCCAAAGCGGATGGCCTTGTTAGGTAGTCGGGGATATTGCCGGTGACCTAATGTGGTGGGATTTGATTAGGACATATGCCACTGTCGAATAGGAGACTTGATTAGGTATGTATACGACCGAACAACTAGTGCAACTAGAGGACAGGAGATATTCTGAACATGCTTTGCATGAGCCCATCTCTAACATCATCATGTGGTTTAATTGAATTCCCTTACTAGTGCTACGAGAGGACTGAAGGTATTCTGAACATGCTTTGTGTGAGCCCATCTCTAACATCATCATCATCATCTTCATCATGTGGTTTAATCAAATTCCCTCACCAGTGCTATGAGAGGACTATATATATTCCCATTTAATTTGTTATTTGATGGCAAAGGGGCCCCAAAAAAGCAGAAAGATGAAGTTTCAGGAAGCACAATGATGAATTTAGGCATGTGAGTAGACTGGTCGCTGTTGATTTGTAGACCCTTGTGATAATGTCCTCTAAAAGATCCTCGCCTTTGTAATCATGTCTTCTAAAAATCCTCCCTAGATCCTCTTTATGTAGGCTAGTAAATGACATTTTCCAGTGCATGTGTGGCTGTAGAAAATGGGGCCACTGTCACCAAACTCTACAGGATGGGAATGTGCATTGCCAGGGACCTCGTTACTCGCTGCTGATCTATGCCCTAAAAATAATGCTTATCCAACGATCACTTAAGCTAGCACGTGAGTTTTAAGTTTTTGGTTGCATGTCTATTGCTTTCTATGGGTGGCCCACCTATAAACCTGAATTTTGGATCATCCGTGATCATGGTGGGACTTGATACGCGGGTTAGATGGCATACAAACAAAACGGTAGACCTAAAAAAATAGTTCCACACATGTGCTGCCCACAAGTAGCATTTAAATGAAGTTATTCTTCATTTTAAGGCAAGGGAAGGGTTTTAAACCAAAATAAAGGTGATGGGTAATTTGGAGGTGAAGGCCTACGTTTTGCCGAACCACTTTTTATTTGGTGCTGACTATTAACCCGTACATATGAAATAGATTCCAGCAATTTGGAGGGTCCGGATATGCCCTGAAATGAAAGACAATTCCGAATCTACTTTGTCTACTAACAAGGAATCGTCACACATGACACTCGTATGTGAGGATATGAGTCACTGAGGATTTAAAAACATGACAGACCTTTTTTCCAATTACTGCCACATCCACTAATTTATTTTCTATGCGCAATGTGACATGTACTAATTGCCATAAGTATCAAACTCTACTTAATCTTTCATTCATAAATGATCAGTTTAATATCGATATGTGGGCCATCAATTCACATGATATTAATTTTTTTGTTTTTGTGAAGGCCTACCAACTACCTTGCTATTGGGGAGCATCGCACTTGAGTTGCACTGCTGCGCCGCCTGCCACACCCCTCATTTTAAAAAATAAATAAGAAGAATAAGAAGAAAATCTTTCACTCATAAAACGTAAACCTAAAATCCTTTCGATGGTGTACTTCCCACGTGCCAAATAACTTTTCCTATAATATAATCTGAGCAATTTTTTTTTTTTTTTCTTCTCTTCTTCTAGAAGTTACCCCCTAAACCGCCAGAGTATGCTATGCAGTGGAATTAGTATATTCTTGAGTCATCATTCAATTCCTCCCTGAATTTTGTCTACCAACGGGGGTCCCACCTCGATGTATATTAGAAATTAACATTGCTAATCACGTATGTATTGTATATCCAGGTTGTCCATCAGTTTTGAGAGATTATTAGGTCATGGTCTCAAAATGAAAGTAATACAAATCTTATGCGGACAGCACTGTAGGTATTGAATTCCCACCGTTAAAAGCTTCATGGGGCCACTTGGATCAAGCTGCTATTTCCAAGGTTGTGTGACTTTATTAATAGGTTGGATGGCAAATAAACGCAAAGGTGGACCCTAGGAAGTTCTTAATGGTGGGTAGCATGGGCTAAACCACTGATTTGTTTCTGCTTCATTTTTTGGACTATGCCCTAAAATGTGTTGGTACCGACATCTTGGATATACAATACATAAATTGAAGTGGACCCCACAATCAAGGTTGCACCCACCTAATTGGTTTTGGGGTCGTAGATAATTGATGCATGATGTACTGCAGATGCATTCTTAGCACGACTAGATTACAAGAAGTCTAAACAAATACAATAGTTCCTTAGAACTAGGATCCGTCCTTCTTCGTAGGGCATGAAGTCACCGGCACCATGTTTATCCAGTTAGAAAATATTCATTTAAGATAGGAATAAATAGTTATTCGAAGTATTGAGTATAAATCAACTACAACTTTTGATTCGAACTTGGTCACAAAATATGTAACCTATTGATTTTTAGGTAATGATCAATGCTTCTGAGGTTAGTCAACTTGCAAAGTAGGTTGTGCACCTCAGTTTTGCAAGAATACGTAACTTTCCATGTAAAATTATGATTTTAGGAAAAAAAATTAATTTTAGAAATTTATATTTTCTTCATATTTTCTTATTTTTGTTATTTTAGAATTTTCATATTTTTTCTAAATTGCTTATAATAATGTTAGGAATGTTTTGGTAAGCTTTATTTGACATTTTTATTTTTGACAAATTTAATCTTTTTGAGAGATTTTTTGCTATTTTGGATAATTTCAAATTAAAAATTTAAATTTTCATATAAATGTTGTAATCAAGCAATCTTAAATCATCATTTAATCAAAATATTTATTATTTATTTATTTTTTCATTGTGGACTTGAGAACTTACCTTTTAGATTCAAGGCATTTATTACTTGAGGAAGACGGTAGTTTGCTTCATTGTTATTTCATGCTCTGACCTGCATCTGTCTTGATTTGATGGGATCCAACATGGTTTGAGCAATAATCATATGGCTAGTGTTCTAGGGAATAATCCTCCGGCATTGGTGTCGTTTAAAGCTTGCATTCTAACGGGACAATCTACAAGCCATGTAGAAACTGCAAATCATTTAGACTTGATTGAAGGGAAAACACAAATATCAACTTGTTGTAACCTTCTGTGGACTCCCAAAAAAACAAATTCAATGGTAGGTGTTTGATCCCCATTGTGTGTTCCACTTGAGCCTTGGATCTATCTCATTTTTGAGCTTGTACCCTAAAATGATATGAAAAAAAATAGATGAATAATGAGGATAAAACCTATACATCCCCACTTAGCTGTTATGGGAGCTCATCTAATTTGCACCCGTAGCAAATTTTTACTGTCCAAAGATTTCACACCAAATGGAATCCAAAACATACATCTTTATTGGGATTTCAAAATACACTGTTACGATGTATTTTGTATGAATTGGATTTAAAAATACACCAAAAATACTCTCTCAAACGCATCCAAAAGTGGTGTTTCACGGCAGTTATGACTGAATCCTCTCTCTCAAATGACCCCTAATCAATGACTGATGAATGGACATCTAAATGCAAAAATGGCCACTAGATTGGGCAGTTGGCTATTATTATTATTTTATCTTGGCCATAGCTTAGGTCGTCAAAGGTCTAATTTCTCCAACTTGTTTAGAAATTAGGTCCAGCACAGAGACCCGATTAAAAACAAGTTTGGTTGGCTCCACCGGTTGCAACCCGGTTAAGATAATAAGGTGTGCGGGTCTAACTATTTTCAATAGTAGCATATTTACATTAATTAATTATCTAGTAATGGTAGGAGGTTTACAAAGACAAGTGCATCTAAGAGAGCCGGTTTAATCCATCCAACTGTTCAAGTAGCAGACGCCCGTCTCATCTAAATCCATCAATTCGAGGGGTTAACATGTAAATCACTTATTAGACGTGGACCCCACCTGGATACAACTTGAACCCGATTAATAGATATCGGACACCTATTGGATCCTGCTCCGAGTCCTGATGTGAAAGGATCCGGACCCAGCGACACCCAAACCAGATCGGCCTGGGTCCCGGAAATCTAGGACGCCAGCCCTAGCCCGCTCTTTAAATGGCCCACTATATCAAATGGTCCCTGGAATAGCTGCATCGCACGTTCGACGAATAATCACCATCGCATTTCATGGGGAACGGTAAAATGACCAAAATGCCCTAACCATTCAATTCCCTGATTTAATAAGAGTGATCGACCTGAAGATAAAAGAAGGGCCAGTTTCGGCGAACGCTTCAGTCCACATAACCCCACAGTGGCAGTTTCGTAATTATCGCCTTATAAACTCTCCCTCACACTCCAAGGCCGCACGATCAGTTCCCTTCCAAGAGAGAGAGAGAGTCCATGGGTTCCACAGGCTCGCCCCTGCTCCAGGCCCTCTCTCTACCACGCTCGCATCGCACGCGCCCCACCGCCTGCGCGGCGTACGCTTCTAAAAGTGAGCCCAAAGTCCATTACCCGGCCGTCCTCCACGGCCGACGGCAGTGCTTGTTCTTGTTAACGGCGTTAACGGCGACGAGAACGCTTCCGTCGCTGGCGGAGGACATCCCGCTCTTCGGGCTGCGGAAGAAGCTGAGAAAGGCGGAGGAAGAGGCGGAGGAGATACTGCGGGAGGGGGAGAGGGCGGTGGAGAAGGGGATTGAGGTGGCGGAGAAAGGGATCGTGACGGTTGAGAAAGAGATCGTGACGGTGGAGAGTGAGATCGGGACGGTCGGAAGTTTTGCAGTGGCGGGAGATTTGGTGCAGGCGGGAGTGGTTGCTGCTGCGGAGGTTTTGGGTGTCGTGATTGCTTCATCCGTTGTCAATGGGATTCTCGGTCCTGAAGCCCAGAAATACTAAATTCAAGAAATACGATATCTCCTTTTGTAATTTTCTATTATCGTATGATTATTTTTAGTTTGAATTTTGAATTGTCGGTTGTTTGTTAGAGGACTTTCCTTCCTTGATATCGATTTTGGATATAGAAAAAAAATCCCAGGAAAAAACTTTGATACTCTGGCAGATTGTGATGGATGAATGCAGGCGCCTGGAAATTACTTAGACATTGCATGATTGGAATATAGTAATCGTGGATTCCAGTTTAGGATTCTGAAACAAATGTTATGCTTCTTATAAATATTTACTATTGCATTGGTGGACAATTATTGAACGGCTAAAAATGAAAAATATTCAATTGTCTTACTTTAACAAGTGTCCACTAATAAGAGGTTAGCGTACATTGGCATTGCTATAGGAAAACTAATCTTTTCGTACTTTGATTTAGTGATAGTGAGTTCCGCAATTTACTCGGTTTAGTTTGAGGTAATTTACTTGTCATGTACAATTTATGACTGCTTGTTTATTGAGTGTCATATGTGTTGGTGTTTGGCTTTTGGCTGTCAGAATGAGGGCGGGCTAGAATTGTATTTGTGGATCAATTCAAACCAAACAGCTATGACCTTAGGCGTTGAGATAGGCAGTCACATAGTGTATGGTCGAAATCTAATGAGATCATTCAAAAAGGGTATGATTCATCCTCTAACAATGAGTTACACAAATTTTTATATTTAATAGTATGGAACAATTGCAAAGCACATTTACGAGTGAAAAATTTAATCCAACGTGCGAACATACACTCAAATTATAGTTAAGATTATTAACTACTTGATTAATGCTACAGAAGTTAAACAGTAAACGAAAAGTAAAAACTTACATTAAGAAATATAACTTTCTTGGCAAGAAAAGTAGAGTAATTAAACTACAGAATGTAATTAACTGATAATTGAAAGATAATGTTTAGTTTGATTTAGTTGGTATGAAAAAAATTCTTCATGTTGAAATACTTTGATATTCATAACCTTAATTCGGCCATCTAAATGATTCCCATGTTTTGATAGTTATTATAACTCTTCAGTACTACTTACTTCCTTTGTTTCTCTTTCTGCCATCTCTAATGTAATTGCTTCTTCACATTTGACCGTCTAAATAATGATGTGTCATTACTCGATGCATTCTAGCTGTGTTACTAAAAAATGCTCTCTATACATCTCTGTCGATCTTCAAAAACACCACGTGAATCCATACAAATCACACGTAACTTATTCTAATTAGTTTTCATAAGGAATGACGACCACATGGATGAATGATACGCAACCCAAGTATCAAAATAATTCATCAAGACCTCCTTTCCGTATCGGTATTTTAAAAATAAATCAAATATTAAAATATGAAGCTATTCTATTGATAATTTATTGTAATTGCTATTCATTTGTCATTCAATCCTAGACATCTTGTTAGCCGTTTCGTTGTCTCGCTTAAAATTTAATTCAAAGTAGTTAATTTTTAAACTAGTTTCCCACTTAGATATTAAACTATTGCATTTTAAATTGAGAATTACTTAATCTGATCCGTAATTTTGCCAACTTTTGGTGCAGCCACCCACATCTTATCCGCCAACATACTACTTATGTAGGCAAGGAAATCCGTACCATGAAAATGTTAGGCCGCCCGTGAATTTCACCCACAAAGAAAATTAGGTTACTCTGCTCAACAGGTGGGCCATACTGGTGATATCAACGGGAGACTGACGGTCAGAATTTCACATGCATGTGTGGCGTAGTAGGTGAGCAAACCTGCCTAATTTTTCTGGCAAGTGATCTTAATGAGATGGCTTATCATTTGCATAGTGGGGATATTCTCCACATATGGCAAGCTGGTGAGAAGATTGTGGCTGTCCAACGAGTTAGTGTACTACTTTGGGGTGTATCCTTTGGAAGCGGATTGTGTCCTACGCCTCAGATCGGATCAGGTGAGACCCCGGCCTCACGCGATACGGTGCAGCCCTTACCGTAGGGTTACCGTGGGACCCACCTTGATTTATGTATTATGTATCCGGAATCGAATTGCGTACTGAGTTACTCCGTACGCTTTTATCGAACTGAGTAAACTCAGTTGGGCCTACTGTGCATGTATGTGATTTATCCACACCGTCCATCCATTTTTAATGCTAATTTTAGAGGTTGATCCCAAAATTGAAGTAAATCCAAATGTCAGGTGGACTATTACACAGGAAACAGTGTGGAATAATGATTTCCACCATTGAAACCTTCCTAGGGTCCAAAGTAATTTTTATTTGTCATCCAACCTGTTCATAAGATCACAAAGACATGGATGAATAGAAACCACAAACATAAGCTTGATCCAAAACTTCTTTGGCCTCCAAAAAATTTTCAATGGTAGAGGTTCAATCAAAATGTTTCCTGTAGTGTGGTCCACTTGAAATTTTAATTTGCTTCATTTTTGGGATTAAGATCTAAAATTATCTGTTAACATGGATTACCGGAGTGGATAAAATAAATAAATAACATTGGACCCCACACAGTTTACTCAATACGCAATCCGCTTCCTATGTATCCATGCCGTTTAACTATTTTTAAAAGATTTTATGACATTATCCGAAAAATAAAACAGATCCAATTATCGGTGGACCATACAATAGGAAACAGTGTTGATTGACCATTAATGGGACACAAAAGTTTTGGATCAAGCTGATAATTTTTTCCCCTCTTCATCCAGGCTTGTGTGACATTATCAACAGATTGGATGGTAAATAAACATAATGGAAACATTAAAGTGCGCCATAAGAAGTTTTTAATGGTAGGCCGGACAATCACCCCCGTTGCTTATGGAATGGTCCACCTGGTAATTGGATCTGCTTCGTTTTTGGCATAATGCCCTAAAATGATCTGCAAAATGGATGGACGGACTGGATGCATAATACATACATCAAGGCGGCCGGCGGTAAGGGCCGCAATGTCCTTCGTGAGGCCCGGGGTCTCACCTCATCCACTCTCAACCGGGCGGTCTCTAGCCAGGAACGATCAGGTCTGTGTGGGGGCACACCGTGATGTATCTGTATATCCACACCGTCTATCCCCTTTTCCAAATTATTTTAAAGTATGATACAAAAAATGAGGCAGATATAAGGCTAAAGTGAACCACACCATAGTTGATTCTTGCATTTAATGCAACCCAATCTTATCATTTGGTGTGGTTTACTTGAGCATTTGATCTGCCTCATTTTTTTATTCATACATTAAAATGATACGAGAAAAGGAATTGACCGCATAGATAAACAAACAAATTACGGTGGTCCCCAATCACATTTGCTTGGCTTGGACGTAATCATTCCCTTCTTGTGCGACGCGTATTGCTCCGTCCCCCCTTTTCCGGCCACAAACCGAAAGTCACGTGGGCTCGTCCACGGTGATGTATCTATTTATCCACGCCGTTCATCCATTCGCTCCGTTCATTTTAAGGTATGTGCATAAAAATGAGGCAGATTCAACAATCGAGTAGATCACGCTAAATAATAAGCTTGGATTGCATAAATGCAACCCAAGCTTATTATCTGGCGTAGTCAAGTTGAGCATTGGATCTGCATCATTTTTGTGCACATATCTTAAAATGATCCGAGAGAAGAGATGAATGGTGTGGATAAACAGATACATCACGGTGGGCCTACACACAGAACTGACCGTTCGTGCCGGAGACCGGCAGGGGCAGTACGCAATTCCCGTCCCTTTACGTGACCAGTTATCTTTAAGATCCCCGCCTACAGGCGCCTGCAACACTCCTTTTGGTACAGGCGTTTCTTAATGCATCCAAAGGCTGAAAATGCCCTGTACAGTAAAGAGTGGTGGTGATCAATTCCATTATAAATTTTTTGGGTCCCAACCCTCAGCGTGACCTTACACTATGATTGAGTCCTGTCTGTCAGTTATACTATAAAGGGTCTAATTATCAATTTAAAGTTTTTACTAATTGGAGCCCGCCTTTGATCAGTCATGATTCCTAATAATTATTTTGATTAAAACATTCTAATAATTTTATCAATGGGTACATGAATGGAATATTCCCATAATTGTGTTAGAAATTAATCATTGATTAGCATCATCCATCATGGGGCGCCACCTTTTTTGGTCCATCCGAATAAAAATCACTCTGATTCCAGCTACACGACAAGTGGCTAGAAAATGTGCGGCTTAGATGAATTATGTTAGAAGAGGTTGATTATTGATTTAGATTGTCCACTGTTTGGGGGCCACATCTAATTGCCTATAAATTTAAATAATTACTTGAAAGTGTTATAATTTTTCTTAAGGTGGGTGACTCACACGTCAACGTGATGGATTTGAATGGTTTGGATTAGCATAATGAGGGATCAGTCGGGGCCCAGATATGGTTTTCCATGTTCCCCAAGGGCCTGTTTGGCGGGGCAGATTAAGAGGGATTAGGAGGGATGGGATGCTAAAATCCTGGGATATGCCAAACGAGCCAAATAGACCCGAAGAGCTTGCCCCGGGATATAGCAAACCCATGGATCTTAAACCAATCCACTGACATCACCATCATTATCTTAAAATTGATCCCATCCCTCCTAATCCCGTTCAATCGTGCCTGGGGCGTGTTTGGTTGGACGGATTGGAAGGGATTGGAAAGTAAAATCCTGGGATATGCCGGGGTGCCAAATAGACTCGGTGAACTTGTCCCAGGATATAGCAATCCCATGGATCTTAAACCAATCCACGGACACCATCATCATTACCTTAAAATCCATCCCATCCCTCCTAATCCCATGGGATCTGTCCGGCCAAATGAAAGAGGACTGATTTTCTTTCTAAGGTGAGTGTGGAGAAAGATGGTTGCAAGCAAGTATATGGATGAAAGGAAGGAGGATGGTGGACAAGCTATCCCTCTTTTTATAGAGCATCATGGATTTGGAAGAGAGTATTGTACGGGAAGGAAAAATTTAGAGATGGAGTCAGATTCTCCCTAGAGAATGGGGGAGAAGATATGGTTTTGGAAGAATATGTGGGTGGGGGAAGCTCCTCTCCAAATGATGATTCCAAGATTGGCATGCTTAGCTCAAGAACATATACTATAAGGGCCCGTTTGGCCGGGTGGATTGGAAAGGATTGAATGGTATTAGGGTGGATGGCATGGATTTCTAGGTAATGATGGTGTTGTCCGTGGATTGTCTTGAGATCCATGGGATTGATATATCCCTGGATTGCTATATCCAATCTGTTTGGCACGCCCGGCCAATCCTGGATTAAACCTTCTCATCCCTTCCAATCCCTCGAACCAAACACGTCTTAGGCAAATTTGAAAGGATTAGGGTGGATTGGATGGGATTTAAAGGTAATGATGGTGTTGTCAGTGGATTGTCTTAAGATCCATGGGATTGGGATCAGATCACTGACTCTGTTTGGCACGCGAGGCCAATCCTGGGATTTGACTTCCAATCCCTTCCAATACCATCCAATCCCTTCCAATCCGACCGGCCAAACAGGCCCTAATGGTTTCAAGATGTTTCTTGAAAGGTAGAGACGTGATTGTGTGGACCACTCTATGCTGAAGAAATCTATCCGAAGTGAAAATTGAAGATTTCACCTATGTGTCCCATTAATTAATGAAGTATGAAAAATGGATAGATTAGGTTGCTATTTAGTAATTTGCTCATTCTATAATCTACTTCGATCCTCTTCAGAAGATGCTAATCCACATGTCTTGTGTTTGGCACTATGATGCTCCTTTGAAACTTGTGGCTTTTGCGTGGCTTGCTGAAAGGAAGAGGATATTAACCATTGACAACTTTGGAAGAGATCAATGGTAATCCTTAATGTTTGTGTTATGTGCATGAGAGATGCCGAATCAATGGATCATCTGTTCCTCCACTGTTAGTTAGCTTCAATAGTTTGGTCAAGCCATCTTAGGACGCTCAATATGTCATGGGTGACGCAAATTTTAATGGATGATTGCTCGTATTGGCATGGTGTGGGTATTGTAAAATAAGATTGGGTGGTGTGGAGATTGGCTTTGTTGGCTGTCCTTTCGTCCTTTGGAGGAAAAAAAAGAAGAAAAGGAAGATGCTTCCAAAATAGTAGCAACCCAATGTTTGAGATCTTCTTCACAGTGAAGCTTTCTGTGGTGGAATATTGGGTCACTTGTGGAGATTCATTCAAGGAGTATAAATTTTTTTTTTTAGTGGGTTGTAATTTCTCATGCCATCTTGGTGCCTTTTTGATAAAGTTATGCTATCTTAAAAAAAATGACAGAGGAGAGAAGAACAAACATGTTAGCCTCAGAGTAGGGCGGTGGCCAATGCTGAATTGTACTTCATAATGTGGACCCCACATGCCCTAGCATGTGCATGTATGGAGAGTGGCTGCTGCTGACTCTCTCTCTCTCTCTCTCAACTTTATGAGGTGATGCCTAATGGGGCTTGGGTGTCCAAGGCTCTTTTTAGTATGAAATTTTCTCTCTCTCTCTCTTGGTCAATGATATATTTGTAAGGGTTTTAAGAAAATATCATTTATGGTATTCTATTACCTCTATAACAATTTAGGCTTTTTGCAATGACTCTTTTAGAGATGAGTCTAATTTCATCGTAAAAAGTCAAAGTTTTATAATAATGTTTCAAGTCGTCGCAAAAATTCAATTATTTATGATAGCATTTTAAATTATCGCTAATAGTCAACTCTTTTGCAACAAGCTTTAATTGTCATTGTAAAACTTACCGCGAAAACTTGCCGTATAAGTTTTTGTGGAAAATTATGAGGCGGGAAAGACTTTTCACAGCAAGCTTAACCGGTTGTCTCTATTAACCACTTTTCGTCGAATTAAGTGTCATCAAAAAAATAATTTTTATGACGACACAAAAGTTGTTGCAAATAGTGGCTTTAGCAATGCCTGATTAAACTCGTTGCAAAAATACAAAATTAGATTTTTTTTCACAAGTCTTTTTTTAATGAGTAGTTAAACTCATTGCAAATATCTTAATTTTCTGTGGTCACCATCCTTGGCCAATATTTTTGTTGGTCTAAGGTATGAATCAACAAATCTTAATCATTATATGTCCATCTAGCATACTTTAAAAACATCAACAGTTAAAACTAAATGTTAATGTCTAAAAGGTTACAATTAATCAATAAAAAATATTAATATATTGGTCAACTTTAGCACACTTTAAAATAAATCAACGACTGAAGCTTAAAGTTAACGGTTGAAAACCCACAATAATCAATAGAAAACCTTTAATGCACCATCCAACCTTTAAAACTCTAAATGAACAGTGTAAATCATAATATCAACCCACTAGTGATGTCTTGGATAGACAAAGTGGATCTCTTGTTGAATTGCAAAGACTTTGATGATCTTAGTATATGCACCTAGCCACACCCACTTCTATTAGCCACACATTTATCTTATTAAGTGAGCCAAAGTAATGAAGATCTTTCCATCCAAACATCTTCAACCTCGGTGTTTTTTAGTTTGAGCATGATAGGTTTTCTAATCTAGATACTTGATATCGATCTCATCAAAACCTGGATCTTGTATTCATGATACATTCACACTCTCATATGAGGTAGATCTAAGATACACCAACTCAAAGTCACGCCGATAGTAAAGACAATATTCCATCCTTCTGACTAGTCCATCCCTCATATAATATAACCAACATTAAAATACTACAGGTTTGTCTTAAAACTTGCCAAGTGGTTATGAACAAAAAGGGCACTGAATTCATGGCTCACAACTCTCCCCGTACGAGCTGACTTCTGATTTCTGAACCTCTCAAGAATCACCTTAACTCGATATGACTTTTGATTTCCTATACCCTTCAAGAATCACCTTAACATGATAATGATAGCGTTGAAAATAAATAACTTGCATTTATTAATTATACCTAAGGCACATTTTGATTTCACATCATGTGGGCCTCACAACTGATTGCTTATGCTCTCAAGATTAATAGTATAGGGTTGTCCAATAAGGGTTTAGCAGTGGACAATTGTATCTCAAAGGCTGGATTTTAAAAAGACAAGAAAAGAATTTAAGATAAAGCTGAGGATAATTAGGTCTATTTAGAGCTTTGATTTACCCTAAAAAGCTCCAAAGCAACTTAGATTTCGAAGCAGTACTCCCTCTCCTCCTCTCTCCCACTCTCAAGTGAAACTGTAGAGAGTAACTCCAATCACCTATTTCTTTCTTTTAACAATAATGGGTACGTATCATAACCTTACATACAAAATATTTTATAACCTGGTCTGCATTGATCAGTCAGACCAGTTTGGAATGGATGCATGGCTAGGAAAACCAGTTATAACACCAACAGGAGCTTAGCTTGCCTCAGCTAAAGTGGTCAAGAGCAATGCATCCACACAATATTCTAGAGCCTAGATCCTGTTAGTTGGAGAGCCCCTGAGGACCAAACTGCCCATAGGAATTGGTTGATTTTCCAGTTGGGTTTTAAATATTACATGCACCAAACTTGCCTTTTTGTTATGTTTTAAGTAATTCAATTTTTAATGTGGTCTCCAAATGTACCTTGACATTTAAAACTAACTCAGTATGTTTCTTGGAATAACGTTTGCCCTTGATTTTTGTAAGGCCCACAGAAATAAGCATGTGAAATCCACTCTAACCATTAAATGCCACACCAAAAGCTATACCTGAATCCTAAAAATCATGCCTAGACATTTTAGTGTCCCACGCTATTGAAAACAGTTTGGTAGGTGAGCTTTTTATGTATGCCATTTCCAATCTTGTGGTCCAACTGAACCATGGATTTTCAGGCCTTTGGTCTACCATGGGGTGACTCACTTGGTGGTTGGGGTGGATTTCACAATAACGTGATGATGCCCACCTAAGCCAGCAATAAATTTTCCTCCATGAAATAAGTTTTATTTCCCGACATTTACTAAGATTAATTATTCATTTCCTCCATGAAATAACATTTATTTCCCCAACCTTTACTATCATTAATTTTTCATTAAATACTCCTTGAATCAAGCAACTAGTTGTACGTACAACCAAGTTGTGTATGAACATTTCTATTAAATCGAAAATTAAAATGAAAATTTAATGGTGATTAAGGTTTTATATTTTAAAAAAATCATTCTATTAAAATGAAAATTTGATGCTGATTAAAGTTTTAAAAATTCATTCTATTAAAATGAACATTTGATGGTGATTAAGGATGGAAATTGCTGGTCACTAATTAAATGGAAGGTGTGAGAGAGTTTAGTGGAGAGGATTGATTTATTCAAGGATTACTTGGAAAGGATGAATTCAAGAGCGAGAATGATATTCAGGACACTCCTATTTTCCTGCGTCTTGATTGGTCCACTCCATTAGTGATGTTATCAGCACTGCTGTCTTAAATGCAATGCATGATGATGTGGCCCAATTAGATTACGACAAACAAGACTTTCCTCTTTGCGGCAAGCAAAAGATCCTAATTCAAGTTTATATGATCGTATTTTTAAAGGAACACATGCATGCATATATGTGCACATATAGCCTTTATATATATATATATATATATATATATATATATATATATATATATATAAACCTGCATTTTCTAACTGACACCTCTTTATCTTTAATCATTTCTAAGGATATAAAATTAAAAGAAAAAGCACTGATGATAATGACACCCACCATAGAAACCTTCCCAAGGCCCACCATGATTGTTAATTGCCACCAACCTGTTCATAAAGTTACATAGACATGGACGAAGGAAAACACAAATATCAATTTGATCCAAAACTTCTATAACCCCGCAAAAGTCTTCACGGTAGGTGTTTAATCCCCACCATGTGGTCCACTTGAGCATTGGAACTGCCTCATTTTTGGGCTTCTACCTTAGCTGATATGACAAAATAGTTGCATTTGGTTGAACCTTTTAAACGAATAGTCTGAACAACGTCTCAGCGCTCATGAAATATCTATAATTCATTTTTAGTTTGGAAGAATATCACTCTCTTGAATGCGTAAATTCAGTCATGTTGTAAATTAGTCTTATTTATTATTAATTGGTAATTCTGAATTTAGTAGGAGGAATCTCATTTAGGCAATGCCAACATAAATCATTGCATTGTATACCATCTTCTCTGCAATTAGTCACTTGTTTAGGACATAGTTACTAGGGAAAAAATGGAAGGTGAACCCACCACCACGTAAGCACGTTGTATGACAACTCTGTGGAGCCCACCGTGATGTATGTGTTTTAGCCATCTGTTCATCCTGCTCATTTCAGAGTATGAGCCCAAAATTGAAGCTCAATAGAGGAAAAAACAAGGATAATGATGTCCACCGATGAAGCCTTCCTAAGGCACATGGTGATATTTATTTGTCATCCAGCTTACTTGTATGGTCATACCGAATGGAAAACACAAATTTCAATTTAATCCAAAACTTTTGTGGCCTCCAAGAAATTTTCAACTGTGGGATCTTCGTTCTCCTTGTTTTTTATGTTGTGGTTTACTTGAGTTTTAGATATGTTTCAGTTTTGGGCTCATGCCCTAAAATGAACCGAAAAAAAATAATAAAGCATTGAAAAAAAAACACATGCACCACGGTGGGCCCCCCCATAGTGCTAGGTTCCCCCACACAATCTGTGACCAAACAAAACAGGCCTCACAACAAAGAACAAACCCTTTCGAAAATCAGGCTAAACCAATCAGTAGGTAGCCCACATCTATTAATTGAGTCAGACTGTCGGTGGTCCTTTAATTCCAACAGAAGGACCCACTTAACCTGTGAAATGACTTGATTTTTGTTCATGGTGTTTTCATGGTGGGACCTATTGTTTTCCTAGTATTGATATATTCCACACATGGCGTGTTGGTGGAAAAAAATAGTCTGCTGCCACATAGTTGCGGTACCTTACCTATAAGTGACAGTACTATCCATCAGGTCCTATACCTTTCACACTACATTCCTTCCTGCTAAACCGGCATTCTCTCCACTCAATCATCTCTCGTGAGAATAAGGAAATAGGACGGTTTGGACACAAAATTACATTATTAAAGGGTAGGGGAGGGGTTTTCAACAAGAATAAAAGGTATTTAGGTAATTTAAATTATCAAAGGGTAGAGATATTTCGAGCATATATAAGAGACAATTTTTGGATATCTCTCTTCTACGATGAGACCCACCATATAAATGGGTTAGATTATTAAAAGATGACCTTGTAGCAACAGATACCATGGCTACTTAAAACTGCGAATTTACACATGGATGTATCATAGCAAACTCACCAGGCAACCTTCTATCCGAGCGTGACTTGGCTGCGACACCCAACCTGCGATGTGGGTGGGATCTTGACCGCAGGGCCCACCTTGATGCATGCATTGTATATCCATGCCGTCCATCTCTTTTTACAGTTTATTTAATGGGGTGGTACCAAAATTGAAGAAGATACAAATTTCACGTGGATCACACCGTAGGAAATAGTAGTTGTTGAATGGTATTAAAAACTTCCTAAGGTCTACCGTAATGATTTTTTGACCATCCAACCTATTGATAAGGTCAAACAGACATGGATGAAAGGAAACAATAAATATCTGCTTGATCCAAAACTTTTGTGACCTACAAAAAGATTTTTAATGGTCAACAGCCCCATTTTCCTAAGGTGTCTGGGTTTTTTTATCTGCTACATTTTTGGAACCTTGCCTTAAAATAAATTGTAAAAACAGATGGACAACATAAAAATAAAATGCATGCATGGAGGTGTACCCTACTCAAGAGTCCCACGCACATGGCTGGTTCTACAGTTCGCAGCCAAATCCCACTCCTTTTTATCTCCCACATCTTGCAAACCACCGATCAATATATCATCCGTTTGAATTATTGGTGCAAGGAAAAGATCACCTAACTGAATTTTATTTTACTTAATATATTTGAAATTATCTTATTTCTCATGACTTGAAAATTTTATATTATTATAATAGTTCTTTATCTGACGGCTAGTGTCAGTTTGCTTTTCACAAGTGGAACATATTTACCTTTGAATTATATGATTGATGTGATGCATTTTTTTATTTTATTTTATTTTATTTTTTTTACGGTGGTGTAAATATGGTTCAATAATCAACATTTACATTAAGCCTTCAACTGCATTCCATAATTTCAACGTTCCACTTTCCTATTTGAATTGAAGTTCCAACATTGTGGATCCAATCTTCTTGAATTTCATCTTTTCTTCGGCGCTGTGGGTCCACTGGTGGATGTCTTATTGCAAAGTCACAAAGAAACCTCTTCACATGTTTTCACATCTTGCAAACCACTTCCCATCTCCCACGTTTTACTAAATCACCCTCTCCACATTGCACGTATCGTATTCCTTAGTAAACATTATTGGGATTAAAAAAATCTTAAACTATAGTTAGAAATACGATCTGGATGGATTGGGCGACTAAAATTGGGATTAAGTGTTGGAAATTATATTGAAAAAATAAAAAAAAATAAAAAAATTTATTTTTAACACCAAATTAAATTACATATAAATAACAAAATTTCTTTCGTCATTTCCAATGTGCGAGTAAAGAAACCGTAATTTTTCATTTGAAAATTTCATATCATTTTTTACGGGAAAGTAAAAAAATCTCGAAATATTGGATTTTTTATTTTTAAAACTAAAATTTCAACATTAAGAGCATGTCGGGCCGACATCTAAAATTGAGTTCAATTCATTTTAGTTAATCAGAATTTTATAAAATAATCTTGATAACTATAGTTTCTAATAATTATTGTTAACTAAAATGATATGGGCTTGTTTTTATGTGTCTACCAAACGGGCCCTGATTTTGTGGTATTCCTTGCTAAATGGACCTTGATGAGTTTAGAGTATTAACTATTTCATGTAAATATATTTGGAAGAGAGTAAGTGGTCCACTGTGATTGCTCACTCTAATTGGAGGATCCAAACCATTAATTAATGGTGATTAAAATTGATCGTCAAAATAAATTATCACATGAAAGGTTAAATTATAGATCTAAGCCATCAATCATATAAGAGCATGCTTTGGATAATTACTTTGATTCAATGATCCACTTGTCACAAAATGTACCATTGAGATAGAATAACAAAAAATATCAAGACTGATGTAGGTTTCCTGCCTTGGATTGAACATATCTATTGAAGATTCACTTTGATTGAAAGATGGCCCACATGGTGTAAGATGGGCTTATCTTCCCACACCTTGTTCAAGGGGGTGATTCATCCAATCCAAACCATGTAAATTGCGGACCACATTGCGACTGGAATCGCCTATAACACTCGTTTTATAAAGCATCTAAAACATCCAAGCAACATGAGTCGTCTTTGTTGTATACGTAAAATCCAATCCCTTTGATCCGGCGAGAAGTATTCTGTGGACCTAGAGCCAATTAACAACTCATATCACTTTAAATAATATAAATTGTGGGAGTGGATTTGAGCCTCACCCAACACAGCAAAGCCCTGACATGGTGGCTTTTAATTGGGCCGACCCCTAGTTAGAACCACTTTTTGAACATGCTTTTGCTCCCAAAACTGCTAAGTTTTCACGGTGTGGACCGCCTAAGTTTTGTAACATATTGATTTTTAAATCATTTCTTTATCAGGGTGAGTTACCCACTTACCTTATGTTCCATCCTAATCTACCCACTTGAGTTTTGCACGAGGTTGAAATCTTTTCTTCATCTTGGTGACTTACCCTGTATCCCATCCCTATCACTCCATGTGGTGTAGACTGTTGGAGTTGTAAATCTAATTGATTTTTAGTCTTAGGGTTGATGTAGGGTGAGCCATTGTATTCTTAGCACAATTGAACCGAAAGAAGCTTGAACGTAAGTAGGCATAATATGTCGGATCTGGGGCCCAGTCCTATTCATTGGGTGTGTCTTAATCGAAGAAATTCATTTTGAATTCAGAGAATTTGTTATTTGAAGTTTGGACCGTAAATTAGTCCTAACTTTTAATCAGAGTATTGTCATGAAAGGTATGATCTATCAATCTTTATGCAGCAGGCCATCCAGGGTTAAATAATCTGCATAACAGGTCATGTTCGCTTATTTCACAAAAGACATACAATTTTAATTCAAAATTGTATTTTTCGAAAAGTTTATTATTTTCAGTAATTTTTAATTTTATTGTGTCCTTTGTTTTAGATTTTTAAATTTTCATCTTTTTAAAGATTGATTGTAATTATCTCAAGATTTTTTTGATTAATTTAAAACTTTTTATTTTTGACAAAACTTACTATTTCAAGTAAGTTTTATTCTAATCAAATTAGAACTTTTATTAGAATTTAGTTCTTTTATATAAGTGATGTAATCAAACATTTCAGAATTATTATTGAATAATATAATTTAAAATCTTTCTTTTTTATTTTATAGATTCAAGACTAACCTTTAAATTTAAGTCGTCCACTAGAGAAAGAAAGTGATCTTCTTCACACTATTTCATGCATTTCTACTTATAGTCTAATATTAAAGACAAACATAATAGATTGAAATGAATTTTACATGTAGAATAGGGTGGGTCTAGGAGTTTGGGTGGTTTATGGCATACTTAAAACAAGCATGGGTTGAGAAAGTCTATTTTACGAAAACAAGCTAAAAAATGAAGCAACTCCAAAACCCAAGTAGAACACCATAGGAAAGTAGCAGTGATAATAACACTTACCATGAAAACCTTCC
This sequence comes from Magnolia sinica, assembly GCF_029962835.1. Lineage (NCBI taxonomy): Eukaryota > Viridiplantae > Streptophyta > Magnoliopsida > Magnoliales > Magnoliaceae > Magnolia > Magnolia sinica. The sequence goes on from NC_080575.1 coordinate 107,182,393, forward strand.
TACTCCATCACATATTTATTTTTATTTATTTTTAAATTTTTATTGCTTGTTCCTTAAATAATATAACAAAATAGATAGATGGTGTGGATAAAACCCGTACACGATGGTGGTTTTTCGGTCTGGACGGGCAGGGTCGTAACCGCGTCCGCTTAAAAGAGGCGTTGTAGACCGTTCGAGTCCAAGGTGAAGGTAGTCGATCCCACATCTCACGCCATCGGTATTGACGCTCTTTAAAGATGAGTCTGAACGCTAACCCGTCCAAATTTGAAATGGAAAGAATCAGATGGTTCCACATCTTTCAAATTAGTAGTTCTTTGGGATAGGCTCCATCTACGGCCACCGATTTGGATGGTTTTCCTTAACATGCATGCAACCACCACCGTACGGTGGCCGAATCACAGTCACTCACCACCATTTGAGGGAATGTGACAAACGCACACCGGATTCCTCCTCCTGTTGTACTCAAAAAGCCAGGAAGCTCTGTTTACCATTAACAGTGCGCAGTTGCCATTGGCATCCACTGTACTTTTTTCTAATTCTCGGACTAGGGTTTTTCCAAACCAGGAGACCGAAAGATCCCATCTTCTTGATAGTTACACCCCAATTTTCTTCATCTTCTCCAGTCTCTCCATACCTTTTCTTCTTCATCTGTTTTTCTCTTTAACTGCAAACATCTGCACTTCTTCTCTACTGTTCTTCAAAACCTTCAATATTCCATTTCAATTTCTAATGGCAGGACAGATAAAACGACCTTCTTTTTTCATCTGGTTCTGTTTTAAATTGCGGTTTCTCTTGGGGAATTTCATCTTTCAGCCCAGGAATCTCTCCTTTGCATGAAAGTCTAGTCGTCTCAGTCAATTTCGGCAACTATCATCCATTTCAAGAACATCACACTTTTCTTTTTTTCTTCTTCCTTTTTTTTTTTTGGTTGTTTGGGTCGGTCTTGGAATACAGTTTTCGCAAGGGAAGATACCATCTTTGATGCAAAACCAACCTTTTTCTGAGGAATTTCTCAAGAATCCAAATCAGAATATTCAAAAAATTCACCTTTTTCAAATACCCAGATCTTCCTTTTGCCTTAGAATATGGGATTGGATGTTTCTCTGGCATGACATGCAAGAAGAATCCTCTTTCCCACTATTTTCTCTCTAACCCGAATCAGTTTCTTCTTAATTTATTTCATTCCAGGACAATTTTCAAGCTGTTGGTTTAGTTATGGGTTCCCCACCAGTGGTCCTCGAAATCAGCTCCGACGAGGAAGGTGGTTTGGATGAATCAGATGATTCTCCTTTTGATTGGCTTGCTGAGATGCTCAGTTCCGATAAAGAAGCAGAAGAATCCAACGATGTTGTGGTTGTGGATGAGGTCTCGTGCGTCTCAACAACCCAGAAGCAGAATTGCATGGCTTCGGGCATGACAAAAGACGTCTCCGGAGATGACTCGGATGATGATTGCTTGGTTCTGGATGCTGACCCTGATAAACCAGTTTCAATTGAGGATGATAGAGGAAATGGATCGGATGATCTGTCCATTGTCAGCGAGAAGGGGCAGGTATATCGCCTCCTCCTCTCTGCCTATTGCCTTTTAAAATTATTATTTTTTTTAATTTTTTTAAATTATTATTTTTTAAACATGTTCTACTTTGTGATGTGTTTGGCTTAAAGCATGCTAGATTGCATGTTAGTTTTTGTCTATTAACCCTTTAAATCTATTATGATGAATTTCAGGCTCAAGCTAAGATAATGAGATTCTTCAATGCGAAGTGCTTTTCTCATTTTACTTGCCTTTTGTTTTCTTCATCAATTTTCTAGTATTTTACTATAGGGTAATTGTAGTAGAACCATGGTCACATAATTCCGATGCGATGTGGGCGTTCTATAGTAATGTTTTTCCCAAACTCTACTTATGTAGATTTTTCCTATTCAAAAGGTTACTGTACTACTCATTTAGTTATGTAACATTTAACACTACTGGATCTAATGCCGTAGTTATATATTCGACGTGGTAGCTTGGCCTATGCCTAGTTAGTAGTAATACTTATTTTTCTGGGCATGCTATCATTCTAGCCATTTCTTTTTTATTGGTATGATTTAGCGAATTTAGTATGGGTATTTTCGTAATTATGCATATAATCAACCATTGAGTGTTTGATGAACAATGTGATCAGCTGGGATGTTCTGCATGTGGCGACGTGTGTAGGGACTGGTGATCTGCATGCGTCTTGAATTAGCAAACCCTAGTTTTCTAAGACTCATTTTGATGAGGTTTTTATGGGGGAAATAGATGCTACGTAAATCAATTCCCACCAACGTTGTTAGCTTGTAATTGTCAAGCATGCAAGTTCGAAGTAAAAGTCTGAACAACAGAACACATACATGCATGGAAATATGATGGTTGATTAAATGGAAACTTACCATATGATTGAGCTCATTGGAACACTTGGACAGTCCAATCGAGTGATCCAGACTGTCCATAGGTTCAACATACATTTCTTGGCTTTCCATAGAAAACTCATTCCTTCCATAAGTTGGTCTTATTCTTTTAGCCTTCCATTTTCTCATGCATGGATGAGATGGTTACGATTGTCTGATAAAACCATAAAAGTGATTCTTTCAACACATAGACGATCCATGATAGTGCAAACAAATAAGCAGCTCAAGTTGTTGATTGGACCTTTTTGTTTCTTATACGTAAATGATCTTGATGTCCATTTTATAAGGCCATTGATCAGATAGAAAGGTCCAATTGGCATGCTTTTTCATGGTGGCCAAAGAAATGTATGCTGGACCTAATGGACAGTCCGGATTGATCAATCGGACTGTCCAAGTGTTCCTATGAGCTTGACTACATTTAAGTTACCATGGAGACTACGAAATAGGATCATTTCTATATGTGCAATATCTTGCTAAAAACACTTGAAGAAAGTCCCCCTCAAGCCCTCGGACGTGGCTTGCTGCTTGTCTTCCTTATATGGTCCTTACCCATGTGAGACTCTTAGCATGCTGATATCTTTTGCAACTCTAGCATGCATGCATCTTTCCATCTATAATTTTGCTTATTTATATGTTGCCTGATCATGCATTTCTTGGATCAGTTCTTCATGCTTATGTCCTTTATGAACGTACTGATCATCAGGACATTGATTCTTCGGTTAATGCAGAGCAGTGCTTTTCACAGTTCTGCAAAACTGGATTGCATGACATGGCAACAGCATATTTGGTTTACTTTGTTTTAAATGGCAATGCAACTGATTTGGAAGTCTTTTGTTGGGATAATCATAATTCAAATACCCAAAAATCCAACTCTCCTTGAAGGCCAGCTGCGATGGGTGTACCAAAAGACTAAGTCAGGTCGACTTGAAGACCTGACTTGATATTTGAATAAGAGAAGGTTCTTAAGTCCAATCGGTTGGATCACAAGGTACAGTCCACCCAGTGGATAACTTCCAACCTGTTAAATGTGTGTGAAATCCAACCTTTCCAAGTTCCAATAGGTTGGCTCACCATGAAAACAATGTGTAGCCGTTAACAAATAGCAAATAAAAGTGTGGTTCACTTGGTGATTGGATATGGCAGATTTTTACCAATGTTTTAAATAGTAAATAGTGTGTAGCATAGCATTTATTCCTACATAGCATGTAGTGTAAGCTACATGGTACTTCCTGATTTTTAATTAATGTTGCACTTGGTTGCATCAATATCATGAAATTGCATGATATTTTGCACCAAATTAAACTAATAATGAAATTTCATGATATTTGGTGCAACCAAATACAAACTAAAATAATAGGAAAAATAGGGCAACAATTAACTATAAATATAAAGAAAGAGCAACAAAACTTTTTAATACTGTTGATTTTATTATTTTACTAAAATTGCTGAAAAGATTAACTAATTTTTATTGAAAAATAGAAAATGTAACAAGTCATTGAAAACATCAATTGATTTTTGTTTAGTGTAGCAAAAGTTACCTAGTGTGTAGCGTATGAAATTAGCATGTAGTGTAGGTTACATGTGACTTAGGCCAAACTACGTTGCATAGCCTAAGCTACGTGCGACGTAGCATAAGCTATTTAAAACACTGAATTTTTTTACTCAAGGTTATCCTTATGATGGGGCCAACCTACTGGACGGTTTGGATGTTGCACAAACATGAAAGGTTGGAGGTTGTCTATGTTGGGATTTTGGCCTGCGGAATCACACAAATCTAGATTTAAGGTAGCAATTCAATGGCACCAAGCACATACAAGAGAACACACAGATTTAACATGGAAAACCCTTGCGGGAAAAACCACGACACAAAGCGACAGAATTCCACTATGAAAGCATCAATTACAAAGAGAGAGGACTTACCTGATTCGAACAACCTCGAATCTCACCCTTCCTACACCCTTTGATAACCCTAGAACCCTTTATAATACCTTTAGGAAGCCTTAGAATACTTTAGAATAGCCCTAGGGACCCCTATTAATAGTTTAGGAAACTCCACTTATGCACCTAGTCCGGAAAAGTCCGGAAACCGTCTCAAATTTACGCAGTCCGCGCACCGGCTGCGTAACCCTCGACTGGTCGAAGGATCCCCCTCGACCGGTCGAGCCATCCCCTCGACCTGTCCGGACACCAAAAAACATAAGTCGTTGGACTTTGAGTCGAACGGCCCTCGACTAGTCGAGTGGCCCACTCGACCGGTCGAGAAACCCAAAAGAGTTAGATTAAAGGCTTCTGACAACAATCTCTACCAATTCTTCAATCTTCAACCGTGTATCTTGCTGCCCTCTTCTCTTATCTCTGCATCATAGCTTCTTGTGCACACTCCGTCCTTCTTTTATGCCATCGCCAAGCCCAGAGAAGTTGCATAGAACTTGAACTTCTCTGCAGGAATGATATAGGTAAGCATGTCTGCCAGATCAAAATCCACGTGCTCAACCACCTTTGCTCCTGTCTTTTAAAAAGGAAAGATGTAGTCTTCTTACCATCTCATCGCTACCCAATATTGCTTGCCGAGGTACTTGCTCACAACATTGATAGCCTGTGAAATAACCGGTTTAATTCAGACCATGGCCTACACTGCCAACCGCATTCGAATAAGGCTCATGAGATATCCTGTTTTTCCTCATCTGTTTTAGGATATATCCTGAGGAAAACTTGAGGAGAGACGCGTAGGGAATGCTCTCCGGCTTTACTTGGCCCATCACATCCTTGATTAATACCTACACACAAGGTATTCCTCCTGTGATTACCAAAGCCTACTTCTTCAGTCTCAATGCCGAGAACCATTTTTGCAGCCCCCTCGATCCTTCATCCTGAATGTCCCACTTAACCGAGTCTTCAGTACATTGATTTCAGACATGTCATAATTGACGATCTACATGTCATCAATTCCTGACTCACCATGAAAGAATCAAACTACTGCCTAGGCGATAGGTCGAACCACGACCTCCCGCAAAGTCTTTTCTTAGCCCCTTTAACTTCGAACCGCTCTGGTTGCTTTATGTAGATTTGCTCTTCACTTTCCCTTGCAGAAGCGCACACTCCATATCCATCCTTCCAGCTCAAGATCACATTGGCCAACCAGCACCAATCACGGATCTAATAGACACATGTTATACCGTCGGCGCAAATATCTCTGAGAAGCCGATCTCTTCTCTCTCAGCATAACCCTTCGCTACCAACCTTGCCCTGTATCTATGTTGTATCCTCCTGAAGATCCACCTGCATCCAATCGCTTTACGGCTCACTGGAAGCTCCACCAACTCCCATATGTCGGTTTGGTACAACGAATCCATCACATCACCCATGGTCACCTTTCACTTCTCAGCACTAGGCTCACTTAGAGCCATCTGAATAGAAGATGAATCTCTTGCGATATTGGAGTCGTCCATGTACCTTGCCGGTACCTTACGATTATGTTGCGTGATTCTTCACACAGGTGGCTGTTCCACCCGTTTTGTATCCCTATCCGTACGTCTCAGCCTTCCTGCTCTGCCCACTCATGTGTCCATGCCCAAAATGCCACACACCTGCAGTGGTGGAATTCGCTACATCCACTGCAGCTCCACCTTTTGAAGTGCTCATGATTAGCCTGTACAAGTTACCGAGTCGTTGCGCTTTCATGATTACCCGTGCCCCCTTAGATATCTTAAGAGCACCATCAATACCTGTGTACTTGTATCCTTTTGCCTCAAGTACACCAAGAGAAATCAAATTCTGCTTCAAATCAGGAACGTGCCTGACATTAGTTAGGGTACGCTCCACCCCATCAAACATCTTAATACGCACCGTACCAACAGCCACAACATTACAGGCACTGTCATTGCCCATAAATACTTGTCCACTATCGCACTCCCTGTAGCTGGTGAACCAACTCCGATGAGGAGTTATGTGAAAAGATGCCCCTGTGTCTAGTATCCACTCGTTCTTACGATCATCGTATGACCGCCTGATAGTAGACACAGACAAAACATTACCATCACATCCACTCGATCCATCTGACGTGGCAGTATTGGCCTCCCTGTATGAATCCTCAGAATCTTCTCTCTTCGATTTATGATTTTCACAATCCTTCTTCACGTGTCCATCATTCTCACAATTCCAGTACTTTACCTTTCTTTTGCCCTTGCCCTTGGATTTGGACCTATAACCTGAAGAACCTGTACCTTGTTCAGAATTCCTACCCTTTGTAAGTAGTGCCTTAGAAGATATCCCCATGTCAACGTTAAGCTTTCATATAGCCTTCCCTTGAAGGGCCGAGATAACGGTGTCGACACTTAAGGTTTTATTCGTTGAGCACATTGTGTCCTTGAATGACTCATAAGACGTCGGAAGAGAATTCAGCAACATACATGCTTGTTCTTTATCTTTCATTACTTCCTCCATATCCAGCAATTTGCAAACCAATTTATTAAAGTTGTTGACGTGAGCCTCTAGATCTCTACCCTCTGCCATCTTGAAGTTATACCACTGCTGCTTCAAGTGTCGGCGATTTTCAAAGGATTTTTTCCCATGGACATCCTCTAACTTCGCCCATAACTTAGCTGTAGTTTTTTCCCTCATGACGTTGTAGAGAACCTCATTCGTGAGACATAAAGGATAGATGATAAAACCTTCTTATCAAGAGTATTCCAATCATCATCAGCCATAGTAGACTTTCGCTCCTCAAGAGCACCATCTTCGCCTTGCTTGATTAAGGAACTCATCATCTTGATCTTCCATAACTCAAAATTATTTTTTCCCGAGTACTTCTCAATCTCATACCTAGTGCTTCCCATTGTTACTAATTCTGCGATTCAGTTCTGTGCCCCAACGATTGTTCTGATACCACTTGTTGGGATTTTGGCCTGCGGAATCACACAGATTTAGATCTAGGATAACAATTCAATGGTACCAAGCACATACAAGAGAACACACAGATTTAACGTGGAAAACCCTTGCGGGAAAAAACCACGGCACAAAGCGACAAAATTCCACTATGAAAGCATCAATTACAAAGAGAGAGGACTTACTCGATTCGAACAACCTCGAATCTCACCCTTGCTACACCCTTTGATAACCCTAGAACCCTTTAGAATACCTTTAGGAAGCCTTAAAATACTTTAGAATGGCCCTAGAGACCCCTATTTATAGTTTAGGAAACTCCACTTACGCACTTAGTCCGGAAAAGTTCGGAAACCGCCTCAAATTTACGCAGTCCGCACACCGGCTGCGTTACCCTTGACTGGTCGAAGGATCCCCTCGACCGGTCGAGCAGCCTGGACACCAAAAAACATAAGTCGCTGGACTGAGTTGAACAGCCCTCGACTAGTCGAGCGGCCCACTCGACCGGTCGAGCCAGGCCCTTGACCGGTCGAGAGACCCAAAAGAGTCAGATTGAAGGCTTCTGACAACAGTCCATTGGTTGGAACGGAACTTATAGTCCAATTAGTTCGACTTGGGACCTTTATAAATAATACTTTAAAGTGTTATATATAATTCATGAATTAAAATATGAATGCACAAAAAGTTAGAAAAAACATAATGCTTTACAAACTAATGAAAAATAAAATATCACCCGACCTAAAAAAGAATTCTAGAGTAAACCTTTTTTCCCTCATTTGAGCTGATTCACTGAGTCTACTAGGTTACTCGACTTGAAAATTTGACTGAGTTGACTCGATTTGGCTGTGTTTTAAGTCAGCTTGCAAGTTTTGGAACTGTGGTTAGAATCATTAACGTGATTTGATGTCCAGCTGCATTGGGTGGACCCAAAGACTTGGTAAGGTCAACTCAAAGGCTCAACTTTATATTTAAATAATACTGTAAAGTATTATTTATAATTTGTGAATTGACGTATGAATGTAGAAGAAAGAAAAAATGTGTTTCCTGTAATCACATACTGCTTTAAAAAACTAAGAAGCATAAAATTTGCCCGAACTCTGGAAAATTCTATAGTAAACCTTTTTTTCTCCCATTTGAGACGGTTAACTGGGTCCTGCTACAAGGGGTGGCAGTGGGTTTAGTGGAAGGTGAACGGTGGATAACTCTGATTTTCAAATCTCTCATTTGCATTATGCAGATGATACGTTGCTTTTGTTTGTGGCAGACGGAAGGAAAGTTGATAATCTCTGGACAATAATAAATTGTTTTGAAGTAATGTCAGGCCTTAAAATCAATATTGGTAAGAGTGAATTTCCGGGGGTGGGACTAGCAAAGGAGGAGATTGAGGCATTTGCAGACCATTTCGGATGCAGGCCAGGTTCCTTCCCATCCTCACATTTGGGACTTTCCTTATGTTTTGGGAAAGCCAGCTAAACATTTATGGGATAAAGTGATTGAAAGATTCCCATCCTCACATTTGGGACTTTCCTTATGTATTGGGAAAGCCAGCTAAACATTTATGGGATAAAGTGATTGAAAGATTCGAAAGAAAACTATCATCTTGGAGAGGCAAATTTCTATCTTTGGGGGGAAAGTTGACTTTAATAAAGTCAGCAATGTCAAATCTTCCAGTTTACTTCATGTCAATATTCAAATGCCTGAAATTGGTTGTCGTGAAGTTAGAAAAGATCAGGCGGGATTTCCTTTGGAGAGATTTGGCAGACAAAACTTCTCAGTTGATAAAATGGGAAGGAAGTGTGTAAACCAACGATCCAGGAAGGCGCAGGTGTTCACAACTTGGAGCTTATGAATGGGGATTTGGTAAGAAAATTGGTTTGGAGGTTTGGGGTAGAGGAATGTAGTCTGCGGAGAGAGGGAGCAGGTAGAAAATATGGTGTTGAAGAAGGGGGTAGGTGGATAAAAGCATTGTCTTTATATAGATCCTCCTCATTATGGAAATCAGTAAAGAAGAGGTTTTGGAAAATGTGGGTTATTCTTTTGAGAATGGTATGAAGATGCTTTTCTGGGAAGACGTCTGGAATGGGAGACATAAGTCGAGCATCTCATTTGCCAGATTAGCAGGTATTGCCACCGACCCTAATATATTGATTGAGAGGTGCTTTTCTATCCGCGATGAAGTTGTGTGGGTTCCTCTCTGTAGAGGAAACCTTTACGATGAAGAGTTGGAGTTTTTGAGGCTTCTTGAGCTCCTTGCAAGTCAGCATCAAGGAAGATTCTTTGGTTTGGCTTTGTTGAAAAATCCGGTTCTTGGTGAAGTCTTTGTATAAGAAACGAAGGTGGGTGGGAAGATGCACAGGTGGAATGTCACACAGATCATGCATGTCACTATAGAGCTCCATCCAAGGTGGCGGTTTTGCTATGCTATAAAAAAACAAGGAGTCGGTTGATCACTTATTTGTCCATTGCTCCGCGTGTGTGATTTGGAATGGATTCTTCTCTTTATTTGGTTTTTTCATGGGTTAATCCGAGCTCTGTGGATCAGTTTTTTTGGGCTTGGCATGGAAGGGGCAAAAGTAAAATTGGGAAGCAATTCTGGCACCTAAGTTTATTGGCAGTTCTTTGGAGTATATGGTTGGAGAGAAATGATTGATGTTTTAAGAACCGTTGGGGTTGCCCATTGGAAGTTTTTAAAAGGGCAAAACAGCTTGTAATAGACTGGGCGATTGCAGGAAACATTCTGATTGCTGATCAATTTCCAATTAGTTGGTCAGCTTTGCAAAGTTTTGTAAAATTTCTTTTTATCTTTGTTGTTTTTGTTGGCCTTTGGCCTTTCTTCTAATAAAATTCGTTATCGTTAAAAAAAGAGAGAGAGAGAAAAAACTGGGTCCCTGCTAAGTTTCTTGACTTGAAAATTTGACCGAGTTGACTCCGTTCACTGAGTTTTAAGTCAGCTCACGAGTTTTGGTACTGTGATTAGAATCATTTCAATGACCATTTCTGTGGCCCAGGCATAAGATTTCTGGATCATGAAACTCTGATTTTTTCGTGCAAGCAAACCAGTAGGCATAACTATCTCTGCGGTAAGTTTTTTGAAGTGGTTCGAAAATTGTCTGTTCCTTTTGCAGGTAGCATGCAGAGATTTCCCTCATCCTCGGCATGACTGCGCAAAATTTCCTTTCGACAGCACCCCACATGAAAGGCATTGCCATCTAGTTAGTTTCTTTCACTCAGACTGGTTTTCTCTCATGTTGCCGTGTATAAATTTCATTGATTGATTTTTGTTTGGTAAATGCAGTGCCACTGTTTTGTTTGTGACTTGCTAGCCCCATGTCTCCACTGGGGCACCGGCATTTCCTCTACTGATCATTGCCATTCCACCAATAAAGAGGAAGTATGGACACTTCAACGGGAATGGGTCAAGCAAGGCAATTCACCACTGCCCATACAAGAGCTTCTGGATGCTACCCTCATGAAGAAACCATCTCCATGCAACTCAGAGTCAGCGCCCTCTTTCTCGGAACCCCTTACCAATTTGGTTTCGCAGCACATATCAGTCTCCAGATTAGTCGAACCCCATGCCTCTTCTGCGACCCGTTTCGGCAGGCTGAATATCATGAGCCACAGTAATAACGCGCTCTTAAGGCCCGTCCATGGCAGAAGCGGATACACACACACTATCAATGGGCAGAGGGGGGTTGGAGCTGTTACTTTGGGCCCTCAATTCATCGATTCCCGGCGGAGATTTAAAAGGGTAGGATCTCCAGGTGGTACTCTTACAACAGCGAATCGATTCAGCTGTGGCTTGAGTAATGTCAATCAGGACAATACAATACATCCGAGGATTCAAAGTCCACAATTTATGCTAGGGGATCATACTCGGAAAAGGTTTGAGGTTGTTCTTGGTTCTGTTGAGTTGGAATCGGATACCTTTCAGGACTACTGCTACCCTAATGGCAGCAGCAGTTACACAGATTTTCTGCGATCTACTATTTCTTCTCAACCTCAAGCATATAGCCAGTTTCCCACTCCACAGAATGCGAACCTGAATATGCCTCAATTTGGGAATCCCACTGTGAACCATGGAAATTTGGATCCATCAGACAATGTTATGTGTCAATATCCCTCATCAGCAGACCCCCCACTTCTAAACACACTGCCATCCAAGGTGCCACCTGGCATGCAGGCTGATCGTCAGCATCTCCAGAGCTATTTGGGATCCTCAGATTTCCATCTTGATAGCTGGATGTATAACATGGGAAATCAGTTTGTGGAAAACCCCCGGGATCTGCTCCTGGCTGACCGGGATTTTGGCCTGCCTCAACCAATGATGTCGGACCCAGCTATGCTTCCGCATGAGTTGGGAAGCATGTGGGCAGTCTAGCACATGTAGCATGGTAAGTTTTTATTTTTTTTTTAAATCCCACCAGTACTCTCTTTGAAGGGCTTTGCTCACTTGGGTCATGGAGACAGTACTCTCTTTGAAGGGCTCTGCCCACTTGGGTGCACTCAGAGTAGGCCATCTCCAATCATTAAAGTACCCTGGCATTGAAATGTGCAAAAATTACAATATCCCATTCAAAATGCATGTTGGGATTCCCGCTCACCATCCTTACGATGGTTGGGGATGTGTACACATGATCTCCTCTAGTTTTAAATACTTAGTAAAGCCTTTCTTTTAGGTAGGGTTGGAAGCTAAAACATGTTTAATCTTGTTACAATTTTTTTGTGTGGGTTTGATACTGTACAGTGTGTTGGTAGAGGAAATGAATTCAACACCTGCCATGATTGATGGCTGCACCTCTTCTCTCTATTGTGTATTGTTGTATGGAGAATGGGTGCGACCATTGACATGGTGGCGGAGAGTACTAAGATAGCAGTTCTTTTTTGCATACCGCAGTGGGTAGGGGACATGATGGAATTGTGACATTGCCATAATCATCTGTACTGTGAGAACTTAGAAGGTTATCTTCAACATGTTGTTTCTGGACCTGTGATATTTGTTTATTGGCTTTGTTATTAGCTGGTGCAGTGATTTTCTTCCTCCTTGTTTCTATTCTTTTCTATTAGGGAAAACACAAACTGCTTTGCTGTTGCTGGGTATGCAGCGACGCTGGTGGTGGCTGTTAAATGGCCAGGTAAATGTGAGTCCTGTTTGGCATTTCCATCAAATGGCCGATATTGGCTTGTGGGTGTCTTACTGTAATTCCCTTTTGTTGTTTTTTTCCTAACATCTTTTGGGGCCTGTTTAGTAGGGGGTCAGTGGTGTAGTAGATGACGTGGTGGGGTTGGAAGAACTGAAATATGGTACACCCATATCTCCACACTACAGCTGCAAATAAACAAATGTAGGGTCAGTATGGATGGTTCACATCTTAAAAATTGCACCTATTTAGACAATCATATCCATCTGATATGTAGCCATTAAAGCAACTGTGGAAAACAAAAACAGTTAACGGTCGTGTAGTAAACTGTACATAAATTAATGGATTGGATTGTCTGATGGGTTTACTTAAAATCTGTCCATCCTGTTGCCAGTACATGGCTGGACCAGATCAATACATCACCCTTCCACGTGTCCTTTCGAGGGATTGCACGATGGTATTGCAGTTCTTCTGGCACTAACCCATCGTCTCCTGGGCCTGGCATCTGTTCATTTCTATAGCTATACGGAACATAATGTCAGGTATTTTGGACATTTTTTCCCCCTCCTAATAAGGCTTACGAACTGTGGTTATCAGAAGCTACTTGGCAAGGAATTGTTCAAATTCTACTACACGAGGAATTGGGGAGAAAGTGAGTGTAGGTTTTCGGGTTAAAATATAAACCATTGGTAAGCTTTTGCGGGTGAAATCTGAGCCATGGCACTCGCACCAGCTATGTTTTTTTTTTTTTTTTTAACACACGCCACATGGGTGCTCAAAGAGCGAAAGGTTTTTTTAAAATAGCTAAGGTACCAGCCGTTGGCTTTTTGTGGAAAGAAAAAGAAAAGAAAAGGCCATTGGTGGGCTTCTCCAGGTGAAATTTAAATTGATGTACAGACACTAGCTACATTTCAGCGTTTGGATTATAAGTTACCTTACATGGCTACTTATGCCTCTTAAGTAAATCTAAATTGATCTACGGACACTAGTTACCGTCCATCATGTGGGCCAGCCTTTGATGTGGACCGTTCATTATGTTGGGCCCACCATGGCCTTGTCTTCAATGTGAACTGTCCAACATGTGGGGCCTACTTTCCATGTGGGCCATACACCTTATGAGGCCCACTTTTAATGTGGGCTATCCATCATGTGCGGCCTACCTGTAATGTGGACCATCCATCTTGTAGGGCCCAACTTTGAAGTGGACGATTTATCGAGCCAAGCCTGCCTTGGATGTGGGTCATTCATCATTAGGGGCCGACTGTTGAAGTGAACTATCCTATGTGGGGTCCACCTTGATATGGGTCCTCTATCTTGTGGGGCCCACCTTTAATCTCCCACCCAGCCCTTTAATCTCCCACCCATGATGTGGAGCCCACCTTTACTGTGGAATGATCATCATGTGCGGCCCATCCTCTATATGGGCATTCATCATTAACACCTTTGATGTGGACTGTACACTATGTGGGACCCACGTTGATGTGGGTCATCCATCAAAATAATTTGTCCATCATGTAAGGCCCGCCTTCAATGTCCATTGCCCATAATGTGGAGCCCACCTTTGATGTGGGACAGTCCATCGTTTGGGCACTGCCTTTGATTTGGGTTGTCGATCATGCAGGGTCTGCCTAGGACGTGGGTGATTTATCATTTAGGGCCGACCTTTGATGTGGACTGTCCATTATGTGGAGCCCACCTAGATGTGGGTCATCCATCATGTACGACCCACCTATTGTATGTCATGTGGGGCCACCTTACATATCGATTGCCCCTCATGTGGAGCCCACCTTTGATATGGACATTCATCGTGTGGGCCCCATCTTCAATGAGGGTCGTCCATCGTATGAGGCCCACTTTGGATGTGAGTTATTCATCATTAGGGGCCTACCTTTGATGTGGACAGTCCATTATGTGGGGCCCACTTTTGTTGTGGACTGTTTATCTTGTGAGCCCTGACTTTGATGTGGACTGCCCATCATGTGGCACCTCCTTTAATGGACCATCTATCATATTGAAAGAAAGAAAAAAACTCTCAGAGATCACTTTCATCACCAAGTTACTTTTATAAACGGTGCTTACCAAACTAATTAACTAAATATAAGTTATGACTCTGAAAATACTCTTTTATTTCAAATGTCTTACAACATCCTTGAACTAGATAAGGTTACCTATTATGGGAGCAAAAATGTTCAAGACCTACTTGCGTTGTCTATATAATTAAAGAAGTAGAGATATACCACAAGGCCATTTTATACTATGGTACGAACACTCCTCTCATCGGTTCCGATTAATCCAGCAATATGATCAACCCTAGGCGCCTATGTATTCTCCTTACCTTTAAGAATTACGCTACCTAATTATAGCCCTTCCATACAAACAGTCTTTTGTGTGTGATTTACATCTATCATGTCCGTCCTCTTGAAGTTTCTACACCTAGTTTCATGATCTCGATCAGTATCTTATGGTTACTCTGTAACCTCCTTAGAATGATACGCAGGCACCCAGAAATTGTACATGTGGCGCACACTAACTAAAATTATGGACCCTGTTTCTAATTCACAGTCCCAGAATCAGATGGGTGAACCTCTTGACTCTTGGATACTTGTTTGTTGAAACTAGACTTATATGGATATTTTCCATTCTCAACCATCCAATAAAATATCCACTAATCCTATAGTTGGAAATAATTTTTGTTTCATAATAAATCACCCATTAATTTGAACAATTTACTTTGAATTAGTTGTATTCCACGTATGTAATTTCTAAGTGCCCGCGTATCATCAATCACTCTCTGGCAGAGTACCAAAGTTCTCCGCCAAATCCAGTTGACGGATAAGGATAAGGAGATGCACTTCAGCGGTACCGGGTAGAAGTGGATATTTCATAACGTCCGACTCAACGATCTGATGCTTGCATCACGTTTCCTAGAGGGTTCAAATGAAAACTTAGGTAGGCCACAGCAAAGGGGACAAAATGAAGGGTCGAGATAAAATCCAGGCTGTCCTGCAACTCAGGTGAGCCCTGAAGTAGTGCATCTGATGGACGCACGTGGACCCTGCTTCTGTCAGATACCAGCGTCAGGCTACGGTAGCACCCGTACCACCAGATCGTAGCCAAAAATAAGCTGGGTCTCTCTTTGTCATGGCCCCCTCCGCTTTTGAGATTCAGATTCGGCAGTGACCCCTCCATTGCTAGCCGCCTAGCAGCATGTGGTCGGTGGATTCCCTGACTGAGGGGCTCATCGTGATGTATTTGCCTTAAATCCTCTCTGCACATCCATTTTGAAAGCTCATTTTAGTTACGATGCAAAAAATGAAGTAGATCCAAATATTAGGTGGACCACACCGTAAAAAATAATGGTGATTGAATATCGACCATTAAAACCTCATTGGGGCCACCAGAGTGCTTATTTGCCATCCAACTTGTTGATAAGGTCATCAAGACCTGGATGAAGGAACCACACAAATATCAGCTTGGCTAAAAACTTTTGTAACCCACAGGAAGTTTTTAATCGTTAATTACCACTATTTCCTGTGGTGGGGTCCAACCGTGATTTGGATCCGTTTCGTTTTTGGGATCACGCCTTAAAATAAGCTTTAAAAGCGGATGAACGGTGTGGATGTAAGGAACATACATCACAGTGGGCCCCATATTCATGGATCCGCTAATCCGGGGATCCATTGAAGCCGCGTCCTCCATGGACGTGGATTGGCTACTGACAGGTTGAGTAGCGAGATTGGCCACTGAAGTGACGTCAGCAAGTTACGTGGGCCCTACCATGATGCATGTATTGTATCTACACTGTCCATACATTTTGAGAGATCATTTAAGGGTATGATACGAAGAACAAGGCAGATCCAAGGCTGGAGTGGACCCCACCACAGAAAACGGTGGAGAGAGTGATGTCCACCGTTGAAACCTTAGGAACGTCCACCATGATGTTTATTTGAGATCCAACCTGTTTGTGTGTTAAAGAAGACATGAAATAAGGGAAAACACAAATATCAGCTTGATCGAAAATTTTTGTGGCCCTTAGAACTTTTTAATGGTGGGTGTCACTCTCCCCACTGTTTTCTGTGGTGGGTCCACTCGAGCTTTGGATCTGACTCATTCTTCGGATTATTCCCTTATATGATCTCTTCAATTGTATGGACGGTGTGGATATAAAACATACATGATGGTGGGGCCCACGGAAGTTGGTGACGTCACTTCAGTAGCCAGTCTCGCTACTTAAGCTGCCAGTATCTATTCCGCGTCCGTCCTCCATTGCCCAGGTCAGTACTAGACCCTCGGCTTTTAGGATTCGGACTCGGTAGTGACCCCTCCACTACCCAAGTCGGTGCAGGAAAAGCTATTTGGATTCCACTGTTTTACCCAGCCGTCCGTCCATTCTTCCGGCTTTTTTTTAAAATTTTTTTTTTTAATTTTTTAATTTTTTATGGCATGAGCTATAAAATAAGGCAGATCCAAATCTAAAGTGGACCACACCACAGGAAACAAATGGTGATGAACGTCCCCCATTAAAACCTCCGGACGTCACAAAAGTTTTTGTTCAAATTGATCTTTGCGTTTCCTTTTATGACCTGACCAACAAGTTGAATGGTAAATAAATATTACAGTGGCCTCGGGAAGTTTTAATGGTGGGCATTCAATTACCGCTGCTCCGCGTGGTGTTGTTAATTGCCAGGCCTTGGGTTATGTATATGGGTATTGGTTGATGGGCTAGGAATATCTGCACCGACCGATGATGGGATATCTACGCAGTCTTTGCTATCTAAAAATTGAAAACTTTATACGTTAAAATTATTGACCGTCAGATTGAAAGTTTGCACCAATTGTTGATGAGATGTTTATGCAGTCTTCACCATCCAATAATAAAAACTTGGCACGTTAAAATTGTTGAGCCTCGGATCATGCATAGGTGCATTATTCGATGGGCCAGGAATATCTGCACGAACCGGTGTGGGGATGTTCATCCAATCTTTGTTATCTAACAATCGAAATGTTTGTGCGTTAAAATCGTTGAGCCTCAGATCATGAATATGTGTATTGGATGACGAGCTGGGGATATTTGCATGAACTAGTGAGGGAATGTTCATGCAGTCTTCATTATCCAACAATCGAAATGTAGTCTTCGCTATCTAACAATGGAAATGTTGACGCGTCAAAACTGTTGAGCTTCAGATTATGAATAGATGCATTGGTTGATACGCCAAGGATATCCAATGAGGGGATGATATCCATGCAGTCTTCGCTATCCATCTCTAACAAAGATGACGCCTTACAATTGTCAAGTCTCAAATCATGAATATATGCATTGGTTGATGGGTTAAGCATGTCCGCACCAATCAATGAGGGGACGAATGAAAATTCCATCCCCGTAATACCATCAACAATTGTTATTAACTCATTCAGATCTACAAACGCAGGTTCTTGGACTACACCTGTAGATCCGACTTTCTTTATATATATAGGTATCTGAACATTAGTGTTCTGATCGGAGAAAATTATATACGTCAGTAGGTCTTCCTTGTCTCTGATAATTTATGAACGAAGTGATATGTTACTCTATGCAGCGTAAACAACCTTGATTCTAACCTCATACTCTTCGGGTGTTATCTTCGTAATCCTTTATATACGAGCTCTTCATACAAACTTAAATTCACCACCCTTAAAAGGCAATCTCTCTTGTTCATATACTAGCTCCTCGTTATAATGACAGTACATGAGCCAAAGAGCTATGGTGTTCAAATATTATTGTACCTTAAAGGAAAAAAGTAAAGGGGTTAGTCCAATGATCTCTATTGTGCATTTTCAATAGGATCACCCATGAGCTTAGTCCAAAGATCTCCATTGTGCATTCTCAACAAGATCACCATTAAACTTAGTTTAACGATCTCCAATGTACATTATCAATACGATCACTATTGAGCTTAGTCCAAGGATCTTCTTTGTGCATTCTCAATATGATCATTATTGAGCTTAGTCTAAGGATTTTCATTACATATTCTCAATAAGATTATTGTTGAGCTTACTCCAAGGATCTCTGTTGTGCATTCTCAACATGATCATTGTTAAAATGGGTAAAGATATCCATCTTCGTAGATCAAAAATTAAAAAATACATGTTACACCCACCCTCATATCAATATTGTCCAGGAGAAGTATAATGACTAGTGTAGGCTCCACAATAGAGATAGTTGTCATCGGAGAGTGGTCCCAAGCTTTTTAAAAAAAAAACTTGAAGAAATAGCTAGAAAGAATACCAAGTCCCATAATGAAGAGAATTTTGTCAGGAACATGCTAAAAAAATCGACAAAGTGGGTCCCACAGAGGTAGGAGCAACAATCCAACGACTTTTGTGGTAGTAGTCTCCTTTCTCTCTCTCTCTCTCTTTTTTTTAAAAAAAAGTTTAGAAAATTCTGCAAATAAAGTCTAAGGTTAGGTCTTATCTATTCATGGGTTTTTATACTGGTTTTGTGGGGATCACTGTAAATACGTAATGAAATTTACGTAATGAAATTCACTCCGACCATTCGAATGAGAAATTAATTTTAGGATATGACTCTATGAATGAGGGAAGAAGGCATCAAGGGTAAATCACATTTGAGAAAATAGCTTGGAAAGAAAGGTCACCGTTATCAATTCTAATTTAGTGGGACCCACTCACCTTTTGGAAAAAAAAAAACTTTTCCACTTTTGACATTGACAAGCATATGGCCGATTTGGCGTGAACAAAATTCAAAAGCTACCTTAAGGTTAAGAAAATAAGAAATACAGAGCCGGGCCTAATAGTTTGCAATCTCAACACTTTATGGCCATGGTTATAAAAAACCTTCTTCTGAGTATACGCAATCGTGCGCATCCGCAGATCTTGGTGGGGTTGGGTGGGTAGGCAGCGTGATGTATTTGTTTATCCACGCCGTCCATCCCTTTTCTCATATAATTCTAAAAAATGAGCTAAAAAAATGAGGCAGATCTAATGCTCAATGGACCACACCAAATAGTACCCCCACTGTTTCGTATAGTATGGTCCACCTGATAATTGGATCTGCTTATTTTTTTGGGATCGTGCACTTAAGAAAATCCGAAAAAAAAGAAAAAAAAAGTGATGGATAGCGTGGATACAGTATAGATAAATCAAGGCGGTCCCCATAAGGGGCGCACCTCTTTGGATGATGCCGCGGTCTCACCTAATCGGCTCTCTTCCGGGTTGGTGCGTTTCACTGTCAGTCTGTCACCAGCTAGCAACGTACATTCGACGCAGATAAGCGGAATATACCTTTTTATTTGCTCGAGTAGAGACTGAGAAAGAGCCAACATCCAAAACGTAATGGATTGGCTACTCCCCCTGCCACCAGCCAATGGCTGATGGTCGGTTCTCTGTGGGCCCCATCATGATGTATGTGTTTCATCCATGCTGTCCATATATTTATAGATCATTTTATGTCATGTGACCAAAAATTAGATATATACCAATTTCAAATGGACCACATTACAGGAAACAGTGTTGAGTGTTGAATGAACGTCGACCATTAAAAACTTTTTGGGGCCATAAAAGTTTTGGATCACGATGATATTTGTTTTTTACCTTCATCTGGATCTGAATGACCTAAACAAAAGATTGGATGTTAAATAAATATCACAGTGGGCTTTAGGAGGATTTAAATGGTGGATATCCAATCACTATTGTTTTCCTGTGGTGTGATCCACCTGAGATTTATATCCATCTCATTTTTAAGATAAAGCCATAAATTTATCTTTAAAAATGGATGAACAGAATGGATGGAACACATACATCATGTTGGGGCCCACAGAGCACCGATCAGGGGAGTAGCCAATCCGTTTCCATGGAAAACATACGAGATCCTCATCAGATCTGTCTCAATGCGAACATGTCTGGCCCCAACAGCCGATCTGATTCACTCATCAGGTGGGCCACAAATGAAATCGAGTGTGATGTGAGTATAGAGGCCACTGGTAGTCCTTTCCCGCGCACATTTTTATGGTGATCCCACCTAGTGAATGCCCGTGTTTGGCGCGCACGATTAAGTGGTGTTAGGTGAAATTGTAATTTATTAAAGCAATCGTTACTAAATACTACTTTTGTTTAGAGCTTCATTTGAGTAGGTTATTTGGGGTCAAATAAAGGTGCATTTGAGTTAGGAATTTAGAACCGTAATCATTACATTATTATCATGGCTATCCAAACATACCACATCCATCTCATGTTTGGCTATCCAAACATACCATTCAAACAGGCCCCGTAATACTATATCTGCTCACCCTTTATTCAATCTTCGGACTGACAAAACCGAGCACAGAACTCCCACGATTGCCAATTGATAGATCATGGGTTGATTGAAAATCAACAAATTAAATGACAATCGACAACCATAATGATGATAAAAATATAAAGGTGGGCCTTCTTAAACCCTTATAAAGCATATGTATGGATAGCTTGTTTTTCTTCTTGATATGACCGTCACGACGAGGACATCAATGGGATCAATAGTATGTGAGTCCACGTATTTAAATTTGCACATCCTTTTGGTGCACTATGAGTCAAGATTCCACGGTGAATTTGACTACACGCACTTCAAAGGCCAGTAAAAAATGTTACTGCTTTAGATGATAATGAGAGAGCTTTTGGAATATCTAAAGCAATCACAGGGTATCTTGTGTTTATAAATGTTGTACTTTATTTTGGTGAACTTGTGACGCAAGGATGAACGCGATGACGCAAGGATGAATGCGATGAGGGACTCCTTACAGAGACTTCTCAAATCCACGAGGAAAGAAAGCAGAAAAAAGAAATAATTTCTAATAAATTCAAAATTGATTAATTAATTCCTAAAAATGAGTTCACAACCCTTTAAATAGAGGTACCAAGTAATGAGAAGGAAATCAGAATCAAACTACAACTAAAACTCCTAGAATCCGCGACTTTCTATAAATAGTAAACTTACTATTTATAGATGGTCATGATGTCTACTGGTGCGCAAGGTTTTCGGCCAAAAATAATAAGTGTCCTATTTGGCTTCACCAAACCATTCTCCTAATTATTATAAGCTCTTTTCACGTTGGACGCAACTCCTAAAGCTCGACGGATGAAGAGTTATAATCAAAATAAAACTTACTATTTATAATAAAAATGAAATTAAAACAGGGAAACGATAGTCGATCCAGGGGTATTTCGCAAATCCGGCTTGCGCAACCCGGCATAGCGGGGTTGGCTGGCTAAAGTAGCTCATTCTACTCCAAAATCATATATTTTATGCCCGATAACTCATTTCGGATTGTGAGATACGCCCGATCCAAGGTCCGACGGTCCGGATCACTTCTGTCGTCGAACGACCCTTTTCTAATCCATCTTGGCCATGAAACTGTCTGTGACCCGCTCTACATCAACTTGACTATATGCACTTCAAAGGCCAATAAAAGATGTTATTGCTTTAGATGATAATGAGAGAGCTTTTGGAATATCTAAAGCAATCACACAGTATCTTGTGTTTATAAATGTTGTACTTTATTTTATTTTTGGTCATTCTAGAAATGCCAATACGAGGGTGACATATGACATCGCATAAAGAATAAGAAGTGGATGAAAATATTTTCAAGATATTTGGAGGGTGTTTTACCAGATCATAATTAGTATAAATCTAGTTTTACACATTAGGGAATGGTTGACAGAGTGTTGTGGTCGAGTTATAAGTAAATAAAGAAATGTGGGCAAGCTGTTCAAGACACTATAATGATCGAGAGTAACAAAGTCTTGACCGACAGAAGAGGAACCGTCATGAAAAGAAATGTAAGTATGTAACAAAAGAATGATATCTAGATAAGAAAATGATCTAGAAAGACTTTTCAATTACCGTAACCATTGCAATAATGCAAGAATGATGTAGAAGAACAAGATGCAACAGAACTCTGTAAATAACAAAGAAATCCAATGGATAAATCACAACCCATCTAACACAACAACCAATTAAACTAAATTGATCAATTTATCTTTTATCTTAACTTATCTTAAGAGAAACAATAGTTCAGTAGTAATAATTCTTAGTTGTAATTCAAATCTACACTTATATGTTAGATTTATTTTTTATTTCAAATCACGTAGCTTTTTTAAGATATGCATTTTTTACAGTTGCTCATAATGACCAATTGTGAGTTTTTTCTTCTTGTTTGATTGCATTGTATTATGAAAGTCTTTTATTGTGGAAGGCACAAAGTAATCTATCTTCAAATGAATAAACTCATTCTCTCATTATTACTTGATCATTATTAAATTCTGCGAGTGACTGAGTAAACGACCGATCTTTTTATAATTTGATAATATATATTCATATTGGACATATCTGCTTACTTCAATGCTTGGGGTCGAACTTGATCAGTTTGGATTGAGCCGCCATATCTATTTCGTCACGTCTTGTACACTATACACGACAAAAAGTAAACCGAAGTATCAACAATAAAATAGAGGATATTATTGATACCAGAGTGGTGGTGCTTCCATGTCATTTTCACACTTGTAGCATACATAGGCGAAATCAAACCTATTCATTTGTTATTTTTAATTGTGAATGGGCCATGGTACAGAAATCACAACGTTGGTTTGATCCTAGTCTTTTAGTTGGCCGTGTACAAATATCTGCTAAAATAAAAAATAGTAACAACTGATATTCAGTCAGAAAATGATGATTTATTAGACGGTCCATATTGTCCACTTAAAGGAATTTTAGGACATGGGACACATGCGAATCATACACAATGTGGAGGCAGGAAAATGACATGGAAACCATTTCCTTTATGCCATCACAAAGAGCACGATGAGAGATAGGACAAATAAAATGCAGAAAAAGGCATTCTTCCATGGTAGGGATCGAAAAGGACATAAAGCTGATGAAATAAGGGAGGAATTATATACCAGTCTTTGTAGCTGAACGCGGACCATACTCATTCACACGTTCTCTGTGTACCAATATTCTAGATGTTCAAATCATCGGGCTCATTGTGCATTATACATAGTTAATAAAGGGCTAGAGTCTTTTGCAAAAGTAATTTCATATCTTTAATTTTTTTATTGAGAGTTTTACAAAATAGTACCTCAATAGTACGGTATTTACATCTTGGTACTTTTTTAATTAAGTTTTTATTAAGCTACCTCGTTAATTAAGTTATTGTCAACCATTACCTTCGATTAAGTTTCTCTCATTTTGGTAAGTATGATTTTTCTTAAAATGACGAAAATGCCCATGGACGTAGATTACATATGGTGCACTTTGGGGCTACTATGATGTATGTATTTATTTCATATATACTATCCATCCAATTTTTCAAATCATTATGGGGGACAAGCCCAAAAATAAGGCAGATTCAAACCTCATGTGGGCCATACAACAGGAAATAGTGGTGATTGACGCCCATTATTAGAAACTTTTTACGGGCTAAAACGTTTTGGATCAAGATGATATTTGTTTTACTTCATCCAGGTGTGTCCTTATCAATAAGTTGGATATAAAATAAACATTATGGTTGACATTACAATGGGCTCTAAAAACGCTGAAATTTGGATCCACTTAATTTTTGGGTTCATGGATTAAAATGAGTTGGAAAAAATGGACAGACAAAATGGATATATAGTACATACATCAAAGTGGGCCCCACGGTTAGTGTGGGGCCTACAGAGATTCCCTTAACAAATCGACTCTGTTTATCAGTTTTACAAGACAACAATAAGACAAATTTAAAGAAATAAAATAAAATAATTAAAGAAGATCAGCGGGGATTGGACGCCCACCATTGGAAATTTAATTAGTGGGGGCCACGAAAGTTTGTATGAAGATGATATCTGCCTACCGTTTACGTGAGTGCTAATAACCCTATTAACAGTTTGGATAGCTAGTATAAACATCATAGTCGCTCTACGAAAGTTTCAACTGGGGATGTTTGTGTTCGCAACGGCCTGATCTTTAGAATTCTATCCTATTTTGTCTTCTTGCAAAACTGATAAATGGAGTGGATTTGTAACGGGTATCTTCGTGGGCCCCACATCATTTCTGATTACAAGAACTTTCCATGCCCGGTCACGGGCAATCCGCTTCCGGCACACAGACGAAAGCCGTGTCCAGGCACTTAGTCTGCATACGGTGCTCTCTGTCCTGTGGGCCCACCATGATGTATGTGTTTAACCTCATGTATATTCATTTCTCATGTCATTTTAGGTTTTAAGCTTAAAAAGCTAAAAAATGAGGCAAATTCAAATCTCAGGTGGATCAGATGGATTGAAACAATGGTGATGAATGCTCACCATTTAAAACTTATTGTGAGCCACAAAAGTTTTGGATCTAGCTGAAATTTGTTTTTTCTCATCATCTACATCTGTGTTACCTAATCAACATGTTGGTGGAAAATAGACATTATGGTGGGCCTTAAGAAGTTTTTAGTGGTGGCACTTTAATCATCACTGTTTCCTATGGTGTGGTCCACTAGAGATTTTGATCTCCCTCATTTTTTGGTCATGCCCTAAAATGATATGGAAAAATGTATGGACAGCATGGATACATCATGGTGGGTCTCACATAGCACTAATTAGTAACCACGTCCCTACTACCATCCAATCATGGAGAGATTTATTTTCCTTAATATTTATTTCTTTATAAAAACACACCATTAATGATATTTACATCTACATACTTATTTAAGTTTTACTAAGCAACCTCATTAATTAATGAGCATTTTCACTATTTTAGAAAAAGATCATTCTTTAAACTAAGGAGCTTACATAAAACTAATGGAAGGTACCTGTTGGACAGCTTGATTAACGACTTAATAAAAGCTTAATTAAAAAGTACCTGCAGGATGTATATATTATATTAATAAGGTACCTGTTTGACAACTTGATTAAGTAAAATTCTCTTTTCTTATTTCATCAAGGTGGGCCCCACGGCCAGGGCTGCACCTAATCCGCTCCACTATATGACTTGTGCAGCGATATGTCCTTTGACAAAGAATAGTTGGGGGAGTGGAGAGATGATACGGTGAAGCACTTGGAATTATAATACAGTGGAACCATTTCTCCAAAGGACACGTGGCAGCAGGATAACTAGTCATTCCAAACCGTCCATCTAGTTTCCCTTATATGGACGGCTTATGGTTCAGAACTAACATAGATTTCGATGATTCTGCCTATATGATCAGTGGCTTCCAGATCAACGGCAGGAAACAAACATGGCTAGCAGTCAATCGCTTATCCAGATTTGATGGCTTTCCATATATGTCTTCTTCTCATAGCTAATCTTTAGTGGCGATGTTCGTGGCTCACTGAAGATCAGGTATGGGAATGTCAAGATTCTTTTGATAAAGACAACTAGGCTAAGGTCTTAAACCTAAATCAATCTCGAATATTCAATATATCCACTGATTGCTTACCTTGTCATATTCGAGGGGTTGGACAGTCTGGATCAAACCACCTCCTATATGTAGCCATCCATAAGGTGATGATTTAGAGTGAGGTGAGTTTTAACACCTGATATCGATATATTATTGAGTTAGGTTGGATCTAGTTATGTTATTCTATTAATTCCAATTAATATACGGAATGAGAAACCTAATTGAATTGTTGTGTCTATCTTTCTTTACTTGGGTTTGAACCAAAGTTGGATTGACTTAGACATAGGCCCTAATATTCAAAACCTTTTCGAATGCTGCTACTTTTCCAAATGTCTTCGGAAAAATCTCTTGTTTTAAAATGTCTGTGAGAGACAACCTTATATATATTGAGAATATCATTATCATATTTGTGATTAGATTTGTTTTCTCGACAAGTCTTTTATAATCTTGCTAGTTATGTTGCATTATAAATGGGTATGTTGATCGCAGCCACATAGCATGTAATAATTCCATCTCTTTAAAAACGTGCATAAGGGTCTATGTCAGCACATTAATAACAAAATGTGTAACACTAAAGGAAGATGAACCGAAGATCTCTTTAAATGCGATTACAACTTCCATGTGTGCCAAGGACGTAGTGTCACCATGTGATTATTTTCTATTGAACTATGTCAGGCAACCAAAAATGGGTGTAAACACAGTGTAGATATGGATCTATCTACTGACTCCATAATGCCATGTTGGAGAGACGTGAAATAAAGGCACTCTTCCCATGGGATCACACTGCCTTTCAATCCTAACAATTGTGGATCTGTCTACCATGGGACCAGTAGAAAAATAATTTATGTACTCTTAGGGCTATATATCTTTTATACACCTAGCAGATTGAGTAATCAGGTCCATCCATCTAATGGCCATCAGTAAGAATAGTTTATGTTTCAAAGATCAAGCTCAATCTAGTTTTCTAACATGGTTCTGATAGAATTTTAAAATATATTTTTTTAATCATAAGTAATCCACGTTAAAGCCCATTATAAGATGGACCCAATCTGAATGAGATGGCTTCTGACAACAAAGATAACAATCAATCAAAGCGAATTTGAAGTTGGACTGAAGAGTACGTAAGGGTGGGTTTCTGACAAAGAAAAAGGCATTGGCAAGATCACTAGAGGTGGTAGAAGGGTGAAACAGTAGCGGTAGTTGAAGCAGCAATCTAAGTTGAAGATATCAGTAATGGCGGAAGAATCGTACTCCACGAGCAAGAATGCCAAAAAATTGCCGGAAGGTCGTTGGGTACGAATGAGAAGGGTTCGTCTTGTTTAACTGTCTTTTCATATGTGTGGGGGAGGGAAACGGATTGGCTACTCCTCCCCCTGCCACCAGCCAGTGGCTGATGGTCGGTGCTCTGTGGCCCCCGCCATGATGTATGTCTCTCATCCATGCCGTCCATCTATTTTTCTAAATCATTTTGTGGTACGAGACCAACAATGAGGTATATTCCAGTCTCAAATGTACCACATTACGGGAAACAGTGTTGAATAAACGTGGACCACTAAAAACTTTTTGGGGTCTATAAAAATTTTGGATCAAGCTGATCTTTGTCTGTTGCCTTCATATGGGTCTGTATGACCTAATCAAAAGATTGGATGTCAAATAAACAGTACAGTGGGCCTTAGGAGGATTTTAAAGGTGGATATAAAATCACTATTATTTTCCTGTGGTGTGGTCCCCGGGAGATGTATATCCCTCAAATGTTTGGGATCAAGCTCTAAAATGATCTATAAAAATGGATGAACGGAATGGATTAAACACATACATCATGGTGGGGCCCACAGAGCACCGACCATCAGCCACTGGGCTAGTGGCAGGGGGAGTAGCCAATCTGTTTCCGTGGGGTAGGGGGGTCGCTCTTACGTGGTTCGGTAGCCGCCTGTGGGGATCACCGTGAGATTCCAGCACTCCAATCCACGCTGTCCATCCGATTTGTATTATAATGTTAGGTTATGGCCAAACAATCATCGGGATTCAACTCACGAGTGGACCACACCTCAGGAAAAAAATGGGGATTGAAATTTGGAGCACTAACTTATGTGGGCCAATGGGCATATTGGATTGGGCTGAAATTTGTGTCTTCCTCTCATCCAAACACATGTGACCTTATGAACCGCTCGGATGGCCCATACATTGGACCGGATGAAGGTTTACATTTCACGCGTGTGGGCCAAAGACAAGAAGGTGCCTGAAACTGCGTTAAAGGCACGGGGAAAAGTGCAGTGCCATTTTTGTCCGTAATATTTTTTAAATGCCATCAAAGGTCTAGAAAAAATCAAAGAGGTACCTTAATTTCTTAATTAAGGCATATCTCGAGTATATTTTGGTAATAAATCTTAGTATTCGTGATATCAATGCTATCGGGGGAAATTTTTTATATCGTATTATATATCTCAATATATCACAAAATATAGTGCAATATCGACAATATATCATATTTTTTTCGGCGATACCCCACAAATTTGATATATCTTATAACCTCAAGATCTGCACGAGGTGGTCACCTTTGACTGGATTTTGTGTGACAAACGTCGAGCATGTCGGATCTGGTAAGAAAACCTTAGAATTTTTTTTCCCTTTCGAAGAAAAATTCTCCAAAAAAAACAAGATTCGTACTGAGGTTTTGGCGATTTTGGTAGGGATCTGGAAGAATGATAGAATTCGGGTGAGATTTTCAGAAATTTTGAACTGATTCAAAATCGCATAGCCTGCGCAGCCTACGGAGAAGAAGATGAATCCACAAGGGTTTCGTCGACTCTCTCCTCATCTAAGGAGTAGATTTGGTGCATGTCTAGTGTATTTAAGACGGTGCGGCCTTTATTGTTGGGCCCACCTTGATTTATATATTTTGTATCCATTACGTCCATACATTTTTACATATCCATTTAGGTCATGAGACAAAGAATAAGGCAAATCCAACGCTGAAGGGGACCCATCGCAGAAAACAATGAGGATTGAACGCTTACCATAACAAAACTTCTTGAGGGCCACATAACATTTTGATCATGCTGATATTTGTGTTTTCCCTTAGTCCATATTTTCCTGGACTTATGAACAGGTTGGATCACAAATAAACAATATGATGGACTCAGGAACATTTTAAGTCTTAACGGTGGGCATCGTTGTCCCCGTTATTTTCTATGGTGGGGTCCACTTGAGCTTTAGATCAGCCTCGTTCTTTGGATGATGCCTGACATGATCTCTCAAAATGAATGGATGGTGTGGATACAACAAATACATAATGGTGGGGTCCACAGTAAAGGTCCCACTTACATCCCTCGTCCGTGCGAACTGAGAGCAAATTAACTGTTACGAAGGTAGAAGTCAGTGGGTGTTACCGTACGGTCCATAACGTGTGGGGCCATCTGATGTATTTTTTTATATATCCATTTCGTCCATCTGTTTTTCCATTTCATTTTAGGACGTGATACCAAACCCTAAGAAGATCCCTGCTATTTGATATAAAACTTTGGTGGATAATGAATGGCTCAACGGTAGTTGCTCAATCCCCACGGTTTCCTCTGGTTTGGCCCACTTGGCTCTTAGATTTAGCTCAGTTTTAGCCTGCGTGTAATAAAATGATCAAGCTAAATGTATGGATGGGGTGGATTCATAAAAAAAATATCACGGTGGGCACCATCTAGGTTCTCAACGCAGGAACTTTATACTTTGGAATACAGATTGTGTACTAACAGCGAAGTGGATATTTAGGGTGTTATGTGGGCCCATATGATATATATGTGTTTTATCCAAGCCGTCCATCTATTTTTCCAGATCAGTATAGAGCATGAGCTTAAAAATGAGGGAGATTCAAATCTTGAGTGAACCACGTCACAAGAAAACAATGGTGATTGAAGGACCACCATTAAAAACTTCCTAGGGCTCACTATAATTTTTATTTGTCATCCAACCGGTCTGGATGAACATAAAACACAAATATTAGCTTAATTAAAAACTTTCATGGGCTTAAGAAGTTTTTAATGGTGAGTGTTCAATCACCGCTCTTTCCTGTGGTGTGGTCCATATGAGATTTGGATCTGCCTCATTTTTTGGCTCATGATATAAAATATTCTAGAAAAATGAATGGATGGCGTGGATAGTACAAATACATTATGGTGGGGTGTGAATTGTCAGTAGCCACCTTGCTACTCAGGCTGTGAGTAGGGAATCCGCGTCCCTATTTCGGTAGATCCTCAGATCCACTTGGCCCTAACTATGGGGCCCATTTTGATGTATGTGCCTTACATCCACATTGGCCATTCATTTTGAAAACTCATTTTCAGACATGATCTTAAAAATGAAATAGGTCCAAGTCTTAGGTGGACCATAATACAATTAACACTTAATAATAGTGATTGAATCCCCACCATTAAAACTACATGGGGTCCACCAGAATTTTTATTCATCATTTAACCTGTTGGTAAGGTCCCAATGACCTAGATAAAGAGACCACACTAATATCAGCTTGATCCAAAGCTTTTGTGGCCCATAAAAAGTTTATAATGGTTGATTACCACTATTTTCTGCATTATGGTCCACTTGAAAAAACTATTAAAAAATATATATTTTTTAATTTACCTACAATCAGCTATGAATTGAGACTAATTGCCAAGTATTTAGTGGTGTATGATGAATTGAACATCACATACACTCTGTGTGGGTTTATATGATTGATTGGTATGTTTTTTAAATTTTAGTATATATTTTGCTTTTCAAAGTACATTGGTTGTGTTTTCATACATGTCTTAATATATTTATAGATGCTATGCATTATATTTGAATATAATTGTCTTAATTTAATCAACAATGCACTGCTTAAGAGTCTATACAAAGAAAACCTATTATGTGTACTTCTTTTTCGAGATTTTATAATTTAAAAGTGTGTAATACAATCTTTTTTAATAATTTCTGAAGTTTTATTTAAAAATTCAACCATTTTTGCACTGTTTCCCCATGTTTTCCTTTCCAAAAAGTGCAATAAATTATGTTATACAAATGATATATCCTGTATGATAACCGATATGTATCTGTATTCTAAGATTGCAATACATGACACGATACCGATATCACAAACACTGATAAATCCAAAGATCAACTAATACCTAGAAAAGCCTAAATCTAAGAAAGCCTGAATAATGGTGATGGGCTAGAAAAGGAAATAAAACTGACGAAATAATGGGTAATTATACCAGTCTTTGCAGCTGAACGTGGACTCTGCGTGGGAATTGTTTGGTGTTATGATGTAGCAAAGTTCTGTAAGCCTCATTATGATGTATATGTTATATCCACATTGTTCATCCATTTTCTAAGATTATTTTAAAAAATGATCTAAAAAATAAGTAGATCTAAAGCTTAAGTGGACCACATCACATAAAGGTAACGGGGATTGAACGCTTACCATTAAAAACTTCATGAGGTTTAAAAGACATTTGGGATCAAGCAGATATATGTGCTTTCCCTTTATCTAGGCCTGTGTAACCTGATGCACATGTTCTGATGGCAAATTCACATCATAGAGGGCAGGGCTCCTGAAAGGTTTCAGCAATGGGCTTCATTGTCCACACTGATTTACATGGTGTGGTATAGTTGGGAAGCGGATTGGCCGGTGTACTACCTACCGCCAACTTTGCTGATGTGTGCATGTGGCGTCTTCGAGCGAGTGGGTCAGGTCCTCCGGCGCCGAGATGTACAAACAGTTGATAGATGATAAAAGTTACGTATTGCGGGGCCTGCAATGATGTATTTATTATATCTACACTGTATATGCTTTTGGCTAGAGATCATTTTAGTGTATGATCTCAAAAGTGAGACATATTCAAAGTTTAAGTAAACCAAGCAACAAATAGCAATGGGACAATGATTCCCATTGTTAAAACATTCATGGGGCTCACCATAATGTTTATTTTCCGTCCAGTTTGGTCGTAAGATCATACAGACATGGATGAATAGAAAAGACAAATATCAGATTGATCCAAAACTTCTATGACCGTAAAAAGATTTCAATGGTAGAAACTCAAACTCCACTGCACTTTGTAGTGTGGTCCAAATGATCTTTGGATTTAACTTATTTTTGGGCTCAAGCCGGAAAAAGATATCGAAAAAAGGACAGACAATTTGGATATAACACATACTTCATGGTTGGTGACATCAACACATAAGGAAGCTGGCATGCGGATTTCCAAGGAAAGCCTTTTGCATGAAGTTCGTGCCTAATGATGCTGGGTGGGGACCACAGACATGTTTTTGGGAAATCTACCCATTCATCTGCTTTTAGAGTTCATTTTAAGACATGCAACCAAAACTGCGGTGGATCCAAAACTTAAGTGGTCCACACAAGAGGAAATAGTGGAGATTCAATGAGAACCATTGAAACATTCCCGTGGCTATAAAAGTTTTTTGTCACATTAATTTGTGTGTATTTTAACTCTATTTTAGTGCTGACTTTATAAACGGTTTGTATGGCATATAAACATTAACGTGGACTCCCGTGTGCTTAACTTTAGTTTAGCATCTACCTTGTATGTTCTAAAATGAAATCTAAAAATATATAGTTGGGTTGGATTTTTTACAAATATCATAGTGGACCCCACCCAAGATCCTTCTTGAGAACCTACAAAAGGCTTTAGCAGAAAATCTACTTACAATGAATATTCTACGTTATTTTTTGCTTATGCCTTAAAATGATGTTGCAAAATGGTTGAACAGTATATATATAATTGATGTAGAGTAGGTCATGGACACTTTCATGTCCAAGATGGATTAGAGAAGGCCCGATCAGAGGCAGAAGCCACCAATACCATCAAAACCTTAAAATAGACATATCTCGCAAACCAGAATGAATTACTCAACGTACCATATATAAATTTGAGGTAGGACGAGCTACTTTAGCCAACTAACCCAGTATTGCCCACACCAAATTTGCGAGATTCCATCATGTCGGTGGCCGAATTCCATGTTTAGTTCTGTTTTTACCATCAATAGTAAGTTTTAGTTTGATTATAACTCTTCATTCGTTGGGCTTTAGTGGTTGTGTCCGACATGAAAAGTGCTTAGAATAATTAGGAGAATAACGTGGTTAAGCTACATAGGATCCTTGCTCTTGCTCGGGTGGTAGACTCTTAGGAGTTTCAACACTTAGTCAAGGGTTCAAGTATCCATAGGTGGTGAAAGCCCACTATAGCGTGAGTGTGTGGGGGTGTGTGTGTGTGTGTAAATTTTTTATTTTTTATTTTTATTTTTTAAAAGCCGCATAGGACATTTACTTTAAAAAGTAAATTTACTATTTATAGCAAGTCACGAATTTATAGGAGTTTTAGTTATAGTTTGCTTTTGATTTCTCTCTCATTGCTTGATATCTCTATTTAAAGGGTCGTGAACTCATTTATTTAATTATTTGATTAATTAAATTTTAAATTTATTAGAATTTATTTCTATTTTCTTGCTTTCTTTCCTTGTGGATTCGAGAAGTCACTGTGAGGAGTCCAGAGAAGCTCCGTGGATTTGGAGTAATTATCCTTGAGGAAGACGGTGATCGACCTCATCACGTTCATCCTTGTGCCAATAACACTAGCATTGTATGTATATAACACATACAACATAGGGATCACATAAGTTTCCCACAGTAACACTACACACCATGCAATCAGCGTCCCTCACACTTTCTCTATATACCAATCAAGATGTTCAAATTATTATGCCAGTGTTCATCGTTGCATGGTAAAAAAAGGGCTCAGATCCACAAGGTTAGTGGATCCTTGACTGTGGGGCCCACTTTGATGTACGTGCTCTACATCCACCCCATCCATCCATTTTGACAGCTCATTTTAGTGCATTATCTTAAAATGAAGCACATCCAACTCCCGGTGGACCACACAGAAAACAATGGTGATTGAATTCCCATTATAAAAAAATTCTTAGGGCCTACCGGAAGGTTTATTTGTCATCCAACCTCTTGATACGATCACAAAGACTTGGATGAAGGGACTGCACAAATATCAGCTTGATCCAAAACTTTGTGGCCCATAAGAAGTTTTTAATGACCAATCACCATTGTTCCTGTGGTGTGGTCCACCTGAGATTTGGATCTACTTCATTTTTGGGGTCATACATTGCAAGAGGGTAGCTAATGGATGTCCTTGGGTAGTTAATGGATGTCCTCTTAGGGTGATATTTTTTTACGGGATTTTGATCATACTAGCATCGTTGCATGGTCTTTCAAATATTTTGGGGGTCTCCTTCTGACAAATTTTGAAAAATTATTTGGATCAAAATACCCTTATCCTTAGTTTCTACGTTTCGTTTCATTTTATAGTTGTATGGTTTTTAGTGGACGTGGATTGCGTCTTACCCTGCCCGGACAGTAATCCATCCGAGCAGGGCTCTATTGGACCCACCGTGATGTAAGTGTTTTATCCACGCCATTCATCATTGTTTTCAGATCATTTTAAGGTATGAGCCAAAAATAGAGGTAGGTATAAGGCTTAAGTGGACCACAAAATGGGGATTGAACTTCCACCATTAACAACTTCTTGGAAGCTAGAGAAGTTTCCGATCAAGCTAATATTTGTTTTTTCCCTTCATTCGCGCCTACACGACCATATGAATAGGTTGTATGGTAAAACAACATCATGGTGGACCTTAGAAAGGTTTCAAAGGTGGGTGTCATTATCACGGCAGATTCCTTTGGTGTGGTCCACTGAGCTGTGAACCTTCTTCAATTTTTTGGCTCATACCTTAAAATGATCTGAAAAAACGATGAAAGGTGTGGATAAAACACATACATCATGGTAGGGTAGGACGCTGCTTATGTCATATTAGAAAGTGATTTCTATGGAAGCCTTTTTGTACGTGGGCAAGGCCCAACTCGTGGGGCCCATATTAATGTATGTGTAAAATCCATGCCGCCCATCCTTTTTTCCTTGTCATTTTAGGAATAGGACCCAAATATCAGCTTGATCTAGAGGTTGTGTGGGCCATGTAACAGAAAATAATGATGACAATGGCACCCACCATTGGAACTTTCTAGACTCATTGCGATGTTTGTTAGAAGTGAACACTACCCATGTCAAACTTTTTGGGCCCATGGCAAGCTGGCCCACAAGGTGTACGGAACCCATTTTGGGCCTCTTTCTAATTTGTTTTTATAAACAAACCTGCATCAACACAGTTTTGGATCACCCGGAGTTTCATTGCCAACGTAACTGAGATTTGGAGGAATTGTTTGGTCCACCTGAGATGGAGCTGCTTTATTATTATTATTATTATCTCAAGCTCTAAGATAATCTTGCAAAACGAGTAGCTGCTGTGGATATTCTACATATACATTAAAGTGCGCCCCACGGTCAGGGCCGCACCTAATCCGCTCCCCTGTACGACGGCTGCAGTGATTTTCCATTTGACAAGGAGTAGTTGTGCACTGGAGAGATGATACGGTGAAGCGCGTCGAATTATAATATGGTGGAACCATTTCTCCAACGTAGACAAGGCAGCAGACAAGTAATCATTCCAAACCGTCCATCTAGTTTCCCCTGTTATGGATGGCATTTGCTTCAAAGCCAATATAGATTTGGATGGTTCTGGCTATACGATCAGTGGCTTCCAAATCAACGACGGGAAACAAACATGGCTGGCAGTAAATCGCTTAATGCGGTAAGAGTAAGTAACGGCTAGGATTGTCTGATAAGTGTGATTTTTTACACAGACCATAGATGGATGGTCCAATTGGTACGGTGTAGATATGGATCTGCTACGGGCTCTACCGTGTGACGGCGAAGAGATGTGAAATAAAAGCACTCTTCCTATGGGACCATCTGCCTACCAGGACCAGTAGAAAAAAATTAATGTACTCATAGGACAAAATCTCTACCGTACATCTAACAGATTGAGCATTCTGGTCCATCCATCTAATGGCCACTAGTAAGTATAGCTTATTCTAATCACAAGTAGTCCATGTTAGAGCCTAACATAAGGATTAATGATGGACGATGTGGAAACCTTCTGACAAGGAAGACAACAATCAATTGAAGGGAGTTTGATTAGAATTGAAAGGGATGAAAAAAACCAAGGGGGCTTTGTTGGAAAATCAGTTGCCTTACTCCCACCCATCCTGTTACTGTTGCCATCTGGGAGCGTGGATTCGGAACCCCCTGGATTTACAATCCTCCCAGTGTACACCAGGTGTGTGTATCTAACTTTAATTCAAAAGTACTTGTTCATGATATACTTACAGAGATTTGAATTTAATTACTAAATTAATTTTAATATCTCTAATTAGTGAGATATATAATTTTTGATACAATGGTGGTGATAAGCCCGCTGAAATATATGCTTTGCTCGAAAATAATGAAATTCCAAGTCTCCGATGGACCACAAGCACAAGATATGTCTGTGTGACTAATAAATGATTTTTAATCTTTAATTTACATGAACAATGTTTGGACAATGTTGGACAATATTTGGATGGTGTTGATTTAAATGGACAATGTTTGGACAGTGCTAATCATCATTAGTAGGCTATGTGTCTAATAGAATAATTGTGTATACTGACACACATGTTACACCTGCAACTATTGAAATGATTTTA
Source organism: Magnolia sinica (assembly GCF_029962835.1). Classification (NCBI taxonomy): domain Eukaryota; kingdom Viridiplantae; phylum Streptophyta; class Magnoliopsida; order Magnoliales; family Magnoliaceae; genus Magnolia; species Magnolia sinica. Next base: position 107,218,874 of record NC_080575.1, read on the forward strand.
TTAGAATGCAAACCCCCATTGGATTCGAAGCCCCAGTTTACCTTATGCTGCCAAACAACTAGGGGATTTGAACCCCCACCCCCTCAATTCACGGTGTCAAACGACCCCCTAGTGTAATGTCTAATGTAGCCATTGCTTTTTTGAGGCATATGATGAGTATTTAAAAGAAATGAAAAAACATTTTAGACAAAATTTAGTAAATGATTTAAGTCTACCCAAAGAAAATTTCACCACCTTGATATGTGTTTCATTCACATTGTATGTCTGTTTTTAAAAATGATTTTTGGACATGTTCTTAAATTGAATCATATCTAAAGCACAAATAAACCATACCAATGACAAACAGTGAGAATAATGTTGTCCATGGTTGAAACCTTGCTAAGCCCTATAGTGATGTTTATTTGTCATCCAAAATGTTCATATGGACACATGGACATAGATCTTAGTGAAAAAACTAAAAAAAACAATATCTACATTGATCCAAAACTTCTGTGGGTTCAAGAATTTTTTAACCGTACACTGTTCAATTCACACTATTTCCAATAGTATGATCCATGTGACTACTGGACATGCTTTAATTTTTGGCTCACGCACTGAAATAAAACTGTTCAAGGGCAACAAAAGGCACGGATAAAACACATAAATCATGGTGGGCCTCGTAGAGTTTTCTCATTACACAATCTGCTTCCCACATCCTCACACTCTCTACACGTAGTTACTACTACTCTCTCTTTGCCGCCAACAGATAACTTGAGGGGAGTGGATTAGGTGCGTCCGGCCTCACCAAAAACGGAGTAGCCCTTACCATGAGCCTCACCTTGAAATACATATTCTATATATATGTTGTCCATCTATTTTACCTAATTATTTTAGGGCAAGAGTCTATAAATGAAAATGATCCCATCTTCAGGTAGACCATGTGATTGGAAACGGTTCTAATTGACTATTAACGGGTGACAAAAGTTTTAAATCAAGTTTATATTTGAATTTTCTTTTTGTCTTAGTTTTGTATGACCTTACCAACAGTTTCAATGGCTAATAAACATTATGATGGCCCTGGAAAGTCTTTAATGGTAGGGCTTTCAATAACCACTGTCTTCTATAATAATGTCTACCTAAGAATCATATCTTCTTCATTTTTAGGCGTATGCCCTAAAATATCTGAAAAAGGGTTGGAAAGGTTGATATATAACGTACATACATCAACATCAAGGTGGACCCGGGTAAGGGCCACACCTAATAGGCTCCGATACTTGAATCTCTGACGTGCCTTCCACCGAAACCCGATTGCCTGGTGTGGACCTTGGTTGGAGTCATCAAGTTTTATGGGCCCCACTATGATGTATATGTTGCATCCACACCATTCATCCATTTTGGGAGATCATTTTAGTACTTGAGTCCTAAAATTGAGGTGATAAAAAAGCTCAACTGAACCACACCGCACAAAGCTTAGGAGATTGAATGTCTAACCTTGAAAACTTTTCGAGGGCCATATAACTTTTGGATCAAGCTGATATTTGTGTTTCCCCTTCATCCAGGTATGTGCGACCCTATGAATAGGTTGGATGGCAAGTAATCATCATGGTGGGCTTTAGGAAGATTTCAACGGTATGCATTACTGTCCCCATTACTTTCTTTTGTGTGGTCCACTTGAGATTTGGATTTGTGTCATTTTTTAAGCTAATGCTCTACAATAATCCTCCAAAATGGATGGACTGCGTGGATATAACACACACATCATGGTAGGGCCCATAAAACTTGGTGACAACAACAAACCACTAAGGTCGGTGATGTGTGGCAGACCACGCAATCCGCCAAAGGTAACGGATTGGTTACTCCCCCTGCCGCCAGCCAATGGCTGATGGTTGGTGCTCCGTGGGACCTACCATGATGTATGTGTTTCATTAACGCCGTTCATCTATTTTTTCAGATCATTTCATGGAATGGGAGAAAAACATTAGGTATATCAAAATCTCAAGTGCACCACATTACAGGAAAGAGTGTTGAATGAGTGTCGACCATCAAAAACCTTTTGGGGGACATAAAAGTTATGGATCAATCTGATCTTTGTTTTTTCCCTTCATCTGGGCCTGTATGACCTAATAAATAGATTGGATGTCAAATAAACAGTACATTGGGCCTGAGGAGGATTTTAATGCTGGATATTGAATCGTTATTGTTTTCCTATGGTGTGGTCCACCTGAGATTTGTATCCCTCTAATTTTCGGGATGAAGCACTAAAGTGATCTGTAAAAATGCATGAACGGAATGGATGAAACACATACATCATGACGGGGCCAACAAAGAACCGACCACCAGCCACTGGGCCGGTGTCAGGGGGAGTAGCCGATCCGTTTCCCCTCCCCCTTTCACCCAGTCACCTGTGGGCCCTCACTGATTTGAGACTGAGTGAAGACGTGAACCAGCGTGTTTTACCCTTCAGAGCATCAAACCTTTCTCAAAAGATAAAGAAAGGATGGACGGTTGGCAGACGTTTACGACATGAAATGATGGGACGTACATCTTATCATGTTTTCGGCTATGGATGCTGCCTCGGGCTGAAAGTTGGGCGGGTTCAACCCGGCCGACCCATGACGGACCCGACATGGGGTTGGCTTTGGTCACAGGCTTGGGCCATACAAACACCAACCCATAAAACTTGGGTTGGGGACAGGTTGAGGTCTTAGGTTACGCGGTGTAACCCGAATCCGATCAATATATAAATTTCTTATAAATTAATTATAATTGCGTGTGGATCATTTGTGTTGAAGGCACGGAAAATTCTAATGCCGTTGGATTTCATTGGTCCACGTCATTTCCGATGATACAAGCTAACAAGATATGCCATAGTTGTCCTATATTTTAGCTTGTTTGTTTTTAAAAAAAATGAACTTCTTTCCAATAAATAGCTTCATATATAATTAATAAAATCATAGGCACAAAAAATAATAAGTATATTGAAAATATAATAGATTAATGTAATAACAAAAATATTAGCATATATCTACCCGTGTATTGAAAATATAATAGATTAATGTAATAACAAAAATATTAGCATATATCTACCCGACCAACCCGTCCGAGCCTACTTGGGTTGGGCTTGGGTTGAGAATTCCCAACCCGAGGTTGGGTTGAGTTGAGTTGAGGTATAGGAACCTTGGGTTGGGCTAGGGTGGAGCACCAACCCGGCCCAACCCACCCCACTTCCAGCCCTAAAGCTACCTTAATTGGAGAGGTTCCGCGCTAGTCAAATGGTGCCATTGCCTTGCACAAATGGAAGAGGGTGCGGATTAGGTGAGACTCCGGATCCACCTAGGTGGGTGGAACCAATAATTATGGGGCCTATTATGATATATGTGACTACATCCACACTGACTATCCATATTGAAAGCTCATTTTAGGGCATAATCCAAAAAATGAAACAGATCCAACTCTGAAATGAGCCATAGTATAAGAAACAGTAATAATTGATTATTAAAAACTGATTGTGGGCCACAAAAACTTTGGATCAAAATGATATTTTTTTGGCCTCTTCGTCTAGGTCTTTGTGACCTCATCAGTAGGTTGGATGAAACTAAAGTTTTTTTTTTTTTTATTGTACATTTTTCTGGTGCAAGTTTGACTTGCTTGATCAGTGTATCCAAATTAAATTTCACTCATGGTCCGTTCGCACGGATCATCTAAATTACTAATACCTATGTTGTACACGTGTGATGTAGGAAAAAGTTGAGTACAATCAGGTGGATGGCTAGGTCCTAAGTTCAACTCAAGAGTGGAATGTAGATTATAACATTCAACGGCTACAAGTTTACAATCCCTTATTTGTTTTACATATATAATTTGTAGTTGAAAAGCTATTAGAGTGGTCCACAGTGGTGGCACTTAATTCGTTAAAAAAAAAAGAAGAAGGGGGACTAGTCCTATGGTACTTTAAAGTTTTAAGTTAAAATTGTTATGAGTTTTAATATTTTACGGTGGAACAGTGTTTGCAGAGCAAAATATATTAGGAACAAATATTTGCTACCGTTGAGATTCAAACACAGGACTTTTTGCTCTTAAGTTGTTTTAAAAGTTTGATATACATTTATACGCCATCTTTTAATAGTTCAAACTTTTAAATTAAGTACAGATTGTTTAACATTTTTAATTAATTTACTATTTAAAGAAGGTCAGCTATTTCAGAAAAATTATGAATTTAACTTTAGATTTTATATAAGCCATTCGAATTGCTTTATAAGAAATTTTATTTAGGCTTTCTGTTAATGATATTAATTGTTTTATTTCATTTTCAAATGTTTCTCTCTTTATGTATTTGAGAGTACTATTTTTAGCAACATGAGAGTGACCTCTTCCCTTTATTCACATCAAATATTATACTACAGCCGCGCATTATACGTGCCAAACAGGCACGTGATGGGACCATTTATGCATGCTTAAGGTGGGCCCTATTGTACGACACAAGCTGACTGCTCATATATACCTGTGTGAAAAACTGTACATTCATTACTATTGTTTGTTGAAAATCAGTGGTTTTTCAAAATAAAAAGAAAAAATTGAATTTTTCAAAATTTCTGGAATTTCTCGCCAAAACACATTTTAAAAATTTTGAATTAAAAAGTGTGGAGTGTGTACTTTGTCCCACGTCGGAAATGCAAAGAATGATTGTGTGGTTTATATGAGATGTTGTAAAGTTTTTAGAGGAGGTGATACTCGGGTTGCATGTAGAGCTGTATACGAGCAGAGTATGCTCGGTTACTCGCTCGACTCGACTCGGAATTACTCGACTTGACTCGACTCATTATGAGTTAGAGCCGAGTACAGTCAGTTTTTTAAGACTCATTTTGATTTCGAGTAGAGTACGAGTAGGGCGATACTCAACTTGGTACTCGACTCGTGTACTCGACTTGTGTACCCGTATATATAACCCGCTCGAAAAAATAAACCCTACCCTCTTCGATCATTTTCAACTTTCAAGCAGCCTGCCGAAACCCTATTCTCACCCGTTCGAAAAAATCTCTCTCTCTCTCTCTCTCTCTCTCTCTCTCTCTCCTCCCTCACCCAGCGGCCAGTGCCTGTCCCTCTTCTTCCCTCTCTCTCTCTCTCTCACTCCCCTGTTCCCTGTCCGACGGTGCTAGACCTGCCGTTCGTCCCTGCGGCCTGCCCGGTGCCCCTGTCCGGTGCCGCTGCTGGTCCCTGCCAGTCTTCCGGTGCCACAGCTCATCCCTGTCACTCATCCGGTGCCGTGGCTCGTCCCTGCCACTCGTCCGTCATCCCTACCTTGCACGCACGGTGCCGATCGTTCCTGCCCAGCTCGCCCGGTAATGTGTGGTGTTGATTTGTTATTTTTTATTTTTATAAATTGTTAATACATGTCAGAAATTGATTTTTTTTGAAAAATTGTGTGGTGTTGATTTATTATTATTATTATTTTGTATAAATTGTTAATACATGTCAGAAATTGATATCAATATCATATATTAATATTGCTAATATATGTCAGAATTAGTTAATATATGTTAATATGTTAATATATGTCAGAAATTGTTAATATAGAAATGTGTTAATGTGTTAATATATGTTAAAATTGTTAGTATATGTTAATATAGCTAACATATGTTAACATTGTTAATATATGCTAATATACGTTAATATAGAAATTGTTAATATAGAAATATGTTAATATGTTAATATAGGCTATAGCTAATAATATATGTTACTTTGTTAGTGTTGAATGCTACCACTTTAAGATGCCTTTAGTTTTTCATTTTTCATTTTGTTATTTATTAGCTAGATGATGAATATCAATTTCAGCATGCTCCTTTGTTTGCATAGATATGAATTATTTGTATTGTTCTAGTTGTAGTATAGGATAATCAGTTACTCATTTGAGGATTTCTATGTTGCTAGACATAGATTCAGTGTGTTCTTGGATGCATAGAAATTCTCAAATTGTCCCTTTTTGGACAGTTCAGGGTTAGATTGTAATATCTTCATTTATTCCAATTTAAATGCATATGCTTGTTCTGGTTTCATCTCTTATTTTTCTCTCCGGATATATTTTATGTATTTATTTCAGTCGTCAAATGCGTACACTTTGTGTTGATGATTGACATGAGAATCAAATACAAGATTAATATATTATGGAGAGATAAGGGGAGATAATACTGAAATTTTGGTTTAGCATTTAAATTAGAAAATGAAGGCATTATAATCTATCCGACCTTGAATGAGTGACTGATCTAGACAGTTAAGTAAGTATGTCCATCTAGCAGTCTAGCCGTCTAGATATAAGCGTATAACCGTAAAATATATCGAGAACTTTATTTTATAGATGGCTAGTCAAGACGAAAGCCCAAATACCCCTGTAACTGCTGCATCAACTACATCTTCTCTAATCGTAGAAGGAGACACAGACACGTCAACTGCATGCAAAGGGAAGAAGAAAAGATCAGTAGCGTGGGATGATTTCGAAGATGTGACGGTTAACGGTGTACGGAAGATAAAGTGTAATCACTGCAAAGGGTTATTCAGCAAGATTCCAGGAGGATATACGACACATCTAAATAGACAATTGAAGACGTGTCTTAAGAGACCAAGACTCCCTCCTCCCGGCCAACAGTTACTGTCATTTACGAAGTCAGAAGGGGACGACTCCCAAGTCGTAGTGTTCATTCATAAGTTTGACAAAGAGAAACTAAATGAGTGGTATGCTAGATTAGTGATTCTCGAAGAAAAACCTTTCAAAATGATAGAAAGTAAAGGGTTTAGGACTTTCTGTCAATTCCTTAACCCTCGGGCTGAGAATGTCTCCCGCGTCACAGTGCACAGAGATGCATGAAGACGTACATAAAGGAGAAGATGAAACTGAAAGAAGTTTTGGATTCAGTGTCCAGAATAGCTTTGACTTCTGATTTATGGACGGCGTCCAATTAAAGAAAATGATACATTTCATTAATCGTTCACTATGTCGATAAGGATTGGAAACTATGCAAGAGAATTTTGAACTTCCACAACCTTCTTCCTTCACATACTGGTTTACTTATTTCAGATTGCATCTACAGTTGTCTAAAAAGCTAGGGCATTGAAAAGAAAATTTTAGCAATAACTTTAGACAATGCTTCAGCAAATGACAGTGTCATTTCATGCTTACGTAACCAGTTTAGGGCTATAAGAAATTTATTTTTGAAGGAAAAATATTCCACGTCAGATGTTGTGCCCATATTGTAAATTTGATTGTACAAGAAGGGCTGAAAGAAATTGACAACACTATAGAGAATAAAAGAGAGAGTGTGAAATATATAAGAGGGTCGCCATTGAGACTGAGTGTATGGAATGACATCATCCAACATTTGAATGTGCCACAAAAAAAATGTTAAAATTGGATGTATGTACACGTTGGAACTCGACTTATGAAATGTTAGATACGGCAATGGAATTACAACTTGCATTTCTTGAATACACAGCGCGTGACAAATCGTATTCTTGGTTGCCGAGCACAGATGATTGGGCCAAAGCAATACAAGTGTTGGGGGCAAAAGATACAGAGTTCGGAGACTCGGACTTAATGCCTCGGGTCGCCAAAGGATGTGTCAGATCCGAGGCATGGTTCACTAAACCGAGATAGAAGTTAAGTCGGTTCGGACGACACATCAGCAATCCGGGCATGCATCGGGCCGATCTTCTTATCAGATCGGCCAGCGCAAGATAAAGCCTCATCCCGAATATCTTGAGATAAGATCCCCGACCCCGAAGCTCACGGGATCGGATGAAGACTGGAGACGGGCACGATCCTATCTCCGTGATACCAGGAGAGGATCCCACACACGATATCAGGAGGAGAATCCTCGTACGATTAAATGCTTCAGCAGCTATAAAAGAGGAACCTCCATCGCCTTGTGAGATAGGCAAACATTCTTTCTCAAAACCCCTCAATACATTTAGACCCAGAATCCAGGCCTGACTTTGGCATCGGAGGGTCCCCTGCTCAAGCCAGGGTCTCCTTTGTCCTCTTTCCAAGGACGACCGACTCAAAGAACATGTGGTTAAAGCTGGGGTATCTGAGGGACGTCCGACCGAGAGTCAGCCTATGGAAGAAATCCGGATAATTATCGGCGGTCCGCGAGGTGGGGGCGACTCAAACAATGCTCGAAGGAATCATGCGAGAAAACTTAGTCAGCCTAAGTCCAAGCTTTTGATTATAGATAGGCCACCAAAGGAGAAGAAAAGGGAAAGATATTGCATTTCGTTCACAGAGGAAGATGCCCGAGGTATCTATCACTCCCACGATGACGCATTGATTGTCACCCTGACTATCGCTAACCGAAAAGTGTTCCGGATACTCGTCGATACGGGGTCATCCGTAGACGTGTTGTTTACTCAGGCGTTCGACAAAATGGGGATCGAACGATTCATGTTACGCCCAGTTCGGACCCCATTAATCGATTTTTCAGGAGGACAAGTACTGCCTGAAGGGATTGTCTCGTTGCCACTCACTGCTGGTAGTGCCCCACATCAGATGACGATGATGGTTGAATTCTTGGTCGTCGACCAACCCTCAGTATACAACGCAATACTCGGCCGACCTTCATTGAGTCTCCTCCAGGCCGTGGTATCCACATACTATCTTTCACTGAAATTTTCAACTGAGTCGGGAGTAGGAATTGTCAAAGGAGACCAGCAAGATGCGAGGCGTTGTTACATGATAGCTGTAAAGGGAACCGCCGACAAAAGTCTGATCAACATATCAACGATCGAATCATTGGACCCTCGGGGCGAGAGTCATGAACGAGGGCAGCCGGTCGAAGATCTTATCTCAGTCCCCTTGGTCGAAACAGATGGATCCAAGACGGTACGAATTGGCTCGTCTTTACAGTCCCCCTTGAAAGAAAAGCTGATAGCCCTGCTCCGTAGGTACGCCGACGTATTTGCCTGGTGTCATGAAGATATGCCCGAGATCGACCCCTCTGTGATGACTCACCGACTCAACATCGATCCGTCATATCGACCGATCCGACAGAAGCGACGACCGTTCGGCCCTGAACGATACGCCATCATTGAAGAAGAAGTCAACAAACTCCTCCAGGCTAATTTCATAGAAGAAATACACTATCCAGAATGGGTCGCGAATGTTGTGCTTGTAAAAAAATCCAACGGGAAGTGGCGAGTTTGTATTGACATACTGACTTAAATAAAGCCTGCCCGAAGGATAGCTTTCCGCTTCCGAGGATAGACCAGCTAGTAGATAGTACCGCCGGACATGAGCTCCTTAGCTTCATGGATGCATATTCAGGGTATAATCAAATTGCAATGCATCAAACAGATAAATCAAAAACTACCTTTGTCACCGACAAAGGCCTTTATTGTTACCGAGTGATGCCATTTAGTCTGAAGAATGCCGGCGCAACTTATCAAAGATTAGTTAACAAAATCTTTGTTCGGCTTATAGGCCGAACCATGGAAGTATACATTGACGACATGCTCGTCAAAAGTATACACGCGGCAGATCATGTGAATGATTTGGAAGAAATGTTTCTCATCCTACGAAAGTTTCGGATGAAGCTGAATCCGAGTAAATGTGCTTTTGGGGTGGGCTCTGGAAAGTTCCTCGGTTTCTTGGGTAGTCAGCGAGGAATAGAGGCAAACCCTAAGAAGATAAAAGCTTTGATTGATATGGAATCCCCTAAAACCATTAAGGACATCCAAAGGTTGACTGGACGAGTCGCAGCACTTAATCGATTCCTGTCCAGAGCCACGGATAAATGTCTCCCTTTCTTCAAACAGTTGAAAGGAAGACAAACAATGGGTTGGACGGAAGAATGTGAAGCGGCATTCCAACAATTAAAATCATATCTCGGTTCTCCACCTCTCTTATCAAAACCCGAATCAGGGGAGTCCCTGCTCCTTTACCTAGCAGTATCCGAGGCAGCGGTTAGCTCGGCTTTGATACGAGAATCCGAAGGAAAGCAACTGCCGGTTTATTACGTCAGCAAAGCGTTATTGCCAGCAGAAACGAGATACCCAAGCTTGGAAAAAGTGGCATTAGCTTTAATAACTTCCTCTCGCCTACTCAGGCCGTATTTCCATGCCCATACCATCATCGTGATGACCGATCTTCCGCTTCACCAGGTATTGCAGAAACCAGAAGCTTCCGGCCGACTCACGAAGTGGGCTATCGAACTGAATGAGTTTGACATTCAATACAGACCGAAGGTAGCAATCAAAGGGCAAGCCGTAGCTGATTTTATTGCCGAGGGAACACCACCAACCGAACTCCCCGTCAACGATATGCCAAAGGATGTTGCAGTTCCAACAACAACCGCTCCCCCGACCCTACCCTGCCCTATTCCCTGGAAACTGTTTGTCAACGGTTCTAAGTGGGGCTGGGGTTGTGCTGGAAACCCCCGATCATACCTATATACAGTATGCCTTACGACTTGGATTCAAAGCGTCGAACAATACATCAGAATATGAAGCATTGTTACTCGGCCTCCGACTCGCCGCTAGCGTGGGAGTCACGCACCTAAGTGTTTTCAGCGATTCTCAGTTGGTTGTTAATCAAGTTACCGGTGTATACCAGACACGGAAAGACCAATTAAGATCATACATGGAAAAAGCGAAAGAACTTATCAATGGATTTCAACTCTGTCGTGTCACTCGGATCCCTCGTACAGAAAATAGCAAAGCCGATTTATTAGCAAAGCTCGCCTCCGCCGATGAAGATGATATACCCAGGTCCGTCCCTGTCGAATACGTCGATAAGCCGAGTATAAATGAACCAATTAGCGAGGCCGTCAATACAATCGACTCAGAACCAATTAGCGAGGCCGTCAATACAATCCGCCAATACCTTAACAAGGAAAAGCTGCTTGAAGATCGTGCCGAGGCTCGACGAGTTAAGATCCGAGCCTCCCGTTACACCATACTCAACGGAACCCTCTATAAGAAAGGTTACTACGCTCCGTTGCTGCGGTGCCTCAAACCCAGTGAGGCGAACTATGTATTACGTAAAATCCATGAAGGAATCTGCGGAAACCACTTTGGAGGGCGATCTCTCGCCCACAAGGTCCTACGACAGGGATATTACTGGCCCACTATCCAACACGACGCTCGCAAGCTCGTCCAAAAATGCGACAAATGTCAACGGTTCGCGGCAATTTCGAGGCAGAGCCGTTGGCTAAAATAACCGAGCAGAAGATCACCGAGTTTGTATGGAAAAATATTATCTGCCGATTCGGAGTACCCCGTACCATTATTACAGACAATGGAAGGCAATTTGATAATAGGAGCTTTCGCGAGATGTGCGACAACCTCGGAATCAGAAACGTCTATTCTTCACCTCACCATCCTCAAACTAACGGACAAGTTGAGGCGGTTAACAAGATTATCAAGTAACATCTTCGGACCAAGCTTGACCGGGCCAAAGGAGCATGAGCCGAAGAGCTCCCGAAAATTCTTTGGGCTTACCGAACTACAGCTCGAACCGCCACAGGAGAAACTCCCTTTTCGCTCGCGTATGGCTCGGAAGCCGTCACTCCCGTTGAAATCGGATTACCTTCGGTTCGAATTACTTCGTTCAATACGGAAGAAAACGAAGAACTCCTTACACTCGGGCTCGACCTTCTGGACGAACAAAGGGAAATGGCGCGGCTGCGCACGGAGGCACGGCAACGACAAGTGGCTCGGTTCTACAATACCCGAGTTAAGATCAGGAGGTTTCGAATGGGAGATATGGTTCTCCGAAAAATATTTTTCAATACCAAGGAATTTGGATCAGGTACGTTGGGACCCAATTGGGAAGGACCCTATATCGTCTCGGGCACCATCCGACCAGGAACGTATCGGCTAGAAGATCTAAACGGACAATCATTGCCTCATCCTTGGAATGCTGAGCACCTCAAGATTTACTATCCTTAGCTCGGTACTCAATGTTTAAAGACTCTGAACTAAGAAAGATTAAAGCCAAGTCAAATGAATAAAACTAAGCGTTTTCTTTCATTCATCAACCACATGCGAGTACAACATGTGAATACATCGATTTAAAAAAAAAAAAAACACAAGGGGCCCTGGTTACTGTCCTCCGGTAGGAACGGTACCCGGAGCATTCTCGCATGTACCGGCCTCATCCCCAGCAGTGACTTCAGCAGCGGCGTTCGGATTCTCTGATTCCGAGGCTCCTCCACCCTCGATTTCTGAGAGATCAAGGTAAGGAAAAGATTTCTTTATGTCTTTGACACATTTCAGAAATCCGCTTTGGAACAAGCAATCCCTCTCATCCTCGAACTCCGCTGACTCAAGGAAAGCTTGGACGGCTTGGTCCCTAGCCTTCTCGGCCTCCCGAGTCTTCTCGTTGGCCTGCTGAATATGCCTCGCCGCCTCAAGCTTAGCCCGAGCCAAGTCATCCGCACAAGAAGCATGGACTACGAGAACTCGTCGGTTCTCTTCTTCAGCTCTGGAAAGGAGAGCCAATACCCGAGTAACCTCGGCTTGCGCTTCATCAAGGGCTCTCCTGGAGAAAGCCGCCTCTGTTTTTGCGTCTTCGGCAGCTTTCCGGGCAAGGGCCGCCTCGCCTATCAGAACGCCGACCCGAGTTTCGGCATCCTCGCGTCGCCCTTCGGCTTCCGACAGAAGAGTCTGTAGCCAATGAGTCGAAGATAACTCTTTGCTGGCCTTAACCAAGCAGGGAGCGAGTTCAAAAAGTACCCTTGCTGCATGGCCGATGGTTTGCGATGAAAGAGCGTTGTAGAGACTGATGAACTCTTTTTCGCTCCCATGGGCTAAGGCCCAGGGAACCATCCCCAACACCACCTTGTGCAGGACGGATGACCCTTCTTGGTTCGTTTCCTCCCCTCTGGAGGATGCAGTCTTCGTCTCTTCTTCCCCTCTGGAAGACGCAGCCCTAGTCTCTTCCTCCTGTCTCGGAACATTCGTCGCAACGTGTCCCGAGTCGGGTGCCGCCTGAGGTTCCGAGGCTGCGGCCACCGTCACTTCCACCCTTTCTTCCAGGTAAGAAATTACGATGACAGTAGGGGCAGAAGAACTCGCAGGCTGCAGAAGAACTCGCAGGCTCCTTCTCCTTCCGCACCACTCTCTCTCTTCGGCGGACGAGGCTCCGACAGAAGAACTGATCGCGGAGGAGCCTTTAACTTCGAAACCGCCCTAAGAGGAGGACGAGCTCCAATCATTTCCGAGGGGGCCGATTCGGGAACAATCCTGAGATGGGGTCGAGCTTTGGGCAAATCTAAAAATAATAATAATAAAAAAATGAAGTAAGTCAGGAAAAATTCAGAAGATACACGAAGATACATTTTTCATTACCTGTGACGGCCGAGTCTAGACCTGCGAGATGAAGACGCTCCGGCTGTAAGAGCACCTTCCAGGACCTATCTGCCGGATCCAACGTCCTTAACTCTTTGATCCGAGCTGAAGCACTGGAGTCGAGCTTTTGCCGCTTCTTCGGAATATCTGCCAGACACAAGCCCGTTAGACTCAGAATATTACAAAAATAAAGAAGGGCAAGAGAAAAGACCCAAGTCACCTGCTCTCTGGAACGCCCGAGGAACACGAGCCTCGCAGGATCCGGACTCAGCCATCTCCCAGCGACCACAGGCCCAAAACCAACGTTCTCTCCAATGTTTGTTGGAAGTGGGAGGGTCAGTTATTAGGGAGCCGCCTCCGCCCCGCCAAGCAGCGAAGACATAAAAGCCGGGGTAGTTCGGGTTTACGCGCACTTGGTATAAGTGGAGAAATTCGTCGACTGTTAGCGGTGGCTGTTCTATCTCAGCCCACAACACCGCACACCCGAATAAGTTCCTCCACCCATTCGGAACTATTTGCCCCGGGATAATCTGAATACGAGATAAAACTCCCCGGACAATGGCCTGAAGGGCCGACGCAAGCCGCATTGCATCGAGACTTGGTAGATCGCGACCGCCCACAGGAGGATGATCCGGCAAGTCATTCGGACGGGGAGATAAGTGATAACCGATTCGGGATGTGATACCCGATTCGGATTCTGTCTAAATCCGCCTCAGTTCAAAACCGAAGGAACCGGGCCGCTTAGATCATCCCCGATCCTTTCCTTCAGACTCGGCGTGTGCCGACTTATCAACAGGAACCGGCAGAGGTTCCCTCGACAATCAATATTTTCTCTTCCTCCTCCTCTTCTTCCTCCATGCCTCTTGAAAAATTAGGCCCGGGTGGGTCATTAAAGACGACCCATCACGAGAAGGATCAACGGAAGGTGGCGCTCCACCGAGCTTCGGTGACCCTCTCGTAAAGAAAAGCGGCGTCGCATCAATCGCTATCTCGCAAGAAGGAAGGCGATTCCGCAACATTCCAAAACCGTTGCGCTTCGCCTTCCGGAAACTCCCTCCTGGGGACTTCGAGAACCTCTAGCCGCCATTATCACTAAATAAAGAGGAAGGGGAGACTCACCGGAGGGAGGAAGGAAAACGAAAATGGCGAAAGGAGCCGCTGACAGTTAAGAAAGAAGAAAGGAAGAAGACGAAAGACCGAAAAAGCTCCAAAGGAAATGCAAAGCGGGAATGGCGGTAGAAGTTCGAAATGTGGGACCCCCACCATTTTATAAGATTGCCATGTGGCGGAAGCAATTAATGGGGAAATGATTCGACGCCTGCATCGACCCCCCCACTCGACACGTGGCGCACGTCGACTGATGACAATAATGCCCTTGCTACATGTCCAACCCTCATTGGCGGGTGAGCGATTTGATGGCTGTTGGCGCATGCGATGTCAGAAACTGAACCGTCTCCCGTCAAAGGCGACACAGAATGCATTAAATGACTACTTATTGTCTCGAACTAAGTTATGAACCGACTCAAAACTCGCTACTCCTAAGTGTCATATGAAACACACGGAGTAAGGGGGCTTACTGTTGGGGGCAAAAGATAAAGAGTTCGGAGACTCGGACTTAATGCCTCGGGTCACCAAAGGATGTGTCAGATCCGAGGCATGGTTCACTAAACCGAGACAGAAGTTAAGTCGGTTCGGACGATACATCAGCAATCCGGGCATGCATCGGGCCGATCTTCTTATCAGATCGGCCAGCGCAAGATAAAGCCTCATCCCGAATATCTTGGGATAAGATCCCCGACCCCGAAGCTTACGGGATCGGATGAAGACTGGAGACGGGCACGATCCTATCTCCGTGATACCAGGAGAGGATCCCGCACGCGATATAAGGAGGAGAATCCTCGTACGATTAAATGCTCCAGCAGCTATAAAAGAGGAACCTCCATCGTCTTGTGAGGTAGGCAAACATTCTTTCTCAAAACCCTTCAATACATTTAGACCCAGAATCCAGGCCTGACTTTGGCATCGGAGGGTCCCCTGCTCAAGCCAGGGTCTCCTTTGTCCTCTTTCCATACAGGTATACGAAGGTCTAAGAGAACGAACCAGATTTTTGCATCAACAAGTTCACACATTTCTCGAAGTTTTATACGATTGCACGAAGATTTTTTATGGGAATCAGTATCCAACCGCGAATCTATTTCTTCCGTCTCATTAAAAGATTAAGGATGCGAATATTTCTGTACCTGGTAATTCAGATGTGCTAAATGAATACATATCATACTTGGCACATGCATGAATGGGAGTTGATACTAAGGAATTAGAGCTAGAAATGTACCTCAAGGAGCCAATCGTAGTGCTATCCGAATTTGATGTATTGGAATGGTGGAAGATGAGGGTTTGTGAATCAAAATACCCTACATTATCTGTGATGGCACGAGACATATTATTAATACTAATTTCAACAGTGGCATCAGAATCAACATTCAGCACAGGGAGCAGGGTTGTGAGTAAGTATCGAAGCTCACTTTCGCCAAATACAGTTGAAGCGTTGATTTGTACGTAAGATTGGTTGCGCCTGATATGAGGAGGAGATATGAATGATGATGATGAAGAAGAGGAGATTGAGATTCGTGACGAGTCTCTACCTGTAGATTAGTAATTATTTTCGGGTTTTCAATTTTTTTGGTTGAAAGTTGAATGATCTGTAATATTATTTCACTGCAACTGTAAACATCAAAAGTGTTGGTTCTTTTGGAATGTGGTTTGGAAGACTTTGAATCTTCGATATTTATTTACATATGCCTGTTCATTTGCTTTTATTTTTGAATTTTGATACATTTATATTGCTTTCTTTTGTTCATATATCAAGTTCAAATTATTTATTAATATTTTAATTTTTTATTAAAAATTGAGTGTGGATATGTCGTCATCTGACCCATCGACAAATATTTGGGACTACGCTTCTCTAGTTGAATTACCACCAAGGTCTGGAAAAACAAAGATTAAGTATAGTTTGTGTGGCGCAAAGTTTGTGAACAAGATTAATCGCTTTCGTTTACACTTGTCATGTCGAGGTGGTGATGTAAAACCATGCCCTAATGCCCCTAAGGATGTCCAAATTCTTTTTCAAGCCCTGTTAGATTCGAATAGAAAACCTTCCACTCTATCTAAATCTTCTGCTTTTGGATCTAGTACACGAATGACATCCACAAAAGATGCAGAGGAAGAAGTCAGATTAAAAACTTTGGAGGAAGAACAATTCCAACTCGCCTTAAAATGCAGTATGAAAGATGTTTATAGACTTCAGTGATATTCGAGTTAAAGACAACATGATCTTGAAGCAGGGTCGAGTACGACAAACAAGAAGAAGAAAAAGAGTAACAAATTCAAATTCCTGACCCGTCTCAGTGAATTTTATAAGGCATTGGGTACTACATACAATTCTTCACATGAAGAAAGTTTGAAAAATCTAGTCCATAGTGTAAAAGAGCACGAAGGAAATATCTCTTCGCCTTTTGACTTAGAGGAAGTGAACCAATATGTATATAAAAAAATAGATAGCAGTTTCGATGGATCAAATGACAATACAGGAAGACACTCCTCTTATGGAGGTTATTAGTTATAAATTGTCATTTTGAACAATGTAATATAAATATGTTAATGTAATTATCGAAGTTTTTTAATAATAAATTATGTGCATTTTATATATTTTATTGCTTCGTTCAACTTCGAATTCCAATTGACAATCGAATTGAAATTCAAATGAATCTCAATTTATAACTCGAACTTGGCTCAAAGCTTGAACTCGTTGCAAATTAGGCTCAAATTCAGACTCGGACTCGAACTCGCCTTGAATACTCGGACTCGACTCGACTCGATTTCTACTCGTACTCGGCTCGTACTCAGGCGAGTAGAGCATGAGCAGGGATTCCATGCTTGCTGGCCTAGTAGAGCCGAGTACGAGTATGACTCGGGCATTAAGAGTCGGGTACGAGTAGGGCAATACTCGGCTCGGCTCGACTCGTTTACAGCTCTAGTTGCATGTTCCTGCCACGCCCCAAACCCGAAAATCGGATTCACAGGAATCCCGATCGCCGAATCTGGTGCCGACAGCCTCCGTAGTACCCCATTCTCGGATCCTAGCGTTCATACACCAGATTCCGATCCTGGGATCCTACAAGGAGGATTTTTTTTTTTGTCAATGTACGTTTAACTTGTAATAAGCATCATCACAAGTATACCCAAATTACAAAGACAACATCATCATCACATATCCACTAATATAAACATTTTAATACAGTACTGAAAGGAAAATACATAAATCGAAAATCAAGCTCCAGAAGACCGCTGCACGCTCCAAGCTCAACACTGCTGCAACCTATCATCATCTGCACGCATCTATCGTGCATAAGCTTATAGAAAGCTTAGAGGGTGGTGTAAGTGTGTGCCCAAGGTAAGTACCAAGTATTCAATACAATGCCATTATCATACAAACTGAAAATATTGATAATCCATGAATCGTACAATATCAGAATAAGCAGAGATACTAGCAAGATCATGAATTATCTGAGTAAGCAGAAATACTGACAAGAGCAGGAATTATCAGAGTAAACAGAAATACTAACAAGATCATAGATCATACGATAACAGAGTAAGCGGAAATACGGACAAGTCCATGAGCCAATCAATATCAGAATACGCAATATATAACAGCTATACAAACGAGGAGTCATAAAGAGCCAAATATCAAATACCGAGAATGCAATGAAATATATAATTCCTTATGTGATCACAAACACGTCAGCCATATCTAGACCATATAAATGCAGAAGCACAGTAACCCAAGATGTCGTATGTTACGGATGTAATGCAATATGCAGTGCGAATGGAATGACCATGCTGGAGTGTGAAGTCGGGATGGTAGTACGTAGTATCGCAGGTTATGGGGTCCATCACAAGAGACTTCTATCCAAACCAGTCCCATACCTAAATTTGGATAGTCAGACTCAATGTGGTAAACTCCTGATCTCAGGTTAGTCACGCGCTCCAACCGAAATCCTGCCCATTGCGAAGGCACACGTAACAACTAGTTGCACACCACCAACCCGAGTAGATAGTGCATGAATGAATGCATGAATGAGTATGCAATTCCTGCTCACTAAATCCACATATCAGTACAGTTCATCTCTGGGATCATCACCGGGGTTTAGTACACTCCAAATGGCACTGTCTCTCTCCCAGCAGCACAGTCCAAGTGAGCGTAAGAAACCTCACTATCCGCCTGGCCAATAGTCTGCCAATACCTATCCGGCACGTCGATAGCAGACCCATTCACGAGCTGGTCAAACTCAGCCTAGTAATGCCCCCTACCCTCGGGCGGGTAAGGCCACACCCCCTCCCAACCGACCACGACACAGTGGGAGACGCGGCCTCCTGGTATTCGGCACTCGGGCGCTCATGTATCCACTCGGTCTCGACGTTGGGGCGTCTCCTGGCCTCGGAGGTTTAGGAATTTTCACCCAGGGACATCTATGGCGCCCGTATGCTAGAACCAAATATTTTCGGTGTCCCATCTGGCCATCCACGATATGCCTGTGGAGGCTACGACCCTGATATCGCTAGGGCACACAGTGCAAGATGCATGAGTCATACAATCCAGTCATGCATAAATCTTGCGCATATCGTACGCTCATGTGAGATAACCTCCGCATATCAGGGAGTCTCATAACAACCTGCCCAATGGCATATGCAGTGGTCAACCACATCTCATAACAAACGTGCAAATGATGTATATGTATATGATTATGATGCTATGCAGTCCCATACTCATAATCAGTATCAATAACTGGCCTCAGCAATCGGCTTCGACAATGTGGACATTTAACCAACATTGCCCCCAAGGAATAGCTCCCATAGAGCCAGACATATAATGGGCCCACGGCCCCACACAATGGCCCAATACACATCACTTATGGGCTTCACTCATGGGCCTCGCATACATTACATCGAGCTCCATACAAGGGCCTCGAATGTATCACAGTGAGCCACGCCCACGGAGCTTGAATACATTATAATGGGCCTTGCCCATATGCCACGAATACATCACAATGGGCCTTAACTACGGGTCGTATATGCATCATGTAGGCATCAACAATAGGCCTTGGCAATCAAAATCGGCCTTAACAATCAGGTTCGACACTTGGAACCAGCCTCGATACTCGGCCTCGGCAATCAGAATCGGCCTATACAATTGGCCTCGACAAATCGAAATCGATCGATAATCGGAATCAGCAAATCGGTCACGTCAATCGGCAGTTGATCACAACAATCGGGGTCGATCGATAATCAGAGTCGGCAAATCGGTCACGACAATCGGGTCGATCGATAATTAGAATCGGCAAATGGTCACGACGATCGGATCGATCGATAATCAAATCGGCAAATCGGTCACGACAATCGGGATCGATGGATAATCAGAGTCGGTAAATCGGTTATGACAATCAGATCGATCGATAATTAGAATCGGCAATTCGGTCACGACAATCGGATCGATCGATAATCAAAATCGGTAAATCGGTCACATCGATCGGAATCGATCAATAATCAGAGTCGGCAAATCAGTCACGACAATCGGATCGATTGATAATCAGAATCGGCAAATCGGTCACGTCAATCAGCAGTCGGTCACAACAATCGGGGTCGATCGATAATCAGAGTCAGCAAATCGGTCACGACAATCGGGTCGATTGATAATCAGAATCGGCAATTCGGTCACGACAATCGGATCGATCGATAATCAAATCGGCAAATCGGTCACGACAATCGGGATCGATCGATAATCAGAGTCGGCAAATCGGTCACGTCGATCGGAATCGGCAATCGGTCATGACAACGTGGACATTAAACCATCATTGTCCAACAATGTGGCCATTTAACCAACATTGCTCCCAAGGCGTGGCCCACTTAGAGCCAAACGTATGGTGGGTCCATGGCCTCACACAAGGGCCTAATATACAATATCATGGGTGTCATACACAACAGGTGAGCCCTGCTCATGGGCTAAAGATACATCACTAAGGGCTACGACCCATGAGCCTCAACATACATCAAGTGGGCTATGTCAATGGGCCGCACTAATGGGCCATCATATATATCAAGTGGGTCGTGTTAATGGCCGCACCAATGGGCCGTAAATGCATCACCATGGGCCTCATACGTGGGCCTTTTATACAACAAGTGGGATACACTGATTGGGCCTTACAATACAAACAGGTGGGCCCCGCCCCATGGGCCAAAATACATCATGATGGGCCTCACCAATGGCCCTCAAGTGGGCTTGGACCACACCAAAATCATTTCAATAGTTATAGGTGTAACCTGTGTATCACTGTACACTATTAATGCATGGGGCACATGGCCCATTAATGATGACCAGCACTGCCCAAACATTGTCTATATAAATCAACATCATCCAGATATTGTCTAGCACCGTCCAGATGTGTGGGCGGTGTGGATGAAATGCATACAATATGGTAGGGTTCCACAGAACCGTCCAGGTATGGATGACCTGGAATACAAAACATACATCACGGTGTGGTCCACGTCCATGGACTGGACAGAGTGGACAAAACATTCACATCACGGAGGGGTCCACACGAGTGAACGGCGTGGATTAAATCCATACATCACAGCTGGGGTTCACGCGTCCAAAACGGACGGACAGCGTGGATGATACACATTCATGGTGGGTAATACACAGCACCATCCACGTGAACGGTGCAGAACATATACAGCAAGGTGGGTCCCACGTGGGGCCCTCTATATATGCATATGATATATACATGTATCATAATATTATATATATATATATATTTATATATTTATATTATATTTGTTTGTTTTTTTTTTTTTATTGAAAAGGGGTCCAGCATCCTGGACAAGGACGCTGAATAGGATACAACCATCCAGGTGGGCTCTTCAGCACAACGTCAAGGTGGGCCCCACCTTCACACGTGTCACACGTGTGGAGTGGGTCCCACGTGTGTACAGATGGATGACATGGAAACAATACATCATGGTCGGCTTCACAAACACTGTCCAGACTGACGGTGTGGATACGTAATAAATACATCACATAGGGTCCCACCCCCACACGTGCCACCTGTGGGGTGGGCCCATGTCCATGGGATATGGACGGACGGTCTGGATGTAAGGTAGGGACGGCGTGGATAATCACATGCACCATCGGTGGAGCACGTGCTGATCCGCACTGGCATCAGGTGCATCTCCACCGTCCAGATTCCCCTGGACGGTAGAGACGTATACATCATGCGGGACCACAACTTGCTGACGTCAACTGCAGTGGGTCCCATGGCTCTATATGTGTTGAGAGGTACTCCAGCCAATCAACGCCCACACCAGGTGGGTCCCATGATTCAAAACGGACGGACGGTGTATGTAAAACACCTGCATCAAGGTAGGGTCCACAGAACTTGCTGACGTAAGTGGAGGACAGATGGACGGTGGCAGTTTTCCTCATACATCAGGTGGGTCCCACGTGGGGCCCACCACATACATTATATATTATATATTATATATTATTATAATATAATCATTAATATCATTAAATGGAGCTCCATCCAGCGTCCAGGAGGGGATGAACGGCTGGGAGAATGGGTCCCACTGATCCGGATGACGGGATAAAACCCGTACATCATGGCTGTCTACACGTCCCACGTGTGGATGGCTAGGATATACAACACATACATCATCGTGGGGGTCCACGTCCCACTAGAACGGTGTGGATCACATACATCATTGTGGACCCCACTGAACAGCAGGTGGGTCCCATTGTCCCTAAGTGGACGGTGGATGAAACACGTACTTCAGGGTAGGTCCCACATCTTGGACGAAACGCATGCATCATTGGTGGGCCACACATCAAGAGAGAGAGAGAGAGAGAGAGAGAGATATAAACAGTGATGATGGGAGGAGCCCCGCCACTACGAGCTCCTCCATGATACAATGAATACATCAACATGGGTCCCACTACAAGTGGGTCCTCAAATCATCAAAATTAGTAAATAAAATCACCCACCTATGATCTTCTCCTCCTTCCGCCAAAGCATGCTAGAGCTCCAATGGATGGACTTCAACGGTTGAGATGGGCTTAGGATGGTGGGATCGGGTGGTAGGAAGGTGGGCCACACTAGCTCTCTCCCATGGAGCTTGGACGTGGGTTCTCTCATGGGATTTACTTGAAATGAAAAAATGAGAAAGAGAGAGGAGATGTAAGGGAGATGGGATGGGAGGTATGGTTTCTTTTGACTTTTGGTAAAAGGGGATGGTTAGGCATGGGTATTATTGACTTGGTGAAGAAAGGGGTATGGGTGAGTGATGGCTTGTGATGGAATGTACTTGATTTGTACATTGATTGATTGATGTGATTGATGGGACATATCGTAGAGATTCTCTTGGAATTCGCAACGCGCGGTGTTTTTATCGAATTGAACGCGGGCCCACATCTTCTGGCCCGGGTATTGCCTCGGCACGTAATACGCGGCATCCGAACCGCGACGACGGTGCGGTCACAAGGGTACAAGTCTTGGGTTGATCCGACTCTACAATATGGGATACGACTCAGGGTTACGCGCAAACGCCGATAACAGATCGAGGGTCACCGGAATTTAACCGATAGGACCGCGAAAGCCTACAGAATGGTACGGGCTAGGATACGGGCCTTACAGTTTCAGTGCGTAGCACTAGAACACACGCACCCACGCACGCACTCCTGCGCTAGGGCTCGGGCTCGGGCATGGGCACCGGCACGGGAGTGGGCAGTGAGGCAATGTGGCTGTAGTGGCGCTAGATGACGCACTTTACACTTCGGAAGTGGTGCGATAGCCTTAGGGCGGTGGATTTAAAAATTCGAAATGAGCTTGAATTTTATAGGTAACTAAGAACGGTCGGATCTTAAATCCGAAATGCCCAGCCGTTTCTAAAAATGGATAACCACCTTGAAAGTCACAACAGTTTGAAAATGGATGGGCTAGGATGATCCAACGGTCAGATCTTCTAATCTAACAACCATAAATGTCTGGGATTAATTGACAACGGCCAGAAATGTTTTCAAATATTCTGGACCATTGAATACCATACAACAATGGTGCTATACCTGATGCTTATATAAACTGAACCATTCCAATCTGATTTCATCATCTCAACACACCATCCCATCAAATCAAATACGATCCATATCTCCATCATAGGATACTCTGATCATCTCTACCGTTTAAGTCTGCCAGAAGAGATCTGCTGCGTTAAAACTGTTCCACAGTGGACCTATCGTGATTGCTGCATGCTGGATCCAGATAAGGCTTATCTTATCCTGGAAGCAATTCGCCTGTAACCCATTATCAGTTGATAAGGGGGCGAATCATGCTTTAAGGACAATGTATTTTATACGTGATTCAGCCTAATGAAATATTTTATTTTCAATTTTTTTTTTATTTTCAGTGTATCCAAACGTAAATTCCCAACAATCTTAAAGCGTGATT
The DNA here is from genome assembly GCF_029962835.1 of Magnolia sinica. NCBI lineage: Eukaryota > Viridiplantae > Streptophyta > Magnoliopsida > Magnoliales > Magnoliaceae > Magnolia > Magnolia sinica. Next base: position 107,242,741 of record NC_080575.1, read on the forward strand.
CCATGGACACTGAAAGTGTTGCATTAGTGAAACTGATGAACCAGGATCTGAATCGATTGGACCGATTCGATCGTTCAAATTTCACTAGATGGCAAGACAAACTGAAATTCCTGCTGACCACTTTGAAGATCTTCTGTATCATAGACTCCAGCCTCTGCCTGAAGCAAAGGACACTGATATTCCAGAACAGGTTGCTATTAGAATCAAGCGACAAGAAGATGAATTGATGTGTCATGGCCACATCCTCAATGCTCTTTTTGATCGGTTGTATGATTTGTACACGGGGACCACATCAGCGAAAGAAATTTGGAGCGTGCTAGAATACAAATAAAAGGCTGAAGAGGAAGGTACACAAAAATTTCTAATTGTCAGGTATTTCGACTTCATGATGGTAAACAATCTACCGTTGCTTGCCTAAATCCAAGAACTGCAGGTTATTGTAAACAAAATAAAAGCCATAAAAATTGATATTCCTTAATCCTTTCAAGTCGGATTTATAATCGCAAAATTGCCTCCGAGTTGGAAAGACTACAGGAAGAAACTATTGCATAAATCCGAAGAATTCACCCTGGAACAAATCCAAAAGCATCTTCGTATTGAAGAAGAATCCCGCAACCGAGACAAAAAGAATGACGCTAATGGTGCATCCTCATCTAAGGTGAACGCACAAGAAAAGTCATCCCAAAATAATACCTATGAGAAGGCTGATTCCCTTAAACCTAACAAAGATCAAAGGAAATTCAAGAAAACCCAAAAGAAGAAAAATGACAAACCTAAGGGAGTTTGCTATGTCTGCGGTAAGACCGGGCATTTGGCCCGAGTCTGTAGGAACCAGAAAAAGCCTATGAAAGAGGCTAATGCAGTAGACAATGAAATCGTAGCCATGGTCACAGAAGTGAACCTAGTTCAAGAGAAAATTCATGGTTGGTGGTATGATATAAGTGCTATAGTCCATGTATACAACGATCGATCTGCCTATGAAGACGAGACCAATGGTCAAGAGGTTCAAAATGAAGGACGATCGAAAGTTGCAGGCAAAAAAACCGTGGAATCACTCTTTACCTCTGGAAAGAAGGTAATTTTGATCAACGTACTGCATGTTCCAGACATAAGAAGGAATCTCGTCTCAGGGATCGCTTAAGCAGACCTCGGATTAGGGTTGTGTTTGAATCAGGCATGCTGATCTTGTCTAAGAATGAGAACTTTGTGGGTGAGGGTTATGCTAATAATGTGATGATCAAACTTTCTTTAAATGAAAAAAATTATTCTGCTTACATGATTGAGTTTGTAACGCTATGGCATGTTAGACTAGCCCATATTGGCTACAGTACCATAAAACTCATGGCTAAGAACGGCTTAATATCATACAATGATAGTGACAAAGATAAATGTAAAGTATGCATACGATCTAAAATAATCAAGAAACCATTCCCTAGCGTTGAGAGATCATCTCAAATATTAGACCTAGTGCATACTGACATATGTAAACTAAATGACGTTCTTACACGTGGAGGTAAAAGATACTTTATAATATTTATAGATGATTGTTCAAGATATGTATATATATATATATATCTGTTAAAATCGAAAGATGAAACATTTAATGCATTTAAGATCTATAAATCTGAAGTAGAAAATCAATTAGATAAAATTATTAAAATCCATCGTAGTGATCGAGGAGGAGAATATTTCTCTAATGAATTTTCTAACTATTGTGAAGAACACGGCATAAAACATCTTATACACTACAACAAAATGGTGTAGCAGAGAGAAAAAATAGGATATTAGTAGAAATGGTCAACTCAATGCTAATACAAGCATAGTTGTCATCAAACCTATGGGGAGAAGCACTGTTAGTTGCATGTCATGTTTTAAACCGAATTCCATCTAAGAAAACCAAGACATCTCTATACGAAATATGGATAGGAAGAAAACCAAACATAGAGTATCTTAGAGTGTGGGGGTATCTTGTATACTGTAGAACTCCAGAACCTAAAAGAACTAAGTTAGGACCAAGAGCTGTCAAGTGCGTCATCGCAGGATATGCACAACATAGTAAGGCATATAGACTTCTAGACTTAGACTCCAATGTAATTATAGAGTCTATAGATGTAGAGTTATTTGAGAATTCTATATTCACGGAGAAAAAGAATGTTGAGATTCAATCTCTTAATGAAACTATAAAAGAAACACAAATAGAAGAGAAAACTCCTAGTGAACCTCGTACGAGTCAAAGAACAAGAGTAGAAAATAATCTTAATCTTGATCAAATAGACTCTCAGCGACTCTCTTTTCATCTAGTTGAGGGTGAT